>NC_134961.1:18856228-20257728 GCF_965638725.1 Aptenodytes patagonicus | reverse complement strand
ATATGCAGTTACATGTGATTAAAATTAAATGAAATACAGTGACATTATGTTTGACAAAGTACTTGTGAGATTAGTGGTACTTTACTGTCAGTATTTTTCATAAAGGAAATTTCTTCTCTGGGAGCAGGGGCCTGTAGAAGTATATTCCAACAAAAAAAACTTTTATCAGACAAAATGGGGCTAATGCTTTTCTTCCCTGTCTCCCAGAAGATAAACTGCAGCTGTGGAGAATAATGATAAAGCTTTCAATTTCACTAGAAATATATTGCTCTTAGAAAACTGCCTATTGCACTAAGTCTATTCAACACAGAGGTAGACGCGTGTGTACAGCGGGTGCTGGATGTGTGCTGAGATAGAGGAACATGCAAAGAAGAGGGCAGTGATATGTACAAAGTAACTGGAAGGAAGAAAGGCTGGAGGGTTTTATTTATGAGATATGAAAAGGAACACGGAGGTGTAGGAGTAGGAGGGAATATGAAGTATCCCTGGGTATATGCACAGGAAGGAAAGAGAATCTGAGTTATTTTCTATTTGTGCAAAGGAAGATCGGAGGTCGGGGATGTTGTGTGCTTGCTGGGACTGCTGGCACCCACAGCATCTAGCAACACTGGTGCTAACTGATGATCCCTGGACCCCCTGCAGTCTCAGAGTATTCTCAGGTCACAGTAGTGAAGCTGACCATGCACATGCTAACGTAAAAAAAATAAATGGATGTAATGCTGCACAGCTTTAAATCTCTGGAAAGATCCCATGGTAACACTGTCTCTGCGGTTCTTATTATGTATTCAGATACAACAATTAAAATAATGTGATATAAAAAAAGAAAGTCATAATCATGAAGTTTGGGAACACCACATGCTTGAGCTGTGTTTGCCAAGTGTGTGTGAAGGGGTTTGGAGGATGTGACCAACAAGTGAATTGTTCACACAAATTCAAAACGAGCAAGGAAGCTGGAAGGACAGAACAAAATATACAGTCTGGTCATAAAGCAAGTGGTAGAGACGAAGTATTGTCTCTGTATACTGCTCAGGGTGGCTCTGACCAGTATACAGAGCAGTCACAAGAACAGGCTGTTCTGTATGCATGTTGCCTAGTACAGAGCTTATTTTGATTGATATGTAAAAAAGAAGAGTTAAAAAACACATTGGTTTGTACTGGCCAAGGTGGGCCTTGTCACTCGTCTTGGGCATACGTGTTCAACACCCTGCTAGTTGCGTAGGTAGGATCAAACCTTCCACCCAAGAGACCTGAAAAAGCCTTGATGTTGCATTTGGCTTGTTGTCATTCTTTGGACCCTTCGCCTGTTTATCTAGTGTGTTGGGGTGAAGGTCTCTGAGATTACAACTACTCCAACATGAATTTGATTGCAAAGTCTTAGGTGGTTTTGGTTTACATGTACGTAAAAATGGGGGGGCGGAGGGGTGTGCATAATATGGCGAGTGCAAGAGGAAGCAAATTCTAAACACACAATACAGATGTGAGATAAAGAGGGTTACTGTCCTCTATGCATTAATGTTTTTTGCTATTTACTCTTCCAGAAAGGGCAGTAGTGGTACTTTATCAAGTTTCCTTAGCATTTCCCAATGTAACTCAACATATTCTGTTGCTTACAATTCTGCTGGTCTCTCATCTGCAATTCTCAATTCAATAATTTGGCTGACTGTTTTCCCTCACTGAGTGTTGATTTCCCCTGAGGCACATGCTGACCCCTTCCCCTTCACTGTGGTTGGGGTTTTTTTTTTTCAGGCAAAGAATTTTAAAAAATTCACTGTCATCTCTAAATGGAAAATTAGGAAAATCATCGTTGTTTGAATAATTTCTCTCATCCTTCCAGACTGAAAGGTAGAGTGAAAACTTGGAACTTGGCAGAGGAATAACTGTAACAACAGAGACTATTAATTAAGCTTGGGTAACCAACACAAAGTAATATGCATGGAAGGTCTCTAGTTCTTCCTGCTCAGGAGAACTCCTCACTTCGCTACTGAAATGCCTGATCATTTTAAATCTTCTGTCTCCTCAGAGCTTCCCAACCACTCTCTTCCATCACTGAGAAACTGCCACATCGGTCAGAAGAACAAGAATGAATCCTCCTTATGTTTTCTGTCCCCAGAATATCTTCACATTACTTCCAACAATAGGCTTTTGGTGAGGAGTCTCATAGAATCATAGAATCATTGAGGTTGGAAAAGACCTCTAAGATCATCGAGTCCAACCGTCAACCCACCACCACCATGCCCACTAAACCATGTCCCTAAGCGCCTCATCTACTCGTCTTTTAAATACCTCCAGGGATGGGGACTCCACCACTTCCCTGGGCAGCCTGGTCCAATGTTTAACCACCCTTTCAGTAAAGAAATTTTTCCTCATGTCCAATCTCTGTACTTATCAGCTCCTCATTCCGTGAAGGTATCCCTATGGAGTCCATCTCACCTTCCCTGCTGTGTGAGGTCAATATTTGCATGTTGTTCACATTCTGCAATTTTAAGCAAAGCCTTAACCTTCTCACGAAAGAATGAGGGCAGCAAGGATCCCAGTGCAGCCACATGGGCCAACTAAGAGTGCATGGGGTCAGCAGTGCGGCAGGTGGGCAGTGTACAGTGATGGGCAGAGTGAAGGAGCGTCTCTGGGCCTTGAGGGCTCAGACAGGACTTGGAGTCCGCCTAAGACCCTGGTAGCAGTGTGGGTGGCACTGTGTGGATGTTTCTGCAGTGCAATATGACGTATGCACTATATTTGTGTGGAGGAGCTCAGGAGGATGGGTTGTGTGGAGGAGCCTAGGATGGGTTGTAGGCATGTGATTGTGGAAGATGGCAACTCCAACGTGGCCTAGCGGTGGCTGGAAAACCTCTCAGCAGCCGTTAGGATTATTAGGAGGTGCCTATTACACGTGCTGAGAAAGGATAGCTGTAACATTTGTTATATCCCCACAATTTTACCTTTCCAGAGAGGGAAAATCGGCTTGCATTGGCAGCATAGTTTCTTATGAATTCCTATGAATCAGATGCATACTGTAAGGACTTCTCAGTCTTGTGTTATAATGAGTATATAAGAAAAGGCAGGCATTGGGACATCACAAAATTTAAGAAAAAACAAATCAAGGAGGATCTTTTGTGTTGATACTTCTCCAAGTATCTCAGAGACTTCACCCACGTGCTGAAACGGGTGGGAGCCTAGATTTTCTGAGACTAGCAGAGTCCATGAAAACCTCCACTGATCGAGCGACTGACTGCACTGACCTTTCTCTGAAGTACTTGATGGCTTCCTGGTCTAGGAAGTTCTGCTCTTCTCGAAAGCCCTGCTCAAAGATTTTGCGCTTGTGTCTGAACTCAATGACAGTCTTAGTGTAAGAGTTCAAGGTAGTAACGGAGGCCGCCATGCAGCAGGTGAAAGAGCCCCATGCCAGACTGTGGAGAGAGAAACCAGCAGACAGAGCTGGGTTAAGACAGCAGCTCATGTTATATTTCTGACGCCAAGAGACACACATACACAGGATGCGACTAGGCAGGTAAGTCAGTGGTGACAAACCCATTTTCCTCATCTTACCTCAAATGACCTGTGGCACGTGCTCAGGCATGCAGGCAGGATGCTGGGCTAGGGGCTGGGCACAACTTTCATCCCATGGAGAACCGTGTGGCAGAGTGCTAATGTGAACACTCGGTGCACTCTGACAGAAGAGTCGAATGCCTCTTGATTTCCCTTTGAAATGTTTCAGAGCCTTGCAGACAAGTGCTAGAACCTATAGAGCAGTAATTAACTCCTGGAAGGAGTAATGCCCCAGAGAGCTGTCTTTTGGCCCAGTGCAAGTTCTCCAGCATCCATGGGAGACTGACTCTGCACAACACTACTGCAGGGATGGTCTCTATTCTGGTTTTTTTATGCCTTCATCAGACTACTGTATTTCCTTCTTTCGTGGTTCATGGACATTTCTAGCATTCCTGGCTTATATCTGGTCTCTGAAAGCCTGACCAGAACAGAAGACAGCACTTCCATTTTGTGGGGAGATCCAATCTGGGGGCAGTGCCCCAAGCGTGCAGGCAGTGCTAGCCAATCTTGGTCAGCCAGTGGCAGAACACCTGCAAATACTGACCAGGAGCACGGGGAGACAGAGGGAGAAGGAAAGTGGAAGAAAAAACATGACTGCCCCAGTGCCAGGCTGGAACAGCAGCAAGTGTTGTCCTGGGTCTCCTGGCAAGGATAGTTCAGCTGGGAGCTGCTCTGCTCCCTGCTCGTGGGCTGGGTTCCCCCCCGGGTGCCTTCTGCCCTCCCTGTACATCTCTCCTCCAGCCTTTACCTTACTGATCTCAAGTTCAGATGTGGCTGGGGGAAACTCCTGGCCCCAAGGAGTTTAGATGCTTTTTGAGCATGAAATGGGGCTACAAAGGCGGCACTGAATTCCTCCTTTTGTCTGCAGAACTTATCTGCGTTCAGGCTCCCCTTGACTTCACTTCAGCCCATCAGCTCCAGCTACATAGAGTTCACAGTGGCTTCCTAACGAACTTGGATTAACTTAATCATCTGTGTCAGCTACACACTTTACCTGCTCCTTGCTTTCATCTTTTCTATAACCAAAATGAACATTGATATAAATTATGCAGAACAGAAAGAATACAGCCACAGTAGCATTATCTTATAAATACGCATTATCAACAGAACCCTCAGCATGAGCTCTTTTCCCATTCTGCAAAGGATCTGCAGGCAAGGAAACAGTTTCTCATTTCAAATTAGACAAAACTTGAAAAAGAACACATATTCATGAACTGAAAAATCTGGAAAAAAAATGGTTCAAGTAAACAGAAAAGGCTCATTTCAATGATTTCAAAATTCAGTGCATAACAAGCCCTTTAGGGACTCCCATAGCAATGAAGTGTGTGGAGGCAGCCCTTTCCTAGCCATTTTTGAACCTGTTTGCCAGATGCAGTCAAATGAGAAGGAAGTGTAGTGAGCCCTGGGGTGATGAAGGTCCCTTAGGTTTCCCATGGTTGGGTGGAGAAGCGGAAAGGAAACTCGTGCTATGTGTGAGTGTCCAGGCACAGGGAAGCCTGGCAAGTGTCTTCCTTCTCCACGGAGTGTGTGGAAAAGCTCCAACAGCTCCAAACATTTCCAGCTGGGCTCCTAAACAATATCGAGGAAGAAGCCAGCTGAAACCACATGCTTCACTGTGCCTGGTTGGTGCCTGGGGAATGACATAGGGAGAAAAATTTCTCTTGAAAGTTTCTGATCATTTCTAATAATTAACTCAGAAATGCTGAAAGGTTCAGAGAAGGAAATACAGAATGAAGACTCTCAATGTGACCTCAGGCCTGGCATTTGGTAAATCATAATAATGAGACAATTATGGTTGATATGTTTTAGTTTTTATGGACCTTGGTTAAATGTTATTTATTTTTAAGTGTAAAGAGTGGTTCTCCTACCTGTAAGAGTTACATCCTACCTCAGGTGAAGACCTCTTTAACAGCAGTGTCCCTCCGTGTCAGCTGTGCCCCAGATGTGGTGGGACTGTACCTATAGTGCCTCTGGTAGCTGAGCTCAGGGCTGTGCTCTCAAGTTCCTCTGTGGCCCAAACAGCCCAGGTTTTTGTATTTGTTTTCTTTCTAGAGGGGCCGAGCTTGAACATCCACTGATCCTCAGAGCCACTGAAACCCCCTGCCTGGAGAATCCCCTGGCCCACTCCTGGCTTGTGCCAGAACACAGACCAACCTCCGGGCTTTGCCAATGGCTTGGGAATGGGGTAAGATAACAGGGACCAAGCGGTGCGTTTTCAACCCTGGGACACCTGAGCAGATCACAAGCAGCCCTTCCTCATTTTGAGGAGAGGTATTTTTATCATTCCCTCTCGATAGAGGGGAAATAGAGTCACAGAAAAAATAGTTTTCCCATTGGCACTTGGGAAACGAATGGCAGTCTTGATCTCCACTCGTGCCCTTTGGCTCTTGGCCATGGAGAGGCTGTTCCCTGGCCCCACTTTTCAGTGGTGTTACAATTCTCTGTGCTCTGACAGGTTGTCTAGTAGGATGCTGCAGCGGTACTTTTACAGAAGGCTGTAAATAATGCTGATGTTTGCACTACTGGTTCAGGCATATTTAAAGCTTATGCTTCAGGCCGTCACCTGAACCCAGATGGAGCAGAAAGAAATTCCTACACGTGCAGAGTTTCCAAACTCCATCAGGCTGGGTGGGCATTTGTTTTTAACCCTTCTTAAAGAAGGTGTTCAAATCTGGGTGGTGCCAGGGGAGGTTGTAGCTCTCTAGTCCGTACAGCAGTGGTGGTTCAGTGTTAGCTGGAAGGAAGAAGCCTTGTTTTTGCTGTGTTTGACTTTCAGACCTTCCTTTGCCACGTCTGCTACCAGTCACTGGCATGGCATGAGGAACCCCGTGGCCTTCCTCAGGCTGCTGAGTACCACTGCAAGCTGAAAATACTGCTGCTGTTCGTGTCTGTCCCAGGGGAGCTGTGACCGAGCTGATGTTTGCACCTTGCCCAGCATCCTGCATAGGCAAGTATGTTGCCTTGGAAGGTATTAGGGGAGGGAAAGAGATTACCAAATCTGAGAAGCTGCTCTGTGACAGCAACAGCTTGGGGGGAGCTCAGCTTTAACCAGGGTGAACCAACAGTTACTGTATGGAGTGAAGCTGAGGTCCCACTTCAGGAATATGGGAAGAGCTGAGGTTGCTCCCACATATTTGCCTCCTTATGGGTATCTCCAGCATCCTCCACAGTGAGCCCTAACCCAGGGCCCGTCCCGGTCTTTAAACCAAAGCCCGCTGTGCCCTGGCTCTGGCTGCCTGGGGAGAGCTGCAGGCAGGGGATGCAATGTCTGCTCTGGGACAAAGCTGTGGTTAGAGCAGCAAACAGTGCCGTGAGCTGCCGTCGCAGGGTGGGACGCTGGGCTCGGAACAGCTCGCTCGGAGCAGGGGTAGGAGGAGTGAGCCCAGGGAGGGCTCATAATGCCCTATGGGACCCGCGAGCCTCTGACGCCTGTCCTCAGACATGGGGGTTCTTGTCTTGCACAAGGTGAAGGAGAATAATCTAATGAGTGCTTTATCATGCTAGACATTTAACAACATTCTGAATTTTGAGTATTGCAGTAAATTATAAAATCAATTACTGAAGACAAATTATTATTATTAATAATAATTTAAATATATTAATAATTTTACAATTATTACAACAGAATTGTTATAAATATTTATATAAATATTATAAATATATTAATGCAGTATATTTATAAGTTCATCATCATATGCAATACATATTCATTACTGATACACAAAATAAACTGTATTTTAAATATAATGCAATTTATGGTTTGTAACATGTTACTAAAATGTTAGTAACTCCTCCCATGAAACACAGTATAGTGAGGGGAGAAGGAAAGACTAATAACTCCCTGCAGTGCTATGCATAAGAATTATTTGCATTTATTTATTGGTGTTAGCAAAGGTAGTTGTCTCTGCTTTGAGATGGAATGAAAATAATACTCTATATTTAGAAACGAAAAAAAGAAAGTATTTTCCCTAGCCATCCAAAGAGGTTGATGCCTCTAGAGGGATGTGAATGTTGTTTGCAGGTATTTCTATTCTCCACAGTCTCCTAGTCTTGTTAAGCTTCTTATAAACTTGCAAGCAATGTAACACAGTTGACATATCTTGGTCAAATTATTTTTATGTGATTTTTAGAAGAAATGGGAAAGGTAAAAACAAATAAAAAAATCAGTTGCCAAAATGTCGTGTCCGTTTTCCCAAGCCTTCTCCCCATGATCCACAGGGAAGTATCATGGTGCCAGGAGCACTATCCTTTCCTCTGCGGTTGTGTTAAAAGTGGCACTGTAAGGTTCAACTGAGACATTAATTAAAACCAAACCAAAACAAAAAGCTAAAAGTCTCTGAAATGCCATGGCAATTATGTACCTAAAGTGAACTTTAATAAGAGCGCTCAATCTGTGTTGGTAACTGTGGCTGCTGTTTATTTCCAAATGCTGTGTACCTGCCGATGTGCACAGCAGCTGCTGCACAGTCGCTGATAGTTCTCCTCTAACACCTCGACGGTTGTATGGCCAGGGTGGTTTTTTTCTCCTAGCATTTCAGCGGCTGGAAATGCACATGCGTGTTCCTGGAACTTTGAGATGATATGTACAATCTCCCAACAGACTGATGGAACAACTCAAAAATGAAAAGATATTAACTGGTGGTGACACTTACCAGAAGGACCATCCATAGTCCCATGAATGCGGTCGCCAGTCCTCTGGCCCAAGGCTGACTGTCACTTGGAAAACTTGAGTATACATCATGTGTGCCACCATCCCCAAGAGACCTGAGAAGCAGGGATCATAATAGGAATTTTTGTGCTGATGGTTTTTTTATAATTCTTGAGATAGCTACTGCTGGAAGTGCTTTGAAAGCTCCAAAAAACTCTTTGTTGTACTTTTATGCCTCCTATTCTACTGTGGAGGAGGGAGCTGCATGGGCAGAGGAAAGATGACTGAGAGCTCATTATTTTACATCATACTGAATTCTCAATTAAGAGAAGAGTTAAAGAAAGAAAATCGTTGAAGAAAATGTTGCACAATTAGCATCACCACCAACCTTGCTGCTGCAAAACAGGGGTATGCCACCCACAAGTTATCTCACTTAGCCCATCGCAGACAGGCCTCAGGTAAGAGAAGAAGGAGAGAGGCTTCTGTAGGCAATGCAAGATTGAATGTGTTAACGCCAAACAATGATATTTTATTGAACAGTTGCTAAGATTTATAAATTTGAACACTTATAAAACACTTGGAAGTTACACAAGCAAGTTAAGTGAACTCAGTATTCCTGATGATGTGTGGTGAGAGGACACCATAGGAATATTTTTGAAGGTACAATGTTGATGATGCTTGCTTTTGTGACACCATTATATTTTGCTGAGGTAACTACAGCTGGGTGAAGATTAGACAAAGTATTAGACACTCGACTCTGTGATGCTAAAGAACAGGGTTGCAGTTAGATCACTGAGTTTGCTCTGCCACATAGCTGGCCAGCCCATATTTTTACATTTAGACATCTCTCTGAGGAAAATCAAAACCCACTTTTCAAGAAGCCGTGGCCAGTAGCAGCTCTGATGCTTGGAGAATTTTCTAGCTACAATAATTTGGGATGCGTCTGCTTTAGTACTTAGGCAGTGCAGAATGATTCTCCCAGCTGAGCTAACGAAAAGCATGGGTTCAGGCAGTTAGGGAAACTGTGGGGCAGGATCACCGTTTTCCAAATACACCTTGGACCTACAGACGTCAAAAGCCCCTTGTGCTGCAACGGCAGTTCAAGGCACTTTGAAATACTGATGTTCTGCCATGGTGGGGTACAATGTGGTCCCATACATTACACTTTGCTCCTTAACCAAAGTCACCGTTTACTCTTATCTCTGACCATCTACTTTTTTCCACAGTTGCCCTTCCTCCATGTGGAAGATCCTGATTTTCCCTCCCCAGACCCAAATTTTGGCTCTTCTTTCCTGCTTACTTTCAGAGTCTAAAGCACTTCATTAGTCTCACCAGACATGTGGATGATTCAGGGCAATTCTGGGGGAGGGAAGTCGGGGAATGTCATATTTGTGTTTTGGGTATGTTAAGCAGGACCTTCAGCAAGACAAATGTCATATTTGATACAAACAACTGCAGAGGCTGAAAGAAGATATTTTATTACAAGAAGCTGCGGTGATTTGCTCAGCTGCTTCATGCTGGTGTGACACACTGGAAAGTTAGGAGGTGGAAAGAGCAATTCACATCGGAAGAAATGATATTTCAGCAGGGTGGGCGGCCTAATGGGAGCACAGCAAACTGATACACACCTTGCTTGTTTCTGGCTGTATTTAATTTCCAGAATTCACTGGGAGCTTGCTGTACTTTTTAAATCAATGGATTTCTCTCCAGCTGACAGTTACGGCATTGATCTTAAAGTTTGAGGTTTGCTGTTCCTATACCTACTGTCAGTAATTTTTCAACCTTAATAAAATATTACAGACTGCCTTGAGACATGTCATAGTCACTCAGAGCCATCAGGAGATTTGACACGGCCAGGACTAGCTTCAGCAAGGCTAATCCGCTCCGTTCTGTCATGCAAAACCTTAATGGGGTTTCAGCAATGTTCAGACCTTTCGCTGTGTGGGAGGCCAGGATGACAGTCCACTGACACAGGTGAGTAGGAGGTCATCAGCAAGTCCTGCTGTAACGCAGGGACCACAGTGAAAACGTGGCATTTATTGCTGTATCTGCCTAATGGCGGGGAGGGTCGGGGGCGGACACGTGCCTGGCTGTGCTGTCAGTGGCATTGTGCCATGTATAAGCTATAGCAAAACAAAACGAGTCTTTCTTTCATTGTGCCGCTTCATGCACTTCTGCTTTGGTTTGTTCCTGATGCCACCCATCAGCTTGGGCATGCCTTGCCAAGTTCTCCATGGGGATATCCTATGGCACTTTTTGTTGTACATTTAATGGTCACATTTTGGATAAAATGACCTGCCTGTAACATAAATGCTGCATTTACAAGATCATCTTTCCCTCCAACTGGCTGCTTAAGGCTGGACAGAGAGGACAAAATGCCTGCACGCCCACACACCTGGGGTCCAGGGCAACAGATGCTTGCAGGTGGAAAATCCTGACAATATGGTGGACTGGAGTGACTGGAGTGGATGGGAGTGCAGAAACACTGGCCATTTATAGTTGGCTTGAGATCATTAGCCTTGCAGGACCAGAGCTGTTTCTAGGTGTTAGTAATGGCAGAGCTTAAGGAACTAAAGTTGGAAAAGACAATATATTTTAAAGCATTTTCAGATACCTTTACTAAAAATATTATTTATGGACTATATCACATTAATTAAAATGCTTTATTATAAATATTACATGAGAGACATATGTAAATTTTTTAATTTGTGTAAGGTTAAGAGGGATACCAAAATCACGATGTTGTGGGGGTTTTTTAATGACTCATAAGAGCTCAAGAAACAGCAATAAGGGGCCACACTGTTAGGATAATTTTTCCTAACCTTTAGATGTTGAGCTGTGAGAATATGAAGATCCCATTGCACTTTTAGGAGGGAACTCTAGCATGAATTTAATGAGGTGTGTTGCTCCAAGTCTAGGTCCTTTTTGTTACCTAATTTCTATTAAGCTGTGTCATTATAAATATGCTAAGCTTAAATAAATATGCTTTTCTTCTTTCCTCTGATATCTCTGTCGCTGAAAATAACAGCTAGCAGTGTTTTGGGTTTTTTTTGCTTCTTCCTATTTTGCTATCCTTTTTCCCTGTAAAATTTTAAAGTTTATACTTGGAACGTCATGGCAATGTACTTATAAAGAGGGAAGGACAAAAAAAAAAAAAGTGTAGGAAAGAAAACTTCATAATTGTTACAAAACTTTAAAACTGCAGTTAACGGTGAAGAGCGAAACAGCATGGAAATAGTTGTTTGAATGCTGAAGAATTCCACATAGTCTGATTTTGAAAATCGAACTGACTTTTTTAAAAATTCAAATTACATCCAAAGCTGAAAAACATGCTTTGGCAGTTTTTACCAGGTTTTTTTTGTCCTCTCAGCTCTACTTCTGATGATGTAAGTTTTATACCACTAACTGTATTTCACAATTTGAAGCTATCCCTGAAGATACAAACTCCTTCACAGAAATGTACACTGCCTGTTATAATCTCTTTCAGCTTGAAATACAGCAGAATAAAATGCACTTTTATTGCAGAAGTTCTTTCTGCCAGAGAGGTCCATGCAGGAGCGCTCACAAAAGCCAGCTGTGGCTGGTGGTTTGTACAAATCCTGGGAAGTGGAGTTTTCATCCAGCACAGGAGTGAAGGGGCACTTAATTACATGGTTGCTAACTTCTTTTAGAGAAGTGAATTCCTCAAGTTCATTTGCTGAAGGGCTCCAAGTACAGACCGAGCATGAAAATACATGTCCCCAAATTACTCATGGGGTTGCTCCTACGCGCGATTACTAGAACCCTTTTCATTCTCAATTTTGCTAATGAACAAGATGGGCTTCTTTCTTCGGTTTGAAGCATCAAGCCTTCATCTACTCTTACAATTAACATGGAAAAAAGAATTTTCAACACTATATGTTTTTCATTTTCTATTGGATTATCAGTGTGATGATGCTGAAAATGGAGGCTTGGGCTATGGCTATGGTAGTGGCTGTGTGGGCTGGGGGGGGGCGGTAATTGCTGCATTGCTGTTGTGAATTCAGGCCTATGTATTTTCACTTCTCCCTGGCAAGAGGCAAATTTATCATGTGATCCTTGTTCCAAAGGTACAAAAAACTGTAGCAAAAAATGTGGTAGCGTAATGGGGATAAAAGAGCCTTGTAGCCCTCAGTTTTTATGCTTTCAAAGTTTTAGAATTTTGTTTTGTTGTGGCTCCTCGGGCAAAAGGGGAAGGGAAGGTTCATACCTGAAAGCACAGTGAAGACAGCAGCAAAGGCATTTAGCTTGAGCCCATCTATCACACTGCTTGAATGAAAGAGCTCGAGGCACATAAGGCTGAATCCGACGACTAACAGCATGATGTATAACACCTCGGATACTACTGATAACCACAGGACACCTGCAATGCACAAGAGCAGCAACCAGTCACTTATTTGGTAAATACTTTCAAGAGGTTGAAGTTGGTAAAAAATAATTAGGAAATCAGGAATATCTAGGAGTAACTGCATTCAGAAAGTTTAAATTTAGCAAACCACTACCCAAACTCTGAAAAATAGAAAAAGCGGTGAATGAAGATGTAAAGATCGGCAGGGTGGTAAAGATACTGCAGAAAGAACAGGCTGTTTCCTAAGATCTCAGCTTGGCTAAAGAATCTCTTTGGGTATATCTAGAACATCTTGGCTCCTCTGGCCCAAACCATAGGACAGAGAATCCATTTTCCCTCCCTGTGTCATGGTTTAGATGAGCAGAATCTAGCACACACGGTGGTGATGGCACGTAATACCTTACAGTATATGGGCTGGTGGGAGATGAACAGGCTTGGATACATCTTTTTCACAAGGCTGTTCAAAGAAAATGTTTTCAGTCCAGGTTTTAAAATGCTTATCATAGAATAGCGATGGGCCTGTTATTACAAACCGGTGTCCTGCAGAATGACTGTTCTGATTTGGGGTGTTTGGATCCACCGCACAGATCTCTGCTGCTGGGACTAATATGAAAACTGCCAGAATACCGGTGGGGTGGAGCCAGTTATTTATAACATACTCAGTTGAAGAGCTGCAGATACAAAATTTGGTCTGCCTTCTGTTTTCTCAACCCCTAAGTACAATCCCTCAGGTGAAGGGCAGAGTTGATGTGCCCCGTTTGACCCGCACGTTCTGCAGGACTTTGGGGTTGTCCACAGGTAAGTGGGTCTGGCAGCATTTGGTAGTGGCCGACAGACCGATTCAGCCGCTGTAGATGTTACAGTTGGAAATTTCAGCACAAAGCCTCTAGCAGGATCTGCTGAGTCTTTTAAAGTCACCAAGCCATGGGGTAAATCTGAGAGGATGGTAACAGATGATAATATTGAGTCCCTGCCAGATTTCCAATCGCTGTTTCAGCACGAGAATATGCTAGAATTCCTCAGTACATTTGCTAACCTGATTGCTAGAGAATTCACCTGGAAACAATGAGCAGTGATGGAAAATTTCAGCCTAAGCAGTTGAAACATGGAAAGTTAAGCATCTGAAGACAATGGCTTATATTAGAAAATGTTAGCTGTAACCATAGAGACTGCTACGGGCTTCACTTATATTAATACATTCTCTCCTCACTGTAAGAACACGTGTGATAATGCCTATAGTTGAGCTTATCAAACCAGATATGCAGTCTCACTTTTATCAAATATTTGAGTGTCCTCTTAGTGACAGGGATGATCCCAGCTCACATTTTGTCTGGGAACTTGTCTTTATAATTGCAGCTAATTAATATGTGCTATTCGTTGTTGCCGCCTTATCAGACCTTTTGAGTTTTTAAACAATACTACAGAGATAGTAATAAATAAACCTTCTAATTTCTCACAGTGACTGTATATGTAATATTGCATCTATCAGCAGCAAACAGGTGTTTATCTCACTCCTATTAGTCAACTTGGTATCAGGGCAACTGTCACACTTTCCCAAAAAGAAATATGAGTGAGAGACAGCAAGGGTGTTGTTCTGCGATGCAGCAGGATTAAGAAGGGATTTTGCCTCATTTTTCTCACAAACAGAAGTTTCTATGACAAGAGAATGATGAAATGGTTTGAGTTGGAAAGAATTAGATTGTGTAAACCTGACCTACAAACTGAGGCAGCAGAGAGCACTAACGAACGAGTTCAGATTGATAAATGTCTCAGCCCAAACTTGAAAGAGTAATATACAACAGATCTGCCCAGATCTTAATTGCCATTTCAACTCCTGAGGGCACTCACTGCTGGTATCTACACACAAGGGCAGTGCTGTAGTGGTGACTGCAGTTCAAGGCTGTGGTGTGGCTTTGTCCTCTAATTCCTTGGGTGAACAAATGGCTGAAGGGTCGGGCTCAAAGAGCTGTAGTCAATGGGGTAACATCAGGCTGGTGACCAGTCACTAGTGGTGCTCCCCAGGGCTCAGTTTTAGGGCCGGTGCTCTTCAGTGTTTTTATCAATGACGTGGACATATGAGTTGAGTGCAGGCTAAGAGTTTGCTGATGATACTAAATTAAGAGGGGACATTGACTTCCACGAGAGTAAAGAGACCTTAGGGAGACATCTTGGTAGATTTGAGTGCTGGGAAATCACCAACCGTATGAAATTTAACATGGGCAAATGCTGGATTCTGCACCTGGGATAGTGTAATCCTGGATGTACATATAGAATGGGGGACAAGAGGCTGGAGTGCAACTCTGCAGAAAGGGATCTGGGGGTTCGGTTGATGGCCTCAGGGTTCAGGTGATGAACATCAACCGTATACAGGTTTTATCTATTGCCCACCTATGAAACAGTGCTTGAAGCTGGATGCTGTAGACACAAGCGTATTGTGCTTGAGAAATAACAGGAAGGTGAAGAGATACACATATGTCTCTATGGGAGGTTCCAGGTTAACATGTCCAGAAAGCAAGTGAGGGGATACTGCTAGAGGCAGCCTTGTGCACATGCAGAGTGACAGAAGGGCTCTGGGAGGTGAGGGTGGAGGGCATGGGTGCCCAGCTGGTGTTCTTTATCCTGCTGGTGAAGCAGAAAGGCACAGGAGGAAGGAACACCTGACTGTGTGGCTGGTGTCACAGGGAGTGATTTGGCTTCTCTAACCACAGGGCCCTCTGTGAGGAACAAGGACTGCTGGGAGGAATGGGATCCACCTGGTCAAATGGGACAAGAGTGGTTTTGCCAACAGGATAACCTTGCAAGGAGATCTCCAAACCTGATAAGCTGCAGAAGGCTTTTCATAATTTGAAGAGCTGTAAGGGCATGGGGCACAGTGAGGAAGTGTCAGGGGGCTGAAGCACATGATGTACAAGGTAAGGCAGAGAGAGCTTCGCCTTCTCATCCTGTAGAAGAGAAGGCAAAGGTCTTGCTGTCTACAGCTACCTAATGGAAGGATATAGAGGACAGAGCCAGACTCTTAGAGCTAAACAGGGGTAGGATAAGACAAAATTTGCAACATAAGAAATTCCAGGCTGAGTTGAGCAAAAAGGTGGTCAAACATTGGAAGAGGGGCCCAGTGAGGCTGTGGGATCTCTGTCCTTCGACACATTCAAATCTCCACTGGACGTGGCCCTGAGCAGCTGGATCTAATGGACATGCTTTCAGCAGAGGCTTGGACCAACGTCTCCAGAGGCCCCTTCCACCCTAAATCATTCTATGATTTTTTAATTGCACAGTCGCTAGGTCTAATGTGCTGGGGGAGCAGCTGGAGGGAGAAAGTTAGCTGGGGTAGGGATAACTGGAGTAGAAACAGAGTTGAACTATGGCTCTGATGAACAGCTCAATGAGACATGAGTTTTGCTGTCCTGTGAAACCTTTTTCCAATGAGACACAAAGACTGGGTGAGTTTCCCATGGAAGGCATAGGCAATTCTTTCTTCTTTTTTGAGCCCTGTTCCTATCTTGAAAGGAACTCTATGTCTAACTCATGTCTTATTTCATGGTGTACACCGAATATCTGCTCTGTGCCTTTTTAAAATGCATTTAATGTGGGGGAAGGTAGGTCACACATGCAGTGTTTGCAAAGTTCTGAGTATGTCCTGTCCTGCCTGCTTTGATTTTGAATTTCATCTCAAATAATAACATCCAGAAAATTCAAGCTATATCTGGATTTTGCATCTTCCTGTGGCTGCCAGAAGCAGAACAGTTGATTCAGGTTATTAATTCAGGAGACAGTGTCTTTCTGTTCTGTGCTGACAGTGAAGTGATCTCCCACTGCTGTTCTCTCAACATGAGATTCATGAGGCAGTCACTTGGCATCACTTACTTCCACTTACAATCTCTTACAGCCTCCTTCCTGCGAAGTAGAGAGCTCCTCCTCTTCAGGAGACCTCAGTCATTCCAGGTGACAGGGAAGAAGCTCTCCAGAGGATTTTTCTCTTTCCCTATCTTCTCTGCTGTCACCTTTTCTGTCTGTCTTAGTTCCCACCAGCCTGTGTCCTCTGCTCCAGGCGTTTGTCTGGCCTAACTCAGCTTTTGCGAAAAAATCTCTCCTTCAGAAGTGTCAGCACTTGATTCATTTGGAGACTCCTACCTGGATGGCCTGTATCTGAGGGTCTGTATTCCTATAAATCACCAGCTTTGTCTCATTTTTTGGTTTTCGTCCTGTTTATGCTTTTTCCTTGCCTGTTCATCAAACTGACTGTTACATGTGCAGAGAAGGTGCTGTGGGTTTGTGTACAGAGCTCAGCTGGGATGCGCCTGTTATGCCAAGGACATTCCTTGTTAATATAGAAAAATTTCAGGTTCTGACCTGCCTCCTCCTCACTATGTGCAGCGTTTGTCAGATGGTGTGTCATCCCTGCTCACCCTGTAGGAAATAATGTTGCGACATTGTGGCAGCAATACGAGACCTCCTAGGAAAGGAGAATCTTTTACTTTAAAACAAAACTAAATCAAAACTGATTTCTCTTACACTCCCATACACACATTCTCACAAGCACGAGTACGTGCAAGGAGTCCATCCAGCACGCAAGCACCAAGACACATGTATTCAGTCACTCTTCCCAGGATTCCCTGAAATAATATCGAGGATGCCAGCTGTTGAGTCCTCCTCATGTTTTCTGGGCTTTTTTGTAGGTTATACACAAAAATGAGCTAGGTTTGCATGTTCATTTTTGTCCTGGCTAGGAGCTGACAGTGATCTGTCTTGCTGTTCTGTCACATCTCTGTTACACATCATGATTTACTTGTCCTGTTATCTCCCAGCCTGGTGTCTGAGAACCTGCAGGTAGATGGGCACTAGGATCTTGATGACCCACTAATCTTGGTACCATCAACACCTGCTATTCTAACACGCCTTAACCTGCCGTTTTTCACTCTGGTGCTTCTACACCAACCAGTCTATCACATCCTCGACAGTGTTCCTGACAATGATAGAGATATTTTTGCGTACTGTGGGCCACTTTGAATCTTTGCTCCTGCCCCACAGATATTATGCAGGTGGGATTGTTCTGAAGTTGAACACCAGAGACTGTGGAGCTGTTCCTGAAGGTAAAGGGGTCACCATCTTCAGGACAACCTCCTTGCAAAGCGAAAGCACTGGAAGTACAGGACCTGGGCTGAGCTGCTCACCTGGAACTTGAGATGGCAAAGCCATCACCAAAAATTTTCACCTAAGTCAACTTACATCATAGGACTCCTACCTCAGAAAGAATCATAAAATCTTTGTATCATCTGATCTCAAGACAGATTGCACTCTATGTGATCACCAGCTTTGCCTAAAATGTGAAAACATAGCCCTGCTGAAAGCACATTTTTCACCTGTCCTTCTGTCATTGTCCAGAGATTCTGATTTCACAAGATCAGTAAACTAGCTGAGACATTACTGAACTTCTTCGTGTCTGTGAGCTATTGTTATTTCCTCAACAATGTGTTAACAGATTGTCTTCTCTGTGGAGTTCATGGTGAAAAGCACCAGTGCCACCTGCTCATGGACTTAGCCACTGAATCAGTATTGTTTCATGCCAAGGAAATTCATTTTCCAGCAACCCCAAGTGAAGTGAACATACTCTTCACTGTGACTGAAAAGATGACTTACCGACATGATCGCTGAAGTTTTAAGAACTCAAGTACATCATGAACCATCTGACAAGATCAGTCCCTTCCATTTCTGTCAGGCAGTGGAGGGCAGCATCAACATTTTGAAAGAAGATTCATAGATACTGAGTGCATTTCTGCAAAACTGGTGATCATGTTAAGTGCATCTGCCAGAGATAACGTGTTAACAAAAGGATGTTGCAGACAATTCTGCATGAATGAAACAAACTGGATATTTTTCTGACAGTGAGGTAAAGAAGCTTTACCTCAGCCTGCAATGAGTCTCAGGGCTCAAAAGTTCTTCACAAAACTTGAATTTATTTCAAGTCAGCCCTGATCACCAGGGAAGGCACTGTAAATGAACACGCTATTACCTCTCACCAAGGAGCACTCTGAGTCAGGAATCTCCAATGCTGACTTTCCTTTGAAATAGGAATTCTGAGAAAAGTCATAGAAATTCTGCTTAGAAGAACTTGAGGTATCATACCACATTCCAGTGAATTCCTGATTAAGGAATCCAAAGAACAGTGTGATTAATGACTTCCAGGAGTCTTGAGCTGATTTTGACTCTTTGATATCTAAGAAGTATAAATGTGAAACTGGGGTAACTGCTGTTGTTGTCATAGATTATTCTGTTGGTTTGCATCTGGCCTTTTCCCTTTGGAGTAAGAAAAACTAAGGGCAATTCACAATACCCTGAGCGAAAATACATATCAAAACATCAAGTATTCTTTGTTCAAATCCACTGCAATTTCCTGTCACAAAAAAGCAACAGTTGCGCACTCCAATTTTTCTGTGAGTGTGCTCTGGTTAAACTGACCTCAAGAATGTCAAGAAATTACTGACACGCACTTCTGTGCTCTTTCCCCACAACATGCAAAGATGATTCTTAGTTGTCTTCTGCTGCATTATTAAAGCCATCGTCAGATTTATTAGCAATTTGGACTGAAATACCAAGAACATGGATACCATCTGAATGAGGTTATGTGAAGGATGATAAAGGAGCATTTGCTGCTGTTTCTGAAACCACAGAATTCCATAATTTCAATTGCTGTTGTGCTTCTGAGATTAATACAGCCAACAAACCAGTTCTAGAGAGCTGAAATACACATCTATACCTCCTACCACCTACATTCACATGCAGCCATGGAGTTTTATGCTAAATATGTATTATTGTGAACTTGTTGGCAAATCAGAAAAGTTGGGTTTTGGTGCCAGCTCAGTATGCCAACAGTTTCTGATGCCAGATTGTGAGGTCCTATCTCCAGATGAAATAACGATATTGAAATCCCCTCCTGGCTGCTTCTCCAGGCTGGTCAGGTCATGAAAATGACTGTCAAAGATCCAATATAAGTACATGTTCTCAAGGCAACACTGAAGAGGTGGCCAACAGAGAAATTGCTGTTAGAGTTCAAAGCATTTTTAATCCATAAACATGAGCTGTTTTCTCGTAAAGGATCTCTTCTGGGAAAATCATATTGCTATTCCTGAAGGAGATTGCTGAGTCATGTTAACTATGTTATATGCAGCATAGGCAGGAATTGTGTGCATGAAAATGTTAGTCATGCATTTTGGCTAGTGGCTTGGAAATTATGCCAGCATAAAAAAAACCCCATAAATGAATGTATTACCTGCCAAGCTATGTGACGCTGCCTGCTGAAAGCCCCAGCGTTCCCTGAGCAATGCCCAAGAAGCAGTAGTCCAGAGTCTGTATTGATTTCTGAGGGCCCTTTCAGACAGAAAATGAGCTTCCTAACTGGGGTAAACTCATATTCAGAATGCCTCAGTGGGATTTCATCCTCCTTAGAAACACCTACTGCCTCAGTCTCTGCTCCCTGCTGAAGATCTGTGGTTGCTGCTTACCAGCTCTTCTAATAGCAGAACTGCCCTCCTGGCCAATGAGCTCAAGGATCTGACCAAAGCAGCCTCATTTGAACTGTCACACTGTGCCATGCTGTCCCTGAGCAAGTAATCAGACTGGACAATGGTGCAGAGAGCCAAAGAGATCTTGAAAAGGTTTATACTTGCCAGGTTCCTCATAAATCAGCGTTACACATCTGCTCTGATAGTCAGCCTCTCTAAGCTGCGATGAGACGTCATCTCAAGTCACTCCTCTGTCAATTCAACCTTGAGAAATTCTGATACAAGCAAGTAAAGCCTTTGGGGTTTTTTTCTACATCACACTTCATCATATGACAAAAAACATCTATATGCTAGAAACAGTGGCGCTGAGCAATGTGTGCCTCTAAATAACTATTGAGATTATCGCACCTGACTGAGATGAAATCCGGAGCACTGCACTAGAAGGACAAGCTGGGTGCTGCATTGTTGAGCAGCTGAAGACACATCAGTGTCCAAGCAACACTGTCCTGGAGAGTGTGCAATCTTCTTACCTCCTCATTGGCATTGCTGCTAGCCCCAGACACTGATACTGTTACTTGAGAAGAAAGTGTTCGTTAGCCCATGGTTCAGTCATTGTCCCCGAGACCCCTGAACTGCTGAACAACACAGGGAAACCACAAAAGGCTGTGACAGTCAACTAGACAGATGTCATCCAACATAGGAGGAAAAGAACCATGTATGAGGGCAAAACTTGATTTTGGGTGGTGTGAATTTATGCAGAGTCTGTATTGATTTCTGAGGGCCCTTTCAGATAGAAAATGAGCTTCCTAACTGGGGTAAACTCATATTCAGAATGCCTCAGTGGGATTTCATCCTCCTTAGAAACACCTAGCCCTCATACATGGTTCTTTTCCTCCTATGTTGGATGACATCTGTCTAGTTGACTGTCACAGCCTTTTGTGGTTTCAGGTGTTGTTCCTTTGTGCAAAAATATTTCATTATTCTTCTTGCTCTCCGTGCATGCTGCAGCAGCCAGGGAGATGGGGGAGTTGCCACCCTTGTTCATGTTACCAGCAACAAAAAGTTATGCTCACTTGCCTTTGACAGCCTTAGGTCTGTATGTCCTGCTTTATGAACATAACGCTTGCATTGGAGATGGGGGGCAGAGCACCTGTGTACTAGATGGGAATGTAACAAACCAACCTTCTCCTTGGTTTGTTTTTTGATGATGAAACTCTAAATCCTCTCTGTAAGGTACCGTGTTAGACCTAAACAGTGTGTGAGGGACCCAGAACATATCTTCTTAGTGACTGAAAGATTGGGGGCAGGCCCTTGTTGTCACCCTCCTGGGAGAGGGAGCAGAGATTGCTGTGGGAAGAGTGACCCTAACGGTCCTCTTGCACTTCCCTATTCCTTATCGAGATCTAGTTCTCAGAAAGATGCTGGCCATCCATAGCCTGTAGCACCCACGATGGTCTGCAACATCAGGGAAAATCTAGTTATTTCTTTAATGATTCCAGAGCTAGTAGCGTGATGCTGCAGCATACTGGCAGCTGCAAAACACGTAGTAGGTGCTGGTTTTTACGGTGACTGCTCCGTAGACCTAACGGGTGTTTGGTTTTCTTGCACTGCTGATTTTTAAGATGTTCTGTTTACCTATGTAGAATGGCATTTTCTCTGCATTTTTGGTCCTGCCTGCTTTGTTCCTCCTGGTCTGTATTTGCTCTCCCTATGTTTCTTGTCTCTGGCTGTCATTGCTCTGCTTTTCCAGACTTACCCGCTATGTTGGAACTGACACCTGTGTCTCACTTTAGTCTCTCCTCTTCACATTCCGTGCAAGAGAAGAGGGAGGAAAAATATACAAATGGGTACACATTGAGAAATGTTGTGCATCTTGTGTGGGAAAAGCATCAAAGTAAGCTTAAAAAGGCCATGTAAATCTCACGCTTTCTCTTCCAGTTGCATTCTGTTGGTTTTAGTCATTTGCTCATCTCTGCTGCTCCAACACCGGGAATTACAAGCCAGAAATATTGGAGTGATCAATAAAAAATGGTGAAAGGAATAAACATTGAGCATGCTGTTGTGGCTGGCATAGGGACTCAGCTCTGAGCAGTCAGCCCATCTGTTGGTTAATGCAGTCTCATAATATCAGACCATCTGCCTGCTCCTCTTGTGCTGCGGTGTAAAAAAACTGGGAGGAGGGAAGTAGATCACAAAGCTATGAGAGATGTTCCTCCAAAACAAAGTAAGCTTCATGATCCTAAAAGCCATCGGAGATACCTAAAACTATCTGTTATCGTAAAACAACAGACAGTCAAGATAGATGAAGAGCCAGCACCCAGACAAGAGACTGCAGTTTGCAAAACATGAGAGACCGTATGATAAACACAATCACCAGAAACTGCATAGGTGAGAGAAGAAATGCCGGCTGCTTTGATTCTGTTTAGCTTTAGTTCTTCATTGGTTTCTTTATTTTGAAAGGTGAGGTGGAGCTGTGAGCTAAATAAAATGACTCTCTTCTACATGATGATGTGTTTTCTATGACTTTTTATGGTTCTGACGTTGAGCTTGGTTCTGAATTTAATCCTGTGTATGGCACTGAGCAGACTGTGGAATATCTTTGTGCCTATATTCTTTTTTTCCTTGTGTGAACACAGTGGCGTAATATAGTGGAGAAGACGATGAAAAACACTCTAAAGCAGGACTATGCCGTATGCCTTAATCAATATATTTGGGCTAAATGGAGCTACGGTGCAGGGTCTGTGGTGTACTCCCATCCTCAGCACTGGGCTGAGAAGTGAATTATGTTCAGACCTTGTGGCTAGCATTCCCCACAGCAGAGAATCAGTGTTCTCCATGCCCTTGGCATCACCAGCGTGAAAAACAAGACTGTTGCTTCCTTTTAGGAATTAGGAATTTAGCTTGAATTCTGCTGTCAAGCATGGCTTCATCTTTGTGTATCTAATTAGCTTTTAAAAATAACTTCAATGATTCATAATAGACGTGTAAGAAAACACAGATAAAATGTTAGTAACACATTTTTTTCCTGCATACTTAATCATAACTCTCCTAACACAAGTGCACAGGTACTTGTCTGTGTGGGTATGTATATACCCCATTGCAGATATGTAAAGAATAATGTAAGCAGAATACGAAATGTTCAAGAAGACAATGGGGACTGTTTTGGAAAGCGTACAATGCTTGTGGGAGACCCAGTCACATTTCTTTTCACTGGATGCAGGTCTCTAAGTGGTCCTTTTAGAAAATCTATCCTCTTTTTTTCTTCTCAGGAACAACTACCCAGTACACAAAAAAGGACGTTTGCTTTTTAACTTGGCTGTTACGAGCTTCATTTGTCTCTTTTCCAACCTGAAATCTGTTCTATGTTTTCCTTCTCATAACAAAAAGTATTCCCTCTCTTTCACCATAACTGTCAAACCCTCCTCTCTAAGTTTTATCATAACTTTTTTGAGCTGGGGCTGGCAGGGGAGCGATGAGAAGTGCACACAGAGTGCTGCGGGTGGGTACATCATGAATACATGTGGTGGCATGGTGGTTTTTTTGTTTTGTTCTTCATTTCCTACAACGTTCTTAATATTTCTTTTCATCTTTTCTTAATCTCTGCAGAGCAGTGAATTAATGTTTTCATAGAAGTGTCTGTCATTTCTTCAAGAACTCTATCCTGAGGGGTAAAAGCTAATTCAGAACCCATCACTATATATGTAAAGGTAGGATTACTCTTCACGTTCACCACTTTGCATTTATCAACACTGAATATTGTCTGCTCTTTTCAGTCACTCAGTGACTGAGAAAGAAAGATTTGTGAATAGTTTAGATGCCTGTAGTATATCTAGTATCTTTAAAGTTTTCACTCTCCATTTGTCCCTTTAGCTGAACCTTTTAATATGTTTTAATCAGCTCTTGTTTTTCTTGCGTTCCCTTCTTCACAACTTCTTTTTAACTTCTGCAATGATGCTGAATTTGTCTGTGTTAGTCAGCACAGATACGAGGTATCTCTTACTAACATTTTGAACCAAGTCCCCTACACCACTCAGAAATAAATCAAGAGTTACAAGTTTCCCAGCTAATTTCTCCATGCTCATAAAGTTTATTCAAATTTTAGTCTCTACATCATACCGAGCGTGACATTTTCTCAGTCTATGCATGGGGTTTTGAAGTCCACTCCTGTTTTGTTTTCTGTCCTTATATATTCTCTGATATCAAGTTTAACCCTGCTACTGTAAGCTGCCCCAATGAGTGATCACTAATATAATTCTGTATTTTTAATCTGAGCATGGAATCCATCCACAGAGATTGTGTTGCTCATTCATGACATTACCTTGTTATTATGATTCAGCTTTCGTACATGACATCAGCTTTGTCTTTCAGTGTAATCAGTACCAAGATGTTATTGTCCCACTAATTATCTTTCTCTTATCAAATTTCTGGTACACCTATTATGTCAGTATCCATTAAAGTCAGGCATCTAGTTTCTCTTGTCATTAATTGCTATTGTAGTGCTGGCTTAGAAGCATGTATATATTTGGCTCAGCTTTCTCTTTTTCCATGCTGTGTTTAGGTGAGACTTTATTTGTTTATTTGCTGTTTGCCATGTACTATCTTAGTTTTGCCAGCTACTTTTTAGACAATACAGAATTTTTATTGCTTCATCTCTACAGGATGCTTCATCATGAGCTGTGTAGAGGACATGCAGAAGGCATCTCCTACCTCTGCCAGTACAGTCTCTAATTTAAAAAGTCCCCTGTAACATTTTGGACTGTTAAATGCTCACTAGCAATGAGCATTTTCCTTCTGCAAGGTTTTGCCTTGCCTCAACCTCCATGGTCTCTAAAAAGTCTTGTTTATTTTATGCATGTGATTTTCCCTATAAATAGGTAGAAAGCAATGCAATATAGGCAGTTGCTGATGACCTGCTGCTTTGCCATTCATTGTGGGTATTATTCCATAGATATCACAGCTGAAGCAAGTGGGGTCCTACAGAGCACTAGAGTAACTTAGATCAGATTGTACCATACCTGCAAGGAGTTTGTCCTGTGAATCCTGTCCTATGTTGGTGTGGCCATCTCTAAATTTTGAGCCAACGCTGACCTTTGAGCCTGTTCCTGAAGCAACTTCCCAACAGGACTCCTCAGGCCAGAGCACCTCATTTCAGTATGTGCTGCAGGCACTGCAGGTGTTCGGAAAGTGCCTGAGTCACAGCCCCAGTGAACACCATCCCGAAAACTCTTGGGGGCACCACATTTCCTGCAAGCCCTTGCTCTTCCCCAGCAAAGTTATTCCAGCACCAATGCTGCTTCCAACTGATTTCCACTGTATATACCCCAGCCTTCACTAACACAAGGAGTTCGGCTGGTCATGACTGCTCATCCTCTGGCTCTCTGTGTCACTGTGGTTGACAGCTGACATTTATGCATTTATAGAAGGATGCGGGAGTTCGAATCCCTACACAGTTCTAGGCAGGGAGAGGAGCAGACCTGTGTATGTATATAGTTGTGGTGTTATGCTAGTCAGTGAAGTCATTTATCAGATCATTTGATGGGACATATTGCTACCTTTTGCTTTCCATTGTGGTGCCACGGTTTCCAGATATAACATTTGGCCTTGGTTTCTTCCTTTTGAATGTAACCTCCAAGGCCTCTTGGAAGTCCTCTTGGGCACAGATTTGAAGCAATGGGAAAGGGGAGCTAGAAGGTGCACCCAAAAAGTGTGATGAGAGGAGGGTGGTGGAGTGTGTCTCAGCCAGAGTGCTCTGGATGGGCACTGCACCAGGGAGCTTGACCGAAAGCTGATTTAGCAAGGTTTTCAACAGCCCAAAGGGGGAGGAAAGGCTGCAAGCTGCATTCAGAAATGGACCAAGTAGCTGAAAACTGAGTACTTTGCGGCGTAATGCATAAGCGTCCCTCACTAAACAGGTTACCCTTTTCTTCTTTGGACATCAAAATACTCAGCAGGAACAAAACTTGGATTAAGTTTTGCGGAGAAGATCCCAGGAGCAATTCAGAACTCAAAGATCAGGTCCAGCCTACTGTGGCAGTTTCCTTCCAACTCCTTTTGGAAATACTTGCTATCTTACTACTCACATCTGCAATGAAAATTAGAAAATAGCACACTTCATGGGACCCAAAAACATCTGCTCTGTGAGAGCCCATTAAAAGTCCCGACCAACGTAACCAGGTATTGCCCTATCATCCTTTATCGATAGTGAATGGAAACTGTCATAAGAAATATTTGTGGACACAGAAATTTTTTTTTTCTAATTATTATCTACCATCACCAAGCTGATTTTGTTAAGCAGATTTGGCACTAACAACCAGCAATAGGTAATAAATTCAATGTTAGGCTTACAAGGCTCTGACAGATTGTTGGCAGCTACCTTAAATGCAGGGAAGAGCTCTCGTAGTGTGGGTTGGAAATGCTTATTTATACCATACTGTGGGTCTGTTTGCCCCAAATTTTGCTGCCTCCTTTTAGTAGATGTCATTGGTGCGGTATATGGAAAGGGTATGATAGCTGATCAGAAATATGGTATCCAGCTACACTAGAGATCAGCACAAATGGATTAAAGATAGGAAGCTCAAGCTTAAGTTATTACTTCTTTACAGTAAGAGTAAGAAACATTTTCATTTATGAATGCAAGATTTGTGGTAAAAATGTAGCTAGGCCTCACCATAGATGGTTTATTTTACTGTGAATGTTTCAGTGATTAGCTTTTCTATGCTAAGAAGGTTTTAAATATTATGCAGAGGTTTTATACTGACTTGCTGTTAACTGGTGAGGGACTGTAGAAGAGACTGGCTACACAACTAGACTAAGTTTGTTCTTAGGCTTCCTTTTAGCATGCCTTAAAAGTGGAAGGTGATGTGGTCAGGGGTATTTCAACAGCCTGTATTTAGCTTAGAAATTGGTTAGATAGAGGTCTTCTTTGAATCAAGGAAAACCAACTGAAAAGAAAACTTTAGAAAGCCTGAGTGCTCAGTTGCAGTAACAGAGCACATACACATGAGACGTTTTAGATAATCGAAACCTTGAACAACCACGTTTTAGTGGTAAGTGATGCTAAGAATGAGTACAGAAACTGAATAAGCTGAAGTCTCATTGCACAGATAAGTTTAGTCCAAAAATTCCCAGTTACACAATGGACTGTGAAAACCTCAATATATTTGTATAACGGAGCTCCACTTTTTATATTCAATGCATTTTATCATATCTCATTTACTTGGAAGAAGAATCAAGAATCTGTCCCAGCACCGGGTGTAACTGAGTAGTTGACAAGCCTATGACCATTAAAGTCAATGCTGAGTGAGGGAATGAAGAAATTAAAGGAGTAGGAAGTTCCTTCTATCTGGAAAAGAGAAGAAAAGAAGTCAAGAAGTTGAATTCTGCAGCAAAAGTAAGTTGGGCATCGTTGACACACAATTTTCTCTTCACTTGTGATGAAAGTACCTCTGGACAGTAGAAGACTGATGGTGAAACATTCAGATTAACTATGTTGCAGTGTCTAACTTGATCCTCAGTTGTTTATGAGTCAGATGGTCAGCACTTTCCGTCTCTGACTGAGCATTCCCCTCTCTTTCTGTCAATATGCCTTACAACTCCATGGCAAGACTTCAGAAATAGTTATAAGTTTCTTTATACCACTACACCAAAAGACCCTTCCTTCCTCAAAAAGGAAAAATAGAATAGTCTAGAAATATACACTGACATCGTGCAGCAACTCTAAAATTCAATTTAAAAAAAATTGCTGACAGTGTTTCACACAACCAAAAGAAATACTTAAAGTAAAGCACTAAATGCTGTTTTGGAAAGTGTGTGGGTGATGCAACCAAGCATTATGCACCATTATGAACTTTCACAGAAAATGGATAAAGCACAAAAACATCCCATTGCCTTTATAACAGACACAATGTGCTTGTTCTGAGTCTGTCTCCTGAAGGTGTCATGCAATGCCCACTAGTCCTTGTACTGGGAAAGGCAGTGAACTACCATTCCCCAGGTTGCCTTTTCAGTTCCTCTTACATCTTTATCAATGTCCATGTATCTCCTCTCACTTGTCTCTCCTTTGGGCTGAAGAGTCTTAGTCTTGTCCTTGTACAGAACCTTCCAGAACTCTGATTATCCTTGCTGCCATTCTGTGAGCTGGACTAAAAAGGACAAAATACCACACTGTATTTTATATAAGTCCAAGCACTCGGATATATACAGTCCTCATGTGACAGGATAGTCTCTGCTCTGTTCTGAAGTCCTTTCATATTTCTAACAGATAGATTGTTTTTGACCGCTGCTGAGTATTGAGCTAGTGGTTCCATAAGAACAGTTATGCCCCAAGGTCCCATTTGTGTGTGTAAGATTCAACTCAGAGCACATTAGTGGCAGTATTTCCCAGGATTGTTCTTCCCTTATGTGCATAATTTATTTAGGTTTACTTACAATGAATTTCACAGAGACTGTCTCTGTTACTATTTCTCTCACTGAAATACCCCACTGCTTTATTAATGGTAATGGCCCTTCTCTTTCAATTTGTCCAGCTGATCAACAATTCAGACAATCTAAGAACAATTGTTCCTTACACCACTTACTGCCTCTCTGTCAGACCTGATGAAGGTACCGTATGCCCAAAAGGTTTTGTGATTGCCTCAAGTGATCCAACAAAATATAGCGCTTCTTTGTACAAACATGAATTTTCATCTGTCCTTTGGATCCTCCAGAAGCCCATTGTCAGTGTGAAGGACACTGCGAGGCTCGTGCACCTCTTCCGCTGTGGGCAGAGCGCTCTGTCCTGAGCAGGGAGCAGGATGGGCTCAGCTGCCCAGTTTGTTAATTGAACTCTACCCATTTTTTCCCTGATAAATACTATTTTGAAATATGGGTTAAATTGCTATTGAGAATTTACAACTCCAGCATCAGGGTAAAGAAAACCTTTGCAGCCTGCCTCTTTCTGTGCACTTGAATATATTTTTTTTCCGAGGGTAAGTCAAACAAACAAGCATCTACATGATTCCCTCTCACAAAGAGACATTTGATACTGTGACTGCAGTTTTCTGACCATAAATGACTTCATGGCCTGAGGAAACCATGTAGCATGTCCTTCCTCAGTAGAGGAAGAAGGAAAATGTCTGTATTACAATATAAATCTTTATTTTCTTGAAAAAAATTCAGCTGAATGAAGAGAAAATGCATCAGAGAAATGACAGATCTGCATAAACTGAGTAAACAGCTGTCTTAAACCCTTGGCATTTGTTTCACCTGCATCTATGCAATCCGGATGACATGTAGGTCCTTGTGTGCTTAGGAAGTAATGTTTCCCCTGGCACTGAAGTATGACAAGAAACAATACTGATGCAATTTGTAAAATGGGAAGAAGCCTTGACTGTATTGTCTTACCTTTTTCAGAAGCCGGGGCAAGGTCAATAAAACTTCGACATTTTTCACCTTTAAAAGAAAAGGATTATTTTAGGAGACAGAAGTTGATCGGTTTTCCTCTGCCTCCTCTTTCTGACTGGTGTTTCTGCCATTGCTCCCACCTGAGACTCTACAGGACGACTAAGTTGTCTCACACAGAGAGCAGACATTTACCTGTGCCTCCAGCCTGAACCAAAACGGCTACGCTCACAAGGCTGGGCTCTCCCTTAGGATTACAGTCCCTTAGTCAGGAGTATGAAATACAGTTAGTGAAGAAAATTGTTTTCTCTGATGGTTGGGTCCCTGTTTGGTCAGTGATGCTCTTTTCCGAGGCCGGGAACAGTGTTACACTCCAGATGGAGTGCAACTGGGAGGGCACAGGCCTCTGTCACCAACACTTTGCCCTCCTTCTTCTCGTCAGGACAATGCCGGTGCCCCACCAGGCTCTGACCGAACCTCCCAGTGCCAGGAAGCATTGCCATGGGCACAGATGTCTCAATAGATAGATGTGACACATGTGACTAGGACAGACAAAACCTGAAGCACAAAGCAAGCTGAGCAATTGCATAGCATTTAAAAAAAACGTTAAAAAAGCAGGCAAATGCCTTGCTATGACCATCACAGCCCTGTGCCACTCCCTCTGCTTTGTGGCTGCTGCATCTGTTTATCATTGTAAATTAAATTTTCTCTCTTTAGGACTCCACCTCCATTTTTGCAGGCATTCTTGAGTAGTATATTGCTTCTGAGCAGGAAATGTATCTGTCTTAAGGGTGGATGTTTTGGCCTTTCTTTTTACTTCTTCAGGCAATCAGAGATTATAAAATAATCCCTCTGCTCTAGGTGCATCCATCCACCAAGCATATGTGTATCCTTCAACATGCTATGTTCCAAGGTGATCAATAGCCTGCCTGCCTCGAGGAATCAGAGCACAGCATGCCTGCCAGAGGTAATGGAGAAGAATCCATTTTGCCCTTTAAGACTTTAATTGAGGCAAAGACAGCTTCAGGAAGGAGGTTTTTTTATTAGTTTTGCTCAATTTTAATTGCACAGTCAAAAGACTGGTTTAGGAAATGTGAGCCATTAAAAAAGAATAAACAGTGAAATGCTGCAGTGATGTTGAAGTCACTGTGTAATTTTTTCTTAGTTGTAATTAATTATATGTACAAACCAATATAAAATGTTAATCTTTCTGGTGTCTTTGTTGGCGGGATTGAGATAAACGTAACCATTCAAATGATAGCTGTGCTGAAATAACAATCTATAATTATAATGCTATTATTACCACATTTATTTATTTTTTGCAGTTTTTAAAACCTATGCTAAAAAATGTTGTGTACATAGTCTGCAGTCTGTTTGTCTATGTATAAGTTGCTATAAAAGAAAAGGTTCACCTGACATTGAAATGAACGTTTCAATATCTCCATGGCATGGGGAAGGACTTCTACTCTGTGAATCCAGGCACTGTCAAGAGGACAGTCAAGAAAAGGAAGTGACACTTGACTTATCAAAGCACCATCTCTGTTTCCAAAAAGGTAGGTAGGGCAGTCCATATCTGAACAGAAGGAATGTCAGATGAGTAAGTTATTAAGTTTTGGGGCAGACAGACTGAAAGATACCTGGTGGATCACAGAAATCACAGCATCCCAGAAGCGTTGTGTTGGCAAGACCCTGCAGGTCTGTTGTCCAGCCTCATGTTCAGAGCAGGACTATCGCTAATGCCTGATCAGGTCAGCTGTGACTTTGCCCAGCCAAATCTTGAAATACTTCAAGGATGATGGTACCCATTCTTTAGAGACTCCAAGGATGGAGTTTCTCCCCCCAGTCTGGTCCCTGGGCTGCACCACCCTTCTGGAGAAGTGTTTCCTTATGCCCAACCTGAACTGCTCTAGCTGCAATGTCAGCTTTGTAGTCATCCCTCCTTTATTTGCAGGGACATGAACAAGCCCATCTCCCTCAACTTCTTTTCACACATGGTGTACTTTAGGCCCCTCACCAAGAAATCGAGATAAATAACTGGACTATAAAAGATACTTGCTGTAAGTAGGAAGCATTCTCATCCAGAGACTCTGAGTTTTAGGGCATGAGGTGTGTCAGGAATGCAGTGACATAAAATCAAGGGAATACAGGGAGAGTGACCCTTAGATTTGAACTTGATATAAGCAGATTAAGCAGGATTTTTCATTCTAGCCATATGGATCTGTGGTTTGGGTTTGGTTTTTGTGGGCTTTTTTTCAGATGTAAGCCATTACTTTTATTGCAGTTTTATCTTAACCTGACTTCAAGCTAACTGGCTAGCACTGAGACATCTCTCACCTGTGGTTGCAGTGAATCTGAAGCCATATAAGCCATTTTCCTTTCCAGTAAGGAAACCTTTAACAAATACCTGACTCTCTAGCATGTTATCCCAAGACAAGAAAAGGGGAATGGTATTTGCTACTACAGTGTCCTGGTTTCAGCAGGGATAGAGTTAATTTCCTTCCTAGTAGCTGGTACAGTGCTGTGTTTTGGATTTAGGAGGAGAACAAAGTTGATAACACACCGATGTTTTAGTTGTTGCTAGGTAATGCTTACACTAGCCAAGGACTTTTCAGCTTCCCATGCTCTACCGACTGAGCAGGCTGGAGGTGCACAAGAAGCTGGGAGGGGGCACAGCCAAACTGGCCAAAGGGACTTTCCACACCATGGGACGTCATGCTCAGTACATAAACTGGGGAAAGCTGGCCGGGGGGGCCGCTGCTCGGGGACTGGCTGGGCATCGGTCAGCGGGCGGTGAGCAATTGCACTGTGCATCACTTGCTTTGTGTATCATCATCATCATCATCATCATCATCATCATCATCATCATTATTATTATTACATTATTATTATTATTATTTTATTTCAATTATTAAACTGTTTTTATCTCAACCGACGAGTTTTTCTCACTTTTACTCTTCCAATTCTCTCCCCCATCCCACCGGGGGGGAGGGGAGTGAGCGAGCGGCTGTGTGGTGCTCAGCTGCCAACTGAGGTTAAACGACAACATACAGAAACTGCTCAGGCTGTTCTGAGAGTTGGAGATGATACACAGTGCCTTTCAGATACATGGTAAGGTACAAAGCCTTTTTGAAATGCCTGGGTACTGAGGAAGCGAATGGTACCGTAGCGTTTGGCTGTAGGTGCCTTGTCTGCAGGACAGATGTAGAGAGTGTGATCACAAGCTATTGGAGGAACGTGCATCCTTGTCCTCCACAAATTAGCATGCCCGGAACACCATCTCTCCCAGGAGACCTGGCTGTGGCTGAACCCTCTGGTTTATATAATATGGACAGAAAATGCTGGTGTCCAGAAAAAGGCCTTTTGGAGCCATAGCACAAAGAATGATTGTAGGTTGGAGACAGAGGAAAGCCTGGAGGGAGGTCACTTCACTTTCAACGGCTGATATCTGGATTGTGCCTGGCTTACCACTAAAGGTTGTGGTAGGAACTGCACAAGCAGATCCTGATGAAGAACACCTCCCTTCGTTGTCCCTGTTGCTGGAGCACTGGAAAACCCTCCTCCATTTTCAATGGTAACCACTGGGGGTATTTATAGACCACATTCATACTTCAACATGCAGACATGCACCTCACTGGGCACTGAAGATGTCAGCAGTGCTGTCACTGTTCCTCTTAGGATTTATTCTAAGTTATTTTGGGGTAACTTGTATAACTGATCTCTTAAGCCCTCAAGTTTAATTTTAGACTTGGCAGAGTTTATCCTGCTGTGCTGCCCTTTTCCAGATGCATCTTCTCCTCATAACCAGGTTCCTGGAGACTCTTTAGAGAATACAGAAAAGGCTGTTTAGAGATGCAACAAGAACAGTGTCTAGGATTCATCCCCCTGATACTCATGCCTTCACCCAGTTGCAGCAGCGATTCTGACAGAGGAGAAATCTCTGTGATCTCTCCTGCACATAACTCACATAGAAAGAAGAGGCATGACCTGGCTTGAACGCTCTCTGCTTCCATGCAGGAGCAGTGGCCATGTAGAGTGCATGTGAAGCTCTCTGGAGCTCAGCAGTGTCAGGGAGCTGCTGGAGGCTGACGAGAGAGGACTAATCGACTGTCTAAACAGCGATAAGAGCAAAGCACTTGGTACTAGCTTCTTCTATGGCTTCCCAAGGGTGAGGTAGGAACATCATCTATGCAAGCCCTTGCAAATGCATTCCCTCATAACCAGGCCGGCTCTGCACAGGCTCACGTGTGTCTCGCTGGGCTTCCCGAGAAGGGGGCATGGGTCACAGGGGTCTGTAGTTCTGGATATCAGCAACTAGAAAGCCCCAAAATTGTGCGTGTTTTTCTCTAATTAATCCTAATTAATTAATCTAATCCTGCATATGTGCATGCGTGTGCGTGTATTCGTAATTCGCCAGGGAGCTTCAAACTGAACCAGCCAGACAGTGGGAGGAGACATATCTGGAAAGACCCAAGGTCTGAGCTGGTGGCTAGGTAAAGGTCTTGAGGTCTTGGTATGGATAATAGACTTAGAGCCCATGATAACATCTGAGGGACCGTTAGTGTGATGTGTTTGTGCACAGAGGGAAGGGGTGTGCATGTTTCACTAGTGATCTTCAAACTTGCTCAGCCAGAGAGGGGGAAGAGGAGCGAGCTTGCTGATGGGAGTGATGTTGTTGTTTCTATGGGTGCTAGTAAAGGCACAGCTGTCTCTGGGTTGGTCTGTGTGGCCAGCCACATTAGTGTCATGCATGCTTGCATGTGTCTGTGTGTGTGCGCGCGCACGCACATACGTGCACCTGCATCTTGAATATGTGCCTAGTCTGAACTGGGAAGGACACCAGCAGCAAACAGGCAAGGGAGGAGAAATTCCCTGGGTCTTAAAGTCCCCAGGGTTCAGCTTCCCAGGAGCACACACAGCGTTTCCTCAGACAGGCTCATTGAGACTTTACCCATTTCATGGCTCTGCAGCTATGGAAGCTCCCACAGTACTGCAGGTGAAATGTTTTCCAGCTCCTCAGTAGTTTCTACTGAAGAAAGCTCAGCTTTGGGCTTCTGCATGTTCTTAGGAAACAGCGTACAGGAAGATATGGAGTTTATTAGTGCATCAATCCCAGGGAATGAGAGGGAAAGTTGTGGCAGCATAAGGAGATGATCTATCTGTCTCGCTTCCAGCATGAGGCACATGCTCTTTCTTCTCCTTCTGCTGTTCACAGTGTGATGGGAAGTCCTGAGCTTCCAGCCCTTCCAAGTCTGTGGCACATACTTGTCATGAAAATTGTCTTATATCTGCAAAATCAAATCATTTCAGGAAAAAATAGAAGGCTGTATGAAAAGTAGGCACTATGCTGGCAGAGTTGCATTCTGGAGAAAGTAAGTGAGCTGGTGAAGAGTAAGACTGCTGCAGGGATGGGAAGGAGGCACTGCAGGACACCGCTGACAAGCAGTGGCACATGGTGGAGGGGTCACCCATGTGTCCTGTCACCTCAGATAGGCAGACCAGTCCCCCAGACACCTCCCTTGCCGTAACACATGGAGGTAGTGGGGCTGCTCTCTTACCTTCTCCACTGAAGAGTCCTACTTCAGTGTCACAAACACTTTGGACAGCTGGGACTCTGTGTTGGAGGCAAATGCTTGTTCCTCTCACCTTCCTCAGGCAGAGTTCAGAGACATCTGTACCTCCCTAACCTCAACAATAATTTGAAAGCAAAAGCTAAGAAAGAGAAGTGGCTTTTCTAAGTCCCCCAGATTCAATCCTGCCAGAAAATTAAGGCAATCAGGTCCCATAGAGCCATCAGGTCTGCATGGTACACTGGCTTCAGGGCTCTGGGCTACCTTCCTCGTTATGCTCTGTACACCTTGTGTGCACAGTGCAACTGTATTGCGACAGATCAGATGTGCCTAGCTGCAGCTTCTAAAGTGGATGCAGGCTGACATTCTTCTATGGGTCTATGGAAGACACTAGGGAGCAGTTACAGAGCTATATAGGGCAGCTGGAAAGGCAGGTCTAGGTGCAGATAGATAGGGTCTAAACTATAACACCCAGACATACTTCCAAGCTCAACGGGCACACTGGAATCACTCTGACCTTAAGCCTTTGGGAGACCCACAAGTATTCTATTGTTTCTGCCACCAGTTGCATAAAATGTATGGTTGGTTTGCTCCTGTCTTCAGGACACCACTCTGCACAACAGTGGTTGGATTTGTCCAGAGTATACCTCAGTAAACTGGTGGTTTAGACTGGAAATAGGGAAGAGGGCAGAAAACACACCAAAAAAGTATAGGCTTTTAGACAATATTCTAAATATTCATATTCTTACAGAGCAGATCATCTTCAGTGCTATCACACGGCACGTAGAGGACAACCAGGTGATCAGGCCCAGTCAGCATGCCTGTACAAAAGGCAGGTCCTGCTTGACTAACCTGATCTCCTCCTCCTATGACTAGATGACCTGCTTAGTTGATGAGGGAAAGGCTGTGGATGTTGTTTACCTGGACTTTAGTAAAGCCTTTGACACCGTTTCCCACAGCATTCTCCTGGAGAAACTGGCTGCTCATGGCTTGGACAGTTGTACGCTTCGCTGGGTAAAAAACTGGCTGCGTGGCCGGGCCCAGAGAGTTGTGGTGAATGGAGTTCAATCCAGTTGGTGGCCGGTCACGAGCGGTGTTCCCCAGGGCTCAGTTTTGGGGCCAGTTCTCTTCAATATCTTCATCAGTGATCTGGACGAGGGGATCGAGTGCTCCCTCAGTAAGTTTGCAGACGACACCAAGTTGGGCGGGAGTGTTGATCTGCTCGAGGGTAGGAAGGGTCTGCAGAGGGACCTGGACAGGCTGGATCGATGGGCCCAGGCCAACTGTATGAGATTCAACACGGCCAAGTGCCGGGTCCTGCACTTTGGCCACAACAACCCCATGCAGCGCTACAGGCTTGGGGAAGAGTGGCTGGAAAGCTGCCTGGCGGAAAAGGACCTGGGGGTGCTGGTTGACAGCTGGCTGAACATGAACCGGCAGTGTGCCCAGGTGGCCAAGAAGGCCAATGGCATCCTGGCCTGGATCAGAAACAGTGTGGCCAGCAGGAGTAGGGCAGTGATAGTCCCCCTGTACTCAGCACTGGTGAGGCCGCACCTCGAATACTGTGTTCAGTTTTGGGCCCCTCACTACAAGAAGGACGTTGAGGTGCTGGAGCGTGTCCAGAGAAGGGCAACGAGGCTGGTGAGGGGTCTGGAGAACAAGTCTGATGAGGAGCAGCTGAGGGAACTGGGGTTGTTTAGCCTGGAGAAAAGGAGGCTGAGGGGAGACCTCATCGCTCTCTACAACTCCCTGAAAGGAGGTTGTAGCGAGGTGGGGGTCGGTCTCTTCTCCCAAGTAACAAGCAATAGGACGAGAGGAAACAGCCTCAAGTTGTGCCAGGGGAGGTTTAGATTGGATATTAGGAAAAATTTCTTCACTGAAGGGTTGTCAAGCATTGGAACAGGCTGCCCAGGGAACTGGTTGAGTCACCACCCCTGGAGGTATTTAAAAGACATGTGGACGTGGTGCTTAGGGACATGGTTTAGTGGTGGACTTGTCAGTGCTACGTTAGTGGTTGGACTTGATGACCTTAAAGGTCTTTTCCAACCTAAATGATTCTGATTGTATTCTAAGTTTGTAACATGACTGTTGCAATAGCAAGGACCAGAAGCTGGTGTCTTGGATCATGCTTATTGGTCCTATGTTCCCGAGTTCTCTCCTCTCTGAGCCAGTGATAAATGCCTCATTAATAACCAGGGCAGCAAAATAAAAACAACTAGAAAAAAATCCTAGTTTGTATGTCTTCCAACCACACGGCTTCAAAATATTCTAGTTAATTTGACTTAAAAGATATCCGGTAGTTCTGACTGAAAGAAAGGTCTCTGTTACAACTCTGCTTTTCATCTTGCAAAAAAGAGAAAAAGCTGTCTGTATTCACTTTACTCTGCATAAAATTTTACGAGTTCAAAAGTACAGTTCTGATGGAAATTTAAATGATTAAATTTCATTTAAACAGCATTCCCTTTTAGTAACATTCTGGCTCCCAGCCTATGAAAGACAAGGTCCCCTTTTTTCCCAATAGGCCCTAACAAATCTTTATCTCTCCAATTATATCTGGAGTCATGTGATTCTGATGAGATCCCACATCGTCTACTGAGAGTAAAATCATTGTATTTGTCTAAAAAAAGATATAATCCTCAAGGGATGCCAGCCTAGACAAGGCTGAGGACTGCAACACAATTTCAGTGAAATAAAGTACTACATTAGGGAAAATGCAGGTTAATGAGCTCACTCAAACTGAGTTGTATCAGGTTAATTAACAAGTGAAATATTCCACTTTTGATTAAACTGATCCCAGACAGAGTATTTAATTGAATTTTTTCTAATGAAAAATCGAGTATGAATCTGCGAAATAAACATTTTCCAGTTCACCATGTTGATTTTGCTGGACTGATATTTTTTCCAGAAAATAAACAAGTTCACACAGAATTATGCTAAAATATGTCTTGAACTATGAAAAAAATTGCTTTCTCTCACTCTGACAGCTGTCATTCATAGCTGCTGCCCATCAACATTTCTCTTACTTCCAAGTAACATGAGAATTTTCTCAATTTCTCAACCTCTGCTGAGATAACTCACAATCTTTTTCCCTTTTGGGGTTGTTTTAAAATCTGAATGCTATACTACTGTTCTCTTTCAGCTTAAGAAAGAGAACTTAAGACTTTCTACCTTTTAAAGTGGAAAAGCTTAAAGCTTTCCACTTTTTCATTTCAGGCAGGCATTTTTCCTCAATTCACATACTTACAAAGAAATGGCAATAATTTTATCAGAGAGGTGTCACCCACACTCTGGAGTTTCCCCTTTGTTTCGTTGGAGCAGTAGATAGCTGTGCAGGGGGCAGAGGGTGCAGGCAGAGCAGGGAATACCCCAGCGTGTTTGTGCTAACTGGGACTATGTGCCATGGCAACTGCGTTTTCCGCACTGAAACTCTCCCTGATGTGAGAAATCTTGCACAGTATCTGAAAGCAAACATCTCCACAGGCTGCTCTCAAATCACGTCTAATTGAAACACATCCAAGTCACGAGACTCATCTGATTATCTTGGTAAGACCTGACAGATGTGTACAGACATCTATCATTTGGAGAGCTGGAAAATAGCTCAGATTTTTAAATGATTGGGAGAATCGAGGAAACAATGGTGCTGAGAGAGGCTTTCCATGATTCTGGTGTCAATTTAGACCTGACTTTGTAATCTGGAAAACATTAAATCAGGCACAGAGTTCTGAGTTGCTTTAAGCATTTCAAACCACGGCATGGGAAGAGGAGGGTTTTCACCCATCCATCCCACAGATGACCATCTGCCACGCTGTGCTTACTCTGTGCTAATGCCAAAATAAACTAGTTATCGGGGGTCCAGTATCTGTGGGACTATAAGGTCTGCCCAGGAAACTGTGAAAGACTAGGAACAATGCTCTTCACAGAAGATGTAGCTGATATATATACCTCATTGTATGAAGCTGACATGCCTTCTACAGTCTCCCATGTGACTGCATTAGCAGTTCCATTCAGGTTGGTGATTAACAAAGATCAAAGGAGTAAGTAACCAATAAGACCCTAAAGCCCCAGTTGTAGAAGAAATGTGGTTCAATAGCTCCCACTCTTTCCAATTATTAGCTGTGGATCAATATGCATTATCTTTTAACCATGCCAGCACTTCTCTCCAGATAATGCTCAACTGGAGTATTTGCATTGGATCTGCGCCCTAGCTCCGGAATTAAATAAGCAGGGCAGGCAGAGATGAAAGTCACTGACAGCAAAGAAGGAAACTCCTTTTCACGGACGGGATTACTCCAGAAAATGAAAACATCAAAAGCTGACGTGTGCCAAAATGGAGGGAAAGACGGATTCGGGACAGAGTATTACTCTGATGGCACAGCATGGCACTGTGAACATGGGTCCTGAGGCTGCACCTTGAAACACGTGCAAGTGACTGTGGGTAAGAGGCAAAGGGATTGCTGGAGGGGAAGGGACCTTGAATGTCAGAGCCGGTACCACCTCAACCTGTACTTCTTCTCCACAGTTAGCACCATAACAGTATTTCTTCCCTGGCTTGCCCATCTGTCTGCTCTCTGTTCCTCTTAGCCATTGCAATTTAGGCTGCCTGCTTCAGTGTGAACTCCAGAAACTTCTCCCACCTTCCCTACCGAAAGATGCTCAGTCGCTTTTTGGGTTGAGGCATCCTGTTTTTCCAGGCAGGCACACCTGACTTGGAGTATGGAAACTGAGATAACCTTAACCTTTCAGCCACAGACTTTTAAAGGAAGTTAACGAGATGGGCAGTAAGACGTTCACACACAGTACGCTGCAAATAAATATCCAGTTTTTGAAAGCAAGTGAAAAAGTTGTGCTTGCATTTCTTCTTGTGAACCTTATTTCCAGGCTTGTACCTAATAACTTTGCAACAAAGTCTCATTTAGTGGTTTTTGTCTGGCCAGGTGATGCAAAGTGAAATCAGGCGGAATGACAGTATGATGTGGTTTTTGGTCTCTCCAAATCTAGTGAGTCTAGACATGGTGGAGTGGCTCTGCTTCCCAATCAATTTCCCGGATTGTAAGCATAGTTTGTGTCCTTTTCCCTGCCCAAATCCAGCCAAATGTAAGGTGGGACACCTTAAAGTGAATTTTGTTTGCCTGTGACTATTCTATAAGCTGTCGTTCTATAGAAATAAAATCTGCTTCTCATTATTTACTGCTTTCTGTAGTCCTTGTATCATTTGTAAGCTAGATCAGCAAAGATTTATGTTACCATTTTGTTTACCAACAAGAACACTGAATAACATTACACTAATTCATGATTAACAGAGGGTGCTGCTAGAAGCAGCCCTGTTCCCCACGAAGTCCCCATTTTGAGATCTGTCAGTAAGCCAGTTCTGTTAATTCCACATAAGGAAAATTTTAAAATCAGGATTGAGCCTGGTGTAATTTAAAAGCCATGGGGATACCATGATGATTGATATTCCATCCCGTGTTTATTTCTGTAGCCCTGAATGCATCTGTTCATATTTTGCACTAACTGGCAGCAGGGTAAGCGCCTCAGTTCTCTTTGAAATATGGGACCTATGTGTTAGTCTTCCAGCACTTTGATGTTTATTCCATTTACAAGGAACTATCAGATTATCTCCTTTAAGACTACCGGGTTAAATGGTTGAGGATAGACACATCCAAAGAGAAAGCAACACAGTTTTTGCTCATGAGATAGAGAGCAACTTATCAAATAAGGAGCAGTTCACTGCCTAGTCCCTTACTTTACTCTGTTATGAGTCTCAGCCTGCAGGGATTTTATTTCCACATTTTATGTTTGATAGATGTTCATACAGCTAGTCCGTCTAGCAGGTTCAGGAGGGCCTAAAATCCGAAATTCCCAGTGCACTGCAGACACAAAATATCCCCAACATCCTATAAAAAACTGAAGGTCTGTAATAACGCAATCACCACCACAGAAACCACAGCTATCATGTACCACAGGAAGAGAGCAAGAGTCGTCATGAGGAACGTGAACAGATATGAAGAGTCTTATCATAAAGCTTAAATTCCTATGGCCAGGCCTATCTTATCCTGTAAGCAAAACCCCAAGGATTTGTTAGGAGGAGTTCAGAAGTGCTTTTCTGAAATGGACCCTTCCCTGTGGTGTAAAGTAAGGCAAAAAATTGTTACTATCCCTGTTACCTAGCCTGAGGGAGATTTCTGTTCTGATCTCAAATTAGATCATCAGTTTAATGTTCAGTGCATGAGCAGACATACCAATTAGATACTGAGAAGCTGTAATAATGTCAACGGCAGCAAAGCAACCTCCTCACATACTGTCTCTCCACCTGTAGCCAATTTCTGATGCTTTAGAGAAGGCATAAAACCCTCCAGAAGACGTGATATGCATCAAGTCAGCAATTATTTTTTTTCTTGGCTCCCACTGGTGACTAGTGGCAACCCTGAAGCATGGATGTCATGTAAAAGAATATAGACATGATGTGAGCAAGGCAGTCAAACCATGATGGCTCCTTTCAGACCTCCTTAAGATACCAACAAATCAGCTATGCAGAACTCACTCCAAGCTTCCTCAGGCCAGAGACATTCCTCTTCCCTCATACAGTTCTTTCTGTGAATTTAAGAAGTATCCATTTCAGCCCGTGGATTTCCTTTGGTCACACTGCCCTCTGTGGAGGTGAAGTCCGGAGACGTACTTTCTGGGAACCCCTCCTTGGATTTTCACTTTTTTTCTCAATGACAAGTTACTTAAGTCATATTCTTTTCTTGATATTTATCCATATATATATAAGGTACCATCACATCCCCTCTAGATCTTCAATTTGTTATACTAAAGAGGACCAGTTTTTCTTTTCTTTTCTTGAAGGAGATTCTCTTTTCCTTAACTACCTTGGAAATCCCACTCTGCATCTATTTCACCTCCCCCTTTTTCTTACAATAACTATGCACAATGGCATTAACAAAATGCACTGGTGTTACCTGTGCCTTGCACAGTGGTGCTGATTCATCCCTAGAATAATGCTTTTCCTTTATATCGCAGCACTTTGCAGCTCAGTCACCCCACAGTCAAATACTGGCCCACAACTTGTTTCTTATCTTTTGATCACAATTGGTAACTACCTGTGACCGCACAGAATCTTATGCCTTAGTGTTTGGAGCTTTTAATTTTTTGTTTGTTTGTTTTAATTATTTTAATACTATTCTTACAACTCTATCAGTCCAGCTCACATTTTTAGTTAGGCAGAAAAATCTCACCTCTGTAACGCCAATATTCCCAGACTTTGTGTGACAGCATGTGTAGGGAGTGCATTTAAAGTAGGATTATTCTCTTCAGATTAAGCTTTCTGTGTTAGAAATGGCAACTTCTTAGATTCTTTTTTGGCCAATGAGGAAAACACATAATCCCAGGGCTCAATTCATCCCATATGAGGAGGAATTTAATCTCCCCAAGAAGTATTCACTACTCTCTACTGACTGTAATGATGATCTTCAGTTCAGGCACAGATACCTACACTTGCTGATGTCCACAGGTTTGCTGTGGGATTCACTTTGTGCTTTTTTTTTTTTAATGAATTAGGTGACATGAATTGTATCCCTAGTTCTTTTTCCTAGATTGCTAATCTCAGCAATAACAGAACCAGTCCCAAAACCAAATTTGAGGACAACTAGAAATATCTCCATTGTGATAATTTCCCTTTTTATATTACCTACCACAGCCTCCTTGTAAGACTGTTCTTTAATCAGTTTACAATCTCTCTATTCATCCCCATCATAATAAATAATATAAAGTAAAATCTGCACCACAGTCTCAAGCAAAAGGTCTGCCTACTTCACTACCCTTGTATCATCATCCAATGACAGATATTTAGGGAAGAACAAAGGGGTGGATGTAGGGTGATTCTGCTCATGTACCTCCCTTGTGATACCAGTACTGCATCAGTAGTTCGGGGACTTCCTGGTCAGAGGTTGCTCTCAAATCATCATGTTAGTAACACGGATGGATGTTTCCTCCCCAGATCCATGCAATCCCCAGTTTTGGCCATCACAACATTCCCTGGCAGGGAGCTCTGTGGGAAGGAGTATTTCTTTTTGTCTGTTATGCCTTATTGTTCTTAAATCACGGAAACAGTCAATGATATTTCTTGTTGATCCCCACCAATATCATAGTTCTCTGTACTGTGCCTTCATTCCAGTCTGAAGAGGCTCAGGCTGTTTAGCATTCCCCAGCGTGGAAGCATGTCTACATCTATCACTACGTTGTTACCATTCCCTCTGCTCTCTGTAGTTCTTCTGTAAAGAATTTTCAGTGGGACATTCCATCAAATGCTTTTTTGTGAATCCATAGAGACTGGGTCTAATGCAGACTGGGTCTTCTTGTCTAAGAAGTGATTCATCTTGTTAAAAGATTTACTTTTAACAAAACCCTACCTTTGATAAAACCCATTTGTTGCCATGTACATGCTTTCCCTGAAAACTGTCCTAAGGTTGCTGGGTCAAGTGGCCTGTATAATTTTTTTCCAGTCTTCGTTGAATACAGCAATGTGCAGATTCTTGCTACTAAACCTACATTTTCATGTGCCAATTATTTCAACATCCTCACATGGAGATTATCCAGGCCCCCTGGGTTCAGTTCCTCTATCGCTAGAATTTTATCTTCAATATAGAGCTCTACCTCCTCAATTTCTTTTACCACTCTTTCCTTCCTAAACAATTTATAACTAGCAATTTTTACATTCCAGTCATGCGAATAAACCCACTAGGTTTCAGTCATGCCAATTATATTATATTTCTCATAATTCAGCAAGAATTCCCAATTCCTCTTGCTTTTAATTATATACTCACAAGGTGCTTCTCCCCAGTCCCTCTCTCTGGACAGCCGCCTACGGTGAATCACATATGCTTATTATCACATGGTGGCGGGGGAGAAGGGTGATGCAGTACCGCTCTGGATCTGTGAAAGTGTATGGCAAGTTCATGTGTTTATATGTTACAGATTTATTCATTTCTGCAGGATACACCTCTCTTGTTCTCTGGCTCCTTCTCAAACGTGCATTTAATGTCCATATTTATGGCCCATTTTGATGCATCCTTACATACCGTGTAAAATCCACTCTACCATTTACTCCTTAAAGCGTGCTAAGGAATATGTGGTACAGAGCATACAAAGAGCTACAGACCCCTTGTGCTGAAAATATAATTCCAAGAATACAAAACAAGGCTATGCATACCCATTCCTGATCTCCCTGACTTCTATAGAGCATGGTGAGCAACATGGAAAGGCTCGTTGTTTATTTAATGGGACGGTACTCTTAAAAGGCACCTATGCAGCTGCTTTTCCCTCTGAATGTGGATGTTATTACTGAGATTGTCTGTTCATTAGCAAGTAAAACAAGATCTGAGTTCATGGTTTTCTCTATTAAAATCAAAGCAAACACACTATTGAGCAAAATCGGCTAACTTGTTACTGCTTCCCAGCTCTCAAACTCCTCTACCTGTTAGGATAAGATATGCCACCTTACCTACTTCATGTGTTCATTTTTTCATGGCATTTATATTCTTGAGTCACGGAATCTACCAGCTAGTTTACCACTGCTGCTATTAGCACATCACTTGCCTGGTATCTTGTGAAGTGTCCAGTACTGACACAAGCACAGACCTAGATGCAGGTGTGAAATAAGATATGCACGCAGTCATATTCAAAAAGAAATGAAATGATAGAGAGCTCAACTCTGAGACGCCTGATCACAGCCAAGGAATTAATGGCCCAGGAGGAGGCAGCAAGTACCCTGTGCAGCGTGTCAGTGCAGAACAGGACTCGTGACCAGCACGAGTACGGAGCTCATTGAGTACGCTTTAGCTTCATCCCCTTCCGGAGATTAGGTGCATTGCTCTTACAGAAGGTACCTCCAGCCATGAGGGATCCAAAGCATTGAACCCACTCTGAAAAAGAGAGTCTTCATCCTCTTTTTGGTAGACTGTGATTCAGCATACTTTTGAGTCAGGAATTGTGCTAAATAATTACAGGACTCACCCACCAATGAAATATATATGCTCAAGTCCCTCTATTCCCAGAGGGGATTCACAATTATATTTCTCAGGCGCTAAATGCTTTTCGGATTCTTTAGCTGTCCTAGACATGCTGGATAAAAATAAACTCTAGATTCACAAATTATTTCAGAAATAATCACAGCATTCAATCTCTGTTAGAGATGTTAGTGAAAATTAGAAACCTGCAACAAGATGAAGACCCGCTTCACTAATGTCTGTACAGAGAGTGTGTGGCATGATTTTTGCACCTCTAGCTCTGGCATCTAAATGAACACTTCAGATAAACAGTGGGAGGAGAAGACACTAAAAAATTTTGTTTGCTTGCAGCCTAAATGTCATTTTAAGGTGTGACTGAGTCCCAGCCCCTCCAGCCAACTGGAAGCCCTGCAATCCTGTCCCTTGCAGCATCAGCCTTCTGGGAACTGGTCCTGTTGTGTCTGCGCTACAAGATCTGCTGTGTTGCAGCTGCACCAGTGCAGGGAGCAGAAAGTTTTGACGGTACTGTGACTGTAGGGAGAGAGAAATCAAAAGCCTGGTGGCTAGAATAAGAATGTGGCTCACAGCTGGGAATGTTAGGATTCTCTGGAGCGTTTTGACAGCATCACAACCACAGAGAGCATTATTGGCATTCATGTGTTCCTGGTGGGATTCATGTTGCTTAGCTTCAGACATCGGCAGTGAGGAATCAAGGACAGGGCAGGAGCTATAGGAATGGTGCTGACCATAGGCTGTGGCCATATGTTTTGCTGACAGAGGTGTGAGGCTATGGAGTGGCTACTGAAAGGACTTTGCCTGGAGGAAGGCTGTTGTTGCAGTCATTTTCAGTATGCTGTTGGTAAAGCTTTAAGAAAGGTGTTACTGAAAGTATGGAGTGCATTCAAGCTAGTGCTTTTGACTAATTTAATACACTACTGTCTGTGTACTTAGTGGTATTTACTTGACGTTCTTCTGGCATCCCAGGGTGTTTGTGAACAACATGGTGACTGTATGACTTGTGATACCTACGGGACTATGGTCAGTAAGTGTGCTGTGGACAGTGTGATGAGCCTAAGGGATTGATTACTCACAGATATATTCAGCGTTGTGGGTGTATGTATAAGCATGACCACAGTGCTGCTGGATTGGGGCTGGCTGGTGCCTTGCTGCCCTGGAGCTCAGATAAAATGATCACCAGTCAGGCTGAAAAAGGCCATGACAACATACTGACAGTCTGGTATTGCGAAGCAGTAAGCCTGAATGAAGATCTTTCATGGTTATTTTATGTTGACATTCTTAGGGACAAATTTAGACATGTGTCCATTACACCATTCCTGTCCTTACCAGAAAAAACTATGGTCAATCCTGAACGAGGCAGCTGTCTGTCTAAGCCGATATATCCCTGTACCTGGCTGGATTCTTTCTAAAGGTTGGTCACTCCCGCTCTGCTAACTGAAGAGTACTTTTCACCAAGTTAGTGTTTCAAATAAGAAGAAACACACATGTGGCTGCTGTGGCGGTGTGGGGAGGGGAGAAACAGCCCTCTCTCTCCTGCTTTCACCATAACTTTCTAAAGCTGGCTTCCAGCTATCTCCTGAAATCACCCACTACAGCACAGCTTTGTTTACCCAGCACAGAATAGATCACTGTATTTCTCTTCTCCCACAGATAACTCAGTTTTCTGAGTGGGCTAGAGTCACACAGTTACAAGTTATCATCTCACACATAAATCTTGGCTTGGAAAGCTTTCAATATCTGCCAGAAATGTGGGCATGCTTGATTGTCCCAATCCCAGCTAAGACGCTCAAAAAGTCGGAGAATCTTAAGCTGCTCTCTCAGGCTGCTGTGGCCTAAGTTTCCTTCTAAATCAGGAAGAAAAATCATCTTTTGTTTATACTTTTTTCTAACGTCAAGGGGGTTACTTCGGTGCACTCATTTCAGCACGGAGCTGTTTATTGACAGTCCTAAGGTTGGAGTTCATGAACTTTCCTTTTCATACATCAAATTGAGTTTTAATGACCAACTAGTTCTTGAAGCACTATCCTCAAAAATACCAGTGAGTATACACAGCACCTCGGGATGAAATGGACTGTGAGCTGCTCTACAAGTTTGCCCCACTTTATAGTACATTCTTACAGAGCAGTTTTACCAAGACCCTATAAACTTCCCATTATCGGGGAGGTTGTGTCCTCAGAGACACAACACGTAGGATGATTAACTGTTCCTCTCTTCCCACAGTGGTGAAGGACCAACTCCCCAGTTGGTCCCTCCTTGGGCAATGGCAGGATAGCATGGAAACAGCCCAGCAAGCAGGAACCAGCATCCACGAGCCATCGTTGTCCCTCTTATACTGTGTTACATTTGTAAACTTTATTTTCCAGTCACATAATCCAGAAAAAAGCCCTTTCAAAATCAGTTTGGATGTTAGCTCTACCAGACAGCTCTGGGAGAAAAGACTGTCAGTTTGCATCTGTTGAGACTTAAATCAGTCCCATGGCTGCTACCTTCCATCCACCCTCCAGTGTTTTATTTCTTGGGAAGTGCCAGGGTACAGCAGAGGAAATGAATGCAGTGATAAGCTGGAGAGATGTCTTCTCGAGTGGTTCTCAGCAAGTAAATGGCCGAGCAGGGAAGAGAAATGAGCTTTCTTGTGCCCAGTTGTACCCTTTAACGGCCATTTCTCTACTCTAGTTCAATAAACATACAATCCAGCCACCCGGAAGGGTTTGTGGGTGGTCATTTACTTAAGGGATGCCAGAAAAGAGGAAGTCTAGGCTACAGCCTGATAAAAACTGTGACCTTTGTGCTTTCCCTGTCATTCAGACCACTGTCCTATGGGTTATTTCGGAGGCGATTACAATTAGATGTCAGAATCTCTTTAACAACTACCAGCCGCTGCCTTTTGTGTGCTCCATGGAGCAGCTCCCAGAAGGGAAGCACTGACCAGTCTGTGGCTGCAGTGCCCATGAGGGTAGCACATATCGCTTGTCAGAGGTTCAGCTGGCTTTAGAGCACAGATCCTGCATCAGCCAGCAGGTAAACAAGCAAATCCTTGCTCTCACTGGAAACAGGTTGCTTTTCAACAAAGAACTGTTAAAATCCTGCCTCTCTCTGCAGGGCGAATCTGCTTTAAGATACAAGCACAGAACAGCTTGCCTGTGTGTTTATCACACTGAGCCAAGCACAAAACAACACAAGCTGGAAGGAAGTTGTTTTATACTTACCAGCAGCATTGATATTTTCCTCACAGGAGTACCAGATCCCAGTGTGGAAATACCTGAAAAGGAAGCGGTCATCTCCCGTCTCCCAGCTGTAATGAACCACATTCTGGTTTGTCTCATTTGCAGTCTCGTTCCCGCTATAGTTGAGGCAGTTTGTCTTCTTCTCTTTCCCACAGCTCGGCTTGGGGACCCTCTGTGTGCCCTCACACCAGTGGGTCGTGATAAAAGCTGTTGTAGAGAAGAGGAGAGCCATCAGATTCAGACTCACTGCTAGCAGGGCTCTGCATCTTCGATTTGTCTTCATGGTAAATCCGCCCTCCCTCCCCCTCCTGCTGAGAGAAGAAGTCAAAGGGTTTTGTTTTATTTGGGAGGAGGGGGGTTCAAAGCCTCTCACGATTCAGAATCCAGTTTTCCAGGCATCAAAACTCTCAGCTTCGTCCAATCTGTTGTTGTAGCAGTGAAGGAAATGCTGCAGCCAGACTCCCATTCTTCTCTTCACTTGAAATCCTGCCTTTGTACGTTAAAGGAGCAGCTGCAGGCACGGAAGAGTGGCCGTCCCCTTGTAGTCGGTGTGCTTCAGCGTGCTGACAGGATCAGAGAGGGTCTGTCTCACAAAGAGCACCAAGAGCAAGTGAACATCTGCTCGGGTACCACACATGATCCCAAGGGGCTCCGCAGCCTCCTCCGCTGGGAGACACCTGCAGGCTGCAGGACTCGCTGTCCTCTGCTCCCGTAGGATGAGGCAGGAGAAACTCAGCGGGAGGCAGGCGCCAGGGACAGCTGCTGCCTGCTACCACCGTCCTCGGCAGACCTCGGGGACCACTGCAGCGTGCTGACGGCTGAGTTGGACTGGGGGGAGGTGTCAGATCTTAGTCCCGAAAAGAATCATTGTTAGGAGCTGCGAGATACATTTTTTATATACCAGAGGGTAGAGATTTGTCCAGGAGGAGGAGGGACGGAGTGATACTTTAGCTTTTCTGCTCTGAGCTAGTGACTAGTAAATCAGGGGTTTGATTCTGCTATCAGCATACCGGTGTAGTCCTCTGTCTTCAGGGGCTTGCTCTGAAGTCAGCAAAGCCCCAGAGGAATTTAGATTTGAAAGCGTGTAATGAGTAAAACCTACGTCTTTCACAATACCAAGTGGAGCCCCTTTCTCAGGCTTTCATTTCCAGACACAGCCCATGCAGATGTTCAGTGTGAAGTGGGTCTGTAGGACATTTTGTAGGTGCTGGTTTGAGCAGACGGAGAGAACTAATGAGAGCAAACCCTGGTCTTTACTCACCAGATGGCAATGCTGTGAAAGCAGGGAGCACTGTATAATATCCCATTTCCAAAGGGAAGTGTATTGTCCTGTCTTTTTGGTTGGCTAACTTGAGTATATGACCTCTTTCCACATTGCTCAGAGCTATCTGGTGAATACTGAGTGCTGTGAGGAGACCAGGGCACCTGATGTTGGTGGTGGTACAATCTGTAAGACCTTGTATCCAAGCACTGAGGTTGGCCACATTTGTCACACAATAGTTCTGTGTCCTTAGTAGATGAATGCAATTTTCTGCAGTGAAGAAGTTGCACATACCTCCTGAGCTTTGGAATGAGTGAGATTTCCTTCCAGCCTTGTTTGGACTCCCTGCAAGGGCCGTGGGGACGCTTGTGGCCTCTCAGAGCAGTCCAGCAATGGGTTTCCAGCAAGCCCTGGAAATGACCACGCGGCCACACGGGCTCATACTAATAGATGGGACAATGCTCTCATCTCACACCCTGTGCTCTGTTAAGTCAGCACATGGACTCAACATGCAAAGCTCATCCTAGCTTTACTGTCCGCAGACATGAAATGTGGTGGTAGTTTCTCCAGCTCCTTGAATAAAGCTAGGAAAGACCAGGTGGAGTTTCTCCTTAGCAAGCCACCACACAAGACTTCAGGGACCCGTTCCTGCCTCCCTGAAGCCCCCCTCACAGCTAGCCATCGGACTCTGTATTATGCCTCTTGTTGGTGCCTGTCCTGCATGTCTGGTTCCAACTGTTTGTGAGATTGTCACTATTTATACAGAATCAGTTGGCTTTAGCCATTTTGTTTTATAAATAAACTAGCAAGTTACTAGAAAGTGCTGCTCTGTGAGAACAATCGTGATGGCAACTTTGCAAGGTTAGTGAAATAGCTTTGTACTGCAGATACTTCCCTACCTAAGTGGCCTTCATTTTGCCCACTCCTGCCTGTACATGATGACTACTACCTCCTCACTGCCAGATTTTTCCAGTGGCCTGTGCTAGCGGAGCGCCTCTGTGCACAGTCTTCCTTGTCCTGTTGGAATTGCACCACACCCCTCCATGTTCCAGTCCTTTCAGCATTTCATCTTGCAGCCAAATAATCAGCATTATTTTGTTGGGTTTAATTGCATGCAAGAAATACAGATGATGGTTATTTAAAGGACCACAGGATTATTACTTCAATTATTTTTATGTTGTAGGACATTCCACTTAGAAATGCATTTGTACGTTCCTGTGTTTCTCAGGCTTATCTGCCTGCTTAGAGGAATAAAAAATGCAATTTAAATTATGACGGAATGCCTTCACGAGAAAGCTAGCGCTCTTCTTCAGGATTATCTTTCACATGGCTGTCAGTATCTGAATCATCACACTTTTCAAGTGTGAATACAGGTCTTTACAGGTCTTTTCTCACAAATCTTCTCTATCCACTGCTCTGTGGCTTGTGATTTCTGGTCCCGGCATCAACTTCTGCACACTCTGTTTCTCCCGGTGCAGATGTCCCTGAGGGATGGGCACCCAAGGGTTTGGTTATCATCTGTGATAATTTTGTCCTAAATACTTTTGAGATTTTGTTTTTACTCCTAATCCTAACAGCTATTTCTATTTCTGTTCCTCCTTATCTTCTTTATTCTTGTTTTTTGGGTTGACAGGGCTGTTGAGAACAGAGATGGTGGCAGTATACAAAAAAAAACCAAGGCAAAATAAAGCAGAAATTTGGTTTCTTTTGTGATACAGAGCTTTTAGAATCTTAAGCATTTAAAAATATTAAGCACAAAGTAAAGTATGCTCAAAGTCAGGGAATTTTTTTAACATGAATTGTTTTTTTTTTCCTAACAGAAGTCAGTTTTTTTTCTAATTATTAGACTCCTCTGGCTGTATATGGTGAGATTACTTGCAAAGAAGGAAACTAGTCTGTGCTATACTCATGCTGTAATGCTCCAACTATTTCTCTTTATATAATCTCTGTTTATCAGATTTGTTGTGTATAAAAATGGAAAGATCATACATATGTTGCAGAAGGCAGTTCAGATGCCCGGATTAAGATGTATTTATGTGGTATCTTCTTTAACAGTAAAGCAGAAAGGTTTGAATGCTATAGAGAAGTAATTTTCATGTTGTGGCTACAAGAACCTTTAAAAACCTTTTTGCAGCAATAGCTTTTCTCTGATGTTGTGAGAAAAACTACCTTCATGAGTTATAGCTAAACCCTTTTTCCTTTACTATTTCTTATAGGATCAGTGTAAATTGTTATTACTCGGTATTTACTCAAGTACAAAAAGAATTTGACCCAGAGGATTTAAAATAGTGATAGCATTTGCAAAGGAACCCTTTCAATCAGGCTGTGTTTTCCACTAGTGGGAAACAGAAGCCACATTCACTAAAATGAGAAGAATCCCTACTTTTGGGTCCTCTGGTGATGATGGGGGGCATGGTGGGCTTAGTCTGGTTGTTTATTTGATACCAGCAGTGTCAACTGCATGGGATTACATGCTATTTTTAAATCAACATTTTAAAAATCCTATAGCTTTTCTTTAAGTTCTCGTTTCTTACAGGTTTGTCCTCCTGGGCTTCCTCATGTGTTTGTATTGTCTTTTTCACCTGCCACTGGACTGGGCTTCCCAGTTCCTCCTTCCACCTTGGGTTGGACCCCCTCCTGGTAGCTCACCTTTGCTTTTCCTCTGCACCGCAGAGCCACAGAATCCACTTGTTCAGTTAATTCGTCTTGCAAATGGTTCAAAATCTCCTTTTCTAGTCAGAATTTTCCTCCTTTGACAGATATCTGCATAGCTCATCTTTTTTTCTTGTTCTCTTACCGTGGCAAATATGAATTGTAGGTGTGCCCCCAGTACACTTCCCCTGTCCCCACTCTGTCCAGCAAAATGGCAACTTTTTCCTTACCTCAGTCACTCAACAGGATTGACTTTTATATTTGGAGAAGAGGGTTAGGATGGAAGTGCTCTACATGCTTCCCCCAGATCACTACCATGTCTGCTAGTCAACTATGTGTAGTCTGTCATCTTTCCATTCTATATCTAGGCTACGTTTTGCTGTTTTCACCTCATTTTTTATTTTTTTCTCAGAACTCTGACCCAAAGTAGTCTGTGTTCAGCAGCGATGATTAGCACTCCAAGCCCACTGGCTGAGCTGTACAATCCTGTTCATCATTTAATTTAATTTCATTTCATTTAAACTAGGTTCGAAGTGGGAAGGGGATAAAACCAGGCTCGCTAGAGATGAGCCTAGGGGTGGCGTGCCGATGCCGAGGGCGAAATCGATAGCCCAGCTCAAGTGCATCTACACCAATGCACGCAGCATGGGCAGCAAGCAGGAGGAGCTGGAAGCCATTGTGCAGCGGGAGAGATATGACTTAGTCGCCATCACAGAAACATGGTGGGGTGACTCTCATGACTGGAGTGCTGCAATGGATGGCTATAGACTCTTCAGAAGGGACAGGCGAGGAAGGAGAGGCGGTGGGGTGGCCCTGTATGTTAGGGAGTGTTTCGATTGTACAGAGCTCAACAATTGTGGTGATGATACGGTTGAGTGTCTATGGGTAAGGATGAGGGGGAAGGACAAGGAGGCAGATATCCAGTTGGGAGTCTGTTATAGACCACCCAACCAGGATGAAGGGGCGGATGAAGCGTTCTATAAGCGGCTGGCAGAAGTCTCTCAATCGCTAGCCCTTGTTCTCGTGGGGGACTTCAACTTCCCAGATGTCTGCTGGCAATACAACACGGCAGAGAGGAAGCAGTCTAGGAGGTTCCTGGAGTGTGTGGAAGACAGCTTCCTGACACAGCTGGTAAGTGAGCCTACCAGGGGAGGTGCCTCGCTCGACCTGCTGTTTACTAACAGAGAAGGACTGGTGGGAGATGTGGTGGTCGGAGGCCGTCTTGGGCTTAGCGACCATGAAATGATAGAATTCTCGCTTCTTGGTGAAGTAAGGAGGGGGGGCAGCAAAACCGCAACCATGGACTTCTGGAGGGCAGACTTTGGCCTGTTCAGGACGCTGGTTGAGAGAGTCCCGTGGGAGACGGTCCTGAAGGGCAAAGGGATCCAGGAAGGCTGGACGATCTTCAAGAAGGAAGTCTTAAAGGCGCAGGAGCAGGCTGTCCCCATACGCCGTAAGAAGAATGGGCGGGGAAGACAACCGGCCTGGCTGAACGGGGAGCTCTTGCTGGGACTCAGGAAAAAAAGGAGAGTTTACCGCTTGTGGAAGAAGGGGCAGGCGACTCAAGAAGAGTACAGGGATCTCGTTAGGTCGTGCAGAGAAGAAATGAGAAAAGCAAAAGCCCAGCTAGAACGCAATCTGGCCACTGTCGTTAAAGACAACAAAAAAAGTTTTTACAAATATATTAATGACAAGGAGAGCCAAGGAAAATCTCCATCCTTTATTGGATGCGGGGGGGAACATTGTCACCGAGGATGAGGAAAAGGCTGAGGTACTCAATGCCTTCTTTGCCTCAGTCTTTAACAGTCAGACCAGTTATCCTCAGGGTACTCGGCCCCCCGAGCTGGAAGACAGGGACGGCAAGCAGGATGAACCCCCCGCAATCCAAGAGGAAGCCATCAATGACCTGCTACGCCACCTGGATGCTCACAAGTCTATGGGGCCGGATGGGATCCACCCGAGAGTGCTGAGGGAGCTGGCGGAGGTGCTCGCCAAGCCGCTCTCCATCATTTATCAGCAGTCCTGGTTAACGGGGGAGGTCCCGGACGACTGGAGGCTTGCCAATGTGACGCCCATCCACAAGAAGGGCCGGAAGGAGGATCCGGGGAACTACAGGCCTGTCAGCCTGACCTCGGTGCCGGGGAAGATTATGGAGCGGTTCATCTTGAGGGCGCTCACAAGGCATGAGCGGGACAACCAGGGCATCCGGCCTAGCCAGCACGGGTTCATGAAAGGCAGGTCCTGCCTGACCACAGCTAGTATTCAAATCTCCCAACCACATGCACGAACTCCAGGCTGAATATTGGAGTAATTTATCCATTTTGCTCCTAATGAACAAACGTTCCAAGCACATCCGCTTGTGAAAGGTAATCCTGTGCTTTCAGGCGTAAAGATTCAGCATGGGAACCTTCATAAACTCCTTCACAGTAAGCAAAGTTGTTACCAATTTAGGGTTTTTTTTGCTATTGCTCTAACTTCTCTGAGAGCTCCTTTGATACGTGATCATCTGTTGGCCCTGTAGACTCCCTGGCAAGCATCCCATTTCTAGGATCTATTATTAGTTTAGATGTTTGTAGGAAGTTGTATCTCAAATTCTTTTTGTCCTGATTTATTGTGTGTTTACATTTAATCAGACAGAAATTGTGATCCCTCCTTTTTTTCTCGTTTGGACATGACTTCAGGTTTTTGAAGGATGCCTTATTGCTTTTACTATCATCCCTCACCTTGTTATTTCAGCATGCCAACGCTTCTCTGCTCTTCATAAAGTCTTTTTTGACAGGTGGAATGCATTTACTTTAAGCCCCTGCCGTGTCTTTAAATAGGCCTCATGCTCTTGATTCAGATGTCTGATAAAAAAATAAAGGACAATGTAAAAATTAAAAAAAATTCAAATGCTGCTAATGTTCCAAGGCAAAATGAAGACACAGGTCCTTCAGCTTGCTTGTAGAGGAGGTTGATAAACCCCCCGGGGTCAGTGGCTGGAGGGCCTGTGTCCAAGGCCAGCTCTGATGTGGTGCACCCACATCACCTGGGATCAGACTGCTGTGCGAGAGGACTGCGAAAATCCTTACCGGGACCTGCCCTCTGTCGGGAACTGCCTTTGAGCTCAAGCCCTGGCCCTTGGTCATTGCCAGAGCCACGCTGTAGCTCTATCTGTGCCTGGCCATGTTTGATGCCCCAGTCCTGACCCACCAGCCTCATCACAGACTCGTCCAGTGATTGGGCCTGACGCCAGTCATTGCCCCCAGACCTTCTTCTGTGGGGACTGGGGAGGTGGCAACCCTTCCCCCCTTGCTGCCCACAGCCAGCTCACCTCACCTTGCAGAGCCGCCGCTCTCCTCCTGCGTCCGTGGTGAGGAATGACAGACTCTGGGGCAACCCAGCAGACCCTGGTGTGGGCAAAGTTAGCCGTTAACATCCATAAACACCGCCACATCAGGAAAGTTCAGGCTGGCAGTTTCCTCATTTCTCTATTTTATTCCAGCGCTGAAGATCTGCAAAGCAAGTGCAAGCTCCTGTCAAACCTCGCTCTGGGACTGCCGGCTGTAGGGGTGAACAGGATGTCTTCGGGGTGGGATCACTGCCTGCTGGCCTGCACTGTGAGAGCATGCCCTTGGCTGTTAACAAAGGTCTGAGTTTGATCCCGAGAGAATCACAGACATTAAACTCCTCAGAAGTAGCCATTTCTGTAGTAATAGCTAAATTATAGCCCATACACAGAATGAAACCAAATTAGGGCTCCGTGTGCAGTATTTATTTGGGCAATTTCACTTAGCCTTGCCATCTTTTAATTCATTTTATACCTTGTTTTAGTAATTTCTGAAATTTTCTATATTTCCGTTTATTGAGAAGACCACAAAAGACCTGAACTAATTTTCTGTTTCTGCAATTTTGTACTTTAATAGCAACAGAATCACCTGTACAGAAACCCTTTAATCAATAAACATCTTTATCTGCAATGGTTTAGATGTTTATTATCTTTGTAGCACTTCATTTGCAGGACATAGTACCACCTTCACAAGAAATTGAATCGATTTGTAGTCAAAGTAGTGATTTTGGTTCCTTTTTGATTTTTTAAGAAAAAAAGGTAACTTTTAAAGAGACAAAACATACTGTAATAATGTAGAAAATACTTAAAATGGTAATTTATCAAGTTAAAGATCTCAGTTTGATCAGACAGTGAAATGCTGGACTGTATATTAATATCAGCCCTTAAAAATTGCAAACAGTAATATACTTTTAAGGAAATATACTTCACAGGAAAAATTAGGCTATATTCCAGCCAATTAGTGTCACGGAATAGATAATTGAATTCCTTGCTTTCTTGTCAAGCCAGTAATATCATGTAACTCTTCTTAAATGCTCGTGTAATCAACAGTCTTTATGCTGGTCTTCATTTAATAGACTGAATAATTTTTTCTTTGAAAACCAGTCTTATCAGCATTTCTTCCGTTCTTCTTTTCTTACAAAGTCCTCAGGAAAAAGTTGGGTTTTTGGAATCACATCCCACAGGTTACATGCAGCATAGAAACAAAACTCACTAAAAAGGCGATGCAGTTTGTGCTTTATTTTCATGCAACGTTTTTTGAGGAAAGTAAAAAAGAAGTATATTTTGAAAGAAATGGAGCCGCTTACTACCACATCAACGGAAAGAAACAGAGCAAAGTTCATCAGTACACATTGCTCCTCGCTGCGGTTACTTGTCTGGTCCTTCTTTGAAATGTAGTATCATGGTTGTGGGAGCAAAATCAGTTATCAAAGGCAGCCACTGCCATGACTGCCAAGGCACGATTAACTCTTGCAATGCAAGGAAATGAACTAAACTGATGGCAGCTGCCTATGCCAATGCCACCGTGCTACTATGTACATGGATGGCAAAGGAATCGCTCTTGTTCTATACCATGATTTTCAGGCTTAACAAAATACAGCACATACTTCAAAGTGAGAAGCTTTCCAGGGACTTTTCAATCAGCATCTCAAATTTGGCTTCAAGTCTCCACAGACACAAACTGGAATACCCTGATGCAAATTGAATGCAGTCTTGCTAAGATGGCAGCGGCACTTAAACAATTCCTTTCCAACTCCCTGTTGTAAGAAATTTTTTCAGGTGTTTCTTTTGTTTAACATTGTCTGCGCAGTTTTGTACAACGGTTTAACTGCTTTATTGGCGATGAGGAAGGGCATAAAATGTTATTGCAAGTGAGAAAGAAACATACGCTCTATGCTTAATATGCAGCTGGAAAATATGCATTAAAATAATTTTTAAAAACCCTTCACATTCAAGGGCCTTCTCTTTCCCTGCTTTTCTCTGTATGCCTAAACAATTGCTAGTACTGCCATGATGCAACAATGTCAGGGAGGAAGAGGTAGGAGGAACTGCTAAGGCTTTTCAGACCTATAGCCATGGAATGGACAAGCAACAGGACATTTTCCTGTATGGGGACACCCCTGTGGGGCACACTGGAAACCAAGACACTGAACTCATCCAGGTCAATGGGGAATAAAATAAGGATAAATGCAAGGCACAGGAGCTCTCTAAACCAGCTTTACTACCAAGGCCTCTGCAGTGGGGAGCTATGCCTTGAAAATTCAAGCACTGGGCAAAGCCGTTCAAGGAGATGTTTGAGAAAGAGCCCATAGCCCTGCAAGGGAGTGCACTTCTGTGCTGACTGTCCTCCTCAACAAAATCATTGCTCTCCACTGCCTGCTGCCAGAATCAGCCAGTCACTGCCTCCCACTGCCACCCCAGCTAGGTTCAGGGAGGGCGCAAGACCTGCTGGGCCCCTCAGCACGTGTCATATCAGCCCATGCACATGCCCTTCTCCTCTTTGCTCCCAAATCTCCTTGTCTGGGCCCAGCATCATATGGGTGTTTGCAACTAGGCATTTCCCAGTTAATTATCAACAACCTAAAAATCGACCCCCAGTCTTCAATGCTCAGACTTGCACAGATTTTCTCGCCCTGTAATTTGCTACATATTCAGCAGTACCAATCTTACTATTTAACACCAAAGCACTATATCCTAATATTGCCCAGACAGAAGCTAGCAAGACAGGAATAAAACAAGCAACTGGGCTGCAACACGAAAATGAGGTGCTAGCCAGGAACCAGGGCATGAACTGCCTCGACAGGAGAACACGGAGGTACGAATAGTCCTGAGTCACTTCTACTTTTTTCACGGTGCTTTGTTGCCACCTGATGGCCCGATGCAAGATTGCAAGAACGAAATTTAAAAAAGCACATTGTCTTGCATTTCATTAGATCCACTGACAGCTTTAAAAAAAGTTTTTCAGCTCGAAGTCTTTTCATGTCCAACTAACACAAGTCTCTGCTTCACAGGTAACAAATTACTCTTCTTCGAAGTGACAGCCATAATTACAATATATGCAACAACTATATTTTATTTATATTTAGAAGGAATTTGTCTTTTGGAATTTGCTTCCTTAAGAGGACAAGATATCTGGAAGATAATGATGTCGTCAGGTCTGGAATGGCCACTAACATGGTAATGCTGTGATGCTTGATCCGTACATCCTGCTGTTCCTCCGCTAGCGAAGATAAGCACTCCAGCTGCCCCTCACCCTGCCCCTCCTGACCACAGAAGCAGGTTTGCCTTGTGTGACATAGTCAATGTCCTGCTTCAGGTGTGGTGTTGAACCACAGGGATGCCCAGCAGGCACCCTGGACAATCCTGACCACATGATTTGCACATCCTTTTGTCCCTTTTCCCATTTCTTGAGCCTACCTTTCTCTGTCCTTTCCTTACCTTTCTCCACTCCAATCCCCTCTCATTTAAACAATTCACCCCTAATTATCTTTTTCCTAAAGGTCCTAGTTTTCCTTCATGCACACCCAGCTTCTGTATTTTTGACACCCTGCCTGGGTGATCTTGAGGCTATATAGTATTAGCAATGTTGCTGGTCTTGCAAAGCTCTGCTCCCCAGAAGGTTCTCAATGCTCCCTCCAACCATCTTTGAAGTCTGGCTGTTTCTCACATCACTCCCCCCAAGCACTGGTGAAACCCAGCCATCCCTCATGGCACTGTCTGTACGTTTTCTTGGCACCATACATTATCTGTCACATGCACCAAATTATTATGTTGTGTCTAGTCACTGTCAACATCCTTTTCAATGAGTGTAACCTCAGGTCGGGGCCTGCAGCCCTAAAAGCAATTTTTTTCCTGTCCATTCCAGCTGGTTTAGCCACGTAAGAAGCTCTTACTGGCTGCTTAATTTCTTTTAAAAATACTGAGGCAAAAATACTGATGCTGAAATGGTTTGGAACTAAGGGACTGGGCTCTACATTTATTGCTCTGGTGAAATCCCAGTGGCTGAAGGGTGGGCTCTGCCTTGGGACCATCAATGTGGCTGACAGAAGTAAAGGGAACATGAGTTAACTCATGTCTGGATATGGGTATGGATATGAAGGGAAAGTATAGAAACTGGCAGTTGTCACCTGTGACCTTTACTTGCTTTTTATGTAGATGGATGAAGACGCTACAAAGAGGACCAGAGCAGGCCACATGCTCATCATACACAACACCTTTGGTTTGCAGCAGCTTTTAGACACAAAGAAAAGAGTGTTACTTATTGGCACTCTGAGGAAAGAGGCTGGGGCACAATCTGCCAGCTCTGCTCAGAAGATCTGTTTCCACTGGCTGTTTTTTTTCTGGGGTGCTCTAAAGTGTTTCTTGAATCCACAGTCGGAGAACTTCTTCTGAGGGCATCACATGCACGGTCAGGTCACATTGCTCAGCTTCTTCACTGCCACACAGTATCAGCTGGGTGGGGGGCTCTGATACTTTCTGTAAAACAAATGCACTCACTCAAACACCCTCAGGCTGATGAGCTAGTCTGTCTGTCACTTTTCCCCACAAACCGTTCCTCTCATCCTTCCTGCCACAACTGCCCAAAGACCCAGTGCTCAGGAACCCACAGCCATGAAAGCTGCTGCCTGTGTTCTCACTTGAACTGGACAGCACATTTAAGCTACTGACTTAAACATACTCCTCCTGAGTGAGCAAGAAAAGCGGCTGCTTTTGACGATCGGTTTCTCCTCACCAAGGAGTTGAGAAGCTCAGTGCTGGTACCAGGGGACACGGAGCAGTGTTGCTAATGACACAGCTGTTTTGTTCAGGGAGCAGCTGGTCAGGCACGGTCAGTCCATGCCTCCCCAGCTGCTTCCCCACAAGCACCAGGAGCATCTTCCCCGTTCAGGGCTCTAGGCCGAAGGCAGTGACAGCCATGCAGCCAAGTCGTGGACTGCTTGACACCTGCAGCTCAGCTCATCACACTGGAATGAGCAAGGCTTCCTATGCATGTGTGCTTTTTCTGCCTGCCCCATGCTCCTGTGAATACCCAGCACTCTAAAAACCAATAAAGCACAGTAAAAAAAGTTACCAGTGTTTCTGGCAGGACAGCAACAGGGCAGCAGGAATACTGAAAGACTTTACTTGTTTTCCAGGTAAGGAAAGGCAGGGTCAAAGCAGCCACAGCAAAGCCAGCAGAGGAGATGAGGGCAGTAATCAGCCACACGGATCTGCCACCTAGAAACAACAGAAGCAGCAAAACTCCTCAGAGAGACTGTGAGGACAAACCACCCAATGCAGTCAGCCTGCACCCTCTGCAGCTGCTCTTCCCACCCACCCTGGTGAGATCCTTTGTTGGCACACTCCAGGGAAGGATACCAGTGCCAGCGTAGGCAGCTGCATTGCCAAGTCATCTTTTTTTTACCTCCCCCAAGGAACAAATGGGCAGCACATTTGCAAACAAGACAGGAGATATTGTGTGGAAACAAAAAGAAGAGCTGTGGGCTATCCTTCTTGGGCATGACTACATGAGGGGAGTAGGAAGGAAGGCTGGCTGTTACCTTGTGCCCTCACACACTGTGTCTGGCTGAAGCTGCTGGTTCTGTTGATCGCCTCGACGTATGTCTGAGCTTTTACACAATAATCAGGTCCTGCCTCCATGGTGTCCAGGTGAACCACGGAGCTGACCTCTTTCACCACCTTCCGTTGCATCTGCCACAGGCCCAGGAGAGAGAGCGTCAGAACATAGGGCAAGGACCTAACTGAGAACAGGAGTCTTAACATGATGCTAGCCCAGAATTTACTGGGAGAAAAGAAAGGAAAATAATAGGAGCAGGAGGTGTCAGAGAGGATTGTGTGAATAAGAGAAGAGACGGAGAAAAGCAGCAGACAAGGAAGCACAGTGGAGTGCAGAATGAGACCTCACATGTCTGCAAGGGTAGGAGGGGATGGAAAGAAGGAGCTGTGAGTCAAAGAGGCATAATGATGATGCTGGGCCACAACCTACTCCCCTGGTGTAAGGGCTTGATGACTGAGTAAGGTCTTGACTGATCTGAGTTTTTGCTGGGATGCCAAAATCATGCCTGTGTTAGCATGATATGATAGGAGTGCCAGAACCATGCTGTGATAGGGGTGTGAGAGCTGGGCCATGACTCTGGAGCACAGAGAGGGGATGGATTGGGCTGGTGCGGAGCAAGTGAATTTGGTGTGTGCAACTGTAACACTTCATCAACCCTTAAACAGCATATGAACAGCAGTACATTATTTTCTTGCAACAGATAGTACTCCATTAACTGCTAGCAAAATGAAGTTGCTATTCCCAGTCTCCCCAGTCATGAGAGGACAGTTAACAATTAGCTAGTTGCTCCTAATTCTTTCTGCGTTGCAGATGCAAAGCCTGTGCTCACAGCAGGCCTGATCAGCCTCCAGCATCACACACATATGGACACCTCCAACAAGCCAGTAGGGCTCTCCTGGCAGGGCAAGTCCTTCTCTCCATCAAAATACCCTTCTCCACAGAAACATGACCTTGAGGGCCATTAGTTCGAAAAGATTTCAAGGAAAAAAATCAGGTCAATGATTACCTGGGGTGTGTAACCTCTTGCAAAAACTTCAAATCAGACATGTCGAATGTGACAATTATAAAAAAAAAATTAAAAGGGTCCCAGCAGAGAACCAGACATGTACTGACCAGCAAATCTGATGCTTGTGACAGTCCAGTTGGTAGAAACTATTCTGAAGTTTGGAATTAATGTTTAGGTGATTAATACCATATACTGAAGAAGACAACATTTCATTCGTAAAAGGAAATCAGACACAAACCTATATTATTCTTTCTAAGGTGTCAGAAAGCTCATGGACAAGGTTGATCTCGTTTACTTGGATTTCCAAAAGGTGGTCAAGAAGATCTATTTCAAAAGCCTATTAAGCTAACAGCCATGGGATAAAAAGACATCGGAGCTCGGAGTGCACTAACCAGGCTGCAACGGCCCTGACCAGCCCTGGCTGCCCTACACCCCATCCTCCCCCTCCTGTCCATGGCCCAGGAGCCCCATTTAAGCTCGGCCCAGGACCTTCAGTTCCTGTTTGAGCTGTGCTGGAGGTGTGCCTGTCTCCAGACCTGTCTCCAGGATGGACCTTGGACCTACATTGTACATAGCTTGTCTCCTGGATGGACCCTTGTTAAGTACATTGCAGCCTTGTCCTCCAGCCCTGTCTCTGGTCCTATCTCCTTTTTGCTCCTGGCTGGGGTCCCTGTACAGACCCTGGGCCTGGTTCATCGCTTGCCTTGTCTGGGGCTGCTGATGGACCCTGTTACCAGCACCTAGTTCTGCCCACTGTAATCAGACCCTGTGGGTCTATGCCTCACTGGGGAGGGCACTGCTTGCACTGGGATCGTCCTTGGCTCCTGACTTGCCGGCTCATAGTGAGCAGCCCTGCTCCTGCCGCTTCCTGATAGAAGAAAGACTTTTGTATGGTTAAATTGCTAATCCTTTCTCAGAGTGGAAGGAGGTCATGGTGGAGACCCATGCAGATCTGTGCTCACCACTGTATTACTACAGATGATCTGGAAGAAAAATAAAAACTGATACATGCTAATAATACTAAAAAATCACTTCAGAACAGTAAAGATGACAGCCAACTGTGAAGAACTGCAGGAGGACCTTGTAATAAAATGACAAATTAAATTCAACACAGATAAATGTGAAATGATGCTCATGAGAATTTTTCCCCTTCATTTTTACACAGTCAGTGACTCAACCTTAAGTCGAGCATCCCCTGTCAGAAACAGGAACTTGGGGTTCAGGTTTCATGGAATACTCTGCTCTGTGGTAGTCACACATGTTAACAATTGCTGGGAAAAGAGAAGAGTGTGAAGATGTGTTTTGTTCTATGGTCCTCCTGCACCTTGAACTGTGAAGGTTTACTCCCTGCCCACTTTGGTAAAGACAAAAAGAGCTGGAAGGGCTTCCATAGGGAAAAACTAAGTAGGCTGGGAGTCCTTGGCCTGGAAAGAGACACACAATATAAAATTATAGAGTGGTGGGGAAAGTGAATAGGGAATAACTGTTCTCTCTCTCCTAAACCAAGATTTAGACTGCACAACAGTTAAGCTGCAGAACTCCTGACTACAGGAAGTTGTACATGCTAAAATTTACATGGCTTGAACAAAAATTCATCAAGGGCTATTAATGATACCAGTTCTGCCTCAGGAATTTCCTGCAGCTGTGTCTCTGAGATCTCAGAAAATAATCTAAGTGTAATTACACACAGGCCCTCTCCTTATTATCTTCCTCGGTTATCTCCGTTGCCCACTGGCAGAGGGAAGATACTGGGTTTGATGGTCCCATGGTCTAACTTTATATGGCTACTTTCACGCTTTTATGTTCTTAGGTGCTACGGAAGCATCAAGTTCCCAGGAGAAAAAAAATAAAATTGATGTCTAATGGAAACAGAATGACCTGAATAGAACACAAATTGTCACTGCTTCAGTATTACCCAGGTGTTTCACAAAAAACTCCTGAGATCACCTCAGTGTGACACCTTAATCTTGGTCTGAGTAAACCAAATTATATTCAGAGAAGGTGGCCAGCATAAACACCTTCAGTTCCTGACTTGTGGTTTCTTTCGATAGTTGAGGTCCCTGAGGGGATTCCTCTTCCTGGAGAAGGAAATGTGGAAAGAACACACAAGCTTCTCCATGGGGGTAAGAGCAACCCACTGGTATGTGCAGAGGAATATGGCACATTGACTCCAGGCAGGTCCTCCAGCCTCACAGCAGGAGCTTGGACTGGCAAACAGGCCCTGGGCAATGCCTGTATGCTTTCACTCTAAGTATGTGGGCTCTCTGTTATTGCCCAAAACCCAAGGGTAAAACTCACCCTACTCTCCTCGCCCTTCTTCCAATAGAGAACACAGAACTGAAAGGCAGGCCCCATGTCTTCCAGCTCCACTAGTAAATGATACCCATCTGCTATGACCTTCATCAGAGGTGGGGTCAGGGAAGCTGCCAACACAGAGAGAGCACCATTATCACATCAGAGGCAACCCTTAAAAACTGTCTTCCCTTTCCCAGCTAGGAGAGGAGGAGAAGCTGCCATCATGAGCACAGTAACATTAATCTGGAATAATAGCTGCTTGATTCAGTGGGGCAGAAAATTCTCTCTGCCCTACCTCCCAGTATGTCTAGATATTGTAGCAGACTTTGAGCAGGAGGAGAACCATGATTGGCATTGCAACCAGGAGTTTGGCAATAGCTGAGTTGCACGGAACTTGAAAAGTTTTGAATTATCTCCAGTGGAGGAAGTGTCTGGCCTAAGGGTCCCGTGTGATCAACAGCAACAGAACCAGCTGGGTGACCAGAAGTTGAGACACCAGATGAGGCCAGTTCTTCTGCTCCTGGGCATTAGCTTAGCACTAACATACAGAACAGGAGCTGTGAAACCACTGCTTCTTCATGGGAATTTTGGCAGTTATTCAAAGGTGAAGGAAAAAGCAATACAAGCCTGAGGGTAACTCTGGCAGTTCACGTGAACCCTCATTTTCTTTTAGTATCTACATGGTTTTAGATAGACTTGGGCTGATGACCTGCTGTGACTTAAGTTTTTGTAAATGTATGCAAGTAAACCTGTAGGTGATTTGCTTCATGCTTAGTTCGATATTCAAAGCTTGGTTTGGTCTGAGGAATATTAGTGAAACAATCAGAATCAATCAAGCATGGATGAAACTACACACTGTACCTTGCACTCCTTATCTATGCCATTCTTTACCACTCTGTTGTAGCTGAAACTGGTTTTAACCTCCTTGCTTTCAAGAAAGGAAGGAGAGCAATGTATAGGAACATACAGAAGAGATGTTCTTAATAGAATTTGCTCTTACATCCAGTGAATTGCCATGAATACTGAGCAGTATGAAAACATAAAATCCAAGTATGTTCATGATGAGTGTGCCACAAATGGGAGGCCTGGAAAACTACTTTATACTTTTAAATTAAAAGCTGAGAATCTGCTTAACATGATGTCTCAAAATAAAAAAAAGGTATAACATCATTTGGATGTTAAAAACAAATATTGGGCTAATGTATTAACAAATGGACATTGCAAGATGCAACTACTAACCAAAGAGGATCATTTAGATTTATCTCTGCGCTAGCACACTGGATACCAACTATCTCAATTTTAATAAAGAAGTAAGACTGACTAAATTGTTAGTTTTAGGAAGATCTTTTAAAAGTGTTTTCCATGTGTTATTGTACTTTATGTGTATCTACACCTAAGGCTTTGACACTGGAGCTTTTTTAGTCTGGAAGTACTGTGGGCTATGCTGATGCCCTGACTGTCTACGAACCACATACGGAACCTGTGGGCTGTGCTTTGAATTCCTTAGTTCCTCTCAGACTCAATGCCAGGTTTCCTAAGAGATGTGAAAGCAGAGACAAGGAAAGTGAGCAGTAAAAATGCATAAGTACAAGAACTTCCAGTGACTTTTCCTTTAAACATTTGTCCATATATGCATATTCACACTGTAGCCCATTGCAAGCTGTATCCTCTGAATTTTCACAGCTTAGCCAGAGGATTGTATTGAGGTCTCTACGACACAGGACCAAGCTGTCAAATACTTCACTGTACCGTGAGAAAGTTGCAGCTTTTCTTCATGAAGAGGGTCAAGCTAAGGAATATCCTTCCCCTATCCCTGCCCGACAGTGTGGTCTGTAGCTCATCTCTGTGCCACCATAGCTGCTGGAAAAGGGAAGGATTTTTCATCTAAAGCACTGTCTAGAAAACACTTCCACACCAAGAGACACAGTCACATACTTAGGTGGCACTTCTGATGGTGTTGCTTTGACTAAGTGCTCTGTATGAGTGAGGACTGCTCACTCATGAAGTAGTAGATAACTTCCAATGACTGATGAAGGTTTAAGGTAGGGTCAACTCTGTCCTCGGACAGGCAATTTCTTCCCCGGTTAAAACTGATGACCGCTGCCCATCCCAGACAGAGTTGCACTCTAATAGTGACCTCATCAGAGGTTTTCCACCACAGTTTTTGTTGCTGAAAGCAGTTGGCTACATGGTAGAGAACAGACGTAATTATTCCAGAGGAAAACTGGAAATAGTATGCTAATTTTAGGCTGCAACATGACCCTTGGGTTGAGCTGGGCCTCAAGCTTTGCAGGAGTAGGAAGGATATGGAGAAAATACCCTTCATTGCTAGGACTGCAGCAATGCTACGGTTTCCGTTTTTCTTTCCTCTTCTGAGGTTACCTCATGTATCTGACAACATGGGAGGAGGGAATCATGTCTGGAAGGGAGTGGGATTTCCAGGACAGCATGAGGCAGATAGAGGGTAACATGGCTGTTTTCTAGAGTAAGTGCTTCCATAGGATCAGGTTCTGGACCCTCAGAAGTGACTAGATGACACGGATTAGATGGAGCATTGACCGCAACCCTGATTGATCAGAACTCTTCAAAATCATGGGCAAGAGTGGCCAACTTGCCAAAAGAAATGCCTGGAGTCTTCTTACCTATCTTTGAAGCCCTTGAAATTCAAGCCCTGGCAAATTCAGCCCTGCCTCAGGAGGAACTCATGTCCAAGAACACAGCATGGCTGTCTTAAGAGTGGAACATCCCAACCCAGCATGAGAGGAGATGAGAAGTAGGATGTACTCTGTGCATTTATGGGCTTTGCGTGACATGCACAGTACACAAACATGCACCTGAGCAATCCCTCAACACCGAACTCTGAGAAATTAACACGACCGATGTAGCTTAAGCCAAATAGCAGGACTCACTTGTGATGCGATTGAAGAAACCTTCCAGGGTGCCCCACTCTGATCTTCCAACACCAACGTCTGCCCTTACACGCAGGTTATAGGCCACAGTGGCTGAGATATCATCTGTGATGTTACACACTGTGGCTGTGATGAGTGAACATTCACAGATGGGAATCCAGCTCTCATTGGCGTACTCTCGTTCATACTCACTGAGGAGAGGAAAAGAAAACAGACAGGCAACAGTCTGATAGGTGATATATCCATGACATGGGCTAAGGCTGCTTGCTGGTTCTTTCCAGGTAAAACTAGTACTGGGATACACTGGGGCTGGAATACCAGCAGTGTATGAAACCAGTATGGGTGTGTTTTAGATCTTATCTAGAGAAAATCTCCCAGAGCCAGCTTGTTCATGAGCCAAATGCAGCATGATATTGTAGGAGGTAGGGGTAGCCAACGCAGTGTTGATGCATCAAATCCTGCCCACTCACTTGACTTGATCATCCCTGGTAAACCAGAATTCCAAAGCCATACTGTGATACAAGTCATAGCTCAAGATGTAGCAGAAACCTCCTGTAATGTGTGTTAAATGTTTAAAAGATTAACACTGAATAAATCTCAAATGTTTTCTCTTTCCTCTTCTAAATAAACTGTTGCTAACCTCCCTAACTTTTGAATTCTTTAGACTGAGGTAGTTTTCATATGTGGGATTAATGCACACCTTGGATTACTTGGGTATCTATTAACCTGTAAACAGTCTCAGAACTGGAGCAAAAGGGTTTTTGTTTCCCCCACTTGCGATCAACAGTGCTGGAGTACCAAACTTCTCTTATGCCTGGGAACTGAATAGTGCTCAAGACATCCAAACAGTGCAGGATTTTAAGTCTAACTAAACAGTGTTCAAAGAGCAAAGAAGAAGAAAAAAACCAGAAGTTACCCCTGAAACTCAACAGAGTATCTCACAGTTTCTCCCTGGACGATCACAGGACTCCAAGTTAAGAAGTGTTTCATGTTGGTAGAAAGAATAGAGATATTCTGAGGTGCTGGCAACAAAGCATCTTCACCTAAAATTCCCAGCAAAAGAAAAAAAGAAAGAAAGAAAAAAGATATATGAATATACTAGGAAAAAAGCTTAGAACAGTGTAAAACTGTGTTTTGCGTCAGAAATATGCACTCTTCATTTCACTACTGTCACTTCAGTGTTTGAAAGTATTTTACAGAGAAGAAGAAATGACAACCAAAGAGCAAATGACGGAGCAGCTAGGCTGGCACTGCTTACAGAAAGGCAAAGCATGCCTTTTCATTATTTCAGAGTTTTTCATTGTATCAGTAAAACAGCGAGAAAAGGTCAAGCTTTTATAAAGCCATCGAATTCGAGTTAATGAAGTCAAGTAACAGACACCCTATTGCACTCTATAAACTGTTCCAATGGATGTCATGGTTAGAAATGTGCTATTTCTTTCCAGGCTTGACTGGACGCTGTAGAAGATCCTAGCTTTGGTGCAGCTTTTTTCTGTTGCAGGATTCTAATAATGTAAGTGCTTGTAGGCTGTAATCAACATACCTCTTAATAGAATAAACTTATTCAATGGACTATAAATTAAAGTATTACATTACTCTGAGATCATCAAAGCATAAGTATGAGATGGTACCTACAGTGTAGTTAATTTTATCCTATGGCAACTTACTGTAAAATACTTAGCAGTGTTTGGACCAGAGCACTGAAGGCAGGATTCCCCACGGGCACATCCTGCACTACACTATGGGAACAGACTTATCTCTGTTCTGCTACCCTCCAGTCCCAAGAAAATTACGTTCTCTCTGCCCAACAGGGAATGGTTCCCAAGGAACCATAGGAAGGGAGGAATGGATGGAGCAGTTTCAACCAACCCAGTGTAGCAGTGGTCATTTCAACACTCTCCCAGAAACAAGGTAACTGTTCTATCACAATATATCTATGTTACCTGAAGATTATTTCCTAATTATTTTTTTTAATTACATCTATTTCACTTAACAAGGTCTATCTTCCATTAGTCTTTAACTGTCATTAAAAGAGGGTGTCTTCTTTTAAGCTGTGTTTACAAAGTTAACCAGTTAATGTCAGTTGTTCTACCCAGGATTAAAACCAGGTTGACAAGTCCATGAGCAATGTTTTCATTATGATTATTCTTTTAATGCATTGGAACAACATGGGTCTTCTTTCTGCCCGTAGAATATTCCCTGTATTCATATCTTTATAAAATCACTAATGATGTGGAGAGCCTTGATGCCAACTCTTTTATGATTCTTTGGCATAAGTTATATGGATCTGTTGACACAATGCTCGGCCATTCTTTAAACTAAAAGTCAGATATCTATGGGATGAGAAGCTTTCTTCCTTGCCATCTAGATAGCCGAAGAGTCACTGTCTGCCATATCAGCAGTTCTATCGCTTCTGTCCGGTTGGGGGTCCATACTACTGTCAAGGCACTTTTTGTCTTTTAAAAAAAAAAGTCTTTATTGACCTTCACTCTGTAGCTCAACCACCAGTTTGGTCTCTTGTATTCTCCATGCTTCTCAACATTTAAATTGTTTGCTACTACTTTTCCTTGTACTCTTGGTTCCCGTGTTAATTTTGGGAGTTGGCATACCTAAGTGCGTGAATTACGTAACAGACTTCAGTTACATGATCAGACACTAGTTTCTCCACATGACTCAACCACACAATGATGTTCCAGCTCTGAACAGGGGTGAACTGCACTGGAGTGTTTCCTAATTTTTTAAGCCCTTGACTTTAGGACTTTTTGGATATATATTTTTTTGTATTCAACAGTACTGAACCCTATCTTATTAAACTGTCTAGAAACCAATTTCAAAAGAAGATAGTTCTGAATTGGACTATCTACCTTTTAATGGCCCAAAGATTATTTTGTATCTGGTTGAGACCAATCTTAATTTCCTGGCTATGCTGAGCTTATTACACTGTTTTCCTGGTTTTCTGGCAAAACCAGTGACTCTTCTATTGGCACAGTGAGACCTGTCACGTCACGTCAGCTGAACTGCAAAAGTTTGTATACAGACACTAAGGTTTCTTTCTTCCTTTCATTAGGAAAAACTCTGGGCCTAATGACAGTATATGTGTCTCTATAAAGAAAGGAGTTCACTGATTTAAGTTTCTTTTTGGTATTAATAGATTCAGGATGGGCACAAATTCTGCTACTCGTAACTCTTCTCCAAGAAAAATAAGATATATAAAAACCTAATACTCATGTGTGTTATCTACAGGGCATATTTGCTGATTTTTACAGGGCCACATACCTTCTGTGGCAAAGCGATAGCACATAGCAGCTATTCATTCAGTGCCATGGAGTGTTTGCACTTTCGTGTCAGAAAATGAAGTCTCCAGCACTGCAGCTAAGATGGTGGTGGTGGGGTATAGTGTTATGGACATATAGTTCACATGAATGGCACACTAGTTTGGACATCTGCCTTCAGATGAAGGGAACTGCATCCCTAGAGAAAGATATTCTTTACCTTTCATAATCAAAGAATACAGAAACAGATATCTGTGTGGGCATAAGTATACATATATGTGTGTGTGTAGCTGTTACATGTAAAAATTATAAGATTTTGTGCTTGTAAGGTTAAATAATTAAATAACAAATACACTAAAGTGAAACTTATGATTCAGACTTAGTATGTCCCACTTGATTGTATGTATAGAGATGTTTGTAACTACATAACCATGCCCTACTGCAAACACAGTGGACAGCCTTCAGGACTGAATCAAAAAGGTGTAAAGCCAAAACTTGAGATCTTTTCATCCAGTACACAAATTAAATGGGGTCCCTGAGCAATAAAAGCAGATGTACTTCCCTGCTTTCTGCCAGGGACCCAGAGCCATGCTGAAAGCTGTAGTTTGGAAGAGAGGTTCATGCCCTTCCAAAATACTGTTGATCTAGACATAACGAATCCTGTGTCATATCCAAACAAATTATATTCATGGTTTCTCCAATCCATCTGTTGCAACAGCCCACAAAATAATTGTAAGCAAATACATGTTTAGCACTGGGAGAAGAGACAATTCTAGGTTATATAAAAGGGAAAGCACCGAGTATTAACAGTGAAGTATGTTGTTTCAGCACTAAAATACTCCATTAACTCTGGTCTATGCATTTTGAAGGGAAAAGAAACAACAATCATACAAAGTGCTGGAGACAACTGGACAGAGAGAGCAGGCAGGACCCAGAAGGCTGTTAGTCCAGGGCTGCGTACCACTTCCATTTGATTTTGGATTCACAAACAATATGTAAACAGCCTCACAGGAAAAGCCAAACTACAGTCTTTCAAGCCAGGGTACTGACTCTTACCCTAACATCTCCAGTCATGCCAAAGAAAAGACATGTCCAGATTTTCTCTGTAAACACCATTTTTGTCTCCTACCCTGTCAGAAGTCTATTCCATTTCATTTGTTACGCAAAGAATGGATTTCCATTTAGAATGGTGATGACTTCTCTTGTTTAACATTTTTTTCCTCTTTGTGTTAAACTTAAAGAATCTACAATTTAAAAAAAAAAAATTCATGATCAAGTCCAGTACATTTGTCTGTCTTACTTTTCAGTTTAAAATGCCTTAAATAAACCCTGATAAAATTCCATTGCTCTGGGATAGATTTTGATACCCTTCTTTCTCTGTGAATATAGAACACAATAATATTTCATCACTACTACTTCATCATTACTTGCTGTTACTTCATCACTACTATCACCACCACTTACTGTTAAATGTAGGTTAACACTGCAAAAATATTAATAAAATTATCTCTTTATTCATAATAGCCTCTCCTTTCAGGGGCTCAGCAAACACAAGAAGAAACAGTAACTCCAGAATCAGTGTTGCATAGTGTTCAGAAGTGCTTTCCCTTATCTGTGCTTTTTCTGGCATGCCCCTTAAAATTTTACATACAGGCCTGAGAAATCCTTCTTACTGCTGTGCTAATAAGCATTGTCTTTTAACTTCCAAGCATTGTACCATTTAATCTCCTTTTTCTAATCTGGAGGACAACAATGTCACCAGCTTCTTGCATCTTCGAGCATGGTCTGCCTCTCTGCATTTGAGGAAATTCCAGTGAGGGGGAATCTGACAAGGGAATTCTGAACTCTAAATATAGGTGACAAGAAAATAGAGTAATGTCTATAACACCCCAAAAAGCTAAAGGAATTTCTTTGTAAGCTAAATGGCGAAAATGAAAGCCATACATCTTTAACTCAGAAACATAGCATTTTAGGCAACAATAATAAGTTATGCTAAACAATCTCATTGGCTATAACTCTAACCTGAAGGTTCGGGGAACATCCCCTCCCTCATTTGCTGATTGCACAAACTGACTGCAAAAGGCAAGACCCTAGTACATACTCCCTTGCCTGTTTTTCTCCCCAGCACCCGGGATACAAAGCCTGGACTCCCAGGCTAGATGGGAACCACACTGTCTTCTAACCTGGTGTCTGCTCTACGCAACCACAGGGGCAGATTTAGACATAAACATTCAATCAAAAAATCTTCTTTGCTCAAAAAGGAGACTAGGACACAAATTTTCATATTTCAGGTCAAGGCCAAGAGAATGGGGGACACGGTGGAAGTTATCCAACCTTTCTTGCCTACTGTCTGTCACAGTGTAGAAGAAAAAATTGGATGAGTAGGCGGCTGAGCAAGACTGGCAGTCACTACACACACAGGCAACATGGTTCCTCTGTGGAAACATCACACAACTAGCCAGGCCTTAAACAAAAATACAGTAAAAATAAAATCAAATTTCTTTAAAGAATAGTTGCCCAGCTTTGCCATCTTTTTAAAAATATTTGTCATAATCTTCCCTATTCCACAGAATAAACTTTCAGAGCATATGCAACTTAACACTGAGTCAGTGGTTTCTGTACCTAGCAACTAAAAACTATAAATAATGTTCCAAAGTGTTTTGCTGGCCAAGGAAGCTATAGAATTATTTTTTCTGAGGCAGAGAACAAAATGGAGCAAGACACAACCTGAATTCAGGAGCTAAGATGGCACATTTAGAAAGACAGAACTGAGCAAAATCCGAGCACACTGGCAAGCCATGTTTGCTTTCTAGAGGACTGACCATCGCAAAAACACTGAAGTGTAGTCAGGAGATTGGAGGCCAAACTCCTTCTGGGAGATGTGTTTGGAGCCTAGCATTTACTTGGAGAAGCAGATTACAAATTGCACAACCTCCTCCCACGGTAAAGGAGACCCCTCAGTGAACATTTTTGAGCTATTAACACTTTATACCCTTCCTCTCTGACCCTGCATCCACTCCCAGGCAGGGCATCCCCTGTGCTCAAAGGGATCAGCATTAAAAGAGGACTTGAAAGTTCAGCTTTTCACAGAACAGCAAAAAAGCAGAGACAAATACAGGATTAGTAAGTTAATTTCCTTCAAACTGACACTCCCCTTTAGATTTCAGAATTGACTTGCAGAACATAGAATTTATGGATTGTCTTTTTAATTTGCTTATTCTAGTATTAATTTTAGACAAAGAATTAAAATTCAAAATCACCTGACCTCATACTATTTGGCTTAAGTTTTGCAGAGGCATGTTTAACAAAAGGACAAAAGATTTTTTGTTTCTCACAACCCCTTCATCTTCTGACTTAAGGCAACTGAAGATAATTTAGCCATTTACCTGTGAGATTTGGTGCAATCAGAGCGCAGAAGAAGCAGCAGATGAGCTTTAGTGACATTTTGCTCACGCTTGTCGCCTTTTCCCACATTCATACCATGTTGCGCAGCTCAGAAACTTCCCTTCCTAGACAGGGATCCCTATCTGAGCCAGCCATGACACAAGCAAAGCGGAGACTCCGGGGGAGCGCCAGCCATGATGCGAGCGAAGTGGAGACTCTAGGAGAATATTGCAAACACCAATTCTCTGCCTGTCTGCGCCAATGCTAAAGACGTACATACATTGTTTGTAAGGGTGTAGTTACAAGGAGTGCCCGGGTAATCTGATGCCAGCATTTCTTTACAGGTCTGTGCAATTGCTCAACTAGATGGCATAACTCTGTTCCACTTAGTTAGCAATTATATGTATCAAACAAAGATATAAGGAGGAAACAGGATTCATTGGATATTTCCATGCAGTTTATATAGCTGTAAATGCTAATTTTTCTGCTCAGCCCCCAAACTAGATAAATCCTGATGCTTCCAAGCACCAGGAAAGTTCCCCAGTACTGCTAAAGCATGCCTGTAGCCACAGACCTTGCACAAAGGACTGGTGAAGGACTGTGTGCCTCTGGACTGGCAGAAGGGAGTTGTGTGCTCCAATTTATCTTCAAATACTATTCTCATGGCAGCTGTGTTAGGTGTGTACTGGAGAGGACATTCTATTTTCAGATCTGATTTGGTGCAGGCACCGGTATCCCAAGGTTTTTCCATCTTCCAAGGTCCATTGCTCTCCACCTCGCCTCTTGAGCAAAGGCAGGGTCTTCAGCGGGATACAGCTCTGAGACCTTCTTAGAAACCCAAACCGCCTGCTGGCTCCAAGGCTGCAGCAGCAGCTACCTTTGTGCTTGTGAGGCTGGTTTCTTCAGAGGCCAAGGGAAAGACAAAGTTTAGGTGGAAGCTTTTTACATTCTGCAAAAGGCCATTTAAATTAAATGAAATTCTGACTGTACAGATAATGGGGGGAAAAAAGCCAAATCCTACCAAATGCTTTTAGCTCTGATGAAAGTGAGTATTAGAAACCTCTCCTCTAAAACCTCTTCCTCCTCCTTACAGTCTGTCACCTTAGAAAGGGCTTTTATGTCTTTAAAAAATTATTTCCTTTCTGATACCTTTTAATGCCAAATACGTGCCTACTGTTTTCAGTGGTGAACTAAAGGGATCTGTCAAAACATGTATAGTCTATATTTTCTGAGGAAAGAAAGGATCTTTTTTAATTTATTTATGAAAGAACAAAATTAGTATTCAGTTAATCACAGGTCTCGAGACATGCAGGAACAGCACAAGCAGCTACACTCCAGTTTGCTCCTTCCTTTCTTCCATCCTCTCCGTTCCTTCCCTCTTTCTTTCACTTCTTCCTTCCTTTCTTCTTTCCTTCATTTCTTCCTTCGTTTGCTTTCTCTGCCCTCCCTTTCCTTTCCTCCTTCCTTCCTTTCTTCGTTCTTTCTGTCCTCTTTCCTTCCATGCTTCCTTCAATTCCCTTCTTCCTCCCTCCCTCCCTTCCTTCGTCCCTTCCATCCTTCCTTTTCCTCCTTCCCTCCATCTTTGGGACACACTGAAAGGCACATGCTTCTGTATGTTTCCCAAACATGGGAATATTTTCCTTCCACGGTAGAAGGATGTTCTCTGAAAGTATATCATAGCTTTCAGGTAAACTTTTATCTTCTTGCTCTTCATTATCTCAATCTCCTACTATTTTTATCAAATGTCTGTACTGAGAACCAAAAGGTGGGTATTGTGGTGAGTGACTTCATTATTACTGTGAAATGCATGCAATGTCCAAGAGGAAAACATGGATGTGTTTAGCAGTATTAGCAATAAGATACTATGCTTTTGCTGGGAAGCAAAATAAGTGTTTGTGGAAGAAAGGCAAAATTTAATCGTCAGTTGAAAAAGATCTGTTCTCTTGTTGTACCAAGAAGGTATCAATAAGGCAATCCTGAGTTTTGAGCTATCATTCAGTTAGGCCTGGGTAGCATACCTGATTCTTCACTGGTTTATGCCTTGTGGTGCCATAAACATGTGGATGTATACACTCTGATTAAATATTCAGACATGAGTTGAGAAGTATTTCTAAGCCGACATAATCTGTAATGAAATATGCCTCATACCATTCACTTCACTACTGAAACAGATGCACAGAAAACAGTTTGCATACAGTTTGCAAGAAATTTATTGGAGTCATGTACACAGCTAGAAGTTTTCCTTTCCAAAGATTTCTTGCTGTCTGTGAGCCAGTCAGCCTCCTTTTCAAGGGTGGGGAAAATGAATACAGCCCCATATCAGAGTTGATCAGTTATGAGCAGTAAAAGAGGTAGAGTGAGTCTGCCATAATAATAAGGATTGCAACTGCCCTGAGTTATCAGCAAGACTCTAAAATAAAAATTATGATAATATTATACTATATTGCCTTCCTTGATTATAGCCACCTAAGGCACAACGTAAGCATAGAAATGGATTTGTGAGGCATCTAAAGAAAACTTGAGGTGGAAGCTGAAGTTAGTGCATATACAGGGCTAAGTTGTGCAACACAGAAGGCTTGGGATAGAAGTGATTATTCAGATTACAGTAACAATAGAATAAAAGTGACAAAATACCTGCTGAGATTTTCCCTTATTTTGAAATGCTGTATGGAATTATTTGGCTTGAAAGACCCAAGTACTCTTTCAATTTTACTGTTTTGCTTTCAGAATTTTATCCGTTTTACAAGTAATTTTGAACTTGATGAAACAAATATTTTGATAACTTTTCCTTCACAATTATGGTTACATTAATGTTTCTGTGAAATATTTTTATGTTAGTAAGCCTGGATGTAGAGACCCGATTCAGTTCTTTTCTCGCCTGCAGATTTGTGATCTTGGATAAGCAACTTGATTTTTCATCAGAAAACAGAGTACTGGACTTAGTTAAAACAACAACTTAAGGAGCTAAGAAAAAACACTGAGAAAAAGATTAAAAATTCACAGAGCAGTAGAAGTCAGTCAGAACTGGAACCGGAACAGTAAGAAACTATGGGTAATTTCCAACAGTTGCCTACTTTGGAAGTATTCTGGATTATTTTTGCTCATACAAATCAATGTAAAATATTGCAAAACTATTTGGATGGTCAGTTTAGCATCACAATTGTTGGCTAAGGAGATGGACAGAAATGGGATTCTGTTGTATCAAATTTGACTAATATAATTTTGATGATACTCAAAATCTACATCCAGAAAAAAAGAGACTGTACAGCCCTTGACATGCTGTTTCAAGTCAGCCACCAGCTTAACCGTGCCAGGAAATAGTGGAGAGCTGGATAGAAAGGAAATTAGCAGAATATGTAAACAGAGTTTAGCTTTTGGTATGTTTGATACAAATGAGGACTCCTAAAATAAATTGGCAATAAATTGATTTATTAATACTTGAGTAGACTTGGCTTTGCAAGTGAAGATCAGCAAAAGAAAGACAAAGACATACTGAGAAACTGTGGAACTTGCCATAGAGTTTTAGCAATTTTTGTAGCAGCTCATGAGGAAAAAAAGCTGCCATTACCAGGAAAAGGAAAAATTGACTGCCCTAGGGCCTGTGAGTATAGTTCTGTTTCTAATATGTGTGATTGAACAGGGGAATTCTAAAATAGATCATGACATTTGCCAAATGTATTTGCAACAATGATCATTCAGTTTGTAAAACCGGAAATCAGCAGTCATGTAAAAGGTAAGGAAAACAGTTCCATTATTTGCTACTATTCAGAAAAAAAAATTATTGCTCAAAACCCAGAAGGACGTTTACAAACGTCTTGCTGATAGACATGTCAACATCTCTGAAGGGAATACCCAATTTAGAAGGACATCAAAGAAAAAGATGTAAATCTGATTGGTTTGTTTACATTCTTGGTAAATCACAGCAAGTTTAGCTGTGTGGCTAGCTATTACGTGTGACAGATTTGCTAGGTGAGCGGAAATCACAGAGCTGGTAAGAAAGCTTGAGAAAAAACAAGTGTGCTGGGGAAGAGGTAGTTACCAAGTTGAGCTATGCAATTAGTTGCAGGAAGAGATAATATATATGAAATAGGCACTTACTCAGAAATAGGTTTGAAATGTGTGCTGCTAAAACTTGAGAGGGAATTACTGATAGCCAAAGAGAGAACCGCTAAGAATACTCGCTTGGATTTCCTTATGATAACAAACATATATAAAGGCCCAGTCGGTACCTTATAAATGCTTTCTGAGGAAAATGCTTTTAAAGATGTGCATCAGGTGAAACAAGAAGTTGACAGACTGTTTTCAGTGGTGAATGGTCCTGCATCTGGGGACAGACTTTTGGGACTATTGCCACTGTGGTAGCCAATAACAGTGTTCCAGCAAAAGATATAGAGGGATAGCTTGTATATAACTTGGAGTCTCAGGCAAATCTTTTCTGTATCTAAAGCAGTGATGACGGAGACCTGTTCTCTTTGCTTGGCTTTTTTGGATAAGATGCAAACAGTAAAAAGGCATAGTTGCAAAACGTGAACTGGAGGGCCTTGTTAAAACTTGACAAATAAAGTAAGTTTAAGGGAAAAACGGATGAACACGTGCTTCCAGAGTGCCTTCTGGGTTTGTTGCGACACGGAACTGAAAACTCAAATTGCTGCAATGTAAGGAAGCAGAATGGTCTGGCTAGGAATCTGCTCTCCTTTAGAGAACAGGTCACACTGCCCTGGTGAAGTGTACCATTGATATTGCAGGAAACCAGATTACTAAGTAGCCTCCTCACCGTTTATCAGTAGAAAAGAGAGAAGAGGTTTGACAGGTAGCTGAGAAAATGCATGAAGAAAAGCATGAAGAACTGCCACCTTAGTCCTGGAACATAGATTTAAGCAAAAAATACATAGCTACACTGGTTCTCATGTGAATTATAGCAAATTACTTTAAATTAATTTATGGCTCTTACCACTTACCGCAAATAAGCAATACTGTGGAAGCCATACCTAATTCAATTTAAGTTGTTCGCATACGGTTATTTGCAAGGAAAATGGGTTGAAGGAACAGAAAAGAGAAGACCCAGGTGACAACTTGAAAAGAAAGCTTTCAGTCATATTTGAAAAGCCAGTGGACAGGGTTTTCTGTAACTACCTATCACGGCCTCTTTGTTACACTTAGATATCCTGGTGGATGCTAAAACATTTGAATAACTGATTTGTTTACATATGTTCTGTCATAAGCTTAAGCTGCCAATCTGTGGCAGAACCTAAATAAATGTGAATAGTTTAGAAAGAGGTAATTTATCTGGACCCAATCACTGAGGAAGAAATTCCCTCTGATTATGAGAAGGCTTGAAGCCTTGCAAAACTGACCAAGATGTTTGTAGACTGTCCTCTGTAGACTTCTGCAGGAATTTGTTGTTATTGCAGAACATTTGTTTAAGAATTTACAAACATTGCAAAACCATTACATGGGATAGGAGGAGAGGAAAGCCATATTTTGCGAAGCAGTGTGCAGCTATCATTCTCAGGATTGGAAACATTTCTAGCAACTGCTCTTATTCCAGCTTCCTCATAGTTAAAAATGAGTTTCTTATTGGAGACGTGACTGTCCGCAATGCTGTTGAAAAGTAGCTTAAGAGTTAGCTGAGCTGGTTGTGAATACAATAATTCTGATCCTGCAACTATTTTGTTGGGCAACACAAAGCTCAGTGTGGACTAACATAGCCAAGCATCAGGATAAATAAGCTGCTGAGCTTCCTGCTGCTGGGAAATGAGGTACATTGATCTGGCTGAATCAGGTGTCTCTACACTGCACTTCAGCGGCGTGCCAACTATGGCTGTTGTTTACAAGTTGGGAACAAGGCTGACAGAAGAAAATAAATGACTAGAAGGAGCAGTACTATATTAAAGCACAATTTTAAGTTCTTCAAAGAGAAATTATAGCACTACCTGAAAGAAACTCCTGGCTGTGGTTAAATCTATAAAACATTTTCAAAGCCCTTTATAGGGAAGAGGTTTGGTCAGGACAGACAATACATCCCTGAAAGAGCCCTTTAAATTCAGGAGTCTTGAAGGATAACTCTGGATACATGGCTGGAAAAACTGCAGTGCCGTGCTTTCACAGCCGCTTACGGGCTTCAGCATACAGGTAATATGAAGCCTTCTCCAAACTGGAACACTAATTGCAAATATTGCCTTAAGTGGGAAAACAAGGAATTAAATGCTCAATGAAACGAGTGGACTCAAGAAGAGATAGTCATGTCCTGTTTTCCCATAATTAGTCAAATTGCTAAACTATGATTTATCCACCCAACTCTCTCATCTCTACTCTTTCAATGCTTCCAATTACGTAGGTATTAATTTACTCCTTCCATTGAATGGCAGTGTATAATACGGACAAGATGAGTACAAGAGCTGCTGTTGTGGCACTCAAAATGACGTTAGCTGAATGTCTGATTTTCTGCATTGGTCTTTCAACAAGCATTTTCTCTATGAGTATTAGAGACTCAGTATGGGACACAGTATGGACTCAGGAGTTTACACATCAGTAGATATGTGGATCCTGTCAACAGGCTAAGCTAAATAATTCTGTTTAAAAACAGGGCCAAAAGCTCTAAATAAAATTTTTATGTTCATATGATGTCCTGGTTTCGGCAGGGATAGAGTGAATTTCCTTCCTAGTAGCTGGTACAGTGCTGTGTTTTGGATTTAGGGTGAGAACAATGTTGATAACACACCGATGTTTTAGTTGTTGCTAGGTAGTGTTTACACTAATCAAGGACTTTTCAGCTTCCCATGCTTTACCGACTGAGAAGGCTGGAGGTGCACAAGAAGCTGGGAGGGGGCACAGCCAGGACAGCTGACCCAAACTGGCCAAAGGGATATTCCGTACCATGGGACATCATGCTCAGTATATAAAGCCGGGGGAAGAAGAAGGAAGGGAGGGACATTTGGAGTGATGGCATTTGTCTTCCCAAGTCACCGTTACGCGTGATAGAGCCCTGCTTTCCTGGAGATGGCTGAACACCTGCCTGCCCATGGGAAGTAGTGAATGAATTCCTTGTTTTGCTTTGCTTGCGTGCGCAGCTTTTGCTTTCCCTATTAAACTGTCTTTATCTCAACCCACGAGTTTTCTCACTTTTACCCTTCCGATTCTCTCCCCCATCCCAGTGGGGGGGAGTGAGCGAGCAGCTGTGTGGTGCTTAGCTGCCGGCTGAGGTTAAACCACGACATATGATCATTATCAAATGCCTGATCTCCTTTGTTAAAATATGTGGAATCTCTGCAATCAGAGTGAAATTAAACAGAACAATCACTCATATTTATTTAATGCTTATAATCCCAAAGGAACTCAAAGGCTTAATTTCACATGCAGCGGTCTATTAACCCTTCACTGAAGCTGCTTCTATACATGTAGTGAAGCCTAGTTGGCATCTAATAATATATAGCAATGTACACACAAGTACATATGAGGAAGTGAAACTTTAGGTGGACGCTGAATTTGGACAGGCTGTAACTTCACTAAGAAATGTGAGTAATAGTATGTAGGTTCAAGAATGTACTTCAGTACATTAGTCCCCATCCCTGGAGGTATTTAAAAGATGAGTAGATGCAGCACTTAGGGACATGGTTTAGTGGGCATGGTGGTGTTGGGTCGATGGTTGGACTCGATGATCTTAGAGGTCTTTTCCAACCTCAATGATTCTATGATTCGGTGTTCTGGTATTGAACCATTAGGCTGCAGGTGCTCAGTGTTGACCATTTCTTCTCTTGGCGCTCTGCAGAAGTTTTCCCAAAACCTACATCAGAATGAACCTATGTCTATTTTAAAACAGAATAGCTTTGAATTATTGCACTGGCTGTTAGACCTGGCTGTTCACTCTGTGCTGATAGGCAGATCACGGCTTGGATTGTGCTGTAGAGTAAGTAAATGATGCCTTATGTTCCTGAGCCTGTGGCTCCTAAGGTCAGGAAGGGAGCTGCTTGTCATGTTACAGCATGCCAGCTAGGAGAGCTTTAGCTCTCCTCCTCTTCCAGTTTAGCTTGCAGAGTTCTGCAGACATAATTTAAAATTGTATCAACAGGGGTACAGATATCTGGGAAAAGGGACTTCCTATGAAGTGAAGTAGGAAACAGGGACTTTGAAGGGGCGAGTACCTCTTGCTCAGGGTTCAAAGCAAAACCACAAATGAACGATCTGAGCTTAATACCAGAATGTTGCGATAACTGTGTGGAAAAATTAAGGGAAATAATGGTTCTATCTAATCCTTGCCATTTGATTTGTACAATGCACTGCTTTGGTCTGATACTCAAACAAGTTGGAATTTCTTTAATTAAGTGTTTTATCATGATATGCAGAAGAGCTGACTTTCAAGAAAGACCCTCAAAAAATTTATGTTGTTAAAATGCCTGTGGTAATCTATTATAGAAAATAGCTTTATAACCCTTTACAAATATTAGATTAAAATGTACAAAAGGATGGGGATAGAAGGAAGGGGAAATTAACTGGAATCACAGAGAGGATGACAGTGTATGCTAAACATTCCCAGGGTCAACAAGACCATAAAGGGTCAACAGGATTTAGGAATTGCTTCAGTGGCCACTAAATGTCACTGTTGCTCCACAAAATGGCTGTAGGCACCTTATTTTGTCAAAGATAACTTGGCTTCTGAAGACAAAAACCTTTGGCAGCTATAATACACACTTGTGAATGTATTTCTGTTACTTCTCGATGAGACCTATCCCCAACTAATCCAGCTAAGAAAGAATATTAATTTTAGAAAAACAGGCACTTTAACCCTGTCCACAAGATTAAAAAAAAAGGGAGCCTTTTTTTTCCTTAAAAACCCTTGATTTTTGGTATGTTTTCTAGAATCATAAATAGAGCAGACCTAGTGTATTAATTTTTTTTTTTTTTCCAAAATTCAGTAAAAGTAAGAGAAGCAAAATAAGGCACCTTTATATAAGAAAAAATTGGTAGAATGTATTATGGAAATCTCTAAGAGATGCATCCAGCAATTCAGTGCCAAAAGATAATCTGGGAGTCTTGATTTTGGGAACAAGCCTAATGTATATTCTAGTGAGGATGAATATTTTCCTGTTTGAAAAAAGTATCTCTGGGTTGGATGAATGTTTAATTAATTCAAACTGGTCCAAGAATCCCAAGCACGGTGAACAAGAGTGTCTTGCAAAAGACACAACAGAGCTACAATTAACAAAAAAGAGACCTTCTTTCTATAGGGTGAGATGTTTTTGAGAGTTTTGCTGGGTATATAGCAGTTGCTTTTCATGAATTCCATCTTAGATTTTCCAGAAGTAAGGAAATAAGGAAAGGGAGTATACGTTAGAAGAAATGACATCTAGAAGGATTTTAAGAAAAATGGAGTTAACAAGAAACAAGTAAGCATGCTTTGAAATATTTATGCAGGTGTAGGAACCAAATTGCAGTATTAAAAGCCTCCTGGAGTTCAGAAAATATATGTAAGCATTCAGCTAAGGGACAATTCTTATTATAAATCATGCTTCTTTTTTTACTCATCTCTTATTTTAATCTGGTTATTTCTCAGGGCACTAACATGGGAACTACATGTTTGTTTTTCTGAAGTTTATCTCCTCCAATTACTGTCATTTTCTAAGGCATGACCTTACATTCTCTGTTTCTTTACAAACTAAGCCAAATTCAGTGGAGTTGCAGTAGAATCAGTCTGGGGAGAACTTCCACAGCCTGTGGCTGAAGAAATCATTGTGAGATCACTAATACTAATTTTTGATTCTCAAGTCCTTGAGAATAGTGTATGCAGTACTATGGCACTTGAATGCCTTCTGTAACTGCAAAATGTGCTCATAAAGATAGGTTTATTTCTCTGATGTTCAGAAGGTAAAAAAGATATCCATTTCAAGATTATATACAATGTATGATATATACTGGGACTCTGTGGGTGAGAACAGATTGCTATTTTATACAGTAATTTAAAAAGACTCCAAAGCCATCTCTGTATGGTCCCAGTAACTGCCTGTAGCAGTTTGTAAGATCATCCATACTGAATACTCTGGGCAGATGCCGGAGTGTGCATATGGATGTCTGACTCGTCTTAATGTTTGTAGGTTTGAGAGAGACCATCCATTATTGTTGTCAAAATTCTGTGTTTGGCCTGATGGTCAGATATTGACAGATGAATACGGAAGTAAACTCAGAAAACACTTCTCACTTAGCCTGCCATCAGGACTAAGGATGAGAATATACGGATTATTAAAGAAGAGAATCCTTTTTGTGCTGAAGATGTCTTCGGGAATAAAAATGAAGAAAAAAAAAGGAAATATGTCAGACAGCATAGCTGTGACCAGTGTGAATAATCCATCTGGTATTCAAAAATTGTATTCTAGACAGTTTAAAAGATGTGCTTAAAAGCAAGCCTGTTAATTCTACCAAAATAGCTCAGATTTACATTTCCCATTTTAGTCTGTTAGATAGGTCCATATACTTCTCTTCTGATCATCACAGGCTGTCTAGCTCATGAAGTGTTTCCCTTAGAAGAGTTTCTATTCCATAACATGGTGCTACTGCTACTGAGGCAGTAGTCTCCTAGTTCCCCTAGTCTCTAATACTTGTTGCTCAGAAAATATTGGCTTGGATTCTCTGCTGTTGCTATTCTTTATCGACTTCAGCTACCAATGCTCCACAATTCCTGGAATGCCATTTTGCTATACACCATGTGAAGTTTGAGATCAGAAGGATTCTCTGACCTCTGCCTGACATTAACAGCTTGGACAAAGCTATCCGCCATGTGGTAATAGCTGAAGTTCAGCCCACTTATTTGATACCTCTTATTCTTGCCTGTACACAGTAGGTGAGCTTCTGATTCAGTTACACAGGTTCGCCACCACCTGCTGACATCTGTCTGCAGTCTTGACTTAAGGCAAGACACCACACATTAAATAAATGGGTGGAGAAGTGGAAGAGGAAGGATAAGAGACATAAGGTGCTTATAGGGACAGGTGCTTCACCCTCTGTTAGAACCCTATGCTACAAGCACATCTTTGGAAACAGCTAATATACCATTAGCATAAACTTCATGATTTCTCATTACTACATGTGAGCATGAGGAAGTGAACGAGCATAGGCAATATACATTGAATTATTATCTTCCAATTAGCAGAACTGACCTCAATAAAATTTAAAATATAGTTCTGTCTCATGCTTCTGTTCAAGGAGCCTGCTAATTTTCTTAACATTTGCATGGAAGAAAAGTTAAGGCAACCTTAACTTAACTTTGAGCAAAGCCTGAATTTCTAAGGGCCACAGTGTCAGTTTTCAGAGATCATTGATCTATTTCAAAATAGTCTTAGCCACTTTGAATCATTAATGAAAGGATCACATTTTCTTCTCTGAAGGTACAGGGAACAATGCTGGCACAGAGAGATGTTTTGACATCCTCTCAATAAATTTAGACTGGAAACAGGCTCTGAAGTTTTATGAATTCTCTGGTCATCTTATGCTTAACATATCTCAGAAGTTGTGAACTACTGCCTTTGATTGTGCCACACCTCCTTCCTATGGTTCAAAATGGAAAGGAAAGAACCAGAAAGGGAACTCTTATGAACCTCCCTCCAGGCAGCTTCAGCTTTTGACCCAACAGAAGGTATTTTATATGCAGCCAGATTCTCACCTCAAATAATAATTCCATTGTATTCAATGGTCCAAAAGTGAAATCCCTTCTCATTTTTACTGTTCTGAGTGACAGCAGCACTTGGTTCTGTGAAATTCCAATGTGAAGATGCAGAACTGAAACCACCATAGTGGTTTTTTTTCCCTTTTAAAATTAGGCTAATAACATGGATTAAAAAAAAATGTAATCCTGCTCATTATGAATAATCATCTATCTACAGATTATACTGATTTACAAACAGAATTTACATCTTTCTGATGAAAGGCCTCAGGTGATATCTAAGTGAACCTGCTAAGACAATACATAAATTCAGTGATCCTTCTTTATGATAAAGTTCATTGCTTTAAGGATTTGGAGAAACTATAGACCTTTAAAATGCTTTTACCTGGAAAATTTCTTTTTGCAGCTTAAGATGTCTAAAGTGCCTAGACTTCTAGAAATGCAGTAAAAACACAGACCAAAATGTATCCTTCCAATGTCTTCCACTGTAATCTATTATCCAAGGCATTCATGCATACTACATCATCAGAGCAATGCTCTTTGATGACTACCGAGTTCTTTTATAAATTATTCATACATCTTTTTATATCACCTTCTGTGGCATCAGCCAGGGACAAACAAATATTACAAACATGGCACCAATAAAAAAAGAATGCATAATCAGTCTCTAAAAATTCTTTATATTCTGCCAAGTCCTGCATATCACTGTAGAATACTAACAACCACAGATCCCTCTAGTTTGAAGGTCTCCTTCTACAAAAAAAATCTTGCTAAATATTATTTGACAAACTGCAGCCAATTTTCTACTTTCATAGATGTGATTGATTCCTTTTGAACATGGGGTTTCTTTTTTGGTTTTTTTTTGGGGGGGATTTTTTTGTATTTTAATATTAGATTTTTAAATCTTAGGAACAGTTTAATTCTTTTGTTACCGATGAATAAGAGAGACTTTGAAACACAGGTGGAACAGCAAAGCACACAAAAGCTTGAATGAAAGACATACACGCATGCTGATGCCATTACTACAGCATTTTCAGTAGGGTGAATGAATTAAGAGAAAGATAGAGAAATGTGGATTTGTGGATGTTGTGAAAAAGTACTCCAATATGTTGATACTACTTTATGAGTACAGATTCCATTCTGTAGTTCTTTCATCAGAAGGATGGACACTCAAACAGCCTTGGTTTGGTACTGTGTTTTCATTCCTGGTCTACACGTTGGAACCTAGATATCAGAAGAAATGTTCAGTAAAGCCGCAAAGATTTTGGAGAGCAGTTTAGAACTATCTTGAATATTGGAGAAATGGTCTAAAAAATGATAAAATGAAGCAGGGACGAGTACAAGATAAAGGGCACTATTAGATTGCACAGCTAGAAGATGGAAAACAGTGATTACTTTGCAACTCCCCATTAGATCTACACCATCAGTCACCAAAGTACAAGCAATAATCCTTGACTTGGGGCTACCACAATAAAGCAAGTTCAGGAATGACACAACTAACAAGGGTCACACACAAACAATTAGGGATTGCATAAATGTCCTGTCCTGCAGCTACTGAGCCATCTTCATGTCCCAGTACAATTTCTGAACACAACTGTAGCCATTGTGTGTGTAACAAGCACGAATTCACTGTTCTGGATGTCAACAACATGAGGAGGATTTTCAGAACAGGTCAATGAGAAAGGAAGAGTCAAGAGAATGAAAAATAGTACAGGGCAGGAAACAGCAGCATTTCCAATGTTTTGCTTAGAAGGGGTTAATGCCCCGTTCTCGTCCCTTTATTATGCTATTGCTGAAGTTTCTCTTCTGCTACCATCTAAGGTAATGAGCACAGTAGATTTGATGACATACACAGTAATTTAGAGTTAACCTTCCTGTGGTAAACACATCTGTTTGAAAATTGTTCCTTCCTTCTTTACCTTTTCTGACTCAAGAGATGGGAATGGATGCTTTCCATCTGACTACAATCTAGCATGATCTGTTCTTCATTAAGGATCGAGCAGTATAGAGATAGGAGAATGTAGATTCATTCATCTGTTCCTCTACTGAAGTAACATATATGCTATCATTTGTAGTTCCTATAACCTTCACTTAGTAGTGCAAATCATTTCTTGTGCTTTACCTTCATTCTTTTAATTAGCACAACCTAAGAATTCCCCTGGAATTCATAACCTCTTTCCTATTGCCCCACCTAAGTTATAAAGTTGTTCTCAGTAACCCAGAATGCAAATGATTCCTTTTTTTTATTAAATGAAATTGAACTCTGCAGACCCAAACAGCAAAGAAATGAGGCTTGTGAGGACAACAGAACTGGAGATAAGAGCAAACAAGACTGCAAGGACAGCTTTGATCAGCTCTAAAGCTCTTCTGCAATTGCTGCTCCCCTGGAGTCCCTGCACCACTTTTACAAGAGTGTTGGAATAGGTTTGAATTTGTTGGGCTTCCATACTGCAGTAATGGCAGTGTATATCACCAGTGCAACCAAATTCAGCAACCTTCCCCCAAAGGTGAATGGATGTTCAGCTCTGCCATGGACAGGTATGCCAGAGACCCCTGGGGTACCCTCTGGCTTCCAAACTGAACTGTCAGTATCCTGCAGATCCTAAGGCTTTTATTGTCTTCCAAAGGCACAGTATTCTTGAACATTTAAATTCAAACAAAAAAGGCTGTCTGCCTCTTTTTTTTTCCCCTATAATGTTTTCGGTTAGCTCCTGTTGTTGCTGAAATGTTATGAAACATTTCATTCTTGGTTTTTCCTTTGATTCATATATGTAATGATGTATAAGCTTGGCTGTTCTTCTTAGCTATTCTTCATTCAATGAAGACTAAATAAAATAGTGCCAAACCATTAAAACAATTTGAATTTACAAGGTGAGGCACATCTCTAAATGATGAATAGCTGAGATTTTGATTTATTACCTTTCTTTTCCACATAAAATGATGACTCCATGAATAAATGAAAGGAGTTTCCTTAAAGCTGAAATGCTGCCAGTATACTACAATCATAGAATCCAGGGAGTTTTCTGTAGCAAAGGGTTTTGTGTCACCAAAGCAGATGGTTGTTCTTTCTAAAACCATAAAGTCTATAAAAGCCCAAGATAGAATAACTGAAAACCAGTGCAGATACAAGTGTTGAGTCACCTCTCCATTTATAAGCATCAGATTATAGATGTTTTGGTAGGTCTTAAAAGAAAAACCTGATAGCTGTGCTGTACTTAACTCAAGTTATAGGTTAACTCCATATGGAAATTAGAACAGGTCTAATGGAAGCTAAAATGAATAAATAACCCTGTTAGTTTTTGTTTTCTTCAATATTAACTTTTTATCTTTCTTTTATTTCTGGTAAAGCTGAATGTTCTTGCAGTCACAAAAGACCTACTTGTATGTAATTCAGATTTGAGCACCTCCAAGAGGAGGGAAGAAACCATGAGCTCCAAACTTCAAGGCTCCTTAGTGTCACGTGTAATCCTTTCTCTGGACAGAACAGGCTCATGGCCTTGTTGCATTCAGTGTAGTTATCTACAAAGAGAAGTATGTCAGAAAGTAGAATGAGGAAAAACTGTACAGAGTATAACTGAGATATTTATTTTCCTTCAATTGCATAACTTTGTAAATATTTTCCTTCAATTGCATAACTTTGTAAATATTCCTTCTCTAAAAAGGCAGCAAACATTATCAAGTGATCTAGAATGATCTATACATTATGTTATCCCTAACATCAGGCATAAATGGGTAAAAAAGTATGTACTGTGTAATCTTGTTAGTGCTGTTGTGAAGCTGCCATAAGTTAATTCCTTTAGCACTTTATTCAACTGAAACACAACTGTAGGGATGAAATAAAGCATATACTAGAAAAGGTTTCTGTTTGCAGCATTGTCTCTGACTAATGAGTCTAAGAAAAGAAGAGCTTAGAAAAGAGGAAAGGAAAGCTAGCTCTCCAGCTATTATCTTCTCTGCAGAGTTGACATACACAGGCTCATTATTGCATTATGTTTTATTCAACAAAATCACTTTAATGTTGCAGCTTAAATTGAATTCACTAAAGCATCTTCATCTCTTGCCTAATGTGTCTCAAGTGTCTGCTTGCTGTTTGCATTTTCTTCAGAATTATGGCAGGGAATCTTTGGAAACAGCAAAATTATATGCAATCCACAAAACAATGTGGCTGTAATGGGGTAATCGGCCTTCAGCGTAATTAAAGAAACATTCCCTCATCAAAGTAATTCTGCAAGAGACCTAGAGGCTGTATTGTACAAATCATCCATTAGTAAAATTCTTATCTGATTTGCATTTAAAACCTAGTTATGCAAATAGCTTTGCTCAGTGGATCGCAAGAAATGTAATGACTTAAGATTAGTGATTAAACAAACCTGCTTCTTCTCCATAAATCATGGTGCGTAATTCCCTTTTATTCATCTAGAAATATTTCAATTAGTCTGTTATAGAAGGTCTTCTGAAAGAGAATAATTCCTTTGATGCATACACAGTCATGTATGACATCCACTCTGGACATAACAATTCTACTTCTCTGAAGTAAAGTCATCCCAAAACATGGGAAGAGGCAAATGCCTTTTCCTTATCTAATGATTTGCATCAGAGCAGAGGAATTACATTTGCCATTTTGATCTGAAAGCTTGATTCCCAGTTTAAACTAAAGCAAATGGCAGTGAAAGGTGACATGTCAGTGAGAATTAGTAATGCACTGTGGAAAAGGCTCATTCTAACGAGGTTCAAGTTCACTTGTAGCAGATGGTAAAGTCCCATTTCTTAGACTAGCTTTAGCCTTGAGTACCAATGCTGGTATAAGTCTCTAAAATCAGGACATAAGGTTTGCAAGTTGTATTTGTGTTTTGCTACTGTTCCATAGTTACTAATGCTTCAGTTCACACGACCTTTTGTCAAAATATATTTTTTGTTTCTTTCATTGTTCATAGTATCTATACAAGCACACTACTCCTATCATACCTTTTTAATAGCAGGGATAGTCCACTAAGCCATGTTAATCTCTCTTAAACACCGTTTCAGTACATGAACTAATACATTTTAGACAAAATAGTGTATGAGCATGAGCAAAGGAGCTATATGAACGTCTCCTTCAGTCAAACTGTTTAATTTATACTAACAAATAATCTGTAACTTACTTCTCCTGGACACACCATGTTTCAGTTGGAATATCTCATGGCTAACAAACTCTGGGACTGCAATTTGGGGATGTGCAGCCATTTAAGCCAGATCTCTAGAGATACTTGTTTCAGCTGCCCTGAGAGAGTCTTGAACAAATTAGTCTCTTCCTTAGGATTATTCAGGCACTAGCTGTTAGGTGACCCTGTGTCTTAAGCACTGGGAAATCTAATTTCCTTGAAATGTGTCATTGCAGCCACTCCCTCTGCTGTGTTATTGTGCCTGACCCCTTATGTTCCTTCCCTACGCCAGGCTTCCCTTGCTGTTCCCTGACACCATCTTTGAGATGTCTCAGTCTTTAATAGTCCCAACCCTAAGGGCCTTTACCCAGGAAATTATGGAGGAAATAGCAGAATTTCTGTGTTGCATCCAATGAGTTTACATGCAGTCAGAAAGAATTGACACATGGGCGTATTTTGAGAAGAGAGGATTTTAGTTTCAGTGGAGTTAGGTGAGGTTACAAATTGATTGTTAAACTTTTAAGACTACTGTTTTGTAGTGACCAAGCACTTCATTGAGTTGCTTTATTTTGATGCTACTGGGAAAAAAGTGTTGCTTTTACCCTTTGGTTTACCTTGAGAGAATTTTTAAGTTTCTCTGATATTTGTACACTTTCTTTTCCACTCCAGGGTATATATATATTATGGTAGTTAATCTGTAAAACTGAGGTGAAATATCATTATCTACAAATTTTACTAAATTTGCATTATCTGAGCTTTGATGTCAAGAGAAAACATGGAATAATAAAAAATAAACACCAGAACCTATGATAAAATATATGTTAAACATTAAACTCCCAAACTTGTGGAAAACGACAGCCCCATAATTCCCATCAGCATTAATTTGCATCACATAACTGTCCCCCAGACACTATAATTTAGCAGCACATAAAGAACAAAATAATTCTCATTTCTCTTCTCCCCCCACCTTTCCAATCTCTGCAAGCCTTAAGAGAATGAGTGCTTTCAAAGAAAACCCCAAAAGAGTATTAGGGTTCTCTGGCAGTGCTGGCAGGTGTAGGAAGAAGCAAGAAGGAAGCAATAAAAAGAAATGAAAGTGACTCAGACAGATATCAAGTCTTGACTTCGGAAGCAGGCTAAGAATGCTTATATTCCAATAAGTATAAAATTAGCTTCAGGAGACAGGTCAGGGAAGTAACTCCTCCTGTCCATACTGTGAACTTTCATCACTCTGCACCTCTATTCCCATTTATGTGAAGGGGGATAAATATCATTAAAGGATCTGACAAGTGTAATGTTTTAGAACTCTCATATGAATTGCCACTGAGTAGTGTAACAGGATTCACCTCTTTTGCTGTATGAAATTTTCTGTTCAGCGCAAGTTTCTAACAAACCTTCCCCACCCACAACTGAAACAACTTCATGATAGCAAGTGTTCCTGTACCCCAGGCACCTCGCAAGCCTCACAGTCCTGTCAGCACGCAGGAGCTGCTGCCGCTGGCAGCATCGGCTTCCCACCATTTGAACTGGCCGTGGGGACCACCAGCATTACCCCACTCTCGCAAGCCGGTAGCCTGCCGCCCGGTCCCTCCACACAGCCGGCCCTCCAGGGTCCTGAAACCCCCTCACGCAGCCGCAGGTACCCTTCAAGCCTCGCACCCCTCACGGCAACGGCAGCAGCTCAGGCCGGCTTCCCGCCTTTTAAACCGCCCGCGGGACCGCCGGCACCGCCCCGCTCTCGTTCCCCCCAACTCTCGCGAGACCTGCCCCCTGCCGGCCGCTCCCTCACGCACACGGCCCGAGGGCGCCGGGGCGCGGGCGTCTCCTCGGGCACTGCGTCGTTGCCTCACACGCCTCCCCCTCTTCTCAGCAGGCGTCTGTATTTCAGAGCAGTGGCACTGGGGTTTTGAGGTGAGGAGGGGAAGAAGTCGAGTTACGAGCTTTCTGAGGGATGAAAAGTTACTCAGCATTTAGTCATACCTAAGAGGGAAGCCTGCAACAGAAAACACTAGAGAAATCTTAGTACAATGCAGAATAGAAACTGTGTCTTGAACATACGGAAATGTAGTTTTTAGTCACTCTATGAACAGCAGTCAAATCCTGGATGCTTTAAAAAACAAATGTGTCGGAATTTTTCATTTGAACTTTGATACCTAAATTGTAATTGACTATCAAAACTTCTGTGTGAAAAAGAAAACTTGGTGTGTGAAAAGAAAAATTCAGACTCAGCAGGATGAACAGTGTTCCATGTGAAAACTGTGTGAAAAACAAAAATTCTGTGTGAAAATTAAAAAGGGTTTCAGCAGAGCGGACAGTGTTCTGCCTTGTGTTCCTGCACTTGGAGGCCGCGGTGTTGCTTATGATAGAAAGACAGGCCCAAATAACTTGGTGTCTTCAGAGCAGGATTTTGAAAAACAAGAATATGCACAGCCAAACACTGAACAGCAAGAGAGAATACAAAATACCTGCAAATTAGCTGGGCACTATTTATTCTAGGTATTGAATGAGTGAGGAGTCTTGAAAGGAAATATATGAAAGTTATTGTCATGAGTGGCTGTGTCATCAGCCATGGTCACAGGGACTTGAGTATAATGAGGTTATTTTTCTAGGTCAAGTATTAAACAAAAAATGAGTGTGAAAGCTTCTTTCTTTTTAAATTTTGAAACATTTCAGTATCTCAGCAGCTTCCTCCCTTCTCGTTGAGCTATTTACCAAGCTTGGTCACAGTTTCAGTCCCCCCGAAATCTAAATATTTTGACAGTTCTGCTATTTGTCAGAGTGTTTCCTAGCTTTCAGATCTGTAAAAACATCTTGTATAACCACAAGAAATGGCTGTATAAAAAAAATCAATTAAAAGCCTGCTGAAGTTAGGGGAAAAGAACTTTGGCTATATTTTATTGACTGAATTGTAGACTCTCCCTTCAAATTCCTTGCAGCCCCTACAAGGATGTGTGAGGGATGGTTGTCATACAAATGTGAAAGATAGTATAAGCTGTTCGATTTTTATTTGTTGCTGTGTAGTTAAAAAGAGTGTGACCGGGAAGAAGATTTTCTGGTATTCAGGTCCTAGGACTGTGCTCCGGATCAAGTTAGGCACTCTCAAAGGAGCAGGACACTGTGTGCCCCTGAGACCTGTGCGTGCTCCCTGGGGTGACGTTTCCTTCCCAAAGTGTGGAGCTTCCCGCAGGCAGCCAGGCAAGGAGGGAGGGAGGAAGGACAGAGGTGCAGGATCCGGCACGTGGAGATGCCAGAGTGGCAGGCAAACTCCTTTGCGAAAAAGGTTCATCACTGTGCTTCAGAAGCAATGGGAGTTTTTTCCTATCTGGGAAATATCTTATGGGCTTACTCAATTTAAAAAGCCTGAAAGTTATGGGGGTAGAAGGAAAGACTGAAGTAAAGGATACATCTTTGCAAGAGAAAAGTAGGCATCAGGGAAAATTATTTTCAAAACGTCATTTATTTTGTTTCAGACCTTAGTGCTGAGTAAAGAGGTAGTAAAGAGTAGAGAGATCATTTGTAGTACAGAGCTTGGATGCTTCTAGATTCATCATTTATTTTAATAAACCTATTTATTTTAATAAACCTTTAGTGGCTGGTGGCATTTGGTGTGCTCCCTGCAAAACATGATGCAGATGCACCTAACAGCATTAGCAATGGTTAATGTTAATATTACTGTGTTCTAAACTGTTTTTTAAACTTACACTATCTGTGGAAAATTACAGATTGCACTCTATAATTTAAACAGACCAAACTTAAAGGAGCGACTCTACTGTCACTTTCTCCAGTCAGTAACCATTGAGATCAATAAACCCACCTGTGCCAGGATTACCAGTATGGGTGAAATCTGGATTACACCACAGATGTTCCTGAGAGAAACATACAAAATCCTATCATGCACTTTTTAACTACAGTTCAGGTTAGTCATGGGTTTATTTGTTTTGGGATCAGTGTTTTTCAGGATCTCATCCCAATTCCGAATTATTTCTTTAGTGAATCCAATGTATTCTATCTTTTAATGCCGTTATTAAGTGACAAGTAGGTAAATTAACATAATTGGTCTATAGAGTTGACCCGCATCACATGTATTGATCTGACTGGAACTGAAGTTTGCCATTTCCTGTTTACCACAGTTCCTCTGGAACAGTCCTGTGGAAAATACTTTTCTTAAAGTTCATGCTGTGAAGAAAATAAAACAAATCTCTTCTCTTGAAGCTGATTTTTCTAGTGTATCTCTCTTTTTCAAGTCTCCAGCCTTTGCAATTCTCTTACTCCACCTTCTCAGACCCATGTATTCTTCAGTGATGTGATACATGGAGTTCTTTGCACAACATGAAACTGTGTTTCTAGATCTATTCATCCATTAATTGAATATATTTAGCATTCTTTCATTGGGTCAGTGAGAGCTGGCCATCTGTGTCTGCAAAGGCATAATTTGATAACACTGGAAAAACTACAGTGATACTCTTTTGAGATAATTTTTCCCTCTTGTCCAAATTGTGTGTGAATTCAGTTGGGGTAACTTTAATTATTAAAGTCTTCCTTCAAGTGAAGGTAAAATAAATGAGAAATAACTATTGAAATAACTGGTTTTAGTATTAATTCTTCAGGCCAGTTCAATGGGATGAGAAAATATATAGCTTAAGGATGTCACAGCATAATAGCTGCTGGTTTTATACATTGTTTCATATTCTGTAATCCAGCTTTAACGTCTAGAAGTACATTTACCTCACAGCAATTAAATGTTTTTCTTTTAAATTCAGAGTTGAAATGCTTTTGCCTATGTATCTACAAATACAAGTGCCACGACATTTTTTTTTTAAAAAAAAACCACAAATAGCATACATTGTGAAGTGTGCTCATGAAAAAGGGTTTCATACTCCCAGAGATACCGCAGGAACTCAAACTATTAAACCATTTTGGTAGACAAATCAGTCTGCCACTCTCTCCTTGTCCTTACCGTGTAACATCAATTCAAAGAAACAAACAAAGGAATTTTTTCTTGTTTATTTCGTGTTCTTTGATGTGAAATATGTTCTCTGTTACCTTAAAAATGTTTCCTGAATGTATTAGAGAACTACATAATTCAAAGGTGAACAAATGTTAGTGAGGTGACAATGGGGCAAATAGCACCATGTTATAACATCTGATTTCTTCTGGAATGACTGGTAGCACTACTGGCATAAGCAAAAGGAATAAAAATCATATTTTCCAACCCCTGATTTTGCCTCCCTTTCTTGTCTCAAGATTGCAAGAGATCATGGCACAGAAGTAGCCAAGTCTGCTTCCACAGTAACAAAGTGTCTGTATTCTGTGGGGAAGATACTACACAGGAGGACATGTCTTGCAAGTACATACAAGAGAACTGGAAAAGGCACTCTGAAAAAGAATAACGTTTCTTTGAAGGAGTAGCTAAGCTGAGGGAAAGAACATCTGTTGGGAATTAGTCACAGTACTGCTGGTTTAGAGGAATGAAGCCAGACTTGGCTCGAGATATTGTCAGTAGTCGAGAACAGATTGAAAGGGCTATATGCTACATATAATTCATTATCCTACACACAGTTAAAAAGAAAAAACAAACAAGAAACCTGACCCCCCCAAACCAAAACACCCCCCCCAAAAACAAATTCAAATGCCAAGCAGAGCTTAAGTTTGAAATGGAGTATCTTAATGAGATCTACAAAACCTTCTATGAAGAATGCTGGTGGGTCATTTTTTGGCTATAAATAGGACATATTTCAGATTTGCCTTTACACTTGTTACAATCTAAACATTTGTTTACAGTGACGAATGGTCTGGGCAGTCTGGAAATCTAACAGCTCACTCCATGTAAACTGAGCAGGCTGGACTGGCAAGAAGGGAGGCCAGAAGTACTAGCTAGCTATGCCATCAGCAGCTCTTCTGGCTTCCACTGAAAACTTTGACGAGTTTTTGCAGAATAGATAGATTCTACCGATTTGGTACTTTCTTATGAGGAAATATATTGTTGGAGGTAATGTGTGAACAGTCCTAGCCTTCGCTTTTATTCCTTTATTGTCTTACTCAGGTGTTGCCCTTCTTCAAATTGGATTATATACTGCAGGGAGCAGAGGACGTGTATTTGAATTACAAACATTCCTGAGGCTTAGTTGGGCATGAGAGACCTAATGTGGTAGGTGGCATATGCAAGCCTAACATGCTTACCGAACTTGCAGTTTAATTGTGTATTTTGAACTGGCTCACATTAGCATAATACAAATAAGAAGTTCTATCCCCACATCTGCTAGCTCCAGATTGGTATACATAATAATTGTTTTCTTCGGTTAAAAAAATTAAATATTTATAAACCAAGAAAGTTGCAAAAATATCCTAATAGGATGAAGGCATTCTGCTGCTGGCAAGTTCACATAACTGGCTGTATTGTACTTGGATGTCAAATGCAGTGAAAAATAGAAAAGTCTTAAACTTCCATGTCTTTAAGACCTAAAGAGCCGCTCATGAGTCAGTCTTACAACTCCTTATTTTTGCAGCGTGCTTCATGTGAAGGAATCCCATAGAGTACAGTAGAGCAACTGAGGACTGACTGACTATTCATGTGAAATATAGAGACTAGTCAGTGCCCTTAGGTTGCTGGGCCCTAGAGAACAAAATGGGTTACCACATTCAGCAATGGTCTGTGCAACTCCTGAAGAGGTGAGGAATGTGTGATGGTATTTGCTTTGAGCTGGGCATAGGAAGGAAGAGAAATGATAAATGAATGGCTCCAGTTACAAGTCTACTACGCTAGTCTACTAAGAGCCTACTACAAGAAGAAAGGCTTCAGGGCAGCTTTTCTTACCTCTATTGTGTGTCCTGGCTGTACAACACCAAAGTGTTACTTTGGTTCATAAAGCCCCCGCCATACCCATGTAAGCGTTCTGTAGGAAATCTAGGAATAGGATGGCACTAAGTTGGATGTAGGTTTACAAACTGGCAAAGGTTTTTTTCCCCTTTTTTTTTGTGTGTGTTTTTTTTTTTTTTAAAGTTACGTGTCTACTTTGTGTAGGCTTGCCAAGCCTTGTATGAGTTTGTAATGCCCTCCTATGGTCAGTCTTGATATACCCAGCAATGATCTGTTTTTCAAAATTCAGCATTAATAAGTTTTCTATGGGTTTTTTGTTGCTGTTGTTGTTGTGGGGTTTTGGGGGGTTTTTTTGTCCCTGAAACAAAAGGCAGCCTCCTAAAATGTAATAGATAACTTGCTTCCAATTGAACTAGTTTTCTTTCTTCCAGTATACACATACCTGGAACAGGGAGTGTAGAATGCTAGATATGAGCTAATTTAGTATGTAGAAATCGCCACCTCTTTTTAATTAACTATTGATTTGGGGAATTTGTGTACTGAGTTTAATCAAGTGTGATGAGAATAGATAACTTTACTTACTTTGTTTGAATTTACGGTATATAAATCTGATGCAGGGCATCTATATATTAGAAGTAGAACTTCCTGCTAGGAGCAATCAATATCTTCCCTGGAGTTAGGAATTCAAACTGCAACTCCATTTTACTGGAGTCTCTCAGTTACAAAGTTTTACGTGGCAACAGACATTTTCATCTTAAAAAAGTCAGTTTAGCATTACGATCACTGTACGTAACGCCATGTTCTGGAAATGATGCAGACACTACTTTTCATTGAGAAATGAAAGATGATACTGCCAGTGTTAGCTGAAGCCTGAGGTTTAGCTGTTGAGTGGGGGGAAAGTACAGTTCCTTCAAAGGTGGGAATTTCTTTGCCTACAGACTATGAACCAGAGTGAGGAAAATACTCTGCCGAAGAACTAGTTTCCTATAGAACGATTGGGAGAAAAGTCTTCTCTTACTTTCATTTGAAAGTCTCACCAATTATTTCAAATTAATAATTGTAAAATACTTAAAAGAATCCAATAATAGACATCATAGGTCTGTTTAAAAATGATGCCACAAAAAAACTTTAAGGTCTTGTTGCTTTTCTCCACAGTCTCACTGTACTTTGTCTATATATAAAATATATGTGTATAATATATATATAAAATAAAATGCCTCTTTGCTCCAGTGATACCAATTATTCCATGGCCTAATAGGTTACACTATTAAAGTTTCTGATATTCTAAATTTTAATCCTATTAGCTTAGTCCCTGAAGAGTCATCTCCTTCCTTGGTGTGTTCATCCTCCATGTATTTCAGGAAGGTTATTGTTCCCCACTGTGATTATTTAGTCAAGGTATTACACATTAAGTCTTTAATTGTTTCTTCTGAAGAAATCCCTTTAGTCCAATTTGTGGCTTAAGTATTTGTGCTTATTGACCAAAGTGCATCTTCAGTACGAATGGATGCTGTTACTGCTAGGTAAACAAGCTTTAAATCAACAGGCTAGCTTTCAAGTGCTTATGCTAAGCTTTTTCTTAGCCTTAATGGTGGCTAGGTTCAGCAATTTTTGCTTGTTTTTCCATGGTAAAAATCTCGGCTGCTGGCGCTGTGCTCTGTGAGTGGTACCACTGGCTACTTTTTTGTTATACTGTGAAAAGATAAGCCCCTGGAAAAGGACTGCAAGATGATGATTTAATGCCACTAGCTAAAATAAAAGTACGCTAATTCTTTTCATAGTGGAAGGATTTGGACTTTTGGATAGTCATTTTCCAGTATAGTTCTCTTTCTTTTTTCCACCAAAAAACTGAGTATCCAATGTAGTTGACAGTCTGGCCCTCAGCTACTCCTCGAAGTAATAATCAAGTCCATGATACACAACTGAGGTTAACTGTTAAGGAGTAACTTTTCTGCTTCAGATTTTGAAGCACAAAATGCATTTCACACTGGCTAGTACAGGTATCCAGACTAAGTAGCCTGACTTGGTCTGTGGCACTGGTAAAGTGCCTTTAGACTAACAGTATCTGATGTGTCTGGAATCAAGCTATGACTATTAAAGTCTCTACTGGCTTAATCCTGCGGAACAGGTGCAAGGGAGAAATGCTCCTTTATGCAAGGGAGAAACAGGCAAGTTTTTAAGTGGTGTGTAGAGGGGTTAGGAATGTCACAGTTGTTCAGGGTCTATTGGTAGCTCACCCTTTAAATAAAGAGCCATCACTTAACATACTGTTGTCACAAATGACTGTAGAACATGTATGGGGCAACTTTTTACATGAATGAGAATTAGGCAAATATCTCTTGAAAGCTGAGGGGTCATTTCTTCCTCTTACTCAATCTGTCAGAAATAGATCAGTTTCCAGAGCTGGTCTATGCAGAGCATGCAGCTGTGAATCTGCTTTTATGAGAGAAACAAGAATGAAGGACCTCAACTTCCATTTACAAAATCCTTTTTCTTACATTAATATCATTGAATTTGTATAATGTATAAAACCAAATAGAAGTAGATTGCTGGGGCTGAAAAGAAGCAGCAGCTTGAGCAATGGTTGAGAATTAGCAGTGTGAACTACAATGGCAATTGTTTGTGCTGTGTTACGCAGCTAGTATTTGAAATGGTTTAAACCTCTTACTGGTCAGGGTGCCTTATGGCTAGGGACAGATTTGCAACAAGAAGGAACATCCAGTTGTATTATGGAACTTTGGGCTTTAGAAATCTCTTTTCATGGCAGGGTGATATGATATACTGCTTGAAATAGCTCTTCTTCAAGTGGGATTAGGTGACCCCAAAGGCTCCTTTTCAACAACCTTTTCTGTGTTTTTTTAATAAAAATGTCTTAAACTGATACCATTCAAGACTGTAATAGTTTTGCATATCTATAATAAAGTAATGTTTAAAGGTAGGGGAAAAGTAGCAGACCTATCAAAACATTTGATAGGGAGATAAAATTTAGTGTTTATTTAATATAACCTCATACAGCACTGTGTTGCCTATGTAGAAAACTGTTTTTTGAGACAGATTCTGTTCTTTGCTTTGATATTTGTCTGGAGTGACTAGCACGTCAGTCCCTTAACTTATGCCTCAGTTTCTCTGTGTACAAATGTCTAGAATAATTGTAGATGGGTTTCAAGAGTCCATGTGTTTCTATTGATACACGAAAACAGGTATTGAAAACGTTACAAGCAAAGAAGAATACTATGTAAGAATGTAAGAAAATCATAGATAAAATACAAGCAGAAATTCACAAAAATTATCCAGAGATGAATGCATTGTAGTATAATTTGGTGGATTGTATTTGTATACTACTGTAATATTAAGAGATGGATTTCTATGATTCAGTCACCAGCATACAATGTTGAAATCTTCTTATCTGGTCTTGGCAGATCTGCTGGGCCATATCCTCAACAGCACTGAAGGCAGAGTGAAGTTATAGTGGCTGTATACATTGATAGTCTCTCAGAACACATGATCCTTGAGGAATATCATGCAAGGAGGTGCTATATAGTAAGAGCAAGTATGGTGAGATCTGTCTCTTTAAGCATGTAAACATTATAGTTGTATTAAATGCTTTAATTAAAAACCCCCCTATTTAATTGTAAAAGCTGAAATGTGGAGCATTCATTCTTCATTAAAAGATTTTGAGTAATAGCTTTCAACTTGATACCTAAACTTAATGGTTTGCCTAGGTGGTACAGAAATGATCAATCAAAACATAATAGCTAATGCTGTTCATGTGTTATTCTAGATGCTGTAGAAGCCAGCATTATTATTATTAAATTTAATGGCTTCTCTCCAGGACTTCAAATTCTATGGCATTTAATTACTTCCTTGTGTGGTTTGCACCGCAAAGGTACAGCTGTTTAAACACTGTTGATAAATAAAGGGGAGACCTTTAAAACTGTGAGAAGCAGAGGCTATATCTCAATTTTAAACAGATCACTCAGGTCTGATTAAAATGCAATAAATAAAACTGCTCTTATTGTAGAGCGTGCTGGCATGTGCCAGCTGAGCATCCTTCTACGTTGTGAAACCTGGACACTGGTGTCGGTGCTCAGAGCACAGCTGCAGCTCCCTGGGGCCAGGCAGGATTTGGGGGAGAGGTTTTGGGAGGGTTGAGGGGCATTTGTCACTACTCTGGTAGGTGTGCTCATCTGCCCTGTTGCTTGTGAGTACACAAGTGTCACCAGCTTTGGACCCCCCCCAAGTTTCTTAGTTTAAAGCATGATTTGCCACAGCAGCCAATCTGCCTGCAAAGATTCTCCTTCCTCTTCTAGATAGGTGGATCCCATCTGTCCCCAATTATCTGTATTCATCGAAGAAGGTCCTGTCATCATAGAATCCAAAGCCCTGGCAATGACACCAGCCGTGAAAGCCAGGCTTTGATCTGCATGATGCCTCGACCTGCACCCATCTCTGTCTGGCAAGATAGAGGACATCACTCAGCCACTTTCCCCTTCAGTTGTGCTCCCAGGGCTCTGAAGTCGTGCTTGATCTTGCCCAGCTAATGCTTTACGCTGCCACTGGTGCCCTTCCCATGCTAACTGCCACAGTGCTCCCCTCAAATGGCTGCCACTCCCTGGGAGCCACTTATATGTGGCTATCCAGCAGGTTGAACTGGCTCTGGGGGCTGCCGGCACCACCCCGCTTGCCAGAGACCTGCTGTCTGCCGGCCAGTCCCTCCACAGAGGCCAGCTGGGGGTGCAGAAACTGCTTCACACGCCCCGGGCTCCTCACGGCAATGGCACGCGGCAGCTGCTGCTTGTAGTGTCGGCTTCCCGCAGTTTGGAGAACCAAGGTAAGGGATAACAGTTACATGTCCAATGAGCTTCTGTCTGTCAGTCATAAGGGTAGTTAGCAGTTCCCTGTTTTAATATCACCATTTCTTTGAATTGTAGTGTATTCTTGCTCTTCTGCCTTAGAGGACAGCTTTCTCACAGGTTTATAGGTGTCCCTAGGGCAAAATCAGGATAGCCCGAGTGACTTAATCTGAACTATGTAAAGACTGGCATAATCTAACCCTTTAATATTTATAATTTCTTGGTTTCTTACCTCCCATGACAGATTTCTTTAACTTCTTGTAGGACCCATACACTGTTTCGTAGCTTATATGACTCCTTGCCATTGATGTGTAGAGTACCATAAGTGGCTTGCTCTACCTGGGGCCTAACTGTGAAATATACTTCCCTTACTGTAGCTGCTAGTTCTGCAGAGGTACAGCAGGGGTTTTTTTCCCTTTCACTTTCTAAGGAGAAGAAATGAGGCGCTCCTTCCCTTGGTCCTGTTTTGTAGAGGGTGTTAGAATGATTTATTTCCATAAAGGTGAACATAGATTATAATTCTGTTGCTTAGAAAAATACATTCTGAAAGGTTAGGGCATTGACTACATGAAGGCTAGCGATTACACAGCATCAATACTCGAATGAGAGAGAGGAAAGGAGCGTAAGATGTGAAATGTCTGCATTCCAGGTTTGGTTTCTTCCCCTGACCTTCCCACTTTCCACTTCAGTTTGTCTTTAAAGGTATTTATTTCACCATAGCTACATTCTGAGCATAACACATCAATGAAATAAGTGATACTAAGAATGAACAATGGGCACTTAAGGGGGTTAGGAGTCTTTTACCTGAAATACTAGACTCATTTTGAGGCTGATACGAGCAGATATACATTAATCTTCTCTGTTGCCCTCGGGCAGGTTTGAAACTACTAACCCACAGCCTGCTTTACATAATAGCACGTAGTCAGACGTTAGTCGTGGCTCCAAAACCTGTATTTTATTCCTTGGATTAGAGACTGCCTGTAGTATTTTCTTGAAATTTCTGCTCTCTCTAATATAAATTGCTTATACAGCACTTAGGCACCTGAGAAAATGCATGTATAAATGAAACTAGGTAGCGGCCTTGCCTTTGCCATTTGATAACAGGAACAGGAGGAGGCAAATAACCTAGCTATGTTTGTTAGACACTGAATGGCTTTCTATAATTGTGTCATAAAAGACTTTGATGGATCAGGACATACCTTTCAATCCCATGAAGAGCTGAACCCTCATCAATCATGAGACGCTCTCACAAAAGGCAGAGGCAGCTTCTTTCTGCTTCATGACTGAAGGAAATGGGATCTCTTCCTTTCAGGGCTGATGCTTGGAGGAAACTGAACTTGCTGAAAACTGGTTGGGATCATATGCTTTATTTCCACTGGGGCGTCTGTGATAATAACTTACTTGCATTTAAGGCAGTAAGGTTCACCTCCTGCTTTGGATCTTGGTCTTTTTTATGGCTCAGGTAGTAACAGACATCCAGAGTTACAATTTATTTTCTTCCTTTGGCCATGATGAGAAGATTGTTATCCTCTTTTATGGAGGAATGCTGTAGCTCAGTTATTTCTACTTCTGTTGCTTCCAGGTTGACCTAAACTGATGACCTTTCTTTCAGACTCTACCAACTATTCACTTGGTTAAACTGGTTATCTGACATTAACATGTGTGGTTTTGACCTGACTTCCTCTTTACTCCTGCAGTATAGAAAAAGAATATTGCTTTTGACTGATAGAGTCCATTTATCGTATACGTGGATTATGGTGGTGTCTATTGGCCCTAGTTATGATCAAGGTTCTGTTGCATTAAGCTTTTTGAACCATGACACCACTCCTTCAGAAAGATACAAGGCAGACAAAGACAAGGGATCTGATATACAAGCAAAGCAATAGCTACAAATTGTGAGAGGGAAACAGAGTTTTTAAAGGAGGGTTTGAATGTGGCTGTACTGAAGGGAGAGAGGTAAGGAGGAGGCACTGAAGACAGCAGAAGTTGTAAGATGAAGATGCTAGGTGGACTGGAAGAATATTCAGATGACAGTCACCATGCCTGAATGGTGGCTGAATGTTACAGCAGTTCCTTTATCTCGTCCAGCCATCTAATTTGTGCCTTTGTGTCTTCTGCTCCTTTAGTAAGTCGCTTTTTCCAGTATTACGATGATAATGTTAGCTTTTGAGCTGACTATCTATGAAATCACTGATAACATTTCTCTTGACTTCACTGATCAAGGTCTTATTGTAAACTGGAATAGTACTGGAAAGAGGAACAAAAAAACCCCACGAGTTTAGTGAGAGCCAATTGCTGCATTTTTCAAGCTGCTTGTTTTGATTTGTCAGTTACTTCCTTGCAGTCCTTTGCTTTATCATTGTTCACAGATGTGCCAGTGAACTTGCAAAGTGAATTTTTGTTCAAAGACCAAGGAGAAGAGAGCAAAGGGCAGCTTTGTAAGTCTGAGCTCCTTCAGACACATGCCTTGGTAATACAAATAAATTTATTTCAATGCATGACAGCTGTTGCTGCCAAAACTCTGAAGTCTGTTTCTAGCATGAAATCTAATGATGAATGAAATTAAGGCTTTGGAACTGCCAGTACATTATTAGGCCACAGACACAGATGGTGGGATAGAAAACACTACAAACCAACGTCTTTAAGGAAAAAAAGAGCTTGTGGAAAATACTTTTCATGGTGGTACTATGTAGGAAAACCTGACCTTTAAACCTGGAGAAGGCAGGAGATTTCTGTATCCTTACAGAGGTAATAGGTGCTCTAAACAAATTTCCCGTGTGCTTTTTTTTTGGGGGGGGGACAAAAAGAAATCAGACTGAATTAGATTTTTAACATTTAGAAAGAAGAGGTTCATGAAGCTGGTCTCTGCTGGTCCATATTTCTGCATGTTCCTACTTATACTGCTTATTCAAAACTTTACAAGGATGCTCAAATGGAAGGAAAGAGCAAATAAAACTACCTCTCAGTATTTTCTTTCCTCTTTCCTGGTTTGTACTTGCCTGGTTGGCGTGGGGGACAGTTAATAGGAAGCCAGTTTGAAACAAATGCAGCAAGCTGTTGTGGTGGAGAAAGCACGTGTTACTTCACTGGAAACAGCACCATATTAAAACACAGCAAGGGAGGAGAAAAGGGTGAAGAAAGCAAAACCTAGTTGTCCTCTTGCCTGAGGCTTAGTCATGTGGTAAGACAAGCAAATACGTAATATTAACTACACCATCTACTAGGAGCTTGAGTGGAACACATTTATTTATTTTATCACTAAGGATGCAGAAGGAAGAACCTAATCACTACTGGAAGTACAGGAATACCAAGTCTATAAACCAGATGTAAATACATCCTTGTCCTTCTTTCTGCCATCCTTATCTATCAATCTGTTTTGCCTCCAGCATGGAATCATAAGGGCCCTGAGAGCACTAATGGACCTTAAATGCACAGAACAGCCTCAGCTGGTCTCCTCCCACCTGCTAGGTGGTGTACAGGGAATTCTGAGAAAGTCTCAATAATTTGTCAAGGTGATACAGAGATTCCAGAAATTTTCCAATCACAAAAGCATGTTAGTTCCCTATAATGTTTAGAGAACATTTAGCGTAATATTTCACTTTTAAGAGAGAGTATTTGAAAGTAACAAGCTTTCTGACTGACATCTCCCATTACTTAGTATTCTTTGGCTGAGGTACCTTTTGCCTGGTTTCTATACTCCAGAAGATATTCTGGGTGATCTATCCAGGGATGTGTATCTCTGAGGCTGCTGTTATCAAGGACTTGCATTGCAAAGGGTGTTCAGTTTGTCAGCTGGCATTGACATCAGTGTGAAACCTGCTGTAGAGACGTTGTGCCAAGCAGCTTTGTAGCATGACAGTCAGTGCCTGAACTTTCTCTCTGTTACATTTAGAAAAACAGGTCTGGTTTCCCTGAATTGGGTTTGGGTGTTTTTCGTGGTAACTTGATTTTCATAGAAGCAACAAATCGCTGAAGAAAAGCGTGAACCAGCTTCAAGCTTTTCATTGGAATTCACAGTGCAAGCTGTATGGGTCTTAAAGTTTGTGAGCCAGCCTGAGATCTGCTGAAAATTCTTTCTCTAACAGAAGGTCCTACTCCAAATATTAAACTTAAAAATGTTAAACTAAAAATTAACCCTTTTAAGAGGGCTTAATGTCTTGTAAAATACAAATAAATGCACTTCTAAGTCTCTGAGCATATCAAGAGGATTGTAAATTACTTCAACTTTTTATTCCTTTCATGTATAATGAGGTAACATACAGTACATGTTTTGAAATATTTTAATGCCATGAACTAGTCTTGTGCAACAGTGAAAATAGTATTTTACATTAAACAGCTTGAGCAGTTGGTATGTCATCAACATACTAAGTTCTTCATCTGGTTGTGTTTAATTTACAGTCTTGACAATGGCCGGCAGTTGACCTTAAACCTGAGCACCCTTCAGAATGCCTAGCACATGGCCTGTGTTCCTCTCAAGGACTAAAACAGGCTGAAAATATTTTGAATACCTTTGGCTGATCTGCACAAAAATGATGAAACCCACCCTCAGCAAACATGTTGTTATAGCTGCAATATGAAGGTTACTTTGAAACTTGGATAGAACTGCTATCATTCTGATATATCCAAGTCCAAACTCCTTTCAAATTAGGTAGTCTTTAGCAAACCATGAATGGCATATTTTGTGCCCTTGCCCAGCCTTAATTGCACAAGAAAAGTACAGGACTAGCCAACACAAATAGCTAATAAATGAGAATGCTGAGACGCTTCTCAGGTTCGTACTGTATATTTGATCTATCTTTGTTTTCAAATAAGTAGTCCAAATACTTCAAAATACTTCTTTCATGAGGGAGATACTACAGTTTAAGGGCACGTAAACTGAAAATTAACTTTGTGCTTAGGTATCTTTAATGTGACCACGTAAGCAATATTCCATCACAGCCGGGGTCCTTTCAGTAAGCTGACATCAAAGCACTTAGGCTGGTGCAAATGACTAAGAAAAGCTTTCCTCCAGAGGACATAAAACAGCATGAGAGAAAACATAAGCTGTTTATTATCTGCTTAGGAGTTTTCTATTTGTGTATGGGTTCAAATTAGTTGGGGGCAATGTTTTCAGGCTTTATGTCTGTAGCCCCATCCTGTGGATTGGGTAGGCCTTTGCTGAGGGGGAGAAACCAATGCTGTTCATGCATGCTGCACCAACACTTGTACGATGCTGTGTAATCCTGCCTGTAAGTCTGTCACTCAGGAGACTGTAAATCCATGCAGTGGGTTTACAGGGTATAGTTGTGACAAAATGGATCCTGACCTTCTGCTCTGTGTAAGTCTGGTACGCCATTTGAATATGGTTTTGTGTCCTGTCAGCTATAGTATTTTGTTCACCAGTATGTAATATTTTCTCACCTGACTTTTATGATCCTAAGCTTTTGAAACAATAAGTAAGTATAACCATTTTTTTAAACCTTTCTTCTATACAACAATTTTTTCAGAAGGAAGGATCTTTTCAGAATTTCGCCCCTGTCTTCCCCCCCCGGGTCCTGTAGTGCTTGCAGTCTTTCAGTAGTGGTTTGTTACTCTCTGGCCATTTAACATTCTATTTAAAGAAAACATAGGAAAGACCTGGGACTTTGATGTTTTCTATATGATTTTAAATGTGACAGGCTGTGTTTGTAAAGCCTATAGTAATAGGTTCTCTTTAATAGGTTCGCTTTATAAACTTACTCTGGTTTGTAAGGGTTACAGAGATGGAAAGTGATGGTAGGGAGGGTAATGCTGATAAAGGCATCATCTACTTTGTACTCAGCAGGTATGAGTCCAGAGTAGCTCTCCTGATGCAACTAGATAATTTGAGATGGCTTCTTGTAAAAATTGAAACACTGTTTTCTGGCCTGTGTTTTAATATGAGCTACTTAAGTGACAATGCTATTACTCTACTCTCCAAAAACGAGTGTTTATTGCAGCAGCTTGAGAACTGTATGTTTAAATTCCTCAAAACATTTTAGGTGTCATTATCCATTAAATGGAGGACTGAAATTTGATCTGAAAAACTCAGGCAAGGCAGTAGGTGACATATATAGTTCCTACCAATAACTGCCCACTTTAACAGATGTTTGACAAACTTATTCAAAGGGTAGATAGGATTGGGTGTGCCGAGACTAATGTGAAGGATGGAGATGGATCATACCATACATCTTGGGAAGGACTTGGATGTTAAACATTAAACATTGTTTAATCAGAAGTTCATAGTGCTAACTGGTGGTAGGCAAGATTTTTAGTTAAGAAAGTGTTACAGAAAATTATGTGGGAATAATCTACTTTCTTGTGAGGGATTTCATGTCTGCTGTCTACATTTGGAGTCCATGGCATGGTAACGATAATGGAGAAAGAACACCACCCATACAATGGTTTTGTAGCAAGAAAAGTCCTGGGTCAACAAAGTGAAGAATTGTCTTTATAAATGTATTTAATAATAAATACTTTTTTTTTGTTTTGGTTTAAATTTGTTGAATTGTAGATTTGAAAGTGTCTTTGTTTATAATCCCTTTTGACTTAAGAAAGGAGATTTGGAAAGTGGATTAAAACACACATGTATATCTCAGCCACAGTTGTGTATGTCTTGCATAATGATCCTGAAAGTGGGACATTGTCCTCTCATCAACCAGGTATGGTGGCAGCTGGAATGGAAATTGCTATGTTATCCTGTACAGAATGCAACTTGTAGCTTTGGAGAGAAACTTGAGGGTGTAAACATTGGGCTGTTTCTGTTCCTCCAGGGCAGGTGGTAGAAACAAACCATACCATTTGATCTCAGACTGGAGAAGCAAGCTTTTCCGTGGACTGTGGGTAACCATGGATCTTTAGTGCTTACTGAAGTCCTGCCACATTTCTGGTAGAGTTTCATGGGGATATTTTGATGTCTGATTGGTTCTGAAGGATTTAATAGTCAGCAACATACCCTATTTTAGTTTTTTGGATGGCCATCATAGCAGATGTAACTGTTGCATCCAAGTGTTCTTCCTAAGCTGCAGTCCTCCTGTTAGGTGCGCATAGCACGCAGGGAAGATGTATCACAATGCTGTTATTGGGAAGGAGGATTTCTATAGTTCTGTCTTTTGCCAGATCTTATTTATTACATGTCATCTGCAAGGGGCTATTTTGAAGCTGCTGTATGGTATCATGAGTCTAGTTCCAAAGTGCTCATGAAAGCTACAGAGGCCTTTGCAAATACCTACAGCCTGTTCCAGTACTTTTTGAAGAACTTTGTGGAGGTTTGGGATCATATCCCTAGAAAGCCAAATGTCTCAACAGTTCTAGACAAAGATATCATTTTGGTTTATATGATGACATGTTGCTTGCAATTATATTTTGAAATATAGAAATACAGAAGCCACCATGTAAAAAGATTATTTCTCTCTCTGCTCCTAGTACAGAGCAGAGTAAGTTTATAGGGAAGCCTGAAACTATAAACAATGTGCCTCCAATGTTTGTCAGTGAACATAAAACAATAATAAAGAGTAATGAAATATTTATAAGCTTTTAGAAGTAATTACAATGATGAGATGCAGAGTTTAATTTGGAAGCAATAGCAAAATAGATGAAAAATTAATTTTCCATACTTATTGGTTCATTTTCAGAGTTATTAAAAAATAACTTGTCCTCCTTGTAGCAATAAGATGTGCCAAATTACCTGATTAACGTAAACTTACAATTCCATTCTCCTCCTGTCAAAGTAATTTTACAAGTGGGTAAGTTGTCTGTTGTTCCTTTTCTTTTCATCAGAGCACATATGAAAAGAGATCTGAGCTTTTACTGCTGATTATATTGCCTTTCATTGGCAGGGCTGGCATTTTATGTTCTCTTGCAACATGAATAGACTTACAGAGCCTGTGTTTTCACTGCAAAGAAGGAATACATTAGAGGGCTTTAAATCAGAAGCTTAGTCTTACATTGGCTTGCAAACTAAGGTGAGCTAAGGGAATGCAACAAGTATTCCATTAAATTAAACATCATAGTGCTCTGGTATAAATGTCATTCTGAGGTAATTCCCATCGTTTTACTCATTAAGACACTAAAATCTATAAATATACCAAACTTCTATGTTATGGTGGTTGTAAACTGGTTGAGCTGAATTGCAAAATCCCTTGGGAATGGTCTAACTCCACTTACAGTGAACCTGCCTGCTTTCCATAGGAGCACAGTTAGGTAACAATATAATCTCTTGGCCTATCTGTCCTTGAAACTTGAAATTCACTATGAGTGTTGTTTTCCTAGAAGAGTCTAACAAAGGGATCATTGCCAAGTTTAAATTCTGAGAGATTAAGTAGGATGCAAATAATGCATAGACACCATCCTGGTGTTCTCCAGGAGATGAAGTTCACTCTCTGAACTGAAACAACTGTCCTCGATATTTCAGTTGCTCATTTGTAAAATGGGTACAATAAAATAAACCTTCTTTACATCTGAGTGTTATGAGACTCAGTCAGCAGGGTTTTTTTTTTTCCCCTTTCCACCTCTGCCCAAACCCCGGTCTATTCCCTGGTTCCTTGCATCCAAATCCCATGGCTCTCAGGTGGCACTGGGTGGAGGCCACGCTTCCCGGCAGGAGACAGCACAGTTCTCATCATGACTCCAGCTGCCTCGTGGCTCAGTGTGTTTTGCTGCTGCACAACAGGTGGAAATGGAGAAGTGCAAGCTGCTTTGTCTAGATCGTAGGTCACACAAATGCCTGCACAGGTATCCAGAGCATACATAAACAGAGTTGTAGCTGCTATCCCCCATGTTCCTCCCAGCTACTGCTCCCTGGTTGGTTCCAGGTAAACATTGATGTTATGTTTTCTTTGCTGTTAGAGAGGACACGTCTGTGAGAAGGTAAACACGGGAGAGACAAAGACCAGAGGGAATTTTGTGGTGGTTTTTTGGTAACCCCTATCCCAGGATGCATTGGTATCTCTCACTCAGTTTGAGCACTGGTGTCTCAATGCAGTGCCCTAGGATGCTCAACGTGCCTATTGTATTATACTTAGTGTACCTTACAGTCCAAGAAGAAATGCTGATTATAGTTGGACTGACTGCTGAGAATGCATATGATACCTGTGGAAGTCTGGCTGTTCTGTTTTGTTGTTGATATTATTTCATATTTTAGCAATGATTCCAAGCAGAAATGTCTTGAAAGCAGGTTGTGTGAGAATTCCCAAGGGCTCAAAGCACTTTGTTACTCAGTTTGGCGTACCTTCCTGGTTAATAGCCTCTTAGATTCTTAGTGAGTTGTGCTAATTGCTCTATTTGGCTCATGATCAGTTTTGTGAATGGTTCTGTGAGGAACCAACATGGGACTTGAAATCTAAAAATGCTCATAAGGTATAAAGTGACTTCTGTCAAAAGAAGGGAAAGGAGTGAATATGGCCAAGATGCTAGTTGTTAAGCTAACTATCTAGTCATGTCAGAAGGTGAAACAGTAGATCAGGCTGACATTAAGCAAGGGATGTAGCAATACAGAATAATGAAGGCAGCTAGATATCTCTGTAGCACTGACTCTTCTCCCAGGTTGATCACTTTATCCTCTTCTGAAATTTATAATGATCTGAAAGATTTGGACCCTGTTCCCAAAGTGAGCCCCGTGCGTAAAGCCTGGTGCTCCAACTTAAACTTATGGTCTAGGCTAATGTACTGGAGAACTGCCTGATATCAGGGATCCCTTTAGTGCAACACGCTGTAGAAACATAAAATGTAACGACTAACTATTCTTGCCATACAGTATTTGCATGCTAAGTAACAGGATGCAAAGGCCTGACCAACCTTCTCTCTCTGAATACCAACAGAGAATTTATTTGTTGTCTTGCCATTTCTCCTTTTCTTTGCATTAAAATGTTGACATTTCAAAAATATTTGGTTTTAATTAGAAACAAAAATACAGTATCTGTCTCTGTAAATTTTAATTTCTTCAAAAACAGAAGCTATGCTTCAAAAACATCTGGATGTTTTATTTTTTAATCTGGAAGAACCAGAGTCTGCCTATGATCAAGACAGCCTGGAGACACAAGTGTGCAAGGAGCCAGGCAGCTGCCTGGCAAACACACTGGCAGGAATGTGGCTCGACTGGTCATTGAGGCAGCCTGTGTGGTTGCCTGGTCCACTTCAAACACAGATAAAATACTGGTAGAACTGGCAAGTTCTTGCAAGGCACTTGGATTCTACGAAATCAAAGCTTTTGGGTGGAGAACTGTTCCAACCAAAATTGATGCAGTTTACTGTACAAATACGCTATGGGCCTGAACAGTATGATAGTTAAAACAACATTTTAGTTTCAGGATTATTTCTGTCTTTTAGTATTTTAGGTAAGGTTGGGGAGTGTATAGAAAGAATAAGCAGAAACAGAGAACAGGATTAAAGGACATGGTGGGACAGGTGTGATGGAAAAAGCAGGTATGAGTGGTGAATGAGCACTAGAAAGAAGAAAGCTTCAGGCTTCTGCAGTGTGACTGCTCTTGCTTTGTAGAGCTGTACCTTCCGGGATGGGGGAGATGATCTGAACAGTTGGAGAACTCTTTCAAGAGCTCCAAGCCAGAGGGAAAGGTGGGAAAGGTTAGAAAGAAGGGCTTGGAAGTGTTGGATCACGTTGTTAATAAGCAGGGAAAGAGGGTGAAGGATTTTTGTAAGATAACAGTTATGCATAGGGGATGTAACTTTTGTGCAAAATCCCAGTTGTTGCTTGCTACTTCTGTGGCTGTTGATGAGGATATTGAGTAGTGCTTTAAAGCTTTCCTTTTCTCCTGAGCTATACGTGTGTAGGAATTCATGGATCTGAGAAGTGGGGCATGAGCTGTATTAATCTGTGCTCCTGCACTCATCTAGAGTGAAACTCTTCCTGCAGTAGCTGCCTGTCTATGCTTTTGCTGAGAATCTCTTGTTTATTGAAGAGGATCAGAATTATCAGCCAAGCAGGTTACTTCTGTAGACGGTTAATCGCAAGTGGACATGATTCAAAAGAGAGGGCTAATCTGTGGAACTAGACCACTGCAGGTTACAAGGCATGCGTTTAGCACCATTTAAAAAGCCTAGCAGTTTTATTTTTCTTCTGCTGAGCCCACTTGGCTTGTGTTCATCCAGCTCTGAAAGTATTTACAGCTGCAAGTTAGACTGAGGCAAATGCCCACACCTTTATGACAAGAAGTTTTATTAGTAGATGTTTAATGGCTCTAGTTCTCGGTGTGCAGACTTGCACATCTCTGGTCTAACTGTCATCAGAACTGTTCCCTTACACTTCTGCAAGTCTGGTTGGGGTATCTGGAATGACTGATACCTGTTAAGATTCTTCCCCTCTGTGATCATTCTTGAATAATTAACTTAATGTTACTTGCTCAAACTAAAACCTACTCCATAATGTCAGTGTAATCAATGTTGGGACACAGATTAACTCCCGCTAACTCTGTCAGATTCTTGGAACCTTGTTGATACCTTGTTGAACATTGGAAATACTGGACAGTTTCATTAGATGCATTCATCCACAACTGACTGTTTGGTCACCACTTCTGAAGCTTAGTCCCTAAGCCCCTGACTGGAGCATGTCTAGATATTTGCAGAGGGCTTCTTAGGGATTTACTTCGCTCTGCAAGATATAAGGAACCTCACTTAAATCTACAAGCACTTAAGCAGGAGAAAACAGAACTCAAATTACCTTTTTTTTTTTAAACTCTACTTCATATTGCCTTCTGTATTGGAAGAATGAGGTGAAGCAGCATATTGTAGCCAATATGTGAAAACACTAGGTTACTGTTACTTTTTTTTAAAGAAAGTCCAGCTATTACACCAATCCTTTGATTATGTGTGTTGGTGTTTTTCATAAACTGGCTGAGAGAGCAAAAAGGATCTCCGAACTGTCATGTTGGGTTGTCCTAATCTCATTTTAATCTCATTCCTACAGCTGTAGGACCAGAACACGTGCAAAATTGATGTGACAATGTGGAATATGAATTTAGAAGATACAAAGGTAATTTACAAAGTAAGGACACCCTTTAAAAAAAAAAAAAGCTATAATGAAATAATTTTGAAAGAAGCTGTTTGGAATTAAAGCAATCTTTACCTTTTAATGGGTAATCATTCTTGGCATCAATAACGGTATATAACCAAAACACTACGTTCCTGGGGGACAGAGGTAAATTTGGATTTAAAGAAGGTGCAGCAAATATTTTGTACTCTAAGGAAAGGCAATTACTCTGGATCAGGTAGAACAGAAGTACAAGGGTTTTGGCAACGTAAGCAGCAGAATTGTGCATACAATCAATATAGGAAAGGTTATTACTTTTTGTTAGGTGCAGGGGGTGGAATATAGGAAGAAGCTTGTGGGTAGCATGCACTGGAAACTGTCCTCGGGCACAGTGCTACCCAGTGATCAGGAGAGGGCGGCAGAGAAACAGAAGTGCTATGTGCAATTCCTGCAACGGCTTCGAAACACCACCTAAATTTTTAAGAGGAGCGAGAGCACATCGGAGCTCTCAGAAGCCAAATCCCCTTCAAAAAGGCAGCTTCATCAGTCTTTAAAAAAAGTCCGTAACACTTTAAAAATGTCAAATTCCTGTGGCAGCCCAGAAGACGTGGGGAAGCAGCAAGGCAGAGATGGGAAGATGAGAAGGGAGGACATGGATGATTCTCAGCCTGAGGGGAAGAGGTTGAAGCTGGGGAGTGAAGGAGGAAACATTGGGAAGGACAGAGGAGCAGCAGCAGAAGAAATAATGCCTTGTTTAGGCAGAGAAGAGCCCGTGCCTGATGGAGGTGGTGAAGGCAAAAGTGTAAGTGAGGATGTTCAGTGGCTCTGAGCTGGAAAAGGGGAAGGGCTGTGAGGTTACCTTTGAAATTATTTGTCATCCTGAAGTTGGTAATTGGGCATCAAGTAGTGTAGGACGAATGCAATCAAGTGTCCCATCTCACTGAGATTATAAGAATGTTACTCTTTAGTTTCTTATCTTGGCTACATGCTTTTTAGTGCGGGAGTGTGTATTTTAATCTGGCTCTCACTGTTAGCTGCTTGCAAAAGGTGTATGTCAGAGAAGTGATTTTTGGGGGTGGGGTGAGGGGAGAAGGAATATTGACTGCTAAAGCTTGTTTTTCAGCTCCCTGTACCTATTTAGAAATTGGGTAACAGTTGGTACATTGAATTGGACATCTTGGGTTGTTTATCAGTCTGTCCATTCAGACTTTCAACTGCATTTATGTTGTAGAATGGTATTTTACAGCTGGGGGTGAGGGTAGAGCCTCCAGGGGAAGAGGGGAGTTGGTGGTTAGAGATCTTATCTGCTGAGAGAGCAAATGTCATCTGTTGAGATTTTGCAAAAAAGAGCTGCTGAACAGCTGTCTATATAAATATCACCATTATCAGATCTTTATATGAGGTTAACTTTGTCAGTGTCTTCTCACTCGTTATTTAGCTCAGCTGCTGTGCCTGTCAGCTGGTTTCTAAGGCATAGCAGAAAACTGGGGGGGGAGAGGGGGCGAACATATGGATTCCCAGCCAGCTGAAGCTTTTCCTCTCGTGGTGCAATTTGGGCCAGGTACTTTTCTTCCTGGACACATACTAGCTGCTTCCCTCAATCAGAAGGGGGGGTGGGGGGGTGGGAACAATGTCTTGGGTGTATATGTTTCCTGTTTAAGTCTGTCATACACTGAGAGTATAGCTTCTAGAATTCATTTAACAGCTGCTGGAAATTTAAGTGTACAGGTTTTATCTAGAAGTTTTCTGAAATGTATTTTTTTTCTCTGCTGGGATTGATTTCCTGAATTAAGGTATTCCTCTTCAAATGAGGAGTCAAGTAGATGCTCCACATTTCGGTAGGATTTACCTTTTCAAATAATTTGAAAGGTAGTTTACTCAGTTCGTTCTGGTGGAAGGTCATCTCTAAATGCAACAGTCTTCCTGACTCACAAAAGTATTTAAAATGTGTCTAGAGTGTCAGCTTATACAAGCAAAAGTCTCTTTTATCAGTCCATGTAACTGCATATAGTTGCACTTCGGTATAAGTCTACGTTTTGGGTTTCCAATGCTTATGAAAGCATGCTCTTTTTAACTCACAGATATCAAAGAAGCACTCTTGTCCTGGTACCAGTTCTGGTAGAGAGAATTTTTTTCCCCCCAAAGATATACAATATACAAGCAAGTTAATAGGTCAAATCATAAGTCTTGTTTTTATCTGTTTATTTTCTGAAAGTAAAGGCTTTAAATCCATTCTACTTCATGATAAGTATCCATAACTGAATACCACTATGGGTTGGGGTAAAAGTCTTTTTGATGGTACATCTTACTATAATACTTAATTAGGAAGTTATTGAAAAATAAGCCTTAATTGAATAAATTTACTTTGTCTTTTGAGGGATCAGTTTTAGAATGTAGAATATACTAGAATGATGCGTACCTAAATCACTGGGCTCTGCCCCATTTGAGGCTTGGTTTACTCCCTTATTAATGCTCTGCCACTACAGGAAAGTTCTGTGGTAATGGGTACCTGTCCTTTTTTTGTCCTTTCAAGGACCTCTGTATACCTGCTCCAAAACTATATTATGACTTTTCGTCAGGGTGTTGCTAAAAATATTAACAAAACAAATGCAACAACGAGCAATTATTTTACTGTTCGTCTCTCACCAAAAACTATTCTTCAATAGTTTTTATAATAAAATAATAGTTCTTATAATAATCCTTAAATTAAACTGAGTTTGATACAAAATTCATCAAAGCTCACTGAAGCTATCCTTTCCACTCACTTCAATGGACTCTTGTTTGGGATGTTGCCCTACATTTTGTATAAAGTTCCAGTATTTTTTTTTCCCCTTCCCATTTAAAGCAGTGTGTCTGAGTTGGAGACATTATTAGAAATAAATGTTGTGTGACATTTGAAATTCTGTTAACATAAAACTCTTTCTAAAAACAATGAAAACTTGTTCAACAATCACTGTAAGTGTCTGTTACCTTGTGGAGTGCAAGTTGCTGGAAAAGATGGACTGTGTGCCCTTAGGAAACACTGGAATGACTTCATTTCTGTGCTTAGAAGAATCTTTATTTTAATAGGCATAGTGGTATGGGTAATCAATGCATGCATTGGAAGAACATTTCCTAATAGTCCATTATGTCTTCTATTTTAAAGAAGGACATTAAAAAAAATTATAGGCTTTGACTCATTTTTGGTCTAGTAATAAAAAAATCAGCACAGTAAGTGTGCTATTTCTTTATTTATTCCACTGATATTTGCCTGCTTCAACATCCATTCTTAGCTTTAGAAGGAAGAAATCTACCTAGGTCATCTACTCTAACTCATTACTCCACTTATGAAATCTTGTATTATGAGAGAATGCAAACACCATCTATATTTTATGCTTGTGAAATGGTGCATAATACTTCTGGGCATTTACCTGGCATTGTGTATTTATAACAGTAACTGCTGCTGTGCAGAAGTTGGTTGCAGAAGGACATTTCTGCCACTAGCTTCACTGGACGGAGCTGTTTTGTTTGCCATGGGAATGAAGGGCTGCATTTGCCAACAACTAGTTTGCAGTGAATGGAATGATTCCTTCACTTAGTACTAGTAGCTAGTTAATGTACTAACCTGGGGTAAAACTGTAATTGTTAATTTAGACAGCTATTAAAATAATTTGCTTCTTGCCTTCTGTTTTTATTACGTTCATTTATAGTGAGGAAACTGCTCACAGCAGGTGTGAATCACATAGTCTAAGGCCATGTAATTTTTTCCTCTGTAATGTTTCTTTTTGGCATAGCATCAGAATGAAGTATTTGGTTCAAACCAAATGGAATGCAATCTTTGTAGTAAGGTTCAACATAAAAATTTCTCATTTGGTACAGACAGTGGGGAATTAGCATTTGGAAGAGCTGGTGAATCACTCCTTTTCATCAAAAGTTTTGGTAAAAGTATTCAACTGGGGTCTCTGTAGAATTCAGTCTACCTCTTGTGTGCCTGGAGGATGACCATAACTGTCAGCTACATGATGTCCTATGTCCACCCTACCCATGCTCCAGCACATACTGAAAATTATTAATTTAGTGTAAAATAGTATTTACTGAAACAGAAAGCATATGAAGAAGTAAGCACGCAAGTAATGATTTTTTTCCTAGGCTGATAGATATGTTCTTTCTCTGACTAGCTTATACGAGTTACGAGTTATCCATGAGTTATGATCATTAAGAGTATGTATCCTTGTAATCCATGTATCCTTGTACTTAAAGGATAGTCTTGTTTGGTCTCTCTTTACCCAACTGTTAGTCCATATGGCCTGGTGAAGGTTGTTTGGATTTTGGTGCAAAGATATTCTGTATTCATAATGCCTGCTTTGTTACAAACCAAACTTTTTTTCCCCTAAACATTTGTGCAAAACTTATAGAACAAGACCAAATTCCTGGGTTTGGTTTGACTTCTCTAGTGTTCATATAGCATCCAGCAGGCTTAGCTGTGTTTTCATTTGTAATGTCACCTGTGCAGGAATGTGTAGGAGAGAGCCTGAACTTTTATCCCTTTAAACAACTTTCAGAAAGACTTATGCATTTGGGAATTAAAGCACTGTTTCAAATTTTTACAAAAATTGCCCTTGCCTTTGTGAAGACTTGGAAAAGAGGAAACTGTAGAAGTACAGGGAAGAAAAATTGCAACTTTTCATTGTTAACATCAAAAGTAGTATCTTTATTGCAGTTTTGGAACAGTCATGTGTCGTGGTTTAACCTCAGTCGGCAACTAAGCACCACGCAGCCACTCGCTCACTCCCCTCCCCCCGATGGGATGGGGGAGAGAATTGGAAGAGCACAAGTGAGAAAAACTCGTGGGTTGAGATAAAAACAGTTTAATAATTGAAATAAAATGCTAATAATAATAATATGATAATAATAATAATAATACACAAAGCAAGTGATGCACAGTGCAATTGCTCACTGCCCGCTGACCGATGCCCAGCCAGTCCCCGAGCAGCGGCCCCCCCGGCCAGCTTTCCCCAGTTTAGGTACTGAGCATGACGTCCCATGGTATGGAAAGTCCCTTTGGCCAGTTTGGCTGTGCCCCCTCCCAGCTTCTTGTGCACCTCCAGCCTTCTCAGTCAGTAGAACATGGAAAACTAAAAAGTCCTTGGCTAGTGTAAGCATTACCTAGCAACAACTAAAACATCAGTGTGTTATCAACTTTGTTCTCCTCCTAAATCCAAAACACAGCACTGTACCAGCTACTAGGAAGGAAATTAACTCTATCCCTGCCGAAACCAGGACATCATGTAAAAGAAAATCTGAGAAAAGTATATGAAAACTTGTTCTTTGATACTTCTGTAAGAGGAGAATACTGCTTTTGCTGATCAGCTCTGAAGAATTGACTACACTAAACTTCTAGCACGTGACAAATTCAGCCTTCTAAATCTCAGATGTCAGTAGATACTTTAAATACAGTTTAGATGGGAAGATGTGGCATGCTATGCGGTATCCTCATCTTTGCATACAGAACAAATTGAACCTTGTCATTACTTCTTTGAAAAGTGCTGGGAGATCCACTCCTTAAAAATACTTAATCTTTAAAGGCAGATAGTAATTTGTTGGAAATTTTGGGTCATTTGAAATATGGGGAAACTACCTTTATATGTCGGATTAAATTTTTAGCATGCTTTTCCCACCCTTGTCCCTGCCTGCATGAGACATTTGGAATGAAGATTCGCTCCAGTCCCTGTGGCCTTTCCTTCTGTTCTTCACAGTGGCACTATCATGTGATACCTAGATCCTGGATGCCTGGTCTGGCCAGGCTATGGTTAAGGATAAGAGAAGCCTTCCCTCTTTCATTGTTCCCTAACATCTGACTGCTGCTTCACATTAAACTTGTACTGGGCCCATTTGATAGAAACACTCTGCTTCAGCTCTTTGCTGGTGTACCAGTATTCCCAAACTGTAGAAGAACACACCTTGGAAAGCTGAAAAACACACCTTGGAAAGCTGATAATTTCAAAGATTATTTCTCGGGAGGAGAGGAAGGATTTTCTAGGAATTAAGATACGAGCTTGGAACTTAAAAGGCCTAATGTTCTGTTCAAGATAAAATTCCGTCATGTGAGGGACAGGTCTGGATTCACAGTATCAAATTAAAAGCTCTATAAAAACCAAGTGAGGATATAAGAACTGAACCCTGCATCTTGGATTTACCTGAGAAACTTTAGTGTGTGCCTTTAGCAGCATGAGCTGTTGTCATGCAAGTACTTGGTGGAAATCTCAAAGATATAAGGAAGCATTGAATATGAGAATGGTGTTAATCTAGACAAATGAAATGCATGTGTTCTTTTATGTTTAGCTCAGGTTATATGAAAAGTAGCTTTTGGCTCAATAACTCAAGTCTTTTTCATGAAATATATGCATCAGCATAGAGTCAAGTCTAAAAAGTGAATCTGAAGTCTGAGAGTTTGACCTTTCTGTGCATTGCCATGCAGCTTTACACTGTATTAATGCAGTTTCTCATACAATTTTTTTTTGTTTTAGAAAATTTATTTGCTCCTTAGAGTTGGTTTATTAAGGAAACTTGTTTGTGTGTACATGGCTTTGTGTTCTTGATCATATTTATGAATATTACTTTGAAGGGGGAATCATGTTTAGAGAGGGAGAACCTGGGATGGTGGGTCCATACTGGATTGAGAGTCCAATTTAAGGTGCTGATTTTTTGACTTTCAGGGTCCTAAAGAGATTGAAGCACTCTACTGTCAATGTGGCAGTTCAGGTTTTTTCCCCTCCTCCTTATAATAGCGTTTAAATCTATTGAGATCCTTTTGTCCTTAGAAGTTATGGAAGGGAACAGACCTCCTCTAGGAGGACACCATAGACTTGAAACATTTTGAATAGCATGACATTTGGAACATGTTGTGTAAAGCAGTCTACGTCTGCCATTCTTCCCTTGCCTATTTTTAGGTCTGGTTACCTAATTTAGAGGATAACTTAAGGATTTAGTCTATTGACTTGTTAGGCAAACTGTGATATATGCTGGAATTAATGTTTTTGATGTTTTGATTTGGAACACAATCAAATTCTGTGATCCAGGACAGAGGCATAATTATTTGTCTTTAAAAATGGAAAGGAAGAAGATAATAATTCTTTAAAAGAAGTGAGAGGTGGTATTGATATAAGCTGCTGGAGTTACTTCCACAGGAATATTTGCTAAATGCTAGTAAGGGAGCCTTTTATAGAAAGGTGTGGATAAATGATGTTCAAAAATTGGTTTGGACTTGATTCTAAGAACAAGTTGATGGAAAATGTTCTCCCTGAAATGGATTCATCCTCCTGTTAACCTTCTTCTGGTTAATGCCCATGTCAGTAAACAGTGTCACTGTGACTTGAGCAGGAATAACCGCAGTAAGGAATTGGCTAAGACAACTAAAGGCAGCAGAAATAAACCCTTACAGATGACCTCATTTTAACATTTTTACTGTAGTTATGAGGACAGATCACTAGATGGCAGGGGGTAAGTGTACAAAACTAAAGACTTCATATGGACTGTGTAATTGTTTTGACATGGGGAAAATTTCATCTTATTCAGTGAATGACTGCCTATTTTTAACATGCAATTGCAACCAAGAGTAGCATAAACCCTTTGTATTTACCAATTGGAAGTTTAATTTCACTGATAGGGAACATCCATGGAGCATTTCTGTCTCAATTTGAATAATCAATTACCTAATACGATAATTTTTGTAGAGTAACTGGAATATTACTTTTGATTGAATTTAGAACCAAAATGCATTAGAGTCATCTGAAGTGCAAAAGAAGACATTTCTGGTCTACAGAGTTGAATTAGTGGATATATGAAATTAAGATATTTATGCATTGCTCTTATTTGCTATTGTCTTTCTCCTTCTGTAGCTCAATATAGGTTAGTGTGCATTGAATAATTGCCCAGTCATTATGAAAAATATTTTTATTTCAAGTCTTTATGATTTAGAAATTAATAAACTTACTTACTTTCTGCGTGGTTTGGGTTTTTTAATATCTGCAGTCTTAGTCATTAGCCTGGATTGAAACAATGGGGAATATGCCATATTGCATATGCAAAAACTGAAAATGGAAGCAGGCTGGTGCTTCACCAGCTTTCCCTTTCCTGTGGAGTGCTCAATGTTCAGACTCATTTGTGAGTGCATTATTACTAGAGAGTTGCCTATTTTGTTCCATTAAATTAGACTGTAGTATCTGATGCACTGCCACCCATGTAATTTCTCCCTAGAGAATGCGCTTAATGTGTTCTAATGCTTTGTCCACTGTGCAGTTCTTAAAGAGCCCAAGGAGTTATACATAGTCTCCTCTAGACTAGAAAGGTACTTATCCTTTAAATTAAGAATACAGAACATTTACTTTTGATAGTTGTTTTGAACAACTGAACTCTTTCCTCCTGGCATCCTAAGCTATTATTAAAATGGACTTAACTTTTTCAACAGTTGTGAAGCAAGCTGGTTACTAACAGGAATCTTCTAATAGCTTGGTGTAGGAAAATACAACAGTTGAGTAACTTAATCTAATGTCATTGACTGTGAGTGATAGATAATGAAGTAATTTTCAAATAGTTGTACTGAGATTTAATTAATAAAGGTCCATCTAAGATTCACAAATCAATGAGAAGTGGCACAAGAGGACATTTTGGTATCTGCAGTCCTTGGAAAAGATACTTCCATTGTAGTCCTAAAAGCAAAACTTGTTCAAAGAGAAAAAGATTTCCTAAGCACAATAATTCTTATAAATCTATCTTTCTTTTACCTGCTCTTTTCTTTCTGCATGCTTACAATAGAAAGCATTTCAGCCATATTGCACTAGCCATTACGAGGAGTTGTGTCTGACGATAATGCTACAGGATGCTAATGTTTCTGTTCTGCTGTCTCAGGTACTTGCAAGGAAGTGTAGACTGTGTTGTGGATCATTGTCCTTCAAATGTCACTGTGTATTACAGATTGTTTAGGATCCCTAGGAAATAACACAACTATGGTCCTTTACTTCATAAAAAAATTATTCTTTAACTAGTTGGTAACTAGACAGACAAGTCAAAAGGTGAAGGGAAAGAGAAGCACGTACTTGTCCAACGCTATATAGCAAGCCATTATCTGGAACGCTCTAGCTGCTCAGGTTCCAGGCCTCAGCTGTTAAGACCCGTGATCCCTAACCTGTGACTCAGAGATAACGTCTGAAACTTTCAGTTATTCTTCATTGCTGTAAGAAAGTACAGGCTGCTGAAGGAGAACAAAGTTGAGTATCTGTGGTGTATTACTTGCTCAGTGTTGTTGCCTGAAGGCTAGCAAGAATTGTGCAGGGTCATAATGGCCTTTAATAATTGAGCAGGGACACCATAGAATCAGCCATCACTGGCATAAACTTAAAGGGCTCTATGTTTTCCCAATGTCATAATGACCTTGAATAGCTGAGCAAAGGCAGCCTAGGATCAGTCATTAATGGCATACACTTAAAGGGCTCTATATTTCCCCAGCTCCTGTAATTATGTTGGTGGTATTGGTTACCTTTGATAGTACGGAGATGATGAAAAGTTTTAAAGTTTTCACACAGTTTCTATTATTGTTAATGCCCCTGAATAGTGTGGTAAATTCCTGTTTTAGAGAAGCAGTGATATCTATTCAATCTCCTAGCCCTGAACTTAATGATTAGGGGAGTTAGTAAGATGGTATTTGCAAGGTTTCTTTAAGATGAGAATTTCAAATAACGTGTAATTTAAAATTTAAAATTCAAAAAGCCATTTAAAATTCTTATTTCTGCATTTGCTGTAAGTCAGAATGACTGCAGATGTTGTAAGGCTGCATAGCATGGACCATTTCTGAAAGATCCGAAGGTCAAAAATATGATGTATTGTCAAATATTACGCTGGTAATGATCTGTTTTTTAAATGTTGGTTCCATCATTCTTATTGATATTCTTGTTGATACCTGAATCTGATTTAGTGCTTTCTATTGAACATTTGTTTCTTTTAACTGGGGCTTAGCCTTACTAGTGCAAACGCCAAATAAATATGCATAGCCTTAAGTGAACTGGTGGCAGAGTAAAACTTGCACAAACAGCAAGGATTGAATTTCATTCAGTAAATTTGTACTGATCTATAACATAGTGGATCAGAGTTGCTTTCTTCTGCCATTCTATTTAGTGAGCACTAAATACATGCTTTGTGGGGGTCAAAAAATAAAATTATTTTATATTCATTATGCTAGTCCCCATGTTTCAACACCTAAAGTCACCACTCTGTGCCTGGGTGTGATAGGCCAGCCCTATTTAGAGTACCAGCAAGACTAAGAGGAAGTTTCTGGTAAGGTACAATAACTGTATTTTTGGGGTTGATCAGGACATAAAGCTGTGCTGGAGCTGCATAAAGAATATACTTACAGGAAGAACAGCTGCACCTGTACACTGACAGGCTTTTTGCTAGCGCAGAATTAGAACGATGGGGGAGAAATAGGTCCCAACTGAGGTACACTGGAAGAAGGGTGGAAGAAAGAGACAGTGAGACAGACTGCATAGCCTTATTTTGCATATAAATCTGTCAGTCTCACTTAAGTGTACACCCCAGTTCCACTTACACTATGCAAGTTTTGGCAACCTTTTTGTTTAATTACACATGTGCTTTAAAAAGGTGGGGTTTTTGGTATTGAATTGATATAAGGCATATAAATTTCTGTCATAGTACAAATGTTTGTTTTACTAGTTGAGAGGTACTTTGTATTCAACACATAATATTTTCAGTGAATGTTATTTTCCAAAAACTGAAGGCTAATCACAAAAAAATATAAATGGACTACAGTATGTAAAATTCCAAACTGTCAGCACACTGAGATTGTTAGTTCTTTGAGATGGGTCATAACTAAATGGAAAGTAAGCATTCTGATCAATAACACATGGCTGAAGTAACCTCTATTCTGAGAGGCTGAGAGGTTTTTTTCTTTAACTAAAATATATATTTCAACTAAACCTAATCTTTTCATTGTCTCCAGAGGGCAAAATCATTGACTGTTATGTTTAGAAACTGTCTGTGAATTAAAAGAGTCTATATAAAATGGAAAGAATGCTGCTTGAGCAATTAATCACTTTTTACTTAATTTAAAGTAAATGACATTGTAGAAAGCTGTTGCATTAGATTTAAAAAAAAAAAAAAAAGACCGATTCTTGGAAAAGCAGCAGAAAATGTCTTCCTCTCACCACAGCTCCAAATCTTGCAGGCACAATAGTTTTTGGGTTTGTGACAATATTTTCTTCTAATGTCTCTATGTAAGTACATGTTACACAAAGGCATAATGCTCTTGGCCACTAATATATAGACCCTTAGATTTCAAGGCTAGAATTGACTGTTAGACCCTGGTGTCTGTTAAAAGTCAGTACTAACTCCGTAACTTCTGTTTGAGCTAGAACGCATCATTTTTAGAAGAACAACGACTGCTGATTAAAGGCTTCAGGTCATAGACAATTCATCAAATCCCCAGGTAAATTTCTTGCAGTAGCTAAGAAATGCAGTAGTATTTTTTTACTCTCACTGTAAAAAAATATGTATATACTTTCCTGTCATTGGAATTTGCCCAACTGCACATCCCAGCCTGTGTAGACTTGTTGCACCAGATCTTATTGGCTCCCATGATGGGAATAAAGTCATCACCTTCTCTTGGATAAACTAAGTAACTGTATCCATGTACTTTGTTTTCCATCTTGAAGGTCTGTGTTCCTGATCTGAAATAATTAATCTCCACCCTCTCTGGCTCTTTGCACGTTCAAGATTTTTGAAGAAAGCTGATTCTGCTGGATGGTCCCCTGTTAATATTTCAATGGTTTAGGTACTGCTCCACCTTGGATTTCAGGTTCATTTACCAACAACTGTGAATGAGATAGTGAACTTGTTGGTATGTTGCTGCTGAGCAGAACTATACCCTCATCCTGATTTTGTCACAAATGATTCTGTGTTTGACCATATGGAAGTGCATTTCTGTCAGACAAGCCCAGAATTTATCACTGCTATTTGATTTAAGTTGTCTGAGAATTACTAGTGACTTGATTGATACCTACCCACTTTCCCCAATTCATTGAAAAAAATCACTGAATAATATTCATTGAAGAACAGATCCTTGTGGGACATAACTGTAGAGGTATCTTAATTGGAATGACCCTGCTCCTTTTTTTTTCTTTCGTATGTGATCAGTTTTAATTAATTTTAAAGTGTACTGTGTAGCTGTGCAGTTACACCAATCTGGATATGTATGTTAGTACTCCAGAGTGGTTGATGTATATTATAAATAACTATTTTTATAAATGGAACTCCAAAACTTCAATCAAAAATCACTTCAAGTTGGACCATACTTATTTTCCATAACTCACCATCAGCTGTCAGTAGTCATTCTGTTACATAGTCCTGAGCTGTATTCTAATTTCCCTAATTGTCCTAGATCAGTGCAACATTAGGCAGCCACTTCCTACCCTTACAATATGCTGAATGGTGATTCTTCCAAAAAATATTTCATTATATAATAGACCCAAGAAGTCTAAACTGAATTCATATCTTGTTATTCTTCCTAGTTGATGGGTCAGTTTGGACAAAAGGCCAAATATATTTGTGGCACGAACTACTGATTGGTGTCTCAGGACTTAATGTCTATAACCTGTATATAAAGTAGCTGCTAAAGCTGTTCTCCTTGGGGATATGTACAGTGTGGATTATTCTTAGCAGGGAAGCTTTTAACAAAAACAAAACAAACAAACAAAAACCAGAAAAAAACAACTGTGTGGCTGAAATAAGTTATGGGCCAACATGGTCTTCAACTTCTTGGACACTGTAGTGGGACTGTGTGATACTGCTGGAAGGTGATCAGCTTGTTATGTATTTCATAGAAAAACCTGAGTGACCTGTTTACTGATGATATGTAACTGATGTCTAAATCCCAGATAAAAGAAATCTCAACTCCAGACGTGGTTGGACTCATCACTGGATGCTCTGAACAAGGCAAAGGGAAAGCAGCGAGGGACCGCCAGCAAACAGAACAGTTGAGTTCACTTGGGAGCTGTATATACAAGTTTGACTATTGATACCTTTTAAGAAGATGAAGTACAGTGTTATTAGAGAGTGGTGACAGTTTGGCTATAAGGCCTAGCAACTTCTTAGTTTTCTCCTGTGCCATAATAATGTTCTCTTAGTGGTGTTTGTGCAACATAGAGTATTGCCTCTGCTGAAACAGATTGAACTATACTATAACATTAAAGGTTCACACGCACTGGGAAGTTCATTTTGTGGAACAGCTATTGCACAAGGTTAGGGAAGTGGAATGCCTGGTAATGCCGAGAGGACAGATGCATGGGTTTGTCTGGTTTTTTTCACTAGGGAAAAACCATAATCCCACAGAGCAATACCTTTACTCAAACCACCTAGTAAAGACAAAATAAAAATATACAGCAATTAATGGTATTTCATACTGATTGCTCCGTTTTCTCATTATATGGCAATTTTCATTGGAATTCCACGTATGCAAATGATAGCATCCTATTATCTGTTTACTTTCTTAAAGCTTGTTTTTGTAAAATGACCATTTACTTAAATTGCTAAAGTAGATTTTTTTTTTTTTTTTAATACCAGCTGCATAATTACTAAACATGCTGCTCTTAAATCTGCTTGCTAAAGGAAGGGGGCTTTTTCACATGCTAATCCTCAGCCCTTCATCTGGAGGTTCTAAAGAAGTAGCTGTTATGGGTTACTAGATTAGTACTGAGATTTGAACACTATACCAATTCAGAGGCTACAGAATTGAATTAGTTACATATGTATTATGTGATTGTGCAAATGTGTGTACATCCTTGTTGCTACTTTAGTCTTGCATCAGTTTTCATAATTGCCAGGAATATTTTCTTTCTGAGCCCAAAGTCCAAAATACCCTACTTAATTACTGTGTAATATTGACATGCTGACTTAAGGAATCCTGGAAATGAAATGTGCATGTTTGGCCTATAAACAAAAGCTTTCAGCTTTTTAAATTACTGACCCTACTCCTTGGGCTAAGGAATCGTCTGAAGAAAATTATGACTTTCAAGGTGTAAGATGTGTTTCCTGTCATCTCAAGAAAGTGCACGTTGTATACAGGACTTTGAAAATTCACTAATCTTTTCTTTCTGCTCCTCTAGTTTGAACTTTTGAAATCGATTCCTTATGCTTTTCCACTGGGAGCAGAGGAGTGGACACTTCTGGGGATGTAGAGCATGGTTCCTGCTGGCAGATGGTAGAGAGACCATTTATCCTAAGTCTGTTGCAGGATACACTGTTAGCATTGTTAGCACAGTGTCCATTTGGACTAGTCAGAAATAGGACCAAGCAAATTTTCAAAGAAATGGACATTTGGGTAACCCTTACTGTGAATCTTAAGTCAGTGAGGTTTGCTGTTTGGTAAGAGTAGCTGTCTGAGATGATGTTGAAATTGGCAGAAGTCAGTATGTAGACCATTCTCCTCACAAAAACAAGCAATCAAAACATCACATAAACATGAACTTACTATATAGTACCTTTTAGCCAAGTAATTCCAAAGGCTTCTAGTGTGAAGTGCTTCAAGTGTCAAAAGTGTCCAAGAGCTTCAAGTGTCAAAAGCTTCAAGTGTCATCTGTAATAACAAATTATATAAAATCATCTGAACAGTCTTCCTTATGAAGACATTTTATTATTTACAGAGACTTTAAAGGGAATTTGGAGGCAGGATGATGGAATTTCATTGCTTTCACCTAGCAAAGAAATTGTATTTTAGTGAAGTAAAGCCTCTCAGTTGAAGAGATGAAGTTGGTTGGTGGGGGAATAAACAGTGGAAACAATCTGCTTTTCTCAAAGGTGTCAAGAAGAGAGGGAACTAAGGCAAGGAATTGTCATGAAGCTCCCAAGGTACTTCACTGTTCTTGAGGCTTCTTCCTCAAAATCTAAACGTAGTGTTTGTGCTCCCTTTGAAAACCAAAGAAATCAGTCACTAAAGTCATAGCAACAGAGGATGAGACCTGTTAAGAGTGTGTCTCGCTGGAGCTGGATGTCAGGTTCTGTTTAAACAGCTTTGCTTTGTCTTTGACAATGTTCAAATTATTTGGTACTCATCACAATGTTTAACCTGGGACATTTGTTCTGTCTAGAGCTTGGTGGTTTTACCTTGTTGGCACTGGATGCTATCCTGTAGATGGATGGCAGAAGCCAATGCTTTAGTGTCTAGTGTCCCAAGATCCATTTTTCCTTAGGAAACCAAGAAAAAGAATGCAGCTGTGTGTCTGACTAATGTTTTGTCTTCTCCCTTTGCACGGTAATTTTCCTCCTACATCTTTAACTTAGAAAGACGTTAAAATTTCCTTGCTTTTAGCTGTACTTATATTAGTGCAGTCAAGGGTCCCTCGACTCCCAAAGTGGCTTTCTTAGCACAATTTACCAAGAATTAGTTGTATCAGATAAAGCAAGTAGTTAAAATTCTCATATTGTAGGATTATCCCTTTTATAAACGGCAACAATAACACTTTAACATGCACGCCTCCATTAGGTTCAACGAAAACTTAATTGAAGTTTGAAAAGCATCATGGGTTTCTCTGATGAAAGGCCTTATGTAAATTTGGGAAGTGTGTTTATTATTGCTGATAATAAAAGCCAGGTTTCTTCCGAAGGGCTTATATGTTAAGCTGCAGCTTGAAGGTGACTTGGGGTCATATTCAATATAATCTTTGTCTGTATTCAGTGCCAGGAAGCCCTGCAAAGGCTAGGCAGACTCCCCCACCTTCAAAATTAATTTTTCAATATGACTGCAGCAGAGTTTGACTTGCAAACACAGCAACTAATTTCCTTTAGTTTAGGCCTAAGGGAGATGGTTGCTTTCTGTACAACACTTACTAGACGTAATCTGATTTCACTTAAACTGAAGGAGATGTGGAAAACTCCATAGATGACATTGGGATCCTCCTAAATCTCGCAAGACACGAGCCAGAATCTGGTTTTTATGTATGTTCCAAACTTAAACTTTAAGCCCTCTAAGACTAGAGTAAAAGTGCAGTTGTATTTAAAAAGCCTTGGTACCTCCTGCAGAACTGACACAAACATTCCGTTAAACAAATAGTGATGTTTGTTTTCTTGCATTTAATTTTTTTGTTCTTTATTTTATGGGACATTTGCATGAAAATGGAGTCTTGAAGAGTTTATCTGTTCCTGCTGCTCATTCCTCACCTGGAGGCACTATCTTTAGCCTGATTTGCAATTAGTTACTGTGTAAATGATTGCAGTGTCAGAGTTGGTATTACACTTTTGGGTGGAGAGGGAGCCCCAGGAGTGAATACTTAAAACCACTCAAGTTTTATGCAAAGATCTTTGCAAAATTACACACACCGGGGGAAAGATGAAATTGAGAAGCCACACAGACTGAGTGGAATGGTCCTTAAAATACTATTTTAAATGACCGGTCTCTCATCAAGCCAGTGGCAAATTAGGAACCAATTGTAGCTGTGCTGGAGCAGGAACAAAGTTTGATGAAACCTACAGGGAGACGTCAACAGCTGTTCTCAGACTTTTTTATTTGATTAGGGTACCTGTGGTTGGAGCAGGATTTCTATTATCTGGGGGAGGAAATCATCACTTCAAGGTATGAATCAGGAGTTTGTTCCATCATAGGAATGGTGGCTTGAGCCAGGCACCAAACCCACCTCTCAAACAGGGGGCAACACAGATCTGTGTTAACATTGTTTAAAATCCTAGAAACCTATTATTTCAGAGAGAAAGCAAAACAGATCTGAATTGAGGCAACTGCATCTTCTGGGAAACTGATGTTTTATAATGTAAGTGGTTGTGCCGGGGAGAGCAACTGGCCCCTTGGTTCTAGCTCTGTCCTTCTGGAAAGATGTAGCAGATGGTTCTGATAAAGTGTGGACTTGAATTCCTCTTCTGAGACTGAGAGGAAAGAGCTAAACTGCCTTTGCAGTACTCTAAAGGTGTCCCTCCTTTATCATAACTAGTTTTCTTAGTAACATGCTTAGTTTTTGTACTTCCTAGCTGTTAGAAGATCAAGCACGTTAGAGTTACGCAGATGTTCTACAAATGTCTTTGGGCAAAGTTACCAATGGGCAGTCTTGCATGTTACATTTGGTACCAAATACAGGTACAGGATTTTAAGTGTGTGTGGAAGGTAGTGTTAAAGAGGGAAGGTAACATTCAGATAAAAGTATTTGTGTAACTTTGCACCTCATTCCCAAATTCATTTTAAAGCCAATGAGTTTTTCCTGTGGATTCCTTCAGTTTATAGATTGGGAGCAGGGTTAGGGGAGATTCCTTCACAATTTTCATGGGAATGAAACAGCCAACATAAAGCAAAGCCATGTCCTTTCCTCATTATAGCATGTCAGGAGCCTTGTAGAATATGGTCAGAAGCTATACAGCGTAAGAAGTGACCTGAAGTAGGATATGATGAGATGTTTCCAAGTAAACATTTCCCAAGTGCAAAAGATAGGTAGGATAAACAAATTGTTACCTGGAAAATTTATCTAGTTGTAACGATAACTTGGAGTGCTGGAGATGACTGAATTGTTACTGCTGACTTTGATACATATCTGCGTGTATAAGCTCCACTTACATGGCAGGCTTTCACTGCAAATGAGCTTTATTGTCTTGGGGGGGGCGGGGGGGAAGTAAGTCTGTGTCCCAATGTCTTATAATTACTAAATGAGATAAGATAAATTGAATTGGCTTTTTTTTTTTTAAATATAGGTACTTCAGAAAGTCTCATTGTTTTGTTCAGATTAAATTCTAGGTGCTGTTGGGGAATACCGGCCTGAGAGGCTGACAGCAACACACAGTGATCTGTGAGAGCTGGTGAAAGATGTCTTACTGTGCATATGCATAGATAGGTCATATCCCAAAATAACATGATGAACTTTGAAACCCAGACAAAGTGCTGAGGCCATTATCACATTGCCTTCAATTAGGGGACAAATCAATGTTTCAGCCTGGCTGTCCTTTCTGAAGTTGTTTTTAGAATCTTGGTATTTAGGAATCCCCTATGAGTAGGTCTTACTTGCTGCTTGTCTCTTTTCAGCATTCCCCCTGCCCTTTTGTCTCCCTCTTTAGCAAGGTGCGTATGGTTTACAGTAGCCAGCCCAGTTCTCCAGGGTTTTGGCTTTCACCTCTGAGACTTCACTAGCTGGAAGAAAAAGCTTCTGATTAGAGAACTGACTTGCTTACCTCAATGGCCTGTTCATCTGCAAGATGTGTATGTTTTCATCTCCTTGAGTGATTAAGGAGGCTGAATTTAGAGCTTGCTTTTATTATAGCTAGTGTCAGTGTCAGTTTGCTTTCTTCTACTTCGCTTTATTTTCATAAATACTAGATAGCCATTTTAACTTTCCAGTGTAAATGCTGAAAATCTGCAGTAGGAAAGGAAAGTATCCAGTACTACATACTTTGAAGAATAAAGAAATTAAATAATCCTGAAGCTGTTATTCCTATCATTTATCATGTTCTTTGGGCTACACATTTTGGGGGTGGGAGGGTGTAAATCAGTTTCCGTAGGAATAAGGACAGTTGTATCGGTGGCAACTGAACTGCCAAATGTCACCTTAAGCATTATAAAAAATGCCAACAGCTTAACATTAAGAAATACAAGAAAGTATACAATTAGTATGAGAAAAGTGTGCTTGTATATGTATGGAAGACTCTCTAAATCTTCTAACAAATATGTAGGATTTATTGTACCAACTCCAAGTATTAAAATTGTAAGTAAAGCTCTCTTCTCAAATCATGAATCTGCCTTCAGTCATGCTATTTTAAAAGTAGTAATTCTAGATTCATTTTTTCTGTTACCTTCTACATTTTAAGCTGTTTGGGTGATATCTTAGTGACAGATTTATCTGTAAGACCGCAAACAGGAATGTAAGCTGCTACACAAGAATGTAAATTAAAAGCTGAATTTTTAGTAAAGCTGAGTTTCTGAAATAATTCCGTCACTTCAGCAGTATCGAATTTCAAGAATAAACTAAAATATTATGAGAGTCTTGATTCAAAAACTGGAAACTTAGATGCATTGATACTTGCTCTAAAGAAAATTCTTTTAAATCAATGGAAGTTTTAGATGGATTGCCAGATCAAGCTTTACTGTCAGATGACTTTGTGTATCCTTTTCATTAATAACCTTTTGAGTTCTGGCTTGCTAGGCAGGTGAGCTCACAGTACTGTAGTCTCACCTCCTGTTTCACCAAAATACAGGATGCTCAGCTGCTGGCAGTAAGTGTGGGTCATTTAGTTTCTTTCAGTAGTCTTCCATAATAATTTTAGGAACTTGAGGAATATTTGAGGCAGGCTGAATTGGAGCACTTTCTAGGAATTTGACTTCATTCGTTTTTTTGAGAAGGTGTTGAGGACAAGTGCTAAAATATTATTGTCACTTTTCTGAATGTTCTTTGAAGAAGAATTTTCATTCTTCCTGAGATGAAGATTGAATGACTGTTTTGCACAAGTTCTTCATTCTCTTCTTCCATTGTTCTTTATAAAAGATTTAGGTAGTTTGAAAAGCCCAATTAAATACTTGGAACTATTATAGCAAGACAATCTTGACATAACTCATTCAACAGCAAATTACTGTTTTGTGCCTGGTCTTGTAGATGGCACTCTACGTGTGTGCTATCATTAATGGGGTCACTATGCGGAGGCCCCATCTTCATAAAAAAGGCTCCACCCATCTGTGAAGTGGATGCAATCAGCATTTTTAAAAATAATTCACAGTAATAGCACTTTTTTGAGGAACAAAATGGCTAACCTCTTTGCATTTTTTAGAGGAATCTGCTACGTAAGTGCAACACTTTCATTTATCAAAGGAAGAAAGAATATGCTCTACAAAGAAAAACAAAATCCTTTGAAAAAGCAATTCCTGGAATAAAATGTAGGTGGAAGCAGTTAATAATAAAAAAAATTGGGATAAATCGGATAAAACCAAGAAAAACAGCTCCTTAGGTCATGGTTGCCCATCTTCTTCAACCAAGTTGGTCACCCAGTCTGTTGTACTGACAGGTGAAAGCTGTGTGCCGTGGTCCCTCTCCTGCAGAATGCCTGACATAGGGTGTGCAGTTCTTCTCTCCGGGGGCAGGAGTTCTAATATGCTGTTCTTTCAGAATAGCACCTCATTTACAGAAAATCCCCTATTCCATTCTGAAAATGTATGTGCTTATGAAATACTAAATGTTAAGATACTTAAGACACACACCCCCAATCATTGCCAGTGGCTCTGAAAATTTTATTTTAAATTATAAATTCCTATAGTCACTCCTGTTGTTGCTAATTTCTGTGTATTGTCTGCTTCTGTGCTATTTACAGTAACATAAAGACATTTCTAAGTTGTTCTTTCTTGCTTTTGTTCTTCCACATGGTCATGCAGCTTAATTTTGCTCTCCATAACGACTGAGGGCATATTTGTAAGGTCACGATGAGAAGGGGATATCCTTTTTCAAACAGAGGCTCTGATTTGGCCTAGGAAAGCGCTTACGCATGCGTTTCAGTACTATGTAAGTTCCACTTAAATCAGTGGTACTGAAAACATACTTTAAAATAGGGTGGATGTAATCACATCCTCAAAGTCAGGTGCATGTTTCATCGCTTTGCTGAAAAATAGAGAGAATGTCATGCACACTGCAACAGAATCAAATTTTTCCTCCTGGGGTCATGGGCATAGCGAAGAAAGTAATATAACAGTCTTAAACTGCAGCAGAGTGTTTCTAAGGAATCGTATCTTGGATCATGTATCCGTCTGCTTTTCCCATCTGTGTGTGGGAAAAATAATATCAAAAGTTTTTGAATCTGCATGGTAGTAAACTTAAGCAGGCTCTTGGTGAGGTGATTTTCAGGACTCCGCTATTTAAAAGCGATGCAAATGCATCTAGCATTCAAACCATGGTTACAAAACTACTTACCCTGTTTTCTAAGTAGTTGCCTTCTGCAACTTTTGGTCTTAATTAGTTGCCTTCTGCAACTTTTGGTCTTAATTTCAAAGTCCCTGCAGGTTTCTGCCCAGTGGGTTTATTTCTTTGTTACATTTAGAGTAGAGACAAAATAAACTGTCCTTCCACAGTGCCATCAAGAAATATCTTGTGTCTAAGACCATGATTGCTTCAGGTTTAGTGTTCATCTCCTAGCAGGTTAAAATTAATCTATAGTAACTGAGTCAGTTAACAGGAGAGCATTTGGTTGTGTTAAAACTTAGTTGACTAGATGAGGTGAGTACTGAGTGGAATGTGCTCACACAAGTACAGGAATCACTGGATGATATATTAGATGATCATAGGAATACCACCTGGTTTCAATCTTTGCTCATCTATGAAGCCATTTTATTATTCAGGTGTCTAAGAATATGCAGATATGTGTAATAATGGTTTCTGTGTCATATTAAAATGCCAAATTTATAATTTTGCACTTTATAGAGCCTGTAGAAGCCAGTTTACAAACTGTGCTGTTGGAAAACAGGATTGCAAATCAACTACTTCATGCTTGACACTGTTTGGATCTGTTTGCTTTGCTTTGCTAAGATCCTTGTTTCAGCAGACACTGCGAAAGAGAACATGCTTGTGAGTTTGACCTATTATTCAGAGATAACTGCAGACTAATAAAAAACTTTGATCATTGAGAAAGCTATTCTTTTTTGACTTACAAGACAGCATAAATGACACAGTTTTATAAACTAAAATTTATAGGCTTACCAGATCTGACATTCAAGCCTTTCTTATCTGGAAAATTAAGGCCAATCCTACAGGGAGAACAACAGGCATTTTCATCAAAAAACCTATCCTTTGCTGTAGTTTACTCCCTAGGGAAGCAAAATGCAGAAGAGCTGATTTCTGGAAAGCAACTGCAACATTCTTAGCAGAAGTAATTTATCAAAATACTGCTTTGAAAAATGGCATGCATTTAATGGTACTGAAACTTCCTTGCAGTCTGTGAAAATAAAACAAAGATCAAATCTGGTTTTGTTAGTGTGGTTCAAATGCTCTTTCCCCATTCTCAAAGGAGACTTCAGTCTCACAGTTATTCAGTCTTCCTTGTATGTTAAGATCATCCACTGCTAAGTGGAAGGCGGATGGTCACACAATTAGGCTGTGTATAATATTACTAAAGTTGCCATACGGTGAGTCAGCTTTGCTTTTAGAATTTTTGTTTTTCAACGTGTATAGTTTTATCACAGTAGTAATGCTTAGTGATTTACTGTTTATTTTTTCAGGTTTAATATTGCAGCAGAAATCTTTAGCTGACATTCACCATGTTATTAAACAAATGTTCCAGTATGAAGCACGATTTGTTTTTTATTTGAGTGACATGACCATACTTGCTTTTAAAACTCAGTGCAAATAAAATCTCTGGATCTAATATTCTTTGGGTTTTTTTCTGCTATTGAATAGGGAAGTCAGTTTAGGTCCTTGTTTAATATTCATTCAGGGGTGGTATTTGAAAAATCCCCTCCTTAGAAATTAAATTTGGCTCTCATGATAACAGGCACTTTGGATCTAATGCAAAATCAAAAGAAGTCAATACTGAGATTCCTGTTCCTTTTATACATCCATTATTGATCGTTTGAGTAAAAATTTAAAAGAAGTGTTCTTTCTCTTCTCAGAATTCGGCTCTACGCTTCTCAATATAAGCATTTATTTCTATTATACTTATTACTACTTCTTTGCAGTGATGTGAAGAGATCCGGGTATGAACATGTCTTCATGGAGTTTAAGATTCTAGTATTTTTATGCGTGGTATAAAACTGGGAACATCCGATCACTTAATGTTAGTTTCTGAATGTCACAGGCCTTTAACTTGTACTCACCACTCTACTGAATCTGGTAAGATGACTTTGACAGAAGTGTGTTTCTTCCAGGCTGAAGACTCTCAATGTTTATCTTTGTGTCAGGAAACTCAGACTGGATAAAGAGAATCCCTCACTTTTTTGGGATGCTTTTCTCAGAGTGTATCACCCTGACTATTAAAAAATATGCGTATGGTATGCCTGGTTTTTGTTTGGTTTTATTTCACTTTAGATTCTGGGTGTTGGTTCTTGTTTCATTTTTCTGTACAAAATTAATACCTAGTATTTTTTCAGTTATAGATCATTATAAATTATGACCAATGGTGAATTGGTTGAATTTGGAGACTGAATTAAGGGTAGTTTTAGGGCATGGGACTACAGATATCTAAACAGAAATAAATGTATATGTTTCAGTAAGTGCTGCAAAAGCCTGAATCCTACATTTCGAGTACATAAGAACTGGAAAATGTTAAAGTACATATGGAAATAGATTTCCATCATAAATCTTGCTTCGACTCATTGGTATGCAACTACCAAGTGATTAAATGTAATTAAAGTGCTATGCCAGAGGATGTGTGATCCAAAAGTAGTCGCTATTCATGTAATGCTCTGTAGTGTGATCTAGAAGCTGAACTTGTGTGTATTTGACCTGCACAAAATGAATAGCAACTACCATGTTATTACACTACACCTGCATTTTAAATGCTACTTAATTAGTCAATATTAAACTAATAATGAAGCAGCAATAGGCACTACTGACTATATTTAAGTGAATATTAAGTTGTATTGAATGTGCATCATACCAGCATACTATAGAGAGGCAAACCATTGTCTCATCTTGTATAACTAAGAGCATTCAAGGTTTCCATATGTGTTCTTTCAATGACATGAAACATCTCTGAATTTAGTTTTTCTGTGGAAATGCTGCTGGATCTAACCAAGTAATCTTCTATAAGTAAGTGAGGTGCTCTATATCCTCTATTTATTTCTTGTAGTTTACATTTGTTAAGACTGCCTCAGACTAAGTTTGTTAATTCATTAAATCAGACATCCTTGCTTGTGCTGCATTTGAGCCTGTATAAGTAGAAGGAAACTCCCATTCTGGTGCAGTGAGTCCTAGACTGATTGGAAAGAGAGAAAACTTAATTTCTTTGGCTATGTCTTCATTAGCAAATAGCGAGGCCCAGTTAGAGTGGATCTTTAGAGCAAAACTATTAATGCTAATGACCCACTGATATCACTGACTTCCCTTAGAAACACTGAAGCATTTAGGTACCTTTTGGAGTTGCATTCAACTTACACTAGTCAGTGTTTTCCTTGGATGAAAATAGTCTTTCATTCCAAAGTATGGCAGGAGCAGGAGCTGCCTATAGTCATGATGTTCTTGGTAATGGGCTTGTATATGAAAACAGAAAAAAATGATAGGATCACGTGCCAGTTCATATCACAGAGTTCACAGCATTCTAATCAGCAGGCAATTTTCAGAGTTTTAGCTTGAGAAAGGGGGAGAAGGAAAATCTTGTGTCCAGCTGAAGGCTTGAGACAAAATAACATTCTGAAGAGTTTTGCTGAAGCAGTCTTAGCCAGACAGAAACAGTTACTCACCTAATCAGCAGGCCATAGGCAAGGTTATGATTTGGTTGAGGAGGGTATGAGTGAACAACATCTCCTCTGGTTTAATCTGCATGGCTTTGCAGCAAAGAAATGAGAAAGGAAAGGACATAGGGTGAAAGAAAGTAAGATATAGCATGATTTTTCTCTTGGCTAATAGTGGGTAATGGGAATAGATAATAGACTTGAATTATGATCCCTATTTCAAGAATATTTCATGAATTATTGCTTTAGGCAGTAACCACTTGTTTCCAGCATGGAGTGTGCTTTAACGGATGTCTGTTATGTTTTGGAGGTGACTCCCTGCATCTTGTTGCAAAAGGAATCCAAAGATATGGGGGCTTCAAAGGGACTTAATTACAAGAAGTCACAAATGGTTCATTGCCTCATGGAAATGAAAGGTGTAATTGCAAATCTAATCTGTTCATGCCTGAAACTTCAGCAACCTCAGCGTCTGGAATGGATATTGCATAAACTCCATTTTCAAGGTAGTCTGGTTGATGTTTATTTGCTTGATTGATATCCTCCTCTTGGCCACATATCTGGCATTGAGCAAATACTTATGCTACTGTTGAATTAGTTGAAATAATGATTGCTATGTTGTATTGCTCTGAGAAGTTAGGTGATTCTAATGACGACTCTTAAATATATGGAAAGAAAAAAATCAAGTCTTGCCCTCAGAACTTTTTCCTAACCTACAAATACTGGAACTTCAGCTGGATTGTAGCTGTAATCCAAGTAACATTGCCAGAATTAGTATATCCAGAGGAAATAACATTTGTAGTTGCAAATATATGTGAGAGTGGCTTTTGAATACAGTATGCTAAAAAGGGTGTGGGTTTTACTTGGATCTATCACGATGCATAAATTGCCTTTTAAAGAAAACTAATACTTCTTGTGTTGGAAAAGTGTGCTTTAAAGTTTGTTTTGCCATTTAAGGAATAATATTTTTTTCTGTGTTGTTACCTTTTCCTGCTGTGATTGTTTTAAGTGTATTCTGTTGCTTCTCTTTCTCAAAATACGCGGGCACTACATTGACAAGATCTGTCAGTGTAAATCTTGAGATCTTAAAACAATTTTGGAGTGGTGATCAAAAGAGCTAGCATATGCTTCCAAGTCACTTTGGATTAAATATGCTAGAGTGTCTACTGATTTCTGAATGTCAAATTTGACACTAAAGTTAGACGGGAAATGGGTTTCTATTCTGGAAGAAAAAAAATACAAAATCCCTGAAGTCTGCTTGAACTTAAACTGAGGTGATGCTGCTGAGTGCTGTAGCCATGAAGCTGCTGTGTGACATAACTTGCCCTGCTCTCTCATTGAAAATTTACTGATGAATCCTTAGTTATTCCAGTGAAAAATTCCAGCATGTGAAAGTAATCAGTGTCTGCTTCCATCCCAGTTCCCCCAAGTCTTCCAATTTAAGGCTGTAGGGATCCTAGAAATTTGGGCTGGCTAGAATACAGTTGTTAACAAATGCAAAGTTTCCAGATTTTTTTGTTTGTTGTAACATAGTAGAATGTTATTTCTAGTATTCCTCCTAAATCAAAACCAGACAGAGATAGGTGTGCTTCAGAGTAGTCAGTAACTTGGACTTACATTTGGAGTGTAGGAAGTCCAAGTTTGATGTGTGTTTCATTTGATTCCCGTCAGGTACTGGAAAATACCTCTATGCCAAGCAATGCCACAAGTTAGCTATTGCAAGTCAATTCTTCTTTCTTGTGCTGGAATTGTCACGCATCATATAAATAATTGAACTTTGTGGCAGGCTGCAAAAAGGTTGGAATCTGGCTTTCCTCTATCCTGGACAAGAAAGAGGCACTGGAGGCTCTTATTTAGTCTTAAAATTCCATTTTCAGCCCAAGACACTGTTATTAAGCAGCACTTCTTTGGCTCTCCTGTTATAAGTTGCTTAGTTTGGAGCAATGTAATTAGTGCAAGCTCAAACATTGTGATAATAGCTTGCGTTTATCACCTCCCAATTAGCTCAGCGAAGAGAGAGGTAGTATTTGCCTCTGGCACTCTTGTTTTATTAAGATGTATTCAGTAATCACCAAGCTAAAGGCTCAGAAAGCAGCACACCTGCGTACTCGTCCAGAAGTCAAAACTCTGTCAAAAGACTGGGCTTCCTAAGATCAGAATTATTATCCCTTTTAATTCTCCTAATGCTGCATGCTGCTTCTCATTATTCCCTCCTGAATTACAGTATCTGAAATTGCTTTTTTGTCTGCATGGTACTGGAAAAATTCAAGTAGAATGGAATCAAGGGGTAGGCGTGAAACACAAGCACTATGCCATGACTTACCTTGCCTTGTCACAGATAGCCTGTGTTGTCCGTGGTGGATCATTTATCTGAAAAAGTCAAAGAAATTCATGCCTCAGGAAGAAAAAAGACTAAAAGCAGAACGAAATGATGACTAAATGTCACGAATGACTACTGAAGATTTTAAGTTGTGCCCTTTTACTGAAGCGTCAGAGTTGTCAATGCAGGACTTCCCTGTTAGACATCCATGGATGAGGCTGATGTGAGCAAAAGCAGCATCTTATGGGTATGTGATCCTGTGCTGCACAACATTTTCATAGACTGCCACTTATACAAGCTGAGGCAAATACTCGTTATGCTGAGAAAAGAGTGTATGAGAGTAGTGCTCTGCACATACTGCTCAAATGTAAAGGCTTGGAAATGTATTTTTCTGCTTTTAGTTCAGCTGCAGGGAGGCTACAGACTGCTTCTCATCTACCCTTTGCTGTTATAGAGGCCAGCATTGATTTCCACCCCCCCTCCCCTTCTTTCTATAGATCTCTACTTGCTGCTGCCCCTAAGGCTCATTTACCCATCCTACTTTCCACAGACACTTCTTCAAGCATGTCAGCCATACTCGTATAGTTTTTTGTTAAAGAAGAGAAATTGAAGTGCCTCACTTTCAAATCTGGAGCGGGGAAGCCCACGTGTCAGGGCTATGAACATTTGATAGTCACTCCTTGGCCTCTTTGCTTTTATTCCATAACCTGGGGCTTTCTTTGTTGTACATTTTGGAAGAAAAAGCAATTTGGAGCCAGCATAGACTTCGGATGACCTTATGGACAAAATTTCTGAAATACTGCAATGGAGAGGCACTGTAGTGAGATGAAACAAAAATGTCTAAAGAGAGCAACTGCAGAAGTTGTTTGTAGCCACCAGAGCCCAGTTAATAGATCATGGTCAAGGACAGTGCAAGAGAGTAGGGATGGTGTTACAGGCTGTACCTTCCTTAAGGGGAGGTTTTTTTTTTTTTCCCCGAGATGAACTTCTCTAAACTTCAATAACAGTTCAATGGGAGACAGTTCCCTATTTCATGCTTCCCAGGTACTTAGTACGATGTCATAGTGGAGAAGATACCAAAAAAATGTTAATTGGGAATTGTTCAAAAATGTGTCAATAACATTTTTTTCCTTTTTTTCTTTTAGAAAATGTTGAAGCTGAGAAAATAGGATGGACCTTTTTTGCTTTTTTAATAAATTCCTCCCACAACCTTTTTTCAATGCTGTTTGCTATGTGTGGCAGCTGAAATCAAGCTTCTTTTTAGGGGAGGGCTCATTACTATAAAATTTGATTACATAATATTTGTAGCAAAATTATTTTATGAGTCAGCAGGAAAAAGCCCAATTATTACAACCTTCTTGCCACAGACCATGGGAGAGTTGCTATGTTTCATCAGATACAGTATGACACAAGTAGTTGTAAGCCATTCAGTCATCTCCATAAATTAGACCCTCTATAAAAGGTGTATTCACAACCAGTATGGACTTTTTTTGTATTTGGTGAGAGGAGATAAAATAATTGATTTTTAAGCCAACAGTTAACAATAATGTATCTTGTGTTTCATTATAGAATAAACACATCAAATCTAAACGATTCATAAACTTCAGCCATCTTTTCAAAAGTGATCTTGATATGTAAGGTTTTAAATCTCAGTGGAAGGTAGCTGGTTTTGTACTCCCAAGTCAATTTGCTCAATTCTTCAAATACAGATCTTCAAATGTATTTGAGTGCCTTATTGCTGTTGACAGTAAGACAAGATTTTGATTTCTAGTTAGGTAATAATCTTTCTATGAAGTTCTTACCTGAAGAAAAGATAAGTTAAAGTCTAGATTAAAAAGAAAAAAAAATTAGCCTATATGGTGTAAAAACTGACTTCCTAGTCATATATACATTATTACTTAAGGCAGTCCCAGAGCCTTTGCAGTGTTAGAGTTTTATTGGATTCCATAGCTCAATAAAAATTGCTTTTTCCAACAGCCCCGGTGGAAGGAAATTTAAACAGTAAGGTTTCAATAGACATTACATAATTTTGTTCCTTTTTATACTTCCTCAGCACTACATCAAGTTGGTGCCCTTCTGGAAAGAAAAGGGGCAGACAGTCCTTCTGCACATGCCTTTGAAAAGTATGATTATGCAGAAGGAGGCACTCAAACCACTGGAAAGTAAGCACTGGTTATTTCAATTTAACAAACGACCTTCTGTTAACAAAGCACTTTAATTCTATTAGTGCAGGTAAATATTTTAATTCTATGAGCTTTTCTACTATGAAAGGATTCTGTGTCCTATGGAAAGACTAAATAATTCAGCTGGATCTGCATATAACAAAACAAAAAATCTGAAAGGTGTCAACTCTTGTGACAATGTTTTTTCCTGGGTTACAAATACAAAAACGCTTTCCTAGGACTTGTATTTAAGGAAATAGTTAAGTTCACTCTTAAATTTGAAGTGTGATTTAAGATCTGCAAACTTCAAACAGACCTAAGTCCCTGAGTGAGGGATGCTTTGTAAAATCAAAAAGCTAATCCTCCAGATGCTCCCTGCCAGAATATATTGATTTTTCTTTAAGAAGTTGGCATGCATCCTTGGGAAGAGGTCTTTGCTTATAAACCTTGATCAAAGATATTCTCAGTGGTACGTGCAGGTAAAAACTCTGTAGAGCTTTTTCTGTCTAAATCATCAGACTAATTTATAATTTGTCTACACAGTAATGGAATGACTAAACAAAAAAAAAGGTCATAAATAGTTAAGATTTTTTTTTTCTTTTAGTGGATGGGATTTAGACAAGAAAACAAAATAAAACATAGGAACCAGAGAAAACATGCAGCTGATGGCTGAGTTATACATTGCAAACCCTCTAAAATGAATTCAGGATGAATATAAAACCTTTGTCATCATCAGTAGGCCACCGCATTTAATGAAAACTGAGACCCTGATTCTCTGGACCAACAATGAGGTTTGCACTTCCACAATTCAGTAATTTCTAAAAATGTTATTTGTAAGGTTTACCATATGCCTGATAAGAAGGACCCTCAGGAGTGCATTTATTCAGAGACTTAAAACAGAAACAGGAAGGTTGGTACAACTTTAGTAACCATAAATCTTGGTTGCATATTCCTTCTCTTAGAGGCGACAGCTAATACTGTGTTGTGAAACTTGAAGGGGGGGAGAAAAAGAATGATTTGTTTTTCTTTTCTTCTATGAACTAGATCACTTATTTTGATCAAACCAGTAAAACCTTTTCAGAGTCATTTACAATATTTCTTTCAAGTGACATATCTTTAGCTCCTTTTTATGTGTACCAGTCTGTTTTGTCAAGTCTCTAGTATTGCATTTCTTTCTCGGATTTGAGTGCAAGCTATCTTTCTGAAAACAACTATGAAAAGAACCATAAAGAATATAATTGGAGAGAATCTGTAAAAGAAATGCTGAATATTTTGCCCAATGCTATGCAGGCTTGTAGAATCTAACACATAGCTGTATCTTAAAGAAATATATAGCTACTAAAAGTTCTTGCTCTTAAGAATGCTGAAGATGAATATTGAGTAAAGGAGAAAGGCAAGACCCACCTTTAATCACATGCTCGGTGATTAAAACAAAAAAATACTGGAAAATGAGAAGTCAAAGCACATATTTTGAATAATCCTTGATGTGAGTGGTGTTTTACAGGACATGGTGCCTGTGAATGGTTAGCTGTGTAAAGGTTTTCTGTCAATGCAGCTTGCAGGTTTTTTCTATCTCGATTTTTAAAGTTGAGCCTTCTTAACTATTTAGCTTTGGGGAAAATGTTAATGTAGGTTAACTTTTGAAAAAATACATGTTGCATTTGAGTTGCAACCTGGATATTTGTCTTTTGTTAGATGTTTGAGACACAAGAAACTGTAAAACTGGGGCCTCTGACTCCACTGTTCAACGCACAGGCAAAGGATGTCCAGGAATTTACTGTAGCTATAATTTTAGTATTCTTTACGTTGATCAGTGCATGTTGGACAGACAGCACAGTGATGCAAAGACATTAAAGCTGGTAAATGAGGTTCCAACTGTGCTATCAATAACAGGTGAGCTGTGCTTCCGTATCATTATGATGCCATTTGATCATAATGGTATAGCCATTGATCATTTGAACTATTGGGCTCTTCCAGAGAAAAATGTACCAAGTTGTTTAAGCAGGCTGAGATTTACTGGCTAAGAAATTCCTAATTTTGAATGTTCTCATTTAAAGATTAGTCGGCATTTCCACTTCAGTATGATACTAACAGAAATCAGTGAATGCAGGTCCCTGCAATGGGAGCACTGCACCTTCCAGAGCATGTTCAGTTACTTGTCCAAACAAAGTTCATCGACCAGATTGTTTGCAGAAGGAAATAGCTTACCAAAGCCTACATCTGGTTTGAGAGTGCTGTAAAGATCGCTGCATTAGCAGTTTTCCATGCTGGCTTTTGTTGTTTAAAACAAAACCCTAATCCCAACACAGGTTCCCACTCTCTGTGGTTAGTGCTTAAATACTTACACCTGAAAGAATAAATACAGCTTATATATTGTTAGCAATACTCAAACTTTAATAACTTGTGCCTCTTAGATATTTAGAAAGCATCCTTAAATCCTGCCGTTGTCAGTGTGCTGCAGTGTTTTCTAATAAGGATTGTGTGTTGAAATTGGGAACAAAGTAAAGAAATGCACTCTAATACATTAATCTTACTGTAATGTTTCATGGTTTTGTGCATTTGGAGCACCATATCTAATGATTCAGTTACTAGGTCACATACAGCTGCTGCTATTTTTGTCTCCAGAGGTCACTTTCTGAGCCCCAGCCGAAACCACACCAGAAGGCACTGCGAGACACTGAAACATGTACACCGGTACAACTGTTAGTCTCCTGTTAGTGAAGTCTCCCTTAGTAACTTGTGTTCTTTAAGAAAGCAGGTTCATCAGTTCAGAACCTTGTGCTATAAGAGTATATTTGTTGGGACTTTTTTCCCCCCTGTCTGCTTTTCTTCCTTATTAAATTATTTAGTTGCCTTAAATTTATGTAATTACTGTCTTTTATTAGAATTACAGATGCTGGAGAAATTTAAAAAACTTTCAGCAGATATGGTCCATATTCCTGCTGGAGTGCTGCCTTTTGTACATTTACAGCACAAAACCTAAATTTCTATCTTAGGCTTCTAGGGCCAAATTATCAGCCAGCAGAAGCTCATGTGACCACCCCTGCCTTGTCCCACTTCTTTCTACTCTTCTACAAAGAAGGGCCACAGCCTAAGATAATTTTCACAACAGAATTGCATGCTTTTAGACAGACAGTAATTGAAGTGTGTAGGTGACAAGATAACATTAGGCAGCAAGCAGTCATGAGTTGTCCTACTGTTAGTGTTCGGGTTAGCTCAGTTAGCAGTCTCACCTGAGATGTCTGAATCTGAGGCTGCAAAGTGAAAGTCTTCTAACAACAGGCTCTTGTGTTTTAAATTGTAGTTCTCTTTTCTTCTGAGTCAGCTAGAAATAACACAGGAAAAAATGTATCTGCATTTTTTCTGCCTTCTGATTCTGGCTCCTCTGGAATCAGTAAATGCAAAGACACTTGAAAATGAAAAATAAGGAAAGGACAGTTTGCCGTGTTCTTTATTTCTAAATAAAATAGGGATTGTATTGCTTCTGGGAGTGTAAAGGAGACTATGGAGGAGACCTGATACCTATATGTGATGATTTCCAAATGTAATTCAGTTATTCCAGCTGTTCCTATGTAAGCCACATGTTGTGAATACTGTGGGCTCAAAGAGGGCAAATGCAAAATTCCTCATACACCTTCTGCTGCTAGCAGGTAGCAGGGGTTTACAAGGAGATTTATAGTAAATGCTAACAAATCAGAGTGTCTTTCAGCTGCTTTCCTTCATAGGTCTGGTACTACTGCAGCTTGGTTAGCTCCATAGATCTATGCTGTTATTGTTGAGACTATTGTTTCTTCACATTCTACTATGTGTGTATCTTCTGGTTCTTTAAATACAATTTCCATGTTAGATTTCCAGAACTCTCTTGATTCCTAACACTTTTCAATTCATGTTAAATTTCCACTGAGCCTGCAGCACTTAAATCCAACATTTTGTGTGGTTAACATCTGAACTTAAGTCCTAAAGTATTTCAGAGTTCACTATATTTAGGATGGGACTGCCTGTAACTTATTAGAAACTTACATCCTGATTATCGAATCCAGTTTATTTTCTATTTCCCAGTAGTTTTTCATCTGTGCTTGTGTAGCAAACCTTAGAGGAAAAACAGAAGATTAATTTTTGAAACATGCTCTTCATGTTCTTTGGCTCTGAAAGTCAGAAATCTCACTGCATTGTGTCACTCATTTTATTTATGTCTTTATTTAGACTTTAAAAATATCCTTCCATCTTTTAGATATACTAACAGCTTCTAGGTTGTCATCCTCGACCGCCCTGAGATTTGAAACCGTTTCCAATAGCTGCCATTCTTCTGTTTACTATCTTTCATTTCAGTTGAAACTCTCAGCTACTACAACTCAAATATTTGTATAGGAAGAAATGTCCGCACACTCAAGATATATTTTCCAAAGTAATAATGCAAAATTGCATGCTGGCCAGTAGCAAGGGAGGATAAGAAAAGCACCAAAGCTCTTTGCCTGATTCTTCTCTGACTGTTGTTTGTATCTGGCAGACTGTGGATGGTCTTCTGCTGGTGGATAAATGAGAGGTGTTAGAAAGCTCTTTCTTTGCTGGGGCAAATGACAGAGGGCAGATACATCTGCTGTGCTTTGATAGGGGAAAGTATTTGCAGTGTGAAGAGTATTTTCTGCTCTGTGGACTAGCCACAGCGTGCAGTGAGAAATGGATTTCTTCTACAGCCTCGTATTGCACCAAAAAAGCCTCTGGAACAGTGGGTGAAGCAATGGGTTTTCACAAGTCAAACCCGCTATGCATCCTTTCAGAGGTTTGCTAGCGGAGACAGCTGGGGGAGATTGTTTGGCCTTGCAACTGCCCCTTCCTCCATAGTTCTCCCTCTAGGCATCTTGATTTAGCCTTTGGATTTCACATTTCTTGCATGAATACATGGTGCTTGTGTGCTTCCACTCCGTTAGCTTTTCTGCTCCACTTCAGACACAGTTTCTTCCTCCAAACACATGCCTCCCTGTTTGTCTGGAGTTGAGCTAAGCTGCCCCAATGGGCATGAAGAAGTTGCTGAGTTTTTGAGCTGAATGCAGATTGTAGCTCAATTGATATCTGTAGGGATTAAGCTCTCACAAATGAAGATCTACTGGATTAGCAGACTTGAAGTATTCTCGTGTTCTCTACAGTCATACAGAGAAAGGACACTGACTTTTTTCCTAAACGTGCATTCCAATATAGGTCTGCCATGCCACTTGTTTTTAAACCCCATTTTTGTCCCTAGCAAATGAACCAGTGTTGGCAAATGGCATGAAACCATGTTAGTAACTCCAGTTCTTTTCAAATACTGTTTTTCAGTGAAATGTCTTCTTTCTCTCACAGAACAAACCTCAGTGTAAATTGTACCTTTTTGCATTTAGGAGAAAGTACATCAGTGATGAGTAGTTGTTCAAAGAAATCATACAAAATATTCCTTTAGAAGCTGGTGTTTTCAGGCCAGAAGTTAAACCATCTCATCACCTCCACTATATGAAATTATCCACAAGAAACATGCCCCAAACAATGAGCCAATGCATCTATCTGTATCAGAGTTAAAAGTGGGGGAGGGGGAAGTGCTCTTGAAGGCTGAAAAGTACAAAGCAAACATGTTACAAATCGGCTTGACTCAACGTACCCAACAAAACTTTGCATTTTTATCAACATGCTTTATTTGATATGCAGAGCTACTGCTTGCTTTTTGACACATGAAGATACTAAACATCATTTAAACATCTCATTTTACACTAAGGCAAGACTTTTCATTGTCAGTGTCTTCAGATGTCTTTCATTTTAGCATTTAGATTTATATGTTTACTGGGGTGTATTCTCAAAGGGTGTTTGCAAATTTGTGTTTAAGTGTTAACACTATTAAGAGTAATTCACATAGATTAAAGGAGAATAGCAGCCCTCAGTGTATGACGACGTCTAAACCCGGCTTTTTCAAAATCACATTTCTGTGCGTTGTTTTTGAGAGGGAAATATTTCTAATAAATTGACAGAATAAATGAGTGGTTATCCAGAGAATCTCCTCTAGTAAGTAATTAGACTGGTCAAAACTGTTTAATTTACAGAAATGCACAGCTTAACGCTTCTGAAGAAGACATAGCACTTTCTGGTACGTAGAGAGGAGTTGTGGGGACCATCAGAGGTGTTCAGTCCCTGATGACTGGGGGTTTGTGCTATCATCTCATTTATAATGAAATAATGTCCCTGAAGGTGTTTCCGGCATGCCAAAACTATGGCACAGTATAATTCGGTTACTGAAGTGCTACCAGTGTTGCAGTAGCACAGTGTTGTATTTCACAAGCAGGTTGCACAGGACTTTCTTGGGGATTGCCTTTTAGGTTCAACTTTGTCCCGTCTCCTGTTTGCTAGCAGTTCTGATTAAATTGACTGTAATTAGTCCAGGTAGTTTTGGCTAATATGTCAGCTCCAGGCTTCTAATCAGTCAAGTCTGCATGTGTTCCTCATTGATTACAAGTGTAAGTAAGAGCCTAGTTTTGTTCCTTATCAAAACAGCTTATTTTCAGCATCTGTGTATTGTTTCACTGTGGAGTAGAGGCTTGTATATGTGGGGACTTAATTTATGAGAGCTCTTTGAAGAACTTATGTGTCAGGGCTCTTATTCAGCAAAGATACTGCCTTATTTTAGATAATCTAATTCCACTTTAGAATAGGTACTTTTATCCTAAATAATAGCATTTGCTGGAAAATGTATAGTTATTTGTACTTAACGTAAGTCTGGTTTCTCTTTCCTGTTTGACAAGTTCTCTGTAATCTCTGGGTAAGATATAGGTAGTGTGAGATGGATACTTACAGTGTTTTGGGAGGAAAAAAATAATTGGGGCTCAGCCCTGCAATCTTTGCTCAGATGAGTGATCTTACTGAAGCCACTTGTTATTAAGAGCCTAGGGTTGGGCTTTGAATGCTGCAGCCTTCAGATCATGAACAAAGGAGCTTTTTGTCTTTAAAGAACAAAAAAACCCACCCCAACCCCACATTCAGAACAAAGGGGAAATTAAATAGAGAAATGTTCCCTTTTGTAGTTCCCCAGATTTGTATTATTTCAGCTGACACCTCCACAACACTAATTGACAAAACTACACCGACTGGTTTATAGATGAGTGTTGTTCAGATGTTAGTCATTAGAGACGTATAGAAATATAGATCAAAGGCTTTTCATTAAAATTTCTTTCATCGTGCACATCAGTAAGTCAACATTACTTGCAACTCTGAAAACACTGGCAAAAAAAGTAGTAAGATCCAGTCAGAAGGGTTTCTAAGGATATGTCTGTCCAGTGAAATGAGTCAGTGGGTTCTTTGCTCTAGGGGTTGTCTAAGCTCGTAAATGCCTTTGTTACAATGCACTGACATGTGGGAGGTATTCATGGGGGACCTGAAAACATTAATGCAGAAAGGGATATGAGCTAGCTAGCTTTGTCTCAGCCTTGGTCACAGCACAGTGTGACCGTGTCACAACTTGGAATCACCTACAGTTCAAATCAGCACAGTGTGACTCTGCCTTTTGATGCTGGAATTGGATAGATGAAACTTTGCTTTGGGTGGTTTATATGTGCTTTAACTCTCCAGAGAGTAGAGGAGAAGAGAATGATGGCGATCAAACAAAAAAGGAAATCATAGCCTATACAGGTTGTTATAGCACTGGCGAAAGCAAAAACCTGTATAGCGTATGTCAATATGAACAGTATTTTACTAGGAGCCAAAACTCGGGCAGTTCTTTTTGTGGGTGGAGGAAGGAAGGGTATGCCTGTGACGTAAGGCTAGAGGTCAGGGGCTTACACTGATCAGACATGAGTTCTACTTTGCTTTTTCTAGAACTTTTTTTGCTACATTTTTTGTAGGTATCTGCATGTCATTAGTTTTAATTGCTTAAAAACCTGCTGGAAGGCAGTGATCAAGACTGGCTAGAATCACACTGGTGTAAATTCACAGTAATCATGTTGAAGTCAACAGTTCAGCAGCAGGTACACACACTGCAGAGCAGGACTGCTGTGTGTGTATTGCTGACTTGCTGTGTAAGCTCATCCAGCTGCTAAATGAGGACGAATGTTTTGTCCCTTTCTAAAGGATTAATAAAGCTAGTAATGTGCTCCCATATCTCTGGATAGAAGGTGCTATAGAAGTGCCAAGCTTAGTTTACTTCCCAGCTCAGCTCAGCAAATGGTAGTACTTTTGCTGAATTGGAAGGTACTTAACAGGTACACTCAGCCATCATAATAAATCTGGCTTTAGTTCATATTAATGGAATAGAAATTCTGTGGTCTGAGGGAGAATGCTGGTCCGGTGTTGAATCACTCTGATTGTTCAAATTTGTTTTAATACAAGCAAACAAACAAACAAAACCCCACAATGGCTTAAGTTTGTATCAATAGGCTTTATGGCAGATCAAGTCTCATTAATGTAACATCAAGGTTTTGCCAAGAGACTATTGTTTATCCTTTTGCATAAATTCTTACCATACTGTCTGGATCATATGACTGATTCAGATCAAATTTATACTGGTGAGTGATTCAGTAGTGCACAGAACTGACATTTGTTATTGTGGGATCATGGCCTCAGTATGTGCTTATGATAATTGATGCCTGTTTTAATTTTTGCTCTGTTGGCCTTGTCCTGGCTTTCATTGATGCTCATGGTATGATGAAGCCTATGTGGAACTGTGTAAAACCTTGAAGTCTAGGACTTGGAAAAATTAGAAATCAAGTTACTGAAATAACTTACATTAGTTTATCTGTGGGAAGGAAGAGAGTGCAGACAGAAAAACCCCAGGACTTGAGTATGACATTAAGATGTAGAAAAAAAGCAATTTTACTGAGTGTTGCAAAAGTTGAGAGAAATTGATATCAAAATCAACACTGGACAAAAAAAGGGTTTGGCAGTCCTTTCAGTGTCAGTATTGCTTTAAAATGAGATTTGCAAATCTATATTTAATTAGACAGTTATTGTACTGTGTGCTAAATAAACACTAATTATTAAACATGGAATTTATTGAAGTATAATAGATGTATCTAAAACTCTAATTTACTTAGCCTGAGTAAATATGTTTTAAATGATCAATATAACCTCCTATACAAAAGCTACTGTTGCAACTAGATATGCCAGCGTTCAGAAGCCATGACTATCTTACTGTTTTCTAATATGATTTTTCTTAACAAAATGTACCTCAGCATTATGTGTTTGTATATGTGATTCATTGTAAGGTCAGGGTTATTATCTATTTGTAGAACACATGTACCTTATACACTTGTTCGGTTGCCGTTGAATTGTTGAATGCAGCAAGTGAACCCGTAGGTGATAAATGCGGGCTTTCTTTAATTGAGCACCTTGCTTAAAAAATCTGGTTAGTAAGGTGCTTGGCAACACTGCAGGCTGAAACCTGAAAACAACAATCATTTCCCTGTCCTTTCCCTCCTCTCCCATCTTCCCTGGCACGTAGAGACACACAAATACACAACATGATGTAGTGCTGACCCAAGTGCTGCATATTTCAATCCTGTTGTCTTTTTTGTTTTAACTGTCTCCAGAATTAAAGGTCAGTCTGTGATCCAATAAAATGTACTTTTAGCTTTCATGATTTCAAGAAAATTGAATGCTGTTTAAGTGAGCTTTTAAAGTCAATGCCCAAATTTGATTTGAAAACTACAGCTAAACTAAGTACCTCCAAATAGCTCGATTTCTCTCCTAACCAGTTTGTGTTGCAAAGGCCTGTTTTGAGTATAGACCTTCAGAAAAATGTATTGACTTAGAAGGTGGTGTATCTTACTGATGGGGAACGGAAGCTGCTCTTTGAGTTGGGAGCCTCTACTGGTAGGTCCCTACTCAGCTTTCTTCATATACTTAAATCCTTCACAGAATATAATATGATCTATTTAGTGTCTGAAAAGGATCACAATTAAAAGTCCAGGAGAATACACCTAATGTATCAGGATCTTTCTAGGAGCATTTTCTAGCATGTGCTGCTGCATGTGGGCATCCATTCATTTTTACCAGAGCATCCAAGAGGTGTATGCTGGAGATATGAATTCTGGTAAAAGGGAAATTCTAGGCTTTTTTTGGAAGAGCTCTCAAACAGTCCCTGACAGTCTTTTATCTTGAGCATAAAAAGAAAAAAGCCATCAATAATTACTAAGCTATATTTGGAAAATTTGGTGTCTGATGTAAGCAGGAGACTTGGCAAGGAAGAAAAGAGTTTGTATTCTGCCCAGAATAAATATAGCATTTCTCAGTGCTTTGCTGCTTCTCTTTGCAGTAGAGCTCTTTGTCTTTTAATGCTGCTTTTAGCAAGTTTGAAGATATTCTCCTTTCAAGTTTTTTTCCCCTCTGTTTCTCACTAGGCTCTCAGAGTTGCTTCTTTTGTTTAGTTTGAGAGTGATTTTATTTCCTGAAATGAGGCATCCCTCTGAATTAGTCAAGAGCCAAAATACCATGGAAGTGCATGTAGGTGAGCTTGTAAGTAGGATATAAGTTACTCGAGTGCTTACCTAAATACTTTACTGAGTTGGGACCAAATGATGGTAGTGGACTATAACTAAGTGGATTTGAACTGACTTACATTTGATTGTCATTTTCTTTTCTGGGATGTTGAGTTGATGAACACGCTTTTTTATGCAGATCTTTTGACCCCCTCTGTCTCAGGCATTAGGGACTGATGTTTTTTATGCTCACTTCTACTAGTTCAGGATTTGCTTCATCTTCTTGTATCCAAGCATCCCAAATGAGTTATTTTAACAGATCGCACTGAACATTGGTATTAAGAATATAAACCCCATCTTACCTACTCTTCCTTTAGGCCAAAGGATGCAGGGTCAGAGCTGATACCATTTTTAGGAGGTTGAGGCAAATTTGGCCATTGATTCCTCATCCTGCTGTTGGCTTTAGACTTTGCCTTGTTCTCATAGCCTGTTCTTCATTCCTTTAAGACTTGGTGTCTTTAGTTGGACACATTACTTTTGCTAGCTGAAGTAGCTTCTTCATCTGTTGGAAGACAGATGGACAACTAGCTTTTAAGGAAAAGGAGAGCACAGCTTTTGAAACTGTAACCTCCTTTACCTCTAGGTCAACACAGGGAGAGATACTGCCTTGAAAGGGACCCATGTCAAATCAAGGAGACAGATTACAGTAGCCATTGCTATATTTTTCTGATGGCAAAATAATTTCATTATTATTTCCATCTTTGTGTAAGCCAGGGTGCGGCGTTGCTCAAGAAAGGAGGAATTCAGCTAGCAGAAAGGTTTTTGGAGAGAACCCGCTTCTCTATACATCCTACATATATACTCACTCGGAAAAATAGCAATTAGGACTTCAAGGTAAAGGTGGGAAATGTAAAACAAGGAAGATGAAGTGGTGGTGTGAAGACAGATACCCTAACTACTCTGAAGAGTGCAAGTTCTGCTTGTAAGGGACACTGGAAAGTATATTAAAAATTATAAGTAAATTAAAAAAGCCAACACAAACCCACATAAATCAAGCCAAGTTAGAACTGAATCTTAGGAAGCAGCTGTTTATGCCAATTTAGAAGGGCAAAGAGTCTGCCCTAACTGTGATGGCAGAGGGCTGTGCTTCAAAGAAGTGACATCATAGCCACAAAGTCTTGAGGAGTTTCTTGTGATACATGGAAAATGGCACAGGTGTCAAAATAAGTATCTTCTATGGCATTAAATAGATCTTAAGATCTGAGGAATGGTCTTGATAGCTATGAGATAGCTTGATAGTAAGAGACTTTAGGAGACCTTACTCCTACTCTCAGCTATCAGAAGATCTCAATAAATCAGCTGGCTTTTTTGTGCCTTGATTTCCCTTTATATGGGTGTGAATAATGGTGCCTACTTCTTCACAAAATGATGGAGAGGTATAAGGTACGCAATATAGAAAGTGGACCAGAGCATGGCAATTTAGAAATTGTTCAAAACCAGCATTGCTCATGAATAACTACCATTCTTCCTCTTGCTGTGAAATAGGCTGTAAAAAAGGGGAATCTGCAGTACCTTTTAAAGTTTTTGTTGGATGAGCCAGTTGGGAACAATTTATCCATGCTAAATTCATACTGTCCAAGCTTTATTTTGTATTCAAGCAACCTTTATTTTGTACCCTGCCAGTAATTGCTTTAATCTGTTATAATTCTGCTTTTTGTTGCTCATTGGGGTTTTTTTGGCGTGGGGGTGGGGTGATTTCACTGCCTTTCACCTGCTCAGTCATTTCTATGAGTTGTGGAATAATGCTTTATAGTGATTTCATTGTTTCATATATCCAGTGGCGCAGAGTAAAGTACTAGACAGGGATCAGAACAACTGAAAAATAAGCTTGTGAATGTGCACCTTAAGTCCTTAAAAAAAAATAAAATAAAAATATCAAAGGAAATTGTTTTTATGTAATATGTCTTCAGAGGGACAGCACTTTAGCAATGTGCTCATGCAGTTCATCACTAAGGTGACAATACTCTAATGATGTATTAGTAATGCATCACTGGAATGCTTTCAGACTATTGATGTATTGGAGATCATAAAGCATAGAGAGGGGCAGCAGACTTGCAGATTGAAGTGCCTGCTAAGCCCTTTCCAAGCCTTTTCAAGTTACTTTATTGAGAGAAGTTGTCAGCAAGAATGTTGAGATTTTTACATTATAGTGTGCAGTTGCATGCATGCATACACATGGAGCACTGGTGGGGAGGGAGAGTCTTGCCATGAAGATTCCTGATTCTGATGGCAGATGCTGCAGGCTCTATATATGTCTTCAAACAGTGCAGGGGCTCTTGATAAAATGGTTTGTTGACTGACAGTCTGGGCCTTAGGGCAACTGTAAATGCTTAAGAGGTTATTTACTTTTTTGCATGTGGTTACACTGCAATATCACAAGCTTTGTCTCCCTCTCTGTCCATAGTGTCAATAGTACACTTGCAAAGAAAATAAATTTGCTTTTATTTAGGCTCACACTACCCTCCCCATCCTTCAACCGCTCCCTCAGAAAACTCTCTAAACCCAGCCTGGGTAACCTTCAAGATAACATCCTAGAAATGAGTGCCCTGTGGTCTGAGAAGATCAACTTGAGGTAATGAGGTTTCTTGCAGCAATTCCTATGCTGATGTTGTATTCATAGTCAACTCACTATTACCTGATGTTCTCCCAGTTGTTTGTTTTCATTTTTCTACAATTACATCGTTACTTCCTGGGGAGGCACTAGTTTTTTCTTTCTGTGTGAATTGTATTAGGCAGCTGTTCCTGCTTGCAAGCACTGCAACAATACAAATTATGGCAAGTTTAAACCATTGGCCTGAATTCAAAATGGTTTTGACTTACATTTTTGCAAAACTGAGTTGAAGCTAATGTTGAATAGAAAGAGAAGGTGGTATCAATAATATGAAAATAGATTTTTCAATATCTTATGAATCACCTTTGCTAGAATAAAATGCATTGTGAACCTGGGACTCACAGCCACAAGCCAATCAAGGAAGCTTTAACCCCTTTAAAAGTTTCCTGGGCCTCTCCTCCTCGATGAACTCTATTACTGATAGAGTATCAAGGAATTTAATTGACAAACACTCTGCCTGAAGGCAAGAGCAAATCATATCCCACTTTACGGTCGAGAACAGAAGGTAGAGAATTCAGCAATGGTTGGAATGTTGTTAGGTTTTATGCATGCTTTATCAGCTCTGCAAAAGGCTACTGGGGGTCAGAAATACTCAGCTTGAAGCATTTTAAAATCTAGGACCAAATTCTTGGCTATATGACTGCAAATAGAGTACTTCCATTGCCTTCACTGGATCTTACCTACTGATAAAGTTAAAGCAATGTTGAATTTTGATCAGTATTACCAGAGAGGAGTTTGGTTGGTAGAGTTTACGGAGAAAAAAGCAAAACCAAAACCAAACAAAGCATAACCCTTCGGTATGTATGGAAGTTAGATTGCAACTAAAAGCCTCGTTTGTGCCCCAGGAGCCCCTGCATGGGAGTTCATAATGATAGATGTAGCATGCAGTCCACTATACCTTCCATTTATTGGAACTTCCATATGCAATTTAAAGTCAGTTTAAAGGCCATGTGTCTGTGGAGACTGACTGGGCTTTAGGGGCTGGTTTGGGCGTTTTTTTGTTTCTACTTTGCTTGATTTTTATTGTACAAATCCATTTGTATGGGGAACATCTGGCCTTTCACCTCATAAGCAGTCTGCCCTTGTCTCTATGGCATTGTGGGTTCTGTAGACATGTCTTGCTCTCCGCCTTTCTGAGCACAGATTAATTACACTGTAATTCACAGTAGATGGACTTTTAAAACACCGGCTTCATTAGAATGTATCTGCTTGAAGCATAGCAAAGTAAAATACACTTATCTGTATGTTAATAAGTTAACCTGAGCCCTTCAGAGCATGTAAGATATTGGGGTTTTTTTAACCTGATGCTATGAAAATGTGTGTTATTTAAAATAATTCATGTCAAATCCTTCTATTTAAATAGCTTCCCCAAGCCCTGGTGTAAAGGAAGTGGCTCTTGCAGCTGTCTGAAGTCAAACCACCTTTCCTGTATTTTAGAATGAAAATTAAATTGCATGGGCTGGGCTGCACTGTGAATGGCTTTAGTATTCCTTTCTAGCCTCACAGAGAGATACCTGTAGCACTAAAGTTAGTAGGCAGAGCAAAGTATTCTCTGCAGGTATTACCCAAATAGCATTTGACACTTGTCTGATTTATCTTGATTTGGCAACACGTTGATTCACACCTGTGGCTGTAAAGATGAACAGCAGTTGGACTGGGGAAATAAATGAATAGGAGTGTTTATTCTTGATTCACAGAAAGTCAAAATATAATGTAAAAATATAAATATAAAATATGAGTCAATATTAATGTACTGCATTGCATGGCAGCTATGTCTAGAAGCTAGAACCAGGCAGCCTTTTTGTCCTAGGTAATGTAAGGCACTTTGTGCCAGGCAAGAGAGCCCTGAGCCAAAGAAGCTACATAGTAAATCAGGAGTAGTGCCTTGGAAGAAAGATTTCTATTCTCATTTTACAAATGAAACTGGAGAACAGAGAAATGAAATGATCAGCCTAAGGTTATGCAAGGAGGCTGAGGCAAAACTGGGAATTGATATCAGATCTTTGGCATCACAGTCATTTTTCCTAGTTGTTCAACAGTGATTCATATCACAGGTCTCCTTTCCTGCAGCTCACCAGTTTAGTGGGAGATGTTAAAGAGAACAAATCTCCCATCACTTTTCCAGGAATTTCTCCTAAGAATTCCAGAAGTTCTTGTTTAGAGAAAATGCTGAGTCCATCATTAAGGTTTTACAGAGAAGAATATAAATATGCATTTCAGTCTCAATAACTTCCTGCTTTGAATTTTTCTTTTGACTTTGCCTTGGTGGGGAAAATAGAAACTGTCGATAGACTTTTTTTTTCTATGCATCAAATGACTTTTAGGTCCAAGTAAGCTTTTAGCATCCACAGCATCTTAAAGCAATGAATTCCACAGTGCAACTGAGAGAAGCATGAAGCAATATTTGTTTGGTTTAAACGTACATGCTGATAATGTTACTACTTCCTCTCTAGTTTTTCTGTCAATAGACAGAGCAAGCAACCATTTCCTTTTCACCTTGTCTCTTCTGCTCACAGCTTTATATTCCTCTTTGGTTTGCTCCTTCCCAGGATAAAGTACATTCAATTTAAATGTTTTTGAGATAACTTTAATCCTCATTGTCATTCTCCCCTCTACTTTAATTTTAGTAGACCCTTTTAAGGTAGGTCAGAAACAGAGCTGCACAAAGTACTGAAATTGTGGACTCACCATGGATTTATTCAGTGCCATAATGATGCTTCCTGTTCTGTTCTCCGTTCTTTCCTAATAATTCCTAACATGCTGTTTTCTTTCACTGCTCTTGAGCATTAAGCTGACATTTTAATTGAACTATTATAGCTCCAAGATATCTCCCCCCCGCCCCCAAATGCTAATAGGTTGCCAGATTTCATCAATCTAGGATTGCTTTTCCTCTTGAGTGCATCACTTCACATGTATCAGCACTGAATTTCATTGCTTTTTTATTCACACACTCTGTATTATCGAGTCCACTTGCCTATCCTTTGCAGTCAGTTTTTACCAGTTTGAATGTCTTGCTATGATCAGCTAACTTTGTCACCTCGCTTTTCCAGGAACATAGGAAACTAAGCCATAAGGCTTCTAATTTTATTTTAAAAACAGAAATTAACTACCCAGAAAACTTGTTAATTCAGAATTAAGGTTGCTCATCTGAGTTCTGTTCCATTACTAGCTCACTATGACCAGTTCAATCCTTCTGTGTCTTGTACAGAAGACATGTGAGTGGATGAAACCCATCTTATCCGAGTTAGCAAAGAGCAGTCAAATATTTACTGAGTTACTTATTCAACTTGATTAAATGAACAGAATATTAAAAAGGCAAGTAACAGGGGGAATATGTACAACAAAATCATTCAACCAAACCAATTTTATTAGCCATTCAAGGAACAGGCTTTTGGCATTAGGGGTGTTTGTTTACTAATTGGATTTACTATAGCAATGATTACTTAGTCTCTCACAATTTTCTGTGCTTCAACATTTATCTCCCGTCTGAGTGAAATCTGTTGATGCTTATGGCAAGATTCCCATTTCCTTCAAAGAGAGTTGGGTCAGGCCTCTCCCTTGTAGGACAGTTTTAAAAGATATGAATAGTATAATCTTGTTTTCCAGCTAGCTAATGTTAGAGTAGCTCTGATATTTCTTTTTCTGTGCCTTTCAGGAGATAACAGACAGACAGATCGTGTAAAAAACTAGTTTGATCATTTTCCACTCCATATAGAGTACTCGCAAAATATTTGTGAAATGATGAAACTTGTCACAATAACCTGAATTTTCAGATTTCAGGTTGGAGGGGAAAGATTTAAAATAGTTCAGGAATGAAGGAAGAGCTATGATTTGTGTTAGAAGCAACAAGGTACTGTATAAAACAATATTTATTTCTCCAGCATGCTTACAGTAATTTCTTCTGTTGAGCTTCTTCAAGCTTAAAACCAAAACTGAGTTCTATCTCCCTGCACCTAAAACAAATCTAACGTATAAACTGATTTGATTGGTGACTAGCCAGACTCCGGACATAACTCTTCATAGACTTGATTTTTATGATTAGTGTGTGTTTTTCAATTAGCACAGGAAATACGCTGTAATGGTGAAAGGAACTTTTCAGCTCCCTTTCCCAGGCGAATTACCTTGAGTGATTTCGGACCTCTGTGTGTCTGGATCTGTGCACTCCTTCCCTGTTGCACACGTGGGCATGTAGCGGAGTTTCCCCTACGTGCTCAGATAGTCCAATGGGCTGGGGAGACTGGCTGCAATCCCTGTTGGAGCTTCCCTATGGAACAGAAGCCTTACCAGCTCTTCACAGTCTGTGATAAAGGTGCAGGACAAAAGGCAGTTGTGCTGGATGGAGGGGACAGGTACTATTATATTACCTTTTTCTGTCTGAAGTGGGGTTATATGGTGGTTTGGGGGCTGCTTGCTTCTGTAAGCTGAGATGGAGTCCAGACAGAGGAATGAAAAGCTTGTTTAACAGACTGATGAGGAAGCAACCCATGTTTTATGACCCTCTTTGATCCCTGACCCCATAATGAAATGCTCTTTCCCTAAAGTAAAACATTCTCAATTCTAGCTCTTCTCAAGTGCTTCCAGGACCCCTTGTCTACTCACTATAACAGTTTCTCTGCTTTTTATGTTTTTCCCCTCAGTATTCAGTCTGAAGTTTACTGCTTGTGATGATTCTCCCTTTACCCATCACTTCATAAATCTCAAGTCTAAATTTGAGACCTGTGAATTTTGAGTGGTACTTTGATGTTTTACAATTATTCATTCTTTATATATTGATATTGTACTTCTCATTCAGAACATCTTCAATCTCTCTTATTCATGTTCCTGTTCTCCTTTGATCTCTATCATTAGTGAGTTCTTATTTTCTGTGTGGATACTTTTTCCCCCTCACTTTTACAGATCTTACCACTTCACTATTGATTTTCTCTTCTCTTTTTGTTCGAGATGCCTTCTTTATACTTTTGGTTTGGATTTTTGTTTCCTTTTTTAAACTTAAGTGCAATTGTTTATTTTTTCCACCTACTTGATCAAGTATCTTTACCTTAAGCCATTTTACCTAGAAAGCAGCCAGTCAAACAGAAGCATACAAGAATAGGATCAGTTCCAGGAGAATTTTAATTTCAAATGAAGTCACAGGAAAATGCCCAAGAAAGAAATGATCAGAACAGAGACAAATTATTAATTTTAGTTTGAAAACAGTCTGATGTGAAGAGGTTTTCAATTAATTGCTTTAATTTTTATTCTTTTGAGGGAGGGGAAAAAGAATTATTTTTAAAGGTGTTCAGGAAAGACAAATCCATTATAAATAGCCAAAAACCTTTTAACTCTTCATTCAGGATTTCATTTGTATTTTTTCCTTGTGTTCCTTGTGGTGTTTTAATATCCCACTAGGTCCACCAAGAGAATTCTTTTCTGATCTAATTCTTGAGTACTTTCTGCTGTTTGTTTGTGGATAACTTAGTTATATTGTAAGAGAACGCTGTGCAACCTGTCTTGGTTAAGGAAGACTCTTGTAAGCCTGTCTGAATTGTAGACAACTTTGTCTTCCACTTTTTGAGACCAAGATAGAACATAGAACATTAATCTGTTCTGCTCTGAAAAGTTTGTGATCAAGGTAGACAAAAATGATGAAGGAAAAGAAAAAATGATTTTATTTTTGATGTCAAAGGAGGATGAAGTGAAAAACCCAACATAAGGTGAATTAAAAATTTAGTCAAGAATGTCTCCTACTGCAGAGAATAACAAAGAAAACTTATTTTTCCCATCTTGTATTTAATACCCATCTATTTAAACTCAATCTTACAAACAGTACCATAGCTTTTTTATGTTAAATAATTATTGATGACAATGAGAGTAGTAGTTGCTTTTGCTTAAATATGCATTTTCGTCTTTGGGACTGGTGTTGCATATAGAGGGCTGTGCTGCTCAATATCTAGTCAGTCTTCCAGAGGCAACATAGCTAGAAGCCAACATCCTCACTTGGGAGGTAGGTTGCACTGTCTCAAGTATTTGTGGCACTTGGATAGGTCTCTTCACCATGTAGGAGGCATTCCTGCTGGGCAGGTAGCACTGAGCTGAGACAGAGCTTGGTCTCTACATACCTGTCTCTCTGACTGTCTCCTCCCTGTCTGTGTCTCTCCATCAGTCTCTCTGCCTCTCCCTCCTTCTCTCTCTCCCCTTTTGTCCCCCACCCCCCTATCTCTCTGTCTTTCATTTCTTCAGGACAGCAGTCTTGCACTAGCTTTGTCTCCTATTGCTATAATTGAGGTTTAGGAACTCAGTGTGCCTGATTTTCTGGGCAAGTTACGTCATCGTGATGTGCCCCTGTCTCCAAATGTCATCTTGGTCTGGTAGACCGTGACTGTTTCTCAGAGAAAGGGTTTCTGGGCAGGGAGAATTAAGCAGATTCCAAAAATTTGTTTTGTAGCAGACATGGGATCACAGTTCTTCTCTCTTGCACAGACTTTTGGTGGATGACTTTGAGCAAATCACTTACTCGGTGCTTTGGTTCTCATCTTTCAAAGCAACGAGGCTCAGGGCTCTTTTGTATTTCATTAGAGAAATCTGAGCTAGATGCACCAAAAACTGTATTGAGATGCTGCAGTGCTGGAGTGTTGGAGGCCATACAAATACCTAACGTGGACTGTAAATTTTAACTGACAATTATAAAGGATTTTTGCTTAATGTCTAGGCTTATTTTATTTTATTATGGCACTCAGCCTTGCCAAGAGTTACCTCATGCTACTTGAGATATTAATCTGTGTATAGGAGAAGTGGTGGCTTGTCAGGCTTCACTGACCTGGTAATGTTACAGAAAGTGTTGACCCTTCTATAGCAGCCACTGCAATAAAGGATTATTGCAGGGAGTCAGCTCAGAGTTGCAGGCAGCATCTTCTAAAGAGTAGCAGTCCTGGGCTTGCTTCAGCAACGTCAGACAGACTCTTCAGATAGCCTGTTTTTACAGTCTGCCGTAGCATTTGACAATTGTTTTTCCTTTCTTCCTCCATACCTCAATCTCTGTTCCTTCTTACCAATCAGAATATTCATGGTCTGCTGATATAATTAGAAAATGGAACATGCTGTTCAGAGGTATTGATCTAGCACTTTATAATAAAAGTTAGCAATGTTTAATTTCTTGTTGTCAGCTTTCATTGTGCTAAAGAAATCAATTCACTATTGTCTCTTCTCCATTATTCAATTGTCTAATGAGCTACCTTGCAGTCCACTCAAAATCAAATTTTTATGATGAATCACTGTAGGAATGGAGAGTACATGAACCTATGGACATGAGAATTATCCCAAATCCATAGTAGGGTGGGATGCACTTCCCTTCAAATAGAAAGAAATTTTTTCTTTTCTCTCTTAAAAAATTCCCTAAGACAGGTTTTCTGTACTTTCACTAAACTCCACAAGATGTTTACTATAACTTGTTTTCTCTCATTTATGATTCATGTGTCATCCAACCCTCGCTGAATAAGTAGAAATGTTTCTTTAATTTCACTGTCAAAGTGATACCTCTCTTATTTTTCCCTTCTTACCTCTCTCATTCCACACCAAATTAGTCTTAAAAAGCAAAGACAGAGCGGTCTTGTAAGAGAGAAAAGTATAGTCAAAATATATCTCTCTACTCTGGTTGTCTACTATCTCACAATAAAGCAAATGCTCTCACTCTCTAAAGCAACTACCATAATGATTTGCTTTGTATATCACTGAGCGCATTCACCCTGACCTTCCCTTGCAATTTCTGAACACTGCCACAGTACAGATGATGATGATGCAGGTAAGAAATAAATGTAGCTATACTTACTTGTTTATAGGTTACATGGCTACATTTATTTGTTGTTCCACATAAAAGGCTATGAGCTTGCTGTTGCTACTCTTTTTTCTAGTTCAGATTCTGTGGGTTCTTGATTTCGTAGAACTGGGGACTGCAGCTTAATCCTGATAATTGCCTGAAGAATAAAGTTTAAGAGGAATCAGGATTCCTCACCTCTTTGAAAATAACTTGCAGTACATGTATATTATGCCCAACAATTATTTTGTAAAATTTATTTTCATTGCAAATAGTGCTGTTTGGACATTCTCAAGTTTCAACTCAGACTTGCCTTGCTTCTAAATACTAGCTGAAGACAAAAGGCTCCATATTCTTGGGCTCACAGATAAATGAACCAATTTTACAAACAGAAAAAAAGGAATAATATTCTTCAGGAAGAAACGTACCTGAACACTTTTATTTGTGCATTAAGTAATCAATCATTTTGTATATTAGGAAAACTGTAACATAAATCTTAATACTGTAATACACACTCAGCCATTGCTTTCATCTATTTATAAATCAGATAACATTGTAGCCATCATTCTATTTTTGCAACTTGCCAGGTAGTAAAGTAAGAAGCTTATTGCAAGTCAGTAATAAGAAGGGAAATAATGGCCTGGGAGGCACAAGGGTGAATGAGTTAATGAGTGAACAGTTTGAGTTTTCTCATTGGTTTTAACCCTGTATAAACTTAATGGCTTCCTTTGAAATGTTTCTTAATGAGAAAAAGCAAAGTGTAAGTTACTTAATGGTATTACATTGAAGACTTTATTTTCTTATTTAAATTGGATGTTACAGTGTATCTAGACCATATCTATAGCAAATAACTTTACATCAGACGTGTATACCCTTTCTGGGCTTGGTGTTAGCAGGAAGGAAAGAAACTGCAGCAGTATTACCTGTCAAGGGAAGAAAACGTGGCTATATAAAGTATATAACTAGTGATCTTTAATAGCTTATATAGACTGTAACATACAGTATGATAACTCAAGCATGGCAATAGCAAATACAATTGTCAGTTATGCTTGTCTACAGTAATAGCACAATTGCATTGCATATGATTATGTTAATTGGCAGTGGTAGACACTGAAAAACTCATCAGCGTGCAATCATGTTAAATATTAGCAGCATAGCATAATCGTTATGATGAGCACCCTCAGATCCTTGAGCTCTCCCACTCTGTTCAGATGCAGAGCACCCTTCTACTGGCCCTTGGTCCATGCTTACAATATGGGGGCTTTAGGGGATGTCTTGCCTAACGTGTTGGGATGGCTTTGAGATGCCTGCCTCCGCAGGAGCTGATTCTCACATGCTGACGTTTTCAACACTGAGCCTCTTCTGATCCCATCCTGCAGCCTTTGAAGAGTTGTTTTATTCTACAGTCCGTGGCTTTCCGTACCTCCTCAGTTGCTCCTGAAAGGCTGGGAATCCATATTGGAAATGTGGGGATACTGTGCATGGTTACATATAATCAATTAGCTAGAATAATCATAATTGCAAATCTATAATATTATCAATAATACTTTCTAAATGAGAAAAAGGAATACTTAAGTGTTTAGTGTTTTTTATATCTGAGTTTTTTGTGAGGGGCTGGTAAATAATATTTTGACTAATACAGAAATGTTATATGGAAAATAGCTCTAGAAGCTATAGCATGGAAGATTTCTCAGTATTTACATGCAAAAGTGAGGGAAGAAAAAGGGGACAAAAAAATGTTTTCAGTCCATTTGTATTTGAATCAAATCGACTAAAAGCCAGTAAACTCTATGGAAATAACATCTTTTTTCCTAAATTTTTCATAGAAACAAATTGTCATTTTTCACTCAGTTCTAACAAGTCATATACTGCAATTGCATAGATCTTTCACGGATATAAAGACAACTTTTTTCTTTTAGTTGGGCATGTAGGAAAAAAGATTAAAAGAGGGCTATGACCTGCTTTCATTTCTGCCAGTATAGATCAGATTTAAAATATCGATTTACTTAGATTTGGCCTGATTTAAAGTTTAAACATGTCAGACTGTAGAATCTGCTGAGGACAGTGGTGGTGTTCCTTTTCAGAAGACCCAGATTTGTAGATGCATATGCCTTTAGAATAAAGCAGGGAGATGTCAAGGAAAATCATCTTTGCAAATGTTTTGTGCTTCTACCCACAGCACATCTCGGAAGAATTTCTATGAATAATGGTGCATACATTTTTTTTTGCCTTATCAAACTTTCTGCAAGGCAGATGTTTCCTTTCTCCAAAGTGCCCCCTTTAAAACCCCCTCACCCCTATCTAATGATTAACCTAAGAGGATCTGACCTTATCACAATAGCTGTATCTGCCAATTATGTTTTCAACTTCAGTAAACACTAATGTAATGGTGTATATATATTTATACGATAGTTTTGATGATTCTACTAGTTATTAATCTTTTAGCTGTTTAAAATTAAGCCAGTTTTCTACATAGTCATAACAGACCTCTTATTCTTACAAAACCAAGCAGTTAGTATGGTTAATTGTGCAATGAATATGTAAATGTTGCTATGCAACTCCAAACAGCAAGAAGGTTAGATATCAATTAGATATTGCACTTAGAAGTAAGTAAACTAACTAAAATTAAATAGTTTGGTAGGCACTTCTGCTGCCTTGGAAGGCTGGTCCCCTCCTAGGGACAGAGCTGTAGATGTGATGCCTTGAATATTGGCAGAATTCTACGTGACAGCTTTAATTTATGCTGTTTGATTAGACGGTTGTGACACTGCATGGATGCTGAATCCTGGCATCTTAGCATAAGTGGCACTGCTATATCGCTGCCCACAGGAAAACATTATTACCTTGGTAAAAATCATATCAGATAGATTTGTCTTTCCTTCTAATCTTTTTAGAAAGTATTTGCTAAAGACATGATAGCTGAACTGAAGAAACCTCACTGGCACTTCTGGGTTTGGGAACTACCCGCTTTATTCTCTCAAGAACATTGGCCTAGTGTAAAATGGAGGTGAGCTTGGGGCTGAGGGTTTGAACCTTGCTCTGTAGCCACCAGGAAAGTAGTGTCCTATCACTGCTCGTTGATTTCTTCTATGATACCCATGGGTGTGGGTCACCTATTAGTAGTGAGACATGGAGACAAACAGAGAGCGAGACAGGAGTAAAATCTCTGAAATATGCTGTATACATACAGAAAAAGCCTTACGCTTGCTATTAAATCTAGCTATAAATGCATTGCTGGGAGGAGAAGGAGGCTCAGCAATGCTATTTCTATCAACATATAAAGTTTACAGTGCTGCAGAATATAACCTACTGCATATAAATCAAAGCATGTAACAAACTTGAACTCATAAAGATGTGTAATGTTCACTCAAACCTCTGGCATTTCAAATTCCTGCCTACAGGGACTGTAACTTACTTCAGTATTTTATAAATCAATAAGAGTGAATATGAATATTTTGACCCAAACTCTGCTGTTATTAATGAAGGTAGTATAGGGATATGTAAGATGAATTGTAAAGGATTGCTGTTCATAAACTTTTAAAGCCGGAAAGGACCATCATATGTGATCATCTCATTGACGTTCTGCCTAGCACAGATCATAGAATTTTGCTCGCTAGTTCCTGACCTGAATCGGACAAATGCTCAGAAAGCCTTGCTCCAGTGTACTCTAGCCACAGAACTCGGTTGTTTCTTCAAGGTGGTTTTAAAAGAAGCATCAATTACACAGAGAGAGCTATGGCTGTCGTCTTATGCGTAAGAATCATAGAGTGATTTTACAGTGCAGTATACCTTTGGGAGGGGTTTTCTCTTCTGTTGTAGCCTTTAAAGCTGCTATAAAGGCCATTTAATAGGCTGGGAGAGGATATCCTTGAGTGCAGGCAGTATCTAGCCAGAGACTGTCCTAAATGACTCAGACTGTACCCTCAGCAGAGACAGCAAGAAGGCATGAATCCTTTGTACCATTTATAGTTGTGTGCCTTGGCAGCTGCTGTAGGTAGCAGAACAATCATTGAGCAGTCCTGATAGGGAAATGTACTGTAATTTAGCAGGTTGGTTTTTTTTTCCCCTGCTTTACTTTATGCTGAAAACCTTACCTACTCTTATCAAAGTCCAGAATATGAGGTCCAAGATGGCTCAAAGCTGATTTTATCCCTTCCCCCCCCCAAAGGGAGAAAGAAAAAGTCTTCTCTTTTTTCCTTTATTTATTTATTTTTACTGAAAACAGTATGCTATAACCAGCCTTCTGTAATAGGTTAGTAAAATCTTCCTTTAAGTAACAGAGTTATTTTGAATTGTAGACTTCTTCCTGCACATCTGGCGTGGTTTGACCCCAGCCAGCAACTGAGCCCCACACAGCCGCTCGCTCGCTCCCCACTGGTGGGATGGGGGAGAGAATCAGAAGATCAAAAGTGAGAAAACTCGTGGGTTGAGATAAAGACAGTTTAATAGGGAAAACAAAAGCCGCGCAGGCAAGCAAAGCAAACCAAGGCATTCACTCAGTACTTCCCATCGGCAGGCAGGTGTTTTGCCATCCCCAGGAAAGCAGGGCTCCATCACGTGTAACGGTGACTTGGGGAGACAAACACCATCACTCTGAACATCCCCCCCTTCCTTCTTCTTCCCCCAGCTTTATATGCTGAGCATGACGCCATATGGTGTGGAATATCCCTTGGGTCAGTTGGGGTCAGCTGTCCCAGCTGTGTCCCCTCCCAGCTTCTTGTGCCCCCCCAGCCTGCTCGCTGGTGGGGTGGAGTGAGAGGCAGAAAAGGCCTTGACTCTGTGTCAGCACTGCTCAGCAGTAACGAAAACATCCCTGTGTTATCAGCACTGTTTCCAGCACAAATCCAAAACATAGCCCCATGCTAGCTACTGTGAAGAAAATTAACTCAGCACAAAATTAAACCAGCACAACATCCTTAAGGTTTGTGTCCATGGTAGTTTTTAGAGCTCAAATTTAGGTGCCAGCTTATCTGCAGTAGAGATGACAGTGCTGTGGAGTGAGGAATTGATAAGATCTCTACTAGCTATTTTAGAATGTCAGCTGTCTCTTATGACATGCTGCGTTGTCATTAATTTTTATATTGTCAATTTTCCTAATCATAAGCACATTTGAAAGAGCAGATCCCTGGGCAAATCTTGCATCACTGTTTTCTTCATGGGAAATGAAAAAAGTTTTAATCCTGTTCATCCCTATAGTTCTGATGAAACTGTGGAACTACTCTGAGGCTGAGCAGGCTCTTTCTGCTCAACGTGCAAACCCCTGTGTTAAGTCTGAATTGGGCAGTTAGCACTGATGGTGGACGCATGGGCCAGAGAACCTGGCTTCATTCTCAGATCCCAAGTTGCTGCTCCTTGGTGACAGAAATACAGCTCGTATTTGTTTTATTTTCTAAAGTTTCTAGTTCCAGCTGCCTCGTTCAGCTTAGCTGTACCCAGTCAAGGACCAGATTGGTCCTTGGAGAAGAGAGGTGATACCCAGTACTATTATGTACTTTCCTGCCTTCTCCAGAGTCTGCTTCAGTCCTTGGTAAAGCTGAGAATAGTTTTGGTGTTGCTCTAAATTGTACTTAACTACCCCTTGCTTTTAGATCCTTTCCAGAGTCCTGGAGATGCCGTACCACAGCGTAACTCTGGTCATGTCCTTTGCCTTAGTTGCACATTCTGTACTAGGGACAACATGGGATAGGAGGAAATAGAAAAAGCTTTAAGATTCAGCTACACTTCGGTAAGCCTTTTGGGGAATAGGAGAAGAAAAGGGTACTTACATCTATTATGAAGGTGTAGTCCCTGGTTTATATGGGTCCCTTGAAGTTAGGAGAAAAAGATACAGTCGTCTTAGGCAGATAAGAAGACCTCCTATTTATTCTCATGATTTCTACTCTGTTAGTTGTTTATCATGCTGTACAAAGGCTTGGTTTTGAATGCTTTTGCATAGAGTTGAGTATTTCGACTTTATAGCACAGGACTCCTGAGCGTTTAATGAGAAGGAGCTGGTATTCTTCTGAAATGGAGCAATACAACTGAGATATAGAAAGACGACTGGATTTAACCTTTTCAAATTGAGCAATTAAATAAAACACTTAATCATCTATAAGTATGGAGAATTTAGGTATTCTCTGCCATCAGCAATGTCTACACAGCTCTTAAAATGAAAATATATAATTCCTATAATTTAATTCAGTCACAAAATAGCAGATCAGAAAAAGGAGAATGAATCACTGTCACAAATACTGTTCCTCTGCTGCACTGACAAGGAAAGATAAAATGGAAAGAATCATTAAAACAAGTAACCATTTACAGATTTGAATTTGGATCTCCTGTACTGAGAATAAGCATCCTCTTTTTCCCTTAATATTAAGCAGGAGTAGCGTGTTCCGTCATTGTACCTCATCATTTGGCATTATTGCATGAGTTAGTGCAGCGTGAGTAAATACAGTGAAGAGGGTATTAAATGCCGCCTTGCAGCAACATTCTTCTAAACTGCAGTCCCTACCTGCTTTCTGAAAGTAGGTATTTTTCAGTGAAAATAAATTATTTGTATTTCTTTCAGCAATGGAGCATAATTAGAGCCACACAGATGGTTGATTGTTTAGTTCAATGTGTGAAGACCATTCAGAAAACTGGAGACAGAAGGAGGGGAATAGTTTAGACTGACAACAAAGTTATAGTTTTGGGTAATATTAGATTGACTACTGAATTGTTTTAACTGAAAATGGATTTCTGTCCCTGTTTTCCCCTCCAGTTTCAGGCAGATGCAATCCCTTTAAAAAAAGGCTTGGGGTATACTGATCTTCCATCTTTGCAGGCAAAGGGATTTGGTGTTATCCACAGTCTGACAAGATGACACATCCTCTAAATCCTATAGTCCGGTACACAAAGGAGGGGGAGGTATTTGTGTAAGGAGCAGCTGTGAAGGAAGGTCTGGTTATAATTACTAACTGTACCTGCGTCATAGTAGGATATGCACCTGGTACTGCACCTTTCCCTTAGCCAGGAGAGTACATGATTTGACGGACAATAGGATGTTTTGGAATGGCTTTTCTACCCTTTAAAGTCATTATACTTTATTTTTAAAAATAATGACTGTGAACTGAGGGAGATACAGACTTTGCCACTGCTGATGGAGGGCTCGGAATCTTGAGTAGTCTGGTGATCAGAGCAGGGCTGTGTAAGATAAGCTGCTGTGCCTTCTTCCTGTCCCTCTCATCTTAAAAAGAGGGGAAGAAAAATTCAGAAATTTGGAAATAAGTCACTTAAACAATGAAGTGGTTTACCCCCCTTTCTTTTTCCTTCAGGGTAATGTAGTTACAGTAGTCACAACTGTTTATTGTGTCTATTTCTCTTGCCTGTTTTTTTGCCAAATGCATTTTTCTGATTTTTCAAGAAATGTTTTGCTCTGACCAAAAATAGTCTCGTGTTCACATTTGCCCTTTTCCTCACCAAGTGTTTCCCACTGAAAGCAGCGACATGTATGTCATGGAGCCAAGGTGCAGCCCTCCACAAAGGGTGTTTTCTGGACAGGATGCTTCCTGTCCACTTTGTGTTCCAAGGGGAAAAATATTGACATGAGACTTATAATAGAAATCAATGAAAACTAACATGATAGTAATGATACAGTACCTGATTACAAGGAAGAAAGGTCTTGTGGTTAGAACTAGGGCTAGGAGTCAGCAGAGGGATTTCAACTTTTTCAAAGGTGCCTTTGTAGACTGGTGTTTTACTTCCATTTACCCATCCTGATATGGTAGTATATTTTCCGTTAAGTAAGGACTGGAATCACAATGATGACCTCTGTGAATGTAGGAGATGGGTTCTGTCTCCAGTGGATTACAGTCAAGATAATAATTATCTAAGGTAGTACATAAGGATGACATGTTTTCACGTATCATTAGGTAAAAGTGTGCACTTGAAACAACAAACTTCTGTTGCTTTTCATTTAGACACTTTTGACACACACTACCATGTGTAGATGGCTTTATATTCAGGATGAGATGTAGTTGTGTCATTCTTTGGATGATGTAGTACTTCTTTGAGGTTCTAGGCCTTCTTTTTTTGTTTTTTTTCCCTGAATTATTTCAGTCTTTTAAAAATGTCAGTGTGTATATATATATCTTGCAGCTGGACTTTTCTACAAACTTGCATGGAAAATATTTTTTTCTTTCTCAAGCATAAGGACTGCTCAATGGTAATGACTATAATAAAATATTTCAATCCATCTATGCAGGCCTCTGATCCATAAACCTTACTGCCCACAGCCTAAAGAAGAACACAGAAACACATCAGTTGTGAAATAGGTCAGAACCGAGCTCCTTTTTACGGCTGCGTAAAATAGGGGAAGAGAACGTGATTGACTAGGTGAGGGTCATGTAATAGCTTGCAACAGAGCTGAAAAGAGTCTTTAATTGAAAAAGCTTCTGAGTTGGCAGTCCAAGTTACTGCCTAAGGTGTCTCTGGAGCGTATTTGTATTGGATATGTGCCTATATTCTATTTAATGTATGCTGTTTACAAACTGACCTTTCTGGGAGGGAATGTTCTCTATCAGGTATTGTTAAATTCTTTAACATAAAGCCCATAAAAAAGAAGGAATTTCTGACTTCTGCATAAGAAGACAGATAGCAATAACTGGCTGAACTTAATGAACCGCTCTGAAAGGAATATGCTTTTGACTGCATTTATTAGTTACAGGAGTTGCTTTGAATGCCAACGCTCCATCCCTGTTTCTGTCAGCATTCAGCTCTGCTACTCTCACAGTCATGCTTTAGCCTGTTGCCCTCAGCTGTATTTTAATTGAAGCTCATAATATTTTAAGACTGCTTTGTCTTTCCAGATATCAAAGCAAATGGATTTATAAGTCCCTTGACTCCTGTACTATACATATGAGCTGTCTTTCTACAACATGGGAATTGGTAAAACAAGCAAAATGTCATTCACACTGGGCTCAGCATTTGAAGAAGTTCAATATTAATTGCCTAGCAGATATTTTCTAGAAAAAGTGACTTAATATCATGACATTCTGTGCTTAGTGCAGGGTGAAAGAGCAAAAGGAAAAGAACCTAAAGCTGACAGGATTTTTAACAAAGGGCATTTATAAAATTGAGGCAGATTAGTTTTCATGAAGGACCCATACAGGCTGATTCAAAGTGAAGTACACAGAATGCTATTACATTAGCAACCAAATTAGCACGGTCCCTCAGGACTCAGACCTTGACAGAGCTAGGGATGGGAGATTTCTTAAGAGGCAATAAATGATATTCTGAAATGTCTGTGTAGCCTGGCTTATCACAGAATCATTGAGGTTGGAAGAGACCTCTTGAGGTCATCTTGTCCAACCCCCCGGCTCAGGCAGGGCCACCGACAACCACTTGCCTAGGACCATGTCCAGATGGCTTTTGAATATATCCAAGGATGGAGTTTCTCCAACCTCTTTTGGCAACCTGTTCCAGTGCCTGGTCACCCTCAGAGTAAAAAAGTATTGAACTTCATAAGGTTCCTGTTGGCCCATTTGTCCAGCCTGTCAAGGTCCTTGTGGATGACAGCATGACCCACTGGTGTATCAGCCACTCCTCCCAGTTTTGTGTCCTCAGCAAACATGCTTGAGGGTACATTCTGCCCCAACATCCAGATAATTAATGATGTTTTTAAACAGGATTGGACCCACCATTGACCCCTGGGGTACACTGCTAGTTACTGGCCTCCAACTAGACTTAGTGCCGCTGATCACCACCCCCTGGACTTGGTTATGTTTAGCCAGTTTTAAATCCACCTCACTGTCTGCTCATCCAGCCCATATTTCAACAGCTTCTCCATGAGGATCTGATGGGGAGATGGTATCGAAAGTGCTCCTGAAGTTAAGGTAGGCAATATCCACTGCTCTCCCCTTGTCTACCAAGTTAGTCTTTCATCATAGAAGGTTCTCAGGTTGGTCAAGCATGAGCTCCCTTTGGTAAATTCATGCTGACTACTCCTGATGTCCTTCTTGTCCTTCACATTCCTGGAAATGTTTTCCAGGATTATTTGCTCTATCACCTTCCCAGGTGCTGAGGTAAGGCTGGCCAGCCTGTAATTCCCCGGGTCCTCCTGCTTGTCCTTTTTTGAAGATAGGAGTGACATTTGCTTTCCTCTGGTTCGTCTGGTTTGTGTGCTGAATTTCTTCCTTGAGGTGTTCTGCCCTCAGCTTAGGTAGATTTTTACTTCTAAGTAAATAAAGACGAAATAAGTGGTTTTCTGCAAAGCAAGCTGCTGCTTTGTAAGAACGAAAGCAAGCAGAAGGGGGTGAGACAAGTTTGGATTTGGAGAGCAGAACCACCATTGTTCAAGTAATCCTCACTGTATTAAACCTGCAGCAACCTTTTACAGTGACAAAGAACAGTCCGAACACTTGATTATAAAAGAGAAAGGCTCTCGTAGTATTAATAAAACAGCGTTCTGTCTGATCTTAGAGTCCCAGCTTACACATGTAAACTACGGATATTAGAAAGTGTTTTTCCTTGCAATGTTTTTAATCACATTTGTTTTCCCTAGTAGGTCAGGAACAACTGAGAACACAGATTAACTCTTTCATGCAACATACATGCAGCATTGCATGCCACCACTACCATAGCCACGGTTTGTTGGATCAAGTGTGCTATAGCTGCAACAACTCTGTTATGTATGCTTAACAGTCTCGCCATGTGGAAATGGAGACAACCTCTTGACTTGCTTTATTTCCATGTTAAGTGCATAGGGAGTGTGGGAGGAGGTACCTGCAGCTTAGGAGGATGAAAAAGCTTATCCTGGCTATTATTCTGATGCATACAGAATTATCCATTCCAGATGAATGGTGTATATTTTCAAAACTGTATAAATGACTAAAACTGTGCGTACTCCCAAGCATAGGGTAACATTTTCTAGTTATTAAAAATTAAACATTTTTGAGAATGAGCCTTGGATTCTGCAATTATGTAGATACACAAGACAAAACATTTCAAACATGTCTGTATCATATAGACAACAGCTATCTAAAATCCCCTTAATAGGCATTTTTAATTTTCCAGGTTGTATGACTTCAATTATTATTTTACAAGGGAAACAGTGGGAATTAGGAAAACTGGATTCTTTTCCCACCTTTGCCACTGGTTCCTTGTGTATTGTGAGAGAAGTGTTGTAACGCTTCTGAGCCTCAGTTTTCTGCACGTCAGATAGGGCATATTGCAGCAACATGCATGCAAAGTATATGAAGAGTATGTATTTGTACTGTACAAGAAATAAGGTTTCTCTCAAGGGAGAATTGATGTGTGTTTGGTGGGGCAGGATGCTGAAATAAAGCCGATGTAAAGTTTTATGTGCACACATAAGAAGATGGAAGATTAAGAAATATAAAAGGCAAAAGAAGAAAAATGAAATTTTTTTTCTTGATCTTCTTTTCATGCCTAGCAAAATATGTAGCCAGATGCTTGAAGTCACAGATATGGTGGCTGGCCATTTAGGTGACAGCTGTCATTGAGCAGGTAAATATTAATCAAGATTTGTATTACCTAGAGCAAAACTGGGGGCAGAGGATGGTGAAGGAATCGTATCAGTGGCAGGATTTATAAAATCAGGCTCTACAACATAGTCTTGCTGTGCTCTTCTTTCCTTAAGGAAATCAAGCATTAAATGTTGTCTTCCTGCTTTGTTTATTTTCCATCACATTTATTTTCCTCCTACATCAAGTGCTGCAAGCTCCTCTCACTCCGTTCTCCCTTTTCCCCTGCCATAATTTTGGTATCCATTCCCTCTGTGATTCAGTGTGGTCACTGGGGAAACATTGCTTTAATGATTTGCTATTTAACTGCTCGGTGTTCCTTGCATCATCAGAGAAGCGGCAGCATTGACAAAGTACAGCCTGCCCATAGGGAGTACTATATCAGTGGAGAGACAAGTTGCTATGGTAATACATTACATAGCAATGAGGGATTTTGGAAGATGCATCTGACAGTTTGAGGTAAAGTATCATCATTTCCTTGCAGCTTTCAAAAAGTGGCATAATCTGAAGTTCAGTGGGCTTTTTTTTTTCTTTTGTGAGGTGACATTTCTGAATAGCCCTGAGCATGCCACAAAACTAAAAGGAAAAGCCTCTGTCCTCAAGGAGGCAACAGTTCAAATAAAAACGGAGGGAGGAGGTCACTTCTGAGGCAATTAATGAAGCATATGGTCAAATGGCTGTACAGGTTCTCTGTATGTCCTTGCCTCTCTGTCATTTGAACACACACATCTTCCATTTTATAGGCATGAGTGATGCATGAAAGAACAATGTAGAACTTGTGAAAAGTAATCACTAGTCATAAGAAGTATTGTAAAATAGATTAGAAGGAAATTCCCGAGAATAAGGGCCAAGAAGAAGAAAGTCAGCAAAGGAAAAATTAACAACAGAAAAAACCCAACAACCCAACTTGTTTCTCCAACAAGCATGGAATTAGAAAAAAGAACCAATAATGACACAACTTGAAAAACAAACACACTGGAAACTGAAAAGTAACACCGGCAGGTCTATTTTCCATTTTCAACTTTGTCTTCAGATATTCTTCAGAACACCTATGTTTTATCCATGTATGGAGACAGAAGGGTGATAGTATATGGAAATAGGAGGGGGATAGTAAAATATTTCCCTCCAGAACAAAAAAAAGTTCCTAGAACAGGTATTTATATACTTAATGTTTACATGGGAATACGTTTTTGAACAATTACATTCCCTATCTTTGAAAGGTGTAAGAATTGTCCATGCTCTAATTACTCCTGAGATTTTGTTATTTGGTACCTTTGGATGGAACACTTGTCTGCATTGCACACCTGAGGAGTACATGTACTGGAATATTTGGCACTTAATTTTTGCTTACAGCAATTATGAATTTCACCAAACCTACAGAAGTTAACCTCTCCCTAGGGCAGGTGCAAACACAAGAACTGTATTTTAGTGGATCTTTGGCATGTCATATTCTCTTTGTCAGTCTGGATGCTTCTGTGATTGTAATTTCAATTCATCTTCTGAATAGATACCTGCAAGACATGGTTTTCCAGTGCTTACACAGCCTACTTAATGATGCACTTGTGTTTCTTGCTCTGGATATTAAAGCATCCATGGGCCGTGTGTCAGGTTTTGATTTTTGTTTCCTTTTGTGTTTTGTTTTGTTTTGTTTTGTTTTAAAAAGCAGCCAATATTGGTTTTTAAAATATGCAATATCAATGCCTAGATTCTATTAACTTTTATAAAGACTTCTGTTCCTGAGGCCCTTAAACACTTTTGAAAAATACAGCCCATACATCAAACACTGAAAGGCTCCTGAAGTAGCCAATTCTTGACCTCGGGTAAAGTCCTTCTCTTAATTCAGATATCAAATTAAGGGTTACTGTACATCTTCTTAGCTCCAGGCAAGATTAGATGCTTGAGCTAGGAGAAGACATTTGCTGTTAGGGGAGAAACTAACATAAGCTGCATTGTGTAACAAATCATTTCATACTATTAGATTTGTCATAAATGTATGATGAATGGTAATTCCCTGATCTAATATCAAACCTTTGGGAGCAATGTGTTTGAATGATGTCATTACATAATGTTTGAAGCTGTTAATATGATTATCTGGAATCATTGGAGAAGCATGATACTTGAGGAGACTGCATAATAATTTAGCTGTACTTGTTCTTACAGCATATCTACTCTGAAAAGTCTCAGTGTGGTACAGCTGAAACCTCCTATTCTTTTTCCCGGATTGTTTTTTATTCTTGTCACTAACATTGTTAGGCTGTGGCAAAGGTTATTGCAGTTACGGTTTTCAAAATCATGGCAGAGAAAGAACCACAGCTTAAAAGCGAAGGTTTGTCAAGTTGCAGAACATGACACAGTCGTGAGAGAGCTGGCAAGCTATGATTAGCCAAATAGGCTCGTTTCCCTCATTGTAATGCTTGCGTTAGAAGACAGTAACCTCTGTGGATTATGGGGTTTTTTGTTTGGTTGGTTTGTTTTTTGGTTTTTTTGTTTGGGTTTTTTTAGGAATTTCTGGAGCTGTCATAGAGAGGATCATGCATCTGAGAGTTTGGGCACAGAATAAAGGGTGGTCCATGCAGACAGAAAAGGTAGCAAAAGTGTCCGCTAGATCCCTTTCTATTGCAATGTGGTTCTTTTTCTGCAAATGTTTGATTACTGCCCATCCGGCTGAAAAAGATGACAAATAAAAGCAAGAATAGTTATTATTTTCATTTCTGTTTTATTAAATAGTTTTGACCTGATTCCTACAGTTTAACACGAATTGCCTTGTTCTTTCACAGCAGTGTTGGTTTATATCTTAAAAAAAGAAAAGGAAAGTAAGAAGGCATGGGATCTTTTCTTTTCTTTTTTCATGATGGTCCAAATTGATTAAATCTGGCTTCTACTATTTGTGTGTGAGTATACCGTATCTTAAAAATGCATATGCTGTTCTAGGCACATCCGTAAAATGCTCTGAGGTATGCCTATAGTACAAGTAGCCATACCCTTCCGGTACTTGTCTGTTGAAGATCATAAAAAAAATAATCGAATTATGTTTTTGTTTCATAAAATAGAGCTTTTTTACCAGAGAATTTTCAGTGAAAACACTTAAACCACACATATTGATAATGTGCGATCTTTATTACAGTGGAATCTGAGCATATTATATTTTGGGGCAACTAGGTGTGACTGACTAGAGTTTTCCATACACACTAAGCAAATCTTTTTGTCACAGTACCGTTATGTCTCCATCCCATATGGAAATACCTGTCATTTGAAACTGTTTCATACAGGGCACAGACTGCTTAAATAGTTCTCTGCAAACTACTGCTGAGGCACTAGTGGTGTCCAGCCTCTGGTAGAGGCTAGAATACGCATTTGCTTCCTGGAATATAAAACCTGAAAATAAAATAGTTGAATCAGGGCTTCATGTATCCTATACATCTCTGGTTTTGTTCAGTCAAACCTGTAGTTCAATGATTTCTTCTTCTTCATCAGTTTATTGCCCACATTTTAAAATTACAGAACCAGTTTCATTGATTCTTGGTACTTCTGCTGAGAAAGGGAAGAAGAATTGTGTATCTCTTCTTACACGTATGATTCTTGAAATGGACTGAGGAAGGCTTTACACTGCTGGTTTTACACCGCTGCCTCTGTGATACAGAGAGGGAATAAACAGTGTTCTTTCTCTGATATCTTTGCTCTGTGTCCTCTCTTGACCTGCTCTGCCTTTTTCAGAGCTCCTAAAGGGCTTTTTCAAAACTAGGAATTGAGGTCTTGCACACTAAAGCTTCCACGTGCAGCACAGATTCCTTTAACCTAATGTAGCTGTTATAATGATGATATAATGAGTATCATACTTATAGTCTCATAACCTACTTTAACTAGCTATAGGCTTTCTTTGTGTTGACATGCAAATGCTTTCTTTGCAGCGAAGAATGATTTAGGTTGATCAAAATCACTCAGAATGTATTAAAATGCATCCCAATTTTGACAAATTTGTCAATGGCTGCATATGGTTAAAGTATTGGAAGAAATTTTTAAAGGCACGTGTAATAATAAAACAGTTAGTTTTCTTTTCAACAGGAATTCAAAACCTGGTTGTCATTTATGACATTTCCATTAAATTTCCTGTTTACTTAGGCTGCATATTTGAGTAATATTTTGACCTCCATGTTACCATAAAGAAAGCAAAATAGTTTGGTTTTAGGTGTTAGAAAATGTTATGCTCTGGCAATGGTGAATATGGTGTATATGGTATACATATTGAACGTACGTAAACTCTTCACTGTTCGAATAGGTAAGACAGAGGAAGGTTACTTTGGGAATGGTAGCATGAAGATTTGATCCTCGTCTTATGAATTGCAATCCACTTGAACTATATTTGCCTCTGAATTTTGTACTATTGTTGTTGTACAACTATACACACTCTAAGTTCTGTGAAAGGTTCTATGAAAAAGTTCTAAGAAAAAGACCATGCTGTTGTAATCAGGTGGGATTTTTTTGTTTTGTTTTTGTTTTTAAAAGATAGGAAGTATCTTCAGCTCCTCCTGAATTGAATGGGAGTTGCAGAAGTTGAAAACCTCTTGAAAAAATCAAATCATTGCTATTCCAGTCTGGTTGTATTAGAAAAGTACAGACTTCTGTGAAAAACATTTCACGCCAGCCTGGTTTTTCAGGCCAAAGCACTTGATTTAGGTGGGCTACCTGAAATTATCTCTGTGTGAGCTGTGAAGGGGTAGAAAGGAAGCAAGTTTAAGTTTACACCTTTCACCCACATCTACAACTCACAGTTAGGAATGAACTGTGGTGTTGGGGAAGTCAGAAAACCAAAGCAGAAAACAGCTTTAATCACTGTGGCAGCTATTGGTAGATCAGAGAATCATCAATGGAACCTGGTGAATCTTTCATAACTATGCAGTCTTTTAATCCATGCCTCACTCCCCTCCCAGGAAAGTTTGTATTGACAAAGTGGCTTCTCTCACAAACAAGTAGTTGTGGTTTATGGATGTAGGCTCAGTTCTACTGTGGAGGGAGAATAATGGAGGCTTCTAGGAGGGAGAGGAAAGCAGAGGCCAATAAAGCCTTTCACGTAAGAGAGGGCAGCTGAACGTAGTCTCCAAAGCAGATATGGGTCAGAAAATGGCACCCAGTTATATGGGAGCAGCATGGTTGGGGAGGAGAGATGGTAGGACAACAGAGTGTGGTAAATTCAGTCAACACTGTCGAGTCTTCTTTTGTGTCAGTTCATCTCTGTAATTGGTCAGGTTCGTGATATATATTCCTTTAAGCAATCTAATAGCAGAGTTCAAGTGTTTTAACATCAATTTGATCTCTTAAATGGCTAATTTTGCAGTAATGTGTCCGTCTGTGCAGACAATATATGGAAAAAGCAAAAGCTGGACAGGTACAGTGTGATTTTGATGCTGGAGAATAAGCTGGTCAGCGTAAGGGACAGCTGCAAATACATCTCTCTGCTCTCTTTAATGCTTTTTTTTTTATTATGTTCTGGGCAACAAAGATGCCTTAGCTTATGCTGAAGTATCAACAAAGCCTTCTGCAAAGAGTTTAGTGAGTTGATCCAAAAACTTCTTCCACCTTGTTGATAATCCTATCTTGTATCTTGTTTCCTTGCGTATGGCTTTCTAGCCTGAGATTTTGAAGCGAATTTTCATTAAAGACAATATCTGCTTTATTTATGGCACAGTCTGATGAACAGGTTGAGAGAATTTGCATTGACCTATATATAATTATTTGGTTTAGATATTGCAGTCTGAGTCAACTCTGGGACATTTCTCTTCCCTTCCTTCCTTGCATTTACTGCTATTTATTCTTATCAAATCCAGCCAACTGTAAACTCAGAAAGAGACAGAGAGCAGACTAGGCATCCATCTGAGCATTATGACCTCCTGACATTAAACCCTGATGAACTGAAAAATCCAACAACCGTTAGCAGAAATGTCTTTGTGTCTTAAAGCCATAGAGAATCTACCAGGCTTGTCCTGTTGTTCGTGCGCATATGCCTTCAGCTGTAGTTCTCTTTTTGGGTATCTGAGAATTTCTGCTATTATTTAAAGGTAACATGAAAGTTTCTTTGTTTCTTTCATTGCCATCAGCTATAGATGGAGCTCTTAAAAAACAGAGTTAGAAGATACAGCTGTTACTGGCTTCCTCTGTAAAGTCCTTTTGTGATTTACTGTTGGAAACTGTGCCTAGGCAGGTACAGAAATACTAGATGTTTATTTACATGCTCTCTTTCACTCAACTTTTAGTCTCTACATCTAAACCTGACTGTAAACTTTAACTTCCCATGTGCTTGCTCTGACAGCTTTTCCATGCACTCTTACTCATCTTGCTGGTGCTTACACAACTGGCAAAAGGACTTCATACTCTTCTCCAACCCTGTCACCAACATACCAGGATATCTACAAATTGCATCTGAGCAGGACTGATATCCCTTTTAATGTCCATATTTTTTGACTAAAGCATTGTTTAATTTATTCAGGTACATCTGCCTCTACTACAGCCTCGTCCCACAGGTAATTAATTCTCTCTGGCATTTTTCTGCTCCGTGGTCTGCTCTACTTCGTCTGCTAGGTGAGCTCTTTGGGGCAAGGATGGCAGTATGACCCTAGGCATAGCAGGGTGTGCAGTGGGCTGCTGCAATTAAAGGCCATTGCCTGTGAGGGGAAGGGGGGACAATGGCCAGTCTGAGAGTGGGACATGGTGTTAAATCTTGGCTTCTCTTTCATGTGGCTTTGAAATAAGGATTTGTGCAGAATTTTTAGAGTGGAAAAATGAAACACTGCCACCTGTAACCTAAGTAAAAGTTATTAGCGCTTGTCTTTAATGATGCATACAGAACTTGTGCTAATTGAAGTGCAGGTTTCCATCATCACTGATATGCTAATTTAGACCACTGGTAACCTGTTGGGTGCCATGTATTTTGAAGATGGTTTTCACAGACGCGTGTGCTGAAGGAGTTAAGCAGTCACTGCTTTAAGGTCCCAACTGCTCCTCAAATCTATGTGCTAAGTGATGTCAGCTCTTGGAAACCTGGGTTTTAATGAACTTCAATAGATTACAGTGCTGAAAAGTCTATACTACTTTGACTTTTGTCAGCTTTAAAGCCAAGAAGTTCAAATGTTTAAGATCTTTGTTTCTAGAGATATTTTTGGATAGTCTCAGCAGAAGCCCAGGTTTACAGTTTCACCTGTGCAGGACTCTCAACTCTACTCTTTTATTTTCTTTTTATAAATAAATAAATTTCTACTCTGTGCTTTGTGGCTTACTGTAGAATAGTCTTTCAGGAGATAAAAGAAATGGATAATAAAAGAAATGAAAAACAGATTGTAGCTTTTAAGAGCTATGTACAGATTCAAAATATGGGAAAACTGTGATTTGGGAACACTTTTCATTGCTTTTTCTTTTGGCAGCATAAGATTTAGCAGCATTAGAAAACCTGTGTATGAAGTTTGAACATTTCTGTTCCCTTCTGTTGGTAGAAACATTTTTTTTTCCGCCCTATGTCATGGGGTTTATATGATGTTTCTTCTCTACATAGCACTCTCTTGATCAAAGATTAGAGAACAAAGATAGACAGTTATAGGCACTACATCTTTTTGAGCCACATAGAAAGTAAAATGGGCAGGCTTTTAAGATGCATTATGTATTCATCAGGCTACAGAAAAATAGAACAATATGGGGCCAAAAAGATAGTGGCAAGGTGTGGGGGCTTAAACCATAATTGAATTCAGATTGTAGTGATCTATGAAGAGAGAAGAGAAAGATATGAACACACTAAAGCAGAGGTGGGGATAAAAGTTCCTTTGCTTTCTACTTCTTTCCAGATTACAATGACAGGAGATTTGTACTAATGGCAATAAAAGGACCCTAACACCAACTAATGATAGTCACATTTTATTTTTACAGGGAGAAATATTTCATAGAGAGCATACTTCTGTGACTAAAGGCTTTGTGAGTCTCAGACGACTCCCTAAATATTCTTAAGTAAGCCTTTTCAGGTTTCTCTTAACCTTGAGAACCTATTTATACAATCTGGAGAAAAGTTACTTGTGAGAATAAATACATAGGTTACCAGAAATTTACAGGATGCTGAGAGGACAGGGACTGCCCCAGGAAACTTAGGAAAAAATGCCTTTCCTACTTAGCCTTCCATTTTCAGAAACAAATTTTTTTCTAATGTGAGGAGTGATTTATCTATTGTTTCTATTTCAAGGGCTCCAGATTACAATTTCTTTTACAGTTATATATGCCAGACCCAGAAAACACTTGAGAAATGCAGGCATCTTAAAATGACAGAATGTATCACAGATATTAAGCATTATCCTTTATTGCATATGGAAATTCTTTTGGAGAGATATTAAGCTCAGTGAGACAATGTTTCATATGTAAAAATCACTCTGAACAAGTTTATAATTACTGAAAAGGCAGACTTATTTATTTATTTTTCTTTAAAAAGCACACATAATCACTTCCCTGTGAACACAGGGCAGAAAGGACAGTACAGTTAGAGAACTTATCCACAGCCTCCAAGATACAGATCCTGTTTGCTTTGCCTCAGGCTTCCTATGAGGCTGAATAAGAGTCACGTCAGACTATTAGGCCTCCTGGGAATTTTTTGGTGAAACGTGATTTGATTTGTAAATGCTGGCTTGTTAAAACATCATTGTTTTTCAGAAAATTATTAGTACTGAAGAACCTTTGTGAAGCTTCTGGCAGGTTTCTTTAGCTTTACAGCTACGTTTCTGAACTGGGCAACTTTGAAAATGAGAGGAAGCCTACCAGTTTCACTTGACAGCTGTTGAGTGACAATGTTTTCTGATTCCTGAAAAGGTATCTCGTAAATATTTTTCAAGAGCCAGGAAAACATTTTGTAGGCAACGTTTGAATTCAGAAAATGTGAAAACTTGTAGAAAGTCAGAAATACTAAGATTAATTACAAATTTTTAAAGAGTTAATGTCAGGCTTGACAGATACTGAAAGCATATAAAAATACAGAGATGCATCTACCAAACCTTTGTAACGCTTTGTAAAGTGAAAAAAAACCCCAAAACCCAAAAGCCAAACCAGAAGGTATCTTGTCAACTTGGGTTTCTATATATTTTTGTATATGGCTTTTAGGACTTATGCCTCGTTACAAGTCAAGGTTTATCCTATTTACTTTTGATTTAAGAAAATTATGTAACAAATCATAAGCCACTGAAATCCCCTCAAACTACCTTTTGATTTACTCATGTGATGGATGGTATTTGTTTTGTATCTTTATTCTACATTAGAATGGTTAATGGGTTAGAAATACATATTGTTCTTTCTGGAGGACAGAGAGGTTGCTTCCGCCCTTGAGAGCAACTACATACCCTTGGGGTTACATGGTGAAACAGAGGGACTTGAGATGCTATTAGGAAAGAGCAGGGAGCAAACATGAAGCCTCATCTCAGAGGTGACGGAAGGATGCTTCCTAGAGCTTGAGAAGGGGCTGTGTAGAATTGTCTGTGATTTGAAAAGTCAGTGAATTGCCAGGCTGAAATCAAACCTGAAGAAAGAGGTTAGTTTATGAAGCCCCAGGTGGGGAGGTTACTCAGTCTAAGAAATAATGAAAGCAGAATCTCGTCAAGAGCTTTGGCAAACTCATGGTCTTGTTTAAACCTATTCATGGGCTTACAAGAACCTTAACTAAGGGATAATCTTGCATTTCTGTAGGGAAGGGAAAAGATTTGCTCACTGACAGTTGGATAATAGGACAGAAATGTTGTTGATTTGGAAAAGTACCTCTGCAGTAACAGAAAAATGTAAAGTGTCTTCAGAACAGCCTACGGTCATTATCCTAGTGCACAGAATAATTAACAGACACAGTGAGAGCAAATGACTTGAATAAAGCTGTATAGCAGTCATAATGGGGAAGTCTGACTTTTAGCCCTGTATACACTGAAGTAGGTCAGGTTTGAAGTCTTGTATCTAGTTCCCCCAACACCTTATCAGCTCTGAGTGTGAGGGATATATTGGGCCAGGTACAGCAGTCTGGGAGCACTTTCCATTTTCAGTAAATTAATCCTCTCACAGCATGAAATAAAAAGATCAGAACATGATGTTAAACCTCATTTTGTATTTTCAATTACTAGGGGATAATTATTTTCTTTTTAAGTCTTGGAAGATGACATGATCTGAATACTCAGACACCTGCTGCTTCTGCTTGCGTTCCTGGAAGCAGAGATAGTTCAACTGGGGGACTGCACAATCTAATTAGGTTTATTTTGCAGCCCGGCAAGGCCCTGTATGTACCATCATCTGGAGAAAAGTGCAGCACTTTAATCTTAGGTTTGGTGATGTTGGGCTTCATAAAGTAGGAGTGCAACTGCATGGACTGAATTTTGTGTGTGGATTCGGATCAGTAGAAAGTGGGACAGTGGCAAGGTGCTTCGGACAGTTGTTCAGAACTAAGTAAACGTGACAGAACAAGGCTTTCATCTTGTTAGCCCTACTTATATTTCTGCACAAGTGAATGTGAGAGTACTTCACAAGTGTGCTCAAAGAGAATAGCTATTTTTTTAAAAGTTACTGTGGGGTGGGATTTGAAACATCACAGGTTTCCTATTTCTTTGAATGGAAAATAACTGGTGACTTTTAATTGTATGTATCTGTGTGTGTTGTGTAAATGTGTATGTATGCTGTGTGTATGATTTCCCTTTATTCTATAGGCTTGCTTTTCTCCTCATAGGTTTTCACTGGATGAACTGCAGTGATTTCAAAGAAGAGAAATGTTAAGCAAAGTGTGAAAGAGGCTAAATATGAACATAACAGAAAATAAAAATATCAGCAGATTTGGCTCAGGAAATAGGTTTTGGCATTGATAGGATTCAAAATAAGCTGTATGAAAAGCGCCACTAGTAACATAACTGGAAATAAGTAGGGCCTAGCTAATGTTATGCAAAAGAATCACTGTTTAAAACCATGTCAGGACAATGTAATCCTTTTCTGTCCTACATGTAGACTCTGGAGATGTGAAATCGGTATGCTTATGCTTTCCTTATCTGGATGCAGTGAATTGCACCTAATTTGGCACAAATTTCTGCTTCTCTCACTTCTTCACTTCTTTGGATTCAATTTAAGTTAAGAAATGGAATGTGCTAGGTTACTCACAATGCTTTTAGCGTTTCAGAAAGCATCATCATGACGAGATTCACCTTGGGCAGAAAATGGAAAGAGGTCAGGAAATGAAAAGATTAATAAGAAAACACATTAAAAGACCAATATCCCCTATTAACAGCCTTCCCATGAATTTTGCCCATTGAGATATTGTGCTAGAGATTACATTTACTATGCGGTTATTTTCCTTATACAGTGAAACAGTCACTGGAAAAGACTGTTACTTGGAGCACAATAAACGCATGACAGTCTCTGTACTCTGTTGGGCTACAGATATTGATTATGTTTTATGTTTTGACTTGTATGGGCAACAGCGGTGTTTATTTTTTAGTTGCAGCTGGTAAGAACAGCGAGAAAGCTTTTATATTTATTTTCCTTTCTCACATGCCTTCAGTTACATCAACGATTAACACTGGAGACGTCACACAACACAACACAAAGTTTTAGTTACAGATCTGTTGGCTTTGCAGGGGCAGAAAGGGGTAAATTACTATTTCATTAAAATGAATTTGAGCTGTGCTTATCCTTCAAAGAACAGTGAAATTTTTGGATACAATACAGTGTATCAGTGAGACCTAAAGGAAGAGCCAAACTGGGGAAAAATGTGATAAAACTTTAAAGAAATTATATGACTTTCTTGCGGAGGGGGGGAAGGCATTCATTCTTGTTGTGGTTCATTCTGTGGCAGGCAGCTAAACACCACGCAGCCATTCGCTCACTCCCCCCCCACTCCAGTGGGATGGGAGAAGGGAAGGTGAAGGAGCCGGGGAAGGTGTCCCCCCCTCATCTCCCCCATAGATTGGTTCCCCGAGGAGAAAAGGTACAAGGTGTAATTATGAATAGTTTCCAAAAAGTGGCTCCCGAGGTACGGAGATGACAGCAATGTAGAGTACAAATACAGAAGTACAAATACAAAAATTAGTCTCATGACCAATAATTTTATCATATCATAAACTGGTAGTGTTACACAGTGCAGCAAAATGATATCCTTGATCCAGCTCCCAGAGGTGACAGACAGCACAACAGGGAACGTATACAGCAAGTAAGGTTTTACATAACACAATTTTGAGAGCAAGCACGCCAACTCTGAGAGTAAATTAATCAATATTGTGACCAGCGACTATTAAACCAATATGATGAATGCTTATAACAAATTTGCCTTAACACGCTCTGGTCAGATCTGTCATTATCTCAACCCTTCGTGTCCCACATTGGGCGCCAAAAGGACTGTTGTGGTTTAACCCGGCAGGCAGCTAAACACCACACAGCTGTTCACTCACTCCCTGCCCCCAGTGGGGTGGGCAGAGAATCGGAAAAAAAAAAGTAAAATTCGTGGGTTGAGATAAAGACAGTTTATTAGGACAGAAAAGGAAGGGAAATAATAATAATAATAATAATAATAATAATAATAATAATAATAATGATAAAAGCATATACAAAATAAGTGATGCACAATGCAATTGCTCACCACCCACCAACCGATGCCCAGCCAGTCCCCGAGCAGGGGTCGCCGCCCCCTGGCCAACTCCCCCCAGCTTATATACTGAGCATGACGTCCCATGGTATGGAATGTCCCTTTGGCCAGTTTGGGTCAGCTGTCCTGGCTGTGCCCCCTCCCAGCTTCTTGCGTACCTCCTCGCTGGCAGAGTATGGGAAGCTAAAAAGTCCTTGACTTAGTATAAACACTGCTTAGCACCAACTAAACCATCAGTGTGTTATCACATTATTCTCATGCTAAATCCAAAACACAGCACTGTGGCAGCTACTGGGAAGAAAATTAACTCTATCCCAGCTGAAACCAGGACAGTTCTTTAATTGTTTTGTCATATAAAAAGACACATTGCTTGAGTAGGATTTAAGAGATTTGGGGTTTTTTTTTGGGGGGGGAGGGTTTAATAGTGAAGTTTCTAGCAGTTGAAAGAAAATGGAAATGTTATTCATAATCAGTAGCCCCTGTGTTGGATTGCAGAATTATTTTCTTCCTCAAAAATGTTTTGCAATGACAATAGGTGTTCCTTAGTCAGATCTGTTATGTCTGCTGAAATATATTGTGTATGTGCTCTCCTTTAATGCCAGGGACAGAAGGGAAGATAAAAATAACAGTAACAACCCAGATTATAATTGGCTTAGTTTCTGAAAATTGCAATTTAATTATGTATTCTTTTTAAAAGGAAACAAATCTTCTGCCAATTACAACAGTTTTAAGGGTTTTGCTGCCTATTTCCAGTTCTGTTGTTTATAATGGTTCCAGTTTTTATAACAGCTGAAATAGGCAACCTGGAGGTTATCTAAGTGATTTTTTCAAAGATAGACATATTGTAAGTTTATTTAATCTTTCATACTGGTAATCTCTAAAATAGTTTTTCTTTTAAGCTGTTCAAAAACAGAAATAATTTCATTTATATGTTATATCCAGGCCCCCATGGCTTACTTGCTGTTGACTGTGTTTTAATCAAAAGATACCTTCACATTTTGGAGAGAAACCACATTGTATGTACGTAATATCTGTTAGAAATTTCTCTTATGTGAAAGGGCACTATGGCAAGTAGTCAATGTCCCAAGTTACTTGCCAGGAGGAGGATGAAACTGATGATGGGGAGCTCTTCCTTCTTACTTTCTGGGTCTGCACAGGGTTGGTTTTATGTTTGCTAGTACAATCCATTTGCTATTTCTCAAAGGGTTAACAATTTGTTATAGCCAAGTTACTCATAGTATGTTTTACTCATATTGGATTCCTTCTTCCTTTGCTCCCTTTGTCATCCCTAAACCCAGTTTTACCCAGCTCTCAAGGTTGTGTTTCTCTAGTGATCAGTAATTGACTATTTGTGTTTATAGCCTTGGAGCCTTTATTATAGTGCTGTGTCAGCGCTTTCAAGGTCTCCGCTATCATCTGTGCTTGTATTTCTGAGGACCCCTGTTAAAGCCACTTGTTTGTCTGCAGCAGCCTTTAAGCTGTGGTTTTCTTATAAATATTTTATTAGCACAACCTAATCACACATGCAGCCTTGTTTCAGGGTCACCGACTAGCTTATTCTTCAAAAATAACAAACCATTCTAAGAAAAACATACCTTGTGGGCACACATGGACACAACGTTCTGGTCATCGTTGCCAGTATCTGTAACTTATGGTCATACTACATGGAGATGTACAAGTATGGTGGGATTTTAGATCTGAATTTTGAAAAAGGAGGTGAAAGGGACAAAGGGACCCAAATTTTATCCTTGCAACCCTATGCATTCTTTTTGTCAAGTTTTGTGGGTTTCGCACATGTGTAACCGAATGTAGATTTTGGCTCTGTATTTTTCTCTTAAAATGATTTCTTTTAAGAGGGCATCCACAATGGAAGTTACAGGGAGGGAAATGGCCAGCCTTTGCTTTTTTTTGTGGAAAATCTTAGTTGAAGTATTGAAACTGGCAAGAAATCTTGCTAAGAGTGAGCCATCCAAGATGGCAGTGTTTGCTTAATTTGAGATCTACGTTTACAAACAGCTAAGAGCAATACAAAAGCTGTCTGTAATTTATAACTAACGCTGGGTGGCTTTACTGGTAGGAGAGATAACCTTCCAGATAGACCGTAGTATCTTGAAAGTTGAAACCGGGATAATTTGGGTTAAATTCTCAAAAGTGTTGAAGAGCTTTTAATTACAGCAGAGTCCAGTAGAAGCTTTAAAATGTATAGACCCCTTTCTTCTGGCAGTGTAGGGTTTGGGAGTCTCGGGCCACGCAGAAGTGGAAGTACTTAATTTGTCAAGGAAAATACATTTATGTTCAGCTAGGCTGTACCTACTTTGCTCTCTTCAAAAGCTTAAAGAGCTCATCAGAGGCACGTATTTAACTTTGATCTTACTGTCCAGTTTTCATCAGGAGTCTCATACACAGAAATTATGCTCAGCATGCTGCCAGGTGATTTATGTGGTCACTGACGCATAGGCCACATTGCTTTCCTTATTCTGCATAAGCATCAGGCATGAAAGAAGTCTTGAATATTCTGTAAACATTTCAAGTTCTTAACCAAAAGTTAAATTGAACTACGAATCTATCTTAATCAAGATTTTTTTTCTTGTCACTAGTTGCTGAATTATGCAGTTATAGCAACATATCCGAGGATAAAGCAATTACTTATATTAGAGTACCTGCTTAAACTTCCTGTTGTAAGTAAAATCAGGGAAGAATAAATTCCATACTTTCAAAAATTTAGGCATGCCAAGTAAAGCTAAGTAAAGAATGTTACTTGATGAATTCTTGCTGCTGTTTATGGAAAATTATGACTCTGTAGACTTGCAGGTTTAAAATTCGCTTATTAGGAGATCTATCTCCTAATAAAACCAATGGTTGTTGATAGAATATGAAAACTAATGTACTGTAAACATACCTGTTGTGAACTTTTGTGCAATATTAAGGAAGCTCGCACAGATTGTTAGCATTTTTTGCAACTTTAGCAACATGTATTCAGGTGGCCTGAAAGTGACTAATCCTTCTGGGCTTGCATGCCTGATCTTGTAACGGTTTGGAAAGAGTATGTCTGTATGTGTAGGTGGGTGCGATATGTCTAGATACAAGCAGCTGCAAGAGCTGAGAACAAAATGAACATAAAGAAAACAACACTTTTAAAGCAATCAAATGCAGCTGTCCTCACCACTAGGAAACTGGAACTAGTTTCTGTTACTTTAAAAATGGAAGAAAGAAATGGAAGGAAGAAGAAATGAAAAGCAGTTGAAAATGTGCACAAACCTTTTCCCTCATGCAAACAGTGATAGAGCAGTCAGATAATTAGATGCATATGCCACATGACACTAAGCAGCCTTTTGTGAACTGTTAATTAACATTTAATCAGTCACATATTTCATTCTTGTTCAGTTAGAGGATTCGTGTTAATTTCTTGTGGTGTTTCCCTATTCCCTGTTGAAGGAAGTTAATGTATCTGAACATAATTTAGTGATCATAGCCTGGTGTGGTAACAAAAACAGGCTAGAGAGACACTAGCTTGACATTTTGGGTAATACAGTGAGTGTGATTCAGGCAGGACAATTGGCAAATGAAGCTGCTGCTTTCTCTCTAAAATTTATAATATAATATGCAAATACGTATAAAGTTGGTACATGTTAGAACCATCCTATGGTTGTTAACGTAAGAATAAATGTAAAGGTATTTCGCCAAATTCTTCATTTCATGAAGCACTACTTGGTTTTGTGCTTACCTCATTACACTCAAAGTACAGGATTCAGACCTCAGTTCTACGTCACAAAACTAAATGCAGCTAGAAACTCTGTAAATAATTAAATAATGTTAAGCAAATAACACAGGTTTGGATTTAAATATACTTCTGTGGCTTTCCCTAAATGTGTTCAGCATATGGAAGTTGTTCTACTTCTTGTTTAAAAATTTCTCCCCAAAAATTTATTTAAAGTAGATGCTTATAAGATGAATACATTGATATTGCTCTTTGTGAAGGTTAGATGACTAGAAGCTTTAGTAACATTCTGTTTAGTGTCTGTGAAATAAACAATGTGGTTTATATACTACTTCATGTTAACAATAATAGTTAGATTTATAAACCAGAAATATTTTTCTATGAAATGTTACACTTTTTTGTGTGTGTGTGTGTGTTGTTTGACGCTGGCTGGAAATCTAACTTGGAAGCCTCAAATACTTGAAATTCTAAGCCAAGAATTTCCTAAAAGACTGATTTTTTTGGTTACCTAACTCCTTAGATATCCAATTTCAGATGCAATAGAGGCACCATTTTCAGAAGGGAGAGTTTGGTGTCTTCTGAAAACAAAGACCCTTAAAATGTCTTGAGGTAAGCACCTAAAAATGTGTAAGGTTCCATGCTTTACAAAGCTCTCTTTCACCATCTACTTCACCACCAATGTGCGTACTTCCAGGTAATTTTCCCTCTGTAAAGACATTAGGCCCTTTGTCTGCCTTGGCCTGTAAGAAAGAGCACTTTCCCCTGTCAGACTTTGAGAGCATTAAGAGAGAAAATCGAGGAGCAGATTAATCACTAGAGCTGTGTAGAGGGTAACAGAGAGATGTTATTCTGCAGGAAGTCTGTTACCTAGTGCCAAAGAAACTTCAGCGGCAAATTGCCTCCTCACTTGCTCTCTCTTTTGATCAGCATCTTGGTCAGCTCTAAGCAACTTGTAACTCTTTCATGAGTTTTGTAGTACGCTTCCTTTATGCACAGAGTCATAGGAGTAAAAATAGGCATGAAGAGGTGATAGCTCTGTTCAGAAGCTATGAGAAGGACCTGTGTAGTTTAAAGAGGAAAACCTGAAGAGAGATCCCCTTCCTGTATACTTTCATAACTGTGTCTGCGATTTATATCTACTATGTGTATGCAGAAGAGAGAGTAAGCCATTGAACTGATTAATTTTCTCCTCTCATCTGTTCTTTGTTCACGCTGAAGTGATTTGTGCAGTGAAATTTGGCTGTGGAAGAACATTGGCAGATTCCTGCTAATGATGTCACTTAAAAAATGCTGCAATTGTAGAGGTGATTAGAAAACTAGAAACCACCTAAGCTACATTAGATGTATTAGATGGATCTATGCTAATTTCATGCTGGTTTTGGAGGAAAGAAAGAGTTCACTAAATTGTTAAATGTGGACAGTACACTGTAGCAATAAAATCTTTTCCCATGAATTCATGCAAAAATTATTGTCAAAATCTGTTTCTAGCAATTCAGTCTGTAGATAACTGCTACTGTATCCATTAACTTAGTTTAAATCTTTATCTAATGATCCATTTTTTTAAACTGTTCTATGGTGCATAGCACTTAAATTCTTCTTTATCCCATTAAAGTGCTTTAAGCTCCTATAGTGGCCTAATGCACGTAATTGTTCTAATTCTGCCGAAGTACTCTCAGATCTCTTTAACCCTGTTAAAGTAGTTAAATTGTCCTTGTTCAAGAAGAGTAAGAGCTATTCAGAGTAGGCTTGAAATAATATATAGAACTTTTTGTCTATGTGAAGGGCTTTCAGATTTGATTTCTTCCATCTCAAGAGTGCTCACTCTATATAAGAAAGTACAGAAAGCTCTGAATTTTAAATAATTGTGTGGGGGGTGTGTATATATGTATAAAATTCCAGAGCTGTCTTTCAGAAGTCTAGCTTCTGCATGTGTGTCTAGCTGCAGTGGGAAAATAAGGTCCTAAGAGGTCCCCTTTACTTTGTATTTCACTTATTTTGGTAAACGTTTTGTTTTCTTTCGTTGTTACTCTGCTGCCTTTTTTGTGTGCCGTCTGTCTTCTGTACTGATTTCACTCCTAGACGCTTGCTTGTCTATGAACTTGCTGTCACAACCTGAAGGGTTACCCAGCCTGTGGGTGTGTGAGCATCGTGACCGTGGGTTCGTAGGATTCTGTAATGCACAGGGGCACAGAGGCTTTTGTTCTCTAAATTTCTCTACTTTCTTACGGATTACCACAAATACCACAGAAATCACCGCTCGCAAGTAAACTACCACAAAATCACCACTAGCAAGTATACCTATGATTAATAAAGCAAATATATATCTCAAGCTATTACAAATTGCTATCAGCAATCAATAACACAGTATCAATTAATAGTATGGCAGCAGTTAATAATAGCAGCAAACAATTGTATAGCAACAATTAATATAATAGCAACAATCAAGTAGGTATAAACTGTTACAGATTGCTCCAAACTTACCATTAGTGAAGCAACTTATTAACAATATAACAGAGATACTCATGATAGATTACTTAGATGGATATATAATACTGGTATCAAGTGAATTACGCAGATTTCAGAAGGGGCCAAACCATCCCAAAGGGGAGGATAAACCAATCCCAGAGGGGGGACCCAACCATCCCAGAGGTGGAAGGACAAACCGAACTACCCCAAAGTGGGCCCTGGTGAGAGGCCCTGGTGAGCGTCCAAGATCTCATAGAAAGTTCATGCAGAATTCAGCCTCTTTAAGGAAGGAAAATTACGTGCAGCACGGGAAGTTCTCAGAGAAAGAAGCTCCATTTTGGATAACAATTAAGTCCTTTTTATATCTTAGAGACATAAGAGGGTGTAGGACAGCACCACTTTGCACAGCCAGTAGATGCTGTTAATTTCTGTTCTTCACCTGTAACAGCCGATGCTTGATGACGTTTCTGTTCTTCCAGGCCAATTTTATTTTCCCAGACTGTTTCCACTTTTTCAGACAGTAAGTTGTTGTTACAGTTTCTTGGGTTTTTTTTGCGCTTATCAATGGTATCTTAGGATGTCTCCAGTGTCTGGGTACCCCAGCTATACTTCAAAGAGGCCAGCTACACTTTACAAGGATGTTGCTGGTTCCCAGGCTGGCAGGCAATTTCTTTTGTTCAGTCATTATTATTTTCCCCCTTCTAACCAGGCCACCTTTCTGGCTGCTCACATCATTTGCCTGTTGTAAGTTATTATTTTCTTTCTAGAATATCATATGTATCCTGCATTCAATGCTGAGAGTGAAGTCTAATGTTCATATATCCAACCTTACTAGGTGACTAAAATCAATACCACTGTCTGTGCCTAGCATGGAGTTGGATGTGAGTTAACATACACTGTTTTCCAGACAAGTTCTGCATTGCTGCGGTGTGACTGCCACTTGACAGGCACAGTAAGTTGTGCCTTTAAGATGCACTGCTGCTTTTTCAGCTTTGCTTCTGGTGTGTGTTCTTTAACACACAAGTTCTCTAGAGAGATTTCTTTTTATGAAGTTACTTAAATTGAGGTTTGGCAACCATGGGAGTGCACTGGGTTGTATTCTTCTTCTCAGATTAGAACTTGAATATGCTCAGGAGCCGAGAGATGCTACCTCGTTACAAATATTGCTGGACATCTGATCAATGACATCTTGTCTCTGAGCAAGGGAAGGCATCCTGCCTTCTGCTGAGCTTCTCTTTGAAAGAATCACAGCTTCTGGCCTTCCACTAGCCATGATGTGTATAATTCAAAATTCTCCATATTACTGTGTTTAGCAATCATGCCACAGGTGAGCAGTCCTGGACTGGTGGCTTTGTGGTGATAGTTCTGTTCAGTTCAATGCTGTACAGTAGAGGCACATGTCAAAATTTGTGCCTAAACATGCAATCCATATCCAAGAACTCCAACTGAAATCATAGAATCATAGAATCATAGAATCATAGAATAGTTTGGGTTGGAAGGGACCTCTAAAGGTCATCTAGTCCAACCCCCCTGCCGTGGGCAGGGACATCTTCAACTACATCAGGTTGCTCAGAGCCCCGTCCAGCCTGACCTGGAATGTTTCCAGGGATGGGGCATCCACCACCTCTCTGGGCAACCTGTGCCAGTGCTTCACCACTCTCAGCGTAAAAAATTCCTTCCTTAGATCTAGTCTGAATCTACTCCCCTTTAGTTTAAAGCCATTCCCCCTTGTCCTGTCGCAACAGGCCCTGCTGAAAAGTTTGCCACCATCTTTCTTATAAGCCCCCTTTAAGTACTGACAGGCTGCAATAAGGTCTCCCCGAAGCCTTCTCTTCTCCAGGCTGAACAACCCCAACTCTCTCAGCCTTTCTTCATAGCAGAGGTGTTCCATCCCCCTGATCATTTTTGTGGCCCTCTTCTGGACCTGCTCCAACAGGTCCATGTCTTTCTTATGCTGAGGGCTCCAGAGCTGGATGCAGTACTCCAGGTGGGGTCTCCCCAGAGCAGAGTAGAGGGGCAGAATCACCTCCCTCGACCTGCTGGCCACGCTGCTTTGGATGCAGCCCAGGATACTACTGGCCTTCTGGGCTGCGAGCGCACATTGCTGGCTCATGTCCAGCTTTTCATCCACCAGTACCCCCAAGTCCTTCTCGGCAGGGCTGCTCTCCATCCCTTCATCCCCCAGCCTGTAGTGATACTGGGGGTTGCCCCGACCCAGGTGCAGGACCTTGCACTTGCCCTTGTTAAACCTCATGAGGTTCACACAGGCCCACTTCTCCAGCTTGTCCAGGTCCCTCTGGATGGCATCCCGGCCCTCTGGCATGTCGACCGCACCACTCAGCTTGGTGTCATCTGCAAACTTGCTGAGGGTGCACTCGATCCTACTGTCTGTGCCATTGATGAAGATATTAAACAGTACCGGTCCCAATATGGACCCCTGCGGGACGCCACTCGTCACCAATCTCCATCTGGACATTGAGCCGTTGACCACTACCCTCTGGATGTGACCATCTAACCAATTCCTCACCCACCGGACAGTCCACCCATCAAATCCATACCTCTCCAGGTTAGAGAGAAGGATGTTGTGGGGGACCGTGTCAAAGGCCTTACAGAGGTCCAGAGAGATGACATCTGTAGCTCTTCCCATGTCCACTGATGTAGTCACTCCATCATAGAAGGCCACTAGGTTGGTCAGGCAGGGCTTGCCCTTCGTGAAGCCACGCTGGCTGTCTCGAATCACCTCTCTGTCCTCCATGTGCCTTAGCATAGCTTCCAGGAGGGTCTGTTCCATGATCTTCCCAGGCACAGAGGTGAGACTGACTGGCCTGGAGTTCCTTCAAAGCCTTTGAAGTTTTGATTCTGATGTCATCTCATTGGATCCTTTTCTTCTATGTTTAATTAACAAATACTGTAATAATTATCACAAATACTGTAACAACCATCATTGTGGGAAAAGGTCTGTTAATATTGCTGGATCTACTCCAGGGTCGAACTACGAACACCCTTTTCAATGTCTCAGTGATTTGCTACTTGGTTGGGTTTGGGGGGTGGTTGTTGTTTCTGAAGCAGTCTCACTGCATTATTATCTTAATGAACGTGTTGCCCACTACATAATCCTCTTATCCTGAAATACGTTTTGAATGTAGTAATAAGAGACAAGAGATATAGAACTAGTGAGAAAATTATTTACCCACAGGACTACATGCATGGTAGGACTAGAAAGACCAACCTTAAACTCCTTGTCTAGATTCCTCAGTAACAAGCCACTACATGCTTTTCCATAATCATATAGAATCATATACTTTATCATATACATATATAAAAGATACTTTTCCATAATCATATATAATCTGTCCTCAAATGCATCTAATTGTGCTAGCATACTTATTTCACTGAACAGCTTTTCTTACTCTCTGAACAACTTAAAAATTACAGGTTATAATCAACCCCCTTAATTTTTTCCATTATCATCTTTAGTCCACTTCTTTTGGTGGCGTTGGTTCTGACCAATGTGACTAATTTCTTGCTTTATTGCTTTATGTATTTCTGTGCTATGAAGCTTTTATATAATCTGTTCTTATAATCTGAACAGAATCTTGACTGAAGTGCATTTCAGAGCCATTTTGGTGGGAGATAGGTTTATTATGAAAACACTTTATATACCAATTTAGACATCAACTAATCTCTTATTTATTCAAGTAAGGTAGTAAGATTGAATTATGTTTCTATAAATTTTCTGTGCTTTCTTGGGAACATGTAAATTGTTTGGAGCTGTTTGTCATCATTGTTTTGGTCAGACAAAATGTATTACAGTAAATTTACTGCTTTGTACCGTGCTGTGTTTCTTAAAACTCTACTATGTGAAGTTTAGCTTGATTGAAAAGGTAATTATTTCTCTCTATGTAGTAACACGATACTGCAGGCTAAGCTCTGTGAAAGTGTAATGTTTTAATACGGTGAAAGGGAGAGATGGTGCATTGCTTAAAGGAAGTTTGGAGTTCAGTTTGCTTCTGGTATACACTTACTGTTTGCCAATGAGGAGATGGGCCTGGGAGCAGCCAACAGGGTATTATTTGGGATAATGTCGGTCGTCTTTGCTGCCAAGACACACTGCTGGCTCATGTTCAGTTTGGTGTCCAGCAAGACTTTCAGACTGAGCAGCAGAGCTGCTCTCTAGGCGGTGTAACTGCAAGGAGTCTTCCTTTCCAGGTGCGCACATTTGCATTTTTCCCCTGTTGAATTTCAGGAATTTCCTGTTGTCCCATTCTACCAGCCTGCTTAGGTCCCTCTGAGTGGTGGCCTTGCCCTCGAGTGTACTGACTGACTCTACCTCCCACCCAGATTGGTGTCATGAGAGAAGGCACTCCATCACCTTCTCCAGGTCATTGACAAGGATGTTAAACAGGACAGGTCCCAGTACAGACCTGGTGGTACTCCACTTGCTACCAGCTTCCAGGTACAAAACAACCCAGTAACCACTGCTGCCTGGGCCTGATCACCCAACTAGATTTTTTTTCTTTTTTTTTAATCCAGCTAGTCATCCACCTACCTACCCCAGCTGTAATGTCCTCACTTGGGTACAAGGACACTGTGGGAGGCAGTGTTAAAAGCCTTCCTACAGTTGAGGTAAATGACAATCACTACTCTCCCCTCATCCACAAATCCTGTCATTTTATTGTAGAAATCAGTTGGGTTGATCAGGCACCATTTAGCCTTGGTCAGCCCCAGGCAGGCTGTTCCTGATCAACTACCATCTCTATGTCCAAGACAGAGGTGTGCCTGGCGGGCTGGCTGGCGGTCCCTGGGCTGGCCTGCTGGCCCTGCTGAGCTGAGGTACTCCGTCCAGCTGCACGGCACCCATCGCTGCCAGTTGAGGGAGCCTGGTGCTCCTGACTGGCCTTGGCCTTGTCCCGAGGCCCTAGAAGTGGAGCTGAGGAGCCTCTGCCCTCATGGTGGCTGTTCCCCGATGGCTGCTCTGACCCCCACAGGTGTTGTGAATCTACAAGCCCCTCTCCTGCCCCAGGTAGCCTGGGTGGGAGGCTGACTGGGCTTGCCAGCCTCACTGCCTTCCTCACAGCTGGGCTGCTCTCCTGCCCCAGTGAATAAACTCTTAACAGCTGCACAGTCTGGGGACTAAATCCTCAGGTGTTTTCAGTGAGAAAGGATTAGCTCCCAGTTCCCTCAGGCTGTGAAGGGGAGGGCAGCACAGAGGTTGTTGTAGGTGTGCCTTGGTGCTGGCCTTCTTTGGTTGCAGAGCAGGGAGCCTGGCTGGGTAGCTTTTGTGAACTCTTCAGAAACCACCAGACTGCATTACTTGCTGCTGGTTCAAGTAAGCAAGGTATTTATATACAGAAAATCTTACTTACTTATATATGGAAAATCATTGGGTTAGTATTTTTCGTGTGCTCTTTGTGAAGTCCAGTGGCTTCTGAGATACTGTGTCTCCTTGCACCTTGACCGAGCCCATGGTCTCTTTCCCTTCTTCCCCAGTTAAATTTCCTCCTGGAAGTAATTACTGTCTGGAGGCTGGAACTTACTCAACTGAGTCCAACAGTAGGAGGAAAAATACCTTGGAGCATCTGACCGCTCTAAGATACGGCTTAGCTATGGGGTTCCACTTTAGTTGTTTTGCTAGGGCAGGTTTGTCCTTGGTGTTGCTTTTTTTAATTAAGAAAAATTACGTAATGGATGAAACTTATTTTTCACACTTGAACAACATTGTGCAACTGGAATGTTATGTGGTAACTCTATTTGATAACTGAGAAATAAAGTGCTCCGGAATGTGTGGCTGTTAGGAGCACTAGTTTCTTTAGAAGTGTAACAGCTGCGTGGTGGTTGCAGTAGTCAAGACCCATGTGTATCTCTCAGTAGTAGGACTCTCAGGGGTGATAGGGATTGTTCAATTTGTTTCTTTTATGGAAAAATGCAGAATGTGTTAGCTCTGCATGGAGAAAAAACTAACCAGACAAAGTAGAAAGCAAAGATGCTTTGTGTTCTGGGATTGGACTGGATGCAGGAAACGCTAGGCTCCTACCACTGATCTTGGGCAAAAGGTTTAATCTTCTTGCTTTAACTCTCTATTTGTAAACTTGAGATCATAGTATTTTCTTTCTTTCTTTCTTCCTCTATCTGTCTGTTCTCTTTCAGTTAGAAGGTGTTCAGGGCAGGACCTGTTTCTTTTGTTTTGAACATCTAGCACTGAATACGCAGAGAACCTGTGCCTTTCTAGTCTGCTAATATTACTGTGATAACATCTAGCTTGTTAAAACAGCTGAAAATATTGCCCCAAGGTTAATCTGAGCATCCCTGCTGTTATGGACTAGCAACGTGCAGGACAGAGACACGATGTGATTTGTCCAAGATCACGCGGATACCAATTGATTTCTTAGGCTGTGACTTCTTGCCTCATTGGAGGCCTTGTCTTTTCAAGCAGTGGTGGCAAGTTAGGATTTAAGGCTTTTGTCCTAATATTATAATATGTTGATGTAACTGCAGAAGGAAGAGCTTGCATTTTACATAGACCAATACTTTTTATTTTTAATGTATTTCCCTGGTTGCCCATATTGGTATGAATTAACTTGCCTTATTCTGTCAAGTTCAGTGTGTTGCTTCGCTTCTAATTTTGGAAGTGTAAGATGAAGAGCTAGTTGTAAATAATGCAATGGCGATGCCCAGGGATCAGATCCTAGGCTCTATAGAGCTCTTAAAGTTCAGTTCTGCTCAGTCAGCTGGAGTTACTGATGCTGAGTGAATTAGCAGTCTTTCAGCTTAATTTGAATCTTATAAAGTGGGAGCATATTCAAAGGTCTGAAAATGCCCAGTAATGACATGGGTGCTTTTGTTGCTCTATGCATTTGCAGTATGTTGAAGTATGTTTGGTGTCTACCGGTGTGCCTGTAGATTGGGTCCCACATGCTTCTACCACAAATATTTGTGTGTGTGTTAAGCCACTGTTTCGGTCTAGCTGTTACATGTTGAGGAATTGCATACAAGTCATTGCCCTAAGTAGTGCTAATGGAAAGGAAGGCTGAGAGTTGATATGTTAGGATTTTTTTTTTAACTTATTTCAGGAGGTTGGGGTCTGAGGGCCACAGATGTCTCTGTTTTATGAGCTCAAAGTTTACATCTTAATGCATAAAGGAAGCTCTTTTGGGAATTAATTACCCTGAGTATGACAAAGGTCTAGGAGACTGCACTGTTAATGAGTATGAAAGCCAGGCAGACTTCCTGGGGGGGGGGAAGTCAGAGGCAGTAGCAGTTATGTTTGACAAGTTCACAAATAAACCATTCTTAATGTGCAAGGCAAAATTGTCATGTAAAATCTTTTCAAATTAAGGAAGCTACTGTGATTTATAGCAATTGAGACCCTAGGAAAATGTACCAGTATGACTTGATCTGTGAAAGAAGATTACATCCTCCAAATTATGTCATCTTCTGAATTTGAGAAAAAGACTTCAATATGTGTATGAGGTCTCTGATAAATTGCTACATTTACTTAACCTTAAGTCCTGTAATTTACAGGTCTGGGTGATCTGCAGTTTCTCAGATAGGCAAGAAGAAGCAGTAAGTCATTGCAGTGCATGGAGGAACCTTTGTATTTCATGACTTCGGACATTTAAGCAGCAGGAATGTATCTAAATTTACTCTTTTAGGTTGCCAAAAGAGCGAGCAGTATAGCAGAAATGGTGACCCTGGTTAATTGCATCATCATTTGATAACAGGATGTAATTAGCACATTTGAGTAAGGGTTGTGATAGTGGCAGCCATTATTTACCGAGGACAGTGTGTGCCCCAGTACTGTAATCTGTCTTGAAATGACTGTGGAACTTGCTCATATTGCTGTCTCTGCATTTGCATGTTGTACTGTGAAACAGAGCCAGATTTGTTCCACCTGTGACTGCTAAAAACAATTTTGTGCCTACTTATATTAGACTGACCCTAGACAGTGTATTATTTATTAATTTATGATTGAATTAAAAAAGCTTTCTTTAATATTAACAGAGAAAAAAATGCATGTTAGTGACATCTGTTAAGCAAAATTGAAAAGAAAAAATAAAACTGCTCTGAGTTTCCATTACTAATGCTTCATGCTGTACCCAGAAGCCAGTTACAAATGTAGCCCTTAGAGGTCTATCTTGGAACCGTTAGGTTTAATATCTTTGTCAATGATCTGGAGGAGGTGACAGTGCATCCTCATCAAGTTTACATGACACCAAATTGGGGTGCAGTTAATGAACTCAAGGGCTGTCTTTCAGAGGGACCTAAAAAGGGTGGAGGAATAGGGATCTTGTGGAGATTAACAGGGCAAATACAAATTCCTGCAGCTGAAATGGACTAAACCCTGCAGTGGTACCAGCTGGACTGACTGGCTGGGTAGCAGCTCTGCTGAAGAAGACTGGGGATTCTGGTGGGCAGAAGGCTAAATGTGAGTCAGCTGTGTGTTCTGGCAGTGATGAAGGCTAAGCAGCATCCTGGGCTGCATCAGCTGAAGCACAGCCAGTTGTCTAGGGAAACTGGTATTCCCCTTTACCTGCTGCTCGTTAGACCCTACCTGGAATACTGTGTCCAATTTGCAGTTGTCTCAGTATGGGATATAAGTGTAGGTGAACTTGAGTGAGTCCAGGAGAGGGCCACCAAGGTGGTTGGGGGTTGAAGCACATGAACTATGAGAAGAAGCTCAGAGAATTGGATTTGTTGTTTCTGGGGAGGGCTGAGCAAAGACCTAATAGTTGTTGAACTGTACATAAGGAGTTACCAAGAAGATGGAGCTGGGCTCTTTTCTGAAGTGTCTGGTGGGAGAATGAGAGACCAGCCAAAAATTGAAAAAGAGGATGTTCCAATTGGGTATAAGGAAAAAATAAAAAATATCACTGTAAGAATAATTAAGCATTGGAACAAGTTGCCCAGAGAGGCTTTGGAATCTCCGTGCTTGGCAGTTTCAAAGATCTACCTGGTCTGACCCTGCTTTGAGACTCAGAGATCCCCTCTGACCTGAATCGTTTTATCTTCAGAAGTCCTTAGAAATAGTCACGAATCCCTGCTGTATTAACTTTTGTCCGATATGTGAACGGAGCAATGTAGTTTTGGCTCATCCCCCCCCCTTATATTTTGACTGCCAGGTACTGATAAGTCTTAAGATGTGTAACAAATTTTGGAAGTTGGATGCTTCTTAGCTGCAGTTCTCTTTAATCGAAGTCGCTAACCAGTTTCTAAGCGAAACTGTAAACTTGTCTATGGACTCCCTCCTGATGATTTAAGCTTCTTAACTGTAATCCAAATTTTTTAATAAAACCGCATCCAAATATATCTCTTGAAGGATTTCTTTTTTTTACCAGTGTTTCAGTGTGCTATGCAGTTGGTGCCTCCCAGGCATGATATTAATCCCAATTTACTGTAGTTAATAAATTCACTGACTTCATGGGCATTACTTGCAACAGCAGAATAAGAGGCTGATGATGATTGTAGAATATTTATTGTTCACTTTCTCTATTTGCCTCTTGAGCTGCATGTAAGCACTGTTTGTGTAACAGTTTCATTTTATTCTGTTTAAGAAGTATAGTTAAAACAGTAAAGGTAGGCCTTACTGAATTTGGTCAATTTACAGTGCATTTCCACTTGATATTTCCAACCTTATATTTAATGTGGAATGTGTTCTTGCCAGTAGGCGAAATTGCTTCTAAACGCTCAAAAGAACATTTTTCACTAAGGTCTTTTACAACAATTAGGGGTTTGATGGGTGAGTAGTAAAATGGGCGTTTAATTTGAGGATTCTTTATTATTCTAACAAAGAGAAGGCATTTTTAATAATAATGCTCCATCAGTAAAATTAGTGCAAGTTCTGTGAAAGTTAAATCATAACAAGCATGATGCAAGGTTGTTAAGAAGGTGTATTAATGAATGGTCTGAACTGTTAGCAGAGACTAATGGAAAATAAAAGCAGCAGCGTTCTTGACACAAAAGACAATGAGTATCTGTAAAAATCATTAAATAAACACATCTATTAAACATCTTTTCAATATCATCAAGTACTATGCTAAAGGGTTCCAATAACCAATCTGTTCTTTCTTCTTGTATGAAGTCCTTTACTCAGAAATCCAATACAAGAGACCACTTAAACCTGAATTTTAGGCGTGTTTTTAAATTCCATTGACTTCAATGGAGCTTAATACTTAGACAATTGGGCTCTCAATCTGACAATGTTTTCTAGTCAAATATTAGAATTGGTGTACTAGATTCCATTTATTTGACATCTTAGAGCCCTAATCCAACTTAATTTTTGAAAAACTGTTCAGCAGTCATTTGTCTGCATCCGAAGGACTTACTCATTTTGCATGTGTGTGCAGTGGGAACAAAACAAGGCTCCTGTGTGTAACCTCATTAAATTTAAAGTGAAGTGGAAAAAAACACATGACTACAGTCACTAATTTTTGTACTAAGAATTGTGAATTCAGCTAACTTAAGAACTCATGTCAAACATGCAGAAAACACAGTATTTGAGTTTTGTGTAATGATGTGAAAATAGTATTTCAAAGAACCTTTTTTTTCTGTTTTCTTCCTCAGAAAAGCCAGCAGACTGACTACTCTTTGCTGTTATTGATAATAAGAAAAAGACTAAATTGGCAGGCTGCGTTATCTTTTCATCTTAGAAGTGGTCCATTATGAGCAGTGCTGTGCAAACAACTGTGACCTTTAACTGTTCCTCAGTGTTGAAGGCAGTCTGTAAACCTAGATTGTAGTCTGGAGTGAGTAATAAGAACTGCTTTTTTCTCTCTCAAAGTCAGTGGTGTTCACATGGGGCAAGGTCTATGTCTTTCTTACACCTTTGCATAATACTAATCTTTGTTACTGCAATACTAAGAAAAACAATGAAGAAATCCAACTTGATTCCTAGGGTTCTTCCACTTCAAAGTGAGTTCCTCTGCAGATCTCCTTGTCGTGCAAAGGTCAAGCTTCACCTCAGTAAACTGGTTGCTGTTTAGGAAAGTCAGGCAGGAATGACATCTTGTATTTCGGTGTTCTCCACATCGCGTCTCTACTCAACCTTTTGGTCAAGATCTAGAAGCTTGGTCAAGCTACCCTCATGCATAGCTCTTAACAGACTAAGCAGACAGGGCTGTATTTGTGGATGCTCCTGCTCTGGCCTCCTCAGCCCATGAATCCTATCCTGATGGACTAAGCTGAAAAGCAGTGTCTGTTTTTCTCTTTCCAGTGCAAAGTCTCAGGGCCCTAGCACAGACTCCTAGTGCCTATGAACAGGAAGGGCAGATTTCAAGCTACTGTAACTGAAGTCAGCAGATAGTCTTAGAGCACAACCTGTGATTACATGTAATAATGGTGCTGCATCATTTGTGATGTCCAAGGCTTGTGTAGTTTGGGATACAAAGAGGTCCATATCCAGGCACTAGGTATAGGCTAGTTTTGACCTCACAACAAGGGAAGTTGCTGAGCAATCCACCTGTGAGTTTACAGCATTTAAGAGACAGGAGCGAAATAATTACAAACCTATATCAAAATGAATCTTAATTATCTAAACAAAAATAAAAGGACAGAAAGCTTTCTGCTGGCACGGATGCTTGCACATTTCAAAAGGGATTTTTCTGACACATGGCCAAACACAGAGCACTCAAGTTTTAAATGCAGATTAAGTGTTTTAATAATAAGCATAGGTCACTTGCTTTGTAAGGAAACTTAAATGCCTGAGATCCATTAAAAACAAAATTGGAAACAACAGATCCTGGTCCCAAGTATCATTAATAACAATGTACATTGACAAGGTTCAGCTTGTCCATACAGAGCATAGATTTGAGAGGAAGGGTATGCCTATTCCAACATGGAAGAAATATTATTATTCTAATAATTAGAAATATTATTTTCATGCTTTTCAGTTGTGTTTTACTATTAAGCATAGGGGTTTTTTTGCTCAGCACTCCAAGTTTCAACACGTTTTTGTTTGCTCTTGTATTAAGACCTGCTTAACAGTTTGTTCTTGGGAATCAGACCTCTCGAGTATTTTCCTTTGAGAGAAGTCTTGTTGTTTTAAGTAAATGAACTTCTGTGTGTCAGGAAGATTGTACAGAGCAGTTTCTCAGTAGAAACTGATTAAAAGGGAAGGAATTACTACAATTGCAGATTCATAATACTTTTTTATTTCCAGAGACAATATGACTTACGGAGTAGGGCACTGAACTGACAGTCAGAAGACCTGGATTCTCTTTGTTCTTCTGCTGATGATCTGCTGAATGTCCTTGAGCAAGTCACTTCCTCACGCTTGGTTTGTCATGTCTAGTTAGATTTATAAACTCATCAGACCATAGGCTGTCTCTTGCCATGTGTTTGGCCAGTAGCTAGAACAGCGATGACACCATGTTCTCAGTCAGGGTTTCTGAGCACAATGAGAATCCTCATAGCGCATGTTTACACTTTTTCAACTAATGTATTGAAGCTGCCATGTTGTAACATAATGATACCAAGTGAAGGTGGGGAAAAAAACTAGGTAGCTAGCTTGTTGGAAGCACGGCCTTTTAGTATGTTTCGTATACCCTGAATCTCTCAAAATACTTAAGGATTGGCTTCACTGAAAGAAACCAGCTCAATGGCATTTTGGTAACAATATTTGATCTTTTAATACCTGAATTGTTAGTTAAGTGAGAGAGAAATAGATGCTTGGTCTGTAGGTCTGCTCAGTTAACTATTAAGATATCTGAACACCTTTATTCCACTTCTATTTGAAAAACTTCTCAATGTATCTAGAACTTTCAGATACTAGCAGTAGGGACTACTCTATTAACGAATGCAGTTTTTGAAGGATCCTGGGATACGGTTTGTTTTGTCCTTTTCAGTCAAAGACTGGTAATTAGAGTTCAGAGACTGAATGATCATTTGGAAAAACATTTTTCTCTTACACTTTCCAGTTACTTTGGTTTGGGGGAGGGGGAGAGGAGGGAGAAAAAGCTTATGAATTAAAGATCATAAATGTAATATTATTTTAACAATTAAAGGTCTTTTTATATCTTATGAGTTTGAAACAAGAGAATCATGTAGATTTTTCTCTGTTATTCTGAGCAAGAAAATTCATGTAATACTGCATTTAATGGTACTAGGTGTGGTGGGACCCGATGGGAAGGGATCCCTTTGTTGCTCTCTGGTTTTCTGTCCTTTTTAGTTGATTATGTTTCTTCTTTCTTGCATTGTTTCCCCCCCTTCTATTTTTTAATCCACTGAGGAAATATAATCTTTTGAGCCTTGCTCAAAATAAAAGAGCTACTTGCTGTATTTAATATCAAATGCAATCAGAAAGACAGTGGTCTCCTGTATGTCAAAACTAATGTCATTTGTGTATCTGCATCTCTGTGCATGTCTGTAAGTCAGAGTTGGAGGGTTATATATGAGAATGAGACAGCTTTAGGACAGGTAGATGAAATATAACTATAATTGTCTCTGCTTCATCAATTGGAACAATGTCAGTCAAGTAGAAACTGTACACTTTGGGGTTTTCCCCTCCTGTTTTCTGCCTTTGTCTAATAGTGTTGCTTTAAAGAAAAAAACCAAAACAACACAAAAACATCTTTTAAAAATATACTATTCATCTAGTTTTCAGAGAAATGAAACTTTTTCTCCAGTTCTCCTGACAGTCTGAGTTTATATTGTTGATGTTACTCGTTCTTTTATAGTTGCATTGTTCCCTCTATCCCTGTGTTTGCTAATCTGGAACCCACTTATACCATAATTGTTGCATTTAAAATGAGTCCAGTTATTATCCAGAACCATGGCTTTCCCTGTGGTTACCTAGTATTGTTGGGTTTGGGACTTTATTATGTTGTTTCATTTCCTAAGGCATAACCATTGATGATATCAATGGTGTGAAATTATGTCAGAATATGCTGTAAATATAGCAGCAGCTAAGGATCATGGTTCAATGTTATTTATGTCATTGTTAGTCTTCATTAACTCTAGTATCTTTACTTACATATGTCAACCTTAAGGAATATAAGTTTATAAGTATATTATAACTCTTAATTTTGCATATAGTAGTATACTTTGATGAAAGAGTATGAGGGAAATGTCAAACACATTCATTGCAGTCATTCCTGCTAGTACAAAGTAGAGGTAAGATGTTACTAAATTGGACTATTAGTTTACTCACGCTGTATTTATATAAACATCTAGTCAGACTATAGAAGAAGGAAGAATCAGTTTCTTTCAGATCTTCCCAGTGTTGCAGTTAACTAAGAAAATATGTATGCAGAAAGCTTACATTAAAAGTGGTCCCTCCCACAGAATCACAATGCAGAAGGTCTGACAACCTGAATATTACTTAGCATTTTAATATTGACATGAACATGATCTAATACCCTCTGTTTCCTCAGTTTCAGCTTTTGATAGATTCTGTTTCTCTCCAAAACATCATCAGCCTCATAGACAGGGCATGAATATATTTAGTATATCTTCGTTGTGGGAAGGAAGAGCTACGTACTCTTTCTATGCTAATGTTCACCTACACTTACTTTCATCTGTGGTATATGGCCATCTTTGAGTCAAATACTGCATCTTTAAATGCAAGTGGGCAGTGCCTAAAGCAACTGGGATCTGATACAGGCTGGTGGCCTGTAGGTGCTGCTGCAAAATAAATACTCAATAACAAGGGCAACAAGGAGAGGGAAAATATAATTGCGTATAATATTTGACATTTATTGTGTTGTGGTATGTGAAGCAGCAAACTGCTGAGGAGACTTATTAGATGTCAAAACAAAGCTGAGTTGTTTAAACATTCCACAGTCTACTACAAAATTACTGCAGGAGGGTTGCTCTTTTTAAAGTGCTGCAAATCTGTAAATGGAAAAATGTGTGCTTTGTTTCTTTTTCTCCTTTGGCAGCCCTGGAAAGGAAGCGAGTCTGATTCTTTCAGCTACCACGCTCTTGCCTACCTCCTTGAGGTACCAGTTCAAAGGCGAGGTTGAACTTTCTCCCGTGTGGCTGTGAAAGCTGGATTACTGTTTCCATTTCTTCCTAACCTTGTGTTGTGTTGATGAAAACTGTCCCTGCTGAAGAGAGATTTCTCCTACACCTGGAACAGTGTGGTTTACTCCTCATGAGACTTCCTGAGCACCTACGAGGAATCCTGCAGTGGAATGCATGTGCATGCTAGTAGGGAAGATGTTTTATGGTTGTGCAAAGAAACATCAGCATAGATATAGAGGAAACTAGTCACAGTCTCAATAGCTGTCACTTTGTATGATGTCGTGAATCCTAGGGCTAGGGCTTCAGGGATTATTCCTGTCTTTCTTGGAGGTAGGCTTAAACATGGTTACAAGCCTGTTGTTATTGAAGCAAACAATAAATCCAGGCAGTGACTTCTGGAGAGGAGTCATCAGGTGCCTGGATGCATTATTCTTGGGCAATTGCTTCCCTAAATGCATGTATTCAAGTAAGAAGATGGCAAGTTACGTCATATTTTTGAAGGTTTTCATTCACTTGATAGAAATGGTTGAAAGGTCTGCTTTGACTTGTGTAAATGTCCACTTCAAAATTAAGGACTGAACTCTGTTGTATATCAGCAGGGACTCTTAGGAAACTTGTTTGCAAGAGGTGCATATGTCCAAAGTTGGATGCTCCCAGGACTAGGTGAGCAGCAATGGGACGATATCCTGAATCTTACTTTGCCATTAGAGTTCAGAGTGTAGATATCCCAAGAATAGTAAATAAAGAGGAGACTTTGACCACAAAAAGAAAAGATGTAAAATTCCAGTAAAGAATGTATAAAAATTGTATTTTCTGTTTGTTTTTTTATTATTATTGAAGATCTATTTCAAGTTTAGACACTTTGCACAGGAATACATAGGACACTGAGCATTATTATTGCTATTGGTGGTTCCAGGTCAAAAATTAATCCTTAGTCTGATTTATAATTTTGCCCACAGATCTGTAACTTTGAACATGATAGTGTGTGTGATTTCTCAAATTTGCATGGGCTACAGACTCCTAAACCAAGTCTTAAGATACTTAGAAATGTTGATCACACCACCTATTTCCAAAAAGAATAGCCAAACCTATGGCTGAATACTATTAACTGGGGGGTGGGAGGAGGTGTTTAATATATCCTAAATATCTAGTTAGTGATACTCACGTGTCTCTGAAACATGCCAGCATGAAATTTGTTTTCCAGCTTTTTAGTGAACCACTTCACACCTGCTGTCAGTTCATGCCAGAAGTGAAGTCTTTGTCTCATCAATCTCCTTGTATTGAAAATTGTGTTGTTATGGAGTTATCATGGAGTAAGTTAATGTACCTTTGATAAGAAGATGAGAGCAATGTTGATTTTTTTCATTCAACCTAGGAATTTTAGCTGTAATAATAGGCTTAACCATATTAATAGCATTATTCACTAAACAGCAGCATTACTTGTTTCAAGTGATCTTCCAAGACTAAATATCAAGATCCAGGTTCTCCGCCTGAAAATACCATATGCAGGGAAGAACCATGAAGTGTAAGGGGAGAGGGTTAAAGACAGCATGGACTACTGGGTTACAGAAAGCATAGACAACTAAAAATAAGTATTTTCCCTGTCGCATTCTATCTGGTAATAAAGATGGAAAAGAAATGGTCGTTGGAAAACCAACAGGGGAGTTGCCTGAGGCATTTCGCCTCATTCCTTGCAGAACTCTTCTGATTTGGGTTGGTTAATGTCTGAGAAGTAATACTGAGTGTGAATAAAAGCATGATCCTTAGTTGAACTTCATCTTTGCAATTTTATTTTTCTATTGTTGTACTTGTCATTTTCATGCTTTAAACATTTTATGCTTTCAAAAATCAGGGGTGGGCTGTTCTTCTGTCCTGGGGTGTAATGGTGCATAGACTTTGACTCTTACCAGGGATGAACTTGACTCATTCTTTCTGCCTTCTTCCATGAAACCTGATGTTATGGATTTATTGTATTTACAAGCTGACCCTTGGATAAGTGCTAGTATATTTTCAAATGGTACAGCAAAGGTGCTGCATACCACAGTCAGTGCTTTATTCTTTAGGTGTGAATCTCAGTTAATTCTGTCAGTCCTTAAGATGATATTGAAGTTACCTGTTGTCATGGTAAGCCACACACAGCTGCTTGCTTGCTTACTCCCCCCTGGTGGGATGGGGGAGAGAATCGGAAGGGTAAAGGTGAGAAAACTCGTGGGTTGAGATAAAGACAGTTTAATAGGGAAAGCAAAAGCTGCACAGGCAAGCAAAGCAAACCAAGGCATTCATTCACTCCTTCCCATCGGCGGGCAGGTGTTCAGCCATCCCCAGGAAAGCAGGGCTCCATCACGCGTAACGGTGACTTGGGAAGACAAATGCCATCACTCTGAACGTGCCCCCCTTCCTTCTTCTTCCCCCAGCTTTATATGCTGAGCATGACGCCATATGGTGTGGAATATCCCTTGGGTCAGTTGGGGTCAGCTGTCCTGGCTGTGTCCCCTCCCAGCTTCTTGTGCCCCCCCAGCCTGCTCACGGGTGGGGTGGGGCGAGAGGCAGAAAAGGCCTTGACCCTGTGTCAGCACTGCTCAGCAATAACGAAAACATCCCTGTGTTATCAACACTGTTTCCAGCACAAATCCAAAACATAGCCCCATACTAGCTACTGTGAAGAAAATTAATGCTACCCCAGCCAGAACCAGCACACCTGTATTGTAGTTTGTGGGGTGGATCTTTTAATGGTGCAAGTTCTTCACTCTTAAAATTTTACTCAGAGGATGTAGAGCTGTGCCACAGCATGTGCCTTTATTTCATTACAATCAGAATCTATATTACTTGAAAATAAAAAGACATTTCTTAAGCATTGCACAAAACTTTGGGGTTTTTTAGTACTGAATCCTGAAGTATTTGGCCCATGAGAGTATAATTGAACTAAACTATTCAACACCTTAGGGCAATGTATTTTTTTTATTGATCCCAACTCTATACTATTATTGTTGCTTAATGAGGAACTAATGTAATTGCTAATGAAGCCACATGGCTGTTGGATAGAAGAACTAACACTTTATTTCCCTTGTGACAAAATATACTCTCTTCAATTAAAATCTAGGAAGTAAAATTGATACCAATGTAAAATTTTGCAAGAATTAGTGTCAAGACTGAAGCATTTTATTATGTATATAAATTACTTGGATAATGAGATTGAAAGCAAGTTATTGGAGTACCTGGGCAATCCATGAACTCAATGGAGACCACTTAAACAGTGAAATCTGTAGAGGCAGCAGAAAGAATGGGATTTCTTCTTAATACTTCTACCTGACATGTTCTTTTCTATCTAGTTACTATTAAGTACAGGGCTTGAGTGCCAAACTCTAGAAGATCTGGTTAGCAGAGAAATTGCATGAACTGAGAGATGAGTGAGTCTGTTTTGAATTTAAAAGGCAGATATGGCTGGCTGTATTGTAGGTTTGCAGTGCCCTATTCCTGCAGCACGCTCCCTTCCATTCGAACACAGGCTCGGATTAACCCGTTTGTTTAGCTGAGGTGGCTGTAACAGTGATTTCTACTTCAGTCCTATAGCCCACTTCCAGTCCTTATGTAGGAATGGTTCCTACTTAGGAAACGGTCCTCTACTAGCTAGCAACACAGCTGGCTTGTTCTTCTGCCACTTCTCTTACTTGTAGCCACCAAAAGATAACTTTAAGGCTGTTTTTCTGGAATGGAACAAATAATTATCACCTCTTAAATTTAGGGCTGCACCCACCAGCAGTTGAGCAGACTAGCAGCGGAAAGGAATAATTTGGGAATAGGAAGACTTGCACAGGGAGAAACAGCTCATTTCAAAAATTAAGCTCAAATATTCTGTTGTCTTCACTGAAAATTACCAAAACAAAACATCCATTTCAGGTACCTGTTCATTACAGAATTACAAGCAGGAGGCAGGAGTTTTTGACACTGCTTAAGTGGACCCCATTTATCTCATAGTTAGAAAACAAACCTAAGAGCAGTGGACTGCAGTTGAAATTAGAGAATAATTTTCGTTAGGAACAACCTCTAAAGGTCTCTCTATTTGTCCTTTTTGAGGATGTGGCTCATCTGCCTTTTTTCTAGTAATGGGGGCCCTCCCCTGGTAGCCATGAACTTTCAGAGATGATAGAGAGCAAGCTCAGAATGATTTTGGCCTGCTCCCACAGTATTCTCAGATTCATCCCACCTGATACCATAGGTTTGTATGCATAATTGACTTTAGTGCTCCCTACTTCTCTCTCTATCTACTGTTGATAATGCCTCACTTCCACAGACCCTGCTTAGTGATCACTTATAAGTGATCCACCTATAAATCAGGTGGAGACCAGATATGAGCTTGTATCCTACCCAGGAGAGTTCTATATCTACGCAATCATATTTGTCTCGCAGCTGGGTGCTATGGCGTGTGCTGCTGGGGTGGGGAAGGAAAGAATGGATGAGGGTGCTAGGCCACTGCTGTCATGTTGTGTAATGGAATAGTAATGAGCTGACCAGTTTCCAGCTGTGGCTGCTCAGAAGAGTGAAAAATGAAACACTGTAGGATAATGAAATATTTATTAAACCAGACAAAAGGTAAATCCCTGATCCAGTAATTATTTAATATAAAGGACTAAACTTTATTAAATGCAGTAGCAATGGCTGTTCTCTCCATCCTTTGTAGTGGTCTCATCCCTTTCAGTGCTTTAGTCATTTGGCCATGGGATTGTTTTCTCATCCTGTTCTGGTGTGGGAACATTTACTTATTGTGCAAAGTAGAGTAGCTTTTACAGAAGCAGCAGAGAAAACTCGGATCAGGAATTACCTAGGGCTGGCAGCCTGAGGGACTATTGTTAGCAAGAGCAGTGTTGTTATGTGGTCCTGTACTTTCAAGCTGGTCATTCATCCATCTAATTGCCGAGTTACTCAATGGCAGCCTGTTCTTAAAGTCGTGTGAGGTGAGAATAAATACCTGCATAAATTTCCCTGGTTAAAGCCACTTAACCTGAATGACTCTTTGAGCTAATTGGAATGGGTATTGTCCCACCCGTGGTCTAAAAAAAGCACTAAAAGAATGCTCTATTTTTCCATGTCTATCATTTCTATCAGTAACATGGGTTCCCCTCTGCTGTTGTGCTGGAATAATATTTTTCCCAATAGTAAAATGAGTAAGTTATATACAGCTGTGAAATTTGGTATCCAAGTCCCCTGGGAAGCTCTGAAAATCTTGTACAAAAAGTTTATTCATGGAAATCATGCGTTTTCTTGCAAGATTGATCTTGTAGCTATTGTTCTTTCCAAAAATGGTGAAACACAATGGACTTTTTCTGTTGCTGTTTTATTATGGTTTGCTGATATGTTTTGTTCATTTTAATGATTTGTGAGAAGGCATCTTCTCAATTAAAATCAAGATATGCAAGTATGAGAGGGGATTCCTATCTCCAATCAAAGTGTCCTGGTTTTGGAACTCCAGGCAGAAATGACATGCCTCAAACAGCAGTTTTGCGACAACTACTGCTCTCTTTGGCCTGCCGCTTGAAAGAAAACCTATGTAATGATGATGCTTGCAAGATATGTTCTGCCTCAGTAAAAAGAAAAAGATCTTAAAAAAAACCAAAACAACAAACCAAAACCAACAAATTACTACTCCAATCTTGAGCCTGAATTTTAGAGCTTAGTTAAAAGGTTTCCTAAGTTCAGAGGTGATCGACGCTCAAACATTTTTGTTTGCTTTTATTTAATGCAATAATTGCTCTGCAGTATTGTTTTAGTGAGCACCTAAGAAAACTGCAGGACTTGCAAGAATCAGTTACAACATATGCTGCTGTGCTCTCATTTTCTAATTTTTTTCCCTTTATTTGTACACTTAATGTGTTCAGTATAGCTCATACTCCTTTTCCTGCTGACTGCGCTATATTTTGGAGTGGCACACTCCTTTCATGCATAATGGTAGATGCCCATTGTGGATCACTTGTGAGGAAAATGTGATGACTCATAGATAGTGTAAAGTGCTTTATTGTATACTCGTTTAAATTACTGCAATGTAATGATAATTACCCCTTTATGAAAAGGGCCCCAAGTGCAATCTAAATGAATTCCTACCCTCAATAAACAAAGGTAGTGCTAATGGAAAAAAAAAAAAAAACCCACAGCAAATTTGAGATGGCTGGCCATGATTGGTATTTTTTTTTTCTTTCTGAGATTCTTAAATCCAAAATAATCGTAGCTACTTGAAAAAAATGCCCAACGGCCAAAATGGAAATTTCTGAGCTCTGTTCGGAATAATACAAAAAGAGTTGAAAATAAAGATCTTATATATAAAAAAAGCTGCCAATCATGCTTCTACCTTTCAGTTTCTCTGATATCTTTTTCTTCCTCAAAAAGTAACTTGATTGCTTTGTTATCTACTGATGAATGCTAGTTTCCTGTCAACAACCCAAATAGTTAAGAGCCTGACAAATCATCTGGTTAATTTATTTGGTTCTGAGACTAACAGCAGAAAATATGTATACCCAGCACATGCTTCTGTCAGTCCATCACATCAGGAGCTAACTGGAGCTGTACCAGTCTTCACAGGCCCTCCAGCTGATACATCGTGCGGCATGACTGCGCTAACAGATGTGGTTACTATTTTTCCTGCTTAAATTATCAGCATCTGTGAGAAATTTTCCATATTAAGACTGATAATTAAAGTTGCAATGACAAATGATTAAATACATTACAAAGTACAATAAAGCAGTTTTCAAAGTAGGTGTAAATTAGGATGGCAGTTAGGTAGCTCAAGTCCTAATAAACAGCTTGGAAAGGAGAAGAGTGATGGAAAGGAGCTGTCGAATGACTAGAGGGTAAAGTAATTTACAGGTGCTGTGGTTTTGACTGATAGTGGTGCTATGAGGACCAGATGCCATGCTTTCCATGCAGGGTTTCAGGATGACTGGTACAACCTTACTCTCTTCCCTCCACCCACTGAGGATAGTCACTGTGAGCTTACTCTGTCACAACTCCAGATTCCTTTGGGGTTTTTTGCTATTCCCTTGTTTGCATCTCTAATAACTGCCTCTGTGCAGTGCTTTCGGGCAGTGCTTCTCTCACTGTTAGTCTGGCATTCAGCACAGTTTTTCCCACTGGGTCTGAAGACCTTTTGACACTTCTTTGGCTCTTCAGTTATTGTTCCAGCTTCCTATCTTAATTTCTAGTCTGTTCTTCTTTCCCTCTCCTTTTTTAATTAACATATGCTGTAAGCACGGCAGATGTAGTTGTGTAGTTGTAGACTAAAGATGCTGTATCTTATTGCTGTATTTTCTTGTGTAACAATAGTCTCGGCTAAAATGTGTGTGTACATTTGTGTGTATTTAATGAGTTACCACTCTGCTGCTTGCATGCCTCAGGAGACTGCAATCTCCTTTCCTTCTGTTGTTTTTTCACAGAAGTTACATGATACTGTTTTCACTAGTAACTTTTATCTTTGCTGTGATTAAGTTGATATTTATACAGTACTAGCCAGAAGGCGGCCCCATTCAACAGACGGAGTGTACCCATGAGTAATACAGTGGTCAGCATGCTTTTGCCCATTTTCTGTAATGGGCAAACACTTTTTCAGAAGCAAAGTGCCTTAAGCTAGAATATTAGCATTTACCAAAGGTGAATTACTACCTTCTACCCATCTTCTGTAAAGAAGGTTATTTGGGGTGTTAGTGTTTCTCACATATAGCTTTGAAAGGGGCATAACTAAAATAAAATGTGTAAGTGCAGGAATTGTTCACAGAGGTAGATTCCTCAAATGTTTTTCACTGTACAAGCTAATTTTCATTTTTTCGGTGGGCTTCCCCCCCACTCCGTGTTTCCCTCTTCCTTGTCCATAACCTATGGTTAGCCTTGGATCCTCTTTCACAGACATTTCTAAGTGTTGCTCATCGTACTGAATTGCAGTCATGGGTCATTTATTGGAGTTGGTTCCCAAGCCTGCTGTGCTACGCGTGCTGCCTTTTTGTTGTGAGTTTGGCATTGATTTTATTTTAGTGACAGGCTGTGCTTTGGTCTAGGAAATTATATCAAATATCAGGCCTTGCCTTTTCCCTATGCCTGAGCAATCATACCTGGAATTAACAAAGGATTTGAAAATTTCCAATGTTCTCAAGAGATTTAGGCTGTGAGAGCCTGTAGCTTTCTCCTGCTTAGGTCTCTATTTACGTTATCTTTGCCTTCTTCCAAGGAGTGAGAAAGCACTAAAACAAAAAAAGGCCCCATCCCTAATGTTATAGGTGTGAGCCCCCAGTCCTGGAGCTCATTCAAGTGGCATCTGTGACAGCAATAACAGCAAGCTTTATATTAGTTTCATATTTGCTTATTTGTATAAACTTTGTGTGTGAAGTGTGGCAGTGGGGCTTGCAAATGACAGAAATTGAAAATAATTTTCAAAAGACATCTGGAAGGGCAGTCTGAGTTGTTTCTGAGTTTACACTCAAGATCCTGGTCACTTCTGTGAGGCTTAAGGATGTTGTAAGTAAGGCAGTCAGCCACAGCACTGCCCAATGCATTGTGGTGGGTTGACCCTGGCTGGACTCCAGGTGCCCACCAAAGCTGCTCTATCACTCCCCTCCTCAGCGGGACAGGGGACAGAAAATATAACTAAAGGCTTGTGGGTCGAGATAAGGAGAGATCACTCAGCAATTACCATCACAGGCAAAACACAGTCAACTTGGGGAAAATGAATTTAACTTATTACCAATCAAATCAGAGTAGGATAATGAGAAATAAAAACTAAATCTTAAAACACCTTCCCCCCACCCCTCCCTTCTTCCCGGGCTCAACTTCACTCCCAATTTTCTCTACCTCCTCCCCTGCAGCGGTGCAGGGGGACGGGGAATGGGGGTTGTGGTCTGTTCCTCACAAGGTGTCTCTGCTGCTCCTTCCTCCTCAGGGGGAGGACTCCTCACACTCTTCCCCTGCTCCAGCGTGGGGTCCCTCCCACGGGAGACAGTCCTCCACGAACTTCTCCAACGTGAGTCCTTCCCACGGGCTGCAGGTCTTCACAAACTGCTCCAGCACGGGTCCCTTCCGCTGGGTGCAGTCCTTCAGGAACAGACTGCTCCAGCGTGGGTCCCTTCCACAGGGTCCCAAGTCCTGCCAGCAAACCTGCCCCAACGTGGGCTCCTCTCTCTCCACGGGTCCACAGGTCCTGCCAGGAGCTTGCTCCAGCACAGGCTTCCCATGGGGTCACAGCCTCCTTTGGGCTCCTCCACCTGCTTTGGTGTGGGGTCCTCCACGGGCTGCAGGTGGATATCTGCTCCACCGTGGACCACCATGGTCTTCACCATGGTCTTCACCATGGTCTTCACCATGGTCTTCACCATGGTCTTCACCATGGTCTTCACCATGGGCTGCAGGGGAATCTGCTCTGACTCCTGGAGCACCTCCTCCCCCTCCTTCACTGCCCTTGGTGTCTGCAGGGTTGTTTCTCTCACATAGTCTCACTCTTGTCTCCGGCTGCAATTGCTGTTGTGCAGGGGTTTCCCCCCCCCCCCCCCCTTCTTAAACATGTTATCAGAGAGGCGCTACCACCATTGCTGATGGGCTCGGCCTTGGCCAGCGGTGGGTCCATCTTTGAGCCGTCTGGCATTGGCTCTGTCAGACACAGGGGAAGCTTCTAGGAGCTTCTCACGGAAGCCACCCCTGTAGCACCCCCGCTACCAAAACCTTGCGATGCAAACCCCATACATTCATGTAGGAGAACAGATGATAAGATGGCAAGTGGCATTAACAGAGGAAATTTAGGAATATGCAATGAGTGATGCAGACTCTAGTATTCAGGTTGGGTAGATCCTAGCACCTAGACTGCTATCTGTCTGACTTCTTTCCTGTAACTTCCTATTCAAATCCTAGAAGTACATGCCACGTATCTTCCTTTGCATCCAGTCATGTTCTCACAGATTCCTCTGTGCACCTGTGAAAGATGACTGGCAATATAATACAATGATTGGAAATCCATCATTTGTGTCCCAAAACTCTGGGACGTGAACAATGATACCAGATGGAGATGGGGAAAAGAGGAAGGTAGAGCCTGTGGCCTTGAGAAAAGTCTGAGAGGGAACAGGGGAAGCCTGGCCATCTCCAGGCTGGTAAGCCAGAGCTGTTCAGCCATGTCCAGGACCATGTTCTAGTCCCAGCAATAACAACCCTCCTCCCTATCCTCTGGCAAGCAGCTGCCTCTTTCGAGCACCAAGAAACTTCACTTCCTCTTTCCCAGCAGTTTTCATCTGCTTCTCTTCCCTCTTTCCCCTTTCCTGTGCCAGTGGCAGCAGCAGCAGACTGGCTTCCAGACATAGGAGGCATTTGGATGTTTGGCAGAGACAGCTGCTTGCGTGGTTGTCCTGCTTCCACGTGCATCCCGTAACCCAGGCTTAAGTGCATGATGCATTGGTGGGATTATACTGGAGTAAACTGTTTTCTCACAGAAGACTTCAAAGCTGGGTAACATCTTTGACAGGCCTGTAATGGAATGGAGTAGGAGTCTCCTGTGCAGTTGCAGGTGCAAACTGGAGACCAGACGTGTCTGTTGACAGAGTACAAATCACTCTGAAGCTGTTGGCAGCACACACGCAGTGTTATGAGAGTCAGCAAGCACTGGATGATGCAGCTGAGGTCCTAGCTGGATGAACTCGGGTGAAAACACTGGAAACCATGGAGGGAGACAGCAGGGCAGCTGAGCAGAGCAGATGTGGAAGTCGTGTTTAACATTTGCATTGGAGCTCTCTGGAATGGAGAGACAATGCTGCGCTCTGGTATGTTTCTGTTAAATTTTTAAAATTAAGGTTTTAAAATGTTAATCAGAGAACAAATCTTTCAAGAGAATAAATTTCTTTGAGCACTTTACTTATTGTTCCTGTATTATAAACTCTGTAGGCCTGGAAGGCATGAAAAATGCTGTGGAATATGTCTGACCTTGGCGTAGCTGCCTTTGGGTCCCCATGAAACAGTTCAATTGCTATTTGTGTGCGAAATTCCAATGGAATAACGTTATTTCAGAAATTTTTGACCACTTAAATTAACTACACGATTTGCATTGAGACTAAGGAGCCAAAGACTTAAGTTTGCTCTTTAACTTTGAAAATCTCTATATGCAATTCTAGTAGCTGATAAATGTTATGCGTGGGGATGCAGCCATCAGCCCTGTGTGAATTGCACAAAGAAAACTGCCTCCTGCATTTCTCACTGGATTGCTGTTTGCAATGTAACAAAATGCAGAACCTGAATGTGTTGTATTAGGGTATAAAGCCTGATTTTTGTCCTTGGGCTTTTAACATCTCATAATAAATGCTTTCTGTGTTCTCATTCTTAGCCCACCTTATGATTTCTCTGGGGAAATGAATCACTAGGAAAAAAGTCCTGCTAAAATAGTCATTATTTTACTGAAGCATGTAACTAGAGGGGACGGGGGAGGGGGGCCAAAAGGGTAGAGAGAATCCAAGGGAAGGAAAGGCAAAGCTGAGTGGGTAATGACTGCCTTGCTAGAATACAGTGTACATTAAAGTCTTCAATAAATAAATGAGAATATCTTTTAAATTATTCTGCTTGTAATAATTAGGACTTTTTAAACATCCACTTGCACGTAATCACTTGTTTCAGCCTGAGAGAGAGTACTCTTATTCAACAGAGAGACAGTTTTTAATCTTACTGAATTCTGGCGTTGGAACATCTGGATTGCAGTTGTGTGCAGAGCTGGCAGATGCCCTGGAGCCCCAAGGGCTGTCCAGTGCTGAGTGGAATCTATGCAAGGTTTGGCTGGAGCCATCACAAGTCTTTATAATCCAGAGAAGTTATTTGAAAGTAGATTTGTTTGTTTGTGGGGTTTACTTAGTATGTTAAAGCCCTAGCAGTTTAAGTAGACTGTTTTTTCTCTATTTTACTTGTTGTAGAAACTTATTACCTTTTACCAAATATGCAAAGGCTAAAACTGAAATCAGGAGAACCAGGAGCAGCTTATTAGATAAGCTGAACTACACTGTATATCTTAAGTGCACATGGGTAAATCTCTTCTGAGTCACATCAAAACTTGCAAAAGCTCTGCTCATAACAGTCACGAAGCATACGTCTGTCTTTTTTCTGTTTTTTAGGAGGAAACAGGCAGGGGAGTTGCTATAAAAGCTGGAAACTTTTTTTTTTTTAATTCATCCAGTTATTTATCATGCCTTGATCTTGTCTGGAATCAGGAAGTACCAAGAGAGGGGAATGCCAGAATGCGTTCAGAGGGAAGTTAATGTATTATGCAAGAGGTTTCAGTAGACAGTTCAAATGTTTAGGGTTCTTATTTGAATAGAACTAAACTTCCAAGCCACATTGAGCTTGCCTAGCCTGGTCGTTGCAGTACAGCAGACTGTCATACTAAGTGCCAGACTAAATTCCTGTATTTAAAATTATGGACTTTAACCTACACTCTTCAGGTATTACCAACTAGGTTTGCTCAAGATTGTTTTCCAGAATGCTTTGTAATATGACACCGTTTGGATTTGTATAGGTGTCCACCATGGTTCTTTAACTAATACTGAAGATAAAAATACATCTTATTTTTCCATAGTGTCTTGATTTTTTCTTTTTTCTTTTTTTGGTGTTAATTTGTTTTTTAAAGTGAGGGCTGTGGCTATTTAAGGTAAAATGGAATCATAGATTCAGATTGTAAGAAACGTGTGGATGTCATCAGGTACATCTGCTGTTGAAAGCAGAGCTAACTTCAAAGTTAGAACAAGTTGTCATGGCCTTGTCTGATCAAGTTTTGATCCAATGAATATCCAGTGATAGAGATTGCAAAACCCCTCTGGGAAACCTGTTCCAGTACTAAGCCGCTCTCATTGAAAAGCTTTTTTCCCCTTGTGTCCAGTTGGAATTTCCCAGGTTGCAACCTGTGACTGTTGCCTCTTGCTCTTTTGCCATGCACCTGAGAAGTCTGACCTGGTCTTATCCCTTTGGGTACTGGTAGACTGCAGTTAGATCCCTCCCTTAACCTTCTCTTCTCCAGGGTAAACAAACCTATCTCCCTCAAGCCCCTCCTCATATGTCATGTTCTTCAGCATCCCAGCCATCTCAGTGGCCCTCCTTTAGACTTTCTCCAGTTTAACACCTGATAAGTGCTGAGAATAATGTTGCAAGTAGTCTCTAATACTGCCATTCCCACTGCTTTGCACTGATGATATGTAAAAGGATGGGCACTGGCGGTGGGGGCTGGGATACAGAACAGTACCTGTGTTAGGTGAGATGTGAGAAGTTGTACTGCAAAGTTATACCTTAAATGTTATATTTTTGCTAGTACTTTGTGAATGATTCAAACTTGGACATATCCCTGTGAACTGTTTGAGATAGAATTTGGGAAGGTTTTGGAAGTGTCATGTTGGATAGAAAGTATTCCACAATGTGTATATTTAACAAAAAAAAGGGAAACATCATATATGAGAACTATCTGCAGTGCACAGAGAAAATGTTTTATTGACTCTACAAACACCACGAATAATGCTGTATATTCTTGAGTACTGTCTACTGCTATCTCACTTTATTGACTTACTATTGTACCTTAGCATACTACAGTAACTATTTGTTTGCAAACAGATCTTTATTGTGGAATGCTCCTGTAACAGTCTCTTGAAAAAAATCCTCAGATGTCTGCTAACTTTCTAAATGGAATGTTAATTACAATCTCTTGAGCCTGACTAGGAGAGAATATCTCATAATACATACAGAAGAGTATTTTGTACATCCAGTTCCAAAAGCTAGTGTATTCCACGCTTTGAGTCAAGAAGATATTTCCTTTCTCAAAGTGAATGTCTTTTGAAAGCATGCTTCTAGAACCATAGGGTTATTTTTACACTAACTTGTTCAAGGTGGTTGAAATTTGAAGATGGGGATTGCGTCGGGTAAATGCCAGTAGTGAATGTTGTTCCAGCAAGAAGAGGGAGACTCTCATTAAGTAAAGTTGTGATTAAATAGCAATCATAAATGATGTTCTTTTTCCATGGATCAAGGTCAACGTTACAAGGTACTGATCATCATTGGTTTCATAAGAACAATCCATTGAAACAGCACAGATTGCTACCTCACGAATCCATAGCCATTCTTTTTGTTAAAGCACATGGTGGTCAGTGGGAAACTGGAAAAGCTGAGTGGTTTTTTCTTTCCCTTTTTTTTTTCTTCAGAAGCAGCATTTCAGAAACATTATCTTTAGAATATTTAATCCATGTATAGCGGATTGGATGGGAGACCTGCAGTTCTAGATCCTCTCTTCCCCTAACATCAGCACTCCATATACACTTGCTGCCTAATTCTTCTGACTTGTAGTTGTGCGACACAGGTGCTTACAAATAAAAGGTGGTCTGCTGGGGTCAGTCTCTTCACGGCTGTACTAGGGTGCAGGTAGAGTAAATGTGATTAGTCAGTGATTTAACTAGTGTAAAAACTGTTCCATCTACAAGTTTGACTTTTATGCTTTTACATATATATAAAAAATATAAACTGTACATAGTGTATATATATTCTAACATAAGGTTTCTGTAATACTTGTGACGATAGTCAAGCATTATGTAACTGTTAATACACCTGTATGTAACTTATCTTTTTTCATAATGAGAAATTGAGGCACAGAGGTGATAGTTGCTTTCCCTGGGCCACATAAGATGTCTACAGTATACTGAAATAGAAACCAGGTATCTGTGGCTTACACTTTAAGATCATTCATTCTCTATCTTGGAGACTGAGAAAATGAAGTCATCAGGTTCCCTTATCTGACTCCAAATACTTAAAAGGTTGAAAGAACAACATTGCCTGTATTGTGGGGGTTTTAATTGTTCACTTAAATTGTTCAATTTAAGCGAAGAAGAATTCTAGTAAAGAACAATTCTGTTCTGAAAACCTTGCTCTTCCTTTCTCTAATTTTGGAGATCAAAGCACTTTGTTACTGGTGGGGTAAGGGCTAGAAAAGATTACATTCTTGCTGTTATGAAGAAAATACTTCCTGTTACATAGTTTATTGCTAAAATGCAGCTCTAACTCTGTAATAATTCATTATGAATGTTCCTTTTATGAGCTGTTAGAATTAGTAATGCAGACAGTATGTCTGGAATGAAAATATTTTAGCATTTCTAAATAAAAATCTGGAACCAAATCAGGACTCAAGTGAAGATTTCACTATTTTTCCTTGTCACTTTTTTCTTGCTGAGATTTGTAAAACTGCTAAGGAATTTTTTGACACAATGCCCAACTATTTCATCCAGTGCTTCCAATATTTTATGAAGTGTGACCATGGTTCCTGTGGTGTGTCCCAGTAATAAGAGGTGCGCTAGTTCTGAAGCCTCATTTGTTGCAATGATCTAGCACTTCAGGTGCTAGTGATTCCAGTTTTGATTCCCTGATGGCTACTGCATGTAGGTAGACATAAATAATTGAGAGTTTTATGGCTGTAGCTGTATTTAATTTTTGTAAAAGTATGTGACTAAGAGCTCATATTACTGTATACTTCTAGAAGCAATGAGTGTTATTTGGTCTTTATGGGTTTTTTGTATGTAAGGATTGCTTTGAGTCTACTGTCTAAGATTCTGAAATAGTTGAAGAACAGAGTTGTAAGATCTGAGCCCCTTTTTTGTCTGGGAGAGTTACCATGGATGAAAGGCAGTAAAAATGTGTTTTGTTTCTGACTCAATGCAGTCCTCACTCATTTTTTTTTTTTTCCCCTTTCTTCTATTCCTCACAGCACCAGCCTTTTGCTAGTACCTGCTTGTCTGTCTTTTAGGAGTTTGTTTCTCCATATGTTCTACTATAGTCCTCCAGTTATTCCATGGGTCTAAAAATTTTGGCCAGTGTATGGAGTTCTGCAGTTGTAAATCCCTAGGAATTCCAAATCTGATTTTTAGCTGTGTTCTTCTTGATTACCCTGGACTCTGCGGTGTTCATCTGCATAACAGTTATAGGAATGTCAAAGATTACCCCACTTGACAGTGGAATTGCTTAATTAACAAAGTACTTAACTTGTAAAAAGTGGTAGCTTGAAATGCTGACTACTTTTTAGATTGGGAAGGAGGAGGTAACTGTTCAAATTAGTCCATGGATCTAAAGCAAGTGCTATACAACTTACAGAATTGTTATAAAACTCATTAAGATAGATTTGCATTGGTTAGAAATATGTCTGTTCAAATTCTGTCACTGAAGGGCACTGAGTACAAAGCATCCTCCGCTGCTACAAGGAGAAGTGCAGCTCTCCAATGTCAGGAAGAATATCTTCTCTTGGTTCAGCTGGTTCACTCCTGGTTGCTGCTGCTTTTGTTGGGTTGTAGCGATGGTTATTTGACCTAACCTGTTTTGAACAGTTCGTGATAAGGCTGTGAGAAGTGACCGTCAAAGGGTGAAGGTGTTGAAGTTCCCTTGCAGTATTTTTTTTCTGCGGATAAACAAGTCAGCGCGTGGAAGTTGGAGACAGGAAACAAGCCAGTGTGCTGATACAATATTATCCTTGGTTTGTTCAAATTAACTTTGTACCCCTTCCAAAAACTTCACTGTAACATTGATATTATTGGATTTTATGTTACCATAATGGCACAGGATTCTGGATTAATTCACTTTTTAATCAATCCCTACTTAGGCTGTTTATTTCAACACTGATCTGTCTACTCTTCTACACTAACTGTACTGCTCATAAGTAACCAACCTAAGAATTGCAGATAGTCTGTGAAATGCCATTTTCAATCTGAGTTTTCTTCACTTTGTTTCTAATATAGCCATCCCTAGCCTATTGCAGACCTTTTGACTCAGTGTAGCACTTAATGAAGAGAGTGATTATTTATTTTCACAATGGAGCTCTAGTAATAATCCAAACAGTTTGTTTTTCTGACTCTGTTACAATGAGAAAATAACTTAAATGATAGAGATAAACAGTGCCACCTCAGGGACTAGCATTAGTTTACATTGAAGAAAGGAAGTAGGCTACATAAAGGTCGATTCTTGTTGTGTAAATGACAGGCGCATGCCTTGTATTCATGTCTTGTCTGATTTCCAAAGTGCGAGGGTTTGGATGTGCTTAAGAAAATCAAATCACTGAAGTCTTTATTTTTATTGCTATTATTTATTCTGATCTAGGTAGTCACAGTTTGTCTCTGCAAAATGCAACAGCTATAAAATACTCAATGGAGTATTTGCTTCTTGGCAGCAGACAGCTACAAATGTGATGGATTAAGGATAGTGTAGCTGACATCCAGAGAAACGCAAGAAAGCTTCCTAGAATACAAAGGCATTCCTTTAAGCGCTTGAAATCAGCTATATGATGAATATACCAAGAAGCCCACTACAAAGGAAAGGAGTTGTCTGTGTGCAGCACTGCCCTCTAAAGGGTGGAATAGATAGACATTCATCGACTGAAGAAATTTCACTTACGGTTTTTCACTGAGCTACTCGAGCTGGTTCTGTGCCTTGCAAGCTGGGGTCTCTCCTCGTTGGAGTTAACACCAAGTGGTTCTGTGTGGCTGTATATATCTGCTAAACAGATGACAGCAGCGTATGATGTCATGAGTTTGTTAATATACCAGGACAATCTTTGCTCTTTAATTCACCCTGGAATGCAGTAGAACCTTGCTATTTATATTAGACTAGCGCAGAATTCAAATATGCAGGTCTAGAAGATTGTCTGGAATACAAAATCCTCTTGGAATACATGTATCCTGAAGCTTAACTCACAATTGTGTTATGTCTGGTGATCTCTCCTAATGACTTCCCTTCCAAACATCTTGTTCAGTTTAATCCCTTTTCCCCTTACATATATCTCCTTCCCTCCTAACTATTTCTTTCTCATGCAGTGTTCTATATTCTTGAACCATCTGAAGACTAGAACTTAGGATATATTCAGGTCTATTGAGCCTCTAAAGATGTTGCTGGTGCTGCTAAGCACGTTTCCCTGAAGTTTCAGTCCAGAAAGCCTTGATCTTAGAGTTAAGCCCTTCGAGATGAAGAGTTAAATTTCCCCTCTGACATACTGGGAGCATACTGTTCCATCTGTAATACAGTGAAGGCTGTAGAAGAAATTATGTCATCACAGAGTAGCTTTATGGGTAAGTAAAAAAAAAAAAACCCCAAACAAACCAGGAGCCTGCATACTCCTTAAAAAAAAAAAAGTGATGTAAAAGTCTTGAGAAAAGGAAGTGAAGTCTCCATGTGGAGAAGAAAACAGTAATAATGTGTTCACAGAATTGTCTCTAAATGGATTTCTAGTGAGCTATCGGCTCTTTATGAACAGTGACATTAAGGGAAAAGCTTGGGATTTCACAACATGTAGAACAAATCTGTCAGTTTTTAAATGATTGTCTCATAAAATTGCAAGGTGGCACTGAGCAAAATAGATTTATGGCAGGCAGTTGCCTCTAGAAAATGTGGCTATGAATGCTGGCACAAATAGAACTGGCAGAAATTGTTATGGTGTTTGTCTTTTTGAGACCGGAGCTGGGGTAATCAATAAATCTGTCTTTGAATTTCAGTGTAACACTTGCTATGATTCTACCTCGGAGAAATGGCTGTTGGCAGTGAACACAGTTCCGTTCACAAAGCAAACATGCCCTCTGCAGGGCACTGGGGAGAGATGCGCCTCCTTAAAATGAGTTTGCCCAGAAGGGGTAAATCAAGTGATCTCGGTCTCGTGCAGTATGCAGTAAATAAATGACTCCCTGAGACGTAAATTAAAGCAGAGGGAAAGCAGATACGACAGCCGGACACAATGCCACAGGGTTCTGCCTTCCACCCTCACCTCCCTCATTTACTGTTTGCTGGTTTTGCTTTAGAATGTTTGCCTCGGTTTTGAGGTTGGGTTTTTTGTCTTCTGAATAAATGAGTTTTATTGGCCTGAACTATCAGCAGTAGTGAGTGTCCACCGACTGCCTTCTAAATTCTTGGTGCTTGCTTACTAGTCTTTCAGGTACTGCAATGCTCTGTGGTAAGATTTTGCTTGCCTGACCTATGGAGTGTGGAATACAAAGGAAAACAATGGAATAGTAGAGAAGGAAAATGCAAAAAATGGGCAACTGAGAGTTCAGATGGGAATTAGAAACAAGGAAATAGTAGAAACAATATATGGTAATGAAAGAAAAGAGAGGGGCTGGTAGATCACTTTTTAAAGTCAACTTGACTTTAAAACATGACATTTGAACATGACATTTCAAAAGTAGTCACTGGAACTAAAGAAAACGGTACCTCTTTCTCTATGTAAAAAATAACACAGACCAATTAGTGATTTTTTGGTTGTATTTATCATTGATATTTAACAATATTTTCACTTTTTTGTTTATAGATTGATTAGAGTAAGTTTACTAACAGTAGTATTAATGTAATATCCTGCCATCAACCTATAGAAAATGGATAAAACCCAGTTTAACAAGACTTTAGTCTCCATGGATGTCCATAAAACTAGATGCTAAAAATCATTTGTCTTCTGAATTAAAGTCACTATTGAGAGAAAGCCTCAAAGCTGCTTGAGTGAATTTTGACTTGAGACTAAGTGTCAGATTAGGGGAAAAGTAGAAAGTAGGCAGGATTAGAATGTCTAAAATAACACTTCTGGAAGAAGAAAAAGTTGATCCAAATGTATCGGTTAAATCATTGCATTGCATTTTGATATGCTCATATTTGCACAGATCAGACATGTATGCTTGATATGGTGGAAGTTGCAGTGAGATCCATCTCTGGATAAATACCTCTGTGCCACAGCTCTGGCTATTCAGTTGAGTGTTATCCCACCTATCTAAAATATATTACTACTTCTCTGCAGGCTTGAGTGTATTAACTTACTATTTGCTGTCTGTGGTTGCTCCCATATAAGTAAAATTTGTTTCCTAAAATGTTCATAAAAAAGAATGAAGGACGATTGCTGGTACAGCCAAAGTAAATGGATTTTCTAAATGGCATTGCTTACTCATGCTGAAAGCTCTTGTGGCATTTAAGTGCTAACAACTGATGTAAAAAATGGTGAGTAGAAACCAATTTTGAGTGTTCAAAAAGGAAGTTTTACGAGTGCCAGAAACAGAGTCAAATAATCTTGATCACCATGTGCTACCACATTTATTAACTAGTTCTTTACATTTACATAGTAAAGTGCACTCCTATTAAAGTTTTTAACCAAGAGTTTTGCCACTAATTAACTAAAGCCAGGTCAGAAATAGACTTTCTCTGTCCTGCTGGGCTCTTCACTGACTCTTATTTCCAGCTCAGGCTATGAAATTCACACACTTTGAAACTGGCGAGTCTGCAAAGTGGCATTCCCCGAACCTATTTCATACCTCCACGTTTCGGTTTCACACTGATTAAAGATTGCTTGATTATGGCAAGAAGCAGTCTGAAAGTTTGCAGATACTGTGCTTGTGGGGAACGGGGTGTAGAACAGAACTTGCAGAGTGGGAAACGGGGACTAAGAAACAAGAGAAGAGAAAGGGAGTATTTACAGGTAAACAGCATTAAATGGACGCAGGGTTCCACACTGAAGCACAGAAGAGCTACGTGGTATGTGCAAGGTTCCACCTCGGTCTGTATCGGACCTTTGTTCTTCTCCTGGCTGTTGGTGCTGTGGAATAATTCTGGGACTATTCTCTTATCTAAAAACTCTGTTCTGCAACCTTTTGTACAGTTTTCACCAAATTATAGTGGGAGTTTTACTGTGTGGGGGCTATAGGATGAGGCCCCAAGTTGTTATTAGATTTTTTCTCTGTAGTACAATTTTTCAGAAGATCCAAATGCACTTAGGAGCCTAAGCATCACTAACTTTCAGTAGGTTTAATAAGACACTTAACTATTTTAGATAATTCTACTTCTGTTCACCATTTGAACTGGAAGTATGTGGGCAGATCCCATCGTGCCTGAGCACGTTTAGACAAATTAAGGGTTTGACCTAAGTCACTAGTGATATAAGATGGGAGCATAAATTAAGCCCCAAGCTAGTCATTCTAGAGGTGCTCAGATGCTTCTGGAGATCTGAATTTGAAGACAAAATCCTAACAGGTTCAGAAGGCACATCTTGGGAAGCGAAGCACAGGCGGAAATATCTACTTTCAGCCCACAAAAGAAACAAATACACATACCGATTTAACTAAGGGGGATCTTGGTGAAATGATTTCCAGCGTGACACACAGGAGCCATTTGTGTCAGATCTTGCAGATCTTATTCTCTGAGGAGAGACAGTCAGTGTTAGTTTACCATTTGATCTATGACTGCAATAGCAAGTCATGCATGGATTTTTATTAATTCTCACTAATTGTCCAGCAGTTCTGGGAGCTATAGACTTCCATCCATGAAGATAATTGCCTGTGTCACAATGAAAGATCACTGCAAAAGAAGCATTTCATTCCTTAAATAGTCAATTAATATGTGATTTTAAAATGCCATCGTTTGTACATGATAGTGGTATTCCAGGAAAGAATTGTACCTGTTTAGTTACAACAGGAAAATGGGTAGAATATTCTTTAACAAAATAAGAGCTTTATAAAAAGCTCTGCAACTTACATTCCCTTCTAAATAATGTGATGTTCACTCAAAGAGAAAGTATTTGCCTGGCTGAGTTGCGGGACTGATCACAATGTCGGCATCACTGGCATCTTTCAGCTGGCTTCACCCAACAGCTGCTGATTTGACTCGCCCAGCTGTGAAGACCCTGCCTGTGGGATGCAGCCCCAAGATGCAGCAAGCACCTGCCCCCCTGGAGGACTGGACGAGACTGAAGAGTAAGATTTGGTAGCCAGACACAGCATTACCACAACTCTTCATTAGCTTCCAGTTTATCAAAAAGGCACCGCTTAAAGGTCCTTTAACCTCTGGTTTGTGGTTCAAACTGGGGCACTAAGTAAACACCTCTCTTTCTAGAAATGCGAGTAGCTGTTTCAGTACTACATGCCTACCACCCTTCTCCTATAACTAGCAGCTATATCGTGGGATGCTGACTGATTGTTAATGTCGTGCTCTGTTCCTCATCCCATTGGGACAATCACGCTGCGCTGAAGTGGAGCTGCCATTCTGGTTGCAATATCTGAAGGATTCAAAGGCTGCAGAACATTAGTCTCCTTAGAAGCAATAACTTTGGATACTTGGCCATCAGATTATCTTAGGAAAAACATGCATTACAAAGGCCATGTTAACACTAGAGGTGTGTGTTGCTATCTTTGATGTGTTCTTGCTCATTTCATTGGACTTTTCCAAAGTCTTTCAGGTAACTCCAAATGTAAAAAGTATATTTGCTTTCTGGTGTAGCAGCTACTCCTCCCACTATGATCTTGTCTACAACACCAAACTGAGTTTATTCTAAATTTTAAGCAGAAATGACTGCTAAGTTCTAAGTACTTTCCCTAAGTCATAATCAATTGTAGAAAGAAAACCAATTTTAAGAATAATAAAATGGTTAGCCTTGGACTGCCTGTGTCTCTGGCCACCCTTCTGGGTGGTGCTGCTTTATGTGGCATTATGGATTTCAGGGAAAGGATGGCAGGGTGTAGCAGACTTGTCTTCTGACAGTTACTAGGCTCACTGGTGTAGCTCAGGTGAAGGGAGCTTACTGACTTCTCACTTGAGCATTACAGATTAAACATGTTTCCACCTGCAACACTGAATGGGTGAGTTGTGCCTTTTTTTTCTTATAAAGACTCTTACACCAGTGCCATAAGCTACTGGCTATATGGCAGTACCTGCGGTCTCGTGTAGGAGGGAAGCAGAAGCAGAGTCCATAAAAATAGATTGCAAAAACTAGCTTCTCTCGGATGAAAGGAACTTCGGAAGATTTTTACCTCAGTTTTTGTCTTGGTATTGATTGATATTACTGGGATGTCTTTCATGTACACATGCAACAGGTAAATATAATAAGCGCAGAATGTGAATGACAATATCTGGTGAGATTGATGGTACAACTTACCTTTCTCTCCTATGAGGCTTAGCTTACAGTTGATACAGCAATATGTTTGAACCAGTCAAAGTTTAATGTTTCAAAACTTTTTTTTCTTCTCATCTGAGATCCTTTCTAATGCAAGATGTAACTGTACTGGAGAGCATGGTTACAATCTCTGCTATCTTTCCCACTCTTTGTCCCCTGTTTGCCCCTCCTCCCATTCTTGTTGAACTTGTTTTTTTTTTTTTTGCTACTGCTACAAAAATGAAATTAATCACCAAGTCTCGTTTGTAGCTGCAGGGAGTAAAAAGTACATAGAAAAGCAGTCTATGAAGTGGATTTGGGCTAATGTGGTGAGGCAGCTATAATATGACTTTTTATTTCCTGTGGAATGTCCTTGTAAGTGTTTCTAATCTTTTATTAACTGTTTGTTGTGGCTTTTGCTTGTTACAAATTTTGGTGTAAAGAATCACTGGAGCAGTTCCCCCCTGCTCCCCACGCTGCAGTGAGAGGTGAATAAGACATTTCCTGCTTGTGTTATGCTTTGTAGCTAGATTTACTTGCAAAACACCTAAAAAACCTTACCCCACCAATATGATTATTTAATGCTATATGACTGACACTTGCGCGTTTCTTCCTGCAGCTCCCAGCATATGGCCTTAACCCTTCCCCCAAATGTGTGCGTTTGCAATAATAAAGGGAGTAATGATTTTCTGGTTTTTGTTTTTTTTTTTTTTTTTTTTTAATGGAGTGGAAAAGAAGAGCAAATCTCAACTCAGTACATTTAAATCCCTGCGATCTGGAAATCTTTCAAATTGCTTGGTACTTTTACAATAGTGTCAGCTTGCTGTCAGGGCATGATATAGAATGGGAAATTGCTGCCTCTAGCCCTCTGCTCTCAACTGTATTGCGCAAGCTTTCTGCCTCAAGATGTTACATCTCAAATAAAAAGTTAATCATAGGCCTATTCTGCACCTTCTTCAAGCAAAGTTAAAAGTAGACATTTTATATGTCACATTAGAGATAATTTAATTGTTTGTAATCCTGATCATAGTAGAAAAATATAGCATCCATCAGCACCTTCTTGTTTGGGTCTAACTCAAAACCTTAGCGGTCATCTTGTAATAAAAGCTATCAAGCAATTACTTCTACAGATGTAGATGAACATCCTTGTATCTTGGTTAGCTTTGATGGACAGCTCTCTGTTCAGGGACAGTCCCAACTCATGATGCAACCAGGTGACAAACCACTTTCCATTGTAGCCATCTCACAACCTGCTCAACAGGGGAAGCTGGAAGTTGGGCTTTCCCTCTGACTAGTCATTTTGTCTCTTTCTCGTAACTGACAAATGTGTGAAGTTTTACTCTCCCAGAAGTTATTTTTAAGTTCTAATTTGAGTCAGAAAATAAGAGTTTCTGATTTGTCCATGGTTTAATAAACATCTGTCCTATTATTGTGGAATGCCGTTAGGGCTGCTTTTGTCATAAATGACAGTACTAGCGGCTGTGAAGACAGGAGGCAGATTAGACTTGTGTGCGTGTGTGTGTGTATATATACACACACACACACACGAGGGATATACCCAAATGTGGTCTGCAAGCTACTTCTAAGGAATTTGACAGAAAATTTTGGCTGAGTGTTTGTGGAAACAGAGATGCCTCTAATCTTTTCTATTCATTTTGGTCCTACCTGCACTTGCTTGGGGGTTCCTTGTGAGTCCAGTCCTGTGGCCACTGGAGTAATTGAAAAAAGACTAGCAGGGTCTTTGGTCACCTATCATCGTCTTATTTATCTGGAAGAATTTTCTTTGTCTCAACCACCAGGTATGCTCACTTATTTACCTCCATGATTTGCATGACTTATTTACCTAATTTCATGATCCATAAATCATTCTCCCCCCAAGCTTTTCTGTGCTGACTCCAGCTATGCTGCTTCAGTGCGTTCTGATAGCTGGTATTATATCTTTAAGGTTTAGCTTATTTTTCCTTTTAAGGCTGAAGCCTGAAGCTCAGTGGGAGCTTCTGAGGTACTGACCAGTTCTTAAGAAATGCTGCTTTGCTCACCTAGTTGACTTAGGCCCCAGACTAAAGCCTGCTGAAGGTATGAAGGGTCTGCTCATTGACTGGAATGTACTCTAGAGAAGGGGGTGATGTTTGAACATGGTGACATGAGGGAAAGCCCATTGTAGATACAGCTTCAGTATTGTTTCATATCTTGTATACCTTTTAACTTACATTTCATCAGAAATATCTTTTGAAATTCATAATAATTACTTCATGCATGCTGTATAGATAATTCAGCGTACTTTGTCTGAAATAAATGGTTTTCCCAAAATGTGCAAATTTGGTACAGCTACTTGCTATTTATCCATGTCTGAGTTTTAATGATGCTCTTGATTCATTAAAACTCACCAAACCATATGCACCGTCTCTGGAAACTGGCACTCTGATACGTATCAAGTCTACAGTAACTTCCTAGGGAACACTGGGAATGTTTTCGTAGGCAACTGGGCTGAAGAATTTCTGTATTCTACTCGCTTTCTGCAAGTGGTGTGCTGCACTTAAGGATAGAGCTGCAACTGTTCATGACTGTTTGTCAACCAAGACAACACATACCATTCTTCCACCCCCATATATTTCAGAATCAAGCCCTGTCTGCTAAGGATATTTGTTATTCTCATATTATTTTAAATCTAAAATGTTCAGCACATCTACCACTGGAGGTTGCAACTGAAGCAATACTCAGCGGCTTATGGGGTGTGTACAGAATACAAATTCTTCTGAGTTCTGATATTTTGTTTCAGCAGGAATTTCTACTTTATCAAAAAACCTAAGAGAATAAAGAAAAGGTTTTGAACTTTTTAAGCGATCAATTTTATTTTGCTATCAGCAGTTATTCTTGTTCCAATTCATGATGTTAATCATAACCGTGACAAGCTACAGAGAACGTTTCTGTGACAAAAAATGCATTGCTGCCCCCTTCCCCTCCCTGGCCCCCAAACCCTGTTTGAAGTACTCCTGATTCGGTTTTGCCAATTTCTATTTCCACTCTGATCAGAGGCACTTACTGGAGCTGTTTAAGGCTTCTGATGATTTTTGGATGCCCTGTTTTTTTAACTTGGTTTGCTATAAGTCATCCTAGTTTTTATAAAATGAGCCATTTGATTCTGAAAATGGGATACCTTGAAAGTAGCTCAAGTACCCAAAACAACTACTTTCTCCAGATGTTGTCCAATTCTGTATAGGTAGAGAAGTAGTATGCACCATTTTAACTCTTGGTGGTAAATACCTTAAAACAACTCTTGAGATCCCTCAGTATTACTTGTGAAGGCCGTAAAGCAGATGGAGATTCCTGTACACCAAAAGCTCAGATATCCTCACCTGATCCAGGTCACAGTGGTAAGTTTAAAAGTTCGGTTTTAAAATACTTGGCAGTCAGTTTTAGCCAGTCAAATTATCGTGAAGCTATCTTCTTTCATTATTAATGGCTTCTAATGAATGACAAGTTGCAGTAAAACTGATCAGATAAGGAATTCTGATAAAACTCAGTCTGGCAAAAAAAATCATATCAAACTGGTTGCAGTTCAGTAATATTGCATGTGGAGCTTCAGTTCTGGACAGTAGTGAATATGAGACGTTGAGGGGAAGGTGGGAGGGGTGCCTGTCGCTGGTGCTCTCTGCACTTGGGGGCATTGCAAGGACGTTGGCAACACCTTGGGGACTGTCTGCACTGCAGAAACTGCATGGCAGTTGTGTTGCTTTGAGGACGTTCATGTATTGGTTGTGTTCTCTGCCTTTACAATGCTTTCAAATCACTGAAAATGCATAAGGTCTGTAGAGCACAGAACTCTGTCCTGACTTCATGAACCCCATGGTCATTACTTTGCAACTGAAACATCACCCACTTCGTTCACCCAAGTGGTGCAGTGTTCGCTTCTCAGAATCAGCCATTTGAAATAAAACACTGCCTTGACAGTTTGTGTGTGCATTGTTTGATTTAATAAGGAAGAACTGACTGTTATAAGGGTTTTGTGGTGGTTCTTGTTTGGTTTTTAACCCATTCGAGATTGTTGTGGTGCCTTTTTTTCTCGGTGCATCTTAAATGTGTTTACTGAAGAAGTATACAAGCCCCCTTTTTCTCTGTATGCTTGCTGTGTGTGGCCATGCCTGCGGGCCCCCAGGCCGTGATAGCCTGGCAGAGCTGCTCGCTTTCCTGGAGCTCCGTGGGCGTCTGACTGAAATCGGATTCCAAAATTTATTGGATGTTTCTGTAGAATGTAGCCCATTTCTTGTGATTTATTCTTAGCACAGTTTTATTTTAATGTGGTTTTTAATTTTAATATGATCTTTAATTTGATCTGGAGTCACAAACAGATTTGCAAGTAACATATCCCTTTGAGATTTTTTTTTCTTAGGATCACTGTTCTTCACTGAGTAGCTGCGTGAAAACATTCAGCCTGCTAAAATTCTAGTATTTGCAGCATTTTGTAGAGTTCTCTGAGATGTCCAACTATGGGGCTTTTTGTTGCTGCTTGTGAAGGAAAATAGCTTCACAAGCTTCTGAAGCAAAACCACATGCAGTAGGCATCCTTGTCATGGTCTTAATTTATGAAGGCAGCAAGCCTATTGCACCGCATGCTCTATAAAGGCATTTAAAAAGAAGTTCTTTAAGCAAGTTCATCATAAAATGGATGCTTGAGGAAAAAGTAGGATAAAGCTTTATTCCTGTTCTACAAATGGAAACTGAAATGGGTGAACTTAATTCCCAACACAGAGTTAGTTAACTGATGACAGAATTAGTAACTAATTAGACTTTCTAAGTACCAGAGAAGCACTTCAACAACAAGATCTTTTCTCACCACCTTCTTTATTTGAACATTTTCAGGTATATTTCCAAGAAATAAAATAGCTTTAGTAGTTTCAAAAGAAACATCTATTTATGTCATTAATTTTGTGGTTTGGTGTACATGTGAATGCATTGGTAGTTTGCAACTCTTGAGTATGTCACAAATTTATAATGATGGCTTTAATTACAACAAACCCAAACTGCAAAATCCTATATTAATTTTGTTCTGCAGTAAAGGCTGCAGCCGATAGATTTTTCTAATTTCCTACACTTGAGTGTCTATTAGCAGTTACTACTTTTGATATCAGTGCTCTATGTGCACAAAGTGACACTTATGTCTACAGTTGTATAATATTACATTTTCTTAAAAAAAAAAAATCCTGTTATTAAAATTGTAAGTAATTACATTTTTTATTTGTGTCACTTTCTCACTTCATGTTTAGCAATTACTTTTTTTTATTGGGAAATAGTTTACCAATCAGAATGTAGGAAGTGTTTAGAAATGTGGTTTGGACAGAAGCTTTGCCTGTCCTTTTAACTGCAGATATACTCACTGGTTTTCTAAAATGATTCATATTTGTTTTCAAATACAATTTGGTGAAGCTCGTTTACCACTTCTTTCATAGACAAACTGACATAGGTGTAGTACAGTATAAACACTTTTTATTTAGGTCTGAAGCTGTTTTTTCATAGTTCATGTGACTTTTTAATGATGGGTCCCTTAAAAAAATAGATAAATATACTTGGCCCTAAAATATACGGAGGCAAAAAAATACGCAAACAGATCAAAACATGAATAGTTTTAGTATTTGCATTTTTTAGCCTACAGATTTCAGCTCTATTAATAAAACATCACTGCATTTTTTTAAACTAACTTGGCTGTAAGAAGCTTATTTCAGGAAAGCTTGTCTTCTAAGTTACAAGGTTTCATGTCGAAATTGTAGCAAGCTGTTAGAAGTACAGTTCATCGGCTTAAGGGACAGTGTGATTCCTCATGGATGTCTTATGTATAGCAAGTAGGGAAAAGGCACTTTAGGATCAACTCTGAGATTGTTTAATTTCCAGCAGTTGTGCAAAAAAATTCAGAGTGTGTATTTTATGCCAAGGAGAAGTGTTGGGCGTAATCCTAATGCTGTAGGAATTAATTTTATGGCATTTTGTGTAGGTAAGATTCACCTTTCTGATCACCAGAACAGGTATTCTCTGAGATTATTATATGTGATTCTCTTCTTAGGTCTCATTTTCTCCTCACTGGCTTTATATATTGCCTTATTTAAATAGAAGGGAAAACATATTATGGACTCTTTTAATGTTCATATCATCTTTTACTTACTGGCATGCATTTGGTTTGTTTTTAACAAGTTGTTGAAGGTAACTTAGTGATTGCTGGAAGAAGGAAAGGTAAAAATTGAACTCGGTCTGAAACAGTCCTGAGTTTGGTGCTGGTGTGAAAACCTTTAATTCAGTGAATTAGCACTGTGTGCTGGTGAAGTGTTGATCTGGAAGGGAAATGGACAGGCCAGAAAGGAAGCTATACATATCTCGTACATCACAGCACCACCAGTAGAAGATTTGTGCCTCGTCACAGTTTTAAGTGAGTCTGACAGAGACTTTCAGCTCTTTTGTGTTTACTTCTGCTGTACAGTGTCTACAGTTCAAAGCTTCAAAAGGAATGTGCTATAGATATGAAACTTATAATTTTCTTTCTACAAGTTTTTAAAATAAGCATGTCTATCTCGGCATTTCAAAGCAGTTTTGAAAGTTCCAGCAAGTTCCTGAAGCCATTCAAGTGATGTAAGACTAATTTGTTTGGGTGTTTTGTGTGTGTGGGTTTGTGGGGTTTTTTATTTGGGGGGGGTCAAGAATAATGTATTCCAACCCTTTGTTTGCATTGGTCTTTACAGGGAAGTTCCATAAATACAGTAAATGTGTGATGATCAGAAGCATGTAGGAAGGGAATATATATGGATGTGTAATGAAGGCATCTCTAATAAGGTGTGTTCTGCAAGATGAGCATTAGCTAATCAGTTGAGCTGTAAAAGTCCACAAAAAATCCCCATCAAACTTGAAAAAACCATGCCTTTTGAGCAGAGCCATCTGAGCAGATCCTTCTGTGATTTGGGGCTGGAAAAGTTGAGGTTTAGGAAGCCATAACATTTAGTTTGTTTCATGTTGTTTCCAATGTGCACATTTGATTTTAAATTAAGCAAAGCACATATTTGAATTTTGTATTAGAAATTGTAATGCCCTTTGAGTTTGAAGATCCCATTATTGTAACATTCCAAATGTTAAACAGATGTGGTCAGATAATTCCAAAGATTCTGTCAGACAGGTCTGTCGGAGCTTGTTTGGCAAAGTTCAGGGGGGTGGTATATCAGGAGTTGCTAACTGAAGTTTTGGTGGGGAGGAGTTGTTGCTCTTGACTTCTTCAAATTTTGCATGGAGACGCAGTTTGAGCTTTATTTGGGCTGAGTCAGATTGTCGCTCTATACAGGCTACTGTACTTGTAAATCCACTGGAAGAGATTGTAGCTATTTACAAAATGACAGCAAAGAAGGCTGCTGCTATGTTCTATATTAAAATCTTATAGCAGGGTCATTTTATGGCCTAACGTTTTCTGGCTCTGATTTTTATTTTTTACTTTTTTAAAGATTTTCTTGATATTTGGCAGCTGCAGCGGCCAAGTACTATCTGCAGTGTTACAAACAGAAATCTATTTGGTTATCTGTAGTGGCAATATAACAATGTGACCTTGCGGACACTTTTCAGTAGCAGGTCTCGAAGCACATTAACTAACATACACCCACAGACACCTCTGCCCCCAGCTGAACAAACCAGGTCTCTGTCATGAACCCCATCTTACAGATGGGGAAACTGAAATGTGTTGCTCAGTGTCACCTAGGAGCACCAATCACAGAGCTAGGGAGAGAATTTTTTCATTTTGAGTGCCTGTGCAGAGTAGTTATTACTGTTGCATTTAAGGCTACTTACTGATTATTTAATCTTTAAATGCTTGCCAGTGCAGCTCAGAGTTTTAGATGTGCAGTTTCCTTATCAGTCATGGTTAGAGAGCTCTAACAACCTTGGTGTCTGAAAAACCCCCAAGATCATGGATCTGTTTATCTTCACAACACCTCTGTGTTTTAGGGAAGCAGTGTGCTGAAGCAGAACTGATGAAAGATGGGATGATTGTCATACCTTATCACCCACAGAAATCTCCACTTTGGCTGCTTCTGTTCCCATGCAGTTCCAAGCGTAATTCATAACTGCAGCATAGCAAGACTACAGTAGGCAAAGAAGTCAATTCCCAGGGTGGCAACGTGGCTCTAGCCTCATCTGCTTGTGGTTGTCTCTGCCAGACCATGGAAAACCAGGCTGCTACTGCTGCTGTGGGTGGCAGTTTATGGTTAGGCGAGTAGTGCTTCAGTTGCGGTAGGGTGAAAGCAGCCTCTTCCAGTAACTGTCACAGGCTGCCTGCATGGCCATAGTCCTGTAATCAGAAGCTGAAACTCTACCTGATGTTGCTGTAGTCTGTAACAATCAAAAATACAGGAAAAAGTACTGCAAAAACAGTTCCAAGTTCCACTTTTGCTCAAAATCTCATGTAGTTAATAGTTCTCACGTGTACTAACAGCTAGCTAGAAAAGGTGTGTTCGCTTTGACGTTAGTATTTGCTGATCTTCCAGATTTCATTTTGGCTTAAATTAGGTTCCACCGTCCAGCTAATACTCTGCATCTTTTTCAGTTGACAGTGTTATGGCAGAAGTCTAAATGAACAAATATTTTGATGCTTTATCCTTCCAATGATACTTAATTATTAAGTACCAAATACAGCATTAAGAAAAGTTATGAATAAAAAATGTTAAGCTGGCTTTCTTAGATACTCAGAAATATTTTCTGTACTTGTACTAGATAAGCTTGAATATTGAATCTTTGTCATAGAGTTGGAAAAGTAAAGAAAATTAATTTTCAGTAATGTCTTGCCTTGGGTAACTTTTTTCTTAAGGTTCATCTGAGAACCCTGGATTTCAGCAAAGGTACTCACTAGACAGCTCTGACAAAAGGTGATACTGGTACCCTCACCGCTGGGGTAACTCTGAGTTTGAGCCTGGTCCCAGTCTATCCATCAGTGGAGTAAGAATGCTGTAAAGTTGTATTAGAACCCATCTTTTAATGAAGTGCGTACCTCAATATGTAGCTATTTCAATGTTACTCCTCAGTGGCACTACAGATGGGGACCCCAGTAATGGATTGTATTCAGACTACAAAAAAGGTAGGTGTCATTATGCAGTAGACAGTAGAAATCCGCAAAGAGTTGGAGCAGCAGAAATTCCCCAAAAGAAAAGCTACAAATCACGGGGGGGGGGGGGGGAGGGATTTGACTCAATACATTCAGAAAGTGGAGTTTAGGGGTTTATGCTGCTTCAGATGCTACTATATAGCACTGACAGTGTTGAGATGAAAATCACAGTGGGACTACTGATAAGACTCAAAGAACTAGAAATCATGCAGTAGTTGTTGAAAATGTAAGCTAGGCTCTAAGGTGTAGTGTCTTTTCAAATTACTTATTTGTAAGTTAATTTTAACATTAAAACAGATGCTGCGTTCTTCTTTGGAGTTTTTTGGTTTGTCCTGCAAAAATTACTAACGTGCCTTGGGCATATTACTTTGTGCTGCAAACAGGCTTTATTAGATGTACAGATTTTGGAAGAAGTGCGGTATTGGTGTTATCTGGAATGTAAAAATTTCCATTAATTAAGGTAACTAGTGGAAAAATGTTTTGATTACACAAGGCTCTTTGGGAGCAGATTAACAAATTAATTCCTTATGGTGTCCACCTTTTCATGACAGGACCATATGGGAAATACTAGAAACTGAATTGAGCTAGTCAGTACCATGTGATAGTCTTATACAGAGAAATGAACTTTTGTCAGCTCATAGCCAGCACCGCTGCTTTGTTGATCTACACAGACTCATGAAGTCCGTGCTTCTATCTGTGCACGACGTGGATGAGTTAATTCATTTACAGAGCTGACAAGTAGCTATAAATGCATTTTTGGGCCCCAGCTAACAGAGGGAGTTTATCTACAGAGAGGGTTCATTAGATCTTCCAGTGACAGTGAAAGTCCCCTGGTGCCTTTCTAGCCCAGCTTGTTATTGTGCTGAAAGTTAATTTTGTTGCTCTTAGTGCTGTACCTGGTCTTTGTGCAGATTTGTGGTGATTACTGTAGATGGCAGCAGAAGCTAAATAAAATACAAAGATTTTAAAAAATTAATTAAACCGCTCTCTGCTGCTGTCCTAAGTATGGTTTTTTCTCTTGGTGCCTGCCAGCTGTTCTTGAGGATTGAAGCAATTATAGGCAGCAGAAGCCAAATTAAATAAATTATATATTGAATTAAGGTTTCACTCACAGGCAGTTAGGTTTTTTGTGTCTGTGGCTGTGTTGGTTCTTGGTGTATCCTGTGTCAATACTAAAAGCCAGTTTTAAAGCTCTCCTGATAATCTCCGAATTCCCGCTTCTTTCTTCTGTATATGCCATGGTGTCAAAGAAAGAACAGCAGCAATTCTGACAAATGATAATGTCTTTGTGAGTACTTCTATTTTTTCCCCCTGTAATAAGGCTGCTGTTTGCTTTCTTTCATTGCAACTAAATTGACTTTATTTTCCTAGTTTTTTCTTTTCTTTTTTTAATGTCCTTCCTTTCTCCTGTAGTGTGTTGGCTGTCTGTGATTTGTGCACTTGGATGTCACCTCCTCTCAGTGTGCAGAACACATAAGGAAAAATGTTATAATGTGCCATCATGCTAATTAGCTGCTTAATAAGACAGCTTGTTTCCTTTTCCCAATACCTTGGTATGTATGAGAAGCACAGGTGATTCTTAGGACAGGCATTGGCCTGTTAGAAGTATTTACAGTATTTGGAATAGTGGACTTGATCTTTAATGGGAAATGACTCCCAGTGTTAAGTTTATTACACAAAGCAATAGATGACTTTTAAATAATGAAGGGGCATAAAACCAAATGATTGTGTGTGAACTTGAAAGCGGGCTTTAGGGGCAAGCAATAAATAATAAATGTACCAAAAGTTCCATACATGATTAGAAAAATTGCTTGAAAAGAATGAGCTGTGAGAGCTAGGGGTCTGGAGTCTTTGTTTTTACTCTGAAAACCACAAAACTCAATTTTCTGCATGGTAGACAATTAAAACTAGGCAAAATGTAGTGCATCAAAATGATTCTGTGCTTTTGAAATATTTCTGAAATCCCTTTATTATGAAAAAACTACAGGAAAGTATGGACCTGCTGTTTAACAATTGTGTTCAATATATGATGAAGGTGGGCATAAAGCTCTAGGTATTAAAGTTTATGAATGTATTAATGCACTGCTTTGGGGGAATTAAACTTTAATATTGATGATAAACCTTCCATAATAAAAATGTGGGGAGAGAAAGAGCAAATCTCTCTTGCAAAGTCCCCAAACTATTTAAATTACTGCATGCAAGCTACTGCATCTCCTGAGATATTATAAATGAACTTCTACATAATCATATGCATATGAATGTACATTGTGCACAAAGTGTTTTTTAGCAGAGTTGCTTTCTGCCCTGCAAAAGATACTGTCCCAAATGGCTGTATTTCTTTTAAGTGATTGATCTCTAGCATTGATTCCACAATATTTCTCTCAAGATACACATCATTCGCTACCCAGAGTGCATACCAGTGGGAGACTTTCTGTTGACTGCTTTGAAATGGTGTGAGATTTCTGCAGTGGATTTTTATGCCAGTCTGATGTTGTTATTTTTAGATAACATTATGGAAGAGATATTCTAACACTTTAAAATGTGAAATGTTGAAGAGATACAGGAAATGGTAAGTTACAGTGCTCGGGAATGTAGCATCAGACTCTTGTCGAACAAATATGTCTGAAAAAAACCACAAACTCATGCTTCTCATCAAACGGGGAGAAAAATGTCATTTTAGATAGCCATTATGAAAAGTGAAGATGTTTGGAAAGTTATCCTTGAACTGCAAGGGGCTGACACTCAAGTCGTTTTTGTTGCTTCATACCAGAGCAGAGATGCAAATCTAAAAGCTTGCATTTAGAAGAGCTTGTGTGGTGAACTCACTGCTACAAACCTTAGGAGCAGTTACTGACTAGAGCAACTACATTGATGCGATGATCTTAGGATGTTGCACTGTCAGTTTAGACCTATATCAGATAAGTAGAAGATAACTGTTCAAGGCTTATTCCCACACAACTACAGATTTCAAAGGATGTCAGCAAAAACTTGAGGAAAACAAATCTACTCTTGATTCTTTGCTCTATGTGCTGCAGTAGGTGTGAAGTTTTAGGAGAATAGTCTATTATGCTTCCAATTCAGCTATCCATTAGGGAGAAAACTTATGAAAAAGAATGTAAGTTAAAGCAGGAAGCATCTATAGAAACCAAAACCGGAGTAGAGTTGTTCTTGCAGGGTTTTTGCTTTCAACTATTCTGAGAAGTTGTGAGGCAGGGTGAATTCCATATGCTTCAGTTGTACAGGCTTAACATGGAAAACAACCACCACCACACATGCAATAGTGATATTGCCTCTTCAGCATTTAACTGGAAATTAGGGCAATGTTAGCAACTGAAGTCATTGTCTGTAGGGATTGTGATTCTCCCCATCTGCTTTCCAAAAAGGGCAGTGGAAGTTATTAGTAGGATTCTTGTGACAGTTAGGGAAGAAGAAAGAAGTTGTGTCCCCATCTCTTGCATGCTTAACCCAACAGAGATTCTTTTTTGTCAGCACTAAGAACTCCCATATAGGCCCTCTGGTCTCTCTCTGTCCTGGGTTTACAAACACTGTGAATATATTAATATATTTCAGTGTGTTTGTGGGTTTTTTTTTTGAGGGGCCAGAAATGCAGCAAATGCAGCTGTGAAGCCTAAATGAAAGAATAAGCCTATGGCTTAGTTTTATTTTAAATGAACATTTCCTTTTAGAGGTCAATTGTGCGAATCTCATGGGGTCATCTGGCTTTAGCCAGAAATATGTGCTATTGACCACAAATTCTGATTAAAATAATAGCTTTAGATTAAAAAAAACCCAACCAAAACCTAAATGTATACCTAAATGTACATTTAGGTTTTAACTCTTTTATTGAAGAAGAAAAAGAAGGAAAAAAAAAGAATGTTGCCAGGTCTAATAAGCAGCCTTCAGCTTGGAAGAGCAGGGATGTGGACCAAATGCTGACATTTCTGGCTAATATAGCCAGTCAAGTGGCACTTTTTTCTGTCATGAATCTGCTTAATTAGATACAAACTGATAGCAAAAGAAGGTTATTTATTTTCCTATAAGGGCAATTCTTAAACTCATAATTTTGACTTACCTTTATTAAGGCAGTTTATCTTTGTTTTGTTTGGTGTGTTTGCATATGAACACTCTTACCAGCAATTCAATCTCTTTTTTTCTCTGTACTTTGTCCTTACCAGACAGTATATAATCCTTTCGAACTTCCCTGAAGATGTTAAAGTTCTCTAATTTCTTTAGAAAGGCCTGTAAAATAGAAGATTTGCAGCATCTGCAGAAATTTACAGTTCAGAAGACGCAAAATGTATCAAACTAGCTTATTTGAAATAATCAGACCTGACAAAAAAGCTTTTTGAAGATGGTTATCTGACACAGTAACACACCATTGAAGCATTCCATTGCCGACTATGGCAGCTTTTATTTCAAAAGCTTTGCTTATAAGTGTGATTTTGTTTATTTTGTTACATTTGGTTATTGTTAGTATTTTATATTTCTCAGTTCCTACAAGTGTGGTATCTTCCGGTACCTGTAACAAGCTGAGCTGTGCAGGCTCTGAAGGATACCCAGTGCTGTGCATATGTGTTCACACAGAAAAAATTCTCCCCCTGGTTAGATCACCTTTTTGGGAGACGTTGTCCTAATGACCTTCCAAGTCAACAAAATGCCTAGTGGAACGTCACAACCTCTTCATTTATACCTTTGCAAAGAGGAAGGTATTTCTTAAATGTGATACTGGAAGAAATATATTTTTAATTTCTGGTTAACAGGAAATCCTTATGTCTGATCAATTCAAGACATTTTGAAGCAGTCACTGCTATTACTAAAGTTAATCAAAACTTACTGCTGTGTAAGAAAAATCAATAGAAAACAGATTGAGATCATGTAAGTAAGGATAATTCTGCTGCAGGGCTTTATAGCTTCACCCATCAATAAGCAGGAGCCTGACTGCTAGAAGTTTCATGTGTCTTACTGATGTCTTTATTAATCAACTGAGTGCCAAATCCTCCAGTTACTAAACTTCACATATCTGTGTTTTCAGTTACATGGTGGGGTTTTTTGTGACTTCCCATACTTTGCAAAAGAATGATTTGTGAGCTAAATTAAATTCGGATGACTGCGCCACACAGTGTATAAAACTTGCCTATAGGATCTTTCAGAAATTTCAAGGTGCTTTCAATGCAGATGCAATGTAGAGAGTTACGATTAGATCGGGGTCGAAAGGTCAGTTTCATTGAGACTTCATTCCGGGCAAAAAGTGAAGGGAAACTGCATTCCCACTTAAAGGTAACTGTTTCATTTGGACATATCTCAAATTTTGAGTTTTGCTCTGTATTATACATGATTATATTCTGTACTATATAGAATTATATTCTGTACTATATTGCTATATAGATAATATGTAATTATAGAATTATATTCTGTACTATATTGCTATATAGATAATATGTAATTATAGGAAGTGTACACTTATAATATATCATTGTATATAAAATAGATTAAGCTACACATATAAATTTATATATTATATCTAATATTCTATACAGATCTACTATTTTATATATCCAGTATTTTTAATATATATTAAGCACCTTAAAATAGAGTGGTGATATTTCAACGGAAGGTCAAAGTACAGAGTGATTTATGCTTAATGGCAGAACTAGGGAAAATCTGCACTGTTTTGACTTTGTGGCATGTCTGTACAGCAGTTGTCATGGTAGGCAAATAATTGGCAATCCCAGCTGGTGATTTACTGTTGCAGAAAAGTAGACTTAACCTATGTGCATTCTGGTTTTGGGCAGAGTTAGACAGTAATTGACTTGAGGAAACGATTGAAAACAGTATTTGCCTAATATACAAATTATTGTCCATTAGGTGGTTATTTCCTGGTATTATTGACCTTTTCTTACACTTCTCCCTATACTTGTATGCATACTACATGGAAATTTAAACAAATGTTTGATGGCAGACTGTGAAATTCTGAATTAGTTCTCAGTGTTTGTGTCTTCTTCCTGAGGGCTCTTCACTAGCTTTTCTGTGCACATAGTCGACATGGATCACATGCCCATGAAAAATATGTTGTTGCTTTGGTTTTAATTTTTTCTCTTCTTTCTTTAAATATGTTTTATTCAGTCAGTTTGGGAATAGAGTAAAGCTGTGGTTTGCTTTTAATCCAAGGGAACTTGTCAATTCTCAAAGTCATTTCTTCTGACTTCATTTATTTATGCTCAGGACAGGCAGCTATTGCTTCTATCTACAAGGTCTGTTCGGATTGTCCGTGCGCACCCACTGATTAGTTGAAATTAAACTACCCAAATTTCTTTTCTGTGAAGACAGAGTTGATAATCCTAATTGGTTCTAGGATACAATATGCATAAATTCACCTATTTGGGTGTCTGCAGTGAACTCAGTCGTTTTGCTTCCTTTCTACTTACAAATTAAAGGCATGGTCTCAATTCCTTTTTCCCCCACAATGCAATGCCAGGTGGATAGAACTGCAGTTATACGGGTAGCTTGAGGGTCCTTCTTTAGAATGCTTTTTGCTAGAAACAAGAACAAAAAAACCTATGATTATTTTAAGACAGATTTCTAGCTAAGGATGAATTCAGAGTTATATTTGTAATGACGATTTTACTATGTAACTGTTATTTTTATCCAAATGATGTAACTTTCCTTATAACATATATTCCCTGATTTTTAATGCAGTGCATAGCTTACTGGGCAGGAGGAATTTTGTGTGCTGTTGGTAGGCTATGATAAAAGAAAAGGGATTATAGCTTTTTAAATTTTTTGCCTATTTATAAAAGTACTGTTCATATTTAGCAAAGGATTTTGGGACAGTGGAAACAAGTTTACTTAATGTGCACATTTAAAATGGTTACTCTTTAACTTGCCCTAATTATACAATCTTGATCATTTAATGTGCTTCCTAAAATAGTCTTTTTAACTCTGAAAGCAGACAACATTCAAAAGAGGTAAATGCACACATATTTACGTGCATTTTACTGTGCATATCAATATGCTTTAAGAGCATACTCAATGGAGCATAACAGCATCTTCATAGTCATTAGGAACCACTAATGTGTGGTTAAAAAATAATAATTCTGAAGACTTATTTACCTGATAGATTTAATGGTCCTGATGGAACTATTAGAAGCTAAATAACAAAGCTTTTAAAAATGTCCTAAATATTTCTAAAAGACCTAATGGTTCCTAAGGAGCTACATTTATAGTTAGTCTGGCAAGCTGCAGATGCCATTTAAGAAGCCAACACTATTTGCAGAATGAAATAATACAGGAATGAATAATCTGTTTATGATGCTTACAGTCAGCATGGCATTTTGCAATTGTGGAATAAAATAATGCAGCTAAAATGAAGTTGTCTGTTTAAAAAAAAAAAAAAAGACGACTACAGCTCTTGCCATTGCATTATTTAGATGTTAGTTTCTTTTTATATTCTCTCCAAACAGAACTCTTATGCCCCAGTTAGCAATAAGTACTTCTCTGGTAGGCTGAAGTCCTACAGAGGTAGGATGTACCGAAAGCATGGCTGCGGAAGGTGAGACAGGTATGGTATATAGTTGTGTGTGTGTATATAGTGTATGTATATAGACAGCTACTGTTAAACCCTGAGAATGAAATATTCTGGGACTTTTCATCCAAGAAGGTAGGGAGTTCTGTATTGTTACAAAATTTCTAAGAAATTACTAAGAATTTCTCTCTCCTGATTAGTTTAGGGTAGTAGTAGATTAGTTTAGCCATTAGTAGTAATGACTTCTTGTCTGTAGCCATCGCTACCTCAAGTTCTGTGTATGTGTGTCACATACCATTTTGTCAATCTGCACTAAACGAGGCGAAAGACAAACAAGCCATGGGTATGAATAAGCATTGTTCTACAGAACAATAAGAACTGTACTACAGAAGGATTGAGTCTCAGCATGCCTGTCTTGCATCCCAGAGTAGATGTCCAACTGTCAGTTTAAATTCAGTGCCATCCAAACCAACTTCTTAATTATCTTTCCAGGCTCCTAGTGGACTCCCACCTTCCTCAGCTGGCACTATAATAACGGCATCTTTTCCTAATGCCCCTTTCCTGACATGTTTGAGTCAGGCTGGTTCATCTGCAATAGCATTTTCAGGAGCTCGCCTTTTTCTTCCAGCGCACAGCCTGAACTCCTATGACAGATAATCCGTATTAAATATAAGGATCACTGTAACCTTAGGGCCTTGATCCATGTAATGAAGCCAGGTCCGTTTAGATAAGTGACTAGGAATATGAATTCTGCCTTTAAGAACATTTCCCCATGGTTATGAATTTTCTTCTTTACTTCAGCTACATATCTTTTTCTCTTACCACATGAATCATTAAATGTAAACTTTCATTGAGACTGTAGATCTATATTTCTTGGAAAATGTGTATTAACATTTTTTTTTCTTTGATAAGACAGAACTTTGTTTTTTTAAATGATCTGTGAGTACCATGTAAAAACTCAACTCTGCTGTGACACTGGCAGTACTCCTGGTGTGGCTGGACAGCTGGTGTGCTTTAGCAGATGCTTGTTTTACTAGATTTAGTCTCCTTATTGTTTTCCCAACCTCATTTTTTTTTACCTACTGTCAGTTTCCCTTTGTGCTTACCTTATCCAAGACAAGTATTGATGCCAAGCACAGCAGAGCTCTGATTTCTATATTGAGGCCCCAGTGCATCACTGCTGTCTTAAAGGATAATTCTGCAGTCAGTCCTTAGGTGACTTTGCATAGGATGCAATGCCGCTGCTCAGGCTTACTGAGACAGCGTGCTTCACTTCAGTATTTTGTGGCTCAAAAGACACTTGAACATAGAAGAGAAAACTAATTAAATGTGATAGTAATTAAAATTGTTGCTCTAGATATTGAGTAGGAGAAATTTCTGGTCTTCAGTCCTAACCAAAGAAATGTTTTCCTTGATTAAGAAAGATACCTAATGATTAAATAGGTCAAAAGCTGCTTTATGCAACGGAAGAATTTTTTTGTTATGGCATGGATAACTTGAGGGACACTTTTTTCTCTGTTTGCTGCTAATGTTTGATAGTCACAGCTGTAAGACACCACTGATTCTAGCACAGAATATGTCTATTTTTGTTGGGCTAGAAAGACAGTTCATTAGGAAAGCCAATACATAATTTGGAAGTCTATTTCCTTTTAGTTCCCTGATTTGTTTTTCTGTGTTTGAATTCTCTAGTGACTTTAGCTATCTCTTCCACTTTGCAAAGTTGACGAGGGTTTAAAAGGAGTGGGTGAAGAACTCTGTCATGTAACTGCCAGCTTAATGTCTAAAATATAACTGCTCTTCCATGAATAAAACTTTAGGAATGGTGGTGTTGATAAATTAAAATATGTAGGTATAGATTAAGTGTATATAGAGTTCAAATAACAGAGTAGTACAGATACTATGAATAAAATGATGAAGCTAATGCAAGTACAGACTTCTCTGGATTGCATCATACAAGAACAGTCTTCTCATGAGCTCATTTGAGTCAAGTATTTCTCCTGCTGGGTTGCTATTTCTAAGTCCAAAGCAAAAAAGGACAAATAATGTGTTTGCTCCTTGCTGTCTTTAGTTGTTCATTATGTTTAAAGGGTTATTTCTACAAATAAAAGCACTATCTGCACCTGAGTGAGTATATTTCCATCTATATCAGCAGCAGTGCTTATTTGTGAAGAGTGGAATTGAGTTGCTAGCAATGAGTGGGGATGAGGAACTTGACGTTGGAACATGCAGAAAGATGTATTTTCCTGTGTCCTTCACTCAGAGAATCACTGTTGCTCAGAGATCCTAGACACATGAACACATCCAGAATCTCAAAGTACAGAGTTAAGAGTAACTAAATACTTTGAGTTTATAATCTGAAAGTCTTACCAGATTCTAAATTTCACAGCTGTCTCTGGTATTACGGGCCAAATGAAAACTCTGCATCTGAAGGGAATTGCAATTGGGAGTTTGGTACTGGAGCCAAAAGCTGCCATCTGTGGTTGTGCTTTCTAGACTTGAGTAAATTAACCAGCTTCTGAAAGCTGAATAAACCTAATCTTTGGGAATTTTGAAATGAAAATTGCACTCAGGAACACACCTCCAGTTCAGAGGGCTGGCTTGGCTAGATGTGCACGTTTCAAAATACGTAGGTATGGAAATCATTTAAGGTTTGATCCACCAATGTTAACATATCACAAAAGCAAAGATGTCTGTATATATGTGTGCATATCTGTCTATATATAAATATTAATAGTTCAGGTGCTATGCCACTTTCAAAAATTGCTGACAAATTCAAAATCTCTCACATTTAAACAGTAGCATAGTGTTCTGGCTCAACTTCAATTCCTGTTATGCCATCTCCTCCCTAAACTTACATAAAATAGCAACTTTAATACATTGTATTGTTGTCTATGAGTTAAGGCTGAAAAAGTGAGGGTTGCTTAGCCTAAGGAAGAGAAAAATGCATGAAGACGTACTAGCAGTCTTTAGATGCATAAAAGGTTGCTGCAGAGATTAAGGTAGTGATGATAATGCAGATCCACAGGGAAAAGAGCGAAAGGTAATGGGTTTAAATTGTAGCAAAAGAGATCTAGATTTGGCATTAAGAAAAGCTTTCTAACTGAAAGCTTAAAATTAAGCACAGGAATAAATGGCTTGGGGAAAGTGGAATTTTCATAACTGAAGGCTTTTAGAAAGAGGTTAGATGGATGGCTCTACAGAATGACTCAAGAGTTGTATATCCTGCTTTTTAAAGTTAACTTATTGTCTTACTGTTCTGTTTCCGTTGCTTGTTTCCTTTTTTCTATATTCTCTTCTCTTTGATCCTGTTTCTCTCCCTTTTTGGATATACTGGTGTTTGGAAAAAGTTCTTGGCCAAATGTATTATCAAAGGAAAATAGCTTATCAAACACATTGTTTTAGATGGGTAGTAAAGCCCCCAGATATTTTCTTGGTTACTTATTTTCATTAAATGTCAAGTTTTGAGCTGGAAATTCAAGAGTGATTTTTTTTAAATTAAAAAAGCTCTAATTGATTAAACTAGTTGCAGAAACTCCTGTTGCCCAGTTGCATTGCTGTTAGCCACCTTAGAATCTGCAGTTTACAGTTAGATTTTGAAAACCTTGGACAATCAATTATGAGGAAAATAGTTATGATGAACTTTGAGTCAAAGCAGTTGCTTTTGTTGAAGTCTGGCTGTCTACAATCACAAGGCCACCTCTGTAATTATCCTTGAGCACCTCTTCTGAATCAGAAGACTGCCCTAAGCTTTACAGTTTGACTCTTGAGACCATGGATTTGACTCAGATGGGTTATTTAAAAGCAAACACACCCTTGTCACATCATCGCTCCCTATTACCAAAATTCTTGCTATTGCTGCCTCATGGAGCCAGCTGTTCCTCATGTGTAACCATCATGCTCGCTGCAGACAAAAAGCTGGTGAACTCCTGGAGTGTGGTAGTCTTTCCATGTCCCACCCTGCCAACATCAACTCTAAAGCTGCAATGCACCATCTTTAGATGTGAGCCATGAGAAAATGTGAGGCGATGTCTCAGATTGCAGTTGGCAAACAAAGAAAAAGCAAAACATTGGGATTGCTGTACTTGAAAGGGGAGAGACAGTCCTTGGAAGCAGAGCTGCACTCATTACCAGCACTGATATCACCAGATATCACCAGAAGTATCTTAATAGGGAATATTATTATTTGCGATCTTCAAGGTTTTGGATCTAGTTCAATCTTGGGCATCGTTGTTTCCTATTAAGTAGGTTTAATAAGATGTCCTCAGGACTTTATAATCATAGAAGGACAATGCTGAGGATATTCAGCATGATGTAAATGAATAATCAGTAAAGAAAAAAAAACAACAAAAAACCCCACACCAAAACCTCAACCAATATCACATCTCAACTTTGAAGACAAAGAAGTGTTTATATAATTCGTTATGCACTGGGGTGTGTACAGACATTTTGGTGGGATTTTGATTTTTCGTTATAAGGTGGGAGTTTACTAAGAATTAAAATCTATAGCTAACGCTTTTATGTAGGTGTGTGGTTTTTTTCTGTTTCTTATTTTACTGTGGAATTGGAGGTTTTGGCCGAAGTGTGATGGTGTGCTCCCCTGCCCAACCTGACCTTTATCTCCTGTAACCCTGCTTAAGCAATGACTACTGGGGCAGTTGTTAATGGATGCTGATAGTGATAGCTTCGTCCATTAAAGTGGATTCGGGAGCCAGATAAGAACACAATAGCCCTTGGTTATTGTGAGAAATACACCCACCTAAACACAGTTATCAGTATGCAAATATGACTGAGTCAATCATCTTACCCCTATAAATAGTGAGCAGCCCAAGAGCCCTTTGAGCTCTCCTGCACGGCAGTGGGCTGCATGCCAGGATTTCCCCTTCAGTAGGGACGCCTCTCAAGGTTACTCCTCGAGGTTGAGAGATTCCTTGCTGCAACAGATACTTGGTAAGTGACTAATAGCATGCTAAACTTTGAAATCTTAGCTAAGTGATATAAAGGATTGATTGCGCATATATAATCTTTTAGACATAAACTGTTGACCAAGACTAGGACTAGGATTGGATCCAGCCGCACCTAAACTCCTCTCTGAGAAGTTTAGAAAGCAAGGGGGTCCTCTCTGAACCTCATGACTCAACGGGAGGGTCTCAAGTGTACCTTGCCATCGAATCTTGTTCACTGTCGCATTTACCATTGAACATTGTTAATTCACACTTTAACTTGCTGTTTTCTATCAATAAAGTATTGTTGCTTCTCTCATGAGTGAAGTGCAGTCTCACTCCATCTGCGACATGGCCACGTATTGAGTTGTGTTGAACCTGATGCTTAATCTTCCTGCATCTGCCTGTTGACTTTTGTTGATTTCTTGCTGCCAAACAAGGAGTCTGGGAGCGTTTGAATGTGGTAAATTATATGGTAGTTTGAATTTGGTAATTTGCCTTTTGATTTGAAAATATGCAAAATATGAATAACTGTAGGAAATCTGCTTCTATGTCATATAGATATGGTTTTTTGTGTTACCTGGTAGCATATCCTGCCACATCCCACATAATGCAATGAGTGAATATTAAAATTGGTTTCACTGCTTGTTTATGTCCATAATAAATGCTTCTCTTCAATGGGATAGAAACACTTAGACTGTGTAAATCGGTTAACCCCTCCTCAAAATATAAAGCTGAAAAATGTTCTTTTTTCAGTTGTGGAATAAGTTAAATGCCTTCATTTCCTTGGAGTGCATCTATAAAGTGTAGTTATTCATACCCTCTTCTTTTTCCTATATGCCTTTAATATTTTCCGTTCAGCAGATGAAGTGTTTCAAACTAGAGATGTAAATGTTAATGTGCGGGTGTTTTGCTTGTTCTGAAAATGTTTTCATAAGGTCAGGTCTAACCACCAAGCAGAACTGTAGCCTTGTCTTGCAGAGGGGATATTTGTGGCCTGAAGAAAGACTGAGGGCAGTGAAAGTGCCTGAGATATGTGTGTGGGATTAGAGACATGTATGATTTTCTTTACGGTTCTGACTGAATAATTCTGAACCTACACTGATTTGCTCACTTCTGTAATCACCCTATAAATTGGCTAATATCTACTGATGACACTTATTTCTAGATTGCTAGCAGTGCAAACTGTATCCCCCAATTCAGACCAAGTTGGATTCTGATTTTTAGTTGTAAGGCGGGAGTTAGCCACCTTAGCTATAGAGTTTAATGTACACAATAAAACAACATACACCATATTTATGCTTAGCAGTTGATTAAAATGGAGTGTTTTATAATGAGGATTGAAAAGATTAGAATTTGTCAGCAGTTCTTGCTGGAAAGAAGGCAAGAAAGAAGCACGGTATGCTTTTCACAAATACCTTCTGAAATCATTATTTTGCTTTTTCCTTGTCTGAATGTCTGATGCAAGACCTGAACCATTTGCAAATACACTTTTCAAAAAAGGATGCATTTGTGTTTGAAACTGAGATCGAATTGGATAAATCAATTAATATTTATAGTGACAGTGGATATTTAAGCAATACTGCAACTTAATAGGTTAAATAGTGTTAATATGTATAGGTTTGAGACTGGAGATTTTTGTGTACCTGAAGAAGTTTAAATATATAAGTAACAATACAAAGATGCGATGTCAGTAGGCCTTTCAAAGGCAACATTTCTCCTTCCGGAAAGGCAAAATGTATGCACTTTTTAAAAGAACAAAGACCAAAAAACCACCACAAAACCCAAAAAAACCCATCACTTAGTCAAGGCAGTTGACTCATGCTAAGTGCCAGTATGGATTCATAGGTAAAATTAATACTTGAGAACAATTCACTGATCTTGGCAATTGTTTTCATTGGCAAAGTGAATGGATGAATGTACATAAACATGAGCTAGATGTGGAATAGATAGAAATATCTCCTTGTTCATTGTGTACTTGGTATTAGATTGCTTGATAAATGAAACTGCTAGCTGAACTAACAATATCTATTGATTTTACTGCTCAAAAAGCATACATACTAAACAGAAAGTGTTCAGCCCAGGCAGTTTCTAACCTCTATTGTTCTGTTGGTATTGCAATGAGAAACATCTCATCTGGCCAGTAGAAGTGATGTAACGAGTTCCCATGTGTCCTGGTTTCGGCAGGGATAGAGTTAATTTCCTTCCTAGTAGCTGGTACAGTGTTTTGGATTTAGGATGAGAACAAAGTTGATAACACACTGATGTTTTAGTTGTTGCTAGGTAATGCTTACACTAGCCAAGGACTTTTCAGCTTCCCATGTTCTACCGACTGAGAAGGCTGGAGGCGCACAAGAAGCTGGGAGGGGGCACAGCCAAACTGGCCAAAGGGACATTCCATACCATGGGACGTCATGCTCAGTACATAAACTGGGGAAAGCTGGCCGGGGGGGCCGCTGCTCAGGGACTGGCTGGGCATCAGTCGGCGGGTGGTGAGCAATTGCACTGTGCATCACTTGCTTTGTGTATTATTATTATTATTATTATTATTATTATTATTATTATTTTATTTCAATTATTAAACTGTTTTTATCTCAACCTATGACTTTTTCTCACTGGTGCTCTTCCAATTCTCTCCCCCATCCCACCGGGGGGGAGGGGAGTGAGCGAGTGGCTGCGTGGTGCTCAGTTGCCGACTGAGATTAAACCACGACACAATGTACCAAGATAAACTCCCAAAATGGATGAAGACAGGTAGAGCAGTTACTTGCCTTCTGAAATTTATGATTCTTGTGAGATAGGTTGACAAAACTTCCTACACCATACCATATTACTAAGAAAAAACCAACCAAACAACCAAACAACAAAATGACAGAAAACTCACCACAAAACTGAAATTTCTTTTCCTTTGTTTTCCTTTTTTGATACTCTGTGGAAGACTAAGAGTTGAGTTATTAAGGAGTTGACCAAACTTGTTATTTATTAACTTGAGATTTTTGTCATTTGATGTCAGCAAGGAAGGGAATTGGTTAGGTGACTTGAGTACAGCTGAGCGCTACCACTGAGCATGTGGAATGAAAATGCAAAGCTAAGCCTGTGGGTGCAATGACTTGAAAAATGCAGTCTTCCCTCAGAGGGTTATATCCCACATGATTTTTTCCTATTCGGTTCTCACATGGAAATAATTGCATAGCACAGAAGGATAACAGCTACCTCAACCTCATGGTTTCACTGAGGCATTTGCTGCATTGTTAGGGCTGTCACACATTAGTTATGAAACCCTGTGTGGGAGGAATCAATGTTATATACCGCAACTGTGGTCTGTGCCATCAACACTGAAAGTAAAAAACAGTAGATCAGTCTACTGAAAGGAAAATGTTAATGCTTTGGTATTCTGCCAGAGGAAGGGAAAATATCTCCCTAAATTTTCCTTCAACTAGGAAGGTGTGAAGTAGTTTTGGAGGAAAAAGGGTAAGGAAAAAAACCATATTGGAGCGAGTCTTTCCTTGATGCCATGCTTATGATTATTTCCTGTATGTCTGTATTTCTCTTCTTGTAGTACTATTGAAAATCCTTTCCATGTTTCCATATGCCTATAACCATATGACACAAGTAACAGGATCCAGCTAGTGGATGCGCACAATGGAAATGTGGATTACAACAGGTGACAGTTTGACCCTTTGTATCATTTGTCATTGCAGACCGTTTCTGTAGGGATGATGTTGGAGAAGAGATTCTTTTTTTTTAAAAAGAATCTGGGGGACATTGAGGAGGCTTTGAAGGTTATTTACTGCAAACTCCTGCACAGAAGGAAAAACCCCTTGCTTCTAGAGTCAGTGTGTGGAATTAGGGAGAGCTTGTGGGAAATGACTGAATCTGACCAGTTTTATAATGTATTCCAAAAGGTAATTTATGGTCACACTGAGCTGAGGAGTTTGAATTCACATCAGAAAACCTTCAACATATGTTAGTTAAATACAGCAATTCCATCTTGTTTAAATGTAATAGACACTCTGCTGAGTCACTCCCTATTGCTTTATGCAGAACATGCTTTGCTTGTGCCTAAAGAGTGTTATTAAAGAGACTGCTGAGTACAGAGAGCTTTAACAAAGAGATCTCAAAGTAAACATTGACATTTGTTACTGCCTCTGTTCAGCACTGCTAGAAGTCCCCAGGAACTTGGGAAATTGAGCTGTCAGGTCTATGAAGATAAAATGAAACTTTGTTCTATGGCTTCAGTCCCTTAGGAAAGTTTTTCAGGTCATTTAGCATTAGTATTGTGAGGAGGGCTTATTATTTTCTTAAAAATTATTCCCTCTTGTTGATAAATACAGAGTGACAACTTGGCATCGCTTTAGCCCATTTCTGTTTGGTTAAGGCAATGCCTTAAAAATTGACAACGCATTTCACAGTGAACTTCCCTCGTGCATCAGCAGGACAGGATGACTGATGTGTGTCAGATGTAACCACTATATCAATTGACTTGTAAATTCTAGTTAAGCAGATTCACAGTATGACTTGGCAAGTGAGCACAAAATGCTCTGGGAAGAAGATTCACTTCTTGCTGTTTCTGAGCATAAACATAGCTGCTGTTTAAAAAAGATGAAGATCCAGGGGAAGAATGAAATTACAGTGAAGCCAACATTTGATCCTTTGGAATTGTTGAACTGGGCCTTATTTGAGACTTTGTTAGTCTAATTTGAGAGGAGAAAAACCTCAGTGTTTATAGATGTCTTATTAACACTTTCTTGGGACTGCTGCTCTCGTGAGTTTTTATAAAATGTATACGTTTACTGCCAAGCAATTTCAGAGATACACCATTGAAACACAACAATAAATCTTCATCCTAAAAAAAATTCATTCTAAATAAAAACCCCGAAACCACCTCCTGATTTTCATAGTGACTTTCAATTCCATCATTAAGGGCCTGGAAAAGCCTCTAGGGACTTAAAGTAGGGGTGGAGCAGTTCTGACCAATGCTTTGCTCTCAGTATTACCTACTGTTGGAACCTGGGAGAATAGAGAGCAGCCATTACTGGCATACCAGTATTTCAGTAGTGGTCTTCATGTTCTACTGGGGACTTGGCTAAGCAGGTTTTAACTGTTCCTCATTCCCACTCCCTCCCCCAGCCACGCAGGCGACAAGGTGAGCATTGGTGTCTGATTTCACAGCTCAGCCTTCCCTCCAGTGAAAGTATAGCTGGGAGGATACAGCTAGTCTCTCCGCAGCCCTAGGTGATTAAACTGTGTAGCTATGCTGGTAAAAACTGTAATGTAGACTTAGCATTAAATTCATGTTTACACCTTCAGGCAACTGTACTGTGAACACTGGATATAGGACAGTTTCAGTGCTTATCAGTACTTCTTACTGAATATAAAGGGGTATTATGGCTTCTAGTATCGACTCCCACAATCTGCATGCAGGATCCTTTTCCTTTAAGACAATAATCTCTTTTCCATTGCTTCTGATGCTCAAATGGCTGAGGAGCAAAAGAGTAAAGGCCAAAATATGAAACATGCCAAAATATGAAACATGCCAAAATCCACCATTTCTCTATAGAGAGCTGGACACGCAGCAAGAAAAAGCCAACCTTTATTGCAGAGATACATTATGTACAAGCTGACTGTTGTTATTAAATTAATGAAACTTCATTTACATTTAAAGAAAATTGTTTTCTTTGGGACACTAATTTTTTTGGTTCTACATACGTTTTAATCAGTTCACTTCCCTCACGGGAACAGTCAGTGCTTCTGTCAAACTGTGAGCTCTAATATTGCTAGGATTTTATTTAACTAGATGTCATTTGATTTATAATCCAGTGACTCTAATTTAAGAATCAGTAAGCCTCAGATAACAGAACAGGTCCCAGGTAGAGTAACTTCCCACGTAAATTCAGCTTAGTAAGTAACCAGGGAGCTGGTTCTGTATTTGAAAAGGATCAAAACACCAGGAGTCAGTATTAGCTGCTAAATTGTACCTCCTGTTGGTGGAGTGACATTTGGACAAGCAATACAAGGTATAAAATATAGTTCATCTGGAACTGCGGCTGTGTTTGAATTTAAATATTTCCCGTGGGTCTGCAGAAGCGGTGATACCTGCAACAACTGGAAGTTGCAGTGCTGTTCCGTCCAACAGGATGGAATTTCAACCCTAAGCAAAGTTCTGTTCCCTGCTGCAGAAAGTGACGCACCAAATAAACATGCCCAAGCATATACTCATCCTGAAATAAATGTAAGAGCAGATTCTGCAGCTCAGCTTGTGCGCTTTCATAATGTGTGCATGAACACTCTGATGTGAATGTTCAGTTCACACTTCTCTGTGCAGATTGGCTGGTGTAAATTGTGGGTCAATGTTTCCTTCCCTTTCCTTTCATGTTTCCATGTTCACTGTGTTGGCAGTAAGGCATTGGCATTATATTATTCGGTTTATTAAAGCCAAGCAAACGTTGAAATTTACATCTCAGTATTGTTTCACTTGCAAATCCACCTATGGTTAAATCGGTGTTTTCTCTCAAAAGAAAAAAAAAAAAGAACAGGCAGTCTTGTAATGTCAGAAATGTATGATGATGGACACAAACTCTAGAAGTTTTGGTCTTGTAGCAGTGGATCGTCCTAATATACAAAAGTTAACGGTACTCAAGTCAGGACTAGTTTGTATCTGGACCCTAGGATGTCTACTGTGCACTACAACATAAGGAATGCTGAAGAGTTGTCTGTACTCTAAGGATTTAAGTGCTGGGAGCTCCAGGAAAAGCCTGTGTAACTTAGGTCATGGTATGCAAGGTGGAACCTGTAATGCAACTGGTAGGTGTGTTTCTTTTCCTTTGAGCAACAGGAACATGGGAACTCCTGTAATCAAATAGACCAGTGAGCAGTATGGGTGTGTAGTGTCTGCTGCTGGATGCTTTGTAGCAAAGTGTGATAAATCTCCTGCTGGAAAGCTGTGTAGTATCTTACAAGGACAAGAAAGTCTCATGGAAAGACTAGAGAACAAAAGCATGGGTATTATTATGCCACTGTGGGAGTCCTTGCTGTGTCTGTATTTTGAAGACTGGGTTCAGTTTTATTCCTTCTATTTAAAAAAACCAAAACAAATGAAAACAACTGGAGAAAGGCAAGAAGGGCAGCTAATAATAGATGTATGGAAAATGATGCAACTGGTTGTAACAAACCAGCAAACAAACCCTCTGTTGAAATGTGCTCAGTTAGGATTCCTGTGTCATAAATGGAAGACTGAAAGCTATAAAGGGCTGGCATGGCTCTGCCACCCAGTAGAAAGGCCTTAGTTGAAGTAAGTTTATGAAACAAAAATGTCTTTTAGCAGAAGAGCTTTCTTCTCCTATGCCTTTTGTATCTTTTCTGCATCATCTTCTCAGTACCCGGTTTTATGTGTGTAAGGTCTTGTTCGTTGTACCATTGAATCCTGATTAAACAGGACTTCACTGAGCCGTAGGCAGTCAGTGGACAGGACATTTAAGACTTGCCACGTGCCTTTTAGAGGTAGGTAGGTACCAGCTCCTCCACACATTTGTGAGCTCCTTCTCACAGGATAGTCACACAGGGAACAGAGCAGCCACTGGCAAATCATTAATCAAATTGTAATAAAACTGTGTGGGCAATAGGTGGGTTATAGACAGCTAACACAAGGACATGGAGGAGAGAACTGAGTCTTGACACAGTTCACTTACGGCAAAGGAGAGAAAGGAGATCAAGTGATCAAATGGTAACTCTGAGTCAGAAACCATGTCTGGTTATAGCTAGGTATCAGTGCAGAGTCCAGCACTAAGGTGAAATTGGTGAAAACTCTCACCACATAGTTTTCAATAAAGATGTAGAAGACTGCCAAGTCATTTTCATAAATCAGGAGGAACTTTTAAATGTTTCTTCTATCCTGTAAGCTCTCTTCAGAAATTGTTTAATCCTCTTAAAAACTTGAACTTTTAGGGAAATTCTGTCTGTGTTTTGAAAGTATTAAAGATCATCTTTCCTTGGAATTTGATGTCCGTTTTGGAAGCGAATTCTCACTTGTCATATATAATTTTGAGTTGGCTAACAGCTATCGGCTTTGACTGCACATCCTCATGCCTTGAAACGAAAACAGCCACAAATCCTTTTGATGCCCAGCTCTACTCAGGGAACAACAGGAGAGATGAAAGTTTCATCATGAATAAATGAAAGCATTTTGGTTACTTCTCCACAAGCTAAAACTCGTTGCTTAAAGTTAGATTTTAGTGGCTTATTTAGGACATGATTCAGTGTTATGACTTCAAAGGGGCGAAGGTATCTGTGTTTGGAAGCCTTGTTAATATTAACAGGGCTACCTGCACAGGGCTCGGTTGTGAGCTGGCTTGGGCTGCCACACAGGCAAGGGATGGTGTTTGGCCCACATTCCCACACTTTCCCCTCTTTCTGAGGACTGCTGCTGCTTTTCTGTGTGTCTTCAAGGAAAGGCCTGTGCCTTAATTTCTCTGGTTTTGGGGCTTGGTTGGATGCATTTGCATTTCTCTCAGGAGAGTAAATCTACCCTCTTTCCTTTGAGGTTTTTGTGGATACTGACCTACTCTATGGTAAGACAGTCATTGTTACAGGGAGCTCCTTTTACTGCAGCCCAAGGAGTGTAGATTACTTTCAGAAAGCCTAAATTACAGGCTTTCTTCCCTTATTTTAAATGGACACGTTCAGCTTGTAAAGGACAGCCTGAGTTCCGTAAGTGGAAACTGTTATCTATTCTTATGCGCCCTGATTTGTGCTAAGTACACGTTCAGGAGCACATGAAGTAAAGGTCTGTGCTAGAGACAAGGTACTGGACCTGATATTACTTGAAGGTTTCTCTATCTGGCCAAAAGGAAGACAAGCCACCGTTCTCTATGCACATACCCTTTCATTTCCCATATTGATACAGGTGCATGCTCTGCCTATACCTTTGGTTTGAGGAATTCATTCTCAACAGTGGCAATAAATACTAGAGAGTCCTAACGAAATGTCACTGTCAGAAATATCTGCATATGTGTCATGGTATTGCTGTTTGCCAAGGGCTGGTGCCTGTGAAAGGAGTACATTGGAATAAGAGATAATTGATTTGGTTCTGAACTGTTTCACTGATAAAAAATCTGGAATAATACAGAGGCAGAATTACAATGTTTCTGAACTAGGTTTGTGTCTGTGTAGGCCATCCTATTGCCGTTTTCCCCCTTGAGCGTGAGTCAGTGGAAGGATTCTTATTTTTCTAGAGTTCTGATTTAGGCCCATCATGTATTTGTTGACCTGAATTTGTTGTTCCTTGAAAGTTGAAAGTTTGCTGATGTTGGCACATTTCAATACATACTTTGATTGTCAGTTAAATAGCTTAGAAAAGGTAGATGCTTTTAAACAAGTCATTAGCAATAGAAAGCTTTTATATGAAAATTCAAACTTGCATATGTTTGTGGTCTTGAAATAGTGACAAAATTCAAACTGTTTCTATAGGTCATAGACTTTAATACAGCTGATCTTCCCTGGGCTAGCTAGGGTTTCGCTTCCATACTGCCATCTTTGAGGAGAAATCTTTAGGAAGAGGGCATAGGTACAGCACAGAGTGGTCTCAAGGGACGTTCTCATTCCGTTTGTAATGCAGTCACATGGTTTTCCTCTAAGTTGTAATGTCTTAAAACACTACAGAGAACTCATTTGACTGCTGTTATTCCAGTTTCCATAATGTGTTGTGGAAACAGGCTTAATCCAATGGCACAGAGGAGGGAGTTAGTTGTGGGGAAGTGATACAAGGATTTTTGCCTTAAATTCTATTTTTGTGCATCCAATTCTCTGCATGTAATGGTGCTTGCTCAGGGCATCTGCTTCTTATTGCCTTCCTTTTCTATTGTTACTATATTTTTATTGCTGGTTCTCTTAAACTGACACGTACTGTAGCATGTTAGTACTATCTACATAATTTCATAGCTTGTATACCTTCATAAACTTACTGCGCAAAGTATTATTTCTTGCAAGCTGTATAGATTTATTTTTCTTAAATATACAAACTTTAAATTGCCCTGAGGACTCATGCAATTTATTCTTAAATTGAATCTTATTTTTTGTAATCCGGTTCCAACTGATAGATCATTCCTCATATTATACTGACAGAAATAAAGACAGAGCTATAAGTGCTGTCTTGCCAGAGAATTATATGAGCTTGTAATAGCTGCATGCAACTGAATTTTCATTTTACTTTTATTTATTGGAGAGTTATCCTAGGATTTTGAATTGATTCCTCACTTTTGTTTGCATTTATATGTATTTCCTCAATAAAAAGAAGAAATCTGTTATTTCAGGCCTCATCAACCTTCCTGAAAAATAACATGAATGTTAGTAGTATAACAAAAATTGAAATACATAACTGTAGTTTTCTTTCAGGCCTGCAAGAAACCTGTGCTAAAACAGTAAGTGTTCAGAGCAGAAGGTGGCTTGTAATTGCAGCTGTTCATTGAAACCACATTCAGAGAACAGTTATTATAGTTATAATGTATTAACAAATAACAGGTGGTACATACGTTAAAATTTGTTCTGAATAAAGCAAACTTAGGGTTAAAATCCTCTTAGGAGGAACTACCCAAGTCGTGGGCAGTGCACAGCTCTCGTAGGAGATGAGGGAAGGTTACATACCAAATATCACGGCACAAGGTGTTAACATATTAATATTTAGCGTATGTACCTTTATCAGTCCTTATCATTTAAAAGTCATGGATGTCGAATCCATGACATAATATTGCAGGAAAGAAAAATGAAAATGCTTTTGAAAGCTAGATGATGCTGTATGGTATTCACCTGGGGGCTGGGAAGTAGTCAGCTCTGTCTCCTAAGGCCATTTAAAGCAAAGAGGGGTGTGCAGCCATCTTTTAGCCTGTATAACTTCTAATTTTCCACAACAGTGAAACATTTACTTTCTGAGTCAAGGCTCTGTCATGTTAGAATAACAGCTGTCCATACAAAGGAGATTTTATAACGGCAGCCCAACACATACATTTTAGTGGGTATAGGCATATATAGGCAGAAATACTAAATATATTTACACCTGTATGTAATATATCAGACAAAGAAGTATGTTCTGGTCTTTTTATGAAAAAGACTACATGTAGATACCAGTTAGGTTTTCAATAAGTATAAGAGATACCAATTTAATTCTAAATAAGTAAATTTCAAAGATTCATGTCATTGTTCCTAGTAACACAATAATGATGCTTATATTTGATTATTTTCTGAAGCCTCAGTCGTCGAAACTTGGATATAACTTAACTTGTCTAAGCATTTTGGGGTAGGAGAATGAAAGCTAGTTAAAATGCATTGCTATTAGCATAACATTAATGCTGTGCCATTAAAAGATCTTGATGCCAGTTAGATATTAATTTAGATTTGTGTGTAGCTCCATTCTAACTTATGCCATAGAATCACGCTAAAAGTATTTTCTACAACTAGTGTTTTTCTTTTTCTGTGATAAGGCAGGTAGACCACTCTAGAGAAATAAAGCTGAAAACAATCACTGATCAAAAATGAGGTAGTATAAGAAATCTTTCTGTGCCGGGGGTACATGCCTGTGTCTGAACTTTCGTCTTTAAATTCAGTTAAAGAAAATGTTGGAGAGTTCATTAATTTAATATTTCCTGATGGTATGTTTCAATGACGGAGTGCTATGGGAGTATGTTTCTGTGAGACTTTTTCGCACAATTATTGCTTCAGTTGGTGCAAACCAGGAATTGTTGGAGACATTATATGAGGCTGTTTTGAGTAGAATTACAGCCCAGCTGGGTTTCTCTGAGCTTCCAACAAAGACAAACTTTTCAGCTGAGTTCAGATAAGAAATAAAATTTTGTACTTTGAGGTCTGCCTGTACCCAAGGGCAGTACTGATTTTCCAAGATATGTGGGGATGTTTACTGGCTATTACAGTGCAAGGATGAACTCTTCAAACTGTCAGACCTCAGTGATGATTATCATTACTCTGCAGATTCTGTTCCCAATTGTCTTTCAACACTCCTAGATAAATGTCCCCAAGACTTGTAGGTTACTGAAAGCTTCTGCCTCAGTAAACCTAAAGTAATTCTACTCAAGATAAATAGGCAATGTCAGACATCCTCATCTTAGCGCTTTTCTTTGTGATTACCTTTTGAAAGTAGTTACTTAACTCTCAAGTTGTTTTGTCTTTTTCTTCAACTTGATTTCACAGCAGTTCCTGCAATAACCTACCCACTTCACTGGCCGTTTGAGGGCTAGGAAATATTTAACAACCCAGTTGAGCAGATGTAGTTAGGAATATTCAAGGCTTTTTCTTGCGTTGCTTACATTCTTCATCTTCAGGAAACATCTCCCTGTGTTCTTTCCAGGGATTCATTGTTCAGCATTTTGAAGCTTCTGCTTGGCATATTGAAGATAATTCCCTGTTGAAAAAAGTTCCTCTTATTTCTTATGTTACTCTTTCCCTGCTGTGCATCTCTGATGTTAGTGTTGCATCTGCTTCCTTTAACCTCAACAAATACATCATTTTTTAAAAAAGTTCCTCTTTCCTTATGTTTCTAATCTTTTGGGCTCTTGAACAGCCATTCCAGACTTCTATTTATTTTTCTACTGTGGAATCTCATCCTATTAGACATATTCAACTGTAAAATTAGTATTTCTATAATTTTACATGATATAACATTAATATGTTTATCACTCTTAGTAAATCTCATATTTGTTTCTTGACTCACTGAATCTGTAAGTATATTGGCAGCTCTTGACTCACAACCATTATCTTTGGCTTGTGATAGTAAGATTTCAGAGTGGTTTATGTTAAATATGATTCGGGACCATGGACTTCAAAAATGAAAAATTTCCTTGTATCCAATAAAACAAAAATTTTCCAATATCCAATAAATGACAGATTGTTTTGTGAATTTATATTTTCAAATTTATTTCTAAGTAACCTTTGATTTAATTCACTGAGTGCCATCTGTTGGAAATGGGAAGCATTCCTTATTATTTTCTTTAAAGATCATTTTCACTAGTATAATATCATAGGGGAATCATTATGCTCTATGAATACATGCAAATATTAGAGTTGATTAAATGACACTTTGATTATTTTAAGTGACATTTGTTCTCCCAGATATCTTAAATATAAAGCTGAATACATATAAAGACTGTATATATAAAATTGATCCACATTCCATTGCTAATTATCATAGAATCATAGAATAGTTTGGGTTGGAAGGGACCTCTAAAGGTCATCTAGTCCAACCCCCCTGCCATGGGCAGGGACATCTTCAACTAGATCAGGTTGCTCAGAGCCCCGTCCAACCTGACCTGGAATGTTTCCAGGGATGGGGCATCCACCACCTCTCGGGGCAACCTGTGCCAGTGCCTCACCACCCTCAGCATAAAACATTTCTTCCTTAGATCTAGTCTGAATCTACCCCCCTTTAGTTTAAAGCCATTCCCCCTTGTCCTGTCGCAACAGGCCCTGCTGAAAAGTTTGCCACCATCTTTTTTAGAAGCCCCCTTTAAGTACTGATAGGCTGCAATAAGATCTCCCCGAAGCCTTCTCTTCTCCAGGCTGAACAACCCCAACTCTCTCAGCCTTTCTTCATAGCAGAGGTGTTCCATCCCCCTGATCATTTTTGTGGCCCTCTTCTGGACCCGCTCCAACAGGTCCATGTCTTTCTTATGCTGAGGGCTCCAGAGCTGGACGCAGTACTCCAGGTGGGGTCTCCCCAGAGCAGAGTAGAGGGGCAGAATCCCCTCCCTCGACCTGCTGGCCACGCTGCTTTGGATGCAGCCCAGGATACGGTTGGCCTTCTGGGCTGTAAGTGCACATTGCTGGCTCATGTCCAGCTTCTCATCCACCAGTACCCCCAAGTCCTTCTCGGCAGGGCTGCTCTCCATCCCTTCATCCCCCAGCCTGTAGTGATACTGGGGGTTGCCCCGACCCAGGTGCAGGACCTTGCACTTGCCCTTGTTAAACCTCATGAGGTTCACACAGGCCCACTTCTCCAGCTTGTCCAGGTCCCTCTGGATGGCATCCCGGCCCTCTGGCATGTCGACCGCACCACTCAGCTTGGTGTCATCTGCAAACTTGCTGAGGGTGCACTCGATCCCACTGTCTGTGCCATTGATGAAGATATTAAACAGTACCGGCCCCAATATGGACTCCTGTGGGATGCCACTCATCACCAATCTCCATCTGGACATTGAGCCATTGACCACTGCCCTCTGGATGTGACCATCTAACCAATTCCTCACCCACCGGACAGTCCACCCATCAAATCCATACCTCTCCAGGTTAGAGAGAAGGATGTTGTGGGGGACCGTGTCAAAGGCCTTACAGAGGTCCAGAGAGACAACATCTGTAGCCCTTCCCGTGTCCACTGATGTAGTCACTCCATCATAGAAGGCCACTAGGTTGGTCAGGCAGGGCTTGCCCTTGGTGAAGCCATGCTGGCTGTCTCAAATCACCTCCCTGTCCTCCATGTGCCTTAGCATAGCTTCCAGGAGGGTCTGTTCCATGATCTTCCCAGGCACAGAGGTGAGACTGGCTGGCCTGGAGTTCCCTGGGTCTTCCTTATTTCCCTTTTTAAAAATGGGGGTTATGTTTCCCCTTTTCCAGTCAGTGGGAACTTCACTGGACTGCCAGGACTTCTCAAATTTGATGGATAGTGCTTAGCAACTTCATCTGCCAGTTCCTTCAGGACCCATGGATGGATCTCATCGGGTCCCATGGACTTGTGCACCTTCAGGTGCCTTAGATGGTCTCGAACCTGATGTTCTCCCACAGTGGGCAGTTCTTCATTCTCCCAGTCCCCGCCTTTGCCTTCTGTGGCTTGGGCGGTGAGGCTGGAGCACTTGCCGGTGAAGACCAAGGCAAAAAAGTCATTGAGTACCTCCGCCTTCTCCATATCCCGGGTAACCAGCTCTCCCGTTTCGTTCCAGAGAGGTCCCACATTCTCCCTAGTCTTCCTTTTATCCCCAATGTACCTATAGAAGCTTTTCTTGTTGCCCTTGATGTCCCTGGCCAGATTTCATTCTATCGGGGCTTTAGCTTTCCTAACCTGATCCCTGGCTGCTCGGACAATTTCTCTGTATTCCTCCCAGGCTACCTGTCCTTGCTTCCACCCTCTGTAGGCTTCCTTTTTGTGTTTGAGTTTGTCCAGGAGCTCCTTGTTCATCCATGCAGGCCTCCTGGCCTTTTTGCCTGACTTCCTCTTTGTTGGGATGCATCGCTCCTGAGCTTGGAGGAGGTCATCCTTGAATATTACCCAGCTTTCTTGGGTCCCTCTTCCCTCCAGGGCTTTGTCCCATGGCACTCTGCCAAGCAGATCCCTGAAGAGGCCAAAGTCTGCTCTCCTGAAGTCCAGGGTATTAAGCTTATCCATAGGAACGTCATTCTTTGTATGCCTGGCAAAAATCTTTGGGAGATTCCTAATTCTGTAATATATGTCTCTGTTAGGGAATCCAAAATCTGTTCATGGTTTAAATGGCGGCTGCTGTTAAACCATCTTCTATAAACTGATTTCGATTTGCTGTCTGCTCAGCCTTGCGCTTTCTTATGTTTTCAGCCCTTTTCAAAAGCCTTCGAGCCATTGTTTTATTTTCATTAGAGAAGTCTTACAAGAATATGGAGTCCCCTTTCCAGAATATCTGAATGTTTGCCTCATTCAGGAACTTTTGCTGCTTGGGTATTGATTGTCTAGTTTGTCTTCTGCTGGAGGACCCAGGGGAAGAAACGAAAAGGCTGCAACAAAAAATACCCTTCATCTTTTTAGATGTGGCAGGCTTGGCATGTTCCTCAACTTCCAACTTAATGGGTGCTACAAAGACTTTTGGGATGTCTTGGCTGTTTGTGAAAGAATCCTTTCCCTGAACTCCAGTTTTGCCCCGGATAACTTACCCTTCCTGACTACCTGGCAGCTCACAATTACTCTCAGGGACTTTGTATTTAGAGAGGCACCTGCTCTGCTGTGAATCGTACATGGGAGAGGAAAAGTGGTTGCATTAGCCTTCCAGGAAAGAACTACCACACTGGGGAGAAACACATTCACCAGTCCACCCAGTCCTGTGGTTTTGTAGCTTCTCTATTATGTTCCAGACAGGTAATAAGAGTTCAAGGCGAACATCTCAGGAAACAGTGCAAGAGTATACAGGATCAATGGAGTCATCAAATGCAGTCTTCTGCTACCATGAAAACCTATTAAGTATGCGTAGAAGAAAAACAGGACTATTTTTGACCACCACCCCCTCCCAAATAGATCTCCACTTAAAAGTTTTCCCTCTGTCCAAGCAGGAGAAAAATTTTCAAGTCACTTTCCTTTCCTGAATTCATGGTTTGGGGAGAAAAAACACCATTACCCTATTTCCCTTCCATTCCATTCCACTTTCCACTAGGAGAAAAGATTTCTTCTTGTGTCTACTCATTCTCTTTTCTCCTTTATGAAGTTCTTGCTTTGATGCCCACCCTTTGTGGATCTGAATGCTTTCTGCACCGAGCTGAGAATCCTTTGGTATCCCCAAAACCTTACGAGATACAAGCTTCTTGCAGAATCCGATGCTTATACTACGTGAGTTCCTTAGCTTTACTTTTCTGTTATAAAGCATCATGCTAATGCTGAAAATGTACGATGACAAGGGACCTGTTTTGAATCGTTTTTTAAGTCTCAGATGATACACTGAAAATAGGCTGTACTGTACTATACGTTACCTTGATTTATGTGAAACGTCACATATTGATGCCTTTATAGACAGCAACTTAGTGTTTCAGAGGAGTCTGCATGTTACAAAAAGGGCAGCAGGTGTTATTTAGACTAAATTGACCTTGAAATTGATTTCTTTATTTTATGACTTACTGAGGGGAGATTAATACTTTTTTTTCCTGCAGTCTGAAACAATTTACATGGTAATAGAAGGCATAGTCAGTCAAATAAATTGCTGGAAGTAGTAGTGTTCCAAGAAAGAAAATACGGATCTTACTTGCATTGATTCTTTCTATCCCCAGGGAGTAGCTAAGACTTTTAATACTGGGGAAAGTCTGCCAAAATTTATTTTTGCCATTAAAGGCAGAAGAATGGATCGCAATGTCTGTAAGCTGACATGTACTCCAGACTTTCAGTTGGAGGGGTGGGGAGAAGGGTGTGCCCCATATAAAATTTAGGGAGTGTTTTAATGTTATTTCATGATTCCTGTAAGGGCAGATGGATAGAAGAGGAAACCATAAGAAACTTCTGGAAAGCCTGATGTGGAGACAGCACAGCTGCCCTTGATAACAGAGTAGACCTTGGTAACAGCCTGTAAATGGTTGTTGAAATTCCACCTTTGAGTACCAAGCAGAAGTAATCTCAAAATACAAATGTTCATGGAAACAAGAGACCTAAAAAATTACCTGGAGGAGGCACTGGTGGGAACATGAAGTATAGTTCTATAGGAGGGAGAAAGTTCTTTGTTATTGTGCTGCCGCGAATGCTGCAATGCTGAAGTGATATTAATTCCATTTCTTGTCGACTCCAAGATAAGGGCATAGTTAAATTATTTCAGTGGTGTAATACTTTACATAACCTGAGCATATATGAGATATTATTATGACATATTACCTGAAAACAAGTGTGAATGCAACTCCACAAAAACAATTTTTTGTTTGTTTTAAATATGGAAATAGTGTATAGGAAAATGTCATACATGAAAATCATTATGATCATCTTGGGGCTGGGAGGAGGGAATTAATCTCTTTTGTCTATCAGAAAGCTGCACCTGAATGCTATTATTGCAGCTGTAGCAAATGAATGATTATTTCAATCTTTGTAATACAAGAGGAGGAGATTGGTGTTTGGCAGATACCAGTCTGTCCAGGCCAGGCTTCTGGCACTACTGGGGAAGGGACTTGGGCTCTTGCGCACAGGCTTAGATTAGTTTGGACTATTGTCAGAATTCTCTGTCCACCTAAAAATAACCTTTGCTTGAGGAGCTTTGCTAATTTTGCTTTTATTTTCTGGCTCAATGTGCCCTGGATTATCACAGGTGGCAAGCGTGTTATTAATATGGAGCACATCACAAGCTTTCCAAGTAGGTGTCCTGTCTGCAATGTTGGTCCAAAGCTGTTTATTAATTTGTTACCGGTTCACAGAGCTGTGCAATGCTTGGAAATGGGGAGGGGGGGAAGGATATTTGCAAAATACCTGTTTAAAATGTCATATTTATTTGGAACTCAGGGTATTGTCTTCTGGAAAAGAGAGAGTTGTGTAGAATAAAAACTGCTGTCTCTTTGTATGTCTGCCAGCCTGCTTCTCCTAGAGAGCTTCCCGAGAGCAACACCCCTCCAAAGTGGTTAGCTTGTGGGGTTTGAATTCTTACAGTGCCCTTTACAAGCACTGTGAAACTATGATCTAAGGTCAGCGATGCATCCTACTGCATGATAGCTCTATAACAAGAAAGAGAATGCTAATTAGAAGACAGAGTGGGAGGTAATGGGCATTGAATACCAATATTTGAACTTACATTCTACTGCATCTCTATGTACGTTCTGTTTGTATGATGTGCATAATAAAGCAGAAATAGTAAAATGGGTATGGGGTGGCTGAGCTGTGGGTGGTGGCAATAAGATAGAGTAGCTAAGGTGAAAGCAGGTGAGTGAAATGAGTAAACATGAAGAAAACCTGAAAAGGTAGAAAACACACAGCTTATCAGTGATACAGCAGTGAGTAAAGATGTGGAAGTGCTACTAAATTATGCAGAGGCTAGAAAACAGAACAGATGATTAGGTTGGTGTTTTTGTTTGATGTCAATCTCAAAGCTTGCAGCTTCTCATAGCAGACAAGTGACTGTTTTCCTTTGTGGGAAACAGATGCAATTGGATGTAGGAATTTGTCTATTGGCCGATTTTGATGGTAGTTTGGCATCTATATATGTCTGGTAAAGTCTGTTTCTTGGCATTTCCTATGAAGAAGTCAATGTATACAATGGCTAGGTTGAACAGAGAACAACTGGTATTCCTATTTCTACTTTTCAGGAACTAGTATGCTAAGCGGATGCTCACTGCATAAGAAGGTCCTCTTGTGACTTGACTTGTAACACATGGAGGAAAAGTTAAAAATAATGAGAATATTTTTCATACCACTAGAGATGTTAATTTTTGTAGCCCATAAATTCTTTTCATGTGTCGGTGGTAAATGTAATATGTTTCCAGCTGCTGTGTTTCTGCAATAGCTGTCTTTTGAGGTAGTTTACAGATATTAAGCTGCTTTTTAGGTGAGAAAGTGGTATAGTCCTCCACATATTAATGGGTAAACTGGGATGCAGAGGAGTGAAACGCTGAAAGGTCATGCAGTGAAGTACCAGAGAATGACTATCAACTCCCTGAAATATGTTCTATGTACTGGATCATAGCACATCTCCTATAAATAAAAGATCTAGAAGCTTAATATCTGGAGGCATACTTGAAAATAATAATAATTATTATTATTATTATTGAAAGGAGTTCACAGCAGTTACTGTCTGCTGTCTTTGCCAGACATGCCTCAATTTCAGCTTATCAGACTTTCATTCCCAAACATTAGGAGGAACTGCATAGCTTCACTTTGACATGCAAATCTGATCTTATTGACAGGAAAGGCAAGGCAACAGGAGGCTAGCCCTGGGAGACCTTTTCAAAATATAAATATGAATGTCCTGGCTGTATTCATTAGGGAAGAGGCAAAAATTGAACATGCCAACTACTTTCTAACATATCCTTCTAAAAATAGTTCTGTTCTAATTACTGATTTGAGTCTTGCAATGTGTCTGTATTTAGATACTGTGGCACTTCTATCACCTATTTTAAAACCTCTCTAAGCCTTTGTTTCTCTATTGTATTAATAATGGCGTAGTCAGCTTATTCTCACGCTGTCTGTACTCCAGTAATATTCCCCCGCCCCTCCCATTCTGGTCTCTCCAGCTGTAACTGCAAAGCCTTCAGATGTGTCCAAGCCCCAAACTGCCTCGTGTCCAGACTTGTGGAATGCCAGGTTGGATGTAGGAGAAGCTTCAGGAGAGAGAGAAAACTAGGAATTTTACATTGCTTTAGGGTGGATCCAAATGCAGACCTGTCTGCAAGGGTGATGAGCCAGCACAGCCACGAGCCTGCCCGCTGAGCATGCCAGCATAGCCATGAACCTGCCTGCCCGCGCAGCCTATGCTACAGCGGTTTGCAACGCTATATGGCTGTTGCCAAGCAGGCAAATAAACCAGGGCCCTTCTAATGGAATATAGAGTCATTTTTCATAAGATACCAAGAGAATTTTGGGCGGCTGAGAAACTGTCATCCAAACTTCTATGGCAAGGCTGTGCAGACCTAGTTCAGGAAGTGTACTGGGCTTCTTCCCCGAGCTTCTGAAAGGCAGTGGCTTTATCATCATCCTGTCCTTCCCACCCACACCCTTCTAAAATTAGGGATAAGGATACTAGCCTTCTTGGGGATCATTATAGTGAAACCAAAAAAGTGTGTAACTTAGTAAAGAGGATCTGATGCATAAGATGAATGGCAATGAAAATCTCGTAATCAAATGTTTTATTAATGGCTCCTCTGAGCCTAATTATAGTGGTGCTCAATGGTCTTTATTCTTGTTATGTAAAGTGCAAACTATTCTGTTTAATCTGGGTTTTTTTTTTTTCTTTCCTTCTCTGTCTTTTCAGGACATCTTTTCTGATGTTATGACTCTGGTTTCCAGTGCCAAGAACAGTCCTCAAGGTCCAGTAAGTAGAAGCATTTTGCCGAATAGATTAGATTCTCTAACTGAGTTTAGATCTTCTTTTAAATTGCTTCAGTCATCAATCTCTGGAACCAATCTTTACCCGTGACACCTTGCTGCTTTTGAAGTGCCTATACTTGAATATGCTTAAATGTTCTTTAATACTGAAATATATAGCATAGCAAAGATCTGTCTTACCAAACTGAATAAAACTGATTAGTGTCACTGCAGTGTAAGTTCACTAACAGCCCGGTGAATCTATCGTGTGTCCTACTACCTGTATCATATCAGCATACAGACTTGGCTTCAGGTTGTGTCTCACTGCTATGCAGCGGAAGATAGCATTTGAGTCAATTGTAGGGTGGGGCACAACTGCAAGCCCCCCTGCCATTCCCTTTTGTAATGAAGTCCCCAACTGGGGGTAGATACAGAAAAAGAAAACAAATGCGCGGACAAGTTCAGTGGCGTGCAAGACCAAAGTGTTCACAAGAGTGATGCCACTGTTTGCTTGAAAACTGAGCAGGGCCGGACCAAAAGGAGCTACCTTATATTGGCTTAAAGGAGAGAAATAACCTAGTCTCTCTAGCCTGTCCTGCACCTAATCCTCTGCATTTTCCATATAATATTATCACTTGGCAGGAAATAGCTGTACCATAAAATAAGTTTATGCTAAGGTGTTATAGGCCTGATTTTCAAAGGTACTGATGATACTCAACTCCGTTTGATGTCACTGAGAGTTCATAATTTGTTGCAGTCAAGTCCCTTTAATCTATTTTGTCTCTCTAAAACACTAATATCATGCCATAGGGCCTTTTCAAGTGCCTCTGGTTGGGTGATGCCAGTAATTGACATTTACTTTGCTCTATGCACATTTGGGGTTTTGGGTTTTTGTGGTTATTTTTTTATTTCTTCTGATCTAATTATTAAATTAGATCCCCCTCAGACTTGAGGTTGTAGGAGTGTGGATTTATGTCAGAATAAGGAAATACACAATATTTCAAGCATTTTGCAAACCCTTTTTTCCTGTTTGCAGGCATGATTAATGCAATTTTAAACATGAACCTTAAACATCAAAAGTTCTTTGAAAGGAGGAGGTGGTTGCACTTTTTCCAAATGAACACTGTCTTTCAGTTTGAAATCTCAGCCTCTTGAAACTGCACATTAACGTAAATATAAAAATATCTTGAAAAATCAAAATATATACAAAAGATTTTTAATTTCTGTTGTTGATGATTTGACAGAATACTTTTTTACCCCATATACTAAGTTTTGGAAGAATATCTTCCTTCAATAATTCTTTCTGCACTGACGCTGATACTTCCTTCCCATTAGAACAGCTTTTGAAAGCTTTACTAGCTACTGAAAAGCTGCAGCCTTTCTGTTAGTTTGTTAAAAGTTAACTTGTAAAATAATGTTGTGAGAGGTGAAGGCTTATTTTTAGGAACTTGTTTTTGTGCTTCATATATTTGCATTGAAATTAGGTTTGTATTGGTTAAAAATGAATGTTTTGAAGAATGATGTAGTGTTTTTCTGGCTTGAATGTATTTTCTAAAATAGAAAATGGTCTGCTCCAAGTGCAGAACAAGTTTCTATAAACACCTGTCACTTTATATTGAAAAGCTCCCTCTTCCCCTCAAAAAAAAAAGAGGGAGGGGGGAAGGGATGGGATGGGGGCTTTACAGGATTTGTTGGCTAAACTTAACCTGGAAGTTCTGATGATTTTTTTTTTTTTTTTTGTTATGATTGAATCCTTTGCTGTTGCCTGTAAGAAAGTGTCCTCAAACTTCAAAGTACTACCTTAAAAACAGGATTTTGCTTGTCTTGCTTGAGCCTCAGTAACTTATAGACCTTTAATTATTGCTTTTTTTGCTTATTTTTGGGAGAGGGGAAGAGTTATAAAGACAAGTTTAGCAGTGTATTTTGATCATCTGAAGAGGGTTGTGATGGGAAGAGAACAAGCTTTCATGTTTTCCATGATGTTTCTGATGCCACGCAACCACGGCATAAAAAATAATGAGTTAAGAGTTGAGCTTATTTCTCTTGAAATTACACTGTCTCTGTTGTTGCTTGGAAAATTGTTTGCTGTGATGGATGAGGAGGAGTACATAGATTTTTCAAATGTGTTGCCAGATCATTGCTTATAGAACAATCTGGTAATAAAAGGAGAGTTGACAGATGAGAATTCAAATGGTTCCGATAATGAATTATTGAATAATGCTCCAGTTCCAGAGCCCGCAAGGCTTATTTCCAGGTTTTTTTAATAATTGTTGGCTGCTTTTCGTGCTCTTAGTGACAGATCCTATATGAAAGTCTAATGCAGCTGAAACTCATAGACTGAATTTACTTCTGTGTTACACAGTTGAGACTTCATTGAAATGGCTGGAGTGGGTGATATAAAACTACAGTGGTAACTCAGTGGTGAATCAGACCTATCAAATTTCATGTTTCTTGATAGGTATAGCTGCTTAATAGATTGTTTGTTAAATAATTCAAGATGTTTTCATTAAGCTGAGTGATTGTGCCTTTTAAAACCTTTCTTTTGTTCTTAAATCTCATCAGGCAATCAGTTATACCTGTGGAGCTAAGAAAATCTAACTGAAGAAATGACTGTTGGGAAGCTTTAGGAAGTTGTCAAACTACTAGCTGCCAGAATCTGGAGGGCTGTACTTGGGCTAGGGTTCTGCCATTTTTGTCCCCTTTTTTTAGAGCTTCCTCTGAGTGCTGTACTCTTCTTTTATCTGTGGTTTCATACTCTTCTCCTAGGCTACCTTAAAATCTCATTCCTGCTTATTTAAAGGTTTACGTTTCCTAAAATGGCTTTGCCTTTTCCTCAGTCTCCATTTCTCAAATTCTTGTCTATATATTGATATTTGATAACAAAGAGCAAGTACTGTTTTTAATCAAGAGATGTTGAGAAAAGGTGTGGGGAGTAAAATTCAGGGTAATTCAGTAGGGACAGTAATGATTTTTGCTGAGAAATAAGATTGCTGCAAGAATTGCTGCCTGTGATCTGAATAGAAATGTGTTAGCTACCTGAAATTACTTTATCTCTACTGCTGTTTCAGGAGAGATACCTATTAGCTGGAGATAATGGCTTGCAAAAAAAGTGGATTTCTTTAAATTTGAGATTTCTATTGAATTGAATGTATCTTAGCACCAGCATTCCTAAAAAACAAAAACACCCCCCCCACCCCCCCCACCCCCAAAAAAAACCCCCACCAAACAAAACAAAAAACAAACCTGTCAGTACCAGGGACAAGAATAGAATTGAAAGAAAAAACACCTCCTCCCTAAGCATCATCACTGAGCATTTGGATAATATGTTGGGGGGGAGGGGACAGTCTTTTGCGCGGGGGAGAAGGGAAAGTACGTTGTACAGCTATCTCAAATGATACTGTAGAACTGATCTAATTTCAGAGAATTAAAAAATCTGGGGAAAATCGTGAGAATTTCTTGTTTAAAATTCTCAACCTAATCTATGGAACTGCTGCAAAATATAGGAAAATTCTTTACAGCTCTATCATGTGGATCTGAGTGTATTTTATGGCTTTCACTGTATCTGAACTAAATTCAGAATGAGGTCAAAATTTTACCTGAGATGCCTAAAGTGGGAAGATTTATGTCAAGTTTTACATCACAAGGTCTGGCTGCTTTTGAGTATCCAGGCACATGGAATCTGTTGGTGTGTTAATCTACAGCAGATAGGAGAAGTCAGAAGCTGTTAAAGAACCTTGACTTTTATTCCTTACATCTTCATTTGTTTACAGTGTTATTGCTTGTTATTATTGCACATGGCTGTGGTTTTTTTAATCTCATCAGATGAGTTGGCCCAATGGCTGGAGGTGCAGTCCTTGTTAACTGGAAATAGTATCCTTGAAAATACTCCAACATAATTTAGATGATGAGATAGCGTTACTATCATAGGTTGTATAGAGAAAAACCTCACGTTATAAATATTATTTAGTGATAAATGACATGAAGACAAATCCAGTTATTCTTACATTCTCAGTATTCAAACTCCTGTAATACATTGATATCCTTTTCCATCAGGTTATGACTTGTGTGTTCTTATTAAAGTAGGTGCATACCTTGCTGAATTTTTGTTATCGGGGTTAGACTTGTCTAGAGTGGTAATGATGTGGATGTCTACAAGGTTGTAGCTATTTTATTATTCTTAGAAAAGCCAATCTCTAGGATAAGTTGAGAGGATTTTTCATTGTATTAAAATACAATTTGTTGTCGGCTTGGCTGGCAGTAGAGATGATACTAAGCAATGTCTTGTTCTCTTAGCAGCCTTCCTTCCTTTCACTATCAGAAGTTCTTCTGCTTCTGTGCTTTAGCCAAGGAGGTAAAAGTCAGTCTAAACAAAATACAAATAAGCAATTTCCAATAGCTGGAAATTCAAATGCCAGCAAGAATTGTGAATAGAGCACACTGCTGAAATGCCAGGTAAAGTTCGGTATAAGATCCTTGGTTTTGAACATTCATGGTTTTGGTGTGGAAAGAAAAGCTGGGGTTAGTAGCTCTCTACATAGAGGGAACACACATCCAATGAAGAGGACATTTATGAACAGACAGAGTGTCTATGTAAGTTGTTCTTTGCTTTGTTACTCATTAAAGATAAGACAAAATGATGTTTGAAGGCTCTCAATCAAGTTTGATCTCACACCTCTTCTACTTGGAAGATTGAGGAAGCCACCCTAGAGGCTAAATGAACTGAAACAAGGTTCTTTTAAAAAGGAATTGCAGAATAAGCAAAGGAGAAAAACAAATGCCTTTGCTGCTGTTAGTAATATTCAATTTTTGGTAGGTCTAGATACTGGAATTGAATAGATTTTCAGGAGGGAGTCTGTGAGCATACTCACAATCTAAGAATAAGCAAACAGATTAAGAAAAAGCAGGAAAAGGCTGTGTCTGCATGAAAGTGGTATAGAAGCTGTGTAGAAGTTGATGTCTTTCACTGCTAGCAATATTAAATTGTTTGTGGGGCGGAGTATGATCCTACAGATGGAATGCAAGTGACTGTAATAAATAGGGTATAATGTACATTTCATAGAGCAGTTCTGTAAATCTCTACTTATATAATTTCGAGTGAAACCCAAGGGAATGTGATAATTTTTGCCCAGCTTTTCCTTTGGATCTTTTCCTTTTGCTTGGTTTTCAGTCAGGAGTTGCAAAAATGTGCTGCTAGAAAACAAATGAATAAAATTATTAATTTGCATAAATATTTGCAGAAGCAAGATTCTGTTGTATAGCTGCCCATCAAGCAAATTCTATTTAGCTGTGTTACCAGAACTGCATACTGATCATTTTGATGATTTTTATCATTATCTGAGGCAAATAAATCGATGCATCATGAACATTAAAAATATTTATAGTTCAGTTAATATTTTCTTTGGTTTTCTTTTGTATTCTGTTCATATGAACAATGTTTGTAAATTACCAAAACCCAGAATTAAGAAAAAAAAACCCCAATAAACAAAAAACCAGAAAACATGCTTCTAAAAGCCATCAATAAAAACCATTGAGAATTCCTATGGAAGAGAAATATAAATTGGGAAAAAACCAAACCAACCAACCCCCCCTCCTCCCCCCCTGCCCTACAAAGGCCCCTTTTAACTCTCCTTAATAGTTGTGTTATCACTTCCATATATGCATTGCAATGTGTTGTAAGAGCCAACTTATGAATATTAATTTTCTGCCCTTTTTGAGGTAACTTCCAGTAGGATAGTATGTATTGCATAACGGTAAAACCAGGATTTTAGGAATTACAGTAAACTTGAAATCTCATCAGGACACTTTCTGTTTAGTATTTCCTGTCACGGGGAATGACAGTGGTGGTGATGAACTCTGAGATTTGAAACGTGATGACAAGATGCCATCTAGTGACAATTTGTAGGAAACTGTAGTTCATAATCTGTATTTACAGAACTGTTTTCTCCTCTTTTTGAGGACTCAAAGATTGTACTTCAGAGCAGAAATTCAACCATCATTGTGTTACTCAGAAGTTGTTTTTTCTGGAAAAATGTTTTCCACTTCTGCTATATCAAATGCGGGACACTGGTGCTCAATTCCTTTGCTTTCTCTACTTGCCTCTGGTTTTGCTTTGCAAAGGCAAGTACTACCACTGCGGCCCTTTCCAAATCACCTAGTCTCTCTGGTAAGCACAAAATGTGTTTCTGGGTGAATTTGGTGAAGTAGTATTTCAGCAGTTCTACTCTTACCTGGCAGAGAATATATATAATAATGGTAGAAAAGAAGCTATTTTGAATATAGAACATTTTAATTTTGTTCTTCAAAAAAAACCCCAACAGATTGATTTAAACTTGTGAGTATTTGCATATTTTTTCTGTTCCTTATTGGAAGAAAAGAATTTTACTTAGTTGCTGCTTGGAAATATTAGGTATGTAAAATGACTGTTTTATTGTTTGGCAGGACAGTTGTTATCTTTTGCTGGGAAAGCACCGATTTGACAGAGATTGAAATTAGGCATGTGCTCTTTAAGTAATACACTATGTTGAATGGTATGTGTCTTTTGCTGGTAATAGGCTTCTGGTTTCCCTGGAGAGCGCCAGATTTGGTCTGGAAGAGTGCTGTCTTACTGCACCCTGGGAGAATCGTGTCTGATCCAGTTTCATTTTGTTCCAGAAGTAATCTTTATAGCGGGTTACCTGGCAGTGCGCAGTGAACGCTGTCCTCTCGGCCATATCAGCGTGAGTGCGTGAGGAAGATTTCCACGTCTTTATCAATGTCAAATACTACCAGGTTTTACGGGATATAATTTTGACATCTTAGACTTCAAGTCAACAAAGTCCGGAACGCATCCTCTACCTCTCTGTGAAACTGTCTGTATCGCCATCTTATTTACTTAACAGAAAACAGAATGTTCTTATACTAACTACGCTTCTCAAAACGAGTGACTGTTTACAAAAGGTGAGATAACTGAAGAAGTGGTTTCATAAATATCCTCATATTGCAGAGTACTTGAAGATATTCTTAACCTGAAGCATGTGAACAGTCCATGTGAGAGATTAAAGCATTTCATAGTAGGCCAACACTTTAGCTGTAAGTAATCTCTCAGACCCAGAATAAGCATTTGCGGTGTACCTGTTTGAATAGACACATAAAATATGTTTTTGTGTGTAAATGAGTTTATAAACACAAATTAAAACAATTTAATTTGCAATTACCATATTTGGAGATTCTGGCAGTCTGAATGTATTTATGTTAAAGACCAAATGGCTGAAAACAGACTGTGTTAATCTTATTATTTGTAAGGGAAGACACTTGCTTCTTGATTTCTTTTAAAAATGCTGATCCTCTCTTCCCCTGACTGTTCCTGTAGTTCCATGGGACCTATGAAAGAAGCGTGTCTGTTGAGCGAGAGATTTGCTTCTGAGGAAATAGCTAAATATCCATTTAATGCAGAAGAGTATTAAAAAGAAGACAGAAAGAAATAAGCTTCCAAAAGCAATCTTGCGGTATTGACATTTTTTAAAAAAGGAAGGGTTTATGAGAGTAATTGAAGCAATTGTAAATTCTGCATGTTGCTCATCAGTGTTTTCCAATTTACATCCTAAGAAAACTACTGGTAATTTCCTGCCTAAATAAGATAGAAAGTGCTGTTAAGAGCATGACAATGGTTATACTTGGTGAGACTATCCTGCAGGATATTTTATTCTAACATGGCCAGTAATGGGTATTATGAACCTATAAGAACAAGCAGATGTGCCGTAATCTTTAATATGTTCCTAAATTTCTCCAAGTTACGATATATTAGATATAATGGCTTGTTAAGGAATTTTCTATTTTTGCCTTTAACCTGTAAGAAACATTTTTTCCTAAGATTTTTCTCTAAACAGTTTTTGAACCTGCCCATCTTTTTGGCATCTGCAGTATCTTTAATTCTGTCTTTTGATCATTCAGTTCCTGGGGCTTCTGCCTACTTGGGGAATATACACAAGTTTTCCAAGTTGCTACTGTTTTATTTTAAATTTATATATAACATGGGAAGAAATCTGCTGATTCTTCTTATTTGTACTTATTTGTACACAAAAAATCATGGTACAATAACTCAGAATCACAGTATGTATCTAAATATCTGTTTTATGCCATGTGATTTTCGATTATTTAAAAGCCACTGAAAAATCTCACATGAGTAAGCTTGCCAGTTTAATGTTTATAGTGAGTTACAGCTGTTACTAATGCCAAATACTGTCAGAGTAAACTGTGGGTTTGATTAAACATTTCTATAATGATGTTATCAAGGCCTCAAACATCTGAAATATGGTAAACAAATGTGCGAAAGTACCAGTAAAGAGAAAAGTAAAACTGTGAGGCCTGAAATGGATGTGCCAGAGTGTGGGTGTTTGTTATTCAATCTCCGTTTATAAAACACTTCATGAGTGTAGCAATAAAATGTGAGTCACTGGAATGAATGCAAGAAACTAGGACTTAAGAGGCTGGAATCTGATCCATAAACACCCTAATAGCAGCAATGAATGGGGGAGTTCTTTTCCAGTACCTCTGAGAAAGCTCAAAATACCAGTTTTGAATGTAATATTGCTGGAAAATTCGTTGCCTACAATTAGGCCATAGATCTAAAATTGAAATTAATATTTAAAAAAAGAACTAGTGAAACAACAATGATTAACAAAGAGTTTTAAAAAAAAAAAGTGTTGTACACCAGTGAAATGAGACTGAATACCAGAAGCAGAATTACCCACGTAGAGAAGTAATGTGTCTTGATAAGACAGGCTTACGTTGAATCCAGCCTACAAAGCAAGCAGCGTTTTAGGTCTCGGAGAGATGAAAGTTTTGAGGGAAAAAAGCATCAGTGTAGAAGAGAAATACTTAGGGAGAAAAAAATGACAACCTATTGCTGCACAATTAAAGATCTTTTCTGTTTGCCTCCAGTGAGATATCTCTCTCTCTCTCTGGTGTTGAAAATCTGTTCTAATATTCATAATGCCTGTTTGCTCATTAAATGAATTAATTCCTATGGAATTCTGGGATAAATAATAAATATTGAATTGAACTCCTGTTAGCATCATATACTGTGGCTAATCTTACCCCTTGGCTTATTGATTGAGTGCAGGTGTAAAAGTTAATTAAAGGTAACTAAAGTCAAATTATCTTTTTAAGCTTGCAAAACAAGTTTTTCCTCTTTCAGTCAAACTATACTGCTTTCATTTTTAATTTTTTTCATAGGTAAAGTAGAATTGGTATTTTAAAATTAAATACTCTTTTTATTTACCAATAAAATTATTATAGTTGTTTAGTTGGGGGGGGAAGTCAATACTTTGACAAGACAGTCTTGAAAGGTACTACCAAAAAAGCAAACATTTTCAGTTTCTGATAAATCCTGTTTTCTGGATAAAAAGGTTCTGCTGTTTCAAATCAAACTCCATGCAGGAATACACTGTTTAGACCACTGTATTTAAAGGCAGAAGGTCAGATGACTTATTTGCTATCTGTATCTTTTGGAGTATGTTTTTTATTCTATTGAATTTTTATGCATATAAAATAAAATCATGGACAGAAAAGAACTCACCAGATAACAATATGATGAGATTGTTTCTCCTAATATCGAAGTTTAAGTGAGTCTATTTTTGCTTTTCCTTTTGTAGAGCAGCTAACAAACAGCATCCTGATCCACCTAGAAAGTATTTTCACCACAGGCTGTGAAACAGCTGCAGAACTGCAATGGGGCTGGGGGGTTGCAGCTTGGCAAGACATTTTAACTTTGAGAGATTGCACTGTGAATCTTCACCCAATGACAGATGACACAAACATTCACAATACGATAAGTTAGCACTTAAATCACAGAATTTCTGTAGGCACCGAAAATTTCTAATGATGCCTCTCTAGCTTCTTTTCAAGAGAACTGCTTTATATGCTCTCTGCAGAGCTACAGGACTTCTGTTTGTTACAGTCCAAGGTCAACGACAGAAGCTCAGTCCAGCAGTATTGATAGTATCTTACTGCAGAGGGTGAAATTTCACTGCCTTAAGTGTGTCTTAATCATTGGGAGTAAATATTTAAATATATTATGAAGAGTAGAAGCCAGTTTTGTATACATACCTCTGTGTGTGTGTGTGAAATCACCCTTTTGTGTGTGATTTCAGTGAATAACCCTGACAGCAGAAGCTAATTTATATGAAGTATTCATAAAAGATGCATTTGTAGCCTTCAGGTGTTATGTCCCTAATACCTTAGAAATATTTTAAGATTACACTGTGTGCTTGCTATTAATGTTAATTTTAGGAGTCTCTTTATCTTTTTCCCTGTGTCCTAAATATGTCTTTGTGAATTCCTTTGGCCCTGAACTGACATATCTCTCTTTCTCAGTTAAGAGTACATTTATTCAGTTGAAAGAACTGGGACAGAACCATTGTCACATACATATCTCCTATATTCTGTGATTAAAAACTTGAGTGGCAGTCAGGCATGTTTGGATATCCTCTGTGCTAGGATGTAGCCAGTGGCCTTTTAATCCTGTGTACAAATAAGGCAGCCTTTGTATGCCATAGGGAAAATAGAACAGAAAAAGTAATTTGAGGCTATGCAACTGTGCTATGTGCAAGTGCAGCCAGTGTTCTTTTGTTTTTGAAAATACTGCACTACATTGTTATGGACCTTTTCAAAATTTTGATTAAAACTATACAAGGAACTGCCACGGCTCACACTGAAGTGATTGGTAATTGCAAAAAGTAGCTGTGATAGGTGATTTTTGTGGTATTTGTGGTAATCTGTAATAAAATAGAGAAATTTAGAGGATGAAGTCTCGTGTCCTTGTGTATTGTGGAATCCTGTGAGCCCATGGTTGCCATTTCTATACACCCGCAGTAACTCTTCAGGTTGTGACAGTAGATTACAAAAAGCAAATGTATTCTTTATGACAAAACCATTAAATGACTGTGTAGTCTCAGATGCGTTTACATTGCAGTATTCTGTCCACTCGAGCCATTGATACACAGGAAAACAGCATTTTTCTCTTCACTAATGTTCATGTACGTGAATAGTATTTTTGTATGAATGAAAAGGGCTGTTCAACATTTTCTCTCTCTAAAGACTTAGCAAAGGCCTAAGATATGTCCAGCTTGCTTTAGGTTCATTGTCTTCGTTTAAAGTGTGCTTGTGATTTTTTTATTTTTTTTTTCTACCCAGGATTCTGCCTTTTTGAATGTTTCTCCTTTCCTTGAAGGATAAGTACTTTTTGAATAAAACTAAACAGATGAGTAAGTTTTGGCTTAGTTCATTGTACAATATAAGGCAGCTTTCCATGCTTGTATTTTTTTTCCCTTTAAAAGTAAGTTGGAAGTAATTTTATTTTTCATAGTAAAAGGTATAAGGGCCCTTCAGCCAAACTAACAGCAAAATCTGCTGAGGGAGTGCCCTTACGCAGGCGCTTTTAATATGCGAGTCCCAGGGTTCTGGATTTACCCATGTAATGTGTTAATGCATATGTATTTGATCTTCCAGCAGGAGCTCTAGACCTGCAGCCATCTGAGTGGTTCTGCTTGCTTATCAGAATACAGTATCAGTATTTTCTGCAAATCCTCATATTATCTGTGTGTTATTAGCAGTTTCTGAGCTAGTGCGCAACTAATGTCACGGTGAATCTGATTTCTGTGTGATGTTTTGACTAAGCCACACACGGTGTAGCAGATGGTATGCTGCTCTGCAGTACAGAAGTCCAAAAGATAGTGTTTGCCAGAATTATCACAGGTCTCTCTGAAAAGTTGTCCAGAGTGGGAGAAGAGAGTGGAATTAATTCATTGCCTTTATTTAGGAAGCTGGCCAATATATAAAGAATGAGGTGAAATACCCTATTACCAACTGTGTATATATCGTGAGACAAAACCTACTGCACAAGACTGCCAACCAATCGTTGGTAGGAGCTCCCTATCTAGAGGTAGCTGGAAGTCTACATAGCACATCTTCCTAAAGGAATAGAATAAATGGAAAGCGGGTAGAAACTGATTAGCAAAGCCAATGGCATGATTTAGGTTTTTGAAAAGGGAAAAAACATTACGGCTTTTAAGATGCCTGTGAAGGCAGTTAAATTCCCATGTTTCCTTTTCAAATGTGAGCTGTAGACAGAGAAGGTTTGGTCATCGATACTGGGTTATCAAAGACTCTGCTTGGTTTGGCTGGTACGGTTTCAAAAGTCTTATCTGCATGTACAACCCAATATAACCAAAACAAAAGCAAGAAAATGTTTAACTGTTTGCGAGGGCCTAGATCTTATATGCACTGTCAAAACAAGGAAATTTCTATTCTACCTTCTTCCCATTGTGAATAATATAACTGAAAGTGAATAGTATAAATTAAGTATAACTACAGAGGTCCTGTTCTCATACACTGGTGCTCTTTCATCTGATTCCCTCTGCCTGTGATTTTTTTAATACAGAATTATCTGAGGACTTTATTTTTTTTAACTCCTGAATTATCTGAGGAACTACTTTCAAAAGGAAGTGGGTTACCTAAAGTTGAAGTTCTGCGTGTGAAACATCGTTTCCCACTTCAGCTGTAACAGAGGATCTCTGTGCTATCATGCAATCTTTGTGGACAAAACCTTTTAAGCTTCCTTTTTTTTTTTCCCCAGGATTGGACAGGGGAGCTCGGGTTTCTCAAAGAAAAACGTTTACCTATTCCATGGTGTTAAGAGTATTTTTTTGGTTTATTCAACCCCATGGTAGGCCGTGCGTTGTAGTCTTGTAGAGCATACTCTCCAGAATGAACATCTCTGAAATGCCCGGTAATTATAGTAAAATCCTGGAATTTGACCTTGACTTCTTACAGTATGACTTGATTTTACTAGTTCCTGATTAGCTGTATTAGCAGGTTGGCATAATTTCTACAGGCAAATTTGCTGTCCCACTGTTGATAAATGAAGCTGCTATCCCTTTAGTTAACGTGTTCTCCCCAGGGACTATTATGGTGTCAACAGCATTTTGAAAAATTGCTGCAGAACTAATAAGGACAGGGAAGTATGCTCATGCACGTTTCATTCATGTACTTTTCTTTTGTCCCTTTTTTACTTATTCTGTAGTCCTTTCAGTCTTGTCCAAGCCACTTAAAGAAGAAAAGCACTAGAAGATTTACTTTCAGTGGTATTTCTCTTGCCTTGTTTTGTTTAGGAATACCTGTTCAAGGTAGGATTAATTGGAATGGAGGATTGAAGATTTCTGTCTCTTGATTTGTAAGAACTTGTACCTGATGATTTTATAGAGCATTTATTTCTGTATGTTGGGTAACGTCTTAATGCTAGGTGCCATCAGTACAGCCAATCATACTGTCTTACGATTAAGAAATCACTTAAATGTAACAAGGAAGAAGGAATATTTCTTCCTTTTGGCCAAACAAAGCATTGCTAATGCAAGAACTTCTTTTCTGAATGTGATGGTGCTCTTTCATAATACAGAAAGGCTGCATGTGGGTTATGCCTGTCTTTCTAAAGAGCTTTTTAGGACACTTAAATATTCTGTATTTATACAGAACTTTGAAGGTTTAGGATTGAGTCCAAAAGCCACAAACACTACTGGTGCGTGTTGTGCATACAGTTAACCTTCAGCTGAGACTCTCTTTCCTCTCAAAGACCTCCCATTTCAAAAGCCTCTGGAGCTTGTGTTTTATATGTACCCTATGATCCTAGAAAAGTACCTTGCCGCTTTTTATGAAGGGTGGGTCCTGTTTATCATATTTGTGTTCCAATAAATCAAGAAAGATGCTGGGATAAGAGTTGGCCCTCCTCAGGCTTCGTGTCCCCGCTGGTTCAAACAGCTGGTGTGTATTGACTCATTGAAATTACTCTGTAATGAGACTGCATTGATAATACTAGGAAAGCACTCTGTGGATATACAAAGCACAAACAATGAAATACACTAATGATGGCTGAACTAGTCTTACAGCAGAATACTAAAGAGCGATTCAAAATTTAGAACTGCAGTATGTAAGGAGTTTCGGGAATTTTTGTTTTGTGGTGTTTTCTGTCTGAAGTATGTAAAATCATACCATTGAAATAAAAAGATTAAGGCTGATTCATTTTAACAGGGGATAAGAACAATATTGTAGAATAGCAAGCATTTAGAATGTGATATTGAAATTAAAACCTTGATGCAAACAGCAGCAGCAGCTTCTGAGATTGGAGTCCTGTGTGTGTGAATGGGTCCGCAGCGTTACAGGCATGCATCCTTCAGTGGCTGCAAGCAGGCAGGCAGATGAATTTAGACTTCAGAGTTGGTAACTGTATACAGAGTAGGCTACTGAGGTTGGTCTTTTTTTTTTTTTTTTGCTTTTCATAAAGTACTATTTTCACAGCAAGGACTACAGATAATATTTTCTAAAGGTTTGCTCTGTTATATATGTATCTGTGAAGTTGGGATGTGACAATTGCAACTCAGAACACTGTATTCTTCCAGCACCGTGTAATTCTTCATGCTTATGTATTATCTTAGACAACCCCTTTAACAGTACAAACAGTTGCTTTCAGTTGCTTTCAGAACTCATGTACTTCAAAAAATTATATTTTGCACTGAAATGTGTAAGCCCCCAGTTATTTGGATTAAGATTTCCTCTTCAATAGGTATGGTGATATTGGCATTGTTAAGGCATTTAAAGAAGTTATGACTTATTTGCTTCATAAAATACATTTTGCAGAATATTTGTAGCTTATTTGGACATGTGACATTGTCCTGAGAGCTGCTGGTGCTTAAAGCATTTCAGGGCTTCTAAAACTGTGGCCCTTAAACTGCTGGTGGACTACTAAATCCCAAGTGTCTCTCAGCTGCTTTGCAGATTGTACCAGCTGCTCTTCTCAGCTGTGCTGCTCGAAGGCGTTCTCCCCAGCCACACTACGGTACGGCGCTGTTTCCCCAGCCTTTGAAAGGCTTTTTGTGTAGGAACAGTGGCCCATAAGAAGGGGGGGAGAAAAAAAAATTTGTTAATCTTTTGCTCAACCTCTGATGTGGTAAAGCCCCATTACCAGTTGAGATTATTTACCCTAGGCTTAAAATAATACAAAATGCACAAGTACTCTAAATTATGCTTTGCCTTTTTGTTTCCTCTGTAACACCAAGCTTTCAGAGGACTTTTTTGAGCTGTGTGAGTATATATTCCAGTGTATATCTACCCATTTGGATACTTCTCAGTCTTTCCTAGAGAAAATGTTTTACAATAATCTTTCTGGAAAGTTAAGAACAGTATTATGATATGATAATCCCAGAAGGATTTTTTTTTACTAGTTCCCTCAGTCCTGCATAGTTGAACAAAGCCACCACTGTCTGGTGCTTAGACATTGTTGTGTGCTTAGTTGTGGTGATGATATAAGGCTGTCTTGCCCTCACAGAAGTAGAGGTTAGAAGAAAATCTGGGGCATCTTAATCAACATGTAGCTTTGAGAATGTCAGGGCTATGTGAATATTTCTGGCTTTCACTCCCTGTCTTCGGGAAGACTTGATTTATATGTTATACTGTATGAAATCCATGTATCTGAATCCTCACTCTGGATACATTTGTGCCATTGGTTTATTTGGAAACAGAAGTAAGATGTTGTAATTTTATATTTATTTTTATCATATTATTTAAATCCCTAACATGTTAGTTTCTGGAAATTATCTCCTTTAGCATTAAAATCTGCAGGTAGCTGCTGTTCTGTTCGTTAGCATTTCTCTGAGTTGCAGAAGCCTCAAACCTTAGTCAAGGCACAATTTTGTTAGATGGTGAACAAATCAAGAATGAAGGTATGGTTTCTGCTGTGCATGATTTAGAGCATAATTTCCTCCATATTCTCTGTCATGCAGATACTGAATACTGCCTTTTGTAGAGAACAGTGTCTGGAAACTTAGCTGAAAACAAATATTAACTTCCATAGATTTAAGATGAGGCTTTTTAGTTGTACTCTGTGTACTCACATACACTGGCTATCACTGGGAATAGGACAATGGAAATGCGAAAATCTGGGGTTGTACTATGGCGGCCAAAGTTCCAGCTCTGCAAGTCTGGCTGGCTGCTCTGTGGCTCATCTGAAAGACAAAGCAATGATCAGACTTATTTTAGGGCTGGTTTTTTTTCATTAATAAATTGAATAAAACTAAATGCAGATCTTCATGTTTTCTTTTAAAAATGCTAATGAGTACTGTTCTACCACTGACCCTAATGTAGCTTCTTACACTTTTACCTTTTCAAGACATCCTACTATTTCCCAATGTCAAACGCACCCTTTGTAACAAAACGTGCAAACTGTTTTGTACACAGAGGTCCTTGTAAGGCTGGTAATTTTCATGATGCAAACTCCAGAGCAAAATGAACCCATTAACTGAATTAGTAATTCAAAAAGGCAAAAGTTCATGGTAAGGAAACAATCAAAGCTTTTCAAATGGTGCAATTTTGTATTATTGTAGTCCAAATATGTGCATAGTTTGTTTTCTTTGGTTTCTTTTTTTCCTTTAGAATAAATTGACATATGACAAGAATGCTATTTATCTAAAGTAAATTAGCATTTTAGAAGAGGAAGTAGTTCTTAGGGCACTGGGTTTTTTTGCTTTTTAGAAAGCTATGATTTCTAATCCATTGCAATATTAAAATATGCAGCTACAGAGTGGGGGGAAAAAGTTTGCTTGAATAAGAGCATTTATAATTACAGAGTGGTTTTAATACAAGGAGGGAACATGCAGGGGAAAGAGAATCCCAGCCTGCAGAAATTAAACAGTTTTCAGTAAGGATAATTATGCCTTTAACTGACATCCATTGACAGCCTTATTATGAGACCATGACAAGGTTCTTTAACCAGTGCACCTTTAGCTTTTGTCTTCAGTCATCACTGAAGTCTGATTCTGAAAACATGTTCTTCTTACACAAGGGCTTCATCCTTTGAAGATACTTCAACATATTGAAATGATTGTTGAATTTTTGGATAACATGATGAATTAATTATGTTGTGTAGGATGTGATGTTACTCGTGATGTTACTACCGTCTCTGTTCAGAGCGGTTTCATTGTTAATCTATGCTTTTTCTCTGTTTTATCAGTCAGTTTGCCATTGTAACTTCAGCTTGTAAGCACTTCAGGGTGATGAGGTTATCGTGGTTTTGGGATTTGGCACGACTGGGTTTTGATTCTTGACTGAAAAAAGACACTGAAAGAATCAGAATATTATCAGGATATACAGATACTCATTTTAAGGATCGTTTTACATTTGCTTATTCATTCTTTTCTTTACTTGCCGAGTCCCACAGGTGCTGAGTTTTGAATATCTTCAAGGATGGGTATCCTACAGTCTCTCTGGGCCTCTCTTCCAATGTTTGCCCATCTTCCTGATGAAATTTGTTTTCCTTCTGTCTAGTCAGAAGCTCCTGTATTCCAGGCTGTGTCTGTTGCTTCTTGTCTTGTCACTGTACCCCTGTGAGAAGAGCCTCTCTCTCTTTCCTTTACACTGCCATCAGGTAGCTGGAGGGAGCCATATCTCCTACTAGCCTTCTTTTCTCAAGGCTGAATAAACCCAGTTCTCTCAGGCACTCCTGAGTCCTCAGTGCTACAGTCCCTGACCATCTTCATGGCCTCTGCTGGTCTTGCTCTGCTATGTTAATGTCTGTCTTGTACTGGGAAGCCCCAAACTGGACACAGGCGTGGTTTCACGAGTGCTGACCTTAGGGGAAGGATCACTTCTCTCAACCTTCAGGCTGTGGTCTTGCTAACACAGCTTAGAGTGCCCTTCTAACAATCATGAAAACACTGGAGTTTACTTCTGTTTGCAAGTCTCAAGCAGCTGGGCCTTTTATGCACAGCCATAGTTCCTTGAGTCATATGATACTCTGCTTTTTTATCTTTCTTCATTGAGACAGTTTCTAGTCCTAGCAGTTGTTGAGAAACACTTGATGTGTGGATCCTAGAGTTCAGGAAACAGAGGTCAACTAAATGCAATCTTTAATCTTACATATATCACTTTCAAGCTAGTTGTAACCCCTATGGGAATCTTTGAGACGTGGCACTGGAGATCACTTCCAGGCTTTGGATGTATTCTCTCATGTGAGATCTGACTATCAGACGCTGACGGTGTAAGCACTTCTTGGTGTTGTGAGTGGGTGCTCTTCCTTGTGCTGACTGTTAGAGGCAAAACATCAAGTAAGCTTCATGTTCAGAAATGTCTTTCACCACAATTCAGTTCCCCCAGACTGTGGATTTTAAGCAGCGCTACCTGTTAAAGCCTGCATTCTTCTTTCCTCAGTGTTGCCCTTATTTATAGGTTAGGCTGTTCAAATAGGCTAAAGTAGGAAGGTAAATAATAAAAAGTAACCAGTTCAGTGCTCTGTGCCCCAAGGGCTTTTTCAGTATCTCATCCACACAAAAAAAGTGATTATTTCTGGAAAGTGTATGTGCACGTATGTGTACATATGTAAACTAGTTTCATGTTGTTATCTTGTGCATGGGGAATTGCGTGTGGGCTAGGATCTGAAAGCCAATTTTGTGTTCTTTCAAACATTGTTCTAGAGGCATAGGAAACACTTCAGTAATGTGTTAATATGAGCTTTAGGCCCTATTGTGTATTTTTTGCAGTAAAAGAACAAAGCTACTGAAGGGAAGTCATCCTTAGAGACTGAAAAAGCTGATTTGATGTGATGCAATGATGATATTCTGCATTTGATTCTTTTTGATGAAGTTGTGTTAAATGAATACTTACTAGCTCAGAAAAATGCATTGATACCTCTAGCAATAGAATCATAGAATCATTAAGGCTGGAAAAGACCTCTAAGATCGAGTCCAACCGTCGACCCAATGCCACCATGCCCACTAAACCATGTCCCTAAGTGCCGCATCTACTCATCTTTTAAATACCTCCAGGGACCCTGGGCAGCCTGTTCCAATGTTTAACCACTCTTTCAGTAAAGAAATTTTTCCTCATGTCCAAATATATAAAGGTGTTCTGTTCTTAACAAAACCCAAATTTATATTATTGATTTTGGCAAGTGCCAAGTTGCCATAGGAGATACAGAAATATTCCTAGCTGGCTCAATTCTGAATAAATAATGCCAAAACTTTCTCTAGTTACAAATGTGGGAGCTATGAGCTACTTCCCATATTTTTTTCATTGTGCTACATGTAGTTTATCACTGTTGTTTACATACGTAGCATGTAAGTAGTGCTGCAGGTTATACCACTGTTGCTGATGTTAAAGTGCAGTGTATCAAAACAATAAAAGAAAAGACCTGAATGGCAGAATTCAGTCGATTACATTATTTGCAAACGCATGCCAAGAAATGCTTGTAGCTGCTAAACAGGAAACGTCAGTGCTGTGTCTCTGTCCTCTCCCTGTCAAGAAGTGGCTTGACAAAAACAAGAAAAGTATCTGGAAACAAAATACGGTATTCTTGATATCTCCTCGGCAATCTTTAGTCTCCATTTTTCTTACTTGCTTTTTATAAGAATTTTCTCTCAAATACTGATTTGATGGACTGTAGCCCAGACGACCCCTGCTATCTTATAACCACACAGAAACTCTCAAGACACCATTTTCATTACAACCAGCAGAACACTTGGCTGTGGTTGTTAAACACAGCGAGTATTTTTTACAATCCTGTCTTTTGTCTCTAGTTCCTTATTTAAAACTCAAAACTAGCTGCTTTCCTTCTCCTGAGGCAGAGATGTAGTATGGTAGATCTGAGCTGCTTGCTTTATAGAGAGAGAAGCCTAGGAGCAGATATTTCATCATCCTGACACCCCAGCGTTCACTGGTCCCATGTAGAACAGAGCTGAAAGGGAGTAGAATTAAGCCACTATTTTGCAAGTGCAGAGTTGAAAAAATAAGCAGCTTCCTGCAATTAAATATGGAGTAATTAATTATAGTGGGGAGAAATCAATTCACTTTGGAGTTTCAGGAATGATTTTTAAGTGTGAAAAAGGATGTTAATCACCACAGTAATGATATTAGGAAAACCTTATTTAGTGCTGCTAGCTGCTTGAATAAACAATAATGCACAATGTTTATCTCTCAATCCATCATTCAGTTGTTATCATTGTGTCTCTCTCTTTTTCCACAGTGTGATATTTTTGTGTTTCAAAACAAAGGCTTCCACTCCTTTCAGTTTGAACATTTAAAGTATGCCAAATGCAAATTCAACCCCTAATGTCAGTCAGCCTACTAAACATCTAACTTCTTTCAGAGTGGAATGGTACTGTATTGTTTTCTAAAAAGCCTTTAAAAATACACTTTAATTTCAGAAGAAATAAGATAGCTAAGATTTTCATACTAGTCCATTTTTACAACATAAGAATTTAACTCTGTTATGCTCTGTGTACTTGCCTTGCATTCTCCATATTTAATTGTGCCCTAGGTGTGTTAATACTTTTGCTCTCAACTTTCTCATGGCAAAAAAGTAAGATAAGGTTTTCTTTGTTGCTTTCCCTGCAGCATGTGATTTATAAAAGCAAAAGGACTTGACAATAGCTGTCTCCCAAAAATTCTAATTTTTTCAGCTTTCTGAACTTCCAGCATTCTGAAGATCAGCAAATGTTAGTCTCTCAAGTCTCTACTCTGCCTATCTCTTCTAAGTCCATGTATGGAATATAAATCCACAAAAAAAAATTCAAGTCCTTGGATTTAATTTAAAGGTTCTGTAATTGAGGAATCTAAATACTTCATCAGTGATCCTTTTTTTCAGATGCTGGTCCATGTATATTGTGAATTCATTCTCCTTTTTAAGTGGCATTTATTATGTAGTGGCTGGAATTAGTGACCAGTAAATTTCCTCTTTGTTCTTAGTGTAAATTGAGAGTATTTCCACCAAAGAGACCCTAAAGTTTTCCCATACAGTAGGACACATCAGAACGAAGAACTTGAGCTAAGGATGTTTATGGAGAGACAAAATAGGTACAAGTAGTCATCTTTAGCAAGAAGCTAAAGCAGACGGGAGGGGCAGGGACCCAAACAAATTGGAAAATATGAAACCAGCAATAGTTGTCTGCTAAAGTTGTTAAATTGGTAATGATGAGTCCAAGTTCAATTTTGATTTCTAGGGTAGGATTAATATAGCTGTATGGCAAAATATGATTTCCAACACTCTGCAAATAAGCTATCAGCAAATTGGCAACATTTTACCCAGCAAATGCAGTAACTGCTAACCTTTCTAAACAATGTATTGTCCAGCTGTAAACCTGCCATCCGCATAGGTATCAGCCTTGGTTTCCTTAAAGAGCAAAAAAAGAACTTTTAATTTAAAATTCCAAGCAGGGAGACTGTTAGCAAGATGGATCTCTAGCGAAGTATATTAAATAACGTGCAATATAAGGAAACAATTAATTGCCATTTCTTTTTAAAATGCCTGGCAGTCTCCAGACGTTAATTTGGCAAATACCTAAAGCCTGAATAATATTTCTCCAAGCACTTTAAAAGGCCAGGAAACACAATAGCAACATCTGGATCATCAAAATAGTTAACTCCAATGTTTTGGTATTTGAACAGTAACAGAGCTAAGGTAGGACTAAAATTCTAGTATCACTTCTAAGTATATATGTCCCATTCTGCTTTATAGCCTCATGCAGATGCTAATCAATCATGTTATTTTGTAGCACCTCAAAGTTTAAAGGTTATTTAGTTGGTGAAAGTGCTCAGGGTGATTACTTCTAGTTTGCTTACTCTGCACTTTTTTTAATAAAACAATAACATTTTATGCCCAGTAAGCTCTCTTACTCCTCATTTGTTTGTAATGCTTCACTTCACATGCAGGTGCCAGGTACCTGGGTTATTATTCATTTTTGAAAAATGCTTAGCACTGTTCCTTCCATTAGCTTCTGTAACAAATAGACTCCGATTAATCATACTCAGCCATTGAACCTTCCAGAACTGAAGCTGCAAGTGGAATGTGCCACAACAACCGAACAACGACCATAATGCTCATGTTGCTCACGGTGTTTGTACAGTCTGAGTCAGAGTCTTCTGGCTAGGAGTGTGGGGAGGGGGGGTGACTCTCTTGAGTATTATGGATGCATTTCTCCTTAGGAAAGAAGGGTATATTTACTGTTTTGTTTTTATGTGGGTGTCACTTATGATTAAAACGACCAAAATTTTTTATAAAAGGACTTATGAGTGTTATCTATGATTTAGAGCATAGTTACTAAATCAAAGAATGTGTTTTATATATTTTAGCTTATTAAACGTAATATGGTTTACTAGATCATATAATTCACCGTGTAGATGTTTCCTCTTTAAGCATATGAAAATAAGCAGTGACGGTTAGTGGTAACAAGCACTAAACTGAGATTCTAACTATTAATTTCCATCTCTCTGTCTCTTGACCACCTTAGATAAATATGTGTTTACCTCTCTGCAGATCAAGACAAGAAGTCAGACATGGGTGTGCAGGAAATGTGTTGAGTGCTCTGAGGAGAAGAATTAAAACTTTTAGATTGAGGCACAGCTGGAGATCTTCTCAGAGTAAACTGCTCATGTGGGAATATGGTAGGTAAATAGCCGGACTGCTTGGGGTGAGCATAAATCACAAAGGGCTGCGTGAAAAGACTCATTGGCACAGGAGCCTGGGGAACAGATTTCTGTGAGGACTCCTCTTCCTTGTGTCGTGAGTTTGAAGCAGGAGAGCACATAGCTCTCACGGAGACAAAGCAAGCATGAAAGGTAGATGAGTTGGAAACAGAGATTGTAGGATAATTTAAATAGTGAAAAAGACCTTTTAAGTTGCTTGGCTCTTGTGTTTGAATGTCTTTAGTTGTCATTTGAGATGGTTGTAACTATAGGGATCTCATGCCCAGGGATAGGGACCAAAATGCAGGAGCATAATTCTTTTCTTAATTAGAAGTGAGACAAGCCATATCTGTTTTTTCCAGAAGTTCCTCAGGAGATAGTAAGGAGAGACTGCCTTGTGCTGCTGTCATGGGTAATGAAATGGTTTGTGAGTGTCAGCACCAATCTTTAACAGCTGTTTCTCTGTGAGTTCTCACTAGTTCATTTGCTTGCTAAGAGGAAGAAATGAATGCTGAGAAATTGCCTTCCCTAGGATAAAACAGTAAGACGAGAGACTAAGAGCCCTTGGACATTGAGGATCATTTTCTAGGCAGAAAAGGAAATGCCTTGGATTCCGGTAAAATAGAGGTGAGCACCAACGGCCACTGAACCACTCACAAAGGCTCTGTTCTGAATTGGTAGGATCACTTAAAAGTTTCTTTCTTCATTGCTGAGTTAGCTGTCACTGCGGGACTGTGAACTGACCAAGGCAATTCCTGTTCTTTATCTCCTACGCAGCAGTGAGGGGATCTTACTCTGAGATCCTTCTCTCTTAACTCATCCCATTCTGTGAGTTGAATCTGAGTCATATTTCGTGGAACGTCTGTCAGCTCAAAGAGGAAAACACTGGGGTGGAAAAAGGAGCTCGCATATTCACTTTGAAAAGGTACGGCGGTCTCACGGATTAAGGACTGGCCTGAGATGCAGTACAATTTCTGATTCTTTCTCAGGCTTCCTGTGTGATACTGAGGAAGTTACATGACCTCTCAGACCGTGTGCTCACTGTGGTGATCCGAGAAGAGCATATTCCTCAACGGAACAGCAGCTGGGAGTCTCTCCTATAAAGGTTTTCTTGCAGACTCTCAACCAAAGGGACAGAAACGATCCTACCAACCTGCATCAAGCAGGCTAAGTTGAACCTAAAAATTGGGAAGTGTGTGTGTGTTATGAGACTAAACCCATACTTGTGATAGATGTAGACAATCCAGCGCTGGGGTTGAGGCCAGGGCCTGGGCAAATTATGAATATTAGGCAAGAGCATTTATTTAGCAAAGCAGCTGTTGCTGGAGGGAGCAGTTTTGAGGCTTTTTTTTTTTTTAGCATTCTTGAGGAAAAGGCTTGCAGGTGCTGTTTGTGCCTGTACAGCGTGGCCTCCTAATGTAAAGGCACCTGTTGTTAATCTTCAATGCTGAATTCATTAGACCTCATTAGGAGGGTGGAAAGCTTTGAAGAAAATCAGGCTTAATTATGTCTGTATTTTCAAATGCTGAGGAAAGGTAATGCTTTAAACCTCATTCTTTTATTAAAGCTATTATTGTAATGATGCAAGGCTTGTCGGTATCGTAGTCTCTTACACTGGCATAGAAGTTCAAGGAGTGATGGCAGTTTAAAATGGAGCAAGATCTGAACCTAAGCATGATATCTTATTGCACAATCGAATATTGTAGATTTTTGTATTCGCCTCTTATGTCTTATTTAATTTCAATTCTACTACTTTCCCTAAAACCTCAAAGCAAAAGCCTTCACTCCTGGGGTGGTTTATATCATTATTGTGACTGGGCACACAATTTAAAGAAGCTTCAGAGTATGAGTGGGCTCTGTAGTGGATGTCCATGGTAAAGTTTTGGTAGCAGAGGAGCAGAGGGGAGGCCTTTGTGAGGAGAGGCCAGGCTGCCCTATGCCAGACCAACAGTTCCAGTTGGTTCCTTATTTAAGGAAGGGCAAAACCCTGCCCAGGCAGTGAGTAGTGATGCAGGGGGGGGAAAAAGTGTGAGAACCAGCCCTATGAGCACCTAGGTGAGAGCAGGAGGAGGGGCAGGAGGTGCTGCAGGGCATGGGAGCAGAGATTCCCTTAATGCGTGGGGAAACCATGGTGGAGCAGGTACTCGCATGGGAATCCCTGGAGGACCCCATGCCAGAGCAGGTGGATATTACCTGAAGAAAACTGCAGCCCCTGGAGAGCCCATGATGGAGCAGGTCCTCCTGACAGGAATGGCTCCCTGTGGAGAGGAGCCCATGCTGGAGGAGGCTTATCCTGAAGGACTGCAGCCTGTGGAAGGACCAACACTGGAGCAGGGAAAAGTGTGAGGAGCAAGGAGTGGCAGAGAGGGGCTGTTATGGACTGACCACAATCCCCCATTCTCCTTATAGGATCTCTCTCTTTGCTGTAGGGTTGAGTTCTATATCCTACTTTAATATGTTATTACACATTGTCTGTTTTAAAAGTAGTTGTTTGGCTTATTCTTTTGTTTTAGTTAGAAAGAATAATGCAGATGAAATCTTCACCTGCATGAAATAATCATTGGATAAACTGGTGTGTAGGGAGCAACAGAATCTCATTTGGCCTCTTGTACTTCCAAAGTCTGTATTTGTACAGTCACCTCTATCTGTCTCATCTGTGGGTAGATACTAACTGAGGTTTTTATGAAAACATCTGGCGGGAAGTGACATCTGTACCAGCAGCTGGCAGTCAGGAGGGGAAAAAAAAAGCAATAGAAGAGGCTGAGAAAAGATGAGGATGGGTGGGGTGATGAATTGCGAGTTATAATTATTTGCAATGTTTTCCTGAACTGGGCATGATCCCATTAATAAAATGAATAGAGTAACAACCGTTTGTGACTATTTATTGGGCAATGCATGAGCAAGAGAGCAGAAATTTTGGTCTTTAATTCTAAAGCAGTTCTACCATTTTATGGTGTATTTTTATGATGTACTACAAAAGATGTGAAGAAAAGCAAAGGGTAAAATTTTCGTACCTGGCTCCTAGAGGGAACAGACCTGCATTTAGATCCCCTGATATACCTGGCCTACTTTCCAGTAGTGGTGCCTCAAATTCCATTTAAAAAGCTTGTTTTAATGTTTGTAGGTGAAAATGAAATATGGTGCTCTTCTGAAGTGCTGGATAACAGCAGTGCATCAGCTCAGGCAGTTGGCTGAAGCCTCCCTGACAGTCTTTGTGGAATGGAATGTGTTGAATTGAGTCACTTGCAACCAGATGACAGAGGTTGTGATCTGTTATTACTAATGGTTGTGGTCCTTCTTATTTCATTTGATGATGAACTTATTCAATTAGGGGAAGAATCTTAATTAGGGGTTTCCTATAGTTGTGTGTGGGGTTTTTTTTCCAAGTGGAAATTAGGAGCTATAGCTAATTTGTCTCCTGGTTTGTGGTACTGAATTCTTGAATGCGTTTCTTTCTGGCTCTCAAGATAGTCAAGCCACTGAACGCTTCAGGATTAACAGTCTCTTGTCATGAATAGAGACACCCATGCTACTACTGCCCTTGTGATTAACCATGAAGAACCATAATTCCCATGGCAGCACAGACTTCAGTGTGCTGTGTTGAACATAGAAGAAATGATTCCTATCAACACAATTGCTTCTCTCTAGGTTTTTTAGAAATAGATACTTTCAAAGGGATATATTAAATGGATAATTCTTAAAAGCCCAATTCTTCCCCAAAGTGCAGTTGTTATGAAAGCAGTGCTTAACTGTCATACCACACAATGGAGCTTTCTGAAGGAAACACTGTTGAACGTGATGACAGTTCAGACCTGACCATCAGCCTGTATTATCGTAACTGATGCTTGCATAAGAACACTGGATCTAAAATAAAAATGGAAATAGTGGCTCCCATGTCTAAGAGGCATATTTGTCCCGAAGTGCACAGTAACATATACTTAAACAATTTTGTAGTTATTGTTTAGGTTTTTACAAGTATTTTTTGTCATTAAATAATTTTCATAGCATTCTGATTTTTTTCTCTTTTTTCTGTCAGACTGTGGAGTGGACTTGTATTCAGAACTAACGTATGTGGTTGTTTTTTTTTTTTACTATGGTTCATTAGTTTTTACATACACAATGCAGAGAATATGCTCAAAATAACTATTTGAAGCTAAACTGATAAAGCAAGCATCTGTAAACTGTCACAAATTATCTCTTGAGATATAAACAGTGCCAGCCAAGGGTGAATGAGACTGAGATGAACAGGGTATATCTAGAAAGATGAAGATACAGGGTAATAATGTACAGTAGGAGAGATACCAAGCTGATCATACATATTGCTGCACCTGAAGCACAGGCAAATGAAAACAGAATTGCAACTAGCATTCTGAACTGGAAGAAGTAGTTTAATACATGATCTGCAAATGCATGAAGTACAGTAGGTAAGAAATTGGAGGATTTAGTCAAAGCTGAGCAAAGCTGCACCCTGAACGTGACTTTGTGCAACAGCTACTGGTTTCTAACACATACATCAGGTTCAACACATACCTGAAAAAACCTATAAGTAACTTCCCTGCATTTCTAGAATGCCGTTGTGCGTTAAAAGTACATGTTTCTCTGCATGCCATTTGTATTAGCATTTTAAATGTTAGTCTATATAAAAAAAAAAAATCTATATGGTACATTTTAGCTTACAAATGAGACTTTGAGTTAGGGCGATGTTCATCTGGAGGGTCATATTTTTCATGCTTCATTGCTTTCTGCTGGTGATTTCTAAGGTTGTTTGCAGTGTCTCTGAGAAAAGGTGCTAGTTACTGTGCCGTGATTACTGTTCTGGGAAGTCTTCTGTTAAAATGTCTATCTAGCAGTCAGATTAAGTACAGATTTATATCCATTTACTGAGAAAAAGATTTGGCCTTCTAAATCCTGATTTCTAATTGGAAATAAGCATGATTTTATATTTGCTTTCTTCCATGAAGCAAGGAAGTTTAAGAATAAGCTCAGATAAGCACAGATCCTTACTGGAATCCTTTTGTGTTACCTGGTAGGGTTGTCTTTTATGATTTAGGTCTGTGTCTTGGTCACCTTCTGCGGGGCTGTATATTCCTTTCCCCTTGATTGTTCCTTTTATTTCTCATGGATCCTTGAAAAAGAAGTATTCCTTTTTATCCTGTTGTTTCTCTTTTGTGTTTCTTCTCCAATATCAGTTTATCTGGTGGAGATGCTTATTATGTTATGCAAGTGAAAAACTTCCTGCCATCTCCATGTAACTGTTTGTCTTCTGGAGTTAGAACAGGTTTACCTGTAGTCCAGTCTAATCCAAGCAGCCTCATTGTGGTAGGAATCTCAGTGGCCTGTGAATTTCCAACATCTCTTCTCTATACAACCAGCACTGTAATATTGAGAAACAATAGTTTTCTCTGAAAACTGTAACCTTCTTAGTCCTCTTATTTATTTTTGTCTAACAGTGAAACACTCTCCTGAAGAATTGTCTTCACAGAATAGTTCCTTATTTTACTGAATCTTTCCTCTTGTAAAACATCTGTCTAGGTAACAATTTCACATCCTTCCACATTACATCCTTTCCCTTAGTTTTGCAGCTTTCCCCCAGGCATCCAGGACACACTGTAATCACATTACATCTGTTGGCTAAGGATATTTCCCAACCCATTGCTGAAAACATTGTGCATTCAACTACAGGTATTTTTCATATATACGGTTACGGTCCATTTTGTTCAAAGAAGACAAATGACAAAAGGTAAAAAAGCTTATACTTCATATACCTCTGGATAAATACATTAAAAATCCTGCCGGAATAAGTGGAAAGAATAATGTTAGAAAGAACCATTAGAGGCAAGGAGAAAAGCAGAAAGGGCAAAAGGAACAGATGCTGAAACAGTGATGGTTTATTATTGTTGTTGTTAATGGTTTGTTTCATTACTGGTATTATGCTTTAAATTCACTTTTTTAATTTGGCATTTCACTGTCTTGAAGTCTTTTAGCCAATAAATCCTGGGGTACAGAGCCTGGTCTCACAACCAAATAAAAAAAGAATGCTTTTGAGTTATAAATATCTTATCCAGAACCCAATGAAAATACATGTTCTTGTCCCTAGTGTCACGTCTGTCATTCTTGTTGTGATCTAGTCGCCAAAGAGGTCTTAAGGGACAGTCTGTCTATGCCATGTAGAAGTACATCTCCCATAGCACATCCAAAAGAATAAGAAAAGAGAGAGGCTGCTGTCAGCTGCACTGAGTTTTTTCAGAGGAGTTTGCAGAAAAGGGATTGTGGTTGTGGCAATATCAAGAGAGAAGTATAAGGGTAAAATGTGTCATGAGGTGAAAGGGATAAGACAAAGATCACTAGAACTGCCACATGCTCAAGCCTGTCAAAGTTTCACAAGATAAATATTTGAGCAGTGCCAATGTTTCTAGGAACGTATTGATACCAAAGCACAGAACTTGATGGGGTTCATAAAGAAATTTTTGTGACACTTTTCCTGATAAAAGCATTTCTCAAACCACACACCATGAAACACAGGGCTTCCAGGGGACTGTAGCCTCTTCCAGGCTCTTTGCAGACTTTGATGAAGATGACGTTGCAGGCAAAAAAAAAAACCTTCTGTGACATGCACAGGCTTTTGGTCTTTGAATGTTGTACTGACTGAATGACCTTGTGATAAAAGGAAAGTGTTCAAAACAATCTGTAGATGGATGCTCTGCTTGATATTTGCAAGGTTATGGATAAAGCAGTTACTAGAATTAATTGTATATGGCACTTTTCTACTTCCTTATATGATTTGAAAGTGAAGCAAAAAGACATGTTTAGAAACTCTTGTAAAGCTGTTTCAACCAAAAATAACAATTTGCAGAACTTGAAACACTAAACAATAGAGAAGTTGGTACAGTAATGCTCCCAACTCAGAACGCTTTAAAGAAAAGTTTTAAAGTTGTGAAAGCATCCACTCGATTCTATATATTTTCAAACTAGCATCTTTTTTCCCCCAAGTTGATTTAATTATTCTATTTTGAAATTTCAATTCAATTTAGAACCACGTTTTTTTAAAAAAAGTGAAATATAAGTCAAAAGCATATCAAAACTATTTAACAAAGAGTACTGATTGACTTAAACTGACAAACTCGGTGCATTGAAAATTTTGACATTTTGCTGAGATTCATAGGCAAACACATTTTTATATCTTTAACATTTTCATGGGCTAGGAAAAAAAAATTCTGCCCAATCTACAAAAGAACAGATTTTGCAATCAATCATACATACATTAGTTTCACTGAATAGTACTGCAGAACAGATTCCAACAGTTGCATCCATTTCTGAATGTCATTTCCAAGCCATGCTATTCTATTTTTGGTTTAGTTGGTTCTCATGGAAGTGAGAAATTTGAAAGCAGTCTACAGAGTTAGGAAAAAGAAGACACAGTGAGATTTCCATAATCCAACATTTAAACTAAATTCTCTAAGTCTCTATTTAAATGCTTTACAGTCCTTTCCACTTCACTGTAGCTAGAAATTTATTTAACTCTTTAGATCATGAGTTCAAAGAGACAGATATAAAAGTTTTATCAAATTTATTTTACTGGGACATCTGTGACCATGGATCTAGCATTGAAGAACTGTCCAATTTAGGAAAGAAATGTGGTTATGTGCATCATCTACACGTTTCTCTATGTTGATATTGGCTGTCAATGTAATTTGTATGTAGAGTATTCTACTTCAAATATTTTTGATCACTATACAGAATATGTACGGTCGAGTCACCACTACGTTATGTTGGTTTTTGTTTTATTTCAGTTTAAATCTGTCAAAACCAATATTCTAAATTTTAGATCTAAAACTTAGAGGTGTTAGTATCTGGCCTGCTGGAAGTCCGTGTGGGAAATTAAACCTAACTTTTGCTGATTTCCAACTGATCTTGTCCACATCAATTTAAGATACTTTCCTACATCCAAATCTCAGCAAAGTGATTCTGTTTTATCCAGCCTTGGGGATGGGCAAGCTAAGACATCATGGGTTTGTAGGATGCTTTGGGTTCAGCTTAAATGTAATGTCTTTTGGCCTGTTTGTGAGGCCAAATCAATATAGTATTTATAAATAGAGGTGATCTGAAAACTATTTTAATAATCCATTTTCTTTTCACATTATCCTTCTTATTTCCTTTCCCTCATTTTTTTCCCCCAATTGCATCAAAAACGCTATTTCAAAATGAACGGTAAAAATGCCAGGTTAGCATTTCTCAAATGAAATGAATTTTTCATGAATTAAATATTTTTATATCTTGCCACACAATCTCTGGCCATGAAATCAGTAACAGTTAATATTCTTATAGGCATTCTTCAGTACAGCGCTATGCAGAAATAACTACCAGCTCTGCTCATAAATGAAGTGTGGAGAGATGTCAGCTTGGTGTTCATGTTGCTTTTGAATATGCTGATTCTGCATCTGGAGTTAGTTCAGAATACCCTGGAGATCTGTGATCTCTGCTGCACATCAGATGTGCCCAGATCGAACCAACATGAACCAAATACATAACTTTATGAAATTTCCTGGCCTTAGATCTACACTAAAACAACAAAAAGGAAAAAAAATTGGCACCGGGATTAATCAGGGACTAACGCAGCAGAGTTTTTGCATTGTGTCTTCAGTAGGCCATTTTTGCTTTCCTCTTTTGGAAGGTTCTTTCATTTACAAATTTCAAAGGCAGATGACAAGGAGAGCTGGTAATGCACTTTAGCCAATGCAGCACTGAAATTCAAAGGCAAGGACACAGGAGAAGAAAGATTATCATCTTATTAGCATAGGAAGATTAAGATTATCAGATTGCAATGATCCATTATTTATAGGAATGCTGTCCCTTTCTGTATGCTTTACTGAGGCATTTAATATATTTGTGCTAGAGATAACCATTGATGTTATTTTCTTTAATGCCTGTTTTTAGTGTATGCTATGCAGGTTGGCATTCCGGAAATTCAGCCAGAGGAGAAAAACAATAGATAAGAATTAGAACATTAGGGATGTCAGTCATGGGTGTTATGAAATTCAAAATTGCCAAGTTTCCAGTGCAGTTTGGTGATAATTATAATAGACTGTGGAGACAAGCTGTTCTCTGTTTCCTCTAAAGAAATGCAGAGTTTGTTGGACTTGTTATCAAAGTGCTAATGCAAATCCTGGTGAATGGAATACTGTTTCTCAAGTAAGCTTTGGATTTTTAAAATTTTGTTGTTAAGGCTCTGTTGCCACAGCTAATTCATCAATAGTAGCACTTGCCTCTTTGTCAGTGCTGTTCATCACAGGATCTCTGTCTGCTTCATAAATTACCCTCGCTTTGCAAATGAGAATTTTGGCATAATAAAGCAAAATTAATTTAATGGCGTTTATCTGAGTCATCAACAGAGCTGGACATTGGGGTTGGGTTCCACCTGAGTATTGCTTTTTTTTTCCCCAGAGAGTTAGAAATCAAAGTTACATGATGCTGAATTTCTCAGGAATGGTTTTCTATCTCATCTGCAGGCTGCTGTAAGGTATGTACAATAAAATCTATGTAAACTATACTTGTGCTCAGGACGCTTATATTTGCTATACAACGACTTCCTCTCTACTAGAAAATTTATTATCTTCCACAAATTGAAAAAGTTGAAAACCACTGTGAAGGAAAGATGGTAGTCTGACACTGTTAGCAAGCTTTGCCGAAAGTACTTGGCTATTTGCAAGGTTGGGCTTTGAGCCTGAAATATGAAAAAAGGGCATTTTATTAATAGCAATTCCATTTAAAATTTGTTGTCATTATTTTTAATGAAGAAAAGTCTTCACAAAGTTATGCAAATCATAAGCAGTCTAAGAGTTTCTCTTGCAAAAGGAAAACGTCAGGCTTGATCTATATTTGCATTTGAGTAATGCATTAAAAATCAATTAAATCCATTTGAATAATTGAGGTAAATTAGTGGTAGCAAACTGGGTTGTCCTGATGGAGAATGTAATTAACTTCAAACTAGGTAATTGTAAAATAATTAGAAACAACGTATGCACTTCATCTTGTAAACATTTTATTTAAGAATTGTTGGGAGTTGAAATAATTTTAGATTAGAATCAAGAATTGAATTCTGGGAACATTTGGAAAATAACCGAGAGAATGAACCTATTATAAGAGAGTATTCTCTTTTTCATTTTCCATGTCAGGGAAATGGAAAGAAAGTTTCTTGTGTTTACAGAGTTTCACTACAGTTCTTCTTTAGGACTTCAATGAAGTCCTGAAGTAACTTACAATCGTTTAGGTTGGAAAAGACCTTTAAGATAGTCAAGTCCAACTGCTAACCTAACACTGCCAAGTCCACCACTAAACCATGTCCCTAAACACCACATCTACACGTCTTTTAAATACCTCCAGGGATGGGGACTCAACCACTTCCCTGGGCAGCCTGGTCCAATGCTTGATAACCCTTCGGTGAAGAAATTTTTCCTCACGTCCAATCTAAACCTCTCCTGGTGCAACTTGAGGCCATTTCCTCTCGTCCTATCGCTAGTTACTTGGGAGAAGAGACTGATCCCCACCTCGCTACAACCTCCTTTCAGGGAGTTGTGGAGAGTGATGAGGTCTCCCCTGAGCCTCCTCTTCTCCAGGCTAAACAGTCCCAGTTCCCTCAGCCGCTCCTCATAAGACTTGTGCTCTAGGCCCTTCACCAGCTTCGTTGCCCTTCTCTGGACACGCTCCAGCACCTCAATGTCCTTCTTGTAGTGAGGGGCCCAAAACTGAACACAGTATTCGAGGTGCGGCCTCACCAGTGCTGAGTACAGGGCGACAATCACTGCCCTAGTCCTGCTGGCCACACTATCTCTGATACAGGCCAGGATGCTGTTGGCCTTGGCCGCCTGGGCACACTGCCGGCTCATGTTCAGCCGGCTGTCAACCAGCACCCCCAGGTCCTTTTCCGCCAGGCAGCTTTCCAGCCACTCTTCCCCAAGCCTGTAGCGCTGCATGGGGTTGTTGTGACCCAAGTGCAGGACCCGGCACTTGGCCGTGTTGAATCTCATACAGTTGGCCTGGGCCCATTGATCCAGCCTGTCCAGGTCCCTCTGCAGAGCCTTCCTACCCTCGAGCAGATCAACACTCCCACCCAACTTGGTGTCGCCTGCAAACTTACTGAGGGAGCACTCGATCCCCTCGTCCAGATCACTGATGAAGATATTGAACAGAACTGGCCCCAGTACTGAGCCCTGGGGAACACCGCTCGTGACCGGCCGCCAACTGGATTGAACTCCATTCACCACAACTCTCTGGGCCCGGCCACGCAGCCAGTTTTTTACCCAGCGAAGCGTACAACTGTCCAAGCCATGAGCAGCCAGTTTCTCCAGGAGAATGCTGTGGGAAACGGTGTCAAAGGCTTTACTAAAGTCCAGGTAAACAACATCCACAGCCTTTCCCTCATCAACTAAGCAGGTCATCTAGTCATAGGAGGAGATCAGGTTAGTCAAGCAGGACCTGCCTTTTGTACAGGCATGCTGACTGGGCCTGATCACCTGGTTGTCCTCTACGTGCCGTGTGATGGTACTCAAGATGATCTGTTCCACAACCTTCCCCGGCACCGAGGTCAGACTGACAGGCCTCTAGTTCTCCAGATCCTCCTTCTGGCCCTTCTTGTAGATGGGCATCACATTTGCTAACTTCCAGTCAACTGGGACCTCCCACTTAGCCAGGACTGCTGATAAAGGATTGAAAGTGGCTTGGTGAGTGCTTCCACCAGCTCCCTCAGTACCCTTGGGTGGATCACATCCAGCCCCATAGACTTGTGTGCGTCAGCTTCTCACCTTAAGAATTTAATTCTAATACTGTTGATGTGAACAGCAAAAATTGCATTTGTGTGAAACCCAGTGGCTGTGTGACATGGACTGGGGCACCCACAACACAGGGCATATGATAGGTGGTTTAGCAGAGATGTGTCTACCTACACAGAGAGGCTTCCATAACTCAGTGTTCAATTGCTGATTTTGGTATAGATTAAGCACTGCTCAGACCACAGTTTTTGTTACAGATTTGTATTTCCAGTATAGCTGTGAAGCTTCTGAGATTTTACTGGTACCAGGCAGTTCAGAAATAAGCAGATAGTTTAACATCAAAAGGGATGTAAATAACTTAGATTTCTTGAGTGTATCTCTACAGTTTTATTTTTAAAATTCCTTTAGTGTATATTTGTCTGTAAAATTTCAAACTATTAAAATGCTCTGCTTTAAAATATTGAACAAATGTTTTAATAGAAAATTTTCAAGGCCTTACTCAAGTAACTTGGGAATATTTTCTTACTGGCAGACGAGCAAAAATTAAAAATAGGAATGTGCTTAGAAATTCCAGGGGGTTTTTTTGTGTTTGGTTTTTTTTTTTTTTTTTTTTAGAGCTTTATAAACTCACTTAAGAGTAAGTTAAAAGTGCTGACATCTATCATTGGAATGGAATGGAGAGACTTAAACTTGGGGAAAAATTGCCATGACTGTCAGTTTTAATGTAAAAGCAGATGAATGGAAATTTCTGCAATTCTAACTTTTCTAATATACGGACAAAATCCCTGGAAACAGTTAATGAGCATTTACTTTTCCTCAGTTTATAGGAAAGATTGCAGTGCCACTTAGCTGAAATGTTTTATTGCTGAAGTGTTTATTTTAGTATTAATGCTTAAAAGCCAATACAAATTCAATCTCTTCATAGCCTTAGCATTTTGTGATTCAGAATGAGTGATGCTATGAGTAATGGTAATTCTGCTGATTGCACAGAATTGAGTATGAAATACTTTAATCAATGAATACATTACTGAAATATTTAAAGAGAAACTGCCAAGTTTTCAGGCCCCAGTTGTTTCTACAATTTGGTGGCTTTATTTTTATTTTATTTTTAAATCAAGGAGAAATATTTTGTATGTGAATGGAAATACTCTGAATATTCTTGAAAGTGAAATCATTGGAGGGAGAGGAATGATTAAACACTGCGTAGATAGCATTGTGCTTGTGAAATAAGGAACAACTTCAGTCAGAATACAGGAAACAGTGAATGCGGGGCTCCTCTACAGTAAATTAGCATTCTGCTCACTTTGTTCAAGCAAATGGACTGAACTTAGCTGTGATACATAGCTAGAAAGGTGTTACTGATACGGTGTCCAGTGAGGACCAGTATACAGTGTTTCTAGGCAGGTGCAATATAAATGCCAGAGGACATATTAGGCAAGTTTAAACTCTGAAGTTCTCTTTAGACTTGCATTTTCTCTGTGTTTGTGTAGTCCCTTTCCGCTAAGAACTTTGCAAAATCAAAATTGCCGGACAAGTCTTGAAAATAATAAAATTTAGGTTTTGGTTTTAATCAGCTCAAGTTTTACAATAGCAAGAGAGTTTTATGTGTCTCTAAAAGTATCATGATCTGAACCTGTTCCATTACTAAAAGGGACTTGTAGATGATACAGGGTGAAGACAAAAAGAAGACACAGTTTGCAGAAGCATATCCGACTGCACAAGGATCATCTTTATTTCAGAATCATAACAATGCAGCATTACATTTATAAAAGATACAGCTCATTGTAAAATCTGATTCCGTTCAGGGCATTATTTATTCCAGCTTCAACGGCCCTGCCCAAACCTCGGCCATTCAATTTGCAACAGAAATAAGACTGGTCATCACAGCATTTAAACTAGAAGTAAATGCTGTGTTGGGATGTGCAGGCAGATAAAAAGAGAAATATGGGTTAAAAAAAAAACCAACAAACTAATGAGAGGAATGGTGATGGCCAGCTATCCTAGTATTCATGGTGGACTAGCAATACAATAGTGGATCAAGTCTAAGTACTTCAAACTGAAGACAATTGGCAATGCTCAAAACACAGCTGTCTTAATCCTAGTCAAACCTATCCTTTAAGCCAAATAATAAGAAAAACAGAAAACATTGAGGGCAGAATTGGATGTATAAACATAAACATGAAAATTGAACTCGAATACTAAGCAATTTTTGTTTTGCAGTATCACAAAACAGCAAATGCAATGGTTTTGGAAGTACCGCAGAGATTTCCAAGCCTGTACAATGGTTTCGTGTGCCCTGAGATTTATGATTAATTACATCTGCTGTGAGAATAGAATTATGGACATTTTTTCTTTCCAACTGCTTTTTAGTAAACTCAACTCATAAAAATGCATGTAGGTTTTTATGACAATAAAATTCCCTTTGGTAATAGTGAAATAAGTGGATTTTACAGTAGGCTGTATAATCCTCTACTTGTGGAAATATGATGTAAGGAAGTAATCACGTAGCACTGATGTTATGAAGATGAGCTCTTGGCATTTGCTGAACAGTATGGCTAAAACATCTTTTTTCAGGCTAATCTCTGAAGCAGTGTGAAGAAAGTAATCAGATTGAGATGAAAAAGTTTAAGTGGATCATCAATATGACAGGAAAGGTTTTGAGAACACTTCAAAAGACGGAAGAGAAGGGTATATCATCTATTTCAGTTTTTAATCTTAGTTGATTGTATTGTGCTTGTCTGAAAAATGACCCATTATTTTTCTCAAGAAGAATTCCCAAGTGCAACCAAAGTTGTATGCTACTACACTGTAATCAAATGAGGTAGCAAATTTTTTTTGGCTGATATAAACTGGAAATGAATTTGGTTCCAAAAATCTGTGATGAAAGTACTGTTTTAATCAGAAAATACAGATTTCAATGTTGAAAAAGAGTATTTTCACCAGAGCAAAACATCGTAATGATTCTTAGTAATAATTTTACCACTTACTTTGAAGAAATACAGTTTTACAGCAGTGACATAAGCTATATATGTAGCCATTATAAAAATACAAATTGAAATATAAGACTAAAAGTATAATGTATTTTAGAAATGCACAAAACCAAGAAATAGGTTTTTCCTGTTAATAGGATCAAAAGATAAAGAATACATGTTTGAAAATAATTGCCTTTGTAATTTACTTCAGTTTGGATCTTGACAGAAGGAGGGCATAAAAATGTACACTAAAGCTACATCTTCTGATATATTTTTGCCCTTGGTTTATTTTATTCAACCGTAGAGATGAATGTATCTTTCTTTAACCTTACCTTAAGATTACCTAACGTAATATTCTATACACTTCAGTTTCTTTGTGTGAGTTACATCCAAAGCCTTTGGAAATCGGTGACTGCCTTCAGTGGGCTCTGGGTCGGATCCTGAGGTGACCCTGGCAACTGTTTGACCAATATGACTTTTCCATGACTGAACTTGCAATAGAATGTTGCCATAAATTTGATGGCATTTGAATAGAGAGAGAAATTTGAATAGGCAGTGCTTCAAGATGAGTTGACTCATTATCTGAGCTGGTAAGAGTCACTATAAGGAGCAGGGACAGTTTCGTCCAGGCTTTTCAGAATTACTGAAATGCATTCGGTGCCATTAACTTGCAGAGGTAGAGGGATGGAAGATTCTGGGTTTTGTCATTTTCATCTAGATCGTACTTTCCTGCTTTGAAAGTCAAATCAAGTTTCAGAGTTTGGTTTCAAGCCTCATGCAAAAAATTTACCTAAAGGTTTTATAACTTATCAAAGAGCAACTTTTTTGTTAAATTCTCTTTGAAGTCATGGTACTTGGTTACCGTATGTTAGCCTACGTTAAAAAACCAAAATTAAAAAAAAAACCAACAAACTTTTCTTTGTCAGCTGCTTCCCAACTTGCTATTCTACCCCAATGGGTTAACCTCTGTTTCCCCTAATGCTGGTGAATTGGTATAGTCACATGCTTTGGGCTCATCTACAAATGTTACTTTATTCCCCAGCGGAATACCAGAAACCAGGAACGTTTCCCCCATTCCTTCCAAAACCATTTGCAAGCCTTCAACTTCATCTCAGCAGTTTGTCTCCTGGTGCCAAAAGTTTGGAGAACAACAATATTCTGTGATGTGAACAAGCCTCAAGGATTAAGGATTAGTCTTTGACAATAATTGTTATTGTATTTTAGGTTAGGCCTTCAGGTGCTGATTCCAAGCTGTAACACAGTGAGGCAGGGAATAAATTCAGTGATCTGTGACTTTCCTCTGAGAATGCTATACCTCCAGCTTTCTCACAGTGAAAGATATGATTTTGCTTGAGTGCTATTTATATAAGCTTAACTTTTAGTCTTGCCTGAGAACAGAGTTCCTTTTGAGGCAACCAGAGGTAGGATGATGGAGCTGTTTCATCCATGCATAAGCATGTGACTCATTTCAGTGAAATGTCTAGTGCTGTATTCGTAGAATTAGTTACGGTTTTAGTAGTTTGTATGGTAAAAGAAAACCAAGTGATTAGGGTATATTTCCAATTCTTTTGCTTAGCTTCTTGCTACAAATTCAGTTCATATCCTCATTTCTGCATTTAATATTTAATGTTGAGGTGAACACAACAAAGTAATTATAGTCTCTTGGCTGTCAGGGACTATGGAATTGTGATTTTTTTTTTTTTGGTCTTCTACAGAATTTCCTTATAATCGGTTATTCCATTGTAAAATGCCAGTAGGATCTGGTATTTGGTACTGTTCTATTGTTTGGATGTGTTGCAGAACTAACTTTTTTTAATGTTGCTTTAGGCTTCTCTTTTCTCTTATCATACCACAAGGCATTTGCATCTAATTATTTTACTTTTATTTCTTACTGTATTTCTAAATGAATATTTACAAAGCATTTGTCATCATATACAGTAATTTATCAATCTGCAAGAAAAGTAAGTTGCAATTTAGAAAAACTGTATGTGTATCTTGCATTAGAGAGATGGTTACTATAATGGTAAATCCATTTTAGGAAAAATGTGACCATGCTGAAATCTGTGTTGAAAAGAGCAAAAAGAGTTAGTCAAGGCCTAGCAAGAACATGAGTAGAAGTAAGGAACTTAAAGTAAGTCTATTTAGTTTGTGTATGTCTGAGATGAATTGATGATGGTTTTCTAATACCACTGTAAGGAGATGACTTCTCATCCAGAAGAAAAAGGGGGAACAAGATCCCCGAGTAAAAGTAAAACTTAAATTCAGATTAAGAGAAAAAATGTAGATATTATAAGAGTGAGAGTAGTTTAGCCTTTGAACAACTTGATTAAGGATGCAATATGCTCTCTGTTATTTGACATTTAAATACGGATGCCTTCTGCAGAGTACGTGGCAAAACTCTAATGTTCTTTGTCATGCATAAGGCTGAGTTAAGTTTACAAAGTATACAGCTCTAACTTAAATTTTTTGAATCGAAACTTGACCCATGTGCCAAAAAACTTTCATGTTATGAGGGAATAAAAATTAAATTATGCAAATTTTTATTTTGTAAATATGAGTTATACTGATATCCCCCATTCTTCAATTCACAGGCGTGATTGGTGATCCTTTCTGTACATTATTGTTCACTACATTTAGCGAGGTATTCCTATCTGACTTTTAGCTGGTATAAATCCTTCTTCTCTGGCTATTTACAATAGCTCAACACTTAACCAGCATTATCTACAGTAATATCCAGTATTCTTTATGGAGTAAATGGGACAGAATCAGTAAGAACTTCTTTTACATTAAGCCTTTCTAGTATGATACAAAAATTCGTAAAGCCTTTAAGAATCGCTTTTAAGAACACTAATTGAAATTAGTCTTAATGTAATGCAACAAGCGCTGTTTGCATTAGCTTTTTTATTTAGGCTTTTCTGAATTAGGGGTTTATAGCAAGCTTATAGTTTATTTCGTTCAGTCTGTTTTGCAGGAATATAAATGTGTATGTTCACAGACAAGTGTAGTTTTGCATCATCATCTCACTCTAAGGTATCCTTCAGTGCTTTCTCCATCCTGTCTTGTGATTTCTCTATCTACGGAGCACTGTAGTCACATTTTGGGACTTTCCAGGTTGCCCCCGCCCCTCAAAATTCTACTATGGCTTCCTTACCTCTCTGATGATAAACTCCATAATTGCAGCACTACTTTGGCTAAGGCTGCCCTCAACCTTCACAGCTGTTACTAGGTTTTATTTTTGCTTGTAACAAGTCCCACAGAGCATATCCTCTAGTTGTTGTCTTGTCACCTGTGTTGTCTTGTTGTCACCTATGCTAAGACATTGTTTTTGACTCACACCAGAAGTCTCCTGGATTCCTTGGTCCAGCCCTATTGCCCCTCCAGGAGGTATTAAGATAGTTATGGTCCCATACAAGGGCCTGTGACTGTGAGGCGTTGTACAGCTGTATGAAGACGGCTTCTGCTTCTCAAAAAGACTTGGTGATGACATGACAGTATTATCCCTATAGAAGAGAAACAGTTTTTCTTAATGCATTTCTCTTCTTCCTGGATTGGTGATAGTTCACCTGCTTCATTACAAGCAGACGGGCATTGTGAGCGGTCCACAAGTTTCCTGTTTGGAATCCAGTGTACGCCTTTGGAGTTTTGTGACTGGTGCATTTTCCTTAACCAAAAAAAGGGACCTGCTAGCAGAGGAAGGCTAATAGCCCATCCCCCCCCCTTCCAAAATGTTTTTCTCTTGCTGCCACTAAGCCACGGGTGCTGCTGGAATGCAGCTCCCTGTTCATGGAGGTACAGGTGATCATCTCTCTTGGAGAGGACAAGCACTGAACAGTGCCTGTGTGCCTCTCTCCCAGGAATGTTTTACTCTAGGTTTCAGAGAGATCTGTGAAGAAACTTTATGCTGTTACACTCGTTCTGTAGCTCCTCTTTGATAAAGATGGCTCCATTGACGCTGACACGAGCATAGTGCTTCAGAGAAGGTTTTCTAGAAATACTGTAAGAAAAGACTGACTTAGCTTCTCAACTGTGGAATAAAAAATTAGAAGGAAATATGTTCTTGTAGATCCTGTATCAAAAATCTCTGGTGTACACCAAACTGCAGCTTTGATGTGTGACATACTGTTCTACTGGCCACATTAGAAGGGCCTAAAATAAATATGTATCAGTTCATCCACCTGTTTTATATGAATGCAATACTAATCCTTAAAAATATAAAGAAATATACTAACAATATTGATGTGATACTTATCCTTCAGGATAAAATTTGAAAGCATAAGTTGCGGTGCAGTAATTTGATGGGGAAGCGGCCACCAGCTCTGAGGCGTGTGAGGCAACGGCAGTGTGTCTGAGGGGGCTCCGCGCCCTTGGGCCATGTGCGTGCGGGACCGGCCGGCAGGCAGCAGGTCTCACGAGAGTTGGGGGGACGAGAGCGGGCCAGTTCAAACCATGGGAAGCCGCATGTGACCAGCCTATCCTGACCTTGAAGTGTCAGGTTGGATGGGGCCTTGAGCAGCCTGATCTCTAGTGGAAGATATTCCTGCCTAGACTAAGTGATCTTTGAAGGTCCCTTCTAGCCCAAAACATTTTTTGATCACTGTTCTCCTATTTCGTACGTATTTGATGTTTTTAGAAAGAATCTGTATGTTCTAGACCTTAGAATAGATGTGATATTCCACTTGAAGTGATCCAGCAGTCTCTCGTAAGATAAGGCGGTTTAAGCACTAGTTTGCAAAAGTAAAAACCAAATTAAATAAATGCTACAATAAAATAAAACTTAATGAATATAAGGTCTGTGACATGATGTCTCACATTTGTGAAGCTCCATTTGCATCATTGGATGAATAGTCAGGGTTTATAAACAGGTATGGAACAGATAATGAGATCTTTCTGCACCTTGAGATGCAGCGTGGTAATGTATGAGAAATATTGCGCTTCCTTTCTGCAAAAGGTCATGTGCAGTGGGAAGCGTCTGAAAGATGGAGAGGTGACTGGTAATGAAATCAAAATCTGAAAAAGCATAGGGAGTAAAAAAAAAAAAGTCCCACTGTTTAAGAACAGGTTAGAAAAAGCGATTGAATTGAAACTTCTCTACCCAGAAGGATTTTTGTCTGTCTTCCCCTGAGGTCATTAATTAGCTTGGTTCATTGTCCCTTGAACACCCTTCCTGCTAGTCATACCTTCAGGAGTAGGAAAAGCGTACTAAAGCACGGTGGTTGCAAAAGAAGGGGAGCATACTAAAGAACATCTCTATGTTACAAAAAGTCTGTGTATTTCCCCAGGTGTGCAGGCCTGTGTGTATCTGAATGCCGCTGTTGAGATGATTCTTGCCACGTAACCAAAAAGGCATGCTCAGCATTCATCACCGTTTGTAGGACTGTTAGCCCTCCTGACACCTGTTTCCTCACTTCATACTTCTCTACACAAGACAAAGAAATAAAAGACAAGTCGGGAGATGTTAACTAACCATTACTTTTTCGTCTAGTGTGGGTGCTTTGCAACAATTTTTCCTTGAGAGCAACCTACCTAACCCTGACCTTATCTCGTCACATCTTTCTCTTTCATCCCACTGATTCCCCTTTAACACTATATCCCATTAAGATAATATTTACCGTAGGTAGGAAAATGTAATTCAGCCCTCTGCAACTGTGATGAATCTAGAACAGATTGTAAGGATATTGTTTTCATTAGAAAGCAACTACTAAATGTTTCCATTTAACTCGCTGACTACGGCAGTTGTTCACTGGATGATATAAAATGTTTGTGTTCTGAAAATAGTGTCTATTACAGTGACTTTAATATAGCTTATTCCATAATGGAAAGCAAAACATAGCCTACTACACGGAGAATCAAAATAAGGAAATGAGTTCTCATATTGCTTAAAACCGTGATCTGAACTAAATGCACCACTCTGCAACTTCGTTCATATATGGTCACATTGAGTCATATCTTGAGTTACATGTTATTCTATAATAGACTTATGTTGAGAATTTCTAAGATAAGCCATCATGCAATATACAGCCATTCTGGCTCAAAATTAGGTTATGTGTTAAATAGAATTATTTGAGATTATTTCTGTGGGACTTCTATGTATAGATAGATTCCGCTTTATCATAATTTTCATTTATCAAAAGAAAATATATGTCCTGATTACAAAGCGTTAGGGTGGAGCTAAATGTGAACTAAATGAAATTTAGAGACTGAACAGCTGAAACTGAAAGATAATAGCTGTTGTAGATGCTAACCATGTTTTCATCTAAGAATTCTTCATATTGTAGTTTTCAGGGTGGTATTAAAAGGGCACGAAGGTCATGAGGCTAATGTCTCTTTGCATTACTCCATTCAATTAAACATGGTGTATCACATTGTGATACAATTATTCCATCACTATTTTTACTTCAAAAGACTTATGAGCATGATCCATCAGTTGCCATCATGCGGGATAATGAGGACTCGCTCTGAAATGATTCCCTAATTGTAAACTCAGTGCCTACGAAAAGCCGTTTTTGCCACTCTTTTTGGCAAAGTGCTGTGTTACTATAGTTTGCTGTTGGCACATGTTGCTCTCTGTTAAATGTACCAAGTGTTTGATATCTAATTATGCACTTATAGGTTTTCAGAGAATCAGAATGCAAATAGTTGTTGCAGAGTGAACTCTTACTTCTAGCTCTCCAGATTATTTTTTTCAACTCAGGCACTACAGCAAACCACACTGAGAGCTATTAATGTAAATTAATTACTCCTCCTGCTGGCTTCTTTACAACTTACTCAGATGAGGGGTTATTAAATGCATCATGCCTTGCAAATTTGCATGCATTAAAAGCCTTATCATTGCCTGTGCGCTGTTGGCCTCCGTCAGGGGTCCAAGAATTAAAAAATTATTGCTCAACCATTTTAACTGGTAAGTGCTGATCATTGTCCACATGGCTCTAAAATGTAGCAGAGTGGGTCATTCTGATAATAGACCCTCCTGATAACGTGACATCCCTAACATTGTCCAGGGCATGTGAATCATACCGCCCTTTTATGTTGATACTTTAAAACTACCATGAAGAAGGGAATTGTAGGATGCGGCAGAATATGTATTTTTCTGATTAATTTTTTCTTTAAATTTCTGGTTCAAACAAGTGAAGAAAGCAGATAACCATGGTAACCCAGAAAAATGTGGTAATATATATCTGCTGGTGTATATTTGTGGAGAGTTGAAGAAATGTGTAGAGGGAACTTTATTTAACATTTTATTCTATTTTTACTTGGTGTTGTGATCCTAAACAGAGACAAAAATTTCTCGAAAACTGAAAGCTATGAAAAGTCCAAACAGATTTTGTATGTTTTAAATAATTTTGGTTTAATGCAATTATAAGTCATTTAAATTATGAATATTTCAACTTTTATAATGATTTTAAATAAAGAACTCTGAAATTAGGTAATATAAAAAATAAAAACAAACCATTAATTGATAAAATATTGACATGACTGTTTTTAATTTTAGCAAAAAAAGTTTCAAGGTTGACATGTACTTACATAGTGCTTTGAAATAAAACAGCTATGAAATGTTATATCTAATAGTTGAGACTTCCTCAAAAATATTAAGCATACTGAAACAGACTTCAAGTAGAGTTGCATAGTTTTGGTTTCACTTAAAATGGTATATGTGTCAGAAACAATTGGTAACAATAAAAGAGAAAGGGCCCTGAGGTATTTTTGGGCAGGTCCTTTAGTTGCTATACAGGTTTTTGACTGTTCCAGGCAGCTGCGTCCACAAAGTCATCCACTCACACATTTGCAAAACTGAGGGAAAAGGATTAAGGGAACTTTGGCCAAATATTTTGTGCACTCTATCTTTGTGGCTTTTCTGCCCTCCACTTACGTTTTTGTACTATGTGCCTCCTTAATTCGGCTGAAAATGTGACTGCACAAACCGGTTAATTCTGATGTTGATTAGGAAGATCGCATCCACGGGAGTTTTGAGACAGATGATGAATTTCTGCGTGACTGCAGCATCTGTCATTATTACTTAAGTCCTGTGCGTATGAGAGGGATTCTTGAAGGTGTCTAGATAAAAGGTTATCACCTCCAGGGATGGTCATAATTGTCTCGTTGATAATGATAGTCTCTTGCTGATTGCCTATCTTACAGAACTCAAAAAGGAAAACAAAGATGTTAAAACCGTATTACATACTTTACTGAAGATTAGTTAACCTATTTTTTTCCATATTTCCAATAATGTTAGAGCAAACATATGGACAGCTTTCTAGTCTAGGTTTTTAAGTCCTTTTTGTAGGTGAGAAGCTTACACATACACATTTTATGATTTCTTAAAAAAAAAAGTCTTTCTTATGAGTGCATTCTGAAAAGTGTTTTTTTAGAGATATTTTGACATTTGAGCATTTTAGGGATGTTCAAAGCTTACCATTGTGTTTCCCCACTTTTTTTACAATGTTAAAGGCAAGGAGTTAGACATCTTGCTGTTACGTAATACTTACTACAATAAACAGGCATCTGCTTGGCTCTTACAGACGGGCGGGGGGGTGGTTCAGCAGATTTCTGTGGACTATCGTATTTCTCCAGTTTTGTAAGAATCATCAGCTCAACCACATGTTAACCCAATATTTTAATAAGACGTTCCTGAATGGAACATATACCAGACAGTGCTGCTGCTTTTGTAATTGATTCAAAGACCAAGATTTGTGTATGCTAAAAGCTATGTTTCTCTCTGTTACGCTGTACTTTCTAATTTATTTGGTCTTGTATCACTAAATTCTTTATACTTGTTTAAATTGTTAGAATGTCTAAATTTCCATTTTCTTTTAGCCTATTTCCTATCGGCTACACCCTTCCTCTGATTAAGATGAGCCTAATAGTCCCCTGGGAGTTTTGGAGAGTGGTAGCGTGTGGGCGCAAAGGGAGGAATGCATCCTTTGTTCATAGGAGCAACACCGCTGCGAACATTACAAACCTTCTAAGTCTGTAGGAACAGCTCTGTTTTTCAACTACGATGTTCTCTAAGATCTGGATATGGTGGTGGTCGTAGATGGGGATTGTCATTTACACAGGCTAACAGATCAGGCTAGATAATGGAGGTCTGGGTTATATCTTTCCGAGGAACTTGAGTGCCCTACTGGTAGTAGAAACAGTACACATGAAGATTAGATAGATTTTTATTTTCTGTTTGAATTGAGTTATTTATTCATGTATTCCCCGCTCTTCAGATGGTTTTGTCACGGATACAGAAGTTTCTTAGCAATTCTGTCTCCCACCACTTGTCTCACGTCCCATCTTTTCTCTGGATTCGCCCGTGCATTTCTGCTCATCTTCTAGCTTACTCTTTTCCTTCAGTGCTCTACCTCTGCCTTTTACTCCTTGTCCAAGGACTCCTGAGAGAGGAAGGGGGAGGGAGAAAGTGGAGGAGAAAAAAAAAGTAACCCTTCTTCTCGAACTTCCCATCTATCCTGTTTTGCATGCTCTACTGATTACTCTTGTCCAGTGATCAAGTGCTCTGCATATCTTCACTTTCAAGACTGGTAGGCAGGCATGGCTCTGCCTTGCCTATCATCGCTCATTCAGTAAGTCAGTACTGAAATTCTGACACCTGCAAAGCCATCTGATTATTTTTCAGGATTCATCTGCTTTGCTGAGAGAATTGAAAAGTTGACAATAGAGAAACTGCAAATACTGTTGTTACTGATTGTTTCTTCCCTCTGGTTTTTATATCTCTTGTCTTTTCCTTTAGAATGTTAGTAAATAACGATCAGGGTCCACTGTGGTTTTTGCATTTGTATGACAGGTAGGACAAAAGCACTTTAGGCTAAAACTGGAGATCTTGTGTGTTATTGTAATGCAAATAAATATTAATACTATATTCAAAGGCCATCAAAATTAAAGTAACTCGGTTACTTCAGACTTAGTCTAAAGACTTTTTAGTCTATCATTAATTAAATTGAACCCTAATGTGAAATTCAGGGTTTTGTTTCTGTTAGCTGTTGAATTGACAGAGTAAGAATAAAAATTGAGAGCAAAATTTGAAACTGATGCTAGATTCTGGGAAAGATTCCATTTTTCACAAAGCATAACTGACAGCCATGTGTCTGAACAATTTTGGTCATCTGGGTTTTTGAATGTTTGAATCTTCAGAGATGGCAGCAGTTCTCACCAGGGTGGCTGAACTGTGTACGAGCATACATGTGTTCGTTGAATTCATCTAGTTCTTCCTGCATGCTAATTATTTTGAGACAGGTTTCTTAGATTACTTGGTGAAATGTTAGCACATATTTCACAATATGATGTTTAAGCATGTTCCTTGTTCCCTGATCATTCTACCTGCTTGCTACCAGTTGGATATTATTTGTTCTTGGTCTGCAACCGAATGAAGCGTTAGGAGCAGGAAGCAGCATACCTAGTTTTAACTACGATGGTAATATTGATGAAAATTTTAGTATCGGTTGCAGATGTTGGCATTGCATCAACAATTCTTCCTAGGATTTCTGCCCCATTGCTTCAAGTAGTCTGTGTGCATAGAACTTTGTGTCCCTGGAAGAAGTTGGACTAAGTTAATGTTGGGGTTATTAAGGTCTCATGATTATTTCTCAGGATGTGTGTGACCAAATTGAGTAGGATGGACGTGGAGTATGTTATCAGAGAATCAGGATTTGGTTTGTATCACTCTGTTAGATAAAAAGTTGAGACTTGGGCATATTTTCCCCATGCTGACAGTAAACTTCATTTTTACAGTGTTTGTTGCAGTAACACACTTCAGTCAATTATATGTGAATCCTTAGGGATTTTGTAGAAGCTGAGTTTATATTATTCCTCTAATAAAGAAACACTAAACAGTTAATAAATATATCAGAAGGCTTTCCACTGCACTTTGTTTCCTTGATAGCAGCATGTTTTGTGTCTATAGCTACAGTATTCTACTGGGTGAAGATAAATGGATTTCATAATCTCACACTGGGGAGAAAAGTGAGACTGGAAAAGATTGGAGCTGCATGAGCTGGATAACATTATAGCTCTGAGAGGCAGAGGGCTAAAAAACCATTAAGGACATTACCTTGTTGATTGGAGATTCAGAAATTGATGCACTGCCTTCAGTCCTGTTATGTTTTCAAACTTTCATTAAGTTTATATCATCTTCCACCTGGCCCTTAGAAATTGCTGGTCTGAAAAGAAATCATTTGTCATAGTGTGTCTGTTATAAGTAGATTCATCTTCAAAACAACATTATCATTTCCTAAAGACTGGTTTTAAATCCATCAGCAGAATATGAGCTAAAGTGCATTGCATTATTTTGACATATTATTCATTGAGATCATTTCCTGATGGGTTTGTGCTTAATATGTTGAATTATCACAAAGGAGAATGCTCAATCCATTATTGATTTTACGAAATGCCACAACTGGTGATTACAACTGTAAAAAAAGTGAAATTAAACTTTAGTTTTGCAAAGTAGGCTCATAAATTCCTTTTGTCTGAAAGAACAGGTGCCTGATCGCTGTTTGTAAGTATTGCTACCATTATAAAAAGATTTCATATGGGGATAGGGAGAATCTGTCTTACAGTATGATGCGTTTAGCGAGATATGTCCTGTTTACCAGTTTTCCAATTAACGGCTGGGCATATCCAGAGAAATTCAGAGAAATTGAAACTGTCAGGTATGGCCAGCCATCCTTTAAGAAACACCCAGCAGCTTTCATAGCTTTAAAAATAACAAATAGTTCACTATATATTAATCACTGGGTTACAATTTGTGGTGGGTTGACCTTGGCTGGCCGCCAGGTGCCTACCAAGCTGTGCTCTCACTCCCCCTCCCCAGCAGGACAGGTGGAGAAAATAAGATGAAAAACACTTGGCTTGAGATAAAGGCAGTTTAATGAAAAAAAGCGAAGGCCACGTGCAGAAGCAAAGCAAATACAAAGGAGATCTATTCTCAAATTCCCGTCAGCAGGCGATGTCCAGCCGCTTCCTGGGAAGCAGGGCTTCAGTGTGGGCAGCGGCTGCCCACGACACGGGGAAGCCTCTGGTCTCTTCTGGCAGAGGCCCAGCCCCGCAGCCCCCCGCTGCCAAAACCTTACCACCTCTACGCCCGATGCAGATTACGTAGGTCGCATGCTTTTGGATTAATCATGGATAAGCAATTAGCCTGGGCTTGTTTATGTCAGCACTCTTAGAGACTTTAGAATAGTCCTGACCACGTTCAGTGCCACTGGAGAGATTTCCTCTTCTTGTCTGTCTACAGAAATATTTCTGTCCATTAAGTTTTAATGCTCACTCTGGGGAAAAAGATTGCCAAATAGCCAGTTCTTTAAGTGCAATTTTCCCATTATTGGCTAGGGATTTATCAAATCCCTCTGTCTTCTGTCCTGTTGGTACATCAAGACCAGAGAGAGAGAGAGAGAGAGTCTGCTCAGGATGAGGATATGCTGATATGGAAACATGTTATGAAAATGAAGCATAGGGTTTTTTCACACGCTTGTGGATCTATCCAGTTGACAGTCTTCAGTGAAAACTTTTTTTTAAATCAAAAATTGTCTTCCAACATTTTTTCTGTTGTATTTTTAAAACTTCCATTATAAAACTTCTTGCTTGTTTTTAATCTCAGAAATAAAATTCAGAAATCATGCAAATTTCAGATAATTGCTTAGGGGGAAAATGTTGGCTTTATTTTTTTCCGAAGAATGTCCCAGTTTCTTACATCATTTAACTAAGGGATGAGAGAGACTCTAGAGTCAAAGTAGAAAACTTCAAGCCACATAGACATTTCAGATAGGAGATGTGATTCACTGTGAACCCATGGAGAGTGCAATAATGAATTCTTTCTTCACAGAAAGAGTACAGTGAGAGTAGAAATTTGGATATCGCCTGAAAAAGAATGTAAGATAAGTTAATAAAAGGCTCAAATCTTACATGCCTGGTTTTCTAACACCACTATAATTTCAGAGAAAAGGTAGGACACTGGATTTGAGGGATATTGTTAGTGATGGTTCCTGAAGGTTTTGACTTCTTCTGCTTTGTCTCTGTCTTTATCTCAAAGGAAAACACTGCTTTTAGGGCAGGTCAAAACTCAGAATTTCTATTGCATGGGAAATGTCTATATTTCAAAATTTGTTTTCATTCTGAGTTCAAAATATTTTTTGATGCTAAGTTTTTGCCCATATCTTAACTGATGTATTTCACTGTTCCCTAGGTGGTAACAGCTGGTAACTTTCCAGCACAGTGAGTTTCCATGCTAGTGACTCCCACTCAAGCTGCTTCATACATCAGTAAAACCCTTCTGGTGCCTCACATTTGAGAAGACGAGCGTGTTACTGTCAGAAGAGCTAGCACAATGGTAGACAAGACTAAACATAGAAAGTGTTCTGAAGAGATCAGACAGAAATCAAATATATAACTCCCAGTATTGCCAGTAGTAACTTTGCATTAAGTAGAAATGATGAATTGCCAAAGCCCCTGTAGAGATCTGGGAGCCCTCTAGAAATGCTGCTGTCATCTATGTTAGTACTTACAGCTGGCAATTACTGAAAAAACTGGCATTACACTTACCCTGGAAAATTCTGCAATGAATGTGATCTTCACAGATGGGGCGAAATATCCTGAGCCTGCACAGAAATGTGATTATTAGTCCTTGCTTACCCCTTGCCCAGTATGAAATATAGAGGCAGCTGCTAAATGGGGAAAAGTAGGGGAACTTCAGCCTGGGAGATTTAAAAAATAAAGTGAAAATGTGGATCATGTTTTTAAAATATGTTTAAAAATTAGTTGGGCTAATCCACAGAGTCTTTGTTAACCAAAGAATAATGTTTTACTTATTTTACTAAATAATGATTATTTCCTAGACTTATTTAGCTTAGAAGGGATCTTGGGAGGTCATCTAGTTCAGCATCCTACTCAAACTTTGGAATTAGATCACGTCACTCAGGATTGTGTCCTGTCGAGTTTGGATTATCTCCAATGAATAGACATTCCGCAGACTTTCTGGGCATCACATTCTTACTTATATAGAAAAATTTTCCTGATAAATAATCAGAATTTATTTTCTTGCAATATGTCTGTTGCCTCTTGGCCCTTTGCTGTGCGTGTTTGAGGAGAATCTAGTTCTTCCTTCTGTATAACCATGCCTAAGGAAAGACCAACCCCCTTAATTTTCTAACTCCAGGCTGACTAAACCCAGTTCTCCGTCTCTCCTGTCTTGTGCTGTAGCCCTGTAACCATCTTGGTGGCCCTTCTCCTCTGGACTCACTCCAATCTATACACGCTTAGTACAGGGAAGATTGGATACAGTACTCCTGGTGCAGTCTCAAAGGTGACAAATATAATAGGGTTAAACAGAGAGTAGAAAAATAATTTGAAAGTGCTACTGAAGGGAGTGAAGACAAACAAATCTCAACTTGTTTAAATATCAAATGTCAATTCTTACAAAGCGTGCAATAACAACAAATTTCAGCTCTTCACAGTGATCCTGTAGAAGAGATATAGACACCTAATTTTCATGTAGGAGCTCTATGGAGTTGTCCTCTAGGAATTCAGGGATCCCAAAAGAGATTTAACTTTTAAATAGCCCATAAGATAAATACTGTCTTTGTAGAGTACTGAATTTTCTTTTAGAAAGAAAGGTCACAATTTCTATAGGATAATGCTAGATGTGTTTGAAAAAATGAAAATTGAAAAGTTTTTATTAAGAAGTTAATGTCTATTAAAATATTAAAATTCATACTTGAAGTAGGAACTTTCAGTTATTTTTGAAGACAACAGCCTTCTGCTCTAAAAGAAGTTACAGCTTTGATATAGATTATGTTGAATGAAACTCTTTGTGGTATTTTACACAAGAGATCAGACTACAAGTTTTATTGTTCAATGGCTGTCGGCCAATGTTTTTTGGAAGGTGTTTTGCCATCCCCAGGAAAGCAGGGCTCCATCACACGTAACGGTGACTTGGGAAGACAAACGCCATCACTCTGAACGTCCCCCCCTTCCTTCTTCTTCCCCCAGCTTTATATGCTGAGCATGATGCCATATGGTGTGGAATATCCCTTGGGTCAGTTGGGGTCAGCTGTCCCAGCTGTGTCCCCTCCCAGCTTCTTGTGCCCCCCCAGCCTGCTCACTGGTGGGGTGGGGTGAGAAGCAGAAGAGGCCTTGACTCTGTGTCAGCACTGCTCAGCAGTAACGAAAACATCCCTGTGTTATCAACACTGTTTCTAGCACAAATCCAAAACGCAGCCCCATACTAGCTACTCTGAAGAAAATTAACTCTATCCCAGCCAGAACTAGCACACTTCTCATGCTCAGGTTTTTTTTTTTCTTGTGCCTACTGCAAAAGGAACAAAGTCCTTGTCCAAAACCATAAGTATTCTTGCCACATGATCTGATTCCCTGGTGGAATAGATGCCAGCAATGTGATAAATCTGATAAACTGTTTTGTCATTCATCGTCAATCTTGCATCTAGATTTAGAGACCTAGGAATGGCTTGAATCTTGATCCTTAGAATATCTACTTAAATAGAAATATGTGAAACTGTGATATTAGAAACTGTGGCATTAAGACCTATAGCCCAAAAAACTAAAGTATAATTAGCTTGCCCTACAAACCCTGTTGTTCTAAACTTTCTGATGTGAAAAAGGCCTGTGTGGCATGTCCCTGTACAATACGCTGTAAAGCTGCTTCAGTTACACGATCAAACCCACAATAATTTAGAATTACATTTCAACAATTTAAGTAATCCTTCTGGCATTGCAGCTCAGGGCACATCAAATTGGAAATTCTATTAAGAAAAGGTGTCTATAAGGACAGAAGGTTCAAAAAGTGCAGTTGAAGCCAAAGCTTTTAAGCTGTTAGATTCAACAGGACACGAAAAACTAGTTAAAAATAATTGTGAGGAATTTGCCGCTCTTATTGAGAGTTTTTACAATTAAAAAAAGGATAAAGAATCTCCATAAAAGTGAGGAATGGCAAAATAGTTTTTGTGAGTAGAAAGCATAAGTGGAAATATTCAAACTATTAATGCATGTTCTGTTGACATGTGCAAGAAATAGTCTGTGCAAAGAGAATTCAATTACTGTACACAACAAATTAATTGTTATACTTGTAGCATTGTAATGTATTTGTGTGAGTGATTTGCATATTTGAGCTGTTATGTTCCCTTATATTTAAAAGAGATTTCATGTCTGTCAGACACCTATACTGCAGTCAATTTAATTGAAAAAACTCAGTAAATCACGTGGAGATGTCGGAGCTCCTGAAGGACCTTGGGATTTGGCCTTGAGTATTTATAAGGAATGGATATAAGTGTAAATCTAGAAGTAGTTGTCAGGGTTAAAGAAATTGATCTTAATTGACTAATCCAGATTGTCCCATGTGAAAGCAGGGCCTTACTGTATCAGATGTGCTATCTATGTATAGACACATGAATGTGTGTGTGTATATACTATGACTATCTACATCTGTATCTGTCTGCATAATAAGAGACAAAACCTCTTCTATAATGGCGTGTTGTATTGGGACAGAAATTTTAAAGAAAAGCAAAGAGAAAATAATCTGTTTTGAATTATATTGCCAAGATTTTGGGAACCTAGGGAGTTCAAAACTCAATTCCTGTTGGATTTCAGAAACTATTGAAAGTATTTTTGGAAATTTTACTGAAAAGGAGATATCCAAGATGGCAAGAAAATCCATTACAGAACTGGCAGTTGCACTTAGCTGTACATTGGCTTGGATTAGTATGTTAACAATGATGACATACTTTGTCCCAAGTACTCTTACAATGTTACAAGGCAGATTTCAAAAAGGATAGATAATGAATAAAAATCTTCCTATTACTACCACACTATGAGAGCATTAGACTTCTTGATAAAGCATGTGAATTTTGAGAATATTTTAAAAATACCTCAGGAACAACAACAAAGCTCCCCAAAATATTATTGCTTTTTTTGTGTGCTTTAAATTGGAACACTTGAACCACCTGCAGATAAGGATATCTTTCTTTGGGTAGACTAAATACTATTGAAATGCAGACAGCTAATCCTTACTAAAAGATATTTTTTAGAAAAGAAGAGGAAAAAAAAAAACCCTATTAAGCTATTCTGTATGGATGTTAAAGACAGCATGAGTTTTAGCTATCATGTCACTTCCACTGTTATTTTTGTCTCATTCATTTAGTTGTCTCCTAAACTTGCAAATATTTGATTTTTCTATAATCCCATAACTACACAAATCTTGATCTGCAAGCACATGTATGTTCCTGTCTTGTCTTCATAAACATAGCTACCAGAACTAAATGTTTGCTAGATCTGGACCACTGTCTGCAAATTTTTTTGAAGTACTTTGTGGGGAAAATGTTTTATAAATCTAAGATAAGAAGTGTACAGTGCATCAACGATCAAGTTTGTGGCTATTGGAATTAACTGTAACAGAGAGTTTATATTACACTATGGTGTAGTCCTAATATTTATGAAACTGAAGCTTTGATCCAAAGATTTTTATTTAGCTAAAAGAAATGTAAGTTTATGGTAGATTATATTGTTCTCTTAGATGAGCATACTGCCAGGGATATCGGTTGAATTGAATACTGTAACTAATTGCAGAACTAGTGTATATGTTATATTTTATTGTAAAGGTAGATCCTATTGTATGTTTTGCTGGTAAAATAAAACCAGATATAGAGGGCTGTCTATTGTAGCTACCCTGTAGATCCATGGGGGTTACAAATTACAACGTTGCCTGACAGAAAATCTATAACAATGTGTTTTTCAATAACTCTGCATCACATATTTGTTATGTATTCACATCATTCATTGTCTTTTCTACAGTAATATTGAAGATGATGTCCAAATGTGTATTGGGAAATGATGAGGAAAGAAGTATTTCTGTAGAGAGGCAAACTTCTTATCCTGCTTGCGTATTTTAGGGTCTTAAAAATCCACATAACCATCAAGTTTGGTACTTTCTTGCTTTTAAATCTTTCTAGTTGATCCGGAAGGGTGGGAATGACAAATGTTCCTGAAGGCAAAGCTGCAGGCACTAATACTGTGTTAAAGCTAAATATATGGCTAAGGAGTTTGCATATTGTCTTTTTCACACTTGAACAACGTGTAGAACAAGCCTGAAGAATAATAATTTACCAGTCTCATTTCCCAAGACTGTTATTCCTCATCTTGATGTACTATTAAAATAATTTAATTATCAGTATTTTGTCTTGTCATTAAGTTACTGATGTTTCCATTATTTATATTTCTAAAGCTTTGAGTGCCCACATATAGACACACACACCCACACACCCCCTTTTATATGCATGTCATTTGGGAAATATTTGTATTGGATCATCTTTTCTCCTGCAAACCTTCTGGCTAATTTTAGTCTCTGATGGGTGTTCTGAGGTATGATAGAATCCCCACTGAAGCCAGTATAAATCTGCACACAAGTAGTAAAGAGGAGAATTTGACTGCTTGGTTAATGTTCTAACAGTATTTTTTTTTTTCTGTGTTTAGGGAGGGGGGCATGGGAAGAATACTCAGGAAAGCTCTCTTAAATGTCTGCGGCCACATATGAACTTGGGTAACAGAACAGAAGATAACAGCTTCTGTTAATGTTTGGTAATTATCTGGCTCATGTTCAGAATCAATTGCACTAAATAACTGCAAGGAAATGCCTTCTTGAACTCACCTGTTTTGGGAGTATGCTATCTTTCAGATAAGACACTCATGGGAAAGGCAAGCTTCTCTGTTTGTTGGCTGCAGTGAAGACTGTTGAGCACAAAGTCTGTAGGGTTTAGCTGGGTTTGTGCAAGCAGGCAGTTCCAGTGGGCTTTGTTGTGGATTTTTTCATCCATTGGAAAGAACAGCATGACAGGAATTTCACTTGGCTACTAATTTCAGCAGTCTACCTACTTATGCAGGGAGCATCTTCAGAGACTATGGAAGTTAAGGACCTACCAAAGGTGTCCTCTGTCCCAGCCTGCAAGGAGTACATTAAGTGCATGCTTAAAATGATCCCTCTTAAGTTTAGGATTGTGCACTGATTTGTGGAATGTTAGAGAGAGAGGCCAAAATGGTATTTCATGGAACAAGACAGACCCTATTTTTATTTCCGAACTAAGTACCCCTCAAAAAAGCGTCCCCCAGACTCCTTGCCTATGCTCAGGCTGCAGGCTTTCCATATGAGCTGTTTGTTAATGAAGGCTTTGATTTACTTCTGTTGTAATTTATGAAAGGTATTGGAAATCCTTTAGCTGTTGTCAGTGGTCACTGGGACTTGAAGCTCAGTGAATTTCTGCATGGGCTTAACAGGGAACCATATCAATACCTGTATATAGTGAAAACAATAAATACAAGCAATCAGTTATCTGCTAGAAGTATACTAGTACACTTCCATGTTCTACTAGTATACTTCTAGTATATTACAAATGTGGGTGTTTGATATGCATGTACGCAAACAATTTACATTTACAGTTGCTAAAACTCAAAGAAGCATACTTTAAAAAATAGTGGTATTTACTGGACATAATTTTCTCATTTGGTTCATCATTCTGACAGTCTTTGGTGCAGATAACAAGATTTAGCTATACTTCTCCCATGGTTGTCCCTTGGGAGTTCTTTGGTTTCATTGTATTTGTTCTTTTAAAACCTGGTGTAAAGGTGTTAAGTCAAGGTGCCCTTGCTGGTCCTGTATGGGGCGAAGTGTCGGGGGAAGGGGATGGTCGGTTCCTTCCACTTACCAGCCAATCAGTCTGTTTGGCAACACGACAGAAGTATATGCTGGGGTTGGATTTGGGATTTCATCAGCAGAAAGTGGGTGGTACCGGCAGTTTACTCTAGCTACTACTGTTCTGTTGTAGACAGACCAGCATGTACCTACCTGGAGACTGACTTTAACATAGCACGGTGTAGAGCTGCTTCTTGTGCATTTGCATCCGAGGTAGTACCAACGATAATGAAGATGTGGTGACCTGCGCTTCAGTGGAGTACTGTATAAACTTTTTGAAATCTTGCATATGTACTTGGGCAATTTGCTAATGCTGCTGTGATTTTACTACCAGGGTTATGCATGGCAGATGGGGTAGTCCAAGGACAGAAGCTGGAATGTGGGAAATTCCATATATATATATATAGGTCAAAAGTTGGAACAGATTGTCCAGGTGGGGCGAAGGAATCTCAGTTTTTGGAGATATTCAAAACTGGACTGGACAATTCCTGAGCAACCCGCTCTGATTAGACCAGCTCAAAGCAGGTTGGACTGGATGACTTCCAGAGCGCCTTTCCAAGCTATATCATTCTGTGATTCTCTGAACTGTAAGTGAAAGCAAGTCTAAATGTGAAAGAAAGTGGAATAGTGTGGAAACTGGAAACCAGCTATTTCATTCTGCTCTCTCTTTCCGAAGCCAGAAGATGAATGAGGCAGACTGGGAAAATAGTGTGAGTGACTTGTCTAGTGGACAGCTTTGGGAAACCAAGGCTCCTTAGTTTCTGTTTTAAAAGGCTAATTTGACAGTAGCATCTCTCAGGTCTGGTGCTAACACTTTAAGTACCAAGATGTTTCTAAGTTCTTTTTCTTTCAACTTACAGAGCCAGTGAATAACTCATCTTAGAAGCACAGCAGGAGGTGTATCCCCTGAGATTTCCTTTAGTCTGACAGCCTACAGATTTGTAGCGCAGGTAGTAGTTCTGATAGATACACATTAACGGACAGTGTAAGGGAACGACGCTCTGAACATCTGAGAGGATCTGATCAGCTGTTCACAAAGCTTCTCTGAGATGACTGCAAGCAATTACATTTTTTTTAAACATTCATTTTTCATTATTTTTATGAAGAGAACACCTAATTTATATCAAACTCTTAGCTCCCCCTCCATCTCTGACTTAAGACTGTTTTTAAAAAATTACCCAGTGGCAAATAGTTGACCTTATTGTTTAAACTGCTCATTTTATTTTCATGAAGTAGAGTCACGAAGTAACTTAGAAGATGTCTCCTGTTTCTTCATGTCCTGCTTGAATGAGTCATTATGTTTCTTAAGATTTTATTTTACAGTTCACCTTTTCTTTTGTGTGGCTTCTGAGAGTATACATATGTAACTTACTTTGTCATTTGCTCAAAATGGGTGTGTAAAGATGCATACACAGAGGCAAAAATGAGTTTGTCAGTAATTTCTTATGGGAGAAGCAGTATCTTTAAAACACCTTAAAATGTGTTCTTCCCTCTGTTATTTCATTTCTTTCTTCTATACATATACATTTATACACACAAAGACAAAGTAGTTAACAATATTGGCTTTTCAATACACTCACAGATGCCTGTGATTTTTTTTTTTTAACTTTTGCTATTTATCAGAGAAAACACTGCCACTCTTGTGAAAATAGAAACTTATGCTACCACTAAAGAACTAAAAATGTCAAGGGGACCATAAAAGGAAAATAACACAGTTTGTTTTGGAAATTGTTCCATGACAACTTCTGTAATCATTTTGACAAAACTTCTGTAAACTGAAACCTTTGTACTTTTTCAGCTGAATGAGCTCTGAAGGCACAATGCATCACTGGAAATAGAAATTAAACAGACTTTTTTATTCTCAGGAAGAAGCTCTGCACTCTGTGCCTCCAGAGTAAAGATGTTCACTGAAACAAACAGGATTTTTGTGTGTGATTTATTATAATGTGTACTGGTTCCTTGGCTTTTTATCCTTTGTGCTGCTCTGGAAGCAAAACAGATCTAGCTCCTTTGCATACTAATAAATATCAGTGCTTGTAATTATTCAGTGGTTACAGTAGTATTCCTTTGAGATAAATCATTGCTACATTGTTTACTTTCCTTTGTTTAAATTATTTTGAACCTTTAGTTCAACTGTAAAACAAAGCTATACTGGGGTTGTGATGTGCATTACCTTGATATTTTTTCCATCTGTAATGCAAGGATTGAAGCAGCTGTTCAGGACCTGATTCTCTGGAACCAAAAGTCGCTTTACAATCTTTTGATAAGAAAATGTATATACCTGGTGTAAAAAAGATATTTATCCACTTGGATGTCCTCTTCGATGGCTTTAGTAGAAGTCAAAGATCAACCTCTGCACTAGACACAGATCAGAGTGTCAAAACTTGTCACGAGTTACCAGCAGTAACTTGTTAAAGAGTTTAAATTGTTTCATGAGTTAGAAAGGTGAAATGAAACTTACCCTGCCCAAACCCATAAATTCTTTATGATCCCTTTTCATCCAGTTCAGGATTTTCTGCAAGCCAAGCTGATAAAGTGGGCTAATAGAAAGCTTTGATCACATAGCAGACACATGGATGTTAGCCTATAGCTCCACCTGGTTCGGAGTGAGCAGCAGTTGTTGCAGAGCAAGAACTCACATGGGCAGGTTGTCCCAGCTGCACGGATGTGAGCAAGGAAAGATTTTTGCGGTGTAAGCAATACTCCTTTTTTGCGTGCCATGAAGGGAAGGCTTGCTTTTTGCTGCCAGTTGGAAGCTTGATCCTGCCTGACACTGAATATCCCAGCCCAAGTTGGGGCAGTGCTTCAGGAGCAGTTTAGCATTGCGTCTATCAACAACTCGGTTGAATTCATGGTGCACACGCTAAAGTGCGCCTCATACCACGGGACTGAAGTCTGTAGGACAGCCCAGGAAACAACCCAAGTTCAAAAATCTGGCTTGTTTCCATATGAGTGGTAAGTAAAGGTTTTAATAAATACAGACTTTCGTCTTAAATAATTGTCCCAGACTTGTCCTTCACCTGAACAAATACTAAATATTGTCTCTTTGCCTAAACTGTCAATGCATGTGTTTACAAACAATTTCTGTCTCTCACCTCTGCTCAGCCTGAAGATGCTGGCTCTTGTGTTACTCCTGCAGCATAAAACATACCTTCTTATTTCCCCAATGTTTTCCTGAGGTTGTTAATAAGACTAGAGAGTGATTCATATATCAGAAGGATGATTTAAAATGTAGTTTTCATAGAAGTTCTTCATTAAAGATGTATTTTCCCAAGGAGTTTGTTTATACCAGCGTTTTGAATAGAATATTTTGCGAGAAAAGACAGCCTTAAATAATTAAAACTTGCTTTGTTTTAATTTTCTCTGGAGTTTTCCTCAAATGTAAAATAAAGCTGTAAATTCAGTACTGTTTTCATTTTGGAGCATTAATTGCCCAATCAACTTAAATTAGCTGCTACTTAGGGTAGTTGTGCTTTTCCGGTAAGGGATTATTTTTGTGATTTTTTTTTTTTTAAAGTTCTCCCTCTGGTATTATAACTCTCTTTCGGTTGATTGTTGAGATATGAGAAATGGTGAGGCCAAGGCTGAAATTATTCCAAATAGAAAACTGCATGATCAATATAATCTGTGATATTAGGAACTGTTTTTTTCCCGGTAAGTGAGAATGTAGTAACAATATTTTAAACTTTTTTTTCCTCCATATGACAACTCTGTTACCGCTGAAAGAAGAGTAGGCTTCTAAATGTAATTTCTTACCGCTGTTGCATGGCACAGAAATAAAAGAATAGATATAAAGCATAAATTTTGAGAAGCTTGGGCATGTTCTCTTTTAAACAATAATCTTGCCCTTGAGTCTTACATTTTATCAGAAGTATATATTGATAAAAATCCATCAAGCCAATGGCACATCAAGGGTAAAAGCAGGTATTTGACAAGAGATTTTAGAAAACTATGGCAAAGTTGAAGGAAAGTTCAGCTTCTTAACTTTCCCACTGTACACACTAGGCAGGTTGAGAAGGAATGGTAATTTTTTTCTTAGTGCCTCTGTGGAAGTACTGCTGTGCCCTACTGCATGCTTTCTGGACAGAGTGCATTCCGGCCCGTGTTAATTCTTGTGGTATGTTATTTCTTAGCTGTGATGGTGTGTTTACTCTTGCTATAGGGAAGCACTGCGTGTGCTTGTAGAAATTTTCATGTGATTTGGGATCAGACATATGACATTGATTTTATGTGATGGAAGACAAGTTATGTGTAATATTTATAATTTTGGTTTCGATAAGCATCCGATGTTTTGCTATATCTGTGAGCCTTTTGATGGTGTTTGCCAAGTTTTCATTTGACAAAGCCAGAAATAGAATTGATTACAAAACAGGTTTCAGTTCAGCTGAAATTAATTTCTTTGAACATATGATACCAGTTAAGGTCTCAAACAGGTACAGAAGAAAAGAGAAAAGAAAGCTAAATAAGTAAAAGCTATGATTTGATGAAAAAACAACTGTCATAGAGGAAAGTCAATTTATATTCTTTAAATCGAATCATGATCAAAGCACTTCATTAATTTATTAATGGCATGTAATTAAGTGGCAATCGGTGAACTATACATTCAGAAACAATCAGCCATACCACAGATAAACCACAATACTTGGCACTTGTGAAATACTAATGTGTACCTACCAATTTCTAAACACTTCTATAACTAATCCCTAAGTGTTTCTCATCCCCCTTACACACTTGCCCTGTTTTGCACGCACCCCTCTCACAGCCCTTGTTGTGGGGTACAACACCCCACCTCCCTCAGGCTTAGGTGGAGGTTTTGATGCTGTTGGGGTTAGTTCTGGCAAGTATCAAGCTAGTGTCTGATAATGTGTCACCCTCTTCTCTCTCCCCTTTGTTACAAAATTTCATGCTTCTTGGATATTTCTTTTCAAGCTGACTTCTTTTTTCCCTTTTAGTAATTTCCTCCTTACTGTTTAATGTGGCAAATGGTCATTGGCTTTAGCATTACCAGTTCAGAGGCACACGCTTTCTCAGTTTTGGGTGTTCAGGCTCCTGTTTACTATTTCAACTGTGGTGCAACCATGTGCGTTCCCCCACTGGAACCAACATCACTCAAGAAAACTAGCAGAAAAGTAACTCAGGTTCAACTGTAGAAATGAGTGGAGGTTAGTGCAAATGATTGTTTTACTCCCCGACGCTGAACTGCTGTGTTCATCTTTAATTTTCACTTTACAAAAGAAGTTGACTTGATCTGACATCTGCAGAAGTCTATTCTGTGTTTACTTCTACAGGCTGCGTTGATAGGCAACAGTTTTACTTGTTTTTCTTTTTATTGAAGATTAAATTTGTTTTAATGAAGATAAATTCATTTGAAGGCATTGGCAGGGTGAGAACAGCATTCAGCTGAGAAGTCAGCCCTATTCCATCAACATCTGTTTCGTCTGCTTTTGGTGGTCTACTTTCTGTGTACTGTACTCATGAATAGACCCTGAAATATAAACAATTGCTGATCATGCCGCTGGCTCTGATAACATAACTCATAATGCTGCCCTGATTACTTATATTATAAAACTGTCAGGTCTGGAACATTTGGTCTCTCAAGGCAGCTCTCCAATTAATCTTTTCCTTTTTTATTAGAGATCTTGTTATGTGATTGTCTTTTGGGGAGGAATGAGAGGGCTTTATGTTCTAGTGGGTTTTTTAAAGCTTTCACTGATACTGGAGCAAGAAGGCTTCAGAGTTAACAGGAATGTTATGTTAGCTACCTTTTTTTTTCTTTTTTATTGCAGCATCTGAAAGAATGTAGTCCATACTATTATTGACTAGCTTCCAAGGGAAAAAATTATAGAATGATAGAACAGCCCAGGTTGGAAGGGACCTTGAAAGATCATCTGGTCCAACCTTTTGTGGGAAGGGGAGCCTAGATGAGATTATCTAGCACCCTGTCTAATCATCTTCTGAAAACCTCCAGTGATGGGGACTCTACCATGTCCATGGGGAGGTAGTTCCAGTGATTGGTTGTTCTCACTGTAAAAAAATTCTTTCTTATATCAAGATGAAACCTCTCGCAGTGCAACTTGTACCTATTGCCCCTTGTCTTTATGGGACTCCTTGTAAAGACAGAGCCTCCATCCTCTGTAGCTGCCTGTTAATTACTGGAATACTGTGATGAGGTCCCCTTAAGCTTTCTTTTCTCCAGGGAGAAAAGACCTAACTCCTTCAATCTTTCCTCATCGGGCAGGTTCTCCAGCCCTTTAATCATCTTCATGGCCCTCCTTTGGACCTTCTCCAGTCTGTCCGCATCTTTCTTGAATTGTGGGGACCAGAACTGGACACAGTACTCCAAGCATTGAGTGGGATGACCATGTCTTTATCTCTGCTAGCAGTGCCGCTGTGGCTGCAGCCCAGGATCTGACTTGCCTTTGTTGCTGCAGCAGTGCACTACTGACTCACGTTCAGCTTGTCCACCGGAACTGGCAGGTCCATTTCAGCAAGACCGCGCTCCAGCCACACAGATCCAAGCCTGTACTGTGCTCTTCAGTTATCTCATCCCAGGTGCAGGACCTTGTTTTTGTTTTTGTTAAACATGCAGTTCTTGCTAGCCCACTCTTCCAGCCTGTCCAGGCCTGTCTGTAAGATGGCTCTCCCTTCTGACCTGTCCACCTCACTACCCAGTTTAGTGTCATCAGCAAACTTGGTGAGAGTGCATTTATGAAGATATTGAACAGTGTCGTGCCCCGTATCGATCCCTGGGGGACTCCACTCATGATAGGCTGCAAACCTGAGTTAAAACCTTTGATCACCACCCTCTGGATGTGGCCTGTGAGCCAATTTCCTACCCATCGCAGACCACCCATCCAGTCTGTACCTTGCCAGTTTGTCCAGGAGAAGTCTGTGGGAAACTGTGTCAAACGCTTTGCTGAAGTCCAGGTAAACAATACCTACTGCTCTCCCTATGTTGACAGAAAATGTTGTTTTGTTATAGAAGGTGATCAGGTCTGTCTGGCATGATTCGCCTTTGGTAAATCCGTGCTGGCTTTTCCCAATCACTTGCTTCATTTGGTTTGTAGTAGTTTCTAGGAGGACTTGTTCCATTACTTCCCAGGGACTGAAGTATGACTAATGGGCCTGTAGTTTCCTGTGTCCTTTTTTGGGCCCTTCTTGTAGGTGGATGTGATATTTGCCCTCCTCCGGTCATCAGGGATGTCCCCTGATCTCCATGACTTTTCAGAGATGACAGACAGTGGCCTTGTAACAATGTCATCCACTTCTCTTAATGCCCTGGGGTGGATTCCAGCCGGGCCCATAGATTTATGTGAGCTGAGATTTACTTGCTGTTAGTACTTGATTTACTTGCTCTGTTAATAACTGTTAAAGAGAAAGCATCAGTCTTTAGTATGCTGCCAGTAAAATTACTATAGTAAGACAACAAAAGCTAGAAGTAAATTTTATTAAATACATTATTGCTTTGATTTTCATAACATGCTTGCTTGAGAGATCCTTTAACCAATGTGACCGTGCATTAGAACAAAGAACATCCAATGTCTAGGATGCTTTATAAGAAATTCTGCTTTTCATAGGCAGCAATTTCATGGTTGTTCTCACAAATGTGAAGTATACTAGTTCTTATAACTAGCCTTAGAAGAAGGAAAATGACTAAGCACCATCCCTGGATCAGTACAGCAAATGCTGTATCATTATTCTACTTGTTCCCTGACAAGAAGTGAGTACTCCATCACACTGTTTTGTAATACACATCTGCCTGAAATCCTGTGCTGCTTTTCCTTTGCTGTAAACTTTCTATATATGCAGTCCTCAAGGTGTCAGCAGAATGAATGCAATAGGTAGGTACAGATAATGATAATATTTTGCTTTTGGACTATCCTCATACCAAATCTAAATACTGTAATTAGTAATTGTAAACATAGTAATGACATGAGATCAGGTTGCTTATGCCAAGATACACCATTTGTAAAGTGATACCATTAATTTCTTCCCCAGGCAATTCTTGAGGACCTCTCTGTGTTACAGACTTCGCTGTACTTGTGGCTAAGACAATGACAGAGCTGCACAGCTCCACAACTGTTGTCTTTGGTCAGTGCATTCTCCCCTGCTTGACAACGTTTATAAACACCTTTAGGTAAAGAATGGTTAGTTACTAGGTTTCATTTGCTCAAACTTATTAAATACATATATATAGATGAACTCTCCATCCCTCTTGCAAAAGACACCAGACACTCAGAACCATTGTTAAGCTGTCCTCCACTGCTGAGGGAATTCAGTCAAGTGAGACCTCTTTGTTTTCTTGGCTTTCAGAGTCTTTGCTTTCAATGTCTTCCCAAAAGCGTACTGAGAGTAACGCAGCCTTTCATTCAGCACTGCCCAACCCTGTTGGAGATTTCAGGCCTGTGAACAAGGGGGCTGGTGAGGACCTGATTCTCCAGCAGAAAGGGGACTGTGCAAGCCAAGAAGGCTGGAGAGCCCTCCTCTACTGATAAAATCAGAGAGCAGTTCCTTGCTTGAGTTTTTGTGAATGAGGCCAATTTCCTGCTGTCCTGTAGGTCTCTCCTTTTCCTCCTCTTTCAGTTTAACCTTGATCCTCAGGGTAAAATAATAATCCAGGAATCAGTGAAAAGATGGAAGGATGCCCTCAGTGCCCTCTGCATCTCCCCTTTTTCCACCCACATGAACACACAGTCAGAGCCCCATGAACTTGGTTACATGAAAGAATGTTTTTCTTCTGTTGGTTTCTTTTCTGTGTTAATGCTGAAAATGAAAAAAGGATTGGTTCAAATCAACCTGAAATAATGTTTTCTTCATAATTTTTATTGACAATACAAAAAGTCTGAAAGATATAATTTTGACTCGAATGAAGAATTCTATTTGATAGCATTCTTTTCCCTCCCCTGAAGAGAACAAATGCACCTGTGATTAAAGCAAAGAAAATATAGGTCTAGATCCTTAAAGCGACTATTGCTGCTGTTCCTTTTAATCAAAATCTCCCCTGTGAAATCTGGGGATGTGCAAGAGGTCCCATACTTTCATGTACCTGAGGGAGCGCGTATCTCCCAATGCATAGCAAAGTCAAGTCTCCTGCTCACAGAATGGTCAGATGTAGTGTGAAGGAAAGGTCTCCTTCGGTCTCTGTTGCTAGTACAACAGTAACTAACTTTTACTTTATATGAAATAGGAGGATCATGTTTAAATGTCTGCTTAATTCCAAGTAGAGATTTGAACTAAGGTCTGTTATTTCCAAAAACGTGCACTAGCCTGGATTATTATAGAATGATCTCTCTCAATCTTTCTAGAAGTAAATGCTTCATTTTTCTTCTAAGTAATGAAATCTTTACTGAAAAAAGAGCTAGAAAATAATTGTGCTTTATTCCAGGTGAGCATCTAAGCCACCAAAATATGAAGTTAACCTTCACTATCTAGTTCAGTGATTTTTTTTAAACTATTTTATATAAAGCAGAGATTCTGATATAACCAAATTAGCCAGGATCTGGGTCTGTAGGCATAATGCCTGTGCCTCTAGTTGTTAAGTAGAGGTTCAAGACTGATCAATTGTTTTTCACTCTGAAAATCTTGGTGTTCTTAAGAATAGCTTGCAGAAAACCAATAAAAATCTTGTCAGTCTCACAGAATGACAGTACTAGGGGTTTTCTCCTTGTGTAAATCTGAAGTTATATAAAAGATGACAATGATAAAAATGTTTTATGTTGTGGATTCAAGAATCTGTCTGCAATATACTTTCTTTTTGTTCAGTGCAGCTCTAATGCTTTAATTCACCTTGTTTGTAACTACTATTGCCTTTATAAATGATCAGAAACCTGAAAAGGTGGGCTATTTTTTAAGCTTAATATAACCAGTATTGCCTTATTTCAAAGTCTAATACAATTATGAACACACCATCACTTGTGGATGATTAAATTGCAAATTGTGGGTGTCCAGCAGGCAACTTGGATATATTAAATTTGTTCACCTTCATAACTCATCCTCATGTACACTCTATATTTTCCAGGATCATGTAAAGATGTGCTTGTTCTGCCTGAGGTACATTCTATAGTATTTATGCTTTATCAGATGTACAGAATATCTTCTTCAAGGAGATACTCGTATATCATTTGAACTTCAGCAGTTATTACATTGTTTTAATAGAAAAATGTTATGAATGAATGAGTTTTATTCTCTCTGCAACATTTATATTTTTGAACACGGCTTTCTCAATCCTGTTATTTTTTGTTCTATGAGAACATGAACTTCTTGTTTATTACTCACTGATTTTATAAAGATATCTCATTTTCTCCTTGGAGAGCTATAAAGAAAAAAGGTCAAAAAGCAGAAGCTAAGTAATCAGAGTGTAGTTTCACAGAAGTTTTGTGGAATAAATGTGACACCTGTTAAAAAGCTAAAATCAAAGTAATCAAGACAAACACTTTACCTCCTATTTGGCATTGGAATTGAATGAGGAATATAATCTATACAGAAATTTTTAAAAATGATGTTTTGACAGCTGTAAACTAAGTGATATCCGGCTTAATCCACATGGAAAATACCTGCAGTTGTTATGAACTTAGACTGTGAGCTCATTAAATAAAAAAACTAGCTCTACTTATCTTGTAAACAGATAGAAGATCCCCAAGAACTGATGTTTCAGTGTTTGATATAGCAGAGAGCTGCTTTCCTCTAAGTCCATGCTGAACTCATTTCTCTGATATTGATACCATCTGAGTTTTAATGCTGAAGGTGCCAGGCTCACCTTGCTGTTTTGAGGTGTTTCATTTGTATCAGTTTCCTTTTCTGTGTACCATTATATTTGCGATTCCCGACCAAGTCCTAAGAGCCCTGTGTCAGGCAGTAATCCTCAGGTGTTTGTGTTGTAGATATGTTTCTACCTAGAGAATTTTCTTGTGCATTTTGCCCGTCTTCTGGGACACAGCCTTCCTGACACAAAATGTCAGCTTCCCCCTACTGCCCCATGGCTGCAGCATTGCAGGTGTGGAAAAATGTTCTCTGTGTATGTGGTGGGATCTTGTGATCCGTGAAGATTGCTGTGTGCTCCTCTTGGTGCCTACGATAGCAATTCTAACATTATGAGTAGCTACAGAAGCGTTGGGGCATTTAAGGCCTTTGGCAAGTGACAGAGACAGATTTATTTCTGCGTGTAATTTTAAAAACGGTTGTGTAGTCCAACATAAGAGCAAAAAACCCAAATACACATTAGATCACCATCGTTAAGCTACAGTGTGTTATCCAAACTGGTAGTCCTCATAGGGAAGTGTTATTTGAATTAGGAATGTTGATAGCAGAGAGAACCAGAAATGTCCACAGAGTACTTGTGACCTAGTAGAAGCTGTGAACTGATAGATCCTGAGATTATTTGCAGATGAAGTGGAGCCGTTGTGGCATAGATTAGGACAGAAATACGTCAAAGTAGAGCTGGCCTTGTTTCTTTCCTGTCACAGGTTGAAGAGGTGAGGATATTTTTGATGTCTTCTCCAGAGAACTTAATATTTGCTTTATCTTTTGTTTGTCTTTTATATAATTGCACTGGATAATATTGCAAAGTCATATAAAATTAAAATTAAGTTTGAAATAGGGTTTGTTAATTACAGTATTTAACTGTTGTGGTTATTGTTTCCTAGGAGATTAATGAGGTGAATTATTGTAACATAATTAAACTACAGTATATCTAATCTCTTACATACCCTTGTGGTTTACTGTTATTCAAGTATCACTTGAAGGTTAATTTCACTTAGCTGGTATATATTTGACTTTGGCAGTACAGTTTATATCAAAATATGTTTTTAATTATATTTGAAAGTCATTAGGCAACAGCTTTGCCAAAATTATCACTGTAAGCTTTACTAGTGAAGGTAAGGACATAATAAACAGTAAAATCAGCAGACTCGCATACATACACAACCTGAATATTGACATAAAAGCAAAAGTTAACATATGCTGCCACTTGGACGCTAATGGTGTCTGCTGAAGGTTAAGCCTTCTCTTCTGATTGTCCACTCTGATACATGGCAATTATTGAATGAATCAAAGTTGAATGGCACAAGGATTTCATTAACATGAAAGATATAATTGTATGTGCAAAGTTGCATAACCAGTAATCCAAAATCTCCCCTAAAATGTTTTTGACTGAAGCCCTTCTACTAGCAGTTAATGAATTCCTCATTTCACAGTCAGAGGCTGTGCCTCAGGCCATTCAAATCGGCTAACTGGCTCTTTTCTGTGGTACTTTGGCAGGAAATCCTATTGTCTTGCCACATAAAAATTAGAAACATACAGTAATATCTTTATAGGACAAGATAAAACTATAGATTCATCAAAGCATGCCTTTTCCCCCAGAGAAACAGATTCGTTTATATACCTTTTTTTAATCCCCCAAACCAACCTTCCTCTTCCTCCAGCCACAAACTCAGCTTCATCTTAAATTCACTATGACTCATTTATTCTCATGCTGGATTTATTTAAAGGATGGATACTCTGTGTTATACTACGATAGAAAAGCTGCCATATTTTTTTTCTGTATTAGTTCCAGTCAGTTTTTTATATCAATTTTTTGCTTCTCTTCAGTAATCCTAAGAAATTATCTTCTCTATAACTCTTTTTAATTTCCTCTAAGCTAGGGTGCTAAAGATTTGAATCTATTTTCTCTCTCTCATTTCTCTCTCATCTCATCCCTGTATAATTTGGACAAAACTAAAATTCTCTCCCCAAGATTGTAGCTCAGTATAGAATCAAACCCGATATGAGACCTTCTAAAAAAAATTGAAATTCAGCAGCATATAACTTAATAATGATAATTATCATCCAAAGTATAGAAGTTAAAGTATTAGTGGTTACAATTTTGAGTCCAGAGGTTTGGCTCATTTCTGGACAGAATTCACAAATCTTTGATGCCCAGAAAACACAGCATTCTTGACATTTAATCTAAGTCATATTTTATTTTTAGAGATTTATCAGCCAATATTGGAACAGGGAAAGTGCTCAATAACTTTCTTGGTCATTACTCAACATGGCCATGATCCTTTTAAATGATGTCCCATTGTGCATGTCTAGAATAATTTCCACTTCTTTTCTGTATACTTTTCATGGTAAATACCCCACAACTTGTTTGCTTTTTCTCTGTAATTAGTTAGAAGATGATTTTTTTTTGTTAAGCACAATACTTTCTTGTTTTTCTGAATTACATGTGTCCTCTGGTCACTTTTCAGTATTGTGGAATTACTTTAGGTGTCTGCTCTCACTGTGTTTTAGAGTGGAGTATGTAAGCCATGAATAAGACTATAAACCTAAATTATCCAGGCCATTCTGAAATTGTTTGCTCTTTCTCCTCTGTTTTTGTTGCCTTAGAAATTGTGTGCCATCAGCAAATGTAATAATTTCGAGCATAATGTTTCCAAGGTCACAATTCTAGAAAATAATCTAAACTTGTCAGTTGTAATGTTCCCAGCAGCTCCAGTTCTCTCCTCCGCACTCAACAGCTGGCCTGTTTCTTTCCGATATGTGTCGTTGAATCTATTTGAACTTGTTTTGTCAGTTCTTCTCAAAAATATGCTCGCCACCTTTTCAAATCAATCTGCTTTGTGGCGCAGTATCAAATGCTTTACTGAATTCCAGATAAATTGTCTGTTACATTGCTATTGTCTCCAGGTGGGTAACATATTAAAAGAATTTAAGTAAATTTGTCTGTCATGACCTTTTTCTATGTATTCAGCCTGTTACCACGGTCTTCTAAGTCATGCATTTCTAAATTTGGTTTAATAATTTTCTGTCTCCTGCATAACTGAATCGAGGATAAGAAGCTTGGGCTTTCTAGGGTCTTGGAACCTTTTAAAGTAAAAAGAATCACGTTAACTGCTACTCCAGTTCTCTTATACTCCTTCCTTCCTTAGTAAGTTATCACAAATCCTGCCGAGGGCTTTCCTTTTCCCCTTACCCCTTTTCTACAGATTTCTTGGTTGTAATTCATCTAGGCCTGGAGCTTTGTCAATGTTTAATAGTTATAATTGCCTAATTAAGGTATCAGCTCTGGTAGACCAGAAGCCTTCTTACTCCACTGTATTTCCAGTTTTCAGGAGTGTGTTCACTACTTCTGTCAGATTCTCTCTTCCTTTGTGTATTCATTACAAACTGTCTATAAAGATATGAGTAAGCTGTCTCTTTATTTTTAAAATTGCTTTGCTTGAAGAAATTTGCCTCTCTCCTTCCTGTCCGGCTACAAGCAGATGAACAAAAAACCCCCAAAGTCGCACACAAAAATTGATATTATCATGGAACAGTGGGAAGCGCGGTCATTTTCTTTGCTTCTCCAGGAAAAATATGAACTGTATAATAATGGCAGATGTATACTTGAGAGATTAAACTATACACTTGGGGACTGAGGGTAACCTGTGGTGATAACAAGGGGGAGAGATAATTTGTTAGTTGGCAATAAATTAAATCAAATTCTGCAAGGTGAGTGTGTTTTGCCTGTGACAGTAACTGGTGAGTGATTTCCCTGTCTTTATTTCGACCCATGAGTTTTCCTGCTGTCGTTCTCCCTGTTTTCTCCCCTGTATGCGGGGGGACGGGGGATGGACTGAACAGCTTGGGGGGTGCTTGGCTGCCAGCTGGGGCCAACCCACCACAATCATTTATCTCAAAGTGTTAAACGGCGGGCGACTGAAGGTAAATGTATTGGGTATACTCTATGGACCACGTATTGCTTAGCTTGCAATTCATACGGGAAGCTGCAGTTCTGTGTTATCAAATTCATATATAGCTAAGCAGTTCAGTTTTGCGATGTGTGTTCCTTATGCAACATCAGGTATCCACCTCTTGGTTAAAAAGGGAACTGGCTAACATGCTTGTTCACAGGTGCACCCACATACTGCGAAATGTAGCTTTAGAGTTTTTGCCTGTTAAATGCATGGTCAGCCATTTAAAATATTGACATGAATACTATATTTACATAGTGTCTCCTGTTCTTGAATCTTGCAAAAGTTTTCAAACTTGACTGCACAAAAATGAGCTAAACTGTTATTTTAAAAACTGTTTTAACCTGAGCTCTTTCAGCTTAGGATGGTGTTTGTCCTTCTGAGTTCTTTTACAGTGTACTAGAGGATTAAAAGAGTTTCCTTCTTACAGAGGTTAGAAAGGAGACTTTCTCCGTGGGCATGGTAGTCTGTAATGAAGCACTGAGGGGGTGTGTATCCAACAGGCAGCTCTTGCGGAGTTCCCTGAAAGCGCCTGACAGCCAGTAGCAGAAGCAGGAGAGTGAACTGCTGATCTGCTCCACTATGACTTTTTTCCCCTGTATCTGTAAATCTTGTATTGGGCTTTGATTTAGCTTGATATCTATTCCTGTAAATATCATAATGTTTAATTTTGGAGAGGATGGTTAAAATACTATAGAGGATTTGTACTCTTTTTCTTTTGCCCATTTCACCGTCTGGGGCCCTTATACAGATGCCTATATGTTTCCTCTGCAGAAGAAAAAAATGTCTTTGAGTCAAATGTCATTTCATACATAAGACTTTGGTCTGTGACACTGTGCCACCTCCTGCATTAAACTGATGGTGATAAATGGTGGCAAAATGACCTGTACATCACTTAACCCTGGTAATTGTCAAAGTATTGTATTAACGGTTTCTAGCATATACAGTGGCTTTACAAAGCAGAGTAGTGGATCAGGAGGAGTTTGAGTGTTATATTCAGTATAATTTTTGCAACAGTGTTGTTTTCTGGCACCTGATTGTTTAGTTAATGCTAGGGAAATGCACTTTTTCGGAAACAGGGACATAGACTGCATTACCACCACCTATAAATAATACAAAGAGAATAAAACTTAGCGGCACGAAATGCAATGGAATTTGAGGCTAACAAAATTTTCAGGTAGAAACTAGGATCTCATAAAATTAAAATGACAAGGGGAGAGGGGCCTGACTTCGCTAAACCACTCTGTTCTGGACAGAAGTCAGCTGAGACTGGAAATACGGAGAAGCGCGTTCTGCCTTTCTGGTAGGAATAGTGGGGACAACCAAAACAAATGGTAAAATGGAGCTCCATCGGACCTGGTTATAGGAGGCGACTGCTGGTAAAGACAGAGATTAAGGAGTAAGGTACTGTAATAACTTAAGCATTAGAGCATTCTTGGAGACTTCAGTGGCAATATTAATGTGCTTGCATATAATCACATACCTAAGATGGATATATGAGATTTCGGTAAAGTCAGCAGTGTTTGCACAGGGGCAAAGATTTTATTGCCAGGCTGGGGCCTCCCTTTAGAGCTGAAGGGTCAGGTGAGAGCAATGCAAGGGGAGGCAGGGAAGGAGGATGAGGCTTATGGCAACTGTCGTAGGGTGGGATGATTCTATTGACATTACATCCAACGTGTGTTGATTCATTTCTTGTGGGCGTTGAATGAATTACAATACTTGAGGCATGATTTACTGATGTTGCTAAGAAAGAAAAAAGGTTTCCACTTGTGACTATCTTCACATTTATTCTCCTATGTCTCAGGAAACTTGTAGTTTCATGAGATGGACAGTGGTTACAGTAGACAAGAAGCCAGAAGCAAGGCTTTTAGCTCAGTCACGCTTGCCTTAGTCTCAATGTTTTCAAAAGGCTATATCAGTTTTGCACCATACAGACGGTTCTGGAATTAGGGCTTTCCCTGTGAAAGATGTCTTACAGCTGGATGGCAAGAACAATAGCTAACTAGATAGGAAAGTATACCAGAGCCAATTTTTAGACCCTGCCTCTTCACTTTCCTTTCAGGTTTCTCAAAACATAGCTACCAAGCAGTGTAAGTGGATGTAGCATCTCTGTTTTTCAATGCCACAGTAGTTAATGATAGTGTCTGTAAATGTTTCAGAGGGAAAATGCTTATATGGGTAACTTAAGAAACACTTAAAATAATAGTCTTCAAAAATATTCTAAAGCAACCATTACATTTTAAAGAAATACATCTTGCCCCTTAGAACAAAAAAATAATATACTGATCTTATCAGACACATTTTTCCTTTTTTCTCCATTTGTTGGATAATCAACATTCCTGTTTGCTGTTTATCTGCTTCTTAAATTTTAACAAGTAATTCTGCTTATAATTGTGACACTTCATGATTTTGTAAAAATTGGCACCTGCTGTGTGTAGGATAATAGCACGATTCAACGTGCACTGTAGGAAGAACTGATTTTCTGCTCATTTTATCTGAAAATGTCTGAATTGCAAGTGGAGTTGCCCTCCTATTAAAATTCAAAATTACTGTGGATGTAGAGAAATGGGAGTAGAGATTTTTACTTGTGTAACAAGAAGAAAACCTAAAATAGATGTGATTTTCTTTGTGAATGCAGAGAAGAAAGTACTAAAAATTAATCTGAAAAAGAAAAAGGGGTTGTTTTACTAGATTTTATCTGTGATGTCAGTCAGAATGAAGTTGGGGTGAGATCTCTGAGCAAATATAAATGGTCACTTTTCACCTGTGGTGAAATTTGCCCTTTGGAGTAAAGAAATGAAATACATGGCAGTTACTCATCTGGTTAGCAAATTAACGTAGCTTTGGTAATTCTGTATGCACACAGTTTACCATACTTCCTTCTTCTTAAAATGAAGGCTAGATCCCAAGTTTCTTGATCTAACATTTAGCAGGGCTCTTGCAGGCCAGGAGCAGAAAGGATAACAGTTATTTCCATAGTTCTTGAGGTTGACATCTGTGGTAGGCAGACAGATATACACTGTTAAACCCGTATTCTGTGTTATCATTGTAAGCTTAGGGCTTAGAATAGGAGCATGGACAGGGTAAGGCTGTCCGCTTTCTCCAACAGACAAAATTTTGTCATCCCTAGTGGGGGACCTGGTGGAGTTAGAGTTGCAAATTGCAGTTGGCTGATGAAGACAGTTACAGAACTTGGAGAGAGCGAAGAGGGGGAATCCTCCCCCTTCCTTTTGCTCTTTTTTCAAAGAGCAAAAGGAAGGCTGTTCTCTGCCATTGTTCTGCGGGGCAATTTGAGAACCCAGGACTGTGTCCAATAGCTGGAGCAGAGCCTCAGCAGGCAGTTTAGCCTGAGGAGAAGGGATCTCCTTACCCGGGTTGTATCTGGCCTTTTTTACAGATGCTTGTGGCCGATGAGCTGGAATTCTTCCTCATGCCAGAGGAATTGACAGTCTGGTATGAAAATGCGTAACACTGGACCCAAGGCTCAGCATATGCTATCGAAGAGAAAAGCTTTCTGTGGTGGAGTTTGCAGCCCCATCATTGGGAGAGCAAAGGTTTTGCATTGCCAAGGAGCGCTCAGGAGGAAGAAGGCAAGGGAAACAGATTTCCCAGTAAGTGTTAAAATGAACAAAATCACAGCAACTTTAGTTGTTGCATATTGACTGTTTATCTGCTTGAGACCCAGGCAAATTAGCAGCAGCCGTCTCATTTTTGTTTCTAGCGGATTATTCTCCTGTGACTTTTAATTAAAACTTCCCTTAGGCACAGAGGAACCATTGGTGATCTTTTTTTTCTGGACTGTCTCAGCTTTAATTACCTTTTAGGATTTGAAATAAGCCTTATGTTTCCACCAGATCATGTTTACTACAGAAGGAAGTGGCAAAGGGATCAGCAGGGATATTTACTATAAAATCAAAATTTCACATAAAATGTATTTTAAATGTAGTCAAGTAAACGTTCCCTTCCCCCTCCTGAAAAACCCTATGGCCAGGTTTAATAGTGTTTCATGTATTTTGAACTGAATACCTTGTGTCGAATCTCCCATTCCTGCACTATTCAATTTTTACTGGGAATATGATTACATTGAAATGAGACTCCACCAGAGGAATAAGATATTGGATGGGCAGTAGACCAAGGCGAATTTCTGAGCGGTTTGCATAAATGTTTTTCCAACCATAATAGCAGCTTCAGAACTTGAGCAAAAGAGCTAACCTGTCAGATTGCAATTTCTATTCATTGTTGCTTGAAACACCTTGTTTGCCAAAGAATCATCAGGTTTGTTTTGTGTTTACCTGCAAATAAATTTGATATAAAAAGAGCTCAGGTGGGTACAATGTCATTCCAACTGGAGGGAGGGAAGGCTTTTAGCCACTAATAGGTATGTATATATAGGCCACAATGTATTCATACACTATTTAGGCATCTTGATGCCAGCAGAAAGCGTCACCAATGTTAGCTAATGTGCTAACCTTCCCAGGACACACCATCGGTGGAGCCGGCGTACAGTGTGGGCTGGAGCGTATAGCACAAGGTAAATAAGATAGTCCTAGTAATTTCCTGTCGTTGACCAGAGTAGTGCTGGCAGGTCTGTTAAAAACAGTCAAATTGCAGTAGGCCTTAGAATAGGGATAAATGTGTAATGCTCAGAAGAAGAAACATTTTTGAAAATCATCTTTCAACTGTGAGGAGAACCCCTTTATGCTATCCATAGCAATGGGTTCCTTTGCGTATAGTGCTTTTCTGCAGATTCAACTGCAGTTGGATGTGTACTGCTGAAGAGCTAGGTCACAGTCAAAGTATATTTTTATTTGTTTTTCGTGCATGTATACATACATGCACTAAAATTATTGGTATGTGTTTACATATATTTCAAATGGGCGCAATCCAGGCTTATCCCAGCTCATCAGTATGTACCGTGCAGCTGAAGATGCTCTTTCTCATTTTACTTTTTTGCATAGAACTGAAGAAGTCTGTGAGGGGAATAAGGTCTTCCAGTACCTTACTGAACTAATGATATTTTTGTAGCTGTTGTTAATCAGATGATAATATTAATATTACTGTTGGCTTCAGTCCAGTGATCTTTTTGAATATCATTGAATGGCTGGCTGGCTGCTTGGTGTGCGCTTCAGACAAACAGGAAATAGGGTTAGAAAAAAAAGATTAGCTTTTCTTTCATTGACTTATTTGTCAGCAGAATGTATTTTCCCCAAATCCCCAAATAACAGGCTTAGGTCTTGCTTTTCAGGTATTTTAGCCATTGATGAACTGCCCAGGCCAATGATACTTCTGTACTCAAAAATGGACTTGAATTTGAAGTTATCTTTTTCTGCTTCTATGTAATGGGTATTTCTCCACACAAATTGCTTTTTTTCAGATCAATATTCTGTGCATTTGATTTAGAGTCTGCGTATAGGCTGTGCATTAAAGCTATTTAGTATTAAGAAAAAAAAAAGATAAGAGAAAGAATGGAAGAAATACTTTTTCAATGAATGGTATAAAGTTAACTGGTATGCTCCTGTTTACCCTTCCTTAACAATATAAGAAGCCAAGGACATTCATCAAGAAGGAAGGCCGTAATTAATTGAGAAACACTATGCAATGCATAATTAACATATGTTACAGCTTGTCAGAAGACTAATGCCAATAAAAAAGTAATATTCGTGAAAGGATTTGACCTTTATATGGATAATAAAATATTGACAGTTACATTAGAGATTTTTAAAAATTGTTTTCTAAAAGAAACTCACTTGCTTAAAAACATATACCAATTATCATTAGGAAAAGATACCCCCTGCTGGCAACCTATTCCATAATAATTCAGTGGGAGTCAGGCAGTTAAATACCTTATAAAACAATCTGGCATTAAGTTACTGAGAACTCTCACTGTATTCTGTATAGAAAATATCGTTGTGTTAAACAGTTTCTTCCATTGTAATTAATGAACTGCTTAAATTCATGTAAATGATCTCTGCATTCGAATAAATGGTCACTGGATTATAAAGAATTAGGTATCAACTCAGTTCCGACTATGGCACTATTAGGATTCTGTGATTATCCACGCGACACAACATACTGTGATCCTCATGTTATTTTATTCATGCCAGAGAAAATGTAGGCATATCAGTCATAAATCTGTATATAGCCTGCAGAAGAGCTTGAAGAGTAAGGCTACATTTTCTTTTTTTACTGGTTAAGCATTACTGGTTGCTTAAAGGGAAAACATCACATGAAAATCACATTTCTGTCAGAAAATCTTGGACTTGTTATTTCTACAAATAACCTTAAAATTAATGAAACTGAAAGCAGCGATCTTGCACCTACTAGTGCTACAACTAACCTTAAGATTGATGAAAATGAAAGGAGCTGGTCAGTGCAAACAGGCTTTTTCTCCCTATTTTTTTTTCTTCATTTTGGTTAGACTGCACAACTGGTGGTACTTTCTGTAGCATTTTTCTATATTAAAGGAGAAACTCACAGAAAAGGCCTTTAAGAATATCCATAGGTGAACAGACAGAAACCCTTGTGTCTTCCTGTACCACTGTTTCAAGGGAATTTTAGGACAGAATTTTCTAATTACCCCGTTCTTTGATGCATCAAGATAAACGGTCAACCATTTTTAAGAGTTTACCCTTAAAGGTTCTATTAGGAGCTACGGGCCATCTTGAAAATCTAAGCTGTAATAATTTGAAGGAATCATTGTCAGAAAATGATTTGCTTAAAAGCAGTTTATTTCAATTTGAATATTTTGAAATTGTGCTCAGTACCTAAGGTAGCATGCCTGAAGCAAGATGATCCTGTTACCATGGTTTCAGGCTGAGATTTGGGTTACCATGGTGTCAGCCTTTACTTCTTGCTGTGCGGGAAAGTATTATGTGACCTGGGCAAGGTCACATAGACTTAAATCCTCAAAGAGGCTAAGCTGGAGCAACAAAAATTAGTCACTGCAGTGAAGGTCTTTTATGAACCTACTGCCTAAAGGAGAGACTCGAGCCCTACGTGCGCTGTCTTACAAAGTACCGGGCATTCGATTCCTATCTAGAGAAGTTAGCACTCTCATCTGAGAGAACGGGCCCTGGCAGTTTATTGCAAATCGTAGCCCTTTTTTGTCCAACTTCTATTAATATCTAGGTACCAGGAGGCACATCCCTCTTTTCAAAAGCTGTGGTGATTATGTCCTCTCCTGGAGATGGGCATCAAAAGTGAAATCTCTCTTTTCATTTGAAAGGGGATGCTCACAGGGAGATCAAATTTTATTCAGTAGTTTAGTAACATTTTTGAGGATGTGCATGAGGAGGCTCAGTATTTCTGTTCTTACTGAGAACTGCATGCGTGGCTGTAAGAGGGTGATGGGAGCGGCCCCAGGAACACCTTTGGTTTATAGAGAAGAGACCCAGCTGAATTAGGACAGGCAGGGGGAGAGTAAGCGAGACACGCTCGTGGGGTTTGCAGTTTGCAGAGACGAAGGCTGGAGCTTCAGTCCCTGTTCCAAAGACTGTGTGGATTTTATACCCAAAAGTCGGTGGGTTGAATACATAAACAGTCTTTGGAGCAAGAGCAATTATCGTGATGATTGAAATGTGTTTTGACGCTTTGTTTCATAGCACCTTCTGTCTTGATTTGAGGTCCAAGCAGCTTAAAGGGCTGGCATGCTAAAGTGGTGGGGTCTAGCTGAGGGGCTCAAACTAGGAACAGGTACCACGCAGTGGCTGAGGTTGGGTCATGGCGAGCTAGAAAATCCCTGTGAACGTTTTTCTGAGAGAAAGCAGTGACATACGTAGGGAACATAGATTGTGGATCAAAACAGGAGTTAGGTTTGGGATACAGCACAATCTGTTCAGCACCAAGAAAAAAAACCCCAACACACAACTTCTCCAGGCCTGGAGAACCTTACAGCAAAAATTTAGATAGGAACAGGGTTGGGGTTTTTTTTTATTATTTGCTTAATTGGTTAGTTGTTGGGTTCTTTTATTTGTCTGTGTGTCTGCTTTTGTTTGGTTTTGCCTTTAGGTAGGGCTTTTAAGTTTGCATCTTGAGATTTAAGTATGTAAATTCCATTTCAGTTTCATTCCAGGTTCTTAAATCCTATCGCAGTTTGTCTTTTGTGTTTTGATTTTGGTTTTCTATCTGTAATCTAGAAATACAGTTACATCAGAGGGCTGCTACAATGACGATATCACAGGATTTTGATGCTATGGTAATAGATGCAGACTTAGTATCGTATCTCTTGATTGCACCAGGAGTAGTGCCAATTTCTCTTTCATCACAGTGAAGCAGCTCTTTGCTCCTGAGTGTACAGTTCTTCTAAGTGTTATTCCAAAGTAATAATATTATCTCGCTAGCTTATACCTGGAGGGGAATTATGTTAAGAAGCAGTATAGTATAATTATTTCAGTGAAAAGCTGTAGCCCTGACAAAAAAAGTATGGTTTTACACATGTGCGAACACATACAATAATCAGATACACAACAGTGATTTTAATTATTATAAATCAATCTGAATGGTGCTCTGAAATTCATTAAGTGCTTCACTCCTGAATGAAATTGCGTTACTTGGAGGAAACAAATTTTTAATTCCAGGTTACTACAGCTTGTAAAAAACCAAACATTTAATTTTGTTTTCTTGCAGACATACGCTTTCCACTCTCCTCGGTTTTCTTCTGGCTGTTAGGCCATATCTATCCTTTAGCCGCGTCCTGGGTATTACCTTTCAAAGTAGGGATAGGAGATTAAAGAATCAAGGAAACTGCAGTATTGGAAATGGACTCTTCCTTAATGCTTTGTTTCTTGGTAATACATTAGGCAAGGATATGATCTTGCCACAGTATTAATCATATTCTTACTCCAGAAGAGGACATTTGTAGAAGGACTGATTGGCTTCAGAGTCTTGCCTTCCTACTTCCTTTCTTTTTTCCTTCCGCTTTCCTCTTTTATTCGCTTTTTCATTCCTGTGTACCAACCTGGTCCGTTATGTCAGACTGAAGTGTTCCTTTGCATTTTTGATTTTTATCATACCCTGAAAAATCCATCTCTGGCAAAGGAACTGTAGTATCTGAGTAAGTATAGCACTGATCAGTATCTGTGCTGGATTATTTTGTTCTCTTGGCACTTATTGGATACAATCAAACCCTTGAGTTACTTGAGGGTCTACCAAAGTGTAGGCTGCCCAGAGAAGTTGGCTGTGAGCACTGTTTTGTCTGGGCGGTGTTTGAGAGGGCTTTTACGAAGGCTCAGCTGACAGCAGGGTTTAGGCTTAGAGTTGGGGATAGTGTTGAGAAGAAGCTGTGCGAATATTAATTTTACTTTCTCTCAGGAAAAAAAAGGAAGATTATTTCCTGAAAAATCAGAAGGATCTATTGCTTTGTTAAATGGAAATCTTAATCGTTCTATTTTGTTATCGTGCTCAAATTTAGGATTTGTCAGATATTTGCCCACTAGAGAGAAGAAAATCAATGACGGAGTTAAATGTGCAATGAATCAAAAGCAGTTCTGATTCCTGAAGACTAGATAATGATTGCTGTTTTATTCTCATGGTTATTGTTATCTAAAGAGTAACCAGGAATGAAAAAGGCACATACATAAAATGTCAATTCTAGTCTTTTCAAATTTTACTGAAAAAAAAAAAGTTACTACTTTTTTTTTTTAACCTAGTAGATTTTTAAAAACAAACTTGCAAGTTTAAAGAACAGAAAATGTGGCTGACTGGATTTCAGCTTAAGGAACCTCAGTGAAGGATTGGTGCTTAACTTCAGGTAGGTTATTTTACAGTAGTGCTCAGCAAACTGAGAAGAGTACACCACTGACTGTAAAGACAGACCTGAAAACTGGTGTCTTGGTACATAAGTACACAATTTTGCAATCATTTAAATCATTAAGATATACTGGCACAAAACAAATGGGAGTCCGGGTAGGAGGGATCCTAAATGTGCCAGTAATTTATGCAAGTTGACCTCAAACTCTCTCTTGTGTAATCAAGTCAAGGGGCACCATCTGTAGCTTGCCTTTGAAGCTGTGATAGGTCATGTATAGCTTAGTAATGAAAAGCTATTTCTTTATGGAAGAAAAATAGAAACTTTAAATTCCCATACTTTTAAATGAAATATTCCAGGCTTGATGGGTTTTATGACAGTTAAACGTACAAGGAACATCTCGCTCATTTTCAGATAAACACGTAGGCATGTGATTAAACTACTGTAAATATCAGTCTAAATTGTATTACAAACATAAGTGTTTCCTAGGTAAGATATATTTAAGCATGTTACTTCTGTGCTTTGCTAATCATATTTGCTACAAATGATTCATCAGGAAGAATATTTTTTTAAAAAGTGCAAGCAGTGTAAATAATATCCAGGACTGGATATTCAGCAAATAGATTTTGGTAGAATCCTGTAGTTGGGTTTTTTAGGGGGGGGTTTGGGGTTTTTTTTTGTGTGTAAAGAATTAAAATTAGGAAAGAATCTTATAAAGCTGAAAAGGTACTTTAAAGAGCAGTTTTGCAACTGTGTTGTCCCATCTGGTAAGCAACTTTGAAAGGATCCTACTCTGAACAAAGCTGACTTTATTATGCTGAGTTTTGAGGTTTTAGATTATATAATTCAATCACATTGCTAGAAGGATTTTTTTATAGATAACTTCATCATGGAATCATAGAATAGTTTGGGTTGGAAGGGACCTCTAAAGGTCATCTAGTCCAACCCCCCTGCCGTGGGCAGGGACATCTTCCACTACATCAGGTTGCTCAGAGCCCCGTCCAACCTGACCTGGAATGTTTCCAGGGATGGGGCATCCACCACCTCTCTGGGCAACCTGTGCCAGTGCCTCACCACCCTCAGCGTAAAAAATTCCTTCCTTAGATCTAGTCTGAATCTACCGTCTTTTAGTTTCAAGCCATTCCCCCTTGTCCTGTCGCAACAGGCCCTGCTGAAAAGTTTGCCACCATGTTTTTATAAACCCCCTTTAAGTACTGATAGGCTGCAATAAGGTCTCCCCAAAGCCTTCTCTTCTCTAGGCTGAACAACCCCAACTCTCTCAGCCTTTCTTCATAGCAGAGGTGTTCCATCCCCCTAATCATTTTCCTGGCCCTCTTCTGGACCCGCTCCAACAGGTCCGTGTCTTTCTTATGCCGAGGGCTCCAGAGCTGGACGCAGTGCTCCAGGTGGGGTCTCCCCAGAGCAGAGTGGAGGGGCAGAATCCCCTCCCTCGACCTGCTGGCCACGCTGCTTTGGATGCAGCCCAGGATACGACTGGCCTTCTGGGCTGTGAGCGCACATTGCTGGCTCATGTCCAGCTTCTCATCCACCAGTGCCCCCAAGTCCTTCTCGGTAGGGCTGCTCTCCATCCCTTCATCCCCCAGCCTGTAGTGATACTGGGGGTTGCCCCGACCCAGGTGCAGGACCTTGCACTTGGCCTTGTTGAACCTCATGAGGTTCACACAGGCCCACTTCTCCAGCTTGTCCAGGTCCCTCTGGATGGCATCCTGGCCCTCTGGCATGTCGACCGCACCACTCAGCTTGGTGTCATCTGCAAACTTGCCGAGGGTGCACTCGATCCCACTGTCTATGTCACTGATGAAGATATTAAACAGTACCGGTCCCAATACGGACTCCTGTGGGATGTCACTCGTCACCAGTCTCCATCTGGACATTGAGCCGTTGACCACTACCCTCTGGATGTGACCATCTAACCAATTCCTCACCCACCGGACAGTCCACCCATCAAATCCATACCTCTCCAGGTTAGAGAGAGGGATGTTGTGGGGGACTGTGTCAAAGGCCTTACAGAGGTCCAGAGAGATGACATCTGTAGCCCTTCTCATGTCCACTGATGTAGTCACTCCATCATAGAAGGCCACTAGGTTGGTCAGGCAGGACTTGCCCTTGGTGAAGCCATGCTGGCTGTCTCGAATCACCTCCCTGTCCTCCATGTGCCTTAGCATAGCTTCCAGGAGGGTCTGTTCCATGATCTTCGCAGGCACAGAGGTGAGACTGGCTGGCCTGGAGTTCCCTGGGTCTTCCTTATTTCCCTTTTTAAAAATGGGGGTTATGTTTCCCCTTTTCCAGTCAGTGGGAACTTCACTGGACTGCCATGACTTCTCAAATTTTATGGATAGTGGCTTAGCAACTTCATCCACCAGTTCCTTCAGGACCCATGGATGGATCTCATCGTGTCCCATGGACTTGTGCACCTAAATGAGTCAGTAACTTAGAATCCCTCCTGTGAAAACAGATGATATGCGTCATTCTTCCTTCAGTTCGTTATAACACAGGGCTTTGCACAAGCACTGCATTAACTCAGGGAATCACCAGAAAAGTGGAAAGGATATAATGATATAATGTTCCATCAGCTGCGAGGTCAGCTCCTGAGGTCATTGTCAGCAAAGGACTCGTTACTGTTCCTTGTTGCTTCACTTGGGTAAGGGCTATTGGTTGGGGCTCAGCCGGCTACCAGAATTAACCAGATTTGGACATCAACATTACAAAGAACCTCAAAAATTTTAATAACTCTGAAGAATCAAGTTATTAGCTAACCTCTGATTAAGGGAAAAAGGAAACTTTTTCAATAATTTGGCTTAACCACTAAAAGCCTGCCGAAGCGTTCTGCCTTGAAAGCAGCAGGTAGTAGAAACTATCAGAGGTAGAACACGAGATCAGATGGGTTGTTCTTTTGGAAACAGACTTTTATGAGACGGGCGCTGTGTCCCTTTATTCACATCCAGGACAGGACATTTGCTCCCAGACACATGATACATAAATGTCTGAGTGGGTTTGCAGACTCAGGTTAGAATAGGGCTGTGTACCACCCTGTTGTATGTATTGCAGTGCGTAAATTTGAGATGCATGTATACAGTAATTACAAACTCTTTAGTATGCTGGTCATCTGGTATGAAATGATAACTAAAACCTGCAGGTCTTAGTTTTATTTAATGGTATCTTAGTTTGTGTTTTGTCTTTGATATCAGTTTTACCATGTAGTATTGTGCAGTGAGTAGGCGCACAGTATTGTAGACCTGCCATAAGCATCTTCACAATTCAAGAAATGATAAATGATGTTTCAGTATGTCCCACTGGGGCTGTCTTTAACTTTCTGACTGATCTAGGCAGCTGTAAGTGCCTTAAATAATCCCAGTGTGTGGTTTCAATCATACTTCTCTCCTTTTACTGTTTTTTTAATCACTGATTTTTTTTCTACTTTCTTGTCCTACTTTAAAACGCATTACTGTATTCCCTCATTTAATAGCTTAATTTTTATTGTATATTCCAATGTACTGCTTACTCTGTTTTGCGGCTTGTGTCATTCTTCGCTTTAGTGCAGTAACACTTGTTAGACCATTGTACTAAGATCCAAACACCGTTGTGCAGAAGGAAGATAACTTGAGGGATCAGGAAATCTATTAACATTCAAGTCTGTTTAGATTGAGAGCTCTTTATGAAAGGGATCTCTCATAAAACATGCAGCACCAGGCACAGTTGGGCTGCAATTTCAGCTGAAGCGTATGGCTCTATCATAGTACACTCATTAAAATAAACCAATGATCTCACTCTTAATCTTTATTTCATTAATCTAAGTACTATGGCTACATTTTTTTACTTACTTTATATTTCCTGCATTTGAGGTATACTTTTTGAAATGTCTTAACACAAGAAAAGCCCCACACAGCACGACTGAGAAGGCTGTCATTCAAATCATTGTCATGCGTTTAGTTATATACCAAATGATCATGATTTTTACTAGTCTGAAGTGAGAACTTTCCTAAATTACTCACTTTTATGGTTTCTTTTCAAGATGGAGACCCAAAAAATGAGGCACAGAACTTTACAGTTATTTCTGAGGAATATTGAGGGGGTGAGGGGACAGATGTGATACTGCTAAAACTGATTGCTTACTAGAAGTCATGGAGGTGTAATTAATCTAATTTTTTCACTGTAATAAGTGTGGCTTCTAACTTTCTCAAAATATAGGTGAAATAAGTTTGTTCATGCAAAATGCCAGGTAGGCGCACCTTCTGATATGGGTACCCCAGGGGGTCGCATGTGAATGTCTCAACATCAGTGGTACATTTCCCTTTTTCTCCCTTGCTCAGAAGACACCGTTGTCTTGTCTCGCACGATAAGCACACATGTAGGTGATGTGTAGGGGTGCGTAGATAATGGTGATTCTTGTAGCTAGTAGGTCAGAGGATACAAGACTATAACTTTGCCTTGCGTGCATACGCTGAAGGTATGAATCCCTTATGTGTTTCCCCCTGAATGACTACACAGGTTGTTCTTAGAGTAAAGGTTAATTGAAGGAAATGGTGTTATCCTGATGTTAACATACGTTGTATGTTAGTCCCATCTGTAGAATGCCAGATAAAATTTGAATAGTGTTTACAGTGTAGCTATAGCTTGTTCTAGAGCTAAAAAAAAAAAAATCCTTTACTAGTAAATTGGCCTTTTTTAAATCAATGTTGGAAAAAATCTAAAAGCAAGTCATTGTACTTTGGCAGTGATATATTTTTTTTTAGTACATCGGACTGAATTCACCAAGAACACTTGTTAAGAATAAAATGGGAATCATAGTATTTATCTATGAGTAGCTTCAAAAAACATTTCTTAGCTGTAATTAAATCACTAATCAGACTAAAATTCATTGACTTACCATTACAGAAAATCCTGGGTGTTTTGTATGCTGTGATAATAACACTGTGTTATTAAGCATTGACATTCCTCATAGGTATATTGTTAGCCAGCTCACAAGTTTTGATCATTATTCAAAGGAGAAAAGAACAAAAACAACTTGGGAAACCTGTCTGTTGGAAGCCATTTGAGCTTAGCTGCTTTCAAACACAAAGTACTTTTTGAAACGTTTTGCGTTTAGAATATTTAGAATATCTTGCACATAAGAAAAGATTATCTGACTCATTGGAATGAACTAACCCATATTTCATGTCAATACAGATAGGCTGACAAGCATATTTGTGGCATGTATCCCCAATACTACCCAAAACAAAACTATAAGCTGTATGAGTCTGAATCTTTTACTATAAGGACCTTTAATCCTGTCATAAATTGGAAAAGGGGCCTTCCTACAACTAAAAGTCATTCCCTCTGGCATAGCGATTTGTCAGCCCCTGTGACAGTGCTCCTTAGGGCCAAGGTGTTATTTCGTTTGCCCTCTGTCTCTTTTCAGAGTCTCTGGATTGCATTTTGATAGCTGCAGCCCTCTCTCCTCTCAAGACTTCCCATTTTGTAAATTATCTCAACACGAATGTTTCCCGTTTTTCCCTTGTGCATCTGTGTTTCAGTGACAATTTGTACATCCATTCCTGTAGTCATCTTATGGAATGAGCACGTGGCTTGTCAGTGCTGAGATACTTTTGGAACCTCTCAGGATTTGGAGGGATGGTAATATCGGTATTCCCTTTCAAAAGTGGACCACTTGTTCATTTTCTTCTATGCTATTTTTACTTTAGTTGTACCTCTCACAACTTGTCAGCAGTTTCTCTAAGCTTCTCTATTCATGCATTTCTTCTGTGTCTGGATTAGCTACAACTAAATACTCTGAATACACTACCTATCACCAGGCTGATGGATGTATCATGACTATACTAGCGTAGTATGTTTAGTTTTCTTCTCCGGCCTATATCAACCCCAATTTCTGACTGCTGCTTTATGTGGCACAAAGCGTCTGAGTGGTATTATTTGGAACTTAGGAAATAGCACTGTGTATCATTTCTTTTCTCAACTCTTTTCTGAGGAAAAGTGCAGAACTGAGAGCTCTGGACCCAAGATGCTTCATCTATCTTTGTGTGCCTTGTGGAAAGGAGTATGGTAAATTTTCTGTTTTGACCTTTTGGTGTCTCTGTGACTTCTGACCAAGAGGGCATTCTAGATTGTGACAAAACTGCAAATAGCACTTATTGTCATCATGTGCTTTGGTCATGTGCCCTCCAAAAATTTTGATTCTCAAACTGCCACTTAGGAATTTCTATTTCTGCTGCTTAGGAATTTATATTTCTGACACTGCTGAAACCAGCAGTCCAAGAGTATCTATGTATAGCTATCATCACACACTCTCTTGAAATGGCAAAATTTTATACTGTGAGTACATTTTAAGAAAACAATAACAAAAAATCACAAATCAGTGGGAGCACTATTTAGTTCAGTGTAATAGATGAATAACACAGTGCATAATTTTAACACTTCTATATTTAGGGAAACAAGGCCTTGTAGTATGTTGGTAACAGCAAAACTTCATCAGTGTGAAGTACCAGATGGTGTTCTATAAATGCAGATCTTAGGGCAAGCATCCGAAGAACTCTTACGCTATGTGAGTACCAGAGAAATTATAATAACTGCCATCAAATGGGTCACTTTATGTATAATCAATTTTGAGTCTGTAGTATAACTGATGAGAAAGACATTTCCTTTTGCTAATCAGAGTAATAGGGAAAGCATGGTTTATCTTTGTGCTTTACCTGGAAGTGTTTCCCAAAATGAAAATCTAGATCCTCCTTGTGGACTCTTTGTAGGTGAACTCTTCATAGATACTTACTGATTTGTCACTCTACAGGGCTGTAACGGTGTGTCCAGCCGTAAGATTTTACAGCTCAAAGATTTGTTTTGTGCTCTCACTGTTTTGACAAAATAAATGCTTAAGCATGAGGCAATTGAAAAATAGTCACGTAGAATGAGCTGATATAGACAAAACTGATACACGTCTATCTGTGTCAGTCCCATAGTTTTCTGGAAGTTTAGCAGTCAGTGTCAGTTATGGATTTAACTTACTGAAAACTGTGGATAGTTTTCCTTTTTAAATTTAATGCTATATCAATGTCCTTTCTTTAGTTTGTACAAGCAGTTGTTTCAGGAAATTGGTCTAGCTAAATTGACACCTGCCTATTCATATAGAACAAGATTCTTTGTTTCCCAGGGATTCCTGCCAAGATTTTCATATGATTACCAGCATAGAAGAATTGCTTTTGCAAATCTGCTAGTTTCCTTTTTTAAAGGAAATGGGCAGCATGGTGACTTGACCCTTTTCCTCTGTGAAGCACAGGTCAGCGTGGCAGGGGGTGTAAAAGGTGCCAAATGTGGGCATGCGCAGAGTACTTCTCTCAAAATTAAGGGAGAAACTGGGAATCAGGTAAAGACTCTGAAACAAAGCCAATTTCTGGTCTTCTCTTCATGCAAATATGTGATCGGTCCTTTATTTAGACCTTGTAGTAAATCTGTTGGTGAGCACTTATTGCAGCAACTACAAGAGTATTGTAGCAATTCTTATTTGTAACATCCGATTTAGAGACTGATTTTTATTTTTTTAAATCCTTTGCTGTTGCACAGGGGGGGCAAAAATAGTTTTCTACTTAAAATTTCTTCATTTATTATTTTATCATGTATTCATAATGTTTGAGAACAAATGAGCATTCTTGATGGAAAAAATCTTTTTTTAAGGTAAGTTGTTAGACAGATTCCTAGCAGCTGAATGAGAAAATATATGTAGATTTTGACATAAATATGTGCATACATGAAGTTCTACACACCCGTTCTTAGGTTTGCCAACTACAATGTTAGCCAACAGTAGCAAAATATATAATCACATCCAAATGCAGATAAATAAAAAAATGAGAAATGTCCCCTATGCATGCTCTATCTAGACCCCACACCTTTAAACTTTCTCTGGAAATGCTTGGGCTATCATCATAGAGCAATTGAGATCCTGACCATAAAACATACCTAAAATACTTTTTTCCCTTTTTTTGAGAGTAGTTTTTGAAGTAGAATGTTTAGTTCTATAACACAAGTCATGTCCCATTATTTGACTGTCCTAGTTGTAATGGTTTTGTAATGGTTTTGGCTGGGACAGAATTAATTTTCTTCAGAGTAGCCGTGTGCTGATGTGTGTTGTTACCAAAACAGTGTTGATAACACAGGGATGTTTTCGTTACTGCTGAGCAGTGCTGACACAGGGTCAAGGCCTTTTCTGCCTCTCACCCCACCCCACCAGCCAGCAGGCTGGGGGGGCACAAGAAGCTGGGAGGGGACACAGCCGGGACAGCTGACCCCAACTGACCACAGGGATATCCCACACCGTACGGCGTCATGCTCAGCATATAAAGCTGGGGGAAGAAGGAGGAAGGGGGGCACGTTTAGAGTGATGGCGTTTGTCTTCCCAAGTCACCGCTACATGTGATGGAGCCCTGCTTTCCTGGGGATGGCTGAACACCTGCCTGCCGATGGGAAGGAGTGAATGAATGCCTTATGTTGCTTGTACGTGCCACTTTGCTTCACTTATTAAACTGTCTTTATTTCAAGCCACAAGTTTTTCTCACTTTTGCCCATCCGATTCTCTCCTATCCCACTGCGGGGGTGTGAGCAAGCAGCCGGGTGGTGCTTAGCTGTCTACTGGAGTTGACCTACAACAGCAGTTTATTTAAAAGCTCTAGCAGGAACTTTAGCACATTGCTTTACATCGAGATAAGATGCATCAGCTTGGTTCATGACAGCAGGTGGTTCAAATACATCACTATAATGACTGTCCTATCGAAACTGACTGCTTCTTTGTGCCACACACAAACATAGATGGCAGCAATTTATTGGCTTAGAATTGCAGGAAAATCTCCCTGTTTACTCATTTGACAGTGGTGCTGATATTCCTTTGTCTGTGATCTCATTTAGTTTGGGTAAAGCCACAGTTCCCATCTGTTGTTATTTACGGCAAAACTTAATAGTAGGTTGAATATATTTTCTGTTTTAACTTCTCTCCATTTTGGGGGGTTCTTTTTTGTGGGGTTTTTTTTGGGGGTGGTGTTTTTTGTGGGTTTCTTTTTTGGAATTTTTTTGTTTGTTTTTTACTATCATGGGATGAAAGATCTTGTCATCACTCCCAAATGTCCGTATCTGGTAGAAAGTTTTCCTGATAATATACATTTTAAAAAAAAAAAAATTAGTTCTCATGTTGTATTAATATAGCTTTGTGCATATAAGGATAGTTGTTTATACCTCATCCATTTCTCTCACAAAGACCATTTCCATCTCCCTCCCTGGGTCTGTTTCATCTTTCTTGACTAGACCCTTCTTGTCTCTTATGTAAAGTGCATGTGTGTGGAAATATTAATATGTCCAAGAAAACAAAATCCGATGGAAGTGTGAACAAAATGAAATGAATTAGGCTACTGAAATAAGAAAATAATCCCATATTATCACCTTGTCCCCTCTTTCGTCTACATCTTGTAGAAAGAATAGCAATGCCACGATTGTGGTGTAATATAATTTTATATTTGCATGAGCTTCCTTCAAGCACAGGGAGAGATTTTTCCAAAGATCTTACAGTCTTGGTTTGGAATCGTTATGCATGAAGGAAGAATCTACTTTAAGGAGAAGCTACTATGTTTGAAATATTTGTGTGATAACTTTGTGAGAGAAGTTAATCTCTCAGCGTGGAAATGATGCCTTTTTTAGCAGTGAAAGTTGATATATGCCATCTGTGGTGTGTTAATAAAACATTCCATATGCCCAAATATCTTTCTCTCTTTACCTGTATAAGAGTATGTCTGTATCTAATACTGATAAAATGAAATCTAAGTTATTAATAACTTAAGTTGTATCCTTTTCATCTAAAAATAAATTAGACTAAAAAGCAGAATGGAGGGTAATGTTTGGTTTTAAAACGTAGCAAACAGTTAAAATCGGTTCTTATAGGAATATACCAACTAAAACTTTGGTCTCTGTCAGGAAAGTGTTTGTTATTCGAAGTTGGCACTTTTAAAAGACAAAAGACCCCAAGCAGTGGAAACCAAATAAAACGTTTAAATAATAGCCAGAGGTAAAAATTCAATAAAGTAAGAAAAAACCCCAAAACCCCATAACAAAACTAATGTGGCCAGGTGTTTTGCACCATATTGCAAATGAATGACTGTAAGCTGCATTCTTATATAATAAATACATCCCATGCTGAGTTCAGAGGTGTCTGATGGAAGCAGGGAGGCCACATCAGTCTGCTGAGAGATGAGCAGCAAAAAAGCAAAGCAGCAGACAAATGGTGGATCTTTCTTTCAGGTTTTCCACATAGCCATTTCCCCAGAGAATGTGGGTAATGGCAATATTCATAGTACGCCCTGAGTATCAATTATAATGTGCAAGACAAGGAAATACATGATGTAAGAAGTTTACCAAATACAAATTTCTCAGTTGCATAAGAGTCTTGAAGTGATGATTTCCTTCCTTTTCCTGCAAGGGATGGAAAAGAAATAAGAAGAGGTGTAAGAGGCAGAGAGATGGTGATTGACGTGGAAATGAGTATGTAGTGTTTTACGTGTACTGTACTCTTTCTGTTGCAATCAGGTTGCAGAAAGCATGCGGTACCAGATGCCAATATGAGAATCAAGAGTATGCAGTGTAAATAACAGTAATTTGAACTCAATATCTGCAGACTTTTTTCAGTAAGTCCACAACTTGCTTTTACTAGAGAGTATTTGTTAGAAAGTTTAAGCTTGCTCCTTTCTACACTTTTCCTTTGAACCTCTGTTTTTTTTATCTTCGTGCATTTGTAACTGGTACCTTTACCCATCCTAGGTCAGCAATGATCTTCATTGTGAGACTGTCCTTGTGATAAGTTGATTGCAAATCTCAATGACTTCTATTTTTAGGGGTAGAAACAACTAAAGCAGAATTTTTAAAAAGCACTTTGCATTGGTTAAATTCTGCTTTCCTAACTTTCTTAAGATTAAAGTTAAATCGGTCCTGAATATCTCATCCTAAAGATCTGACATTAAGATACTATCATTCATTCAATTCCAGGGATTCTTCAAAATTATCTGCATAATTCCTATAAGAAACATGCTGGAGAACAAAAATGATGCTTCAGGCTTAGAAATTTTTCAGATAACCTCCATCACAGGGAAGGCTTGCTTAACAGTGGCACCCAATACAGCTGCCATACCAATGGCTTGCAAGTAGATGTTCAGAAAGTCTCTCTGTTGCCTTTCTTCCATCAGGTGTGTGTATAATCTTGCAGTCTGTGTGTGCATATAGCAGCCACTGTCCTTTTGGACATGCTCCAAGTTGTACAACCTGTTGTTGATGCTAGTGTATGCTAGTGGCCTTGGACAGATTTGGCAGACACTCAATCCATCAGCTCTTGCAGATTCAACAGGATTACTAGTCTCCGGAGTTCATCTCCTCTTGGGGGACTTTCACATATACTTTTCCAGTGCTGTTTCCTTGCAACTATTTCTCCGTCCGCATCCATAGGTATCTACAGAATCCAGTTGCACAGAAGGTGCTTTTATGACACTGTGAGGTAAGCACAGTCCCTACTCCAAAACTCCTACCACTTCAACCTCCTGGCTGTGACATCTGCACTGCAGGAGCACCCTTTAGCAAGATCTTTGAAACCCTGCACCTGGCAACAGCCAACAGTGCTGTGTCAGGTCCTAGAGTTTTCATTTGCAGCTATTTATTTAGCTGGCAACATCTAGATTACTTCCATTCATTATGCACTTAAGTCTTTCTTATGTATATTAAACAGAAGTGTCACTGATAATCAAGTCATGGACAGTTTAATCTTATTGGTCTCTGATTTTGTCTTAAGCATAATGAAGGGAAAGGTAGGGATCAGGTTTACAATTTGTCCTGCTGGAAGTGTTCTGATACCCTGATATCTATAGCTGCTTCTACTTCAGATCTCCTTGCGCAAAATAGATGTATTCATAGACTTACAGAATACCAGGTTGGAAGGGACCTCAAGGATCATCTGGTCCAACCTTTTTTGGCAAAAGCACAGTCTAGACAAGATGGCCCAGCACCCCGTCCAGCTGAATCTTAAGTGTCCAATGTTGGGGAATCCAACACTTCCCTGGGGAGATTATTCCAATGGCTGATTGTTCTCATTGTGAAAAATGTTCCTCTTCTGTCCAGTAGGAACCTCCGCGGGAGTAACCTGTACCCATTACCTCTCGTCTTTTCCATGTGACTCCTTGTAAAAAGGGAGTCTCCATCTTCTTTGTAGCCACCCTTTGAATACTGGAATGTAGTGATAGGGTCCTCCCCTAAGTTTTCTTTTCTCGAGGCTGAACAAACCCAGTTCTCTCAGCCTTTCCTCATATGGCAGGCTTCCCAGTCCTTTGATCATCTTTGTGGCCCTTCTCTGGACCCTCTTTGGCTTGTCCACATACATGGACTCAGATTCATCCAGTCATCACGAATCTCCATTCACATGAATTACAGCAACATTGCTCAATCTTCCAGGTCAGCTTTCATATCTCAGGGGCTTCAATGAATTCTTAGGCTATCTTACTACTGTAATTTAGAGAAAACCTGATTTTTACATTTAAAGTGACTGTAATGTATATGAAAAGAAAGGAAAAAAAAAAACCCCAATGATTTCCCCCTACCTACCCCACTGCCCCAGCCTACAGTGTTTACTGGGATTCCTGTTGTTTGCCTGACCAGTATTCGTTCCTGACCAAGCTCCATTTTTTTTTTCTTTTCCGTTGATATTCCTGGACGGGTCGTTTTTATTGATGTCAACTTCAGTGACTGTCAAGGAACAATTTCATAATTTCCAGCTGCCCCCATTTTAAGAAAATAAATCAAGGACATAAAGGTTTTTAAGACAGTGAATTAATGGAAGTGTAGACTGATCATTCATTATACTTTCGACCTACACAGAGAAAATGCTGTCTATTCTTCTGTATGTCTATGAATTTCTTGTTTTTAAGTTTTCCTTTCATCATAATGTGAAAATACCTTTGTCCTATGAACAGTTCTCCTCGACCAAGAGAGATGAGCTGTGGTGAATAATGAGGAGCTGTGTGAGGGAAGGGAGCGGGCAGGAAGCATTACCAACCACTGATGCTAGAATTCCATAAATTTCTCTTTCATAGCGGGCATGGCTTCAGTAATGAGGGTCATTAATATCAGTATTTCTGTGATCCTTAATGTCAATTAGATTTTTTCAAGTCAACAAAAAAATCGTCTGGATCGTCCTCATTAAAGTCAGTGCAATTTCTGACCAAGGAATCATATCTGTATGTTATATGAGTAAAACAGCATGTAAAATATAAGTTGGTTTCAGTGATTTATAACCTGTAGTTTTCTATGATTTTTAATCATTAAAGAGTATGTAAAAACATATTTTATACACAATCTTTTATCTTACATTTATTTTTATATTTCTCCATAGCAATTTATTGCAATAGATATATCACCATTACTATAGACATTTATAGTGCCATTAAAATTCAATGCCACCATAAATTCATGCTCCTTAAAGTGTTGACATTTGTAACAGCTTCCACAAGGACATATTTTATACTGAAAGTGAAACTTGGAGTAGAAACTTTTGTTAAATTTAAGATGTAGGTAAGGAAATAAACACCTTTTATCTGCTTTCAATAAATTCAATAACGGGTGAGACAAACTGTGTTATGCCCCACTTTAGGGTTTCATTTGCTCAGGCCACTTCAAACAAGTTCAAAGCAAAGCACAATACACAAAACAAATTTATAAAGCAATTATTTACTGGCTAACATGCAAAATATAGACAGTATATAATGAGCTATTTGAGTAAGAATTAATATCCTGATTTGTCCTAAGGCACCTGAAGGGTCTTTGCTGTCCCAACAGGCATCAGTCAGGAGAGGAGTGGTTGGTCTCCACTGCTCTCTGGGACAGACAGTTAGTGCTGCCAAGCTGCTCTCTTCCACGAGGTCAGTCGAAACTGATGGCGCTGACAGCTCAATCTGATTACCCGACTGCTCCTGACTATCCTAACTGGGCTGACTGGCCTTCGTGTTTTGTTTCTTCTCCACCCCCCCCACCGCCCGTTGGGATCTTATACTTTTTATGTTGATATTTTTCCTCTTGAATCTGTGATTCTGTCTCAACGGTCCCACCTCTCTTTAAGTTTTACCTTCCTTACCTCCCTACAGACTTTCTTACAGCTCTTTCTCAGCGGTCTCAGTGAAGTTTAGGCAGCTGTGCAGGGGCAGAGCTGGGTTATGCATTCATGATACGCCGTCTGCTAAACTGCCTGTGGTAGGAGGAAGCTTATAGCAGAGATTAGAGATGGTTACAGCTGATGATTTTTGGTTTATGTCTTGGCAAGTGTCTTAATGTTACGCTTAATAGGGTGGGAATATAAGATTTAACTAGAAAAGTTAAAAAATGACAGTTCTGAATCCTGAATGTTTAAGATTATTTAAATATCATTTAGTCTTCAGTTTTTTCCATGTTGATTGAAATGGAGTTGCTAGTTATTTGTAAATGGCAGCTTTCACCTATGGGATGGACTTTTTCTTATGTAATTGCTTTATAAAATAGAGCCTATCTTACAGTCCTCACCTAGAAAAGCTATCTGAGTACAGTGCCAAAATAGCTCCTGTTGTAAGTGCACAAAAGTTTTTTAGCCCATGTGTCTATTTGTTATTAGAACTCACCTAAACTCCTCCTTGGAAGGGGAGGATTTGATCTAGTTCCTCTGTGAATTGTGCTCAAGTTGCACAGAAACAGACATTTAGGAAAAGTCTCCCCATAGACTGTCTAAACAGGGAATACGCACACACCACCTAATTTATTGTGTTAGGTGGTCTCTCCTTTCTAAATTGGGAACCTTATGTTTGTGTCTTTTGCGCTGCTTCATCGCAGGCAGTGAGTGCAAGCCAGGTTACGTTATTTTTATCCCTCTGCAACCAGAATCAGAATAGGACCCCATCCATAGGGTAGTGTATTATATGCTTTCTAAAGTGAGAGAGCTGCTGATGTAGTCCATATCTTCAGGAAGGTGCCTCTCGGACAGAATTCTTTGTAAAGACTTCAGCTGCATGGAATACTTCCCCAAACCTTCTGCCATCATTTCTGAGGGTGCTAAAGCCCACTTTAGCTGAAAGAAAACAGCATAAAATCACCACTGAAACAAAAGTGGTTTTCCTCCTCCCCATCACTGCAGAATCAGGCAGGAATCTTTCTCTCTGTCATATTACTTTCTTTATTCATGGAAAAAATAGACTGCTGAGTAAGTATCGGCATGGAGTTGAATGTAATGTGCAAGTGAATAGCAAGTTGATTTTTTTCCGTTGCTAGTGGTTTTTTTGTATAAATTCAAAAACGAAAATATGTTTTGACAGTTCAAAGTATCTTTGATAGTGGTCAAAATTACCATTAACCTTTACCTTGCATCACCGTAGATTCCACCCAGGTAACTCATTTTGACATGGGAGGGAGTAGTAGAGAGTAGCAGTGTGGGAGAGATTGCAAAGAAACTACCGAAGAGGTGCCTGCTTGGAAATCCCAGCCCCTCCAAAGGAGGGCGGGTGTGAAAACCGTCAAAACCATCCCTCATGGCTATACAACAAGGGAAGGGACTTGTGAAACATCTGCCAGTGCTGGCTGCTGTATCAGTTCACCCTGGAAGTGCTTTCTTTCTGACCTGAGCTGTTCTGCATTTGAAGGTTCAATAGAATCCAGCATAAACACAGACTTAATGTGGTCGAAACAGAGAGTGACTAAGCGTGACTACAGTTGAGGAGAATAATAATCCTATGAGGATTACAGTTGTTGATCAGGAGAGTTATCAAGGAATTGGCTTTCGTGAGCAATCATGGTATCTGATGGAAATTCTACAGATGTTCTTATTTTCAGTCTATTACTAATTAAATGGCAGACATAACCAAATGCAAAATGTATTTTTATATATCGACAAGGCACACAATTTATTTATACATAATATGTGAGGAGTGTGCAGGCATCAGTAGCTTATATTTGTGTATTTTCAAGAGCTCCACTAGTAACATCTAAGAAAAACTGAATGAGTTACAGGATTTCCTGTGTACTGTCAAGTAATCAGCCTGAATTAGCAATCACCTTTCATTATATTTACCAATAGTAGTACTTCTATATGCCTGTGGACAAATTTGATAGTCAATGAGAGGAAGGCGAGAGGGTCGCAAAAGTGAAGCAAAGGGAAAGATTGAAAAAATAAAATATTCACTAATACAGTCGTAAGCAGATTTTATCACCTTTATTTCATACTATGGTTTATGAGACGAGCTGTTCTGAAAATAGAGATTGCAGCGTGGTGATAAAGCATACTACAAAACGACAAATGTACTATAAAACTACTTTAATATTTCAGTGTCAGGAATGCGGTATTGCATTTGTCATCATATAGTTTGACTGTGGTTTTTTTTTTTTTAACATGCAGCCAGCTACACAACTAGAAGCTTCATAAGCTAAAGAGAAAGGAAGATCAGTCAAGTGCTTCTGGCAAAGTCAAAAATAAAGCTGGATTTCAGGAAAGAGGTTTTTTTGTCACAAAATTAGTGACTGTAACATACCTGTGTCCCACCATAGTTCACAGAGGTGCTGCTCTACTCCAAAGCTCTCTTCAGAGTCAAAATTAAGAGACCTAGAGGGCTTGTGGTCATTAATGATGCCACAGGACTTTTCATACAAAGTGGCTTGTTAGCACTATGGTTCTGACTAACTGATGTAATTACTTTCCGCCAACTTAAATTACCCTTCAGTTTCAATTGCAGTGAGAGATTCCGGGAGCAAAATCTGATGAGGTTAACCAGGAGGAGGTTACAGGATCACAAATGATAAGTAACTGCATCGGGAACCAAACTTTGCTAATGGAGGTTTTCCAGTCTACCAGAAAAAAGTTTTGCAAAAGCTACTGGCAGGCAGTTGAAATGGGAGGAGCTCATTTTGAGGAAAAAAGGTGTAAATTTTCCAGTTGTAAATGTGATTAGTCATTTGGGAGAATCTTCCAAGAAAGCTTATGGAAAATTCTTTATTGGTAGGAATGTTAAAATCAGATGTGGATACCTTTTAAAGCTAAGTTTGGACACTTTTTAAAGGATAATTCTAATTGATTTCAGGCGATATTTGTTATACAGAAGATAAAGCTTGTACAACAATATTTTCATTGCCTTCTATTATATTAATGACAGCATCTCCCTGCGTTCTTGCATCTTAACTCCTGATGTCTTGTTGGGCCAATGGATGTGACTTGTTCAACTCAGTGTGGATGCAAGCGGTGACTGAAATGATCCATTTTTCACTGGCAGTAGATGAGGGATACTGTAGATTTGTCAATGGCCTCTCTGGCTTTCTGCTGTAACCACGATGCATACCGTGTTTAGAAATGCTTTCTCATCGTGGCCTACTGATTTTATATCACATGACTTTAAATCAGTTTGAACATAATTCACGATACTGGAATGAATAAACCTATCACTTTATTTCCATATTGCATATAGAATACCTAATAAGTGTTTATGATATGTAAGATTAATCCCACTCATGAGGAGAGGCCTTTATAATTTATTAGTGCCATCACCTTGCTTGAGTTAAAAACTGTTTATTCAAGACAGAAAAATCCATGTCTTAGGAATGTTAATGATGCCTCTTCTTTGTGAATTTATTACTCTTCTTAATGGAAAAAGTTTGAACGATAAAGGTATTTTTCAGCTATTATTATTGCATAAAGACTTTGACAATTTCTGTGAAAATGAGGCTGATTTGGCAGAAAATGGCCTGGTGCTTTTCACTCTAAAAGGCTTTGGAAACATTTCAAAGTTGGAGAAACTGTAGGTTTGGCTTTAATGACAGGGAGAGAAGCAAGCGTTGTTTGAAATGTGTGTTTTGGGTTGCATTTGATTTGTCTTTACCATAACTCTGCTTGTGATAAGCATTGCCTATATCGATCCCTGGTGCTTTTGAGCGTTATGCCTAGAGCCTGGAGTTCAACATCGGACACCGAGATGGGAACCCCCACTTAACAAATATTAAAACAGATCTGCCTACATCTGTTTCTTCTAGTGAGCTAGTTAAAGAAGAGCAAAAGGCTTTCAAACTCAGAAAAGCCAAGGTATGCTAGAATAGTCAAGTTTTTGAACAGCAAAGAATCCAAGAGACTAGGTAAAGCAGAACTGAAATAGGAAGCAATTCCTGTATGCTCACTCTCCTTGTCTCTAGTCAAAACTAACTTTGTATCAGCAAACTGCAGCATCTCTTGGCTCATAGGATTAGGATTTCAAAAAATTTTTTTTTTAAATCATTTAAGGTTGGATTTAAGGATTAGCTGAAAAGGGGAGTTGGGAATCATGTTTATATAAACAAATGGAAATTGCTTTCTACATACTAATTGCAATTACACATTTCTGTTTTCACATTTCATTAATACCAAACTGTTTGTTATCATAGCTAATAAGAAATAAATCATAATTGTTTTTAGCTATTCTACATAATGAACAAAACCATGATTGCTGTCAGCAGTTGGACTAGGAATTATATTTTTGCCTAATAAACAGAAGATTTCTACTATTTGTATTCTAGAGAAAAACTGTTATGTGCCATTGAAGAACATCCTAATTAAATAGCGTAGAGATTTTAAGCTTTGCTGTACATTTAGCACACAATTAGTGGAAAATTTTGAACTGCAAAAATTATTTAGGCTCAACGGTTTGATGACATTTCTGTAACTGTAAGTGAAAAAAATAATGCTGAAAATAATAAAATATTATTCATAATATTCAAGAATAAAAGTCTATAGATGTGTCAAAAAGCTTACCACAGAGGCTGCACATCTACTGACAGACTTAAGTATCACATTTACCAAAAAATCATTCTTTGAATAGTTCCTGGGTTTTGATAACTGCATTATCTGAGGTAATTTCATATATCAGAGCATTTTAACAGGCATAATGAGGAAAGCTGTAGACTTACACTGGGTATTGTACAGTTGTGTGAGAATTATATGAAAAATGACAAAGTGCATTTTACGCTGGCCCTGTTCGTAGTACGCAGCACTTGCATGCTTCTTGCGGTAAAAACTTTCAATGCATTTTCAGATATATTTCCATTGTAATAGCACAAGATGTAATACAATATGAGCTTTGTTTATTTCAAAAGTAAGCCCAGAGCACTTGCATATAGAGTAGGAAATAGCCATCAGCTAGATATGTATCAAAATTCCTTACACAACACAGCAGTAATGTCTGATCTGCAGCAATATCAAAGGTATCTTGCCCTTTTCCTGGAGGTAGCTTGCTTATTTACCTTCTTCGTGAGCAGTGATACAAGGACTTTTGGAATTGGATGTGAAAGCTAATGTGTTAATTTAATTTGGTTAACAATTCGCATATGCTACTTTTTTGTAGCTTGTTTCTTAATTGGCTACTTTTGCTCCTTTCAGCTTTAGGATGTATCTTTAGTTCCCAGCTGAGAGGGTAAAGGCTGACAAAGACACTGGTATTAGTGTTTTTGCAATTAAAAAAGAAAAGTAGAGTTGCTTTAATACTCAAAAATTCAGCACTGGTTTTTTTTGTCTCTTGTAAAAGAGCATCAACCTGAAATTCCAGACTTTGGAGATATTTAAAAAGGACTGAAACCGTGCAGCACTCTGAAATTAATTGGTATTTTTCTTTGTGGTGATTTTGGTCAGACTCTTCTTTCACTGCAAGCAAACCAATATATTATCCCTTCAAGAGCTGTCATCTTGCATATACTGAACTTATGTTTAACAGCTCATCACAAATTCTGAGGGAACATCAACTGTTTTGATCAGTTTTCATTCAAAATTGGAATAATATTAAAAATTTAAAAATTTCACATAACTTTTTTTTTTCAAAAGAAACGAAATATTTTGAGGTTTCACAATGACCTGATTTGACGTGTTTCAGGGTGAGCTGCTTTCCCATGAGTTTCAGTTTCAACTGTCTTTGTCTCTTGTTCAAGTTTGCAACTTGCGTTCTTCCTGTAGCATTTTGCAATTGTGACTTTCATTTTGCAGGCCACCTTGCAGTGGGTTCTAGGCTTTCAGGGAAGAAATTTTGGCCTATGTTAAGCAGAAATATGTAGAAAGAGTGTTTTGCATGCCTTCCTGAACTTTTCTGATGTCTTTTGTGTTGCTTTTTATGAGCAGACTTGATTCAATAATCAAGGGGACTCTTTGCCGCTCCTGCATTCCTATCTGGTGCTGGATGTTTGAGTCCAATGGGTCACATCCAGTCTGTGATCACATTCAGTTAATGTTCACATTCGATCTGTCATCACAAGATATTCAGTCCAAAATCCTCAGTGGTTTTAACGTGGCTGTCTGCAACATTTATTCATTGTCTTAATGTGATTTTTCACTCTTGCTTTTACGTATGTGCAGAAAGCTATGCAAACAGATCTTTCTACAGTTACCTGGTCTTCTGAAAACGTGTGTATGAAACTACATAATTGCTCTTTGCATATTTGTGTGAAAAAGATTATATTTGGAAAGTGCAGTATCTGTTTGACAATAGTGAAGCTGACATCTGTCTGTCATGTACTCTCTCATGGGGAAAAACGGTAACGTTTTTTCACGAGCCTTGACTTTGCCTTAGGGTGACGCTCCCCTCTTTGCACAGGATTAAGAGTGATAAAAACTGACTAGACAAATGCAGATGAAATGCAACAAAACAGAACAATCAGAATTACTGTAATAGTGGCCATCTTGTATTGTTTGTACCATTAGCGTGCTGAGAATAATTTTGTTGGCATAATAACTGATGATTCTTCTATGGTTAATTACTTGCCACAGTTTACCGTGATTTCTGATATAACCTCCAGTTTTTATTACTTTGAGATCCTTCTTGAGTAAAGAAGGATCATCTAAACTAAACTTCAGTTAAACACTGCAATAATGGTATAATTTTTTCCAGCCTGCCAGTTCTATTTAAATTTTGCTTCATTAGTGTAGGAAGTGTGTCAAGAGCCATGGCATTTACAATGTGTTAAATACAAAGACAAAATTCAAGTTGGTGCTGTAGTGATGATTATGGTGTGGCTGGGGATCAGGGTTGTGCCTATGTCATGGTTTAACCCCAGCTGGCAACTAAGCCCCACATGGCTGCTCGCTCACCCCCACCCCCCCCGCCATGGGATGGGGGAGAGAGTCGGAAGGGTAAAAGTGAGAAAACTTGTGGGTTGAGGTAAAGACGGTTTAATAGGGAAAGCAAAAGCCGTGCATGCAAGCAAAGCAAACCAAGGCATTCATTCACTCCTTCCCATCAGCGGGCAGGTGTTCAGCCATCCCCAGGAAAGCAGGGCTCCATCACACGTAACGGTGACTTGGGAAGACAAACACCATCACTCTGAATGTCCCCCCCTTCCTTCTTCTTCCCCCAGCTTTATGTGCTGCACATGACGCCATATGGTGTGGGATATCCCTTGGGTCAGTTGGGGTCAGCTGTCCCGGCTGTGTCCCCTCCCAGCTTCTTGTGCCCCCCCAGCCTGCTCGCTGGTGGGGTGAGGAGCAGAAAAGGCCTTGACCCTGTGTCAGCACTGCTCAGCAGTAACGAAAACATCCCTGTGGTATCAGTACTGTTTCCAGCACAAATCCAAAACATAGCCCCATACTAGCTACTGTGAAGAAAATTTACTCTACCCCAGCCAAAACCAGCACAGGCTCTGTGCGCACCCAGTGCTGTTTAGTCCTCAGTTCCTTCTGTGGTCCAGGAACTCCCCAGCTTAGTCATCAGTTGGTGAGAACAGCAAATGGTTTGAGAGGTTGGACTGACTTGATTGACTGAATGCTCCAGGGCCTTCCCAGTAAGGCAAATGACTAACTGCTCCGGGGCCTCTCCTGGTGGGAATTTCAGACAGTCTCAGACTCCCCCAGGCAGCTCCTGCGGTGCATACACCAACTGAGTGCTTCAGTGTGTTGACTAACTCCCCGGGTGGAGAAGCTGGCAGGCCCAGGGACTCTCCTTGGCAGTTCCTGCTGCAGAAGTGACCAAAGCATAAGGGTTGGTCGATACATAAGATACTCGTTAAACAGTCAATAGGAACCAATCCTACAGATGCAGGAATGGTGACATAGGATAGCCTTTTGTACATAATTAGGATAGCTGGATGTTTTGTAAGTAGTTTAAGATCAGAAATGTATCATGCGTGTACTGGACTGGTCACGTAGGACCATGGACCCAGCAGCATATAAGAATTCAGCAGAACAATCAATGCTTTGTGGGGTCTTGCCTGGTCCACCTGGAGATGCAATTGCAGCATGCTTGCAGTGGAGACTTCTTTCATGATATGGACAGACACTGGTGACCTTGTTCAAGAGATTTGATTCCCTAGGCAATCATTGCCCTGTGCAGAGCTCCCCACAACCAGGTTTTTTGTTATTTTGGTTTGTTTTTAAGCAGTCCATGATTGTGCAACAGAACAAAATTCTGCAATTGAGTTTAAAGCAGAACTTGCCCTCAGGGTATTCAGTCCCAGCTAAGAATCATTTTTGTTGAAACCAGAAGCGTAACGAGGCGTTTGGCAACTTCTTGTCAGCCTGCCTGCAAGCCAGCTCAGGCAAGAGGCAGGGACAAGGGCCCGAACTTAATGGGACCTCTTGGGCCCCTGGGTGTTAGTCCCAGGTGGGGTTGCTCAGAGCCTTTAAAGCCTATTCATACCCTCAAGGTATGTAACATGTTTTCCCATCAATTTAGCACTGTCAGTCATGTCCTTCTGACAAATGAGATCATAGCACTAGTGCAACTAGAATATCTTGTTTATTTGATGTAGCCCTGATTATTTGGAGAAGACAGAATGCTGCAGCAAAACTAGCTGGTGGTTTTGAATATAAATAACAATCTATGAAGCCTTCTAAATAAATAACGCCATTAATCCAGAGTGTGCTCATTTTTTTTTGTTTTATTTGTTGAAAGGAATCTGAAGCAATATTGTTATTTATTCCTAGAATAACGTTGCTATAGCAACCGTTGCACCTTATTGTTAGATGTATACAGGAGTTGTAAAGTTACTTGGGGGGAGGCAAGAAATTTGTCCAATAATTGGGCATTTTCAGTAAAAGAGGTGTTTGCCTTCCTTGAGAGGCTGTGTATAGCAAGAAATACGGGAGCTTTATAAAGTGCCAGGGGGATGAAAGGAGAGGAAAGACTGTTAGATGTCCAGTGACTTGTATTACACTAAGTTGGCTCATTTTTATCATTGTTTTACTGTGGCAGTTTTGAAATGTGGACTGTGTGGGTAACCATGGAAACAGAAATTCTACAAATTGAGGACCTAAACACAGTACTGCAAGAATCCTTCAGATGCGATTAGGTTGATTATTAGAAATAAAATGCTGCAAAATCTCATACAGGGTAGGGGAAAACTACTGTTTCACCATGATTCCCAAACCCCAGAGTTTTCTGAACGCACGTAGAGAGGCTGCCTTGCGGCAAAATCCGGTTGGGCTGTGGGGTGGCTGGTGAGGGAAGGGAGTCCTTGAGGTGCTGCAAAAGTCAGCCCGTTCATTGGAAAGCAACCGCTAGTACTCAGGAAGATAACTGTTACTTTACCTCCTCAAGCCTCATGGGATTATTGGAAAGAAGAGAGGACAGGACATCTCCCTCCTACAAAAGCCAGTCATGTTGTTAGTTTAAAGAAGGTCCTGAACCAGGTATGAGGAGAGTTGAGAAGAATCTACTTAGCATTAATTCTTTTTTTGTTATTCTAGCTCAGTTTTCCAGGTTTGTTGATGTGTTTTCCTGCACTTTCCAAGATGGTTCATGTGCTAAAACTGTGTGTGTGCTTGCATATTAAAATTTTTAGCACTATCTGTTTCTGTAATCGCTGTCCATCCTAAAATTATACTTAGCAGCATAGTAGCATCCAAATCCTTAGAAGATTCTATTTCATGTGCAGGTTTGTGTTTTTAACACTGTAGTTAGTGCTGTGCTACAAAATTATCCCCATCCCTCCCCCTTATTTTAGCGAAATTCTAAATTAAACCCAGGAAATTTGTTAACTACAAAACTGGGGGGCGGGGGGGACCCAAACCAAATGTAAGCCTGTTCTGGGGCAAGCAGAAAACTAATTGTGTTGAATTGGTTTTTTAAAAAAACTTTCATAAGATAATAGTGAAGAGTAATTCTGAATTAAAAATTAAGAGGTTTAGGCATTTAGAAAATTATGATATACTGAATTTCTTGGAGTGTCTCAGGTTTATTAGGGATGTGGAAAAGGATTATTCAAACAATTTGGAAACACTAGTACACTTCAGCGAAACTTTCTGTTGTCAGCGACTGTGCCTTTTTTGTCAGAAAAAAAGATTTGGTTAATTCATCTGTCCCTGATTACTTTTAAAGTGCAATATGTGGTAGGTAATGTGCAAGCCGGTTATTACCTTAGATTCATTTTTCTGTCATTCTGAATTATTAAAGCAATTATATTCACCATTCAAAGGACTGAAGGTAGTAATATATGTTTTAAATTTCATGAAACACTTTACTCATGAAAATCCCCAGTGATGTTAAGAGTGGTATTAATGTGCATAAGGTGACCAGGTTTTCAGCTAGTCTGATAATAAAATGTTGTGATAGAGTGAAAATGTGGAAGAGTGCTTTATGAATAAAATTTTAAATCTGTATATCTCTAAACACTTTGATATAATATTTACTGTAAAATAATGTTATATAGCACTTAGCCATAGTATTTATTGACATATTTCAAACATTGTTACAGTAAAAATCAAAATGGAATATATATACCTTAGAACTTTTGAATTACAATAAGCTACTTCAGTACACAAGGGTGGGCATTGACAATAGTTTCACCAAGACTAGATCCTGTTAACCATGTCAGTGTTTCTTTTTATTTCACTATACAATATATACCTTGAAAACTAGAAATCAGAAAAATATCAGTAGCAATCTGAATTTGGTTCTGGACTAATAAACATGATTCAGGGAACAAATGGTATGGAACTAAATGTGGAACAAAATAAAAATGACTGAATTTCATTCTTTGCAATATGTCAGTTTTGCATAAGACTGAGTGCTGTTGTCCCAGTCATTCAAACCACTTAAGCAAATGTTTTACTTTAAAAAACCGTAAGTGGTGTTATTTGCAGCTTTATAAAAGGCTTTGAATGGCACAAAAAGGAAGGGAATGTAAAACAGAATTATATGGTCATTTATGTCTCAAACATACATGTTTTGTCAAATAATTTCACCAACCTGTTTAGATAAAAACATATTTTGAAAAATAAACTTCAGCAGAATGCCAGCAGAGTCAAAGTAGTAATGTTGTTCTGTTGCTTTAGCTATTGCTTGCCGCGTTGGTGTAGGGCTGTTACTGCGGGAAGAGCAGCGTTTCGCGTTCGGCGAGTCTGCAGCTAATTTGCGGTAGACCATTGCTGATTTATAATAGCAGTGTTAGACATATGTAGAAAACATCTCCTCTGGAACTGTTGTTGAATGTGCAGACACAAGGGAATACAAAAGTTTCCCAAAATTGCCATTTTATTTCTACAGCTACTTTACTCCCAAGCGGTTGACTTCAACCAGAATTGTACAATGCGCATTCTAATGTACATAGGCCTTTCACTCTCCTTCATCTACACTGTTCAGCCCTGAAGGTAAAATTTCCTACAGCATGTGATAATCCACTCCTAAAATAAATATCTGCATGTGCAAGCGGTATAATTAATCTGACAAAGTTCTAACTAAGACAAGTATATTGCTGGAAGATTTTGTTTGTAGAGTGTCACTTAGAATTGCCGACAATGTGCAGGTATATTTGTATTCTCAGCTGCAAGCGTGGATAATTCTTTTCATTGTTTGAGGTGACTGTGCACTGCAGCTGCAAAGCACACTGCAGAAATAATGGTCATCATACAAAAGCTTCCTTGTGTGCTGTCAATACAAATGGCTTGCAGATAGTTTTTCAATTGCCTCTCATTACGACACTGCAGTTCCTAAGCTGTTGAAATCAGCTTGCAGTGGTCTAGGTACCAGGGCAAATTTTGTCCTCCACCTAACCCTGACAGCAAGGCTAATAGCTGTTCAGGAGGCCAATGGATCTTAATAAAAAATGGAAATGGTTTTGCCCCTTCATTTTAATTAACATTATGTCTACATTTCTATGATAATGGATAATTAAGTGAGGTACCTTGACATTGGAATGTTCTTGGAAATAATTTACTATGCAATTTCATTAGGTTAAAGACATTGGTCCATTTTATTTTGAATGGAAGCTTCATCGTAAATATTTCTGAATATGATTTATACATGAACTAATTATTATTTGCAGAGTCAGGATTTTACAAACAGAAAAATTAATTATGTGCATTTTAAAAACCTTTTTGTGATCATACATATAACCCATCTCATCTGTTTCTTCAAAGAAATATTCCTTTTTTTTCCTGGAGCCTCCAATCATCTGTTCTTCTCTAAACACAAGAAGAGGCAGACAAGCATTCTCATGGATTATTATTATTATTGTGGGGATAGCAAAGCACAAAGTTTTCCTCCATAAGGGTTTGGTTATTATGCTTCAGAGAAAAATGTTAATCGATCAAAAGTGTTCTTCAATAAAATCTGAAAAAAATATAAAGAGGCGATTTTTGCCTCCGTTAATTCACCAAAACAGCAGAGCATATGCCTTTCAAGCAAACTACGGTATTCCCCAGTAGCATCCTTGTTCAAGCACAGCTACATTGTAGAATATATTCCCTTTACCTAAACCAAAATAAAATAAAAAAAATTATAAAATGAACTTTCTAGATCTGGTAAGGGTCATGTCTTGTTCTTAAATCTTCTTGCATATCTATAAAGAAATGGGATACATGCAGGCATGTTAGCTCCTTTTTGCTGTAATGTACCATCAGAAAAATACTCTGTAGCAGTTCTGTCCCTTGGCTTCTTACAGCGTCATGACCTCAATTCAAGAGAATGCTTAGCTGTGTTCTGTTTGTCCTATGGAGATACTGTAAACTCTACTGCAGAACTTCTGTATTTTGAGAGATGCCCATAGCGCTCTCAAATAATGATAGAATTGCAAAGTGCTATACTATTTTTCATTTAATAGGCATAATTCTATCAAAATAAGCATTTCAAATATCCCATGGAAGGGGTCATTAAAACTAAAGAATTATTTATTCATAGTTTCTGATAGCACTGTCTACTATGTGAGAACTAACAGGGGGCCACAATTTCCTTCCAAGGAGTTGTCAGTGTGATTAGTCTTCAAATATACTGACAAAGAGCATTTTTAATGTCATATTTGTAGAAGAATTTTTGAAAGATCTACTACTTTTGTGATACAAATTATCAACTGCATCATGGGAACAAATCACACGTTTGCCCATTTTGAAGCCTAATACACTATCCTGTTCCAGCGCTGCTGGTTTGCATGGCATGGACAAGGAGAGGGACAGGTGATGAAAGGAAAGTGATGAGTAATGTTTTGAGGATAAGTATGTTAGGACAGTACTTAAATATATGATGTGATACAGTGATCTGTGAAAGAACATTCCTGTGGTATTACTGCAGGAAAAACTGTAGCAGTAACAATCAGACTATTAAATGGTACAAGAATATCAGATGTCTCTTGGAAACTCTGTGGAGTTTTGTTTAGTAACATTTTTCTGTCTGTAATAAATCTTTCTGAAGCCTAATCCTGCAGTCGATTCTCTCACTGAAACTGGAAATTCAAGACCTGGGAGTAGTTGGGCTACACTTTGCCATTGATCGAATCATCTGTTGGATCCATGGGAATGAAAGGGCAATTTAAGTTTTCCTAAAGCAGATGAATTCACATGTTAATACTTGAGATGGACCAATCTGTAATATTCAGTGACGTAGTTATATTTTTCTGTGTCTCAACTAAAATCTGGACATGTCTTTATATGTGTGTATATATATATAGTTCTTTGTTATTCTCAGTGAGCAGAAAACATTTTGAATTGCAAGTGAAAATGTCTTACACGCTAGGTAAGTGTTCCTTTATAGATATATATCATGGGTTGAAGAACCATTTTCAGCTTCCAGCTGTTTCATTGCTTTGAGCCTGATGCAAAATTCCGGGCTTATTCAATAGACGGAGAGCAAATCTGCTTTTTCTTTAGAAATAACATTTTCAGATACAGTAAGAATAGATTAAGAAATGGAAAGTTTTTCTGGAACAGGAGGATACAGCTTTCTGAGGAGGTTCCACACCAGAAAATACTCCTGTTGTATTTTAGATTTCCATAGTAATTCTAGAACATAACAAATAGAATTGGAAACACAAGTCAAAAGTTGTTGAAAAAGAGAGTTCTCCTTAATAACAAGAATGAGAGCTAACTTTGTGCTAAAAAGTTTTTTCTGATGCATGACAGTAAAAGCCCAGTGACGCCATGTTTCTACACGACACCGTAATCTGAAGCGCTAAGTCATACAGATTCTAGGAGATGGCCTAATACATTATCTGCAAGGTACATGGTTCTTAATTTTAGACAGATTTCACGCCTTGGAGACTCAATATAATATACAGAAAATAAAAAAATAGCCCAATAAGAAAAATAAACTCTTGTCCTTAGTTGAAAGCATGATTTCGCCATTACTACAAGTGAGTATTTGGGTCATGAACCTTGTGGCCCATGGATTAGTCTTTCAGTGGCAAACAGGTAAGTATTGCACTAGTTAATTAATAGACCTGTTGCATTATTTAAAATGCAGCATACAAGGGTTTGCCGTGACCATACTGTCCTCACAGATACATGAAACCTGAAAACCTTTTCTTTTGTTTTACAACAAAAGCAGATTTGAAAATCTTTCTGCATTTACCTAAGTACAATAAATGATTCTAAGTCATTGTTTGCAACTAGAATCTAGCCTAGTTTTAGCTGTTTTATATAAAATAAAGCTGTTTTCCTGAATTAGGCCCAATAAAGATATTTCTTTCTCAGCAGTCAACAATGATCGTAAGACTTTTTCTTTGGTAGAGCATAACATCCCTTCGATGCCGAAGGCTGAACTGCTCTCCTTGGCCATCACCTGGCCCTGCTGTGGAAGTAGTTTGGCCTTGACCAAATTCTTGTTCCAGCCATTGCTGAAGTGTGTAATAAATTAATCCCAACAACTTGCACCCCCCTGCTCAGGGTGCTGCCGCAGCAAGTAGTCTTCTGTGCCAGCTGCTGATTTAGTGACGGTGCCCTTTCACACTGTGGTAGGCGGCAGGTTAGGCTGCAGTATTGTACAGTCAGGTGTCGGGCAAAATGGTCTTGAGGAAAGAAAAAAGAAAAATCTTTTTCTTACAGGAAAATGTGTTGGTTTTTAATACCATTCTTTGAGTTCTGCTCTGTCTTAGAGGCCATCAGCCATAAGATACAATGATGATTAGTACTGCTATTAATCTGATACAAGAGCTGAGAAGGTGTTTCCACTAAAACATTTGAGAGAAACCAGACAGGCAAATGGTTTGCTTCTTTATCATCTCCCTTGCTCTGTCCAGTTCCATCCCCCTCCTGCATTAGCCAATTGAAATAAAGATTTTGGGATCCTTGAGGTTTTGTAACCCTGCATCCCACACGAAGGGCTCCAGGCAGCCTGTCTCCCTAGCCAAGCACTTATTCTCCTCCGAAGCTGGTGAGTTTGGAGAGCTCAGTGAGCCACCACCTTCTAAAATTTAGACTTTGTGGGATTCCTCATTGGCAGGGTCTAGGGACTGCTAGTGGTCCAATACCTATATGACAAGCAGCCTAGGGCACCAAGGCGCTGGAAAGTCCAGCGGTTTGTCCGCATGTCTGTTATGTAGATAACTGCGAAGCTGTCACCTTCAGTTCTTCTGCAAGGTGAGTACTCAAGCCTCTCAATGCCTCTGAGCCCTATGGTGAGAGGGGAGAGCAAAAGGAAAAGAAGGGAGTAAGAACAGTGTTCCAGTCTGGGGTGATAGAATGCCCAAAATTAAAACCTCAAATTGTTCACAGAACTAGAAATCTAATTTCTACGCAGCCTGTAGTGTGCTGCCAGTCTTATTTACAAAGCCTTGGTAATTGGATGAGTAATTTTTCCAGGGAGTTTGTTTTATAATGGTCATAAACTTTAAGTTCCTTCTACCCACCCCCATAACACATTTTCTTTTAGGCAGCAACCAGAAAAATAGTACCTATTTGCGCTTGGAGGTCCACAATCATTATACTTTTGCTGCAGAGGGACGCACTAAAGAACAATTCTTATACCCTTTTGTTGTTTGTTTTTTCCCCTCATGATCCCTTTACAAGGAAATACTCCGGGTTTGAATTTTTTTCTCCTTTGAAATATTGAATCATGCATTGACTTTAATGGGAGCAGAGATGGATAATGCTAGTTAATTAATAATTAATACTAAATAATTCCTAGCCTAACCTAAGATAAGAATATGCAGTACATCAAGAATCACCTCACATTGGTAGGGCTATTTAATAGAGGAAAACTAAAATGAGCACAATATTTAAGTCTCTCTCTAAAAACTATCCCTATTTTCTTTCTGCCCTCTCTAAAGATTTTCCTTCCATCAGTGTTTCTGTTTTGTCATTAGGCCACCTAACTGAAATGGATATCAAGAACTTTACTTATATTTTCATGGGGGAGTCAGGCTTGCCAAACCTAAATAAAATGGAAGATTTTTAGAAAGGCGAATCATTGAATCAGTTTAATATGCATGCTGAGAGAAAGAAATAAGATTCAAGATAAAATATAGCAGGATGGTTTTTCTACTGCAACAATTTATGACATACTTCAGATACTATATAATCGGTTTAAAAAAAAAAATCTAAAAATTAAAATATTCATGCAGTGCTAACCACATCCCAGTGTCAGAGAAGTACTTTATTTATTAACATAGACACTGGTATTGAAAACACTACAATGTAGCCCATGCATTATACACTACCATTAGAAGAAGAGAAATTTTCATGCAAAAATATTTAAAGCGTGTCTCACAATAGCATAAATAAGAATCGGTTTTATAACCTCATCTTTCACACTTTTTATACTATATGCTGCAGCTAATATGATGTACACAAAGATTGCCTATGACTCTCAGAGCCACTTAAATGTATTTCTAGCTTTAATTCTTGCTGAATACTCTTATAGAATATACAAAATACAAACTATACTTGAGATCTTAAAGGAAAGTCAGTTTAGATTTTTTTGGGGAAAGAAGTTTGTTGGTTTAACATTTGTGAACATCTGGATGATACAAAATACAGACAGCATGGAAATTCATGAAGTTTGCCTGCTTTTTGAAAGGAACTCTGTCCGTGCTCTTTCTGTCTCTCTGCATAACAGAAGCCTCATTTTCTGAGCCTGCACCCTCACTCCTGCTTCTCTGAAAATGTCAGTGTTGGTAGCTGACAAGTTGTTTGACTCCAGGTCTAACATTAATGTGATAGACAAGTCTGCCATGCTAACAAAAAGTTTATCTGACTTCTAGAATCCTTGTACAAAATAAGTCTTTTTTTTCTGTCTGTCTGTCTTTCCTTTTTTTTAATAGAGCACAAAGTATGAAGGCTCATCTAAGTAGGAAAGATACATCAAAATCTCTAATTAAATACATGACAGCTGGTGAATTAGAGCATTTTGTCTTAGCGCTGCTATCCTATAATACTTCATAATCCTGAGAGTCCAAAGTATGAATTAATTATGCTTATAACTATCCTGATACCCAACTAAAGGCAAAAAAAAATCAAAAGCAACCCTAAAAGGTGTCTGAGGCAGTAGGTAGTACTGCTAATAATGAGTAAATAGGACCAAATTATTTCCAGATTACTAGACTTCACTTTGGAGATACTTTGATATAGAATATGCTTGTATTATAAGACTATTTGGTTAAAGCTGCTGCTTGTTTTTAAAATAATGTGTTAAAAAGCATAATTCTTTGTGTGAGGGGTTTTTCTCATTTTGGTCAGCAGATGGTGAGATGTTAGTATCATGACTGAGGCTAAGGAGATGATTAATTTCAGACAAACTTGGCCGAAAATTCCTGAGTTCACATACTCCTGAGTCAAGAACACTTCTTTGGAAGTGTGTTATAGCAGTCTTTTGAAGTTGCTTTGTTTCAATCCACTGAAATTACTATTTATTTACCACAGTTGTTAACCTGAACATCACGAACTAGCACCTGATTACTGCTGGCAATCAAGAAGCCCAAGTAAAAGTACTGTTTCTGAAATTCAAGCGTCGGGTGCTTTTTACCTAGTTAATAGATGTACTCTGTATGGAATGAGAGGAGAAAGATGCCAAACATTTCTCATGATTAAGAAGACTTTGAAGAAATCAACAAATTTATTAAATTCTATTTGTAACAAATACAGCATTATTGAGAAAGGAGCCCATCCAGTGGTATGCTTGAATGGAGAAGGAACCACTGAATATCTTTTAAGTAAACTGATTTCTCTCTTGAAGGGTTTTGCTTTTTTCCCCTAATCCATCTGCTACTCTGCCATTTTGATATAAGAAATTTTGGAAAAGCCTGCTGATCTTGGATCAGCTTACATAAGAAAGACTTTCACCAAATAAGACATTTTCATTATTCTGGTGGGCTGAATAATAACTTGGCATGACCCTGAGAAATGCTTGGCAGGAGATTCTCCATTGCATTCTCCAGTTGCTGCTAGTCAGAAAATTATTCAGATTTGTCCTTTTTTGTGGGCTTTGAAAAATCCTTTTTTTTCCATTTAAAAACAGTAGAGGTGTTTGTGGGTTGTTTGGGTTTTTTTGGGGTGGTTTTTTTTGTGTGGGTTTTCTGGGGTGTTTTGGTTTTTTTTTTTTACCCTGTAGTGTGCTTTCTTAAAAATGAATGTCATAGTATCATAGAATTATTCAGGTTGGAAGGAACTGTGGGAAGTCCCTAGTTCTAGGGACTAGTCCAACTTCCTAGTCATTTTAGCTCAGAAGGCAGTCAATGTGGTCTGGTATGATTTATCTTTGTAAATCCACAACAACTGTTCCTGGTTTTGGTTTTCCCACCACCCTCCCTGCATGCTTGAGCAATGAGCTCATCTATCTTCCTCCCTTGTTAGCCTGTCTTTGCTTCCACCTCCAGCGTACATCCTGTTTTCCTGGAGATCAGTCATGACTTCCCTCCTTAGCCAGGTCAGTGTCCTGCTACATCTATTCCTTTTCCTGAACACCAGGATGGACTGTTGTGCTCCGAGGGGTTTGTCCTAAAAGACCTGCCAGCTGCTTTGAGCTCCTTTGCCCTTCAGAAATGCCTCAGATCCTCTCTACCGATTCCCTGAATAAGGCAAATGTTATTTGCCTAAATGTTTGTCCGCATGGCTTGTAATTTCTACTATTCCTATCTCCATTTGACCCCGTGGGTTCCTTATCTGGACCATGCTTTAGAAAAACCATCAAACTGTCCCCTGAAAATGTTGTCATGACACATCATGGTATACATAGGCCCAGTGGAGAACAGTTGTTTATGTAAGAGAATGGGCATACGATTCACTTCCATAAGGCACCAAATCAGTTCAGCCAGACACATTTCAATCTTGAACTAAGACTAAGTAAAATGTTTCAGTTGATTTTGCCATTGAGACGTATGTCTGAATAGATAATGTCATAACATTTCTTTTCCAGTAGATACACCAAAATGGAAAAAAAAAAAAAATCTACATTAAAATTTGTCTAAACTTCATATGGGATGAAGTGGAATGCAAATGAATATACATATATCAGAAATTTTGATAGGGAACTTAAAATTTTCTGTTAGGTTTAGTTAACAGTTGAAGTGCCAGTAGATGGCACTCAGGAATCTATAATGTTACATACGGGGCTTTCTACGACCAATGCCGCTTGATGCTTTGCGGTGCTGTGTGCAGCCCGTACCACACACCAGTGCTTTCATGACTTCTGATGGATAGAAATATTCATGTGTAATGGGAACAACTGATTGATACCAGAGATGACTGACATGTGGCATGATGTTATATTCATACATGATTGGGAAGGTAGTGAGACCTGGTTGGAATGTGCTGAACTATTTACTGTAAAGAGAGCTGCAAAATTGTTTGTATATTAAAATATTGTGTTGGTTTATTGTCTTTTGTACTGGGATCTAATAATGCTGTCCAGTGGCATAGATTGCATCGCTTAATCAGTTTTCAGTTTTGATTACAGCTACCAGCAGGAGACTCAGAGTTGCCAACTGTAATTAAAATGTAAAAAAAAAAAACACCAAAAAACCAAGAAACAAAAACCAGTTCAGAGATAATTAAGGCTGAGAAACATTTATTTTCCTGTGAACTTTTGTACTACTGTGCTGAGGAAAGCTGAATATTATCTGTCTTCAAACATCCACTTCCTTGAGTTGTTTGGATCTGGGGTTAGATCATCATTTCCATCTTAGTGCAGATTTTTCTCAATGAATAATGCAGATAACAATTGAATAATTTTTATTAATACTTGTGGGATTTTTCAGTGTTGCAGTATAACACAGGAGTACTTTATTCTGATTCTGGTCATGTTTAAAGGAACCTAGGTGCTTTGCAAGCAAAGATAAAAATTTTGCAGTGTCCTCTTTACAGGTATCACTGGACTTCTCTCCCACTAGGTGCACGTTTGGGACCAAAAAGATAACACCGCTGTCTTGTACAACTAGTAGATTTACCTCCCTGGCTTCTTCTACCTTGGATTTGTGTTTTATCATCTTTAGAAACTGATCTGAAATGAAAAGATAGAGTTAAGAAGGGTCTAGCCCTGTAGTCTCAGGTAAGGGTCATGTACTTACAAACATACAAAACTCCATTATTTGCTGCTTTTGGAAGGCTGTGTCAGAGGCTTGCTCATTCGGTGGTTAGAAACCTTTGATTAGGAATACTGTGCTTATTCTTGGACTGTTCATCTGTTTTTACACAGTGTTATTTAGTTCAAATGGCTTTTCCCCTTCTCTGGTCTGCACTTTTCTTGGGTATTTTTCAGGTATATCTTCTCAGTAGATATAGTCTCCCTGTGTTTTTGTTTACTAAACAAGCTAAACTCATCATGATCTCACAAGGAAGACCTCCTTCCCCCGATGATTCTAGATGATGATGATGATATTTTTATTCCCTTTTTTTTCTCTGCATTGCCATTTAGAAATAGCACAAACCCCTGAATAACAACCTGTATTTGCAATCCTTTTACATGGACACAGTTGTTACTTCAGTCCTATGCTATACAAATCTTGAGAAAAATTCGTCTGTGTGAGTAACTTCTCTTGTATACATCTACGTCTGATTGGACTGCCTTTTTCCATAGTCAGTCCAGAAGTAGCTTTTCCATAAATATAATTTTCTTTGAGGTACATGTCTAAAACAGGTCAGATGAATTGTTTTTTAAATGTCCCTCTTCTTTTTTGAGTGTGGAGGGATGCTAAACACTGTGGAAGTCTTAAGTCAGCAGAAGTGAATCTTCTCTTTTGTGACTGACCACTGCTCTGTGCTCCATACGGTGCTGTACCTGCAGGCCGTTCAGCTGGGCAGGGTGGAAGAAATTTTTTGGAGCAAATGGTAAAACCTTATTGGGTCTAAAGATGAAAAAAATCTTTGAAGTTATTCATAGGCTCAAATGAACTACTGAACTGCAGTCTTAGTCCAGAAAGTACCTGCATGTTTGAGACTTTCCAACAGCGGTAAAATTATTTATTTTCACCAAGTCCAGATGAAGCAGGACTGAGAAGGCCTGGGCAGACTAAACCTGAGGATCCGAACATTTTTAAAGCCTGTACTAAAGAGAAATGAACAGATTATTATTTTTTTTTTCTTAAATGTAGATGATGATTTGCTTGAAATATTCTGAACCATCAGCTTGGCAGGATCTTTATACGCTATTGTTAGCTAATCAAAGACAGATTGCAGTCAGGAGCCATATCTAAATTTATTAAGAAAATTAATAGACCATTTAAATTTTACTAGAATTAGGCTAAGATACAATAAGCATTTGCACCAGCAGATATTCATTAGCTGTAACATTGACCTGGTGCCTGCGTGTGTAATGAGAAATTGACATCTAGATTCAAATGGAGACAATAGTGCTAATAATGTGAGTTTGAATCATTAGGAAAAAAAGACTAATATTATACATGTGTCAGATTTTATTTTTCATATTAATCCCCTTGTGTATATTATGGACTGCAAAGTCAAGGTTTGGAGGGTTATGTTTGCCTAATCCAGGACTTCTGCTTCCTTCTCTGTTCTGTCAATGTCTATATGCTCTTGCTGTGAGAGTGAATTTTATTTATTCATTTATTTATATAGGATTTTTGGAAAGTGATCAGCTTGGTTCAGAGTTGAGAAGCTAATTGTGTTTTTCCCTAAATGTATCAGTCTTTCTGAGTTAGATTTCCATGAAAACAGATTCTCGCAAAATTTCAGCACATTGTTCATGGGTTTTAGCACAATTAAGGCTTCATGATAATCTGTGTCTGCTTTATGTTGATGTTTTTAAATCTAATGAAAATTACCCCCACCCCTTTTTAATGTGACTTCCTAAAACCTCCATAGAGCTTATGGCTGGATATGATGCTTGCTTGAGGTTAGTTTTCACTTTCAGAGAAGCTACCTTAGCAATCTTTTCTAGGAATAAATGTGTGCAGTTGGGATTAGTTCACCCGAGAGTACTGTTTGGCACTTTAAAGACGATTATATAATTGAAGTTCAATTATTTTTAAACTATTTTTTCTGTCTTGGAATTGCAAGCATGGTCAACAGTGAATTCTGTATAGGACTGACTTGCAAGGTACAATAATCTGGAAAATACAATAATACTGGAAAACAAGATGACCTATATTTGAAAACCTAATCATTTGTGTCATTCACAAATGTATGCAATGCTGAATTTATATACTGTACTGTGTAAATAATTTTGGAAATGGCATTAATGACTTGTTGTTCTGTGGTCTAAGGACAGGAATAAGGATGAATAGTGTTCTCAGTACAGTTTGTGCTTTTTGTTACGCATGGCCAAATGAGCATGCATTTAAAAAATTCCTCTGCCATTTTAGATGATACAACCAATTACAAATAAGTTGTACAGTGCTGAGAAGTTTTCTGTTCCTATTGTCCAAATACATTTAATTTCTAGCACATTAGTATGTTGGTCACTGGCACCAGCTTCAACCCCACTGACATATTAAATATCTTGCGATGCAGGCAGCAACCAAAAATATTTGGCTTAAGGAAAACGAGCCATTACTTTGAGCATCAACTTTCTGCTGCCTACTAGCCACAGGTCCTCCGTGCTGCTAATTGTTTTCAGCAGATGTCTGATTCTCTGGTGAATTAGGATTGGGGAGAGTTTCATTAAGGTGCATGGATTCAACATTCTTCACGCATCGTACAGTGATGGTGTCAACTGTATGTAACTACTGCCACAGTTTTCATGTGAAGGGAAGACTGGTCCTGGTGTGAGGTTAATGGAGTGGATGGCTTTCATGGTTTGGGGTAGCAGGCTTTGCTCCCAGCCTTCCCGTGGATCTCCTGGGAACGTTCCCTCCTCTGCACTAGCGCCGAGCTCTCCATGTCTCTGAAAGTGCAAGCTATGAAGCTGAACTATTTTGGGTTTGGGCCATCTGGCTTCAATATTCCTTCATTTCTTTGTGAAATCCAAATGAGTTTGGTCCCCTGGTAGATGTTGGACGCCAACAGGAAGCGATACGGTTGACAGTACTGCCAGCAATTCAGGACAGACATTTCAAAGCAAGCCAGTGTTTATCTGCCAGCTCTAATACAATATTTAGAGTTACATTAGAGTGGCAAAGCAAAACTTAGGTGAGTGAATGTCACTTCCCTCCCTGGTCCGCAGCTTCCAAGGTTTCTTATCTTACTCTCTTGCTGCTTTGCAAACGCAGTGTGTGTACTATAGTCTCTTCACACTCTGTTGCCCATTCACATGTTCTGCATTCATGGCTGCCAGTTCTTAAAAGTTTGTGTCCAACTAGCTAGTCATCTGAGCCAACTCTGTCCCATAGGCAGGCAGCTTTTCTAATACTTCAGTCCCATCAGGCTCAGCAAGCCTACAGCCCTGCCGGTTTTTGCCGTTCTTTTATTTCAGAAAAGACTTCAATCCCTTCAGTCCCAGTAGGTAAAAGTAGATAGTGAGCAAACTGAATCATTTTCATTCTATTTCAAAACTATTAGAGAGATTTCCACAGGAGCTAATGGCTGCTTTACAACTGGTAGGAGAGGTTATAAAAGAAAGGAATGAACGTCGTCCGTTTTTACATAAGTTTTAGCCTACTTACTTTATATACCTTATAGCTTGTTTTCTTTCCTATGATGTTCAGGCCGATAAACAGTGATCACAGACACTGACCAACCTTTATGGCTGGTACGAAGCAACAAATATTTGAAAGCTTCAGTGTTTCATCCTGAGAAGGAGCAATCATTCTTCTCGTGTTTTTCCTTCCTGTTGAAGGCTGCGGTAACTTTTCTTCTGTTGCAGACAGAGCTGACATCTCGGGAATTTATAATTCCAGTGATTATTCCAAAACTTGAAAGTTATGTTACTAGTAGAGAGACAAAAGCTGGGATAACAGTGTGTGTGTAATACTGAAGTGTGCCCTCCCTTTTTTGTTTCCCTTAGGCTTTGCTCGGGCCTATCGCAGGAGTATGTGTAAAACTCGGTGAGGCAGAGATCTCTAATCTTACTGAGCAATCATTCCGGTGCTAGAAGGATGTTAATGATGTTTTACCACCTAAGAGGGTGATGAAAGGAGAGCATTTGAACACCTGAGCATGTATAATTTAAATGTAATAAAATCACAATATGAGCTCTAAGTAGAAAAATTAGCATCGCTAATTATTGCTTGCTGATTATTGCTGTAAGCTTTTCTTCAGTTGTTTTGGGTTTGGTTTTTTTTTTAAATACATGCTGCTAGTGGATTCGGGTGTCAGGATAAATACCTGCACCACATGTACTCAAAATTTCTGACTGGCACCTACTTCAGATCTTTCTCTGTCAGTTATGTGTTGCACATTCGATTCAGGGCTGCTAAGAGGGGAAGACTGGGCAGCAGGTGGGCATCTAAGAGTCCTCATTAGAAAGGGAACCAACCTGTTTTTTTTATTAGTCTGTCATGAAAAAGTACAATATGAAATGGACCAAACCATCATAATTAGCATGTCGTGCAGATAGGGTGAGAGATTAGAATACTTACATTACATGTGCTACTCATACAGTCCTGCCTTTTCTGTTGAAGACTGAAGTTATAAACAACAGAAGTACAAAAAACTCCTTTGCTGCTGCAGGAAGGCCTCAAGGTTACTAAGCGCATGTGTGACATAAATGCAGTAGAGCATTTTAATTAGATTCTTTCACCAGAACTCCTGACCTTCTGTGTAGCACATTAATGTATTTTACTAATTATAAATGCAATTAAAAAGTACTGAAATAAAATTAGGCTGATCTATCTAATTTACATTAAGCACTTTCAAATTATGCAGATTTTCAAAGTCTTTTCCTTTCTTTCTTTCCCTTTTTTTTTTCCAATTTGTGTTTCAGGGAAAAAATTGTCTGCATTAAAACAGCTGGAAAACAACCTTGTAGCAAAACAAATTTCTTTTCTGTGATTATTCACAGTGTGTGAGTTAATTTTCTAGGCAGTAATATGCTTAGCTATCATTAGGGTAGTGACTCATACAATGGAACCCGTACGTGCATGGGATGCAGTGGTGGTTGGTGTACTGGGTGTGTACTTCTCAATTTTTTTCTTACGGGACTTGGGTTCAGAGGCTAACTAGGAAAGAAATACTCATATAATGGTCAAAAACAGCAGAGATTTATAAACAATAAAGAAACAGCAAAAGCAGTGTGCGAATAATGCAGGCAAAACATCTGGTGTGTTCAGTCATTAAAACAGGCTGACTGTTATCTCTGCCATCTACATTATTTTGGTAATACTTTCATAGTATTTTAGAATTTTAGACATGAAAGTAGAAAAATAACAACATTTCATTATTATTATTTTTGTCAAGCATCTGAATGATGGTAGGCACTGTGCAGAGAGCATAACACAACCCTTAGCCTGAAAAGCTCATGATCTAATTTTAGATGGGCTGCAGAAATGGAGAGTAGCACTAAGTACTGAACATAGATAGAACCAATCTTGAAGTAGGAAACTTTGTAGAGCTACTCAGGCATTTTAGTTTGTGTTGTTTATCCTTAAACCCTTCCAGTAATAAAGGATTAATTTATAATACATGTGCATTTTAATGAAAATTCTCCAGTTTTTCACTAAAAAAAGGAAGCAAAAGTGCCTCAGGTTTTTTGTCCTATTCTATCCCTTCCCTAAAGAAGTAATGTAAAAAAAGCAGTGGAAAGGAGAGGAAGAAAAACTGAAATACAAATAGATTAGCGTAAATGAACAAATTGAATGTTCATTTCATGCCAAATATCTTGCATTAAGACCATACTATTTTTCTGCTATTATTTTGTGTGTGTTTATCAAGTTTTGGGTCTCTCACACCCAACATGGAAGTGGATAAGTGAGAATAATGCTTTGCTCATTATTGGTGGTTATTTTTTTAAACATCTAAAAGGTGGTACCACAGGAAGCACTGTGATGGTGCTTTCTTTGGAGTTTATCTGTTAGATCTACAAGAGACTGAGAATTTAAAGGAATGGGAAGGCACATGAACTAATTTGTTTATAATTTTTGATATCTTAAGAATTCCTCCCGCCGCCCTGAACGTTTTATTGCTGAACACATGGAAAGTAGTTTCCTCACAGTTATCTGGAAGCAGCAAGCACTGTGCTACATAAACCAGTGATCAGTTATTCTAACCTTTACCTTGTAACAGTGTCATCTTCTTGTCTCTGTTTCCATGAGAAGGACCATGGATGATTTCCAAGAGGAATTTTGGTCACTAAAACTCTAAGCTTCTCCCCTTGATATAGCAACATATGTAGCTCATTAACTCGATATCTAATAGCTATTTTGAAGTCAAGTAAATAGCTTACGATGGGAGAGTTGCACTCTAACTTTAGACATTTTACTCGGTGCCCACGTTATAAATCTAGGTTCTCTGCACTGGTCAGTGGAGGAAGGAACGCACCTAACTTTAAATCACTCTCTAAAAGGAGATATGTGTCCAGTACACTTGAGGTAAGGATCATGTGGGAATCAGAACACAGGATAGCTAGGAGCTCTTGCCTCTCTCAGAGAGGATGTTATTTTTGGGAAAGCAGCAGCTCCTATTCTGGAGCATGGCCACTGCCAGACCTTAACAGAAGATCCTTGCTCTGGTTTCTGTGAGTAGCCGCTCACCAGGAGTCAGAAAATGTTGCTATGTACAGTAGCAAGGACTCTCTTGAAAGAAAGTGCCAGCAGGTCCTAAATCCTACTCAGTTTGCAAAAGAGTATCTGTAACACCTAAGTTTGTAAAACTTTGAGATCCTACTTTTCTTCCAGAAATACGGGTCAGTGTGCAAGTAGGGTGGACAGGAGTCATATGTGCTAAACTGTCTTCTGCACTGACTAACAAAAAGAAGACATCGATCCTATTGGAGAGACTGTTCAATTAGCCAACAAGAAAAAAAGAAAGATGAGATTTAAATAATCTAAATAAAGTCTATTTAAAAGCAAATTAATCTGTTTTCTATTTGAAATGTTATGTGTAAAAGCCTATAAGGCACTTGGCAAAATGGCAAGTTACACTTTACAAGCTCTGCAGTGAAATATGACAGCCAAAGTGCTCTCGGTAATAACTCACACAGGGCCTTGATAATAGAATCTTTTATGGAGAGAACAAGTGTGTTGGCTAAGACACTGGGGTTATCCTTCTCAGTGTCTCAAAAAAGAGATATATGACCGTTAACTCCTGCTTGGTGGAAAGGCAGAGAGGAGTTTGATAGTTTATCTGAGAGAGACAACTCTGCAGTAACAGCTGCACTGGAGGCTGACTTACACTTTGCGAGATTTTGAACCCGTGGGATCTGGTATCAGCTGGTATAAATTGACACAACTCTATTCATTTCAATTAAGTCACACCAATTTACACAGACAGAAGATAGGGCCCATTATTTCTTCATGCCTGCTCTAGCAATGAATCCAAGTATGTGATTAAGAATACAAGAACGCTCATTACAGTTAATGCCATGTGCTTAAAGCCATGAGCTTAAAGTTAAGCAGGTTATTTAGGTGCCTTGCGGTATCAGCATCAGAATGTGGAGCTGCCTGGTGCCAGCTGAGATGCTGTTAAAGCACTTGCTTTGGAAGGAATCTTGATTTGTAGTGAGCAACTTTCCTGCTGGTCAGCATATGGCCAGCTGGATTAACTGTTGTTTACAGTATTTTCTTCTGCCTCAAAATATTTCTTAACTTGTGTAATGGATGTAGGAATAAGGAGAGAAGCCATTGAATAGTTTCCTTAACGGTAACTTTTCTTACTGAATATGATTTGTCTTAATCCAAAACAGAAGTCTGAAATTTTCTTCCAAACCCTGCCTTTGAAGCGCAGTAAGACCTTTCATGAATGGTATCATCTTGGTAGCTCATATAATTCCACGGGTATAATGTTTATATACATTTTTTTAAAAGAATGATAGCAGCTACTATTTTACTTTTGTCAGCATATCTGTATATACAAGAATATACAGTGCAGTGAGGCATAGGATAAATTTGTTATCTATATGCTATTAAAAGCAGAGCACAGCTTGCCGTGTCTACGAGTCTGGCAATAGCAGCCAAGGCGCTACATCCTGAGGTTCGTATAGGTTGAAAGACCTTTCTAGAAATTTTTGTGTGCCTGTGAGGATTGTATTGGCAACTTGGCTGACCTGAGCTCCACGTAGCTGTAGTGCTCCTGCTAGCAGTAGCCAAACTACCTCGTTTGGTATGCCCTTAAGAGCTGTAGTCGCGCTTTCAACAGCAACCAACATCTGTAGCATAACGTGAACTGTATAATACTTCTCATACACATTATACCCGGAGCCTGCAAACAAAACAAATGACCAAAAACCTAAACTCTCCAAACGCATAATGTTACAAGCAGTTAACCTAACACATTAGGCTCGCATTATCTTTCATCAGTTATACCTTATTGCATTCTCTGTAGCCTATCTTTACAAGCCCCAGCTTAGGATAAAGATAGGGTGTTTGTCTTTAGGTAAGTGTAAAAAAAAAATGTCTCCAGCTCTTCTTTGCTCACTAATCTGAGTGGCATTCACCCTCTCATTTCTGTGTCTGAGCCTCACTTTACCAGACACAGACACTTAGCAGGTGTTTTCATTATGACATTAATAATAAGAATTGACATGTTCTAAATGAGGAATCCCTTGTTGTGCCTGGTAGCACTGATTGATATTTGGGGAAATTGACAGCTTCTGAAAAATGTTTTTGCCATGACCAGCACTTCTCTGACAGATTTTTAATGGCTCTCATAGAACTCTCACTAACTTGAACACTTTTGCAGATGAAGTGGAAAGTGGTAAAATGTGCTGCTTTAACACATTTGAAAGTTAGTGAAAAAACATGGAACAACTCTGAATTCTGCTTCTAAATCACGATCCTTTTTTTTTTTAGTTGAAAATATTTTTTCTTCCATCAAAACTAAAAGATGGGAATGGATTAGCTAAGGGGACAAGCATTTGTTATGATACACCAGGACTGAGCTATATAACCCCCATTAACCTTAATGGGAACCACAAAGCTCTGTCTGCTCATTTAGATGGAAATATCCCCCTACTCATCAGGGATCAATTGCACTGTGTGTTACCTGCGTTCAGTGTCTCATTCAATATGGGAGTCACTGTCATGACCTTGTAAGCCTTGGACTACGAGAAAGGGGGGACAGGTAAAATGGGGCTGTGAGAAGAAAGATCTTATATAAAAATATAAGCTAAAAAAAGGGAGAGAAAAAGTTATAAAGGTTGGTACGTAACTCATGTTAGAAGTTCATATGAAACGTAATTGCAATTAAATCACAAGTCTCCTTTGCAGTTCAATGTGATACTGCAGAAAATCAATACAAAGATAACAGCATATAGAATTCAGGTTCTTCTGAGAGTTCTTACATTTAAAATAATTTTACAGGAAGAATGTGTTAACTCATTTTTTAAAAAACTTTCCCTTAAAGGACAGAATAAGATAGTGATTTTTATATATTCCTCGTTTTAGGTCCCCCCTCCTAAAGTTAAACATTGCATACAGAAACCTGAGCTACTAAGGGTGGTGTTATCAGAATAGCCTAAATGGAACTGACGCTCATCTCGTTTTGAAAGTCAATTAAGCTTATGTGCCTATCTCTCCTATCTCTCACTGATGAAAATAACAGGTATCTTCTGCCCCAAAAAGTATTATGTAGTTAAGAAAGGGTTAGAAAGTTAAGAGAGGAAACAGCAAAGCTAGCATTGTAGAAGGAACATGTTTACTGTGGAAAATTGTTAAAGTTTATGATTTGAGGCTGCCCAGTGCAGATAACGAGAGAGATGTAAGTTAAACTTTAAATAAATATTGTGCTGCCGTAGGCATGATTTCCAGTAGTACGGTCTGCTTCATTAATACTGAAGTAAGACCTCCTGTCCTCGGGTTGAGTACAGCAATCTTAAAGCTAACACAGGAGAAGCAGTACTGGTTTCCAAACATCTCTCTCAGCCAGAAAATTACAACAGAACTACAGATAGAATTTGGGAAAATTGATTCCAGTAGCTTATTTTTCATGCCTGGGAATAATCAGTATTTTCAGCTCATCACAACTTTCTCATCTTAAGACTTGGCAATTCTAACCATGCAATAGTACCACTCAGAAGACAATTTTGTCTACTACTTCTGCTAAGAAGAATTCTTCCAGAATTCCCACTATAGCCAGTACTAAGGCGTAGTATGCAAGGACTACATGAAGAAGAATAAAGTTGTCCTGATCTCTAAATTAAAGGTAACAGTGACATTCAAGAGAAAAATGGAATTTCACCATATTAGCCAAATAGTCTCTTTCCAGCTCAATAGAGGTTCATGGTATAAAGGCAAAAAAAAAAACCTTCCCAAAAGAGAAGAAATCCAAAAGTATTTTTTTAATTAGGTTTGGTTGGTTGGTTGGTTTGGGGTTTTTTTAGGTTTACTAGATGACAGGCGTTACAATGTATGACTCTAGGTACATTTTTCAATTATGTAAATACCTAGTAGGTGAGAATGTACGTTGTCACTTTGGCCAAATGTGGACCACCACTAATCTCTTTCTTAAACAAATCATGAGGCTCAGAATTCATGAAAAAGTGATTCTTCGTCAGAAGATCACCTCCTGGTGTGCCCCCAGGGAAACTACCTCACCAAGAAACTGTGTTTGCCTCCCATAGAAGTCTGTAAGGGCCATTGTAATATTGTGCAGCAACCACAAGCCTCTGCACTGAAATTTCAAGTTCTGTATTATAACAAGAAAACTTAATTGGAGTTGTGTCCTGTAGGTTATAGTGGCATCTCATAGTCCTTTGTTGTGAGATGATACCATTTTTCAACCAGTTTCTATCATTTCATTTATCCCAGTCTTTCCCTCCTCTCACTGCAAACAGAGATCAGTGAAAAGCATATGAAAGACCTTGACATCAATCCAGTTTATCAAACTGCCACCCAGTCCTGTGTTAGGATGGCTTCTCCTGAATCGATTTCTCCTTACAGTTATGTAAACAGGTCTTTTAGTTTGGCCTCATTGCAAACAAACAGCTTATTGATGCGAGACAGAAGGCGACCTTCTTGAATATCTGTATCCCGGGGTTACACATCTCATTGACAGCAAGTCCTCAGTCTAGACTCTAGAGAAAGTCTCCAGTACAGGGGTCAAGAACCAGTGTCTGCTGAAGGAATTGGGTTTAGACAGCAAGGTAAATATCATCTCTTTGAGCAGATTTAAAAGAGAATGGCATCAGTGCTGTAGAGCTTGGGTCACTGATACAGTTACCACTGCAGGGGCCAACTTATCACAAATGAGTTACCAGTATTTGTGGTTTTCCATCTTAAAGTAGTGAGTCTTTTTTGTGAGCTCTGAAGGCTGGTTATTCTATTTAAAAAATGCAGCAGAAGTACCAGTTGCTGGTGTGTAATCAGATCCGAATTCCTAAATGTCTACTTCAGCAGTTGTATCTTGGGATCTTATTTGGAAGCAGTGATTTTAGTTCTAAAAACTCCTCCTGTGGATGGTCATTGGGATATTGTTTTACTGAAAAATGGAATACAGCAATAGATGAAGAAAGACATTTTCAGATACTTTTAGTTGTTTCCCTTCAGAATATTTTCCAGCGCTGTGTTTATCGTGGCTGTTTTGTGCTTTTCTTCCAGTTATAAATAACTGCTAAAGACTGATGTGTTTACTTTGTTTAACCATGGCCGTGATGGGTTGAGGACACATTAAATCATCCTCAGGCTCTTATTTGCAGCCAATTCTGAAATAACCAGAGTAGTGACATAAAATTACATCATACTGCACAGATTTTTATATTGGCTTAAGTCTCCAGTGCTTTACAACAAGACATCTTAATGGTAAAACAGTGACAGCAGAGATGGAAGTCTACGCGGAATTGCCTAGCAGACAACTCAAGGTTTGTTTAAGGTGCTAAGATATGAAAAAGGGAGATTATTTTCTTCTGAGGTTTTCCTTGATGAGTTTACAGATCTAGCTATTATTTATTTAGATTTAAAGTGTCTTCATATTTTAGAAGTAGTGATGGAGAACAGTGACACTCTTATTCTGATGAGATTAAAAGGGGAAAATGTTCTTTTCTGACAATTTCTGCAAATACAGCCTTTGTGTGTGCACATTTGTGCTTCTCCTCTGAAAACACCATTTGCAGTTGCTACTGTTAGATTAATGATTTGACCCCTTTTTGTTTTGGAATTACGTGCAAGCAAACTTCACTGTTTATAATTGTCTATTGTCATCAAAAGCAAGAGTGACTTTGAAAATCAAGCTTGTGTTACTATGTGGTACACACAAAATTAATACGTCTCCTTTACGCTGTCAGTTGCACATCAGCCCAGTATTTGCAATGTGTCTCCTTCTATTAATATATTAGTAAGATTGTATCACTGATTTATTGTATGTAATTAGCAATGACTTAATGTGTGTCTGGGAATTATATCACTATTTGTTTGTATTAGAAAATGAATTGCAATCAAACGACATTCCAATACTGGTTGGTGCTCACTCTGAAGTAACTTACAGAAACCAACCTGTAATTCTCACTTCATTTCTTTCTCAGATGCCTGAGAAACAAAATGAGCTTTCTCCTGTGGGTTAAAAAGTCTGAGCTCAATTATATCATGTTTGGGAATGAACTGCAGAGTTCAGGACCATTTATGGAAATCACTCATCGTCAGGTAATACTACAGTATTTAAGTCAAACAAATTGTAGGCCAGGAATCCTCCCCCGAGGAATGAATGCATTGCAGGAGTTGGAGAGTCATTCATACAGAGGTCTGGAAAGAGGGAAAGGTGATGTGTTGAAATTCTTTTTGTTTACATATAAATAATTCATTGAAATTATCTTTCTTACAGTGGTTTCAGTCTGTTTCAAGGGAAGTAATTAAAATTATACAGGTCTTATTTATTAATGCTAGTGGGAATAGGAGATACTGCAGCTGGAACAACTTGAAGTTATCCAAAAGAAAATTGATGGCAGATAAACTAAAAACAAATACATTTTTTGAAAGGGATCTAAAGGCATCAGTGACTACATACAGCTACTTCCCTGTAAAGGTAAATAATAATTTAATGTTATAATTCTGCTGATCTACTGTAAACTTTTGTTACCCAGTAGTTGGAGGAAACACAAATAAATATTCGGAGTCAAGTTCTTATTGAGTACAATTTCTTGGTTCCCCTTCTTGGACATGGATATATCCAGTGCCCAACAAAGCTGTAAAGCCAAACCGAAAATTTTTCAGCAAAACTGTGTTGTGTAATACTCTGGCATTTCTGATGGGAAGTAGCACAGAAGGTTGTATTATTTGGAAAGCAGAAATATGGAATTAAGCAGAACAGTAAACACTGTAGTCAGTGTAATCTTGGTAGAAAAGTTACCCTTTATCTTCCAGTGGTAAAGAAGTACAAAAAGCCAGAGGTAGGTCGGAGCAGTGGACAGTTCACTCTTTGCATTTCAGCTCGTTGTAGCTTGCAGGAACAGAAAATAAATCCTTTGAGACATTAAAAATGAAGTATTCCAACTTTTAAAAATTAAGATTTGGGTAAAAACAATAGTCAGTACTAATATATCCGCAAATGACAGTAGTTTATAAATTGTAAGATTAGGGAGTGGTTTCATTTGTATAGTTTGATGCTTTTTAAAAAAAGTATTTAATACGTGTGAGTCCTAGATTAAAACACACAGAGAGAAGAGGATAGAAGTAATGACAATGATACTCCTAGAGGGGAGTGGGAAGTTGTTATATTTTCTTCTGTAGTCTTTTTTTTGCTGAGAGTACAAGGTTTAGGCATGAAAAATCATTGTACCTGCTCTAGGAAGACTATGCTTTTGTAATGTTTCCTAGTGAAATTCTTTTCAGTTAGTATTATGATACTTATGTTTGTAAAAACTAACTCCTAACCTGAGCTAATATTAATAATTAGGCACAAATGTAACTATTACCTATGTAACTTATTATTTTGTAAGTTCTGGTGGGGGTTGTTTGAGAAAAGGAAGTAGGATTTTGGTACTTATTTGCAGGATCTGAATTCTATTTAATATTAAGAATCTGTTTAAAAGTTTTTGATTGCTTTCTTTGGATGGTTTTCCACATAATCTAAAACACAGCTAGCAGATCATATGTATCTAACGTACACTTATTTAAAACTGGAACTAAAACCATCTGCAGTTGCTACTGGAGCAATTGCAAACAGGCTTTCTGGAGAGTTTTGGATCACGTGAATTGCCTTGAATTGCCTATTAAGGCTTGTCTTTGATTTTGAAGATGATTCAGAAAAAAAACATGGTCTGTACTTATTTGCAGGTTGGAATTTCAGTTCAGACTCTTCTACCAAAAATATTCATAAATCTACTACAAGCTTTAAGTAAGTAAAGAAGGTGAAAGTTATATTTGTTTTGATGATGGATAAGGGGGCATTTTACAAGTAGTCTGCAAACTGTTTGCATAATAATTTGAAATGCAGTTCGGTGAGATAAGGTGCTTAGTATTTTTGTTATGAAGAAAACAGTATTGAGGAATGAGAAACAGTGAGTGCTGTCTACAGAGAAATGGCCAGTGTAGACGAAAAGCATTCTACTCCTTATTGAAACGCTATCTGGTTTTGATACGAGAGCGTGTTTTTTCTCTCCATGCTATCAACACTGGCTTTCTGCAGAAACTAAAGCACAAAATATTCACGCAGGATGCAAGTCAGTGAAAAGAAGGAGAAAGGTGAGAGAGGGTGACTCTTGTTATGACCGAGGGACAAAAATTCCAGAAGTACAAATTATTATTTTGGAACAAAGCATTAAAAAAAGGTATAAAATCTGGTTAAAAATAAAAATTCTGCAGAACATTTAAAATAGGTGGTCCCTTTGACTAACATCAGAAGCTTAAAGTTCTATATCTTAGGAGAATTTATCTCCAGACATGGCAATACATTAATCAGAAAGACTACGTATTCACAAACTTTTTTAAAGAGCCTTCTATTACAACATTTCATCAAACCTTATTAGAAATTGGTTACTTTTAATGCTGTTCATAATACATTTTGTAGTCAAATCGTCCAGAGATACATAAGAAAAATATAAAAAAGAAAGCAGAACTGACTGGTCTGGTGATTCTGAAGAAACAAGCTTTCCATATTACATCTCACTGGTATCTTGGGAAAAAAAAAGTTATCCTTTTTTTCATAAATTGATTATTGGAATATTTTAGTGCCTTAGCTGTCTAGAGTAGAAATTTAAAAACATTCACAAATTGATAGACCAAAAAAAGAAGAGAGAAATTGAAAAGATTCAATGTGATTAAATTTCTAAAGCATGATGAGATGATAGCAAACATTAACATCAGAAAAACATAGAGAAGTGCCACAAGAATATCTTAAAATTCTCCCTCCTCTTTTTTTTTTGGATGGTTTTTGAAGGATTTGGAATGCAGGAGAGCATTTGATATGATGTTAGGTTTGTCTCTGTCTTCATACCAATTCCAGTATTTCCAAAAGAGCTTGGCACACAAGTCTAATCCTGTTAGTACGTCTGACCAAAAATAACGCTATGGTGTATTTAACTTCAAAACCTCATCAGTAATAAAGTTCTGCTTCTTCCACAGTGTTTGCTGTCTGGAGCCTTATGATACCTCTAGTTCAGCAACACTCCAGCAAATATGTTTTTAAACTAGTTAATAAGAATCATTAGGAATAATAGAAAAAATAGATCCTTTTGTGTTAAATACAGAATCTTTCTTCTCTGATCTCATAAATTGCCTTTGATTTCTCTTGTTCCAGACTTCAGCTCAAAAGTATGTGAATGTAATAAGACTGAAAAAAGCATCCAGTCAATATGTTGGTACGTGTCGATAAGGAAGCACCCTTTTAATGAAGTCACACAGTGAGGGGGACTAAACGGAGGGTCAGCAATGCTTGCACATGGCACAAATGCACAACTAGCAACTGTGCATTTAAAATCGGTAACTCAGGGTCTGTAATACAGCACAAGTAGAGGAAGAATAGGAGACTTTCAAAATAGTGGGGTTTGTGTTCTTTGAGCTTGCCTTCTGCTACTTGAACTTCCAGGGCTCAAACTTGGAAGGTCATCTGTTGTTAAGCTTGGTTACTCCTCATATTTGTCCATTCAAGCCCTAATCCTGAGACCCTTTCCTCTAGAGAACCATTCCCATCCTTATCTATCTTCACAAGAGGATGGGATGTCTATCTCAATTCCTGTTCTCTTTGTGCAGTAACTTCAAGTGAATACTTCTCAACTTGACTGAATTTTAAATGTTTATATGAAGTACTCTCTAGTAAAAACCCTTTCTGTTGCTAGTTATAATGTTTACTTCTACCTTTCTGTTGTAAAGGTGAGCAAAAGTGTGTGTGGGGGTAGGGGAGGTGGAGAAGGAACTGCTGTTTATTGACTGCTGTTCGTAAAGTCACAAGAATAATTTTTGTTTCGTGAGGCTCAGGACAAGATCAGTGTGAGAGATGGGATTCTCCAGAGCCTGCCTTCTCCGCAATGCCATAGATACCCAAATAGGAACTAATTTTCTTTCAAATAGCCTTAATTCCCACTCCGTGCTTGCATGCCCTTCAGGGAGAGGACAACTACAAAGCTAAAGAAATAAGAGCTTAGCTTTTACAGAATGTATGGTGTCAGGGGCATAGGGGAAGGCAAACACATGTTGTATTAATAATAATGAGAATGAGAAGGAACGGTATGAATCTAAAAACAACATTCAGCAATTTTTGCAAATGTAACATTACCAAGGTTTACAATTGCACCAGATATAATTTAATATAAATTCTTTATATCTGGAGTTAGCCAGAGCATAAAATATTCATCTTACTGAAAGCTTCGGGTAATAATTCCCCTGGAAAATAAATATATGCAAAATATTTTCAGAAAAATGGAAAAATTTTTGATTTGGTGAAAAAGCCTTTTTTAGTCATATAGCATTTTAACTAATCAGCTCTGTAGGACCTGGTTAAGGTGTAGTCCAATACTTTGGCTTGCAGAAGAACCCTGCAAGATGGGCTTCATTAACTGCAATACCCATTCTTGCAGATTGTTTCTGAAATCTCAGAGAAAAAAATTCAATTGTTATGAAGTCATTCAGAACAGCAGAACTCTGACTGTCAAGTAATACCAGATCCTGTATTTTGTAATTTGGTTACTGTGATTTATTATGTCTTCTGATGTTTCCAGTGCTTTTCTCTATGCATTTTTCTCAGTTAAGTAAATTTGATAAAATATACCATCACATGACAATAAAAGAACTGATACAGAAAATAATTCATAGTGTAGTATTGATGAAATGCTTGGTGCAGTAATAGCAATATGTCATCAATCACCTGTGTTCATGTTCGATGGCATCATATAAACTAATTCAGAATGAATGTCCTTTGCTTTAACCTTTGTTGTATTTGCAACTTACTCTAGAGGAAAGTAATACTCCTTCATTAACTGGTAGGTGTGAAACATTCCCTATCAAGAGGGTAGAGGAGGAGGCAAATTAAAATTGGTTTCAGAATGTGTCCTCAGTCAAAACCGGTCTTTCTCTGCAGTCTCATAAACTGCGTAAATTATTATTTTACATTTCAAAGGGTGTGTAAGTGAATGAATCTTTGTATTTTGCTCTTTTTGTTGCTTTTCTTTATACGTATTCAAATGTACATATAAAAAAATCAAGGACACATCAAATCTTTGATCTTGCTACAGCTTTAATTCTTAAGAGCCTATATAAGACCGTGGTTTACATTATGCATTAAGGTACTTGTAATTAGGAACTTGTGGTAATGACCCATTCGCAGACAAAGTAGCACTGTTCCTTGTTTTCCATTAACTGCATTGAGAGTTTATTTGCTGAGAATTGAGTTTAATTTGATTAGCAGGAATTGTGAGACATTTGCAACACAAGGTATATTAGCATAGCACTTTGTAATGAGAGCCAAAAAGCATTTAGGGGAAGAGCTAATTATTGGAGATTTTCCTTCTTTTAATAAGGAACATCTAGCTAAATTTTAATACTCTGCTCTCAAAACCCCTTAAGCTTTAACTACTGGCTTAAAAGAAAAAGAAAATGGGTTGCAAAAGTTCAGTAGATGTTTTCTGAAAGTCACCATTGAGTAAAATCCACCAATTTACTAAAGAAGGAATTCATTTAATCTGAAAATTTGGCAGCACCAGCAGGTTTTTTCCATATTTTTCAATTTATTAAGCTGATAGCAGTATATGTTTATTACAGAGGAAAGATATTCACTGTGTTCAGCAAGGACCGCCCCCCCCCCCCCCCCCCCTTTTCTTTCCCCCCAAATGTAACAAAAAAGTGCTTGTATACTGACCTGACTGGAAGCTCTTGTAATGCTCATCTCAAAATCCTGTGGAGACGCTACTAATTCTGTTAACTTGCTGTGAGGGCTTTTCGTTGGTTTTAGCTACCTAGCAATTTTTTTGTTCAGTCTGTTGAGTAACTTTCTGTCCAAGCGCCTATCGCGCCTGTTACACGGGGGTAGTGTGCCTGGGTTAGCCAAGATGCCTCAAAGACTCGTCCTGCTCAGAGAACGCAATGAAGATGCTGTTGCCTCTGTCGAGTCAGTTCCTCTCTGTACTCTGCGAGTTCCTTGGAAATAGCCATTGGATTGTTAAGAATCTAGGTGAAAGTCTGGTTGAAACATATTTTCAGTCAAATATGATAGTCAAAGACCAAGTCCCAGGTCTGTAAAAGGTATCTTAGTACTGGAGAATATTGAAACAAACTTTATAAAGTTTAAGTCAAATCAAATTATTTATTGATAAAATGAAATCAAATACATAGGACCCATAAGGAAGATACTGGTAATTTGTTCATGGAGAAAAGCGTTTTATTCTTAGTAAAGTGTTGTCCTTCTCAAGAACAGGTACTCATCTCTTCTGGAAATAATTTTCACTATTCTACCCTTAATTCTTCTCCTTCTTTTGTCATTTGCATAAGCTGGCAATCAGGAGCTAACTACGTTCCTTAAATAGGGTTTCTTATCATTCTGGAAGTGTTCCAAGGTAAAGTAGCCGCTTTATTAAATGCACAGTGGCTTTTCTTCCTCATGTTCTCTCTGCTAGCTCCAAACCAAACATTCTTGATCTGGATTTTGTTCCTTCATGTGTAACCTAATTCATTGTAGGTTTAGTTATGATGTTAGCAAATAACCATGTCTTTGTTGAACAGGAATGCAATTGAAATCACAGCGAACTTTAACCCAAAGCTATGTATATTTTTACGCATGCTATGAAACCCCTAGAAAATTTTGGAATAGATGACAGCAGTTTGACTGCCATCAGCTGCTGCACGGTGCTGAAAATCCAGACCACAATTTTATCTACTTTACCCAGATCCTGTTTTGTTTCTGCTCAAAACAAATTCATGTTCTGAGAGCTAGAGTTCAATTACTGAGTTTAGTACTTAAATTATGGTTGAATCCTATAATTAACATAATTTTTTTAGTAATTAATTAGTTGTGCTTACTAATTTTTTATAATAATAACTTGCTCTAGATTTCTTTATTTGGAGTTTTGGCATTGTAGTGACATTACATTATTAATTCTATTTACATTACCACTAGAACCTCATTCTTTCTCTTTCTTTAACAATAGTTACTTTGCTACAGCCTGCTGCCGTTTTTTTTTTTGTCTTTTGCTTAATTCTCCTGGTTTGACTGGAGAGAAATTGCAATTACAGTTAGCCAAATACGGAAAATACATTTCTCCCCATCTTCTAACATTAGTATTTGCTTGAAGTTTTGAACAAATTTGATCAGAGTTCATTTGCACCTGCTTTGTGTTTGCTTTTCACAAATACTCTAGCAGATGAGTTTACTGGTATTCGGTGAGCATGCTGGCAGCAAGTTTTCAACAAATATTTCAAGATATTTGCAGAAAAAGAATTTTAACTTTGATTATCCATATAGGGCTAATAATAACACTTATTTTATGGCGAGGCAGAGTCTCATAATTGATTTGTACATTTAACTGAGACTGCTCACAAACAAACTTCAACTCAGCTGAAGAATTGATCACAAAACGTGTTGAGAGCAATTAGGAGGATTGCAATGTTTCTCTACATCTTGCTGCTGCTTTTCTCTGCAACGTCCATTGCACAATATATGCATTAAGAATTATTTAACCACCTTCATGATGTAAACTAAACACGTTAACCCAACAGCTGAAATTACAACACTGTTTTGCCTCGATTACTATTTGCAATAGTGTATTTGCACACAGTGTATCCATAGGCTATAGTCCATGTCGGTGAGCATCTTGTCTTGTTGCTAAGCAAAATGTAAAGAAAACAGGCTGATAAGCATATTAGGAGAATTTGGACTGTATGAATCCTTCTCTCTCTTTTTATCCACAGTGAATTTTATATTTACCAACTGCTCTGCTAGACTTCACTCATGAATGGGAGGGAAAGGAAATGGAAGTCACAAGAAATATTTCCTAGGTTTGAGTGCTTTGTGCAGCGCACAGCTGCTTTCCTTTGAAGGCCCCCCTCTCACTTCTCTGCACTTTCTGGCCTACCAAGGGGATTTCATGCTGCAGTCTCTTTAGGTATAGTAGACATGTTCCCTTTGGGCACTGGGAAGCTACGGGAACATCCCGTGGGGCAGAAGAGCAGCACGTAACCCCCAGCAAGGGAGTAGAATTAATGTCACTCCTCTCTAGCCGTTACTGCGGTTCCCTTTTTAGCTCTATGTAGTGTTATCTCAATCCTAACAAACTACAATCCTTCTCAATTAGCGAGTGAGAAAAATATGTAGACCTCAGTGGCATCTGGCTCACAAGAGTAATTTGTCTTGCTAGAGTTATGTCAGCCGGGCTTTTCTCTCCCTCATCTGTGGTACTTCAGAAACCAAAGTGCGGGGCTAGTGTGTATTTGTTTCTCTGTCTTCTTGCCTCGTGACCGCTGAACAACTGTTGGTGTGTTCATCACTGTAGTTTCCCTTTGTTATTATTTGTTGTCTCCAGTTTGTGTGGTTTTGTTGAAATTTGATATTTTCAGTGTCTTTGGTTTGGTTTTCCAGTCTTTTAGTTGTTGATGCTGCCACCATTCACCCTGAAATCAAAATAAGTTTTCTTTTTAACCAAAGTGTTTACAGACTACTCCAAATGTAGCCCAGCAGGATTCTGGTCTCAACTGAAATTAACTGTCGTACATAGGATTTGTTTATCTCTTCACATCCGTCTATCACAGATGTTTGTCCTTTGGCTTGTTCCTTTTTCTAATTAATTTTTGGTTATAGTTTGAAACACCTTCTGTCTAACTAATTTCCCCCAAAATCAAATAGTTCATTTCTTTCCCCTTCACCTACAGCGATTCCCCCAAACTGAATGTTATTTGCTTCTGCTTGAAAGTGACCTTTGTGTTCATCTGTTTCAGATAACAGAGTTGTTGCAAACATACGTAGTTTGATGCTATACTATTTCTTATTATTCCTGAATTACAAATCCGCACGTGCTATACTGAGTGTTAGACACCATTACCTGTAAAGACTGACACAGATTGTATGATGAGGATGGTGGAGCTCATTTTCCGTATTGGTGCCCAAATATTTCTCTCTGTGGTCACTACTAAATTATAGGTAGATAATTGAAAAAATCAGAATACTAACAAAGGCAACCCTGACCAAAGCAATGAAAGTGACAGGCAACCAGCAACTTTTAAAGCATATAATTTCCTTATTTTCTAGACAGTTCATGGAATGCACAGAAAGAAATTGATTTCCCAAAGTGACGTCTCTGACAAGCATGGAAGACGACTGAAATTTGACTACTGAAGCTGTTACCAACTTCAGCTGTCTGTCTGACCAATAGATACTACTACCACTTAAGATAAAGGCATTGCTGAACTACGGCTTTCAGACTGTGTGCACTGGTTAACTTAAATACTCCGGCCAGCTAACTCTGGAAAGTACAAGGCCAGGAGACTGTGTCAGGAGACTGTCTACCAGGAGACCGGAGCAAAGGGCTGCAGAGATGCTTCAGAGGACATGCAGACGATAGTAAACTGCAGAGCACACATGAGGGGGGCAAACAGATAGATTCTGGTTTTTTAAAGGACCAGTGTAAAATGGGTTTGTATAATCCCTCTTTCTGTTTTCAGGTTTTCCACTGCTGCACTTGCACTTTCTCATTGAGTTCTGGGCAGCCTCTCCTTGCAAAGTCAGGAGAGATTCACGGAGAGAAACAGAAAGCATGTAGGAGATAGCACAACCACCTCTGCAAAGTAACTATAATAGCTGTGTGACAACTCATTGATATGCAAGTGCAGCTGTTGAAAATGGTGTAAACTCAGAAACGAAAAGAAGATAATTTGACAGCATTAAGAGGAAAGCTAATACAAGGCTGATGGTAGAAAAAAGCACTTCGTTTAATTCTTCAGTTCTTTGAGTTATTCGAGGAAGTGTGTAACTTTACTTCTTAGTTTAGCTACTTTGCTGAATTGCTGTAGCTGATTGCCCTCATCGTATAAGCATAGTTATTCCAGTACAGAATTCCTTAGTGATGCTATGAGGTGACTGTGGCTTCAGGACTGATTCTAACGGTGGCACATGTGGTTTAAATCATTTCTGCCTCCAGCTCACCCAACAGCTGGGTTTCCTCTTGCTCTTCAGTTACACTAGGATGATCTTCTACCTGATTTTTCTCTGAACTAGTGATGTGAAATAAGCTGGATTTAAGAGGGGAAAAGAAATAACACACACAGAGTGGAGGTGGTTGAGTCCTTTTGGGGATGGGGCAAGGTGGGACTTGGAACATTCTGTAGTTTTGCTTTAGATGTTGTTAAAAAAGTTAGGGGTTGGATTTAAGCATTTTTTTTCAAGACAAATTGATATGTAATCGATGCATTTCTTCAGGTAATCAAAGCCTATGCCCACAATATTTAAGTCACAATTACAATAAGGAAGTTTTCTGATAATCAGCCTTACGATCGTTTCTTTTTATGTCACCTCATTCTTCCAAATTAACATCTTTATTTCCATGAGCTTTTGGAATTATGTCTGTTAGCATCATTTGCATAGACATAATTTTATTTTGGTAATGATGAAAGTTTTCTGGTTTTCTCATTCCTGTATTATGAGCTGCCTTATAAGGTTTCCACAATGGCAAGTAACATGTTAAGTGTGAGTACAGGGGAATAATAGAGAAGACACAACTACCTCCCTTTCCGACAACAGGATAATAGCTATCAATGATCCCCTCCTTGAAAGAAGAAATTGAATATGCTTCTTCACAAGTAAGAATACCAGAAAAATCAATAATACGTTTTCTACTAGTCAGACTGTCCTAGTATCCTTTACAGTGGGGAAATCAAGGAAAATGTTTTAACTATTTTGAATTCTCTTTGCACAGAAAAATGACTGTGGAAAAAAATGTGAAGTGTTTCTCTGACACTAGGTTTTCTGTAGCATACACAGCAGTAAAAAATAATTTAATTGTGTAATACTTTCTAGGAAATATGTCTTTCAAATATTCTAGGTAGTGAGGGATGTGAATATTTTTTTAAAAATAAAAAGCTGGAATTTGTATCATGCTCTAAATGCAGACAGAATTCAGATTGAATCGATTTCTTGTAGAAGTTATTTATCCCACATTTTTCTATAGAAAATTCTCAGTCACCAGAAAGCAGCGAATGCCTCACTTCTTGCACTGTAAGTTGCTGGGGGTGTGAGGGTGGTCGTTATTTTTTTCTTGTGTTTCTAATGTAAATTAAAGCCTAATTTTTGTTTTAAACTTCTCTTGGGTAGTCTGTTGGACCTCTTTTATTTGTGACTCGTTACAGTGGTCTCTTGCACATCAGCAGCACTGGGTTTTCCTATGTGGCGGTATGGGAAGGTCTGGAGTCTCAGAGACTCAGAAGAGAGAAGCTAAATTTCAGGGGCAAAATATATGGATCTTAAAACACAATGCAGAAGGCTACTAACTTTGCTGCACAGGTTTGAGTCTGAATCAGGCATTCCAAATTGAACTTAGAATTCGAATGTATACTTTTTTCTTTTGATTTTGGACTTACTTGACTGGAAAATGGACTACTTGGTTTCTTTGCGTTTGATTCAAGATATTTGCATTTCTATTATTTGCAGATAGAGAACACAGACCTCAAAAACTAAGGCTAAAGATAATAATTGATTGCCTTGTATAACCTTTTTAGCTTTACTGGATCTCCTGCTAGTTGCTTGCTTGCTTTGATTTTTGTCGTATCTGTAAAGGTCCTTAACAGCTCTTCTGAAGATCTAACACTATTGTACGAGAATCTATTATAATAATTTGTCTCCTGACTGTTGCTATAATTACTCTAAATTGTGTTCCACAACAGGCAGAGGGACATTAGGTTTACGAAAAGAAATACTATGTTCCTTTTTCTATTGCTCACACAAAAACCTTGCTTTTTTCCTTTGCTGCTGATTAGTTGCATTGTATTTAACCTTCAGAAGTTTAGAGGTTGCCACAGAATGGAGAACTTCTTTCTCTGGCCCTCTGATGGTGCTGTTCTGAAAGTACTTTTCCATTCACTATACAATTGGTCAACGAACAACACTAATGATATTGGAGAGAATGCTGGAATTCAGAGTTTCTGTATGCAGAATTAGCAGTTCAGAGGCGTGAGATTCACTTAGGACAAGTTCATATGAAAATTTACAAAGGCTGTGGGGCTATATCATTGGCAAGAAATAGTTTTAAATTATTTCATTGGCTATTAAGATGGAGAAAATACTAAAGATGTTACTGAATCACAGGTTAATTGGTATTGTTACTTGTCTGATAACAACTTTGCTTTAGATTGGGATTTTGATATACATCTGGAAGGCTTAGGTTTGCTATTCCACCCACTGTACCAGCATTTTATGGAACAAAAGTATCTTTTTTCCTGATATAGTTTTCTAGGGGGAATAATATAAGCAATAAAACTGTTGAAATGTCAAAAAAGTCACTCTAACAGCATACCTACAATGGCAAAATTTGCCGCATTCTACAAAATGCGATTACTCCCAATGGTCATTTTAGAGTAATAAGATACTGAAAATGTAGTTTTAAATATATTTTTTAAATTAATTTAGAAATGGTAACTATAGGGAAGAAAATTTCTCACTAATTTTAGACAGGAGTGTGTGTACCTTTGCAAATTTTTGTTTATAGGAAACCAGGAATTCTGACTGATGTGTTTGCACAATGATATTGTTACAGGAGCAAAAGAAATCCAAAAGACCTTTGAGAATCAATCCAGATTTTGCTAAATTGGAACTCAAATAGGCATTGGAAATATTTGAATCGCCAACGTTCAATAACTGACTTTTCTTTAGAATGTGTCTAAATTATCTAATCCTTTTAATTAAAGGCTATGTTAATAATTACACTTGAAAGTTGATTGATTACAGAAAACAATCCCGGTAGGTTCAAGTATGCTTAGGTTAATTGAAGAGCTAAGCTTATGAAGGAAAGATTTGCAGAAGGCTGTATGCAGGCACTTTTCTCCTTTCTGGTGAGAAGAATCTATCACTTTTTTTGTGTCTTTTATAGCACAAGTTCAGAACTTGACAGCAATAACCTTCGAACTGTATCTACATGAATCATACATTATGACTTCAATGAAAGATGATCTCATGTGAGATTCTTTTGGTCACATTTCAAAGACTTATTCAAACTATATGAGGTTTTCTAAGAACGAAGGATAAAAGATATTTTTTTTTCCCAGGACCTGGTTCAATAAAGCCTGCAGGCTTAAGCATGTCATTGTAAGCCTGTGACTGGATGTGTGCACATAAATGAAATCTTAAAATAATCTTTACAACAGGTGTATTCTTATGTACTTTGCTAAAGAATGACTTTAGAGACTTAATTAAAGAGAAATATTTTTGATTAATTAGTGAAGTCTCCTGCTCAAAACTGGCAGGAGATTCATGCCTGAGGTTTCATTTTTATGTCAATAGTGTATCCCCAAAATGTTACAGAATAAATATGGTGCAAAATATGTTTAAAAGTTATATGATGGGTATTTTGCTCATAAGCTTCGTAATGAAGGTATTTATCTCTCCATTAATTAAGATATATTTGCAGTTTCCCAAGAAGTTCTACAAGACATTAAGGTGGCTAACAGTCTTTGTCACATCTCATGAAACATGTCATCAGTGTGATGTATCTAAACTAACATTTCTTAAAACAGCATTACTAGGGGTAAACAAAGTTCAAGGATTTTTCAAATCCTTTTTCTGTTTATGCATAAGAGAAATTTAGGGCAATGCTTATTGTCATGAATAAGAAAGTATTCTTAGAATCTAAGCTGCCAGAATCTCCAAAGCACACACTATAAACATTTCACTTCTATGGTGACAGCTAAGTGAAGATGCCTTGCTCATTACCCATAAAGAATATGTGGCACAGATGAGCTCAGAATGTAAATTTGTAAGGAAATGGAGAAAATATAATTCATTTTTCGTGCAGAAATATGTTGGTTTTTTCCAGGCTGAAAGATTCATAGGAAATTAATTAGTGGAAATCTAGCAAATATGTTGTGTTGGTAATACTGTAAAAATACTTTTCAGTGCCAAAGGAAATAAGAGGGGCTAGAATCATTGCAGTTAAATGGAAAATGGGAGGAGCAAATAGGTCCTCACTTATAGCTGTTTATTATAGGACTTTTAAATAAATAACAGAAATTAGGAGAAATGTAGAAGAAGGATATGTAGTTTACTGAGATGTGGTATGACATGCATTAACTATGTGTGAAACTTCACTAGAGCTTCTGAAAATTTGTTAGCATTTTTAAATTTTTTTTTTAAAGAGAAAAAAAATAGTTGCATTCAGTGCACTTAAATATCTGTGTGCACTTACCAAAACTACAGTCATTTCAATGACATACTTAATTTTCTTGAAAGATGAGGGATTTACTGCAGTGCAGAGAAGCCCATTTGTTTACTAGTAGGTGAGTTCAGGCAGCCATGATTTAAGTTTCCCAGAACACTAAGAAGCTGGTTGGTATTTCTGGAGTCGTATCCATTATTTACATCGCTGTGAGGATATTTGCAGCAATGTCACACTAACCTCCATGAATTCTTGATTGAGAATTAAAAATTAACAATATGGACTGATGGGAACACTGGTATATAGAGACAAGTCATTTTAAAACAATCACAGTGTAAGAAGGCTGTCAGGAACACAAATACACACGCACACACACACACAAATCTGAGAGTAACATTTAATGCTGTAGGATTTCCACAGAGGACTAATTCCATGCAACCCCCTGCCCTTCACACCTACCACAGAACTAAGGCTTGAGAGTAGCTTACCATTTTCTTGGATTTCTAGATTTGCTAGTTTGTCTAAACTTCCCCCAGCCGTGGAAATGAGATTCAGATTAATATCTGAGCTACTATTTACCTCTACCAGGTAATGTCGCTTTGCCTTCTAGCGAAAGACCGGCCAGTCAGCCCTAGCAGCCGCTCTTCCCCTGTACTGCTCCCCACCCTTCTAGCAAGGGTCCATTTACCTGTGCCTGACTTTGTGGGGTACAGGGGTGCCTGAGTGAATCAACAGAAATGGACATCCACAGCACTTGTAGGGATAACAGGCAGCCTAGAATCAGTGAAATCAAATCACAGGTGACAGCCTCATTTCATTAGACTGTGGAATAATGATGATGATTATTCAGAAGAACAAAAGTGAAAAACAGGTCTCTTGTATAGTTTGTTTCTTAGTAACAGCTAAAGTAGAAACTGCCTGTGATGCCACGACTCGTACTAAACATTGCCACCATTTTATGAACTACTTCCGTTAGTCTGGTGACCTCAGCCTTGTTTGCTTTGATACAGGTTTTAATTTTTTTACTCCTGAAATGTCACCTGATAACTTGGCCATCGTTTAAACCAGTCATCGCCCTTATAATTAAATAAATATCAGAGGTAAAAATTGAGCATTACGTATACACACAGCTTATGTACAATGTCGCTTTCCAAGGGCCAAAGCCCACCATGCTTTCCACATCAGTGCGTGCTTGTGTACCCCTGTGTGGCCCTGGATCCAGTTTGGCTGTGGTTTGGTGCATTCTTTGTTGCTTCAGCGATGCTTTTGTTTTCTTTTTATTTTAAAATGGTAACTTACCCCTAAAATCTCCTTTAAGTGAAACTGAATTTACATTTGTTTTTTATTGATGTGACTTCTCTCTACAGAATCTGTTTTTTGGGTTTTTTGCTGGGTTATCATCTTGAACTGATGGAGCCCTGTAATGTTCCCTTGGTCTAAACAGATGTAAGGACCTGATTCAGGGTTCACAGGCAGGAGAGCTTTCATCTGCTTTGAAAGAGTCACACCTGGATTGAGACCAGCATATACAGGTCAAGCAGAGTTGGCTTAAACAAGTAAGTGAAGAGTCTTCATTTGTCTGCTAGAATTTTGTTTATACAGTAATATAAGCACTTTGTGAAAAACAGAAATGGAAGCCGAGATGCAAGGAGGTCACCTTTGGTACTGGTACTCCTTCAGAAGCCTCACTTTTTTTTTTCTTTTGTCAAAATGAAAAAATGATTGTCAGAAGATGCTATTCCAAGATCCTTAGTTTTCTCTGGATAAAGCAGATCTGGAGGCAGTTCTGACTTTAGTATTAGAGCCACTGTAAAGTATTGGAGGTTATATCAGGGGTGTTTAATTGAAATTAATTGAAAAGCTTTCACATGGACTTCTTAATTTTTTCAGTCATTCACTGTGCATAAATCCTGGAGCAGAGAGGTTAAAGAAAAGCTGATTTACTTTTGAACTTTTTTTGTACACAGGGAAGATTCCCAAAGACAAAGCCATTTCTGCAGGACCCTTGAGAGACACCATTTGTTGCTGGATTTTATTACATTGTTCAGATTTAAATTCTGAAATGTACAGAATATTATATATCCTGCTTTTTAACCATACCTTTAAAGACAGAGGATCATCTCATGAACAGAATAGGTGTTGCTTATTGACAGTTTCTGCTTCTTAATGAAGGCTTTCAGTAGCGTCCATATTTAAAGTATTTTACATAATTCATTGCACTATTTTCTTACTGCCCTAGGAAATTATAAGCATCTCTTGCTGTGATCTTTCACTGCAAGGATTAAGACGCTTTTAATATTCATAAATTTTAAGAATTCTAATAACTGTTGTGTCGGTGAGCTCTGGATAATGGTCAGAAGTGACAGAGGAGGCTGCGAAGTTAGCTCATATATCACCACTGATAGTATAACTGCTCTGAGTGAGCATTTATGACTGAAATTTCAAATCTATTGACTGTCATAGTTCACAGAAAAGAAAGCTCACCAGTATTAAACATACAGCCAAGAGACAGGTATAAACCTACTAACAACGAGAAATCCAGAGTAAAGGATTTAAAATAGCTTTACATATAGGTTTGAAACACTGAGTGATATAGCTCTTTTATTTTGTACGCCTATCAGAATTGAAGAAACCACAGCTGTAGCTTAGAAACAGATGAGAATTTCTCTTAGGAAATGCTTATGCAAAGAGCTTTTTACAGCCCTGTCACAGTTTAAATGGACTTTCAAGCTGTGCTGATGTTAAGTCCCCTGTTTGGGGCCAGAATGATGGAAGAATTGCTATACATTTCCCAGCTACAGTGACTGTCTTTTTGTCAGAGGTTAGGTATTTAAAAATACAATTCAAAATTCTGAATTTTCTGACACATGGAACTTATGTTCTCTGTAGCTAACTCTTACGGTACTGAGGCCTTTTACAGAATTCATTTTCTAGCATATGCCCCAAATACATTAAAATTAGTTGAAAGAAAGTACTTTAAGTAGTTAAAATTAACCAATACTGACCAAAAATTTTAAACTTCTCTGTGAAGTAGAGGGCCTGTGTATTGCTTTATCCTGTTGAAGTACCTCACTGCTTTCATCATACTGATCTATCCCTAGCCCTTTTTTTAATGCACTGTCAAACATGTTGTTGCTATGAGATTATTAAGAAAGTGCTTATTTCAGTTTAGCAGTCATGTCTTTCCTTTAGGCTATGCACATTTTTACCACAGAAGTCCATAATGTCAGTTGTAAAATTCAGTTGCCTTCTGGAGAGCGCCACAATCGGGCACGCTAGGTGAAATGTTCTCTACATAAATAAGACCCCTGTCCGCTTCCCCAGAACAGCTTGAGGAGAGAAGTCTTCTTTTGTAGCATATCCCAAAGATCACCAAGACCAGGCTCCAGTGGACTAGATAGGAAATGTTGCCTTGCTAAGAATATCCTGACAGCAACTCACTATTTAAACAAAAATGGGAAGCTGAGATCAAGGACCTCAACAGTCTGAGACTGGCATGGTATGACATAAGGTGTAGAGAGGAAGAAAAAAATTTGGTTTAAAGAAGACCCGAACAACAGGGATTTATGGGTCAAAATGTCTTATATTTTACCTTTGTACATCAACCTGTACCAGTCCTCCTCCCTCCCGGTCAGCAAGCTACTGCCTTGTCTGCTAACTGTAGTTTTTGGAAGTATTTATGTCTTTCTCCTATACAGAGTTTACTGCAATAATCTCATACTAGTTTAACAGAGCTATAGATAACCACAGCCAGCTCTGAATCCTCCCAGGAAAAAGATGGAAAAATACTTGATTATTTCTACCTCGGTGTAACAGAGCAACATGAACTGGAGATATAATCAAGCTGTGAAAGTCAGGAATAAATAGGCAGCTTACAAATGGCATTGAAAATGCTCTATACTGATGAAAGGAAAAAAGATTTGTTTTTTTATTGTTTTGGTAGCTTTGGGTTGATTTTAAAAATGAGTGGTGTGTTTTGATGAGGATGATACAGAGTAATGGCTTTTGAAAGTGCAGTAGCTCTTTTCTTTAAATGTTTGCATTTTAGACTGAATTTATTAGACTGGGCTTTTTTGTTTGGCTGATTTTGCCTCACCTCATACAATGACAACCAGGACTAGCTCTAGCTTAGTGCAGCACAGGAAGGTGGCACTAATATGTTAACATCTGTTCACTACAGCAGAGGTGCAACGACCTTGGTGTATCATCATTAATTTCCCCAAAACAAACCATCCAGAACTATTGCTAGTAGAAACAATTTGAAGAACATCAGCATATAGTCAAACTTATTTAGTCTTTGACATTGATAGAAGGGTTGTTGCTTTTCTGACTGGAACTCATCACGACCACAAAGGCAGGGCCCTTGCTTTACCTAAGTGCTGCAGAAACATTCGGCACGCTGGGGACACTTTGACTCACCCCTGTAAAAAGTGGAAATGAGCGTCCAGACTTTAGAAAACCTTGGCTAACTTCACAGGCTTCCTTTCTAATCAGAATACATGTGAGCATTGACAAAGACTTTTGTCTTCATTTCTGTGCCTCGCAGCCTCAAAGCACAACTGTATAAATTATGTAGGAGGCAACACGTCCCCCTGGAATATGGGCGTTTATGTACGTACCGGGCCAGTTCTTCAACGAGTAGAAACTGGCAAAGCTGAACTGGCTACAGCCATGCTGATACCTGTCACTTGAGGAGCTGGCCCGTGTATTTTGTGCTGCTTCCTGTTATTGTCCCTCAAAACAACAAACATCTTTCAAACTATTCACTTAAAGATGTTAACTGGTAATGATATGACTGGTGTTGTCAGTAAGGATACTGCGTTCATAAAACAGTTTACTTCGGAGGGGACCTCTGGTGGGCTAACTTCAAATCAGATCATGTCGCCCCCATGGGTGGGGGCCACGGGTGCCCCAGACCCATCTGTCCCCCCATGCGCTGGTGGCCAGCACTCGCCAGGGTCTGGCATAGGTGGTTTGGCGTGGTTTGAACCACCTGCGGGGCTGCCAGCACTGCCCCGCTCTCGCCCGGCCAGCTCTCGTGAGAGCTGCCGCCCGGTCCCTCGCACAGACGGCCTGGGGGCGCGGGGGGCGTGGAAACTCCCTCACACACATGGCTGTTACCTCACGCGCCTCGCGCTCCTCACGGCACACGGCAGCTGCTGCTGCTTGTAGCATCGCCTTCCCGCGGTCTGAACTGGTGACGTTTGGGATCTGTCACTGCTATGGCATCTTCACACAACTTGTGTTTTCCAAACAGAGGCGATTCTTGTTTGTTACATGATAAACCTCAAGGAAACAAAAGGTAGTGGGGTGTCGTGGTTTAACCCCGGCCGGCAACCGAGCCCCACACAGCCGCTCGCTCAGCCTCCCCCCCACCCCCGGTGGGATGGGGGAGAGAATCGGAAGAGCAAAAGTAAGAAAACTCATGGGTTGAGATAAGAACAGTCTAATAATTGAAATAATAATAATAAAAACAATAATAAATTGTAATGGAAAGTAAAACAAGACAGAGAGAAACAAAACCCCGGGGTGGCGGGGGGGAGGAGCAAACCAGTGATGCAGCCGCTCACCACCTGCCGACCGATGCCCAGCCAGTCCCCAAGCAACAGTCGCTGCCCCCCCCAGCCAACTCCTCCCAGCTTATATACTGAGCATGACGTCCCATGGTACGGAATATCCCTTTGGCCAGTTTGGGTCAGCTGTCCTGGCTGTGCCCCCTCCCAGCTTCTTGCGTACCTCCTCGCTGGCAGAGTATGGGAAGCCGAAAAGTCCTTGACTTAGTATAAACACTGCTTAGCACCAACTAAAACATCAGTGTGTTATCACATTATTCTCATGCTAAATCCAAAACACAGCACTGTGCCGGCTACTAGGAAGAAAATTAACTCTATCCCAGCCGAAACCAGGACACAGGGTGTTCCCTTGAGCACTGGCATTTTTCTAGTCAGCTTTACCAGATTTCCAGAGCAGCCTCAGGGGTAGAGGAGGTGAGGGCACAGGGAGGTGATTGAAATTCATTAAACTCCTGAAAGTTTCCAGAGACGTGGACTTCCTTGGAGCTCCAAGCCACAGTTCATTGTTAATGGAGTTATTGGGTTAAGTTCATCATAATGTTTGACCTCCTGTTTAGGAGCCTGATGATGTGTGAAAGCCTCGCTGCCAAAGAGGAGTGATGGTGATGCAATTTTAGGGGCTAATGATTCTGCTGACCTAATGTCCTCATACAGCTGCTTTCTATTACTGTCGCTTAACTGGGACACGGTAGGCTCAAGGGACTGACTTTCTATAATGAGCTAGCTGTGCAATTATGGCAGCTACTGCAGGACACCGGAGCTAAATCCATCTCCTTTTTTGCTTTATCATCTACTTTTATATTATTCTGTCATAACATGGACATTCAAAAAAATTTGAGTTTATTGCTCCTAGGTGAAATGAATAGTGCTAATAGCGCTGCTGGGCTGTTGTGAGGCAGGGATGGTAAGGGGATTGTTTCATAGCTAGCTTTTTGTGCTGTCCTCTCGCCTCAGTACTCTATAGCCTTACAAAATTATTGACACATGAAAAAAAAAAAAATCACCAGAGATCTTTGTGTTTATATTTATTATCCAGTTAATTTCCTTCTTGCTAAGTTAAGAAAGTAAGCAGGGAGCATTAATGTAATTTTTACTGGAATCCATGGAAAACCTGTAGTGGCTCAGCAGTTTACTTGAAAATGCTTTGTTCGCCTTGCATTTCAGATATAGTTTATTGCAGTTACGCTCTGGATTTTTCATAAACGTCTACTGTCTAAGAAGTACGACATCCTAGTTTTAGTTAACTTGTGGAAATTGCAAAGATTATCATAGGTCGTAATGCAGCAGTATATGTGGATATTTTGTAAAAGGTGTGGATAAAGTAGGCTTAGGTTTACTTTTAAAAGGACAGCTAACAAAGTCCATACATTTTTACCACTAACAAAAACTTTGTATTTTTCATGGTCACCTTATTATGCACTGCCATTTTCTTTTATTATTTCATTATAAGAGTAATGGGATTTATTCCCAGTATTAAAGCGGAACCATTCAGCAAGTTCTGTCTGGTGCAGGTTTCTTTGTAAAAGTGAGTTCAAATTTCAAAGAGAAAACCGTGTCATTTTCAAACTGCTTTGTAACAGACACATGAATATACAGCATATTTCACGAAGAACGTTATATTAGTTAAAATAAGTATTTGGGGGCTTGTTTTCCATTTATTTACTTATTTGGCAGAGTTTACTCAGATTACCCTACAGAAATTAAAAAAAAAGAGAAAGACATTATGACTGAAAGAGGCTTCATGCATGAAGTGAATTATCCATGATAACTACTCCACATTTTGCATACTGATTTATATAGCAGATTTAGTTGAAAGATCTTAAACATTTAGCCAGTATCAACTGAGCATCACAAGTACTGTTATGAAGTAGTTACGGGCAGATATATTTTTCACCAGCTGCTAAGATCATTGCCCGTATACTTACTGAGTTTCCATAAATTTGGAGTAATCTAATGCTGTTGTCCATAGCAGCCAGTAAACTGAGCAAAATTTAATTAAAGATACATATCTATGAAATATGAGTCTTGATTCCACCTGTTCTCCATTCAGCATATTCCACCCACGTATGTCTTTAATATATTGGATTTTTTTAATGGGCAGTCATGGGTGACAGCCGTAGATAGAATATTATGTTTAGCATTTTGGAAGACCCCAAGAGCTGGCCCTGCAGTATATTCAAGTAACTTCTCAAAGGTGCTTTCAGGAGCAAGTGCTGAAGAAGAGCATTTTACCCACACAGCTTCTGTGGGGCTGAGGACTTTGCTAGTTTTAAGTCAGGTGAGTTCCCTGCCCGGTTTGGTGTAGAGCCACACAACTGCTTATTCAAGCAGAATAATTATTTGGGGATAAGGAGGGAGCATGGAGTCGTAGGAAAAATGGCCAAGGGCAGAAGGAGAATGGGATAGCTACTTGTCACAGCAGAGTTACTTTACAGTAGCATAAAATGCCTGTGGGACTGTGGCCTGAAAGACAACACAGCCATGAACTGGCTGCCTTCGATGCTGAGCAGTTCACTTCAGCAGCAATCCCAGCTTTGGGCAAAACCTGAGAGCACTAATGAGCTCTCACTTGCCCATGGCCCATCAGCCCCAGTTGGGTTTATGAGGTTGATGCACTTCTGTGTATGTACGTGTGCGTGCACATATATTTCATTAGCTGGTTTAATTTACAGATGACTTTTTAAAATTAAACTTCAGCTTTTAAAAATATAGTTGTTTATTTTCATTGCCCAACTGATAATCCATCTGAGACTACACCAAAATGTCTCTTTTCCTAGAGGGTCTCAATTTGGCCAGCTTCCTTACTATTGTGAAGGGAGGAGTTGCTATAAATAGACCTCTTAAAGCCTTCACAGCCTGTTTAAAAAAATATCCAAGACTTTAATTAAAAAAAAAAAAGTGTTTTAGTTTAGAGCTTTATCTGAACATTAATCAGTACAATATTAAGAACACAAATGAAAAATCCAACCTACATGAGTTAACATTTTTGGATCAAGTTCCACCTTCCTGATACTCAGCCACTTTTGGACCATTAAGGATTAGATTTATAACTAGACACACAGGGTTTCTTGGTAGTCTAAGGAATGTGGATGTAAAAGTGAATTTTACTTTGCTTTCCAGCATTGCTTTTAGAAAGCAAGAAGGAGGTGAATGAAAACTAATTAATCACAACTAACTTAGCAAGAAGTTGATAGTTTTTGCATGCATATTTTTGTTTATGGTGGAGATATGCTTATGATGGAGATATTTAAATGTGTTAAAAGAACAATTTAGATTTATAGCTCTGTTTATCATGATTACTTCACTAAATTTGGCTAGATACCTTAGAATTTCACGTTTCATAGTCATAGTGCTTTAGGAAGTAAAGTATTACAATACGGTTTTGCTTTTTTTTAAATTTTGTCAACACTAAAAGTGTCAGATACTACTAAAGGGCTAGGCTTGTTGGTTGGTTTGGTTTCTTTTTTCCTTTTTTTCCTGTTCCGCTGCTCTTGTTTATCACAGCGAACCAGTGATATTGCAGGTAATTGCAATATTGGTAACGGAGTGCAGCGGTAGTGAAGAATATTCAGCATAAGGCTGGTTTCTTCACACACCTTTCACAAAATAGCTCCAACAGCTCAGGTTCTGTTCAGTGGCATAGACCGTGCATCGCAGTCAGAAATATGTTCTGAATCCTGAGGAGCCAGACTAGGGGCTGCTCCAGGCAAATGAAAAAAGGGAAAAACCAATGGGCAATCAATCTTACATCTGTCCCAACCCACAGGTGAATTCACAAATTAATAAAAGGTTGCAGCACAGCGGTTATTAAATTGTAGTTTTTAAAACTGCCTAAGCTCAATGAGACAAACCTTTAAAAGTAGTATTTCACATTTGTTTAGATAAATGCCAAGCCATTCACAAAACCTTGTCAAATTTCTGCGCTTGATCTCCTTGTCGGTGCAAATCTTAATTAGTTATCTTGTAGGTGTGTTTGCTGCAGTAGTTTCAGGACTACTTAAGCAGTGGAGGTATTGGTTAACAGTGAGAGTGACATAGTCTCTTCCAGAATTGTTCTTGTTCAGGTATTTTATGTCTAAGAAATGAAACTCTGTCTCTAAAAAGAAATGTAACTTGACTCGCTGTCTCCTGCTTTCCTAACTCTCATGGCAGAGTCTGAATGAAACATGACCTGCACGTTCAGCCGTATGTTCCACTCATTGCTACACAAAACTTCAGTCATGCTGTATGACATGAATGATACTCACGTTTGTCTTCTAACAGCCCTGCAAAAATGAGAGGTGGCTTACATACATCAAAAGCTGTATTCTAATAAAATTACTTTCTAGAATATCTGTCTGTTGAAGGAAACAGCTCTCAGGTCACTTTATTAACGTCAGTGGTGGAGGAGAAAGAAATAAAACCAATTCTGTCTTGTCATTGACAATTCCAATCTTGTTAATTTTTTTTCTTCTAGGTTTATATATTTTCTTCATTCTCAGAATCCTCTTTGGCTAACATTCCAAAAGAAATTCTAAGCCCAAAGTACAGGAGATGGTTTTCTTAAGCTTATTGTAAATGTTTATTTGCAGCAGTTTGGGGTTTTTTTAATCCCGCTTTGGAAATAGATGATAGTTAAGCACAGAAAAGATGCTCACGGAACTGAAGGACCTTTGGTTGCAGCTCTTCCTATGAGTGTTCTTGTAACATAGCACATATGCGTGCCTTATGTGAGTTTGAAACAAGATGACCTAAACATGAGCAGACAGTGAAGGACTTCCATGCATTTTCTTTCCTGGACTAGGACTGAAATAACCCTTCTCTCATTCCACAGGAACCTAGGAAGGTGGAAAGATATTAAAGGTGGAAACTGTGTTTTTTAAAATGTACAGGATTCAGGTTGATGTGAGAAGCTGAAAAACATAATAAAAAAATACCTTCTCTAGAAAAATGAGTAACACAGTAAAAGGGCTTCACATGTTGATGAGATGAGACAGTTCAGTGAAATGGTTACTGAATTTCAGGCAAGTGATACATGAGAATCCTGGCTCATAACGTGTCCCTTTCAATTTTTTCCTGCTTTTACACAGGGAATTTCTTATATGTCTAATACAAAAATGACATTAAATGAGCTTTCCAGTTTCATGTTTCAGGAGCTTTCTTCATTCAAGAAGGTTTCCTTTATTTCTTTGTGGTAAGGTGCTGGCTTGAGATACATAACAAATAGCAAACTGTTTGGATACTGTTTTAGAATGGCAAATACTGTCCTTTTAATTACGTCTGGAGAGTAGGAACTACGTATGCATGCACCTCAAGATAAGACCTTTCTAGATGCTAAAAACAGTAAACATAGTTTAAAAGACTGTTTACTGTATTTGCAGTGTTATCACCGTCTCCACGTTTTTGTCAGTATTCACGGGATTCCTTATGTAGAATGGGAAGTTCGGAATTGAGCACAACTTTCACAAGTAGCAAAAAAGCCATTTTTAAGGATGTTTCCTGTCAGTCATGTATAGCTTCTAGCACAAGAAAAATAAATAGCAGCTTCCCTGAGAAAGTGACGTAAAACCATGGGGGTTTTATGTCACAGAGGGATTACTGTGAGAAAGACAGGAATCCCTTACCCAAGCTGTGATTTCTCTTGATGAAATTGCTGCATTCTTAACTAGTACATAAAATGTCGGGGGGACAGCAAGAGACAGTAAAAGAACGGCATACTTCGTACAAATCATCGGTAAGAACAGTAGGCTATTGCAGGTAGGATGATCTAGAAAGGAAGCCACCAGCCTTATAAAGCAAGATCAAGTAGTTGTGACGGGGACGTTGTCTACACTCCAGTTCTTCCTCTCTGCTCCTCCCCTTGGCTTGTCCCCACTCCCCCCCTTCTGTAACAATTAGCTTATTATCGAAACGTAATTATAGGTACTTCCTTACCCAGGATTGCCCAGGATGGGGATGAATAAATTGCTTTTGTGTCTCGGGTGACATGGCTACAGATCTCAGTGGGTGCTCTGCTTAAGAGGCTTGATATCTGGCAATACCTTCTCGGAGGATTTAATTGAGCAATCACACTGTGACATACAGACATTTTTTGCAAAAGCCTACAGCAAAGAATGACTTCCGAACTGCTATTCTTTGTCATACACATTATACTACTCTTGTGTCTTCATTCACTGACTTCTCAAACATGACAGATGATACAGCTGCTGGTCTAGAAATTATAAGTTTCAGGAACTGGGGGAGGGGGCAGGGATGAGGGGGAGGAAGAAATCAGTCATACAAATAGAACAGTAATTCACTGCATTAAGATACATAAATAAAAATCTCTGTTAAAACTTTTAGATAATTGTCAGGTCTTCACAGACTAACAACAGTCAGCTCATTAATTTCATGAGTGTTATTTGACCTATAATATTAATTTAATGTGTTTTACTGTTTATTAATTAAACATTAGCTTGAGGAATGTCATTATTTTAAATAGAAACACTCCATCTCTGTCTACCTTTATATAGTTGTCGTGGTTTAACCCCAGCCGGCAACTAAGCCCCACACAGCCGCTCACTCGCTCCCCACTGGTGGGATGGGGGAGAGAATCAGAAGAGTAAAAGTGAGAAAACTCGTGGGTTGAGATAAAGACAGTCTGATAGATAAAGCAAAAGCCGCGCAGGCAAGCAAAGCAAACCAAGGCATTCATTCACTCCTTCCCATCGGCGGGCAGGTGTTCAGCCATCTCCAGGAAAGCAGGGCTCCATCACGCGTGACGGTGACTTGGGAAGACAAACGCCATCACTCCGAATGTCCCCCCCTTCCTTCTTCTTCCCCCAGCTTTATGTGCTGAGCATGACGCCATATGGTGTGGAATATCCCTTGGGTCAGTTGGGGTCAGCTGTCCCGGCTGAGTCCCCTCCCAGCTTCTTGTGCCCCCCCAGCCTGCTGGCTGGTGGGGTGGGGTGAGGAGCAGAAAAGGCCTTGACTCTGTGTCAGCACTGCTCAGCAGTAACGAAAACATCCCTGTGTTATCAACACTGTTTCCAGCACAAATCCAAACCACAGCCCCATGCTAGCTACTGTGAAGAAAGTTACCCCAGCTAAAACTAGTGTAACAGTGATGATTATACTGTTAAAGAGCATAGTCCCTCTGGTATGAGGATTACTTTACGGAGTTTTCAGAGATATCTCAGGATATGTTCATATCTCTGTGTCCAGGCTGGATACAGTACAATTTTCTCAGCGGTGTAGCTAGGGCTGGTGAAGTATTTCACAACATAACCCTGGTATGACTGCCTGGTAACCTGCCCTGCTGCACAGGTGTCAGCCTGGTACTGCAGTGCTCAAAATAATGCTTTTCTTAGCAGTTTCACTGTATTGAGTTATTTGTCATTTCATTTGATAATTTTTCATTAGTATGCTTGGCATAAGAATGTGCTAATGAAATTTGATAAAAATCTAAAGCTGGGAGGAATTGCTAATATAGAAGAGCCTGGTATGTTATCCAGGAAGAGATAGATGGTCTAGCAGATTGAAATAAAAGTGAATTAGTGTTAGTAATACCAAGTAAAAGGTCATGCTTCTAGGAACTCACCAGAATTCAACTGCTGAACAGGGATTTATCAGACAATAACTTGGAGAAGAAAGATATAGGTATAATATATCCAGTGGTCCAGTTGGCCACTGGATGACTGTAAAGCAACAGGAAGATATAGCTGTATAAAAGAGAAATACAGTTTTTGGACATATAAGGTAAATTATTAAAATGGAAGAGTGTTTAATTACATTGCAAGGCATTAGTGAGTCCTTGGTTGGAACAGTCACGTTGTTCAGTTATATTCACATTCCTTACATAGTTTATAGAGAGATAGGCACCTCTGAAAGCTGCTTTAGAGCGGGATGTATGAGAGCTTCAGGAAACTTGACTCCAAATTCTGGTGTTTTAAGTTAAGCTAGGTTTTGGGTATATCCTCTACAATGTGTGTTTTTAGTTATTTGCCTCCAAGAAAGATACAATTAAATTGTAGTAAGTAGACTGTAGCTCTACTGAGTTTATCGGTAGAAAGACCTTCTTGTGAGGGGACCCTCACAAGTCTGCTGACTGGCATGTTAAGGTTAATGGAGTGATAGCAGAGAATGGGTGTGATGACTTTCAGTAAGGTTTGTGTTGGAAAGGAAAAATAACTGCTAACGCTAGAGAATCTTGATGAAGAGGAATAACAAAAAAGAAGGTGATAAGTTGTTTGTAAATAAATGGAATTTAAATAAGGCAACTTCTGCTTGTGTGAGAGAAATTCTTGAACAGCCTTCAAAAATCTTATTAGTGACAAAAGATACACATTTCAAATGGAGCTGAATCCGGTTTTGAATCAGGTTAAATTAAATAACTGTTTGTGATTGCAGGTGCCTTGTTGCCATGTGACAGGAGTTCATTTCCATTCCTAAATTCCTTTGAAATCAGTTTTTGATGAATCCACAGATGTCTTCTATTGCACAGCAGCTTTGCACGCAAATTGTCTTTTTCGCTATACAGGCTGAGCTCCCTTCAATAAACTCTGTGCTCTCCTTTCCCTCTCCTCAAACTGAGTCACGGTCAATCACTCCCTCTCCTACTCCCAAAAGCTGGGGAGAGTTGGTGCTATCTTTGAAAAGTGATTATCAGCACCAATATAAAGAAAAGTCTGTTCCCACGTAGGCAGAATTATAGCTAGGTGTCAGTCTTAAATTTCTGAGGAGATTATAAAGGAGTTTTCAACCTAGTAAAGCTGTGATGATACTGCGACATAAAGTTCTAACAAAGATTTTTGTTTTACAAACACAGTTTAACAGCCTTCACCATCTAATAACAGCTTATTAACTTTGTGTGTGTTATTTGACGTGTAATATTAAATTATATCTATGTCTATTTAAAGTATTTGAGTTAAAGTTACTTTAATATAAATGACAATTATGTCTGTATTGCCTGAACTGAATTTTGTGCAAGTTTGTGATAGTAGTTGACTTAGATACGGTTTGTTGTCTAAAGCTAGAGAGTTGCAAAGTTCAATTTAATTCCTTGGTTGGGAGAGAGAAATAGTTGCTGCGGTTCCACGGCTGTTCAGGAGACAAGTACGTTGCGCGGCCGTGGTTGCTGTAAGTCAGAGCTGGAACCGGGTCCGTCCTCCTCCCACAGGGGCCCTGCAGCCCCCTGCTGCAAAACCTGGACACCTGCACCCAATACGGTATGGCACCAGTGCAAAGAAGCTGGTGAACCCTTCTTTGTCACAGATTACGTGGAATGCGTTCGTCAAACTCTCTGTTGCTTCACTAAGCTGGCTTGTTTTCAAAGCGTATCCTGGTAATTGTCTTGATGTGTTAGAATTGCTTATAGTTGCGTTACTCTTCATTTCTGTTCAGAAACAAATTAAAAATTAATAAAAATATAAAAATATTTCTCCAGTTCTTTTTTGGTATGTTTCCTGAATTTTTACACGGTATTCCTGAATATTACTGTACTCTCAATTTATACCTGTTTTTGCCTTGTGATGTGCGTGAGAGGTGAATAGTCTTCTCACAGTGTGAAAGACAGTTCTCTTCAGTTCTGTTCCCTCAAGCCATAACAACCAATTGATGTCAGTTACCTCAAAAGCAAATTAATCCCAATCCTGTTTTGTTGAATCGATACTAATGCGTTTTTCCTGTAATTTTCAGGTTTTGACAACGCTGGCTGCCAGCAAAGCTGAGGTAGGAAATCCTGTCTTATACTGGTGGAATGTTAAATAGCTGTCTGTGGTTTTTGGTAGTGGGGCTAGCTTGCTTACAATTTTGGGGTGAAATTTAAGAGGCTTCACTATTGAACTTGTGCTGCTTCTAGTGTTTAATGAGCCAATCTTTGGAATTCTTGTCTCGTTATAACAATGTTTAAGCTGATAAAGTCCTCCTAGGAAAGTTTTATCATTATGTAGGTCTTTCTGAAGATTTCCATGGTATTGAAACCACATAGTTCAGAGCTTTGTTAAACACGCGTTATAATTTCCCATCAACAGAAGGTGGCTATCTGACCTTTTCCCTATGCCCTTCAATTTTTCTAGTTTGCTTCACAGCAAAGGTGGTATTGTATCTGCTCCAAAGTCGGTTCTGGTGGTTGGCATGCCTTCCTTCCAAGTCCCCATCTAGCTTGCCTCACTTATCTGGTACCATATGAGATGAGCTGTTTGAACACACTGGGACATGAGAAAGAAGTTTAGTTTTATGACAGAGCGCTGCTAGCTGAATTCTTGTTCAATTCTGGAATAACATTAACTGTAGTGTATGTTGCCTACGTTGGATGCTTGACATTGCTATAGTTTAGATTGATCACTTTGGATTTGCATTTGTTTTGTCAGCTTTTCTATTCATGTGTGAGGACTTTGCATGGTCTTAATGGGTCTAACGCTATTCTGAGAGGTGAAAATATTATGATTATTGGAGTATGTGTTGAATAACTGATTGCTAAAGCAAAAATGGCAGTCCTTTGTGACCACTAACGTGTTATACCGCATTTGTCTCTTTTGAACACTGCTGCTGAATAAGTCACTACACTTTTAATAACGGACAGATATTTTTATTCAGTGCACAGTTACTGACTCATTTAAATGTAATGTCAATTGGAAGCTCAGAGTGTTTCTATATGAAACAGGTCTCGGACTCACAGTAGGGAATTTGTGATGTACTCCAAAGCTAATGTTTAACTATGACAAAATGTCTAGGTGACTGTAACTGCTGTCATCAGATAAATTTTTAATATGAGCCTTTGGTAAATTAAATTGCATTATTAAAGAGAATAGATAAACCGTGCTAGTTACTTTAAAGAACAAGGACGCTTGCATACTGCAAAAGAATGACATAATTCATTTTTATTTAGATTACGACTGTAATATTAGCGTTCAATTTTGCTGGTCTGATTCAATTGCATGCTTGGCTTGTCTCAGAGAGTTTCGGGAGTAGGATTTGTACCTGATTTTTTACTGTTGCACTATTTTAAATGCCTGTTGCTCTTATATCAATAGAGTCCACTAATAGTCACTTTCGGTTTCTTGTTGTGTAATGGGATTTGGGGGGGCTTAGATTTGTCACTGTACAGGTAATACTATCAATTTTGCTCCCTTATAAAGTCTGTTTTCTCATTTATTTATAAAATGTTCCCATATACTTTTTTCTTTGGTGTGTGTAAAATTCCAGAAATATTACAAGTTTCTGAGTTAGTCACTTGTGTTGCTTTGTTTATTAGTACTTTCACCTTTGAAAACCTTAAGAGAGTTAACTTATTTGGTTGTTCTTTAAAAAAGCTTATCAACTGGCCTTTGTGCTTCAGCCCATGGACCAGCTGACTTAGTAGGCACAAATCTGTATGTAAGAGGTTATCATTAGATGCTGTTTCTCCCATTTATGAAAGTACTGAGAAGAAATGTCAAAGTTCCCCAATACAGCGAATATCCTAATTAAAGGATAATTAAGCGCTTTCCTGAATCAGGGCAGTAGTGTTGTTTGTAAATAGCCCTACTGAATTCAGTGGAATAACTCACAAGAATAACAACTAAAAAGAATAATAACCATGCAGAACTGGTTGCTGAGTTTTTGAATTAGAGACAATTTTCAACTTGGGGAAAATGGCTCCTTTGACATAATGGCAAGCTTCCCAAGATTTCTTCCTGGGACCTACATAGTGCACTGTATATTAGGCATAACATCATACAGTTTTGGTGTATTTTGGGGCTACCATGACTTAACTTTTTGTGTGGATGATGTACAAGACATTTCCTCAGGTTTGAGAATAGTGGCCTCATGTTTTGCCTTTTTGTTTGTTTGTTTGTTTTTCACTCTTTGGTCTTCATGAACACTTCTGAGAAAGATACAAGCCAAAATAGCCTTGTTCTGGCTTACCTTTGCATCACATCTTAACTCATTTGAGTTCCTCAGTTCTTTGCTGCTGTATAGTGCTTCTGTCTCAAGATCTCTAGTCTGCTTTTGAAAACAAAAAGAAGTACGTATGTTTGCTTTCTAAAATTTTTTATTAGAACTGTTATTTGGTTGTTCTTGAACTGTTGATCCAAGTAGTCTTGAAATTTGATTTTTCCTCTTTTTCTTCTTATTTGACATAGCTGTGTTCCCTTACTGAATTTTGTATGAAGTCTGAATGAAAACTTAGAAAGTTTGTATTACTGTTGAATGCTTTAGGAAGATAGACAATGTTTTTTTCCAAACGCTGGTTGCCACATACCAACTGTAGAGAAACAAGTACATCTAGAGGAAGCTGTCAAGTAATCCAAAGACCTTTCTTCCATCTTTTAAAACAAAGGGGCAACAAATAGTGACAGAGTCAAAGCTGTAGGCAGCAAAGCCTTCCATGAATAATTGCCAAATCTGCCTGCACTGTGTCTTTTAGTGTCATAGTCTTGTAAATACTCAAGTTAGAAGCATCTTAAAAAAGAATAACTTGTGCATATGTGGTCAAATATGAAGATTTTTATCACAAATTACTCTGGTCTCTTGCACACATAACAGATCGTGTTAATGTCATTGCAAAATGGGCCTGAGAACCGTCTCAAAAACAGCTATACACTGTATAAATTGCCATAACATACACAATACTTTATAATAATTTTTTCATGTAATTCCCTGGAACAACACAGTTTGAGGAATGACTTTTTTCTGGTCTGCTAACTTTAACTAATACAGGTATATGGCAGCCTGGTCCTTTTATTGCTTTTTTGAATATACATTTGTCCCCTTCAAAAGACATCTCATTCAGTAAACTGTGACTTCTTCCTGAGTGTCCTTCTTTCTAATTAGCTGTTAGTATAAATAATCTTTATGTTTGGGAAAGCATCATTTCTTTTCCTCTTTCTGAATCAAAAGCAGTTACTAAAATAGAGAACAGAAAGCTGCTTATGGTTCCTGTTTTCCTCCCCAACATTTGAATAAATGATACAGTGAAGTTCAAGGTCGCCTTCTTGTGAGAAGTTAGAGGTCATGCCTGATTGAAATACAAGTTTAGTATAACGTGTGTAAGCTCTCTGCATGCTTTTGTGTGAGTAATGTCAAGGCAGCCTTTTTTTACTCTCGTAAAGAAAAGGCTGCCAATATGTCTCAATAAAACTGGAAATCAAAATCAGCTCAAAGCCAAGGAGGTTATTAAATCGGAGTTTAAGGAAAACCTCAGAATAGTAAGCAGAATATGGCTCTAACGATAACAAAACCATGACTGATTTATGCTGCAATCCGTAAGGTCCTTGATTATCAGGAAATGTCATTGTTAAGCCCCTCACTTTCCCTACATGGGAGGAATAGATCAGGCCTGGTGAGTAGCATGTTTCTGAAAAGGCCAATAAATGTATTACACTTCAGTCGCCCTTTTGCTGCTCTGTGTGTGGGGTGGAGAGGGGAGAAAAATCCTCTGACAGGACAGACAATTGTTTCATTTATTTTTTGTTTGCAGAATGTTTATGACAAATCATGCATGCTTGTGGAGGTGTGGAAATACGTTTGCATGAATGATGTGAGAGATGCATATGCAAGGTGTCTTAAGCAGATATGGTCTGAAAGCCATTCAGAGCGTTTGTGCTTGCTGATACTATTGTCTGTTTGCAGTGCATTAATGCCTAGAGGCCCCAGTTGGAATCCTAGTCTTTCAGGTTGTGTACAGGCATGTGTTACACAGTCAGTATTTCAAAGGTCTTACCCACTTACGTAGATAATACATAAAATGGCAAAAGCGAAACGAAGAAAGTCAGGTAGCAGGTCAGTAGCAGAACCGTAGGGTTTCATTGCCAGCAGGACCATACTATCTGTTTTTCCTAGTTTTAATGCCAAAGTGAACTAATTCATTTTTGAAAAGGAGTGTGTGTAAACAGATAGCAGAACTTTCTAAGGAAATATGCATCTACCAATATTGTTCTACTATTATCGTTTTGATAGTTTGCAGCGCACTCTGTTCCTAGTAGACTTATAATTCTTTTTGCTAGTACATGAGTAATTTTTAAATCCTGTTGGTTGCCTGATTTATTTCTGTGGGAAAACTGTGATATCATGGAACCTTTATTTGGGGAAACACAAATATTTGGTTGGATGCTCTCAGGATAAATTGCAGGTGTTGTATTAAAAATCCATGGTAGATAAAAACATGTCATTCGGTCTTCCTAGCCTCTGTGTCCTACTTTATTCTCCAAAGCACACTTAACATGCAAGGACCTAGTCTGCCATCACTCCAGGGTAAGTACGTGCTCAGGACAGAAGACATTTCCATTTATATTTTCAGATTGTTTTTTCAGAATGAACGAATGGATTATGGCCTCTCCCTTTTCTAACGCATCAACACTTTGTATCAGCCGAGGCGTTTGATTGAACCTATGCATTGTTAATCCTATCCAGCTGTATATCCCTCTTCCATAAAAGAGGAATGAGGCATTGCGTGATCCATCATGATGACTGATAAAGAATTTGCTATTAGTATTTTTTTAATCTTCATATCTTTAATTTACTTAGAGCAAGAAAATATTTGCATTTTAAAGAGCAGTAGCAATTTCTGTACAAGCGTAGCCTAATGCTTTCCATGTAGTCATAATGATGATTACTTTAAGGGTTTTACCACCTCTATAGTTTGTAGCAGGACTTTAGAATTTATCAAGAGGATAATTATTACAGTAAAATGGTTCTTTTGCTTGATCCGTTGAAATCCCTTCAAATTTGACTGTCATAAGCTGTCACAAATTGTGTATAAATAGGTATCACTAGTTTAAAAAAAAAGATAATTGCAATAAATTTATAATTGTTTATTGCTACTAAGAATATTCATAATTTCAAGTGTAAATTCAAGAATTATGTGTCAAAGTAATTTTTACTTGTCAAGTTTTTAGAACTGAAGTTATAACTGCAAAAGTTGTTATTTTGATGCTTACCCATAAGTAATTTCCGCTGAAAAGTATTTTACAAGTATATAAGCTGAGTAGGGGTCTGAACTCCCACTGAAAGGTGTCTACGGGTAATTCAGTGTCACACATAAATCCTGCTGAGCACCTACCTGTGTCTTCAGATACCTAATAAACTCTTGATTGTCAGTGATGGGAACTCCCAGCTGTAGCAATTATCTCGACAAGTTAATATGGACATTCTAAATGTGGCAGAAAAGAAATTCATAGCAGTGCATGCCTGGTAGGTGACCTTTGAACGTGATTTGAGTGCATCCCCCTCTGAACACTTCAAATACTTGCCTTCATTAGTATTTGCTAGATTCCTCTCCAACTTTTATTATCAACGGCAGAATCCTGGCTACTTTCAATAGTTTAACGGTTTAACCACATTAGTTACGTATATATGCATAAAAACTACACAAAATGGATGGGAAGGAATTATAGGAAGTTTTCATCCCTTTTTTACTTGAGTATGAATTTATAGGATTGTGCTCCTTCAATATGAAATCCTCTACAGTAATTTTAAGCTGTGCAGTGTCAGAGGCAGTCTTGCTGTAGCTGCTACTGTAAAGTCTAATTTGCTGCATAAAATATGAGAGCTATAGTGAAATATGAGCCTGGAGAGCAACTCTTTTGATCTTGAGTAGTCAAAAGGTTGGCATGTATAATGCTATGAAAATAAATGATGTCAAAACTGCAGGATATAATTTATGGTTTGGGGACTACTTTACTCATAGAAGCAGAAGCTTCTAACACTGAAAAGCAAATAGTTCAACATAAGATAATGAATGGAAATTACAAACTTTCATAAAAAAACAAATATGATCAATCTTGCAATACATTAGACATAACCAGTTGACTCATTTACTGATTATAGTTTATTAAAAAGAGCATTTATAAAAGATATGATTGGAACTTTAGCCTTCATTTTGTATTTCGTTAAATAAGTAATAGGCATTAGCTGTCATCCAGTTTGGCAAAGACTTGGTCATGTAAATTTTCTTTACTCAGTTCTAGTGACAAAAGCTTGGCTCCGTACGCTCTCAAAAACAAGCTTTTTTTTCAGCTGCCCCAGTACAGTCTGAGGGTGTACCCAAGTGCTTCATGGTGCTTCTAGGAGAGTGATTGCAAAACAAGATCATAATATTTGTTGACTAAAATCTTTATCATTACTATGCCGTGCAGATTCTTATGTGTGGCTCTGGTAGCTGAGACTCCATCGCCTACACAGATTTCAGACTAGGATGTGGTTTTTTTTTTTTAATGTGTGTACGAAAAATGGTCCACGGACTAAGTCAGTTGCCTAAATTTGCTTTGGTTAAATATGCACAATCTTCCCTAAGTAAGTCTTTATCTCTGGAAACAGTCTTTTAATTGTTTGTTTAGATTCTTTTTTTTTTTTTAGAGCCTCTATCTTTCTTTTGAGGTCTGCTTTGTTAAGTTTTCCTAGGCTTCTCTCTTGTCCTTTTGGCACTCAAATTCTGCTCAGTTCCCCTCGGTCAGGACTCTAAAGCTGTTTATGGAACGTAGTGTGACATAAGTCTGGCTTTTTGTTTGGACTAGGATTTCATTGTACTTTGGAAAGTGTGCTATTAAAGGGGAAGCGTTCTTATCCAGATCTACACAACTTCTGACAAGGCTGTTTAGATTAATATAGACCAGTAAGTCTGAAATTGAGATTTTTCTCCAAGGATCTAGAGATTGCAACCCCCACACCTCCTCCCCCCAAACCCCAAAAAAACAACCAAAACCACCCCACCGCCACCAAAAAAACCCAGAATCTGTTTGGACGGGACTCCTGCAGAGGCTTCTGAAGTTAATTAGATTTAATAAAACACTGACAACTGTGAACCATCATGTATGTCTCTTTTGTGCGTGTAGATATACGCACGCATACACTTTTATGAATATGTGGCTCCAGAATATGTTTCAGCATATTGTGCATCAGTAATTTAATGGCAACAGAAATGAATATAAATTAGTCTCACTGTAGGGTTAGTATTGCCTTGAAAGTGCACTTTGTTTATTGTTTCTGTTTCTTAGTTTACTTCTATGTCTCCTTGCTAAATGTAAGTTTTCACTGCCTATATGAGAATCTTAACATGTTTTCATAAAGATTTTAAAGATGCTGTATTAATCACACTTTTCTCATCCATTCGTTGTGAATTTCAAGAGTATCATACTGTCAGAACTGTAGATGTGCCATATTGATCTTGATGATTAAATCGGCCAAAGGAAACTTGATTTCTAAGGGAAAACCTAATATTCTTCAAGCCCGAATGTCTCCTAAATATTTATAGGCTACAAAAGTTGATCAAGTACCTTTGTTCTCTGATTATTACAGTGAACAGTGACACTTAGTCCAGATTCTCATCATATTAATGTGATGCAGTAATATATAAATTCATGCGTATGTGTTTTCAATCATGTGAATATGCAGAGGTAACTTTTTTTTTCTATCTTGGCAAGGCAAGAAGATAAATGGGTGAAAATGTGTATGTGTTTGAGCGATAAAGTTGGTTTAATGATTCTTGGGGAAAAATTTCCTGTGGTACATACAGTAGTGACTTGATTGAACAGGACAGAATCATGCAGTTCAATTAATGTGCAAATATGTGTTCACTGAACTTTCATTCCATTTATCACATGGACATGGAAATAGGGTCATTTTTTATCTCTGTATTATGTATATGACATCTTAGTTTGCTTCTTGCATGTTGCTATGGGAAAAATAGCAATGTGGCACACCACAGGCAAAAAGAATTGGAGATAAATTCCTCAGCTGTCACAAACATCTTTAAGTAGATCTTTGTTTGAAGATAAACCTCTTCCTTCTGCAAGGATTAACATTAAGAAGGCTTTTGCGTGCTCTTTCCATTAAAATTGTATGCATCTCTTGGCGATATGCTGTGAGAAATCATTGACAACAATTGTCATGTTTATGAAGCACATAGTTAGCAAAGAAAGTGCAATCACAGAAGACAATCAAAAGCAATTTTTAGTTGCAAACACATTAGTATTCACCATTGGTTATTTAAAATAAGAAGCCACCCATTTCAAAGTAAGTTTTTTCTGATGCTTATAAAGGTTTTCTTCCATCCTCAGACCTAGTGAAATTTGTTTGGGGACTGTTCTTTTTCTTTTGACTAATTATTCTATATCAGGTTATCAAGGGAGCAGTTGGTTATTCAGATTATACACTGAAAACCTACACTGGAAAGTCTGTTATTGGAAAGTATAGTCAATAAAGGTTTTTTTATTTTATTTCTATAATTAGAAAAGTTTTCTTTTGGTATCGAAAAAATCATTCATAACAGCAGGGGAAAAAGATGGAATTTCATAGGTACAATGTAAAATAATGTGATAAAAAAATTCCTTTCCTAGGTACCTGTAAGAATATAGAAACGTGGTTAAAATTTTTCACTGTTCTATTTCATTGATATTCTAAAGTAAAGACCTTTTGGCTGACACAGGCAGCTGTATAAATTAAAGACTAGCTGAATTCCACGTGGAATTGTAATCTTTGCAGGCAAAGCTTATAACCTTTAAACAAACCACAGGCCAAGTTCTCTGCCATGTAAATTGGCAGAGCTTCATAAACTTTAATGGAGCTGTGCCTTAATGGAGCTGTGCCAGTTTTTAAGAGCAGTGAATGTGATCTTAATTTGGGTAGAAGGTGGCAGAAGCTTAGGAATCTAAAGAAGAGTCTAAATTTTTAATTATCAGTCCCCACACCTCACTGTTAAACAAGAAAAAGTCCCATTGGCTTGGGGACTGCAGTGTCTCATCACGTAAGATATTTTTTCAGCAGTTATATAGTTCAGCAACTTAATGCTTCAGTTAATGTAATAGAATGGATCACTGCAACGTAGCCCGCTCTGGTTTTGGTCTTTTGCTCAGTCAGCTAGTTTTCTACCTTAAAAGCGCCAAGAAAGAGCTTTCAGTCTGAAGCACAGCTAAGCACCAATCAATGTATTGTGGTTAGCTTGGGTTGACGCTTGTTAAAGTATTAAATGTGATCAGTTTTCTCATTTACTGTCTGTGAGCTGAGGTTAACGTAACAGTGATGCCTTCTAGGTGCATGCACATATGCAAACACAAATATTATCAGTATACTCTTTTTCTTTGTACGGGTAAAAGATGCAGGTCTACTAATATTTGAAGTAAGGCAGTACTTGATGATATGCAAAGAAATAAGCCTGTCCCATCAGTGAAAGAGTAAGTCATATTTTACAAAGGCACTAGACTAGTAGCACTAAAGTGACTGCGTAAGACGTTATTAAAAACTGTGTTATGTAAAAATGCAGAAAAGACTGTATTTCTTATTAATTAAGCCTTGTACTGCTACTTAACATTGTGCACGAAATGGGCAAAACAGATATTCTGGCAAAAGTTTATGACCGTTTCAAATGTAAGTAGTTTGGAGAAAACAAACAAAAAAACCCACTGAAGTGGAAAAGTAATGTAGTTTTCCATCAGTGCAAAAACATTGATTGCAGAAGTTATAGAGTATTACGGTTTTATGTTTAGGGGAAATAATGGGTTTGTAAAAAACAGGTTTTACATAAGTCAATTCGTAAGTAAAGCAATTATGAGCCAAACAGCATTTTGTTTTGGGAGCCTTTGGAAAGGCACCGCTGACCATTCACGTTGTACATCTTAAACAAAAAGCTTTACTTGCTAGCAATACTTGCTGCAAAGGTGAATAGCCAGACTCATGAGGTGTTGTTTGGGGGAATTGTGTGCTTGATTTGGTTTGTGTTTTTTTTTTTTTCTTTTGACTGAAGTATTAAAACTGTTTGCTTTCCCATTCATGTTTGACTAGCCACTACCCATGTTTCCTATCCTCCTGTAAAAACATAGGGTTTGAGGCAATTTAAAACTGGAGTGGCTATTTGGAGAAATGCTTATATTGCTCTAATAGAGGCAAGAGGGAAAACGTGTTGTTCTCTGGCTCCTGCTTTTCGTAAGGTAAGACACTGGGAAGATGAACAGTAGTACCTGTATTGGTGTACCTGTGGTGCAGGTACCTGCGGCGTATTTGCTTCAGGGAGAACGGGAGAGAGAAACTCCTGCCCAGTCTTACAAAGGTGAGGAAAACAGATGAATAGACTTGGGAGAAAGACTGTCATGTCATGGAGGAAAGTGGGGAAGCTGAGCAAGTAATGGGAGAAACATACCCCTTTCTCCTCCTCAGTAATGACAACTTTGAAGAAGGGTCAACAAGGCATAGCCAAAAAATTTCCTCTGCTGCCCCTTCAATCTTGAGTTTTCTCAGATGGCATAATTACAGTATTTCTGTTGTGGGTGAAGCAACTGTGTGCTTTGGGATACAGAGGAAGATCTGCACCTTTCACCTTATAAAAGGGCAAATGACAGAGGGCAGCCCAGGGTATGTATTAGCCTGTCAAGGCCCATTTTTTTCCCCAGCAGTTCCACATTTCTTTGCCATTGAAACAGGAGTCCAATTTCTGGTCTGATAAAGAGTTTCCAATTACTTGTAGTCTGAAAGTGGTTTATTCACGTTATGATGAATTATTCACATATGATGAATTATTTGCAGAATACTAAAGTGTTTTCCTAACCAAAGGATACTGTCTGTTTGGTTGGGAGTTTATCATTATGAGACTAGGCTAAAGTCTTCAGAATCATCTTTACAGGGTTTCCATAACAGAACAGACTACTCACAGCAGTTGGTTTGAAAATTTCTCTTCCTTGCTGTATCTCATTTTCTTCCTCCTTAGTGCCCTTTATTCCCAAAGGACACGGTGAATGTTGTAGTGTATAGGATTTGAAGAAATTCAGAGTAGATTCCAAATCATCTAGAGAAGCTCAGCGAGTTCAATCTTTTAAACTCGATTACTTTTTTCTGCAGGCTTTACATTCTTAGACTTCAAACATAACAAGAGACTTTCTTTCCTGCTCTGGATTCAGTGAACGTTTATGCTATAACTTCTCTGAGGAGGCAAAGGAGCTCCCAGCTGAACAGCTCTTCACATACAGCATGGTTTTTGAAAAAATGAAATTGAAAACAGCATAGTATTTGAGCTCTAGATGATTTATTCTGGCAAATAACAGAAGGGCATCTACAGATAAACACAGATGATTACATGTTGGTAAAGCCACTGATTGTCAAGAGACCAGAAGAATGTTCTAGGAGGAAATACCTGTGATGATTAATGAATTGTGATGCATCACTACAAAACCTGCGTTACAAAACAGCTTTTTAAATCAACACCAAGAATGCACTTAATTTATAAAGTCAGTGTTCTAAGAACTGTATTGTGTTCATTAGTTTAATTTGTCTTGCATTGACTTAACCCAAGAAGTCAACTTAATACTGTTTGTAAGTTGGTTTTGAAGCCTACTTTTCAGAAAAGAATCATAGTAGCAGATTAAGGCCCAGACTAACAGAAAGCCAAACCAAACAGGCAAACTAATTTAATCCTGTCTTTGTTAAACTTTTAATAAATACTTTATTCATTGTTATATGGATGATATATTCAATTACGGTTCTCTACTGCTCAGTACAGTATTTTAGGAGAGACATTACAGAAAACTCAAGAAGAGTTAGAACAGCAGTAACAAGTCTTTTTGAATGTGGCTGTAACTGGCAGAAAGTTAGGTTTATGGCTCTTTACTCAATAATTTAAATACCAAGTTAAAGGAGTCATATAAAGTAGTCAAATGTGTCTTTTATAATAATTATAAGTGCATTATGGTAGAGAGAATGTGAAAGTTTGGCAACTATATGAGCCACTGATGGAGCTGCTTCTCCCACAGGTGATTTGGCACTTAATTCCTTATCACCCATAGCTGGTCTCACTGAGATACTCTGCTAGAAATAGTAGGTGACTTCACATTAGCTTCTAGATTGCAAAACCGCATCTAAAATCTCTCTGATCTCTTAGTCTCTATACTGTCCATACAGAGACTGGCAATTTTCAGGGTTTTTTTTCTGACCATATAATCCTTTACTAGAAAACACTAAGCTGTCAAAAAAAAAACCTTTTGTAGAAAAGACTGGTAAAATGTTGGTATATTTTGCAGTAAAAAAAAAAAAAAAAAGTTGTAGAATTGTCAAAAAAAGAATACTATGACCCAGTCCAAAATTCTCTTTAGTTCTGGGATACTTTTGTTTTGTTTTGTTTTGTTTGATTGGGGGCTGAAGAATGGAAGATGTTTTGTCACAAAAGCTACAAAGAAGAATTTCAGTCTTAATAGTAGAGAACATATGGTCAGTGGCTTGATACCTGTTATGCTGGTGCTGAAACGCCATCAAGTATGTTATCAGAGGGCACTCTGTTAGACTTTTCTGCTGCTGGATAAGACGGTCCAATTCTCCTTTTGTATTTGCAAATGATCACTTTGTATTTTTTCCAGTTCTAACAGTTATGATTTTTTTTAAAAGGAGACTTACAGAGTAGTAATTTGAATTTAAGGGGTGTATTCATTTTCAAAGTAGGTGCAGTTGTTCTCATGTAGACATGCAATTGAACTTTTTTGAAGGTTTCTCAAGGTGGAAATTGCCATGCCATGGATAACACTAGAAAACTGTAATATTACAAAATATTTTAAGCAATTAATCAACCACACTGTGGCCCCAACTACAGAAACAAGGCTTTGAACAGTCAGCTTGAATTTTACTCCCTGGATTTTTTGTTTTCATTTTCTTGAGCAGGGAGTCTTCAGATGTGTTTCTGTTCCTGCAGAGCATGGCCTATGTTTTGGTTTTGTTTTGTGATTTTTTAATAAAGACCCCAAATTCAGTTATGTAAGTGTCCACATCCAGTTAACGGCAAAATTTTAATACCAGGCTTCACAATATTTCACCCATATGTGCTCAATGTTCTGGTTCTAACCTCCTAACTGACATCCATATACCAGAGTTGCATCAGAGTCGCATGCTGTTGAGCAGGACTGATGATGTGGAAAATGGAAGTATTTGGTTTATGTCACCAAACTCTTTAAAAATGAAAAATAATGAAAAAAATCCCTTTTTCCTTTTATAATATGTTGTAAAGTGAAGACATATGATTGCATTTTGATTAAAAGTAATTACAAGTAACCTTAATTAGCTCCTGATCCCATGAGTTTAGAGGAATGCTCTATTTAACATGAACTACTATGAAAAATTGATATTTCCTGAATACTTCCATAATGAACAAGAACATTTTTTCCTTCATGCTCTCCTAGTGTTTAAAAGTAAAGAACTCTGAAACAACAAATCAAATTTAAAATGCCCAGAAGAAGAACACAGAAGCCACTAGGAACCTTATTGTCATCATTCCCATAACTGATTTTAAACATTGGATTTTCATGGATAGGTAACCATTTACTTTCTACATGAGTTGCTGTGATAAGAATTTATTACAGGACCTCAGGGAAATGTTGTTACACCTATTAAAAAAAAGTTACCATTAATTTTGTGGAATTAGAACATCGATTTAATTTGGCCTCCTTTAATTGATGTTAGGTAGCTTGGGAACTGATGTCCTCACTTTGTAAATGCACTTAATCACTTCTTGCTACAAAACCTTGAATGTAATTTTTCCAATCAGAGCTCACAGTTGTAGGGTTAAAGCTCAAAGCTAATAAATTCGCATGGACTAGATACTGTACTACCTGGTGTCCTTCTTCAAAAATATTTGTATTGCAAAGCAGGTCTGAATAATTTTAATTAGATAATCTCACTAAGTGTTCTTTTTCTAAATAAATTTTATTTGCTCATGTTAGCACAGTAATTCAATTTGGTGATGTTTTCTTCATGGGAAAAAAATATTCCTCTGCTTCTTGTACGGTTGTCAGCTCGCATACTGTAGAACGTAGTTAAATATATGGTCAGAGTGCCTGGAATTAATTAGCACTTTGGTTGTCATTTCTGAAGGCAGAGAGGTTTTAGCAGCATGCGGACAAAGACACTGTCAGGTTAAAAGTCACGCAGTTCACAAAAGCAAATGTCAACATGCTCAGGTTAATGATGGCACTTTAAATGAATGATATGGAAAGAATTACTTTAAAAATTAGTCTGCTTATTCTCATTTGTGGTATTTCTTCAACATTTCACACTTCGTTTGGAGAATAAAAATAGCTTTGCGAGTGAGGTGTTTTAATGACTTATTCCTGATGAATAATCATTGCTGCAATCATAGTTTTCCCTGGAGATCATGGCCCAAATAAGAATGAGATGTTGGTTGGGGGACGAAATAAGAACTCTGGAAGTCTTTTTACTATAGAATACCACTTTTCATTGAAGTTATTTCCCCCCTTATTATTAGTCTTGTTTACTATCTCCCAGGCACCTAGTAGGAACAGTGGGATAAAAGAGCAAAAAAGCCTTTGGTCTCGGAAAAACTCCTCAAGCAGTCAAAAGAATCAAGTTGTTTTTTTCACCAGTGGAGGGCTAGTAAAATAAATAAATCCCTGGGGCAGCTTTTCAGGCTATTAGTAGGTTACCCAATTTTTTTTCTATACTGCTAGTGAAGAAAGCTCTGGTTATCCATAATGGAGCCCACATACCCCTGTAGTTACCAGCATGGCATGCCAGCAATCCTCTCTTACTTCAGCTCCGTTGCTGGATCACAAGTGTAAGGCTTTTCTAGTGGACTGTCTGTGGGATTTACTCATGCTGTAGAAGAAAACGGTGATCTCAAGTAACTGTGACTTTCTATGTGCTCTTTTTGGTATACTTTATTCAGTAAATTGGGATACAGTATTTTGGGATACAGTATTTTCAGTAGCTGGTCCGTGACTCTGAAAGACATTTCCTTGAGCTGGCAATGGGAAAGGATTGCACTACCCTCTCATCAAAATGCCAAGCTCAATTCTTCATTTAGTTCTCACAGAAAATGAAAAAGTTCTGAATGAGGCAATCAAAGACAGAAACAAGTCTTTTTTTAGTGGCTACTTCTTTCTTTTCTTTCTTTTTTTTTTTTTAAGGTAGGCAGATAAGAGTACATTTGTGAAAAGAAAAAACACGTTTAACAATTCAAAATTATATATGAATAATTAACTGAGCAGACCTTGAAGCTCAGGCCTTGCAAAGACATAACAACAGAAATTGACCACAAGTAAATTATCTGTTCTATGGACTTCCTCTTTTTCATTTAGTCTTTAGAAACTTTATTTGTATCTATGGGCAAAATTAGTTTGGGTTTTCAGTTCACTGACTTGAAGTCTACTCTGTAAACACGTAGCAGAGAGAGACTTTTAATTGTAGATTTTATTTTAGAATTGTTTATTTTCTTGGTCAAATGATAATTTTTCATAAAAATATTGTAAAACATGTATTCTCCTGCCTTAAAAAAGTAAAGCAAGTTGTTTCAAATTTATAAATGAGAATAAACAGCCTTATTTCCTGAGAGATTGTAACTCTTCTCAGTCAAATACGTTACTAGGCATTTTTTAATTACCAATGTAAACTACTAAATAGATCAAAGCAATGTGAAAACTCTTTTGGTTTACTATTTAATTAGGATGTGTTTTCTCTTTACACCATTCAGATTTTGATTAAATTTTTTTAATATATTGACCACTGTCAAATTTATCACTTATTTTCCCAATTTGCTTTTCGCACATAACTTTGAATGTTTCTACCACTTGTCTAGGACTGCAGATAAGCTCTTCTGATGAGTGCAGAAGAGTTTGAACTCTAAGGAATGAAGCAGACGATGTTTTAAATGCATAGATATTTCCCTCTCAAAGGGAAGGATTAGGGAATGACTTTTAATCCAAATCCTGTTGATCCAGACCAGGCAGTGTGGTGTCAGTAACTGATGCATTGAGGGCAGATGTCCAACTTTCTCTGAAATATTCCAGCACTGCAGGTCTTGGAAACTGAGAGGTATAATGGGGGATAATTCTTCTACACTAGGAAACATACTGTGCTATGCACATGGTTAAAAGCAGTATATATTTATGATCTCATTTAATGGAACTTCTAATGAAAAGGAGGAGAGACTTTCCCTTGCATATGTCACATCATCCCAAGCTAGTACCTAGCTTGTGAGCATCCTCCCTTCACATGGGACACAGTCTGCTTTTAAGCAATGAACTAATTAGGCTAGCTAATTTCCAAACAAAATGCAAACAGTGAAGTTCATTTTGGTCTATTTTGCACCAAATGTATTTGAAAGAATACTCCATGAGGAGTAGATCATCTGACGCGATCAGATCTGAGAATCACCCAGTTCCTGTATATGACAATATAGGTACAAAACATCTATTCTTTAAGCCTTGGTAGATCCGTAAACGTGTGTAATTAACTACTTTTGACCTTTATGGTAGGATTGTTCTAATAGCTTCACTGTGCCAGTGAAGGAATACTGTTAATTTTAATACAGATGTGTTATTTCTTTCAAGGATAGGGAGTTTTCAATACTGTAAAATTAAGATCATTGTTCTATCATTCTCACCTGAAGTAACTGCTTTTCACTGTGTTCTTAGGGAACTTATCCTATTGTGTATTGCTTAGATCACTCAAAAATCGGTTACAAGTAAATTCCTATACTGATCTGATTTAATACAGAAGTGTACAGAAATACTGCTGGGATATCATCACTATAAAATCTGTCCTGGGGATTTTATTTAATTGGATTTGCAAAGTATGCATTTCTCTGGTCTGACATTTCTATTTTTATTTTAAATATTTATCTTTTGAGTCGGTAGCTTGCACTGACCATTTCACTGATGAAATTGAGGACAGCTTGGGATCCTGTTGTTGACATTTGTATTTAACCTATGACTGTTAGAAGGAAATTCATTAGTGAATATACAGTTTCCAGTAGTTCATTTTACTTTTTTTGTCATGCGGTAAGGCTACCTCTCGTAGATCCACAGCCAACTGTTTATGGCATTTTTTTAATGAGCTACAACACCTTCAGGGAAACTTACCACGAGAGCCAGCTTTAGGGACAAGCGAAGCAGGTAGTTGCCAAGGGTTGTAAACCGATGTGGGTGGCAAAATCACAGTTTTAGACAAGACAGAACTTCACTGCATCTACCAGCAGCAGCTGCGGCTCCCTGCCTCATCCTGTGGTGATGGCAAAGCAGGTCTACAACCACAACCTAACTGAGAGGCTTGGAGCACTGCCATGGGCCATTGCACATCCAGCCCTATTTTCTGCCTTTCCCTAGCTCTGTCCTTCTCCTTTAGAGGGCAAGAGGTTGCAGAGTTAATATAGCCCTACTGATGTGATGCAGGGATTGTTGGCAGATGCTGGTAGCAGTCCGCACTTGCCTTGTTGTTTGTCTTTTACAATCTCAGTTGTGCAGACGCATGCATTTCATGTGGGCAATTATGGAGAAAGATACAGGCAACAGGATCATAGTATTTTCCAGAGACAAACAGCTTATTCTAACTTCCCTGGGAAAAATAATATTTGATGACGTCAGTCTGTCAAAGCTGTAGAATAGAATTTGTCTATATTGCAAAGAAATTTTGAAATGCTTTTTGGTTGATTCCGCAAAAACTGATGGTTATATCCATGTTCTTCATGCTAGGTGTTGTAAGGTAAGAGTAGGCAAATGTGGGTTACTGATGGTGACAGGTGTAGTCTCTAAGCAGTGAATGGGTTTCCAGCTATCTCCTGTTCTTTCCGAGAAAGTATAAGAATTCTTAATCGTGCTAACGCCTAATTAACACTGCAACCCATTTGCAGGAGCAAAGGGGAAGCAGAAAGAGCAAGAGCCGGTATGACTCCATACCTGTGAGTCATATTCTGGTATCAGCTGAGTGGCAAAGCTGTTGAGAACTCCTGCTGTTCCACCCGGTTCCCAACAGGCAGGCACCTGCTGCTTTATGAGACCGTGCTGCTGTTCCTCAGCCGATCTGTGAGTCTGCCCTGAAGGAAAGCGAAGTCCAGTCAGGCTCTGGTCTCCGGTAGGTAATGCAGTGTTGTTAATTGCGTTCCTTTAAATGACACCCTTACCTGTCTGTGAATACATTAGTGTGCTGTTAGGCTCATCAGACCAAAATGCAGGACTTGGACCAGGCCCTAACATAACTTGCAAAGCTAGCTACTTTTTTAGCTCTGAGAAATCTAGAGCTTGAGAATTAAATTCCCAGATCTTAGATCCTGGCTATCCCTGTGGAGTCCCTGAAGAGTGTATTTCCTGGAGTCCTTCCCTTAGCTCTCTGAAGTAGAGGGGAAGACAGCTGCGTTCTCTGTTTTAATTAGAGTAAGGAAACAGCTCATAAAAGATTGGAAAAGAGAGCAGAAATCATCCAACCTCCTAGCAGAAATGCTGCATGAATGATGTTGGGAGGGAATCGGTAGCTCTGAAAAGTTAAATAAGCCAAACGGCTGTCAATTGTTTTTTCCCCGTCTTTGCAAATTTCCCTGGTAACAGTTGGGCGAGTCGGTGATTCAGAACATGGTTCCATTTATTTGGTTGAAAAGTGATGAGAGTCGTAAATATTTCACAGGAATCTGTGGCAAGTTTCCTCTGCTGTGACTCATAAGGATTTGGATTATTATTATTATTATGAAAACATTCGTAAAGTTATTGTCTGTCTTTTCATCAGGAAATGTTCACTTGAGAATCCACACTATGACTGTGTTGTTTGTTGCTTATCTGTTTTTCTCCAGGGTTTAAAGCATTAGTCACTGTATCAGGGCACTAAAACAGTGCCTGGTGGTATGGGTGACAGCATGCAAAATGAATGCCAATATTCAGGCCATGTATAGACTGTATGGCATCAGGCAGCTATTGGGAGAAATAGTAATTGCTATTGCATTCACCAAAAAAATCAAAATTAAAGCCAAGCAAGTTTCGGGTTTTTTTAATATGTATTTCATTCACCAGGTAATACAATTTCTGGGCAACTGAGGGGGTAGACATATATAAATAAGTAAAGGAAGAAATGAACAAAATATTACCTCCAATGTTTCTTTCAGCAAACAAATAAAAAAAAGGTATTTGCAATCTTTTGGGAAAGTTCTAGAATTGAATTATTCTGCATATAATATGGGTACCATACAGTATACCAGCATAACAGGTCCAACCTAAAGCACCTAGTGTGCTTTTCTACATGGTATTACCTTAAATAAGTTACACTTTAGTAACTCTCTTTTTTGGGGGGTAGTTAAATAACTTCACCCTGCTGAGGTTTAGGGCTGCAGAGTATAGCTACGTCAGGTCTTGATACTTAAGACACTAAGGGTTCAAGCCTTGAAAGGAGCAGTGTTTTCATTATGGGTATTCATGTTATTGTGCAGTGACTGCATCTATAAATTGCTTATAGAAAGTGAAAAGACTCTACGGACAGAACAAGTTACCGGTTAATGCAATTGCTTTCCCAGTGGAAACAATTCAGGACCAGAGGAGATAGAATTATAGCACGTATTCAGCTGTCTGCATTTTCCAGAGAATTATGTCCTAGCCAGACTGTGTGGCTAACCTTCCTTAAGATCTAGGGTGTTACTGACATGCCCACGGTGGTCACGTGTGCTTCTTTCGGTGGACCTAAAGTACTCAGCAGGGACTTTAAAACCAAACAATCTCTATGTTTATGTTAAATGATGTCATATTTGCTATACTCGGACCAGAAAACAATTTCTGTTCTGGAGGCTGTAACCTCCTTTACAGCCCTTCTTTAAACCTCCCCACCCCAATTCTTTCAGAGAAACTCTTCTAAATCAAAGACGAGTTAACTAAAATAATCTGGATATTAGGAAGTACAACTGTTGTATAAATATAACCTGGTAGAAAATTACTGATTAACATTTCTCTGCTTTGTAATGCTGTATGGAGAAGGAATTGGTTGCCTCTTTCCCCTGTGTCACTGAACTCAGTCTGATAACAGACACTATTTGGACATTTGTGTTTGATGAGTTTTGATGTTGATAAATCTACAAATGACACGGCAAGAAGTTGTCCAACACCGAGCAGGCAATCGTGGAAGGAAGAGACTAATAAGTGTGCAACTGAAGTATTTTATTTTTTTCATCTTTCAATCATATTGTTTGTTACTATAGAACAAGTTATATGGACAAAAATTAAATTGTTCATATTCAAGGATCAGTGTTTTATTCAGTAAACGTTTCAACAATCTATAGCTACTTGAATTAAATTTAAAATTCACAACAGATTTTTGGTTCAATGTTGTCAATTTTAAATTTATTTTTAACTAATACAAAATGTCCAGTGAAACCTTTTGTGAATAATCAAAATAGAGCCTGAGTGATACTTCAGGGTATTGTATTAACAATTTACTTATTTCACAAAGCTGTATTAATAGTTGATTCTCTATTTGCTTCTGATAACAACAGAGTTCTTTTTAGGAACATCTCCATTGTCTTGTGTGAGGTAGAAATAATTTAATATTCGTTTGCTACTTTGGCTACATAGATCCGTATGCAAACTTTCCATTTCCCTTCTCTACATTCTGTCATGCTTGTCTGTTTAATGTATAGATAGAGATCATTATTTAAAAAAGTTTTTAAATTCTCACTTAAACCACTCTTGAATACTTAATACTTGCCAGAAAATTTTGGAATAGTGCGTAGGAAGTGGTGTTACTTTAGTTTACTAAGTCACAGGCAAAGGAATACGATGTTAGTTCTGAACTGTAGGGTTAGAGCTCAGGATTCATCCAAAGTATCTAAAATGCAGGTTCTCGTGTTTTGCCTGCGTATTATTTTAAGTCATACCATTGATTGACTTCTGTTGCTATAGAAATATTAGAAACGCTCTTTTAACATAGAACAGCTAATTGTCCTACTACTGTCATGGAAACAAACAGCTTTTTCTTTCATCTGTGACGATGCGTGATTGGATGGGTGAAGTTGAGAAATGGCAGAGTAAAGCCAGCAGAGAAACAATGAAGATCTGTCACCAAGCATCTTGCATGTATAACGGTGTTGAAACACCCCAAGCCAGGCTTGGGTTTGGTCTAATGTAAACAGAGTTTGAGGGAAGTCAGGGCATTTGCTAAGAAAGGAAAGCCAAGCCTTGTGTAATACAATACACAGAAGACATTTAGTAGGCAATCCTGGCTTCACAATCACAAAACATAACACAAGAACAACACTTACATAAACGAAGTTATTTTAAAACTTGGAGTATCACCACGCTCAATGATTTTGCACACCCCAGCGTCCAGCCCCACCACACCAAATATAGCTGCTTTATCCGGGAGCCTCTGCTCCCTGTACAGTAAAGAGGTCTTTGCAGAGCGTTTATTTTAGCCAGGAATTGAATCCCTGAGCAGTCTTGCTCTGTTGTTGAGTGTGAGCTCCAATTGTAGGCAGTTTTGGTTAGGTGACACGAGCAATGGGACTTTGGTTTCACTTGTGCTCAGTACCGTTTTGTGTGGCACGTTTGTATTGTGAATGATTTAACATGTCTTTTAAATTATTTTTTAATAGCAAAATTGTTAGAAGTCATATTATCAGCACATGGTAGACTAATAGCCTGGATTTTTTTAAACTAGCTTCACTACTAAAAACTGGAAAATTTGCCAGGGAATTTCAGAGGTTAGATATTTTGCTCATCAAAAGAAACAGACCGGGTTAGCTGTGCAAAACAAATATTTTAATAATAGTAATTAATAATGGATAATCTTAATCTAACTTCCATTTGGATTTGGTTTGTGTTCTAGAATATGACTGACAATTTATTTTTTTTTATATATATGAACTGATGTCCTTTAATGATGATTACAGGGACTGGATAGGAAAGTGTTCTTATACAATAAAAGTCCCTGATTGTCTCTGCATTTGACCTAAACAATTTGATCTAGAAAATATGAGTAAATAGGACGAATTCAGGTTCCACCTTCTGCTCTGCATATTGCCTGGGGCCAGAACTCCAGCAGTGGTTCTTCCCCTCCTGCTTTCTGAGCGACATGAAAACTGCAAGGAGACGTAGCTTCCTGATTTAGGATTCATTCGGTGCAGGGTCATTGACTGATGCTTTGAAACGTTCCTTTTTTTTCTGACCCATGGGCACAACTATGATATTACTGTTTACTGAGTATTCACATGTGGGTGCCCCTTTGTTTTAGCGTAAAGACCTCCTTAAAGCTTCTCTCACTTTTCTAAACCTAGAACCAACAGAGAAGCATCCTGTGAGCAGGAGGGTGCTGCCCGTACACCTCTGTGCATCATCGCGGCGCTCAGTAAAGTGTCAAGGCTACAGACTACACTTCCATTGCCACTCTATGTACAAAAGGTGGCCAGGTGACATTTCTTTCTAGTGGGAAGTAAATGGTGTGATTTATTGCGTTGCTTGTAGAGCAATGAATTATATACTTGTTCTCTCTCACAAAATTCTTCACTTCTGAATTCATTGCACTAATTCAGCTCTCCAAAGCATCCACAAATCTGTGATCCTTATGAGAACACAGGTATGTCAGCCCTGTCTCTGGGCCACGCTGTGTTCAGTTCTATCGTAGGATTGTTCATCTCTCTCCGTTCTAACCTATAAACACTTTGAGCTATACAGACCTACTTTTTCAACTTCTGATTGCTTAATTATTCTACAAGTTATTTTTATAGAAAACATCGCATCAGAAAGAATATATGGGATAACTTGTTCTAGTCGTACCTAATCTCAGATCTGTCTTTGATGGGCAGATTCTGTCAGATGCTCACACGAGGTCATTCCTCTGTGCCTCATCTCAATTGCTCAGTTCAGTCAGGAATCTGCGCAGAAGTATATTCTGTATTGAATTCCTTTACATAGCAAAGGACAAGTCCACTCTGAAAATAAATGAACTGTCCTGTTTTAATACTAATGAAATATATTTAGGAAATTCACATAGTTTTTAATTGTTTCCAGATCACCTGGAAATTACTTTCTCTATATTCTACTTTGAAATTTAAAATTGAGACTTAGCAAAAAGGTGAGTGTTCATAATAATACATTTTTGGATGCAGCAAGTGAATGGTTTTTCTTCCACAATAAAAAGAAAATTTCTCCTAGCAAATAACAGGATGTAGGATTAAGTAGATATTTTAAAGAAAAGGTCATTCAGACAAACTGACAAAATGCACAAAACTGACTGCCCTCTATTTAGTCACTTGACATCTAGATTTGTGTAGATTATTCTGACAGAGATATGATACTTCAAGAATATAGCTTGTTCAGCTAGTCTGTAGTTCAAGAGCCATCACAGGTAGAACTGCTGGAATTTATCAGTGAATCCTATACAGGAGACAAACACATTTTGTGTTTCATAATAATGGTTATAAAATTTGGGAATAACTTGAGTTCTGCAATGAATGGATTCTCTTGTCTGCTGTAAAAAGTGTCAGTTATGTAAGGAGGTGGCAGAATTATACCTGATTTTATTTATTTATTTAAACGGTAGTCTGCAGCTGCAGAAACAATTGTATAGATTTTTTTCAGACGTTTTTTCTTTTCAGAAAAGGAACTTATATTTGTGAAATATGCAGTACTTGAGCATTTTTTCCCCAATTGTGAGCATTTCCATTCTCCTTGGGAAAACTCATCATGGGAACAATCACATATTATGAATGGCCTTGAAAAATAAATAAACAATGTATTCTTTTGTTGTTAAGAGAATATGTGCATCTTATCCATCTGTCCTCCTCCTGTGTTCTTTCTATGTTATTATTCTACAAAGTCAATTCTTCCAGAGAATCTATTTGATTTTTTTTTTTCCTTGTAAGAAGCTTACAGGACAAAAAGCAATAGAAATTCACCTCAGTATTGTTCTTGAGGAGCTATTTTCCCTTACTACCTTGAACAAGCTCCTTGTATGAAAAATGAAATAGAAGGGGAACATAAAACCCTCTGCCTTTTCTCTCTCTCATTTAACGAAACAAAATTCTCCTGAAGAGTGCCTTGGAGTATTTAAAACAACTGGTGATAGAGTAATTACAGACTCAAGAAAATGTCGCTGCCTTGTCTGATGCTCTAGGTGAAGCTTTGCAGGAGTAATAAAGATGAGTTTCCCCAACTTCATGTTGCCAGAAGTGAGGAATTGTAGAGGCACAGGAGCAGTTCCTGACGCAGGAGTTAGAGAGTCACTAGTGACACAGTGCGCATACTTAGTCACGAGCAGTGATGCGGGCCGGTCTAGTTGCCCTTGCCTTTTAGGAGACATTAAAATGGTAAGGACAATTTAAAAAAGATACTAAAGAGAAACTAGAGAGTTTTCTGTAATGGCACAAAAAACCACTCAATAATAAGTCCTGTTAATCACAAGTATTTCATACTTGGGGCTGTTCCTTGGTTAGGTGTTTGTACCACGTCATCTCAAGCTACTACTACTGTCACTTCGGTTAATGATGAGCTCCAAGGTTAATGGCTTGACACAGTGATGCCTTTTGATCCTCTTGAAGTCCTCTGTTATTCTCCTTTTGCTGTTTATGTGCAGCATTGCATAAGGTCATATATTTCTTGAAAGAGCAGGCACTTGATGTAAATACCGTTACAGCTGGAATTAAAAAGTGTAATCGAATAGTATATCTCTATGCTAGAAATAAAAAGCAGGTAGTGTTACTGCTAGTTAGGCCTGAAAAACGCTGTAGCTTTTGCTTAATTTGCCAGGTTTATGAGCATCAGAAATGTTCTGACAAAATGTTGGTGACTTTTAGAAATTGAGACGACTATCTGGAATAGATACTGATAAATATTTCAAAGGTTTCCATTACTTGTTATTTTGAGGAGAAAGCTATTATTAGAAAATCTAGACAATAAGCATTTATGTAATGAAACACAGTGGGAAAATGTAATGTTAAAAAGATCTTTTTTGGCTGCGATCCAAAATTCTACCAGTAACATATTCTATAAGCTTACCAATATCTCAGTCTACAGTCACGAAGAATCAGAATAGAACATAATAAAGCTGCCATGCGTGAAAGAATCCCCCAAAAAGGGAAATCCAACAGTCGCTATTCACTCTAAATACTGAGACAGCAGAAATGATCTAGGCTCTGTTCATCTTCATTTTGTGTTGTCATTCACTAGGTATAAAGCCAAGTAATTGATTTTGTTTCCTTTAATAAACAGAATCCTCTCGTTTTTATGGAATGTAACTTTACAGTTTCTGAAGAGGTTTCTTGTCTAAAAAATTCATTGCTATTTAGCGTACAATTGCATCCAGCTTTAGAATTAATGCCTTGTATTCACATCGCTGAGCTACTATTCTGCATCGTGTGTAGTGGAAAGTTGATTTAGGCAATTTTCCCTATAGATTTGTGCATATGTCACCTTTGGGCAAAAGATGAGCTAATAGAATTGAAATGAATGTAATTGGCAGAAGGTCAACCAGGGAGCCGTATATGTCTAGAGTTTCCAGAAAAGCCAGAGTTGTTTCATGTTGGCATATTACTTGATTAGTATGCAGGTAAGGTGATTGTGCCTCAACAGAATAATTGGATCATTCAAATATCTGCAAGCCCTGGTGTATCTACAAAGCCTGAACAGTGATTAGATCCTGCCTGTTCATTGCGGCAAGCCTTGAAATTCTTCCCACTGTGAAAAACTAATTTTCTGTGGGAATTTATTAAATAAGAAATCTGCATGCCACTCTACCTTGTAAGCATTACCAGCAGAATACAAAGATTTCTTTTGACTTTGATGTATGCGCTTCATGGGTGCTTTTATATCATTGTTTTGTTATTTTTCTGCATCCAGCGCAAATTCCGGTATTTCTTTGTTACATAGATTTCTGGTGAAGAGTTGCATCTCCATTCAGTGATAAAGCAGCAGTTCATTTAAAGAGAAGGGAAGGGGGGAAGGGTGTGCTGTGGAAAAAAAAAAAGACACAATTAAAACATGACAATACATTTCAGTTGTTATGTTAAGAAAAAAGCCAGAGCAAATATTCACAAGTTGTTGCTTTTCAGTCTTCATATTTCCGTGCAATAATTGGTTACTGCTGCATCAGTAAACAAATTTTTTCATGTCATCTGATTCTTGTATTAAAAACAGAGAATGCTAATCTGTGTTAATAAGGAACAACCAATATTACCGTGTAAGATTTCTGTGTTGCCCAGCAGATTTAAAAAAAAAAAAAAAGAAAAAAAGAAAAAAAGAAAAAAAGGAGTTTAAGCTTCCCAGCAGGTTTGCAATGTATATTTCACCCATATACAGAAGGGCTCTGAAGGGCAAAATAACAAGGTCCTTTCTATACTTATAAAATGAACTCATTCGGTATCTTGAATGCCTTGGAGCCAGCATCTCAGTCAAAACACCTTTTCAGTAAGAGGATGTAGGGTGCAATTCATCTTCTGATCTCAGCTAATGGCAGTCAGCTTGGTTGTAGTGGAACAGAATAGTCCAAACATCTGCCCTTCTTTGCTCTGGGTTTTTTGTGTGTTTTTAAGTACTTAATGGCTGTAGTATAGCTACTACTGGAAGCCATCTAAAGTTATAAACACAGTATCACTTAAGCTACAGTGTAGCAGAGCCACAGTAGAAGATAATCACCTAAAAAGAGTAAATCCTCTTGGGTTAAGGAAAAGAGTTGTATGCAGAGCTAAATGAATAATTCATAGCAAATAATTTTTTTCAGCTTGCGGAATGGCTTGAGATTCTCTCAACTGTGTATTAATTATTCAAATGTTTCTGAGAAATGTTTTTCTTAAACTTTATTGTAAATATTGGAAATTTGAGCTTGATTCTTGCAATGATTGATTTAGAAGACTGTATGGACTTCCCAGACCTTAATTGGTTGGGTACACGAGCACCTACGTGACTATATCTGGTGTAGATTTAAAACTTGTTTTCAATAAAATCTCTGTCTAATGAAACTTAAAAACTTCCTCTTCACAAACTATGTTTCTGTAGTAAAACACAACAGCTTTAATTTTTCATGAAAGTGAGCATCCAGCACAGTATAACATGGCTGAAAGTAATTCATTTGGAAACTCAAATGGATCTTTAAATACTTTTTCCTGCATAATTTCCACAGCTCTACTTGTGTGATACTAATCACTACTTATTAGTGTTGAATTTATATTACTCAATAGGGGAATATTTCTTTGTTCCTTCTCTTATAAGTTGTAATTATCCCTCCATTGCTACATGTCAGTATCCAAGTGGTTTGAGGATGGTACATTAAATACCCATATATTTGTGTAATGTGACACAGTCTTGCCATAAAAAAAATTCCCAAACTGTAACATAAACTAAGTCATACTGCTAGATTTTCCTCATTTGTGCAAAAAGGAGGAAAAAGCGTCGTTGCCTTGATAGTTTCATATCAGGATGCTAGAATGTGTGAGAAATGCAAAAGGCTGGTGTATTTGTAGTATTTTTGCTGGCTGCTTTGAGGCCCTTTGGAGGAAATGTTTATTAGATCACTGTCTGAAGTAGTGCCACGGCATGAACTCACAGACGTGGGTACTGATAACGGATGGACTGTCTACTTGAAATATGTTTTTGATACATATGTGGTGATTTACGTAAGAGATGGAAATGTATTGTTAATGTCCTTCCTAAGTTCCCTTCAGGCAAGTAGATTTTGCTTACTTTGCCAGAGTAATTACAGTTTGCTTACCTTGCCATAGTTCTTCCTCTAATTTCAATCAGATACAATTAATCAGCAGTTTCCTGTAAAAACTGTTATATGCTGATTCTGCAAACGTGTACCATCTGTTGTGTTGTGTTCCACAAACAGCTGCATTTCAGTGATGGTTACCATAATACATCTGGAGAGGAACGTGGGCTATCTTCAATGGGAAAGGTGCTGTGTGTAAGGTGATATCACTACCTCCTTCCTCCTGCTGTTACTAGTTCTGTATCCAGTGCCCTATTTTTACCTTCTAGTCTGTGACTTCTAGCCATTGATCTCTGATGCGGATTTTTTCCAAATGCTTTTTGAAAAGCTAATGCACTACAACCACAGTATTTCTCTTATCTGTCACAGCAGTAATATCTTCAGAGCGCTCTAGATTAGTTGAACATAACCTCCCCTGCCTAAATCTGTGCTGGCTACCCTTAATCATATTGTGTTCTCTCAAGGGCTCTTCAACCTCGTGCTTTATTTTTCTCCTTTAACTGACTTAAGTTAAACTTAGGACGTATATGTGGAGTTTACATGAAGTTTTAGGCATGGGCGAACAATGTTATCAGTGAGCTTCTATATGAGGAACAACAAAAAAGACTCTCCAGCCTAGACAAAAAGGTGACTGAGGGAGCTTATGACAAAGATCTATAAAACCTGAGTGAAATTGAGAGGATTAATAGGAAATGATAGTTCATTGTCTCTTCCACTGCAACAATTAGGACACACCAAATGAAACTAGCATGCAGCAGATTCAAAACAAAAGGAGCTGGTTATTAACAGAACCTGTAATTAAGCCATGGAATTTCTTACTGTCGTATTTTATGGTTGATAAAGTTTACACAGGTTCAAAATGAGACTGGACAAATTTGTGCAAGAGAAATGTCAAGGTCAGTTACATGTCAAGACAATGAAATGTGAGGAAGTCCTCAGGCTACAAAAGCAAGGAATTATCACAATGTTAGCCCTGTTCTTGCGCTCTTTCCTTGGCTGCTTCTGCTACCTGTGCCACATGGAGCTACGTGGACATCAAACGTGGCCTGACCTAGCCTTTGTTTTTAAATTTCTCTGAGCCCGCTGTAGTTCTAATTGAAAGCTTCCTGATCATCTAAATCTTCAAGGATTTTCATCTGTATGTAGATTGACATAGGTTTTGGACTCTAGTTCTCACAAGAATAGAAGGTTAAAGTGGTTAAGGTGTTAGCTAAAATTCACTGTTAGGCTTAGTGCTGAACATGTTTTGCATAGTTTGCAGAAATTTAGCATTCAGACAACCTGTGCATTGATTGCAGATAGTTTGAAGTTATACTAGAAAATGCAAATGACTCCATTTTATCTCTGTCTTCAGTTTAGATTTTGTGATTGGTTGGGTTTTCTTGGTCTTAATTAAAAGTTTATTTTTCAGAGCTGTAGAGTTTTCTTTTTCCTTCTGAATGATTTCCCCTCATCCTCCTCCCAAGGGATAGAACTATCTAGATCAAGGTTGAAGGAAACATTAATTAAACTCAGTGATAAAATAAAGTCTACAAAGACAGTGTTTTGAGTTTCTTGTCAATGAATCTCCTTACATAAGAAGTTTTAAAATTTCCTTAAATTTCATCACTAAAGGTAGCGTTACAAAGCAGAGGGATGTTTACAATGTCAGAGTGTGCCTGCCAGGATACCAAAATCTGAAAATGTAAGAGCATAATCACTTCCTATTTGCTTGCTTGGACTTTCAAGTCAGTGCAGTAATTTAAATATGTTTTTTTCTGGCGACTTATGAAAAGGTGTTATGACTGGTTTTATCTTTTTTGTTTAAAAAATTATTATCAGGAAATATATAGAGGTAGGGGAGTTGGCATCAGATTGCCAGAGCTGACCTGGCAACGGAATTAACATTCTCATGGAGTGGCGAGAGAGAGAACAAAAGAGATTCTTCTGTGTAGATAATATATTCAGTTTTACTGGTCTTAAAACCCTGAATCAGAAAGAGAAGTGATAAACAAAGAAAATAAGCAAAACATCATGTACTGCTATCTCGAAAGAAAATAGCTGAAATATTTAAATAAACAATATAGCTTGGGCTCTGAAAGTAACTGATTAAAACTGGCCATCCTCTAGCTGTGGAAAGATTGCACATGGGTTTTTTTTTTTTAAAGTATTTTATAAAAGCAGTTGATTTTACTGGACAATTCATGAACTTAAGTACATGCCCAAGCAATTTAGTGTGGCATAGTCTAGAACTTCAGCTGCACTGGTAGCTTGGCGTTTCTAATTCTATATAGCCACTGAATACCTGAGCTGTTAAGTCAGCTTTTAAGTCCCAATGCACTAAAATGGGAAATAAAAGTAGTAATAACTAGAGACAATTATTAATGTAATATTAGTGTAGTAATACCATTTCGCTCAGCTAGAATTTTTCCTCTTTGCATTTATGTTCCAGAAAGATATTTACATAGCGGAGTTAGTCAGAAATGTTAATGAGAAATAACTCTTAAGTCTCATGCCCAATAACTGACACTGAGAAAGGAAAAGAGTAACTATAGCTGTCCCCTACTGCATTGATCTAATGGCAGCTTAATGTAGGAAAACATTTTTCTTGGTATCAGTGGACACTCAGTGTAGCCTGAGACAGTTTCTGACTAATCACAGCTACCGATCACAGTGTTCAAATACTGAGCAGTGATGAAACCATTTTTGTTCACTCCATCAGAGTAGAGAAATGTGTAAAACTAAATCATCGCATGTTTTTGTGTAACAAATGCATTCATGGAAATGAGAATTTGCTCACTGACAAACCATAAGTACGAAATGCAGCTATCTTCATCAGAGAAGTTATTCGTTGCAAATTATTCAGTCAGCGCTAGCAATTTATTAACATTAGTTGAAGAACCTTTAAACAGAAAACAGAACAAGTCTTCATATTAATCACGAGATGCTCTTTTTTGGTAGTTTATATCAAGTCACGTCAAAGTGATGCTTCAATCTCATCTCATAAAATGTAGATTGTTACATAGGTCACAGTATAAGGATAATTTGTGGAGACAAAAATATATCCTGAAAGACACTGAAGGAATTCTAAATTTTTGGTTGAAATTAGGCAGAGTCTGGTAGGGAGACATGATTGTGATGGGAAAAGGGCAAGAGTTGTCCTGGGAATCCTCCTTGGTTACTCAGAGCACAGACAAGGACAAAACACCCGCTACGGGAGGAAATCAGACACTCCAAGGAGATCGAGCAGAGGGCTGGAATTAAGAGTTCCGTGATAATTTTGGTCAGAGAGTAGGACAAATATACCTAAGAGAAGATAAAAGAAAACCGTCGGAAAGTAACTGTGGGTGTGTACATGTTCCTATGCACCTATGTATTTCAGGTATATCACAGTGGAAATGCTTAGAGCTACGGCTGGCTGTCTTTATAAACATGAGTGCTGATTCCCGATAGAGAAGACTGCTTTTAAAAAGAAGAAAAAATTCTGAGTGATTTTTTTCTCCTCTTTTGATAGTGGAATAAGGTGCCTGATAACTTGCTCTCTTTCAGCATTCAAGGTCTACAGAATGATTCTGAAGATTTGGTCCAATCATTTTTCTAATTAAGCACTTTAAAAGTTCAGTGAGACTGAATAGCAAGATTGAAAGAGTGAAAGTTTTAAAATGAACTGACAATTATTCATGGGTCATCCCTTCTCAGATTTCATTTAATCAAAGACTGAATAAAAGCACACATTGTAAGGTGGTTCATTTTTTATAATTTCTTTAACTTTTTAATCTCATTTTTAAAATTATAAGAGTCATTAAGAGACTAATTTTGAGATTCCCTCCAGAGTTTTCTTAATCAGGCACATTTTATTCTGTCTGTGGTAGCTGTGCATTAAGACTCGCTGAGTAAAGTAGTTAAATACCTGTTCAAGTATACACCTCTGGGTGCGTAGCATTGAAAGTACCCATGTGCAAACCTGAAGGGCACTGGTAAATTTGGTCTACAACATAATAGTGTTAAGCAAGCAACAATACTGTCATTAAATTAACTGGATATATTAGGAAATTGTACTCTGATTTGATAGCATTTTGTTATGTAGATTACCTTAAATAGGTTACCTTTTATAGGATAGATTACCTTTTATGGGATATTGCAATAAATGGGATGTTAATTTTTAACTTTTTACTGATCAAATATAGCACTCACTTCTTCCTGTTTTAAAATGTAAGGGCAAAGCATACTTTATCATTCCTTTCACAAAAATGGGCTGTATTCTTCTGTCTCCTCTTCCATATCGGATGAGAGGCTGAAGCAGGAAACATCACCTGGCTGAATAAGGCAGAAACCACAGATTTGTATTTCTATATCCACTGAAAAACTGTGGCTTTTAGCACACCTTTGATTTTCAAAGGTTTGTGAATGAGGAAGAAGTTCGACTTAAGAATATTGACTGAGCTGTAAATGCTTGAGCTTGCAATTCAGAAAGTTATTGAGAAAATTCCTTACCTTAATAAGGCACGAACAGGATTCTAGCTGCATTGTAGCATCGTAATCCTCCCCACTATTTCATGAAAACTAGTTTGTTATCTTTATTTGGTAGTTTAAATTCTGTATCAAATACATTCATTTCAGTCCTTTAACATGATAAATCTCAGTTTTCCAATTTACCAAGAATTACTGACTGATAGGCAAAAAATATTCATTTAGATAATTAAGAATATGTGTTGTCTGGCAGTTCTGTCATCCTCCCAATATCAGACAATATTGGATACTATACTGGTACTACAGAATGCACCAAACTCTGGAGTGGAGTCTTAAATAGAATAGAGTTTATACCGATGAAATATCTGATGAAGAATGACAAGAAGGACGCTCTGGCTGTGCACAGAGTTCAGTTACTTGGTAGAAGAACTTTACACACCATGAAAGTGCCTTGGTCGGAGGTAAAACCAGAAACTACAGTCAAAAATGTGATTAAATTGCATTACCGCTAAAGAAGTGGCTCAAAATCCACTTGAAAATTCTGTGTGGATACGAAATGGTATACAAAATAGAGAGTCACTGGTCTAATTTTTGCTGAGATATAAGTTGAAATCATAACTATTCAGTGTGAAGCCTTCCCAAGTACTATATAGTCAAATTGAAACAGAGAGACAATTGTTACAGCTGTGACAAGTAAAACAATGCAGCAAGTGCCACCAGTGTGTGAGTAACTTGTCAGACTCATTATAAGGACAAATAGTAAAGTTCGAAAACTTCTTTTGTCTGTAGAAACCCAGATCTAACTGACTTTCAGTGGGACTTGGAATTTTAAAAAAGAAAATCCTTTAAAACAGTATTACAGAGTTCTTATAATGACAGCTTCAAAGCAATTCTGAACTACGTGTTATCCAAGACTCAAGTTATACATACCAACAAGAAAATACTTAGTATATCTGAATAGAATTGTCTGTAGTTTACCTTAAGAGAATGCAAGGAGCGAGGTAAATCAGTTCATCTTTCTAGGTAAGAAACTGGCTTTTCAAATTGCTCAGCTCCCTGCTGTTTCTCTGAGAGTGAAGGAAATCTGCCCTCTTTCTGTTGAAGCCTCATGGAAGCTGTTAAGTATTCAAGAGGGGTTGTTTGGGTTTTCTTTAATCTGGTTAGTAGTTTGTAGAATAGAAGTTGAATTAAACTAAAATGTTTTTGCTCTTTGGACTATGTTTGCCACCTTCTTAATATCCCATGCTTCGTCAATATTAAGGGTGTACAAAGAATGTTCGGAGGTTTGGAGATACAAGCTCAGCGCTCATGAGCTGTTCTGTTCAGGGTGGGCAGGGGTGACTTTCCCCTCCCTCCCGCACCCGCTCTGCTCTCCTGCTGGTAGCTATGAATGTGCTGCATAAATAAGCACAACTATATCTTGCCACAGTGATTCCACACAGATACTAGAGTACAGAAGTTTCTGCATCAGCAGCCTGGGATCATAATAGACTGCAAGGTAAATTGAAAGCTGTTCACTTCCCTTCAAACTGCTGTGTTTGGGTCCTGATGTTCTTCACAAACAATTAAATTTAAAACCATCTCTGGGAGATTTCGCTCTCGTCCAGAAATGAGTTAATAAGAATTTTCAATTTCTTACAACAGTAAGTCTTGGGCAGAGCTGGAAGCTATGAGAACAGAATTGCACTTTGTTGTGTGTAACTCAATGCGGTATGCCTCTCCAGCCCACTGTGGTCTCTGGAACATGTGAGGGAGGCCATTTCCCCATCTTTTCCTCTTGTTATCCAGTGTCTGAACTCTAGGTGGATCCCCCCTATTCCGGTGGGATTGACTCCATATATAATGAGATCATTACCATTATTTTAATTTCTGTAATAGTATTGGGAAATGGAGTAGGTGACTGCTAATATACTTATTGCCTGCACCTTCTGAGCCCTTTTATTAATACTTATCCTATACAGAGATTCAAAAAATGCATCTTTCTCACCTGGGCATTATGCTTTACTTAGTGTAGTGCAAAGATTCTTCTTTTACTCTGAAATCTCGGACGGTGGTCTTTGTTAGGTAACAGACCACCAGGCTTTGAGGACTCAGTGATTTGATTCAGCATGTGACAAATTTTATTTTCTTATGAACATTTCAGGAACGCTTTTTATCTGAAAGCCGATCCAAAGGTGTGCTGGTTGATTCTTTGTTATGGTGCAAAGCAACAGCTAATTAGACATTCCTTTTACTCTTACTGAGATAGCAGTTGGATCGTTTGCTCTGATCCTTTTCTTAATATTTAATAAATTCTTGACTGTTACACTTTTATTCATTAACTTCACTTTTGAAAGGATCGACTCAGCTTTTTCAGATGTGTACGTGTACATGAACATGAAAGAAGAGCGCCAAGATGCTTGATTCTTTCAAGTCACAATCCCAGATGCCTCCAAACTAGTTTGATGATCATTATTGTGCTGTAGTAATTTAAGCACCTTATTGCCAGGATGCTTTCTAAGAGCATTAGAAACTCTGAGCTGTGAGTCTAAGCTGTGCTCTGCTTCTGTATTCTTGGTTGAGAGCATTTCACGTTTTCTCTATCAATTTTGAGAATCTCCTTGATTGGGCTAATGATGTTTGATGCCCTTTAAACAGAGAGACAGTAACCTTGTGCCTTTCTTGCACTTTTTGTTCCGTACATTGGTTTAAAAAATTTTCTGGGGCTAAGAAAAGGCCGGAGAATAAATATACAATTAAAAATTTCAGTGTTTTGGAAAAATGCTAGATAGTGTCAGACAAATCTTTGGAGGTGGGTTCTAGTACCAACAGTTACTCTGTAGAAATGCCTTGGTTTTACTTCAGTAGGCAAATTCTATAGTATTCCCTAGGAATAACTCTCAAATGGTTTTAGCAGCATCTCACCCCTCTTGTTTTGTAATTTTGTAATGCTCATTTGCATTAGTAAAATGTACAGAGTACAGCAGCAGCTGATTCAGAGAGATAACTCTCCCTTGTGAACTAGCAGAAAAACAGTATCAGAACAGACAACAGGCATCTATTTCAAGAATTAACTCTCCACAGCCAGGCAAACAGATCCTTGGTACGGTCTCTGAGCATCTGTACTGGAACAAGCTACAGTTTTGAAAAATAAGTTTAAAATACTCAGGAATTAATAGCAGTACTGTGTGAGGAAATAATCTTTAATCTTGTCTGATGGAACCTGTGGTGGTTTGTCATTATGATAAGATCCTGTAGTAGGGTAAACACCATGAGCTGCCTTACTGTCTACATATATGTAATAGATACTTAAGCAACATGCGTATATATATTTTTTATTGACCCGATCTTCCAGCTCATGAAACACAGCTGCCGCTTACTATCAGGAGACAATGCAATGGAAGTCATTTGAAGAGGGAGATGATTGGTTGTATTAAATCCACCATGTGTTGTTTATTTTGCTTCGTAAAAGAGAAGCCGTTTTATTGCAGATGTTTGCCAGAAAACAGTCATCACTAAGTGGGGTGAGGAGAGAGAGTGATAGAGAAGTGTAGTCCGATACAGCTAGTGGGAGAAAAAGCCTTTTCCAATGCTGCTGGATAATAGTAGGTATCCTCCTGTCAAAAATGTACAGGAACAGTAGAAAGAGCTTACCTGAGCTGTCTTTATTTTCAAAAGCATTTTGATTTCTAGCCTACATTGACAGTGAAAGACTATTAATATTCTTTTCATGTCCTCTAATTGTTCAACTGCTTATAGGGGAAATATAGACCAAGGTATGTGATAAGCACCCAACTCCCATTCATTTTAAAAGCATATTGAGGTTCCTCATTCCATGGAAATTTTCCACCACATTCCTTAAGTTATCTTGTCGCGTGTCCTTGTGAACCATTGCAGTTGATGACATTAAATGAAATGTGTATCTCACACGTAACGTTAAGGGTCTAAAGGGAACTAACTGACTGTTGTCTCTCCTTGGTGAAGTCATTCAACTTCACTGTGCATCAGTTAATTCCAGAAGAACTAGCTGAGATTTTTTTTTTTAAATGGGAATTTTCATTTTCAAGTCAACATTCAGGAAATTTTCTGAGGTCATGGATACAGTTTATGTCAACAAAAAGAAATTTTGAAAGAGGTCCACTCAAGAATACTGCAGTAGTCACTAGACTTTCATTCAATGTCCATTAAATCAATCAAAAAAAAAATACTGCTGACTTCTCTCGTGGAACTGGGTATTTCATGAAGTAAGGTTTAGTTTACAGGTGCAGGTGTATATCTGAAAGGGCGATCTACAGTTGTAACAAATGCATTCAGTGCTGCAAAGAAAGGGCAAGAGAAGGCTATCGCTCTTCCCACAAAAACAGGACAGTGAGTATGACCTTCTTGAAATGGGATGCTTAATGCTGCCCTGCATTTCTACTTTATCTTCCTCTGCCCACTTTACATAGTTACTCTCTAAAGAACTGTGTAAAAATTGCCATATTCTTAGAGTAATAGCTTCTAAATTCAGAGTGCTGCCACTAGCTAGTAAGAATGACCTCCAGAGATACTATTATGTGCAATGTTGCACAATGGATGATAAATGTAACTTAAAATGCCAAATTCTTTATATGCAGAAACATGAAGATAATTTTATATCCTACTTGTATTAACTACTCTGCAGACGCCTATTTCTGGTAGAGCAATGAGAGAACAATCTCTGTAATCTTTCATATTTGCAAAGATTTAGAAATAATAATAGTGAAGAAAAAAAGGGGTATTTGGTTTCACTTATTTTACATTTTTTAAAAAAACAAAACACCAAAACCCAAGTTGTTAGATACCTTAATTTCTAACAGGGATGCTTCTCTATGCTCCCAATTCTTATAAAAGCAGAGAAAGCAAAATGCCATCAGCACCAGAGCGGTGCATAGGCTACACATCATTTATACAACTAGACATTATGTCCCCGGGACGGTACAAAGAAGCAGCTGATTGAAGCATTAACATGTCTTGAGTCCTTTTCACTAAAAGACACAAGGTCACTGCACTGGCTTAGCGAATAAGTTGATAACTGATTTCTTTTCATCCTTCTTGCTCTGACGGTGCCTTAATCCACTGACTATAGTACTTAGTCTTTTTTGGAGGGGGGAGGAGGTGAAAACAGCCTACAGAAATGAATATTTATGTACCTATTTCTGCAATTTAAATTCACTCATTGAATCCAGTTAGTACATACAGCCTCCATCAGCGGGAGGATCGAAATCTGTAGAAGTGCAAATACTGCTGGTGAGGAAGCTTTCTTCACTAAAATAAAAAGAAATGGAAGCAAACCTTGTGGTTAATGATGATGAATATCATCAAAATGAGTGCATTCAGAGGAAACACATACTCTTAAATGCTCTGTATATATTATCCTCATGTTTTCCTTCCATAGCAAAAACGATAAGCAAAGGAAGATGCATACTGATGCTGCCTAATGTACAGCTACATGTGTATCTCTATATATAACCCAGAAATTAAATACTGTTAATTCTCTTTTGTAATGATCATTCTTAACAGTGAGAAATAGGTGGCAAGCCCAGCTTGCTTACATGGGAGGCAGTGCAGACATGGTAAAGGAGAAAATGTATTTTATACTAGCTTTCCCATCTTTAGTCTCCAATTAATTGTACTTAAGCCAATAATCAAAGAGAGAACAATAAGATTTTACTCTATAATACATGAAGTGGTTTTCTTTACAACCACAAACCAAAGCTGGGCTTGGCCGTGAAGCCCCTGACACTACCGCAGCCCGGGGGGAAAAAAGGCAGTAGCCTCACGGCTGACCTGGGGACTGCTTTGGACAGCTGAAGCTGTCTCTCCTGACCCGTCATAGTCACGGCACTGCTGACAAAGGGAAGCAGCAGTCTTCTAGTGCACGTGAATCCAGAAGGATTGCAAAGAGTGATTATCAAGGGAAAACTAGAAGCTCTGCTGAGCTTACACTGATGCCCTGAACATTTCTCTCTCTCAATTTTTATTTATTGTCTACTTATTTAGTCTATCTAATGAACAACCTCAGTATGTAACCTCATAATGAAAACATTACAGAATATTTCATGCTTAGTTGGAGCTGAATTTGTCTCTTTGTTTAACCAAGACACACATTTGTAGGGTTATTAGAAAATAATGCATCCACTGTATATTTTAAAATAATTGCCTGACATTGATTTTGAAACTATGAAAATTATCAGAGAATAACAGTAATGATATTATTGATAATGCTTACTCATGAATACTGTTACTTTTATCATTAGTGACAATTCCTAGGAGCTACAGTTTTGAATTAAGCCTGTGCGCTAGCCGCTATATAAAATCAGTCCAAAACCACAGACTTTGCCTCATAAAGCTTATGATCCTAAATATAAGATAAGAGATGACAATAAGATGTGGCTGTAGTCATAACACATCCACAATCTAGGTTTTATTAACTGTGGAGGGCATTGCAGCAAAGGTGAATTTTAAGGGAGGAAATGAGTGATGACGATGGGCTTCATTTTTTATTATTGCAAGCGTGAAAGAAGTTGTAAAAGGGTCTCTTCTAAAATCGAGTACTAGGACTGTGGATATTGATACATGCGCTGATCTGGAGTAGGTCACCTGCCATTTACTGAATATCATGAGAATTCTTGAGCTTTGAAATCTACAGGGACCTTTCTGGTGACTGGTATAAACAGCTAATTAAAAGCTAGTTATTGGCAACCATAGCAGGGGATATGTCTGGTAACACATCTGAAAAATAAGACTGGAGAACACTATCATATTCAGTAACTATCTAATATCTTCAGTAGTCTTGTGATCTTTAATGCAACATAGAATATACAAGTTACTTAAAAAATAAAAACGTGTGGTAGCTGTCAGTTACTGGCCTGATATAGAAGTCCTTCTCAGGAAAGGTGGGGCTCATTAAAATAGAAATTTACATAAGCTAATGATGTGGCCCCAGAAATCTGCTACTAAAATTATTATAAAGCAATGTTATAAATGACTAAATTTCAAGCCCCTGACAGCATGCATTGCCATAATAGATCCAGTAATCTTTCCGTCCTCAGGTGGTAGATTTTCAAAGGTACGTTCATGCGTATGTCACAAGGATTCATGTGGTCTCTGTCCTTCCGGGGTTAGCTCCCACTGATACTAAAATTTGACTATTTGTGCCAAGGCGTAACTTGCATTCCAGATATTCCACATTCCAGGTATTTCCCCGTTCCTGGCCCTGGAGACAGCACACGTCTTCAGGACAGTGTTCTGTGGTAGCCCTTGAAAATAACAGCAAGCACAATGCTTAATTTATCCACTGTCTTTATCAAACCTGTCTGAACGAGTGGTGCTGTGAGCCAGATGCCCTATTGATTTACAACACAGCAACAGTGGAAAGATGGAGGGGAAAAAAACACAGCACGGTGGACTTTGAAAGACAAAAAATAATACTGTGGCAGGGTATTTTAAAATTCCAAGTAGTGAGTTTGTTCTTAGGTTAAAACGGACATTCTAACACCAAAACAAGTCATCCTGGTAATGGTCCTCCTAAAAGAAATGCTTCTGAATGTGAATGGGAAAAGCTGTTCTTCATGAGGTATTCTAATTTTAAAATGGTTTCCCAAAGCATCAGAGTTTTCAAGAATTTTTGAAGAAAATAAAATACATACTGAAAATGTGCAAAATGACAAACATAATCTTCCAATTAATTGAATATAATCATGCTTTGCATCACACAAGCAGAATAATACTTTGATCGGAAACATAACAGGTGAAACAAACATTCTTGTATTTAGAACAGTCTGGGTGGGGTTTTTTCCTATTGTTTTAAAGTTTGCATTACAATATAAGAAAGGTAATATATCAGAAATTGAAAGGCTCAATAGATGTATGTTAGTAAGAAATTAAAGACGGACCTTGGAGTAGATTAAATAATAATAAAAAAAAATTTTATATTCATTCCATATATGTCTTAACGATGCGTTGTCATAGGCTTTTAATGGGTCCAAAGTCCCTGGAGGCTTCCAGACTTCAAGAAACTGAAAGGAATCTGATGGAGGGGTTTTCAAATGGATTTGTAAAGGTTTCAGGAGTTGCCTGTCGTTCTTATGTATTACAAACCTTGCCAGCTGTTGCAAAGAACTATTTGTTTTCTGGTTTAGTTTACCTAGTCTGAGACAACAATAATTCAGTAAATGAAAAGTTACTCATTAAGCATGCTTTGTTTTCATTTTGAATATTTTCCATTTTTGCTAAGTAGGAAGGTATGAACTTTTCATCATGAAAAATCAACATGACCTTTTATAAAAATCAGGTGCAAGTATTTCGGCATTTGGATGTTCTGGCATTTTAATAAAAGACCAAATGAATTTTAACACATAATATATCTTAAAATGTGAACAGTAACATGAATTGCTTTCCCTCACTTGGCTTGAGATTTATTCATGTATTTTGAAGTGATCATAAGAGTTCACCTAAGTAATAATAAAAAACCTTGACCAGGAAAAAAACTGAGAAATTTTAGGTAAATTCCTTTTTGTTAACTCCTTGAACACCCCTCGGCAGTATATAATATATGATTGCTGTCAATTTTCGATTTTATTTGGTGTTTGCAAGGTATGAAGACATTTTTCTCCTAATAGAATCTAAAGTATGTCATTGACTGTTCAAAAAATTTTAGGATTTGGAGCTGATGTGATGGGCAGGGTCATTATAGATGCTGCTTAATGTACGTTGCTAACAGTAAACATGAAGCATGGAAGAACCTTGCAGACTGCTCTTATTGTGTAAATCTCTAGTAGATATTATCACAACAGTGGCAGGAATTGTTGGTTCCAGAAGGATTATAGCTCAATAGGAGGAACCGTCATGCACAAATTTGACTTTAACAATGTGACTTGACCATTTGGTATCAATGTAGCTGCTTAGCTGAGTAAAGGTAAGGACAGACTTTTCTGCATTGCTGGACTGGAGTTTGAGAGGAATGAGTTCTAGCAAATAAGTATTTTAAAGCAAAGGAGTTCGCCTACACTGGACCAACACACTTCTGCAGTTTTTAGGTAGAACACCTTATCTGATAGTTATTTGAATAAATGTTGAATACACTAAATAGTAAGAATTTTTATTTATAAAAACCTTTTGTTCTTCACCTGGGCATGACTCAGATTACCTGTTCATAGCTTAAAGCATTTCAAGTGAACGGGTGGGGCATTTAGGATTCGTGTTCTGGTACACTGAACTCAACCATAGTTGAAACTCAGAGGAAGAAGTTAAACAGCTCCTTCCTTGCTCATTTATTGCTGAAAAGACTCTCTTTGGAAGCAGAAATGTTCACTTACACATACCATTTCAAGAACATGCACTTTGAATTTTAGAGGATCAAGAACAAATTAATAGAAAAACCACAGCTTTTTTTTTCCAAACTATCACATCTGTGAGGTATATAGCATACATTGCACAAGTTTAAGTATAGGTAAGGGGTAAAAGTTAATCTATAAAGAATAACCTTTGGTAATGCATTTTAATTACTAGAAATGTTCTAAACTCTCAGTGGATAATTGATAGAGCCTCAGCATCCCTTTGTTCTCTCTATGCTGTAGGGATCGTCTATCTTTTAGAATAGGATTTCCACCATTTTAGTTTACTCGAGTTGTGGAAGATAGAAAATAGCATTTCAGTAGGTACTGCTTGGCTGTTATTCTTTCCAGATGGCTCAGAGCGCCTTCCTTCGAAGAAAGAAATTCATGTCAAAGTAGTTACATACAAGTCTTATGCGCCAACAATGCATTTTTGTGTCAGCAAAACAGTTCTGACAACTGGAGGGAATGCTTGTATTTGAGGATATTTTGAGGAAATAACCTCTGCAGTTAAATGCTTGTAAATTTTCCATTGTGGTGGCTCAATCCTGCTGTTTTCACTTCAGGAAAAATCAGGCTGGTTTACGTAAGCACATGCTTGGCATTGGTGCAATGCATTGGCATCTGGTTCAGTGCCTGTCAGTACCTGGTTTTGGCGTGGTTTGGTTTTCTCCTTTGTCAGAGGGTAACGTGCAGGCTAAGTTTTGTGTCACCCCAAGACTGCTGGTTGAGTCATGCAGCGAAGCTATCAGTCCTGCCTGTTACATCTGTGGCAATTCTACCCAGAGGAGATGTCACAAGACAGTGAGTCCCCAGTGGGATGTAATAGAATGGAAGCAGATGGTGAGCTGAAGAAAATTTCAGGGGAGGATTACATTTTCCAGTTACTGTCTTTTTGATTTCACTGTTATTGTCTGATGAATTGTGTCAGATTTGATCCTTCAGATTGAAAAGCTGCTTCTTACTGTGCTCCCAAATGCACAGATAAAGTAAATGGCTGCTGCCAATGGACTCTTTCAGAAACTTAATTTTTTAAATGCGTATTAGGAAGGGCGTCTCGTTTTGTCATGTCTGCTGTGTGATTTTTGCCTTCAGCTGAGGATTTTTTTTCTTTCATGGTTTATGCTGATGACTGGGTTTTCAGTAGGCTACTGTGTTTTGATCCATAATAGTATATACCTATGTAGTTGTAAATTATTCTTGGACAAGGCAAGCAGAAATGCTTTCTCTTGCCCTGGCTTATTTACACAGCCTTCCTTTGGCTTATCTGTAGTCTCTGATTAACACCGGGGTCTATATAACCCCATTTGCAAAAGTGAGACCGAGAGAGAAGGGAAATACAGAGCCTGAGACTTCAGAACTGGAACTAATGTGGACACACGGCCAGAGTCCATCCCTAGTGGAAGAGTAAGTTCAGTCTCGGGGGAACGTGAAGAATGGAAGCTGGTGACTTCTGGCGCCAAGAGGAAGGCTCCTGCTCCACCTAAAGGCTTGCAACTGCAAAGCAGGTTCGCTGCCCTCAAAGCTGAGGAGAAGCCAGATGTGCTTTCAAGCAAAGCGCCTGGGCCAGCTAACCCTGAGCCATGTGGCAGCTATATCTTTTCCTTACAATTTTCAGGAAACTATATCAAAGTAGAAGAGGCTAAAATTACGTCATAGGGTAGTGTAGGAAGCAGTGTCCTGTGCTGTCCAGAAAGCAGAGTCCAGTGTTGAAGCTGATCTATTTTGTACAAAATAGGACACAAATTGGAGAATGTTCACTGTAAGAATACAGGGTACTCTGGAATCAGTGCCGGTTTTTGTTCTGTTGATCTTTGCTCCAATTACTTTCTAATAAAATAATTATTGGGCTAGGGAGGAAGTAGATGACATTTAATTCCACAGACTAATGGTTTGGATGACGATTGGGACAGGAGGTCCTTTGCCTTTATGTAGCAGAGGGATTTTAATCCCGCTTTCCCAATTCTTCAGTGCCCCACACAGTACAGTTGGCATCACTGCCTCATCCCTCTTGCTTCTATTTGATTGTTTCCTAAATAAAAACCTGTTTTGATTGACAAGCAAATATTTGCCAAATTATACAATATTTGTGAAATAGACTGAAACAATTTTTTCATTATTTAAAAAAAAAAAAAAACCAGAAACAAAAAACAAACCCAAAACTATTTGCCTTCTAATAATAACAATGAAAAAGTTCACCCAGCCATGATTTCCAAGATAATCTGTTAAAGTAAGGACACTTCCTTTGCAAATTCTAAGCAAGTATATGACCTCACACAATAACTCTCACTCAGGGCCATGTGGATGCTTGATGACATCTTCAAACCTACCACACGCTGAAAGGGCAACACTGTATTTCCAAGACCCTATGGCTAAAATATTAGAAGCTGTGGTACTCAAAATATGAGTAGCTGCGACTGAGATGAACAGTTTTCCTCAGGTTGGTGTGAAAATAAACATTGTGCAAAATGATCAGCCCTCAGCTGAGTGGAAACTGGAAAGTCTGTATTGGTCCAAACTCAAATTCAACTGGTGAATGATAATTAAACATTTCTGTATCGCCTGGGAACTCCCAGACCTTTCAGTCCATGATTATTTTTTCTGATTATTAATTATTATTATGTTACATGATTAAAATTCAAGAGGACTAAGAAACATCAGGGCACAATTAACAAATTACCCATTTTCTGTTCAAAACAGAAACATAAAATTCTTTCTTTGTTGTTTCATCCTCTCCATGTCATTTTCATCCACAATCCAGGACTGAATCTGTTCTTTTCTAACCATGTTTCCATGCTACAGATGCAGTAGTAGCCAAAGAAGATTACTGAATGCACAAACATTATCTACATCCATCTTATCAATAAATGTGTCATGAGCCAATTTGATGCAATTACATAGAGGTGCCCTTTCTACAATACCAGTAGATCACTTTGTGCAACTTAATAATACTTTAAAATACTTTAAAATACCTATGGAAAAAAAGAAAATCAAAACTTATTTTCAGCAAAAGGATATTCTCTAGATATTCATTAAGGAGAAGGCTGATAGTTTAACTTAAATAAAACAGCAGTAGAAAATCTTTCATATAAATTATGTGGAATCAGAACTTAAATCTTGCATACAATTAAGCCCCCCCTCTAGCTATGGCCAAACACTATTTTGCCTACCCCCATATTAGAAGTTGCTAGAGTTAATAGTAGGTTTTTGTTTCTTATTACAAAATGATCATTACTGCTTTGGTGGCTATACATATGAAAGTGCGAACAGAAACAGACCTTTTCTGTATCATTACTTTCTATATGCTTGTATCATGTTCAGTCTGATTTTTCTTTTCTCTCAGTTAAATGCTGCGTGTTGATTTATTTCATTATGGAAGATGAGGTTATGAAAGAGTTTTTACTCTTTTGAATTGAATTGAGGTATGAGGAGTGGGTAAATCTAAATGAAGTTGAAGTTTGTAGTAGGTCATAATGACAGCTTTCTGACTGCTTCCTTTTATTTGGTGTTGGCTTATTTACTCAGGCTTAGAAACTCATAAACATTGTAAATACACATGTAAATGTAATGAACTTCTTTTCTAGACTGTTATGGCTCAGCTTCCTGTGGTATATTTTAAAAATTGCAATTTCATATATTTCTTTGATCTTCTTCCTGTACTGATGTTGCAGATAACTAGGATATTTGAGCTACCTGCTGTTGTTGCTACTTAAGTACTGTGGTTATGTGATTTAACATGCTTTGAAAGGGTACGTGTTTCACACTTTTCATGCGAGAATGACTTAGAAGGATTGGAAGTTTCCAGCAATTCAGAATGTTTGACTCAGCTGCCATGTGCTAGTTTCTGGAGCCTAAAAAGACAAGAGGTTCATCAGTTTTGAGGGAAAAATAGGCTGTGGAATTCATATCTATATTTGTGAGAGACTGGCCAAATTACCACACAGCTGTATAGCCTTCACAAAGGCTGCTGCTCAAGCAGCTACATTGCTGATCTCATCGTGCAATTTTTCATCTAAAGAATAACAGTACATTGGAGGAATGTAAGGAGTTACGTATGAAAAGGAGGATACAGTGAGAGAGAAAGTTTGGTCCCACAAAACAGCCTGGTTGGGAAAGCATGGTGGGGAAGAAATAGGACATGGATTGGTAAGAAGGATTCAGAGCACAAGCATCTCATTGTTATTTCCTTTGCAGATCAGGTTTTGATACCTAAAACGTAACTTATGAGTCATATGTAGTTTATTAGCCTAGGCAGTAGTTTATTAGAATGATAACTGTAGAGACATAATTATTATCTTCTTGTGTAAGGGCAGATTATTTTGCTATTCCCAACATCTTTCAATGCATATGGAAATCATATCATAAATGTGCACATCATTCTGTGAGCACCAACTCTGCATTCATCCAGCACTCTAGGGAAAGATGTACACGTGCACCTACCCACAGAGGCAATCCTATCTTACCCTACTTAAGTCAGGTAGATGAAACTGCACGTATGTCATCCTACATTTCCATGCGCTCTGGTTGTAAAATAAAGCTTCCATGGGAAACAATAAAAGCAAATTAGGATAACTACACTTCAACAAGCACTGGAATTTAACAGCGTTTAGATGAAAATGGGTATTTAGTTTAAACTTTGATTTATGCCTTTATTAATCAGAGTCCAAACTCTCGATTCTGTTTCATCTGGTTTGCATTATTTCTATAGGATGGAATTAATGAAAAAAGTATCTTGAGTTCATTCTCCATAAAGGGAATTTAGAGTTGTATATGGCCATTTTAGGAGTTCTTCCAAGCATTTCTACGTTTCAGCAATCTCCATGCCATGAAAGCCCCTTAGGCTTTTAGATAGTTACATGTGTCTTTTTGTTCCTCTCTAATGAAGCTATAATAAGGCACCAAATCTCTCAGAATCATTTTTCTAAAATGAAATACAAACCCAGTGCTGTGTTGTGCTATCGTAGCACTGTCAGCACTATGTGATAAAGTAGTATAAATACAAATTACAGAAGCAACAGGTTTTTTCTGCACAATGGTAGGAAATATTACCTTTCTATGCATGTTTTTAATTTAGTGTAACTGCTGACTGAACTGAAACAGCTCTGGGGATTATCCTACATGAATTTCAGGAACGGTATAGTAGCCATTGCGCTACTATCAGCTAGCTCTTACGAAGTTGATGGCAGTAGGAAAAGCAGAACTCTCATCACATTTGGAAAAATATTGGAAAGTGAAATTAAATTGCTTATTTTTAAAACAGGCCAGAATGGTTAGAGTCCAAGAATTTCATGACGACTCCCTGTGACTGACCATCATGGGCACTGGTGTCCGTGCTTCTGAATGGCTGCAGTTTCTGCAGACTGTTAAGACATAAATCATATGCAAGAGCAATCATAAATCCCTCTTGAAAGAGGGCTCAGAATTTATGTTCCTATTTTTTTCAATAAGCATGTGAAAATTCCACATTCTCCCAAAATCGTTAGGTGATGATATTGCTCTAAAAGAACCACATAATATTTTAGCAGCAGGACTCCTCTTAGTAGTGGTTTAATAAGTGTGGAAATACAGGATTTAAAGTGACTGTGGTTTATAATATTGCAGGTAAATACTACTTCCACTCACCCCATGAAAATTATTTCTCATAGAAACTTTAAAATTACTTTCAAATAGTGTAGGCTGATAGAAATATTTTAGTGTGTTTGCATCTCTGTTTTTGAACCTCCTAACTGAATAAATTTGTGAATTATGTACATTTGTTTTTCTTATCCCAATGTACATAAATTGTGTAGATAAAATCCATAAATTCTATTGTGCTACAATATGCTATACAACATAAAACCAAAGACCAAAACAAATTAGGTCTCAACATAAAAAAATAGTTTAGGACTTTTCAGGAAGCTGTAAAAGATATATGGGATTGATTTCTTTAACATCGATAAGAATCTGTAACCTAAGTTTCTTCAGCCAGTATTTCTCTAATTTACAATTGCAAGAGATAGAGATAACACTGACCGCATAGGGAATGAATGAATTTGTGGACTTCTTGAAATTTAGAAAGTTATATTTTCATTTGTATTTTTCTGTCCTCTCTCTGCCTGTTTTAGCATTCTTCCTTTCCGTCCACCAGGCTCACAAAACTTTATATTTGTTTACCTTTATTAACTTATAATTATAAAGTTTATATGCCCCTGTAAAGGGCTTTAGTGTAAAATCAAAGCAGATCCTCTAGTAATCATAATTTTGAAATAAATGAAAAACACCTTGACAGGACCATCTTAAAGCACATTGGTGTAAAGAAGTGAAAATATGGAAAAAGCAATAACCCAACTTAAGCCCCAGGAAACTACAGGCAAGTAACAGAATTTAGCTGCAGTGGTTTATTGTGGGAAAACCTTTGAAATTTATGCCGTTTATGACTGCACTGAAAAATTAAAGAGGGTAGTGAAAATATATAACTTAGTGATAAAGTTAAAATAAAACAGCTGATACTATTCCTCTGTAGGACAGTAACCTTCCCCATATGTGGAAAATGTTAGTTTCTTGATGAAAACAAATTTGTGACTTAAATTGAATAGTAAGACACTGGATATGTCGGATTGCTGATAAATGAGACAGACGCCGGAGTAGTTGGACATGAATCACGTGAATGACTGGAAACCCTGGGCACTGTAAGGGTAAAACTGAGCCCGAGTCATCAGCCTGGCAGCACTGTTCTGCTGAACAACCTGAACCAGACTTGTAAGTGCTTGAAAGTACATGAGCTATTTTCAGTTCGGTCATGATGAGGGAGGGAGGATTCCTTTAGTAGTAAATGTTAGGCATCAGGTAGGAGGAAGTAAGCTACCACCTATAGCAACTGTTTAAGTAGAGGAGAGCATCAGAGAGATTGTATGTATGTGGTGATGATGAACAGAAAAAAGAAAGCCTCTGTAGACTTACTATTTTGTGCTAAGTGCCTAGGTCTGCCTCAGGTTAGGACTCTGGGGAAGAAGTGTTAATAGTTACGTGATACATTTCCACAATCGTTACTGCTTATTCCCAGTCACAACAGGGAGCAGCATCAAGGTTGCTAGAACTTCTGCCCTTAGTCTGCAGTGCAAGAAATATGAGGTGAAACTGTGCTCTGGTTGAGCGTCTAATATTATGCATACCTAAGAGAGAAGTAGCAAGGTATAAGCAATTTAAAGAGTTTAAGGACAACCGAGAGTTGCACAACAACGGTGTACCAAGAGAAATTAATTTTCATCATAAAGTAATTATGAAGTCTGAAGTCTTAAAAGATACACACACACACAGATACACATGCGTACATGCGCGCACACACACACATGCACACACAGGAAAGAAGGAGGAAGGAAGAAAAAAAGAAAAAAGCAATCCTTGTGAGTTACCTGTTAGATGCAAGCAGGTGGATTCTATATCATACTGGAAAGGATAGAGAAAGTAAGCCAGCTCTGGCTCCAGGCCGCAAGGTCTTGTGCGGAGTCATGAGGAATCTTTAATATAAAAAGAGTCTCTTGATAGCCCTCCCTGCTCTCTGTAAATAATAGATATGAGTGAAACGGTGCTTGTTTTGTAAGGCTAAATGTACATCTGTCATTAACAGAGCGCTTGTTTTTTTCTTTTCCTTTGGACAGGACTAAGGTTAAGACAAAAATAGATCCTGCTGCATCTTTTCTGACCATGTATATGACACTGTGTATTTTATTCCATTCTTTAGTATGTCTGAGAACTGTGGAAGTCAGCTTGTTCCTTTCAGCTTGTTCTTAATGTTAGAGTTTTCTATTTTCTATTATTTTACTGGAAAGAGGCAAAAACCCCGAGAAAAGCCTTCAGAATGTGGAACCTTAATTACTAGTACGTAATCCAGATTTAGAGGACTTCTATCAAGGGTGTAGAAATTCACCTTTTTAGTACGTATTTTTTACAAAGCTGTGAACCTTGGTTAATATTAGAAAGTCTGATGAACTAAAATAGATGTCCTCTGCTTTAAAGCCAGATGACTCAGTTGAACTACAGGCCCTTGAGCTTTTCAGTGCCGCATTAGTATGGTGGCTCTGACTTTTAAAATGGATTGTTAATTGTTGAAATGGAAAGCAGGTAGGTTTGGCTTTTTTTTCCCCCGTTGAAACATTTTTCTGCAGTATGCTTTGAGCTTTTATTGAAAATCTGTGGAGGTATTACCCTAATGTTAACAGTTAGTGATTTGGACCGCGTAGTCAAGGGATGCTGTTATACATTTCTGAGGACTACTTGCCTGCTTTGACCCATGCCTTGTGTAGCACCTGTATACCGCATTTCTATTCCGTCCCCTGACAGAAACTGATAAGATATGGGCAGGCCTTCGGTTTACTCTCACTCACCGAAGAGGTTTTCTCGCGGGGGTGTGCAAGGAGGAAACAATAGGAGAACTGGCATTCAGAAAAACATCTTCCAGTTGAAACATCCCCAAAGCCAGTCGTGCCATATTTGGAACCTCCGTTCCTCCAAGCTGTCAAAAACCTAGATTTCAATGATTGTGGCCTGATTTTCAAAGCGCAGAGCGACTATGTCTCCTGCTAACTACCATGGGAATTGAATGTTCAGCACATCCTAAAGTCATTCTGGGACTTCTTTCTTGTTTATTTGGATATGTGTCTGAAGAATGGCAGAAGACGAAGTAAAGATTTGTAAGCCGACCCTGTAAGAAGTTGGGGTGAAAATTCTCACTTTTTTCTCTTCTATCATTATTCTTATCAGGCAGCCTTTGAAACTTAGAAAAAGAACAATGACGTTGTAAGTTCCTACCAGAGTTTTAGGGGGAAAAATCATTGCAATTTGGAAGGAAAAAGAAAGGAAAAATTGTTACCAAAATTTTTCTGGCTCTAAAAGAAAGAGAACACACGTGTGAAGCCGAATGGATGCACATTCCACCACACGTACAGTCTCTTCCAAGGCTTTGTTCTGGCTCTAGTTCTCCCAGCAGATTTGTGATTTGGACCCCACATTTGTAGCACTGGAAGAGTCTAAGGCCCTTAGTGAAAGAAAACTTTGGAATCAGATCTCTGAAAAATATTAGGGTTGAAAAAGGTTAATTACAAAGATAGCTTTAGAATATAGAATAAATGTTTCCTATAGAAAATAGAAAGTGTCACCAGATTGGAAATCTTTCAAGGAAACCTCAACTTACCTATTTTGTTCTGTAGAAATGATTCGGTATTTGAGGTTACATCACAAGGACAATGTGGTTTCAACCGAATTGGCAAGGACAATTTATTTTGAGACACTGAATGAAATCTACTGTGTAGGGGTAGAGTAAGTCTATCCAGACCAAAATTGAAGGAAGTTTCAGATGACTTTAGTGGAATGCTTTAAGGGAAAAGGTAATGTCAAATTGTAAAGCTTCAGAACGCAGAAATTGGGTACATCAGTGTGGCAGTTTGGGGGAAAAATATTGGGGAGGGGCATTTAGGCAGAGGTTAACTGGGTTTACTGGCAGATATATGATGTGTAATCCTTTATCCACAATACAGTTGGAAACTTGTAGAGTCTGGATTGCACAGATGCTCCTAAATGCTGCATAAAAATGAACGGTGCGCATGGAATATATGTATTTCTGTGTATGTCAGTTTTACTTATTGTGCTTTTAGCACATGGTACAGAATGAACAAAATGATAGCCCCCCAAATTGCAGCTATTTCAAGATAAATATTTCCAGTGATGCTAAATCTTTCAAAGACAGTTTTCATAACATGTAATCATGTTTTTTGGCTGCAGACTGCTAAGTTTTCAAGCACAGATAGCTAAAAATAAAGTGTGCTCTACTTCTTTTGCTTTTTATTAAAGGTAGAACTTCAGTTCATAAACCAGATTTCATATATTAAAATCAGGACATCACTTGCATTGTTCTCTGAGGCACCTGGTGCAGATACTAGAAAACAAAAACTAAACTTTATAGAGCGGTAGTTCTAGTTTTCTGTTACTGATAAGTGCATACAGACATCTCTGGTTCTAAATCATTTTCGTGTCGTAAATTGTTTCCTGAATTCTGCACTGTGTTCATCCTTTAAGAACACTTTAGCCTATAAAAAATCTGCAAAAGCATATAAACAGCAACATTCTAGTTGACTGAGATAGCATAAACCACAGAGCAGTGAGTTAATTTCACTTTTCCCTAATATACAAGCACCTGTAATTTCTCTTCCACTTGTTGATGTTTGGGTGCACCTGTTTGTTGCTGTGTTTCATGATAGTAGCTTTAACTGAAATTGTATTTTGAATTTGCTAATAGCACTCGTAATTACTGCGTAATACTTAATTGGAATTCATGTAATTATTATTTTAAACTACTTTACATGTTCTGATTTGAATTTTTAATTTAGAAAACACATAGTCAGATCTTCAATCTGTGATTCCCTTTGGATCACTGAGGATGGAGCATACATTTTAATGTTTCAGGTTATTTGTATGCAACACAGTTTTCCCAATCTAGGCTCCTGAATATATGCTAGTACTTACACGTGGAAAGTTACTGTCAGTCCAGTGTAATGTATTTTAAGTTCTAAAATCTATGTTCAGTCACACAATAAAATAGTTTAGATTTTAGGTTCTTTAATAAAAATAATATATATAAAATACTTTGTCTTACAAAGTACAACTGCAAGTTACATTTCTATGCCTTTTTTTACGTGCACACTGTTAATAAAAATACCTAGTTGTGCATATATACAGTTTTTTATTATTTATTCTTTATTTCAGAAAAATAAGTCTCTTTATATCGAATTTAGAAATCACTTTACAGAGTTTAAAAGCAAACTGTATGGCTAGGATGCTAAGAAGTGACTAAACAGCTATGGTTTAAAGAGGTGTGGATCAACGTTCTACCTAGCCGTGGCCTCTAGATGGGCTCCTAACAGCTGATACTGGAGTATTCTTTTTCTGGAAAAGTATGGGGGGTATCATTTGCATCCAAGGCCTGGGGAGGTGTTTCTCTCATGAATGGTTACAGTCCTGGTGTCCTGATACATTGGCTTCAGTGAGAGTAAGTATTATTCTGAAGCAGGGCCTAAAGTATCACCAGGATCTCATCTAGTGGCACCAAGCCTGTCCAATGTATAAAATAATAAGGCAGACGCTATTTTAACACGATAATTTGGACAGCCTTACTTTGTTTAGTACATCTCCAAATGTTATAGAAAGGAGTGGTATAATTATCTGTATTCTGTTATTGAAAGGCTAAGTATGTCATGAAAAAAATCTCAAAAAGATTTTAATTAAGTTAAGCTAAAATAAGAGATGAAGTATAGAAAGTGCCCTAAAGAATCTTTAATATCAAAATGAGCTCATAGCATCTTCTAAAAAAAAAAAAAATTAATACAGGCAAGTTAATATTTCTTCAGTAAAGAAAATTAAAACAGAACTGTACATTTAGTTTTAGAGGTCTTGAATACTTAGCTCTCATGGCAAGTCCTGTTTTCTTTCTGTCTGTTTCTCAAGTCGACCATGAATGAGCCAAGTCTTGGTGGAGATGTGTCTTTACTGTCTCTCAGAAAACTGAGTGTCCTTATTGCTGAGAAACTCACTGGTCCCCACTCTTGAAACATAGAAAATAAACTTAATCCTTATAGAAGGCCACTGTTGAATCTGGTACCATGGGAGGTAGTTTCCTTACAGCGGTGTGTGAATTCAGTTTAGTAATCTTAATTCAGGAAAAAATACCCTTTACTATACCCTTCTAGCACCTCAGAGCAGCAAGTAACCTGTTAACATCATCCACTAACTACGTGTATCTCCGTTAGCAATACTGTAATGCCACGGAAAGGAAATCATACTGTGAGAAAATATTAGGATGCTATTTGCAGCAGGACAAGTTTGTAGATCTTTTGTTTATAATTTGGAAAACTTGGTGAGTGCCTGCAGATTGTCAGATGCCAAATGATACATGAGCTCCAGCAGCACTGCACTGCAGTTAACGACCTACCGTTTCAGGGGTTTCAAGTCTGAGGTTGGATTTATGTCATGTTTCTTCTCAATGTCTGTGTAGATGCCTTACAGCTTGTGCTTCATGTACAGTTTAAAGGCCAGTGTTAACATTTTCAAACCAAACCATATGCACAGCATGAATCTTTTTATGTATGTGTACCTCTTGTGCTCGTTGCTGCTGCTTGCCCCTGTCCAGCATTCAGCCGTATGGTTCCTTGCACTTTTTCTTCATCTTTGTTTCTGCTGCTGCTTCCTGTACGTTTGCTCATAAGAACTAAGTTTTTCTTCCCCCCCAGCTTTGATGAATGGCCTATATCTCAATGCCAAAGCTCACCTTTTTCTTAACTGAAAATGATTGATAGAGCAAGAATAGCAATGGAACAGTTTATGTGTCCTGACAACCTCAGCTTTTGCTAGGGCTTCCCTCAAGGGATTGGCAGAAGTGTTATTCTGTGCAGGAATTTAGATACCTACGAATCTAGTGAGAAACCAAGTGGGATTTTGAAACTCCTACTATACAGTCTGAATACCTTTTAAAAATAGCAAGCCCAGAGTGCTCTGTTGATTTTCTATCATGCAATACTTTGAGGGACAACTATTCCTTTTTGTTTTGCACAGATGGCATAATTTTGGCAGATGAACTACAGCATTATCAAATACAAGTTCACATACTTTTGTTTGTTTTAAATGTTAAGAAATAAGATGAAAGACCATGAATATACTTTGTTCAAAACCATTCATTATTCCTACATCTGCATATACTTTGATGCACATGCTATATAATTCTGTAGTGTTTTAAGAATGTTATTATTGTTCTTGCTCTACTATCATTTAAGCATGTTGTTTTCCCTTAGCATGTTCCCCATACATTTTTATTATTAAAATGAAGATAACAATAACCTTCTTGAATGAATGTCTGGATAAATTAGTTACACTTTTAAAGATAATGAGCTCTTAAGGCCAGATTTTCGAGTGGTATGGCAAGGTGGCTTCACTAAGATCAGGGGACTTGTGCCAGATTACACCTACAGAAGATCTGAATGTAAAGCTTAAGGTAGTTGTTTATTAGAATTTGTATGTCTGAATTTATGCAGAGAAGGAAAAAAAAATCAAAAAGTTACTCAAGTAGAACAGCTGTCTAAGTGATATTGACTTTCACAGGTCCCTACGTCATGAAGACTTAGGACAGTTTTGCTCCTAGAACTGTAGATAGAAATGTGCTGGGAGAAGTTAATGGCTTTGAAAATAAGAGACCAAAGTACAGTAACATCCTTGAAAATGCTGACTTCATAAGTCAACATTTAAATGGGAGCCTGTTTTCCTACTAAATAGCTTTTCAACTCCTTTCTTATCATAGTAGTCCTTAATTAAAATAGTTCAAAGGAGTTGGGTCATAAAACTGCATTTTTTTTTGTGCTAAAAAGAATTTCTGCACTCAGGAAGACTTCATCAGTTCTCATAACTTAGCAGTTGAGTCAATAGTCTTTTCACTATGGTGAACCACACATTGAGAATGCCATACGCAATTATTTAATCTTTGTGACTCAGGGTTAGTTCAGGACCACAGCGGTCTAATTAAAAAGTGCTTCAGCCTATCATTGATTTCTTGATATGACGACAAAGTCGTACTTAGTTCTGCATTACTTTGAAACCAATAATGCTGATAGCCAAGCTATCTACATAAACACTGAAGGGTCGAGACAAACGTGTCCATGCATGCAGTTTGTAGGGGCAAAAAGGGAAGGGAAGAATCAAGAAAGATCAGAAAATGGAGAGAAGAATTAAACTCTCAGGTGAAAACAAGGTCTATGATATTGGTTTAAAATACTTGTTCAATCAGCCGATCTAACTAAATTCTGAAGGAAGGTTTGTTGTTGTTTTCTTAAGATAAAACTTTTGCAAAAAGTATCGCATTGCTAGCACCAGGCATTGGACTTCAGTGATCTATTCACTTGTCAAAACATCAACATCACAAATTCATTGCATTGCCTTACGAATGACCTCCTCTTAGCCCTGCTTTCTGTAGTTTAGAGTTTCATTCATTTGTCATGTTGCAATCCTATTTCTGGTTTAAATTTCCACTTCTGTTGAAGGCATAAGTCCAAGTAATAGTGTAAAAAAGCCCATAACCTCATTCATAACTGTCATGACCTTTAATTCAGAAGCCATAGCTCCAGAACAGCTGCAGTTAATAGTCTTTTCAAGAAGTCTATTCAGTCTTTGACTAAAAATTCATACGGTAATGTTGATTGGAAAATTGAAAAGACTCATGTGGAAAGTGAATTGGAAAATAGAATTTTTCTTCTTTTTCTAAGAGAAAAAAGAAATCTCAACATTTTAGTCTTTTTATTATTATTATTTCAATTCAGCTGTCCTAGTAGCTTGCTTCTTGCTCCAATTCTGCTCTGTAGTTTTGTGCTTTACTGTATTTTTACAGTACATCAAAGCAGTTATGTTATGGAGTCTGGTGTCATGAGATGATGCAGTCTATTTGTATAACTCAGTAAAGAATAACATGTAAGAAAATTGAATGATAACAACAACAGTATCAAGCTAATCAGGTGAAATATTTTGCCTTTTAAACATTTGAATTTCTGTAAAATATATTCTCCACATGAAGCTGCTGCTCACTTGAATATTCTTGCTCATTCATCACTAAAACCAGTTTCCCTAGAAAAAAACCCAATTGACGGTCTCTACCCTGCTACCATTAATGAAGAATAAGATGGTATAGCCTATGTCCATTTATGCTAAACAGCTGTGAGCAATTGTTAAGGGGAGGCTATAAAAATATCACTCTGATTGTCTTTGCATTTATGGACTCTCTGTAGTCTGGATACTAGCTCAAGCAGAAGAGAACTTTCCTACTTCTTTGGAGTTAAATCTGCACCTGCCCAATTAGAAACCAAATTAGATATCTTCTGTAGGCTAGAATAAACTCCAAATATTCCATCTTGGAGAATTTCATAAAGTTGAGTATGTGAAGGACTTAAAAAGAAAAAGTGTAAAACTAAATTAAGAGCTCAAGTCTCCTTGTCTTCTCAAAACTCCTCTCTTGGTATTTAGAATTCTATTTACACCCAAACCAGCTCGACTGTCGAAGGAAAGGCATCTGTCAAAGTCAGTGCCATCAATGTGATGTGCCAGTAAATCCTTTATATTTTTTCATCTTTTCCCACATATCAGGAATTGCTTTGACATGTTGAAACAAATGCCACCAAACCCGTTTTCACAAATTTCGGTTGTGCTCAAATTCTTAGTATACTTCTGCTTCTTGCCTTTTCTATAATAATACATTAAATTCATCATCACATCCACAGTGTTAGAAGATTATCCAACTTCTATAAACTAATTTGGGTGGAGCATCTTCTTGTTCATAGTGACTTCAGGATCTCTCACTTGTGCATGTATTCACTCCCTCCCCAGTTTATTTTAATACCCTCGCATAGTTGGACTTCTCACAGAGAATCAGTAATAATGTCAAATGCTTTAGAATCACCTGTTTTAGAAAGAAAGCTGCCTTCTCATAGTCTTGCTATATGCTGGGACTTGCTTCTTACAGCAAGGAAGTGTAGCTTGGTGTAGCTCATGTAGAGCTGTTTCCCATATTTCCAGAGAATTGATTTGAGGATTTTAACAGCTCCTTTCTTGCTCCCGGCTCACCTTGTCAAACTGCTTAACTCCACAGGACTGTGGAGCCTCTTATCATCTCTTAGCCCCAAGGATTCAGACAAAGATCTGCTTCGAGCTTCACACCGTGCTGGGTAACATAGCAACCTTCCAGCTGGCTCCTGCCAGAGATGCCCAAAGTCAGTGTTACCCTCAGATTCTGCCCTTTTATGGTTTCTTACAGAGCTCTAAAAGAAGAAAAAAAAAAAAAATCGCATTATTTTGTTGCTAAGTCCATAGTGTTCTAAATTGTACTGACTCTTTGGTCAGAGTTCAGTGCAACAAACTGTGTAGGGAATATTTTTTGACTCAGATAAAGTTTTGAGAAACATACCATGTATTGCTTGCAATTTTGAAACGTAGCAAGTGTTGTTTTCTTCAGCTGGCCCAAAACCATGAAGCACAGAGTAGACAGCCTGTTGCATGTAAAAACACCTTGCCTTTTCTTGATGAAACTGAAAATAGATTTTCTTGGTTGTTATTTTCCCCTGTATTTGATAACCTGTTGATAATCTTGGCCAATTCTTCATTTTCAAGAAGAAACTGGTAGAGAGTCACAAAATGCTGCTAGTGTCATTAAACATTATTGCTTTATATAAAATATAATTCATATGAATAAAAGGCTGACTATAATTAAAATTTTATTTTAATATATATTCAAATGTTTAAGAAATACTTCTTTCCTTTGGGTTGTTCAAGTTGTTTTGAATCACCGATAGCTCTATAAAAATATTTTAGCTTTTTAATGTACAGTAAGTTGAACTGGTTTCAAAAATGAATATATAAATGTACAAGATATTTGAAATGTGCCTCTTGCAACAAAATTCAGAGGTGTTGGAATTTGCTATGTTAGTAAGCATTAAAATCTAGGCCATTTTTCTCTTAAGAAGCAAGAAACAAAAGTAGTTCCTCAGAAAATATACATTTTGAAGTCAGGAAGTTTGTGTTTATATACGAGTATATGTAAGATTCACAGTCTGAAATGTCGTTGGCGGGTGTTGGGGGTTAACCCCAGTAGGCAGCTAAACCTCCACCAGCCGCTCGCTCCCTTGCCCCCAGTGAAATGGGGGAGAGAATCGGAAGTGCAAAAGTGAGAAAAACTCATGGCTTGAGATACAGACAGTTTAATAGATAAAGAAAAGCTGCACACGCAAGCAAAGAAAAATAAGGAATTCATTCACTACCTCCTATCAGCAGGCAGGTGTTCAGCCATTTCCAAGAAAGCAGGGCTTCATCATGTATAAAGCTTACTTGGGAAGACAAATGCAGTAACTCCGATCATCCCCCCATCCTCTTTCTTTCCCTCAGCTTTTCTCGCTGAGCACAATGTCAAATGGTGTGGAATATCCCTTTGGCCAGTCAGCTGTCCCAGCCGTGCCCCCTCCCAACTTATTTCACACCCCAGCCCACTCACTGGTGGGGCAGCCGGAGAAACAGAAAAGGCCTTGAGGCCCTATAAGCACTCTTCAGCAGTAACTAAAACATCCCCGTGTTATCAACTCTGTTTTGATCACAGATCCAAAACACAGCACCATAGGGGCTGCTATGAAGAAAGTTAACTCCATCCAAGCCAAAAACAGTGTAGCAGGTTTCACTGGATCTCAAAGAACTTTCCACAAACTGTAGAATATTTATTAGTCATTTTTTACTACCCATTTTACAAATGAGAATACCTGGACTAGCATTAATATATTTCTCAATTCATGCTGTGAACCTGGGCTGATATAGAAATAACGTGTTTCTGTTCAAAAGAATATTCTTGCTAAAAAAAAACCCCAAACATTTTACTAATCAATGCATTATCGTGGTACTCCTATTCCCTTCACCTTCCCTCTCCATATGCTTTTACATATGCATAAGCATAACTGTCTGCTCTCAGTGAAGTCTCCTTAACTCTAAAAAAAAAAAACCCAAACCCCACTATAATAATAGTAATAGTTTGAATTGAAAAACTGCACAACTTGAACAATTTACAAATTGTCTATTGCTAATCTCAGTACTCACATGAGGCGGTTGTTAATACTTTCACTAGTGGTCTATGTTTTAAAAGCAGCAACCTCGCCCATATAATATATCTAAATGACTTGTGCTTGCTACTCTGCTCTTCAACCAAAGAGAGAAAACTACTGTAGTATGCATCATTAGTTCTAACTAATAGGCATATAGTTTAGATAAGCATTTCAGCCCAGGCGGCCAATCGTATCCTGGGCTGCATCCAAAGCAGCGTGGCCAGCAGGTCGAGGGAGGGGATTCTGCCCCTCCACTCTGCTCTGGGGAGACCCCACCTGGAGCACTGCGTCCAGCTCTGGAGCCCTCAGCATAAGAAAGACACGGACCTGTTGGAGCGGGTCCAGAAGAGGGCCACGAAAATGATCAGGGGGATGGAGCACCTCTGCTATGAAGAAAGGCTGAGAGAGTTGGGGTTGTTCAGCCTGGAGAAGAGAAGGCTTCGGGGAGACCTTATTGCAGCCTATCAGTACTTGAAGGGGGCTTCTAAAAAAGATGGCGGCAGACTTTTCAGCAGGGCCTGTTGCGACAGGACAAGGGGGAATGGCTTTAAACTAAAGGGGGTTAGATTTAGACTAGATGTAAGGAAGGAATTTTTTCTGCTGAGGGTGGTGAAGCACTGGCCCAGGTTGCCCAGAGAGGTGGTGGATGCCCCATCCCTGGAAACATTCCAGGTCAGGTTGGACGGGGCTCTGAGCAACCTGATGTAGTTGAAGATGTCCCTGCCCACGGCAGGGGGGTTGGACTAGATGACCTTTAGAGGTCCCTTCCAACCCAAACTATTCTATGATTCTATTCTATGATTCTATGATTTTGTGACATTGCCCCAAGATACTTCTCCTACGAACAACTGCAGTTTGAAAGGATATGGCTCAGAAAGGGTTCCCAAGTTGTATCATTCAGGTTAAAATGCATTTTATCAGCCATGGAAATTTTTGGAGTTAATTGTGTGAACAAATCATGTGGACAGTGTTTTCAAAATTAACTAGTGACTTAAGATGCTATAGGTTTTTAATGCTTGACTTGACACAGTTTAGTTTGATTTTTTCAGTGGACACACAGCACTATTTTAAGATTAAGTATCCTGCCAGTTGTTTGAATGCAAACAGCAAAGCATGTGTATCACTAGCCAGTTTTCAAAATCTTGGAGTCTACCAGTTCATCTCCCTTTCAATCAACTAAATAAGGCGATTTCTAGTTCTGCCTAAGAAATTGCAAATATTGTACTTAACTGTTGATGACAGAGGCTATTTCAGTACATGTGAAGTCAGCAAAGTGATTAATGACTCATTAGAAATTAATACATTTCCCAAAAGAATTTGAGGGATTCAACTGTGAAATTCCTGCTGTACTCCATGGGAGCTACATGACTTAATCCCCATGAACTGCACTTTGTAAATAACCTTTTGGGAAAATAAGCAACTTAAACAGCTGGAGACATACACTGTTACAAGGTATTGCTTGGCATTACAGCAGTCCAGATAAAAAACATTCTTGAAGTGAGAATGTTATTGAGAGACTTAAACTGGAAACTCAGAATCAAAAACAGCTACGTTGGTAGTGACTGGCTTGGGGGGGATTCATGTTCCAAATATTGAAAACTTTATGGTATTATCCATGACAAGGCTGAAAGGGGACATGACGAGTTGGACTTCACCATGGTATTCACACATATACGTCTACTCATTCCTTTCAGCAAATGAGTCTATTTTAGAAATATGTCATGAAAGTTTCCAACAGACATAAAAATAAAAAAAATACTGTGATTGAGGACAAATATGATAGTGAGGGAATAAGGTCTCTTTGACTTCTAAATATATACACAGTAGTTCACTACAAAAGTGGCTCAGGAGGCGGAAAGGAACATACACAGTGTGCTGATAAGGTAAGTCCTTTCTGCAGAAATGCAGTAAAAATCAACTGTTTCTAAGGCACGTTATCAAAAGGGGTTCTTCATCCATCTCAGCAAAATATAGAATCTTCATTTATTCATTCATTTTTTGATGTGTTTCATCATTCCAGTTCCACATAGAATCTTTTTTTTCCCTACTGTACAGAAATTATTTTTGATGCAAGGGGTCGTGTGCAGGACATTTTTCTGTGCCTTTAAATGCAAATACTTGACTTTTAATCCAAAGAAACAGGTAGTTGTTTTACAGGCTTGTATAGATAGATATCCTGGAGTCAATTATGTAATATCTTTCTAAATTTCTACCATGCTTACATATAAAAGGATATTTGTTGCTTTGAACCATACTTGCTTATAGTGGTATTTACACGGGTAGCATATCTATTGACCTTGTTTATGGCTACGTGAGGGACCAGACTATTTTACACTCAGAAAGTAGATGAAAACTACGTGATGCTTAAATTATTTATTTCATATAAATAACTGAAGCAGGATCATTAACCTCATTCCAGCACTGTGACCATACCCTCTTCTCCACACACTGCTCTTTTAGTCACACCATTGATCATTCATCATCTTTCATGCCATATTAAAAAACTTTGTCCTTGCCACGAGGGATACACACAGTTTCTAAATTCTGTCCTTTAAAACATAGAAAGTTGTAAGGAAAAGGGAAGCAAGAGTAGAATGAACATTTTGCAGTTTCCTATCATTACTTATATGCAACTGTGTTTATGATTTAATTCTTCAGGTGCTTACACAAGCCATGACTCTTCAGGATATATATTTTTTATGTATATCACTTATCGCCGGGGTACAAACCAGCATTTAGCTAGGCTTAAATCTGGTGTTCATTCAGCTGTTGTAACAGTGAACTGTAGACGTGCCATTACAATTGACTCTGTGCAAGTATAGTTGCTCTCTCAGAAGAGGAAAGGTACTGTACTACAAAAAGCCCACCACCTTCAGCAATGAGAGTCTTCTCATTGACTTTAATGGGCATTAATCGGGCCTGGTGCCAGTGATTGTTGATGTGCATATTTATATTTAAGCAGTAAACACCGGAACCATTCATTAAGCTTAACAGTAAAAGTGGCTGACCTCTCAGTATCAAAAACAGTCACAGACAAATAGTAAATTAAATCAAGCATTAATCAAAACTGTAAAATAGCCTGCTTAATCCTTTCAGAAAAAACACACCCACAACCTTCCCCAAAACCCTTGTCAAACAAATGGTTTTTGCAGCGTATCTGGAAGGTCATCAAGTCCTGGGCTATTTCAGGAGCAAGTTCCAGATGGTCTCTACCATGCTGAATAATGTATGTCTATGTGGGAGTGGGGAGAGAGGGGCTTGACGGAACTATTATACTGAAATGAGCAAAACCATGCATTTTGCATTCATGTACGACAAGCTAGGTGTTATCATTAAAAAAGCTCTTGCATCCTTTGTTTCAAGTGGCAAAAATAACTTGTTTTGAGAATCTTTGCTGACAATTTCATATTTCACTCAACAAACACTACAAAACATTTAGCTTTTGTTTGGACTACATTTGTCTTGGTTACGGGAGCACTAGTATCTTAATGATGTGTGGTATTCTCAGCTTGACATTCCATGAGCAGTAATCTTTTACCTTGTAATTCTTACGGTGCTATAAAGTGAAAATCTTACAGCTATATATGCATTATTATACATAAGATAAATATATTGTATAATGCAAACATACATTTTTAAAACTTTTGCATTAATTTTTTTTTAAATGCACAGGACAGAAAGAGAGTAAATGCTTTTTGAGCATAGTACGTAAAACTCCAACTATCTATATGCCTCAGACTACATCACCACCTTGAATGAGTTTGTTCTGAGGCTGCCTGTCTGCCCACATTATGTGTAATAGGGAAAAACACTGACCAGATATCAAGCTAAGAAAAAAAGCAGACAACCTGAGGCAGTTTTTTACTTAGGTCAGAGGTGAAAATGGAATTTATTAACCAATGGTCCTTTTCAACATTACAGTTCTTAGCCCTAATGTTACATTCTGACCAACACAATGATGAAAGATGAAGGACGTGGAGTAAATATACTTTTGGTGCCTTTGTTTCTGCATGCAGGAAGATACAGATGGCACTGTATCGATATCAATTATAGAATAAAAAAGAAACAAAACTAAATACAATAATGTTAAATAGTAATAATGATGCTAATGATGTCACAGAATGGAAAGCTCCTTTTCCCATTGCCATCTTTTGAGTTCCCCTATGGCCATAGCTCTAAATCCATAATATTGGTGAAAGTCTGTTCATGTGTAGAGACCAAGGATATGGAAGAAATTGCACATAGATAAATCAATGCATCGTTTTTGTCCTAAGGTAATAATATTTCAAAGTACTTTCATTCTGATGGTTTTCAGAATAACTATTTGAAGTGAATTGTTGGCCTTGGACAAATTCCTGGCAGAGAGAGTGACGTACATGTCACAAAAGAAATCATTGTTATAGGCACAGCTAGTGACAGTGCTCGGTGTCGACAAACAAGTAAGTTGACATAAAGCCTACCATTCAATTACTGGCATAAAGAAATCTCCTCTAAAACAAGATTGAAGGCATGGCCTATGGCACCTCAAGTTTGAATAATAGAGCAATAGTAAAAAATAGACGATAGCCGCGATGCAGTAGGAGAAAAAATTAATTTCTAATCCTCATCCTGCGCCTGTTCGGTGGACTAATACAAAATTTAAATTTCCTATACAATCAATGTTCAATAATTGAATTTTTATAATATTTTGTACATAACTAAAAATATGTTTCCAGTTTGACACTGCGGCTATTAACTCAAGATCCCGAAGATTTCTGAACTGTCCATTAGAGTTGTCTTCTCCAGGTCTGTCACCGTTCATGAGCTCCAAAGTGCATTGATATCGTTTAGCCAATCAATTTATGCAATTCATTCACAACATCAAATTGCTTCCTGGAAAGTTTGGATCACTAAGGTCGATAGGCTATTGACAAAATGTTATCCAGAAGACAATAGAAAACCGAAATAAAAATCATTGTCAAACAGCTGTTATCACTACAGCATACAGTAATGCTCAGGCTTAACTTTGGCTGGACAGTGTTTTGAGATATACTTTAGGGTGACTGACAAACATCAGATGTGAGAACTCTGCAAGATCATGTTCTTCAAAGAGACATCTAATGAAAGACTAGGGAAATTATGAGTTTCCCACTGACGACTAGCTACAGGTATTCTTAGGGGAACGTGTATGAGTAAATGAGAACTACAGAAATTAATTACATTATGGTCATGATTAAGGGGCATGTGAATTTAAAAGTAGACAGGAGTATGGACAGATAAGTCTTTAATGATCATACACGTCCTGAAGTCTCAAAAGAAGTAAAATACGTACAAGGAATTCTAAAGACTTGGAGAAGGGGAAAATTAAGTCATTAGGCTCAGTCTTTTATGTGTGACAAAATCTAGTGGTTTCCATAGGGTTTTGCCCCTTCCTCTGGGGATTATTCCGACTGGCAAATCTAAGCTTCTACTTTATATATTGATTCATCTGTTCCAAATATTCAGTTCTAAATACACAACACAAGTTACCATGTCAACAAATAAGGAGCATAACAATATGCAATAAGACTATTCATGAAAGTAACAGGTGTATGTTTTCTTTATGATTCTGCATGATTGTTGTGATTTTGAGTTAGTCAAGACAACCCCAACCTTTTAAATAGCTGAGCTCACTGGGGCCTTAACTTGTCCTTGAGAAGTAAAACTCTGTTGAGCCAGTCTGGTTGCTTGCAGTGTCAAAAGAGCGTGTATCTCTGTGTTTCCTAGAACATGAAGTTCTGTTCTGCTTCTACAGTGGTTAGTGTTACTTCATTATCCACTACCGTAGGGTTCTTATGTGTATACCTGTGATTTGAAAGTTATTACACATTTTTAAGCGCTCCCTTTTTATAACAGGAGTTCTGCAGAACAGGAGGGAGAGGAACTAATGATATTATTATACGTGAAAATTTTAATTTAATTCTCCACATAGAGAATGTGGTTCCTCTACATATAAAATTTTATAAACAGTTGGACAGGAAATCGTTTTTTAAATAAAAACAAGCTCAAAGATCCATTTTAAGTCAGCATCCACTCACAAGACTACTCCCCAACACTGCACAAGAGAATTGTGATGGATTAACTGAGTGCATAACAGATATTGTTTTAGTGCATTAGCCCTGATTTCCTGTTCAAAGTGATTGATTGAGCCTCAGTCAAGACAGTGTCCACAGCAAATATTAAGCAAACTTACCCAGACGTAATCAATCACTCTTATCAAAGGATCACCACATTTGGAGCAAAAAAATGCTAAAGCACTACCTGCTTTGCACTGTGTTCATCCAGTTTAAATTATTTTTCTTAAAAGCACAGGAAAACAGATTGCCTTTGTAAAACTATTGTTTGCTTCAGTGTATTTCTTCAGGCTGGTCAGCTGTAATGTATAGAGGTGTAATTTGCTTATATTACAACGTTTGCTATTTTTAAAAAAGGTAAGTTTAAAAAAAAACATGGTGAAGGTATCATAAGCTAATTCGAATATTTAGAGAATAACCTGACAGTAAGAAAGGTCATTTGTCTACAAAAAGTGACCTTGGTGGTTTCAGCCAGGTTTTTACCACTAGTAACAATACTTTTTCTCTGAGGACTGCATTTCTAAAGAATTCTGTTTATATTCTGCTGTGATTTTACTTAGTTTATTTAACAATTATTTAAGCACCTAGACATAGTCAAAGGGTCTTATATATAGCAGGAAAATGCAATTTTATCATTTCAAGGGTATGGAAGATTCTATTTTTCCTTATAAGTGATGTGACTGAGCTTTGTGGTGCTCAGTGTTACAGCAGGCTGTAACACTGAGTGTTAGTGGCTTCGTCTTCAGATGAGTCTCTGTCTGCAAACCCTAACAACAAACTGACACAGCACAGCGTTTTTTGAGCTCTCTCTTGGATGGTGGGGTTTAGACTTTCAACACACTTAGTAGGATCCTATTTAATCACCAGAAGAAAAAAGGGGTTTTTTACATAGATGGGAATGAAATGGACCTGCCAAACTGGTCTAAAATAGAGAATGAAGAATAATGATCCTACTCTATGGGAAAGAAGTGAAGTAGCAAAATTTCGTCACTAAAGGTTGTTTTTTCTTAAAAGCTAAGAAATTACTTAAAAAAAAAGGTGGAAGAACGGAAAATCAGGATTAAGGAAGTTAGTAGTCAACTACAGGAGAAACTGTGGAGTTAGAATTGCTCTGTGGCCCAGGATTTCCCCACCATGCAGCAATGTAAGCTTATGAACTTTCTCCACTGACTTGGGAGCTATAAAATAGTGGTATCAGACATGTTTCCCTGAAGGAATTCTCCCCATGAATCACTGTGTCATCTTTATGGCCACTACGTACCAGCAGCCCACTAGAAAGCAATTGAATTGGGTTTTCTCAGTTTAACATCAGTACCAGCATATCCTTTTTTAGGACTACTGTTGGTAGGTCAAGACACCTCTACCAACTGTGTTTCAGCTTGCTTTTTTTTTTTTTTTAAGATAAGCTCTAAGAATAACCTCTTGAAACCAACCTCTGCTTTCCTGGTAGAGGGATTCTTCCACTCCTGTTCATATTCTAGCTGGAAATAAGAATTTGCCCCAGTACTATGACTCGACATTTAATCCATGCACATTTACACAGTTTTCAGTTGCTTTCTACCCGAGTAACTCACTAGAGCGACTGTCTGGTGTCTGACATTCCACCAACCTCTAATAATCCTGGTTAAATGGATTTTTATAGCATAAGCAGAGTAAAACAACTTCTTACGGTTCGGTCAAGAACACAAATGCTTGTCCTGTTTACATCCAAGAGAGCATCTGCAACAGACTTTAATTGCTTCAGAGCATGCAGTGAGAATGTCTTCAAATGAATTTAAATTGCAAGTTTGGTCAACTAAAATGCTTTTAATTGTACATTGGCAGCCATTCAACCCGATTTTTACACTGTGATTGTAGTGCATAGCTGCTTTGGTGAGTGCATGTTAATAATACATAGATATATCCATCCAAAAAAACATTATCTAAATGTATGTGACGCCATGTATCAGAGTTTAAAAAAAAAACTACAGTCATAGAAAATATATTTATATTATACATTATAAGATCCACCTAGTGAGCAAATAGTTTCCCTTTCCAATGTTTTCATTTTCTTCCTTCGCTTATAAAATGAAAGAGGAATGAGAGAAGTGGAACAGCTGCAGTGAACAAGCTGCAGCGCTCCCCTCCTACCTCCCTCTTCTAGCTTCTCCCCACAGACATGCTTCCAGCTTTCTCCAGACCAGTGTTCACAGAAGGGTGTCTGATGTCTCCTTCCCCATTCCTCTGTCAAAGAAGCTCTTGCCCTGTTTGTTTGTGGTAGGAGAGTCGATTAGGAGGAAAGAGAAGCAGTAGAAAGTGTCTGTACACACATGGAATATTTCACTGGCCATCTCCAGACATTTTTGCTTTCTATCATGTAAGTCACAGGGAGTCAAGCTTGAAGAGTTTATAGCAAAAGTGTATTTTTTTGACATATTGTCCGATTTTGACTCATCATAACTCTACAGTCCTTTACATCTGGGCCACTAGCATTTTTTTACAATAAATCTGATGAAGGTCTTTTGGTGTATGAAGTATGACTGAAAGCCATGTTTGGTTTTTCTTATGCCTTATCATTTGAAAAATTCAAGCTAGCAGTGGAAGTTGCCTTTTTGCACTATGGATTCAGTTACAGCAACATGTAGTAGATGATTTATGTGATAAAGAAATTTCTTATTAACCTCATTGAGGTCTTTTAAGTTTCTCAGTAATTTTTTTCTCTGTTATATGCTATCCATGCGTATTGGGCTTACGTGGCAAGGTTTTGGTAGCAGGGGGGACTATAGGGATTGCTTCCATGAGAAGAGATCAGGCGCTGCCCCTATGTCGAGCAGAGCCAGTTTCAGACAGCTTTAAAATGGACCCGCCGCTGCCCAAAGCTGAGCCCATCAGCGAAGCTGGTGGCACCTCTGTGATAACATATTTAAGAAGGGGTAAAAAACATTACATAAACTGTTTACTGTAGCGATTTGTCTGTCTGGGCTTGTATAACCTGTAAGCTGAGATTGAGCACATTATAGTGCGTATGCAGATTATCAGTAATTGTATCTTTTATGCCAGTTTGTTAAAAACAGACAAACACTGAATTATACCCACAATAAAAAAGAATAGACTTCAGAGTAACGATAATAAAATCCACAGCACATACGTGTGGTGGCTGCATTCGGGGCTCTGCAGAATGTTATAGCTCGGTTAAGTGGGTTTTTTGCACTGTGTGTAGTAGTCTTGGATCAAGCCATTCCGTAGCAAGTCGTTTAAGTTGTACAAGTTTCCTAAAGATTCAACAAGGGTTTCTTAAAGCATTTTTAATTAAGATATTTTAGAAATATAAAGAAATATGCTCTACTAATTTTCTTTACTTAATAGACTAAACGAAGGTAAACCATGGGAGACTGTATAGTCTTTCAAGGAAATGTCCTCATCAGACAGAGATTAAATTAGGTCATCTTGATAACCTGGTTTGGTGAACCAAATTGGTTTGATATATGATAGTACTTCCCCTGGAGTTTTGGGTTAAAAATAGTCAAATAGTAAAAGAAAATCTCCAAAAGGGATTTTGCATCTCAGCGGATGTTTTTCCTTTGAACAAAATGATGTTTCAGTTTATAATTGAAATACAGTATGCCTTTGAACTTTCAATAGCTAAAGCTATTAAGTAAGAGTATCACATTTCATTTATTACATTACATTTTAAGTTCAGTCCATGCATTTTTAATTCTGTTTATGTCTTGAGAGCTTGCCTCTAGTGGAATAAAACCAATCAAGAATCTAGAACAAGAATTAAGATTTAGGTCCTAATTCACCATTGCCCTGTGGTTCCTTTGTGTTTGCTTGAATAAGTACAAAGGACAAATAAAGTAAATGTAAGGACCCCCTGGAGAAATACTGTTATTGTACAGGGTCAGATAATGCTCAAATTCTGCCAGGCCCACCTAAGAGTCCCTTAATGTAAGAAAGCCGCGATCCACAGTGGCTAAAGATAGAAGGAAGTACGTTAGCTCTATGCCAGGGCATAGAGAAAGAATGGCCAAAATAAATGGTTTCACAGAGAATCTGTTTGTAATATTAAAAAGAGAAGTGAATGAATTGATGGTGAAGGTCAGGTCTATGCAAGCTAGCCTGCACGTAAACTAATAGTGGTGACTCCTTGCTTTCAGAAGTCTGTGAATTAAAAAAAATATAAAATGTGATAGATGGGAGGAGAGGAGGTATCAGGGTACTGGGGGAAAAAAATCTTAGATATGTGTCTCTTAAGAAGAAATCTTGCAAGCAGAAACATGGTGTGGTGGGTTGACTGCAGCCAGCAGCTAAAGCCCCACCTGGCTGCTCATTCATTCACCCCCCAGTGGGATGGAGGAGGGAACTGGATGGGCAAAAACGAGAAAACTTATAACTCGATATAAAGACAGTTTAATAAGTGAAGCGGCAAATGCAAGGAAAGCAAAATAAGGATTTTATTCACTGCTTCCCATCGGCAAGCAGATGTTTCTCCATTTCCAGGAAAGCCAGGGCTTCACCACTCACCACTTACTGGGGACAACAAACGCCGTAATTCTGAACATCCCCCCTTCCTCTCTCTTTCCTCTAGCTTTTATTGTTAAGCACAACATCAAATGGTGTGGGATATCCCTTTGGTCAGTTGGGGTCAGCTGTCCCGGCTGTGCTCCCTCCCAGCTTCTTGTTGGGAGCCCCAGCCTGCTCGCTGGTGGGGCAGCCGGAGAAACAGAAAAGGCCTAGAGGCTGTGTAAGCACTGCTCAGCAAGAGCTAACGCATCCCTCTGCTAACAACTCTGTTTTGGTCACAGATCCAAAACACAGGACCGTAGGGGCCGCTATGAAGAAAATTAACACAATGGGCCCCCCACCACAGGAGACAGCTGAGTCCATCAGTGAAGCTGGTGGCGCCTCTGGGAAAACATATTTAAGAAAGGGCGAAACCCTGCCCAGGCAGTGAGGAGTGAGGAAAAAAGCGTGAGCGCCAGCCCTGCGAGCACCCGGGTGAGAGCGGGAGGAGGGGCAGGAGGTGCTGCAGGCGCCGGAGCAGAGATTCCCCTGCAGCCCCTGGGGAGACCATGGCGGAGCAGGGGAAGAGTGTGATTAAAAATGAGCAGCAGAGAGAAGCTGTTATGGACTGACCGCAACCCCACCATTGCCCATCCCCTCTGCACTGCTCCAGGGAAGAGGAAGTAGAGGAGTCGGGAATGAAGGACTGAAGTTGAGCCTGGGGGGGGAAAAAAAAAAAGGGTGGGGTGGTGGGAAGATGTTTTAGCTTTTGTCTTTGTTTCTCACCATCCAAATATATTTTTAATTGGCAATAAATTAATTTTCCCCAAGTCAAGTCTGTTTTGCCCATGACAGTAATTGGTAAACAATCTCCCTGTCTTAATCTTGACCTGTGAGCTTTTCCATCTTATTTTCTCTCCCTGTGCTGTGGAGGAGGGGGAGGGAGAGAGCAGCTGGGTGGGCATCAGGCAGCCGGACAAGGTAAACCCATCACATCTAGGAACTGAAGATGTCTTCCTCTTGTGCCACTGGATACATGTCTACATGTGTGTTTTCATTATTCTTTCACTCCTGACTTTGCTATGTAATTTTTAGTTTCGCTTCTTTTAAATCAGAAAAAAATAATGTAATCTTAAGGTACAATCAGAGCTCAGCTTTGTTAGCAGAACAATTTTCAGCTAAAAGTTTGCAGGCTTTTTTGTATTCAGTTATTTTCTTTGTCATTAATGGGCTCATAATTCTGTCAAAACAAAGACTGAAAAAATGACATGTGTGATTTAGTATTCACCTTTTTAAAGGACATAGCTTTTCTGAGTACAGGAGGAGGATTCAGGGCTGAATGTTCAAAATTTAGCAAGGTTACTGTATTTTTCAACCGTAAGGACTGTTTGACATCTCTGGAATTAGAGTAAGGCTAGATCTTTGAAAATCTATCTCATTGCATTTATGAAGGAGGCATTTTTCCCATTACCAGATTGGTCTGGCCAATGTAAAGGGGTTTTTTCCTAGGAGGGCTTCATTTTTTTTTGTTTTCTTGTTAGGGAGCCCTTCTAGATAGGCTTGGTTTTAAAGTTCATTTTTGCCATTTAATGATAGGAGGACAGTGCATGTGATCACTATATGGAACAGACGGCAAGTGTGTTAGAGCAAGGCTGTATCTCAGGAACAGTCCTCTGAGGAGAATCTAAACCATAATGCTATTTAATACCAGGATGTTATATTTCCTATATTTCAATGTCTTAGAAATACAGTGAATACTTTGCTCGTGTATTTTTGCTTTCACTTGACTGTAAGTCTTCTTTTTATCTTTGATTGGGGAAAGTACAGGAGATGATGAAATATTTTAAACTTTTCCACAAAGACGTTGATATGCTGTTTTTATTTCTTCCCTCTTCCCAGGCATCCTTCTGCACTCTTGAGGCTTTATTCTTTTTGTTTGCTTGTTTGTTCCTTCCTACTTGTCCTCTGTGAGCAGAGGGATGGGAACATTTCTTTACCTGTTTGTACTCACGCGTCACGCACTTCTCGGTACTTAGTTATTCCAGTCTCTCTCCCTTCCTCGGTTCTTGATGTTCTGACATTCAGATGAGTCACCAAATGCATTATTTTTTTGGTTGTTAGATTGATTTCATATGTGAAATTCATTTCAAATGCCTGATCTGAATATGCTTGTCTACCTTCAATTTGCCTGGCATATTGAACGGAATCCAATTAGATGTGTTTATAAAATGACTTATCTTCCAGGCCTACAATTCAGCTGAAAGTGTGAGATGACTGGGGAATTTGTAGCTTGCAAGCTTCAATTGCTGGAACATACTGACTCATCAAATATATTTTCCTTTGTAGATGCAAAGCAAGTTTCACCTTAGGTATTTAATTACAGCATGCAGCATAGTTGGGTAGTGTGTGGGTGTTAATGTCAGCTGAGTCTACAGAGTAATATCTAAACAGCCTTGTTTTATCTAACAGACTAGATCTGGGTTCAGAACCCTAAGGTGTAACTTGTATTTGAAACTAGTGTGATAAAGTGTGAAATTCCCTGCACAAAACTCAACCATAAAATGCAAAATAATTGCCACACATTTCTATTTCAAGTTTTGTTCCTAAACTTGACATTTGTCTAGAAGCAGCTTCCTTCAAACTGGTTGTAAAACTTGATTTTGGTAGATAAGGTTATATTAGTATATCCTCTTGACTGTGTATAATTATGAGAGATTATTCTAACTGTTGTTTTAGGCTTCTTTCCAGTATTGCTTTGAAAACCAGTTGTGATTGTATGCTGAAAACTAGAATAATCAGCTGTTTACAAGCATTTATGGTATGCTTTGGTAATAGAAAATAAATAAAAATAATTTAGTACTATTAAAAGGGGTATGTATTATGACAGTGGCCATGACCAAATATCTGACAGGCGCAGATGAATATTATAGTGATTTTCTTTGCCATCAGAGTGGGAATGTAGTTCTGCTGATATATTTACATTTCACTCTTCTTCTCTATCAGGTAGCAATGATATACTATTTCTAGATGAAAATAGTCAGCAAAGGATTTATTCCAGTTTTAATCAGTAAAGTCATATATAGTTTTAAAAGTATATACACAGAGAAGGGAATATTCTAAAACCAGTAACAATCCTAAAATGGTGTGGTACAGTGAGAAGATTCGTTAGTTCATTTCTGTGAAGGCAAATTAGAATAACAGATGCTATTTTTTTCTATTTATTTATTTATCATACAGTAGAGTTATATCTAAAGATTCTAAGACTACGTTCTCTCTTTACTACTGCCATATGGGAGTGTTACTAGCAAGTCAGTATAGAACATGAAGTCTATTTACTGTTATCTTTTATGGAATTTTTGCTGGTGCTGGCTTTGAGGAATGTATCATTAAAGCACCTTATCCTTAAAACATACTGTTAAAGCAACATTTCCCATGATGTACTGGTGTGATACATCATCAGCACCAGGCTCCTTGCTGCTACATTCCTCAGAGCATAATATTGCAAAAGAAAAATAAAAAAGGAAGAGTATTGCAAAAACGCGGTGTTAACTTCGAAAAGTTAACATACTGAATATGTTGTGGTACCTCTTTTGTTGACTCAGGTCCTCAATCTCTCCTCTATATAGCACCAATATGCTGTCAGAAAATTCATATGATTATGATGAAAGAATTATGTCATCAATTATTTTCCCTGCTTTAGGATAAAATCTTACTGATATTTGTAACTATTTGCTTGCTCTTGCAAATATTTTCTTAAAATGTGAATATGATTCCAACAAAAAGCCTGTATGAAAACGCAGCCCAAATTTGGCAAAGTTCAGGCATAGGTTTTATAGCCAAGGCCTTTCTTTAATCAGAACTTGAAACCCGTCAGAGGCAAGGGGCCATAAAATCAGTTCTAAGTAATCCTGGAAATGAGATAATAGTCCACTAATCTCGTTGATATAAGCGTGAAATTTTCTGCTGCACTTCATGCCTTTACATTTGTAAGAATTTTATCAGTGGAGATGGGACAGAAGCCATAGGATTACTGTAGGGGTGCCTTCCTCACGCTTCCACTGCAGACTTTTTTTCAATTTATTTTTTTACTATTTTTTTTTCCTCAGTGAAAATATCTAATTCATTTGTGGAACGATGCCAACCAAAACTTGTTACTGATTCCATATTAAACGAGAATTAGTGGGAAGCTTATAGTGTATGACTCATAAATCAGTGTAGAAAGTTTAAGTGTCAAGTATTAGAGAAAGCAATACTGTGATCTGTGTGGTACAAGTCAAGGTGTGGCCTGTTACTGATCAAACTACTTGGGAACTACTATGAATGTATGTTGTTATTTAGATATGGCTGTGCCCTGGCTTAGCTCTACTTTAGTCCCTGTATATAGAAAACACTAGATAATACTCAGAAATTGTTTCTTAAAAAAGAAGCAAGTCTTCCTTTGAGAAGGTCCATTCCTTAGCGTACAGCTCAAGCAGACAGCTCCTGCTCTCACCTGGTCTCTCAGTATCAGACTCTTGCTCTCCGAACTACCCAGTTTGCCTGGTCTGGCTAACTAGACAAACCAAAGCATCTAGAGATAACATGATTTTTGTTATCTGTCATTTCTAGGAACTGTCAAAGAGAGTGCAGGCTCTTAGAGAAAACATAATTTTATTTTTCTCCTTCCCCTAGAGGCTTCCCACCCCTTCAAGAACTTTTGTATATGTAACAAAGGGCAGTTGCCTCTACAGAAATGGAATCTACATGGCCTTAACAACTGGGCTTTCTCCACTCTCCTGAGATGAGCGAGGATATCCCTTTGCTCCTTGTTTTCCTGTGAGTTGTCCTATTCTGTTGTTCATTTCAGTTATACTTTCCCACATTAGAAACATAATCACGGGATCATGGCATGAAGGTGGAGGCCGAGAAGAATAGCTTCAACGTTGTAAAGATTCTTTCCATGTAACACAATCCAGCAGTCTCGATTCACTGAAATAGATGGCAATATTTCTGTGTCAGTCTTGCAAGACAAGTATTATTGTAAGTGGTGGAAGCCTCCTTTTATTGAGCTAAGCAGCAGAAGATAATGAGAACTGAGTACCAGAAGGATATTTGCCAGTATGGCTCTTCTTTCATTTTTGATGAACAACTTCTGTTTTCTTCAAATGTATTCATTACTTAAAAATCTGATCTGAATAATTCTGCTTAATCATGCTTGCCATCTATACTGTAAACTAGAAAATCAGCCTTTAATGTTCAGAAATCTTAGAACTGTAGTTAGTTTTGCTTATATTCAAGGGTAATATGTTATCTGAAACTTCTTAAAACTGGTTTTTGTTTTGTTTTGAGAGGTACATTATAGTAGTATGAACAAGCTTAATTTGAAAGGTTGAATGAACATTCCAAATTTGAGCGGCTACCAAAGGCATTATCTTCTTGTTGGAAAACGTTAAAGGTAAGAAAACAGGGAATTCTGTGTGGCTTGTAATGGCAAGTTCTCCTTTGGTACCGATTTCTGGTCATTTTTTCAACAATAAAATAAAAGACACACTGTCTTCCAGTTGAAGAAGTAAGTGTAGGTACTAAGATGATTGTTACTTCATAATCACTTAAGACAGCTAATGATATAAATAGTGGTTCAGAATTTTCTCATGAAATTCCACTACGTTGATTATTTGATTTTCATTCTAGACTAAATGTTATAATCTGTGATACTTATTTTTTCTACAGCAAGATCTATTTGTGACACATACCATATTTTAAATAATGAAATAACTTGGAGACTTTACTGAAGATATTTCTTCCTAAGGAAATTACAAAATGTTATTTACTGATGTTGAGAGTGTGCGCTGTATCACATGTACTACAAACATAAAGATGTGTAGCTAAACTACCATGGAACTATTAGGGGAGGAATACAGTGATACAATTTCTCCATAACATAAAAAACTTACTGGATATATCCTTTCTTAAGACCTCTGGAAGTATCTAAATAGGACAGATGTTAACTGAAACAAAAAGATATTTTCAGGTTATTTCAGCATAACGTAGAAGGCACTAGCTAAATGTATATTCTCTTTCATTATATTTTCTACTAACATTCACAGTAAGTTGCTTTTTAAAGCAAATACTAATGCAACAAGACCTACTTGCCTTCTTTCAGTACAAATATACTATGACCTGGATCCATAAAGCACACTAAGTTTTCCAAATTTATGCATGCTATTTTTTTTTCTGTTTTGTTACTAAGGGTAATGTTACTGTGGTGTCGTCAAAATAGGGTGTGATCACAATGTCTTCGTCCTTCTCTGTATAAAACACTTTTTTGGATAGTGTGCTATTAAAACTGTGCAGGTGCTTTGGGTTTATTGTAAATATTACCTAACTGAGAAAACAAGAAATGGGAAACTATAATTTTAAGCATTGTTTGATTTTTTTCTTCTCTCAAAAAGAGAAGATAATTCTAAATTTAAATGTGGACTGTACCCAATTTCTACAGTCTGCTGGGCCTGCGTGCAGCAACTTGAGAATTTTGTGTAAAAGGCTTATGGATTGTCTTATAAAAGAAAAGTTGTACTTATGTAGCTAGCGATTTCAAAATGGAAGCAATTTTTATTTTATCTATTTTACATGATTCTCACCTGACTGATTATTAAAAGCAGCACAAAGCTCTAGATAGAAGCAGTAGTGTCTATTTATTCCTCAGTAGTGTCTATTTATTCCTATAGCTTTTTCAAAGTCCTATGTTACTCTGCTGTAAGACAGAAAACATTCTAGTGAATCACCTGGAATTCCATATAATGCAGAAGCATGCAATATCAGACTTATAACTGTAAAACACTGCTCATTGTCATGGTTAATTTTTCTCCAAACACTTGCCAGAACTTCACATAATTTTTGCCTTAAATAAAAATATAGCAGTTGCATGTATATGTGATATTCTGACCCAGAACACTAAAAAAATGTATGTGCCTGTAGCCACTGGGTAAATTACGAGCCTACCTTTGGATCAGAAGCACTTGCATCATAGGCAAATATTCCATGATGCTGCATAATTTCAGGCTTAATTAGTTTTCCAAACCTTTCTCTTTTTGGCAGAGAGGAGTGAGTGGGTAAGCAGTGTGTACTGAAGCTGTCTTAGTTTGCATTGAAAACCCAACTGAGGTGACTCTTTTGTCATTGATTATTGGAGAGGTTTTCTCCAGCTGGATGCCTTCTGCCTGGTCACCATAAATTAGTTTTGTGTCACTGCCTCTAACAACCAAAACACACTGATAGTCTTTAAATGATGGTTTATATGACCTGAGACAAGATCTAGCCTTATTTTTCTGCTCTATTACTTTCAAAGAATAGTCTTTCTATTATTAACATGCTGTAGTAAAATAATTTTAAATTCCTTTAAAATTTATAGCGGTTTTATTCATTGCATCTCATGAATGCAAACCTTATCGGAGTTGTAAACTATTAATGAGCAGATGTATGTATATGCATTTTGATAACGTGATCTTTTTTAATTATTTTAGAATGGTTTGCAGTTTCATGGTTTTCAGAACTCTTCTGGCTTGTTTTTTCTACAGCTGTATAAATAAGATAGGGATTCTCTGACAGTATGATGAAGTTCTAAAAATATAAACTGGCTATGAGGGCACAGGCATGACTGTAAGCAACTAGGTCTACCCAGGCAGGTACAATAGGCAGAATCTTCTCTGATTGGAGTCAAATTTCATGAAGCAAAAAAGGTGGTGAATAACAGTACCTTAGGAATGAACATTTCTGTTATAATTGGGCATTTTTCATCTGATTTTCTGGTAAAGATCAAAATTTGAAACTGTTTAATAGTAGTTTTTAATACTTGTTGTAAGTTTGTAGTGTTGCCAGTTTCCAAATGAGTAGTCCATTGCTTTCTAAATACAAGCTTTCAAACACGTAAATACGCAAATTCAATTTTACACATAATTGCCCTTTTAATAAAGAACAAGAAATTCCTCTTTTGCATTACTGTCTAAGTCTCTGAGGGGGTTTTATTGTTTGTTAATTTGACACATTGAAGGTGGTTTTCAATCTACTGCTATAGAAAGGCTAAGAAAAAAACCCAAACCTGTTCCAGGCAGCTCCAACGGCCCCACCGCAGGACAGAGCTGAGCCCGGCGGCCAAGCTGGTGGTGCCTTGAAAAGAACCAAGCTTATCTTGGTGAAGTCCTGGTAGCCATTATAGAACAAATTTTATGTGTTCCTTGAATTAATCTTCTTTCTCAAAGGTTTGTAAGGCAGATTGTGTGCTCTTTCAGCTCCAGGACTGTTACATAGGCTTACCAACCCACTTTAGATGGTTTTATGGTACTTCTGAGCCTTGTTTGGAAAAGTCTATGAAAACAAAATTCTCCTTATAGTAATGGTAATCACGAGGTTCATGAGGTTTAAATAACTTTACATTGTAAAAATGAACAATATCTACTAAAGATATCAAAAAAATGCTAAGACGTTATTCATATCAAAGTTTCTCATTTATTTACTGTAGTAAATTCCAGTCTTCTACTACTGTGATCCTTTTGTTAAAAACCTTGGAATACTTTGATCGAAAATGGAATACAAAGGGGATTTGTGAGTGGATTACTATAGTACGGTGTCTTGACGCATAGCCTTTCACATCCTGTTTCACAAACTTTTCATCACCTCATTATTTTCTGACACTTTACAGAAGGTGAAGAATGCTCAATGAAAATACATAAATCATGAGCCCTCTTCAAAACTTCCTGTCCCCTTTGCTACTCAGGAGTGCTAAAATGGTGGAGCTTTCACTCTTGGCACTCACTTCATAAAAGGTTGTTCAGTGAAAAGAAAGATGTAAAATAGAGTAGAATACAAGGAAACAAAGCTACTATTATGAAACAGAGAACTGCGGAAATATGTAGATAAAAGAAAGACAGCAGGAAGAAATGGAGGATGAGTGGAAGAATTTAATATTTAAGGCCCTAAAAGATGAAAAGTCAAGAAAAGGCTAAGGGGGAGTGATTTTGTCAGTGTTGTGGAAGAATTGCGTCTCACTGGAGAATTTGCATAGATTTTTAATTCTCACAGATAAAGGGTAATTGTTATGAAACTCATTTTACTTTGTTGGTATGCAGTCAAATATATCTTTCAAACACAGATTTAGTATCCTGACTGAGTACAGAATCAGGACAGAATATTCTTCAAAACACAGCTAGCTTTACATAGTGAGCCATGGTCAGTTCAACTGTGCATGGTTCTCGCCAACAGAAAGGTGAAAGAGGGACTGTATGCCATGGGTTTGTGTCGGTGACACTTGTGGGACAGATGTAAATGGCAGATAAGTGCAAAGGTGTGTCGTTTATCCATAGTGAGTGACGGCAAAAGTTCAACTGTGGGTGATAAACATGGTGGATGCTGCACATAGTGCTGTAATTTTCTCTAAAGAATGACTTTGCTGTCTTCACTTTAGCTAGTTTGCACAATTTACATCAAAAATGACTCACGTGTGATCAGTCCACAAGATATTTCCTAACAGACTTCACTGCTGTATTGGGTTTACATGGCAAGGTTCTGGTAGCTGGGGGGCTGCAGGGGTGGCATCTGTGAGGAGAGGTCATTAGAAAAGGTTTTGGGGTCTGATTTGCTCTTTCCCTTTCCCTTTACTTAACCATTTATGCCAATGTAAGGTTTAAAAAAAGCTTTTATAAAACACGGATACACTGCCTTGGATTTCGTATGCTTTATGCAACCACTTTGGGGCACAGGGAAATAACTACGTAAGATATAGAGCAATAAGAGATCAGGCCTTGTACTACTAGTCTTCACAGCTGTGACAAGAGGCTTGAGAATACGGTCATGAAATTTTCTGATATTGATTTCCACGTGCAGGAAGCAGTAATAACAGTTCATAGATATAGGAAGTTTTCCATTTTTTCTGTGTGTTAACATGGGAATTTAAGCATAGGTACTTATATGGCAGTATTAACTGGTCTGTTAATGAGCAATTCAGGGGGAAAATCTCACCAAAAATGTGTACTTTCTACATCCCAAATCAGTTTCCATGCTTTTTGCATTGTTTCCTATCTAATTAAATCAATGGTTCTATTGCTGAGCTTAAAATGAAGCTGACACAAACTCTCTAAATGCTGCAGAAACCAATGGTCCTTGCAAAAGGTCGTTGTTTTCATTGCCACACAGGTCAGACGTGTTACATCTGTTTTATTAACTGAACTAAATGTTTACACCATCATGTTCCCATATTTACCAAATCCCACTAAATGGAGGTTTCCCATTACTATTACAGAAGCACAAGCCCCATATTGCACAAAGGAGGAAAGAGAAATCGCGTTGCAGATCTCTCTTTCTCACCAGTTACAGGGAAAATATTATCTACCCATCAAGTTTGGGTTTTTTTATTTTAATTGTGCTGAAAGATTTTAACTGTTTTTAGTGTAAGAATACAATATAAATCCTAGTTTTATATGCTTCTGGAATCTTTTACCTAGAAATCCTTACATAAGGATCCCAGTCTACCCCTCTTCAGGCCAGGGAAACATAAAAGCTGTGAAATGCTTCTCTTTCAAGAAAGCCTTCTTTTTAAAGATAGGTTGGGGGGGGGGGGGGTTGCCACACATACTCATAAAAAGCATTATCTTACTCTGCAGTTAGTCTCCCTGCAATCAAATAAAGGGCATGGATTAATTGGAGAACCACTAGAAATATTTTAAAGGGATTAACGTTAATGGAGAAACAAATTATCTTTCTATCAAATGAGGTTAATAACAAAAGTTAGTAGTGGCTCCCCACACTTAGGCAAAAACCTTACAGAGTCTGCTAAAGATTAATCTAGGAACTTTTTCTATAAAATCTATAGAATTTCAAGTGGTTTAGGGTCCTAACTCTCATTCTGAAAAGGATCAAGCCCCTTGGAAGCCCAACTCTTACTGCCATGTCAGATTTTAAAAACTTGTTTCCTCAAGGAATAAATTGTAACCTAAAGGGGTTTTCTGAAGTAGTAGGTTCCTCGGTGAACTCTCACTGAAATTAATGTTACGTGTAGGCCTGGTTAGCCTATTGCAATCTGTCTTGTTCTCAGTGTAAAATTACTATAGGCTCATTAACACTTTAACTCATAATTAAGTTTATGTAGTAGACTGGAAAAGAGAGTATTTTTTTATTGACTCTATTCTATAAAAAACATAATTGCTTAATCCCTTACAATATTTAAAGCAGTTCTGCAATTAACACGTGGCCTTTATTTGCATAAAGGCAATTTGCAAAGGTGATTTGTAAAACCACATTAAGCACTGCTTTTATCTGCATATTGATGGGATATTTTCTGTATTAATTGGCTGGCTGTAAATACATGTTAGAAAATCTTCGGCATGTATCAAAGTACTGAAGTGTGTGATGTTGCTGCAGTATGACTATCATCACTTCTAGATGATTATTTCAACACAATTCTTATCAAAAAAGTACTGTCTTTATTAAGACAGGTATAGCTGAAATAGCCATAGGTATATAATATTGCCCAATATTGTATATTTGTGTGTTGACTCTTTTTGTAAGCACAAGTGTCTTATGGAGTGCTGTTTGGCTTTTTTTATTAAAACATTTGGCACAGGGACAATTCTCAGATTACTTCCCGACTTTTCTGCATCTGGACAGCCTGTAGGCTACCAGTCGGGTAAATTTTCATTTGCTCTAAAAAGAGCAGTAGAAAAGTAAGTTGTAATTTTTAATTTCTAAAAATATGAACGTAGTGTAGTGAATGGTGATAAATGGAAGGCACTGGACATAGTCCTCCAGTGGTGTTCTGTGCAGGTGCAAACTGGTCCATAAGTACAAATCCTACATCTGTTTTGATTAAGGTCTCAAGGTGATGATATAATCGACCTTGTAAGCAACAACTAAATGCTTACTTTCAATCACTTTCTCAGGAAAAGTCTTCTGACATTAAGCATGGGCAAAGCATTTAAATTTGCATAAAATCTTATAAAAATCTGATTTATCTAAAACTCTAGTTCCATATATGTATTTATAGAAATAAACTTGGTGACTATCCATGTACACACATAATTTTTAGTACAGACTCTTGTCCAAGCATTAGTGGCCTTCAGCATCTCTTCATTTCAAACAACGCTGGAGTGGAGCTGTCCTTCACAACATCATAGCCTAAAAGTCATGAGAGCCAGAATGCTGTAGAGCAAGTGGCTCAAGTGTTATGCTAGGAATCACTTCAAGAATGCTGTTTACTGTCTGCCAAGAGAAAGGTGGGGATCAATCTCCGTGTCTTCTCTCTCATGCGTATTAAAAAATGTTTAAGGTTCCACATATTATCACATTCCATTAAAAATCCCATTAATCTAACCCATAATACGAGAAACATGAAAAACCTAAGATAAATAGTGGCATGTTCCCCTGCCCCCCTCTGTGCTTTCTTTCAATTAAGTCTGACTCTGAAGTACTCCCATCTAACAACAGAAGGTAGAAATTACTCGGTTAAGGAGAAGCTTTTTTTTTTTTTGCAGTTGTGTAGCCAAAGGTCCCAGGTGAGAAGGTTTTCCTAATCTTTTTCCAATAAAGAACAGAAAAACCTCAAAGGTGGTATTTCCAGAGGAGTATATTATTAGAAAGAATTGGTATTTGAGGAGCTTTATTTTATTAAAAATGTGCAAGAACTCCTATGTGTCTGGTTTCACGTAAAGCTTAGTGAAAGGTTAGAAAATTAGCTCATATGTGCTGTTTATACAGTTGGATGGATGAAGGAGACTTTACATTTCACAACTTCTTGTTTCTGACAAGGTCCAGAGTTCCAGTGAATTATTTATGTGGCCACTCACCCTGTAAAGATGGAACTGAGGGTACAAACTGGGTGCACAAATGCTACCAGAAAGCCTTCAGGTGATAAGATGAAAATGGATATCGGTCACTGCTGATCTCAAACATGGAGTTGAATTTGTGGCCTACGGATGAAGCGTTTTGTGTCTTACAGTTTTCATCTCTAACTTTTCAATTTTTGCAGTTTATGAACAATTCATGAACTTCTATTTCTCTTCAGCAATTGCCTTATGAATCAAGGATTTAACTAGAATAAGATAATCCAGGAAATAGTAAATTTCAATTCTTTTTTATGAATCTAATATATATTCCGCATATGAGAGCAGAGATGTGAATACATTAGCGATAAAAATACTAGAAAGAAATTACCTATTTCTAGAACTGTAGTTTAATTCCCGAAGATGTGTAGTCAGAGATTGTGGCAGATCTGACTTTTTGCAGCTCTTGGATTTTCTGAGACTCTCTACCCTTAAGAGTGACGGAACACACCTCTGCAGGTTTTTTCCTCTGTTATTTCTCATTTATAATGGACTACTTTTCAGCTTGATTCTCTATCTAAAGCAATATGGATCCACAGCTAAATGTTTTGGAAAATATTTCATTATTTCCAGGGAATTTCTTTCTCTTTCTCTTGGCTAAACAATAGCTTCTCTGTATTTGTTGTTGATAAAACTGTTTTAAATCCTTTCTCTGCTGTCAAACATAGAGTCAAGTGTGATGTTAGGCAAGTGGTTGTCAATTAGATTAGTCCACGCTCCAGGATTTGCTATCTTCAATTCTGGAGTAATACCAAAACCATACTGTGAGGTTGAGGGGCAGGTGATAATTTTAAAATCCAGTAATTCATGAACTACAAGGGCTAGCTAGAAACTCATGTTTTGGAGCAGTGACAATCAAGCAGTTTTCATGAAAGATTTTTTCAAATTCTGTCTTTGAGCATGAGTATTTCAAGGAATACTTTAAATAAGAATTTTAAATTTGGCATATATGTAAATGCAGGTGTCCATCAATTAGCTCCCCAAATGTAGGGTGAGAAGTTAGAGGTTATGATGAAGATGTTAGCACATTCTGAAGATGTCATTGATGCCAGTTTGTTCAGACAGCTCTAGAAAGAGTAAACTGCATAATCTGCAAGTATGGAACAAGTACTACCAAACCTGTACAGGTGATTCTACATTAAAAAGTTTATTAATTATGGCATAATCAAAAGAAGTTACACTTGAAGAAACCATAAAAACTGTCAGTCCTTCAATCGCTCTGAATCCTGCTATGGCAGTGCAAGAATTAAAGACAACATACCACAACACCAAGTATGTCCTGAATATCTTCTAAAATTGCTTAACTAGACTCTCCAGTTCAGATACTTTCCCCGTGAATTATTACCTAAGTATTGAGAAGATGAGTATGCCCTCTAGTCTGTCAAGGTACCCATATTTATGACAAGAACTACAAAGCCTTTCTGTAGCATCTGCAGTATTTACTTTGCTTAAAAAAGAAGAGCGTACTCTTTGGACCAATAACAGCATGGTCCATACAGGCCAGTACGGAATTCCTCAGTAGCCTGGCTACGTGTTTACAGCTAAATAGTCTAGTAGCTCTTTTACAAAGACAGTCAGGATCATTGTTCTCATTTTACAAGGAAGAAAACCATTTTCTAGAGCTAAAGAGAAAGGGGAAGTGGTTTGTGGCAGTGGCATCCTCAGGAGTGAGACGGAGATGGAATTGGATTAAAATTTCCCGGAGTCCTGCTCTGGTTCTTTAAGTAGCAGGGCATGCCTCCTCCCTTGCAAAGGTCCCAAACTTAAAGAAAAAAAATGCTTACTTCCTTGCTTTTAACAATTCTTTTCAACACTTCTGTAGCCCTGCCTAAATATAAATGGAAATGAAAATGGAAAGGGAAGCACAGAACCTGATAATGTTTAATCTGTGAACCAATCCATCCACATAGGATAACAAAAAGACAACATGCAAACCTGTAATTTTTCTACAAGAAAGGTCAGTTGAAGCAGCTTGACCTTTTTTCCACCTATAAAGCAATAAGCTATCAGCCCTAGCTGAATAGTCTTCAATCCCAAGGTGCTCTCAAAATAACTTGGAGAGAAAGCACAGAGATAAAAAACAGTAGATGCTGATGAGTTGGGCATGCAGTTGTTTCTTTGAGATGTTTCTTCAAGAGGAATTTTACATGTGCTGTAAGTCAAAGTAAGGAGAGAGAAAAATGGTATTTCAGAATAACAACTCCCTGTTGTTATTGTAAATGAAACAGATTAACATTTTATCACAGACAAATAAGTTGGAAACTCTAATTTATAGATATTTAGATATAAACACATGAAGATAGTGAAAAAATAGAAAAAATAGAAGTATTCTCTTTCTACTTAAAGATTCTACTAAATAACTATAAATTTCTAATTAAGTAGATGTTAAATCTATGTGACATTATAGTTAATTTTATTCTTTGGGACCGAAGTCTGAAACTTAAATGTAATAGTAGCTTAAAAGTGTGGGACAAATATCCCAGGATTGTTTTCCTAAGTAGAACTATATGAACAAAAAGGTAACAACAGCAACAGAGCAATGCTAGATTAATGCCGCCTTCTGACATCAAGACAAAAGCACTAAACTCTTCAAACTCCAGTATTTGATACACAGCAAATAATCCTTTCTCTACAAAGCACAAGCGAATGACAAATTCAATCTAACCGAAACTCCAAAGCGATCATCGTTGTCCTTATTCGACTCCATTCAACACATCCTCCAGAAAACAACAAGTGATCAAGACGCTATAAATCGTCAAGAATTAAAAAGCACTTAAGAAATCCGAGGTTAAAGTAAAAAACCCACCGTCAGCATGGTACATGTACAGAACGGTACATCTTTTTTTCCATGTTTTGTGTGTGACAGTCGATTTGTCCATTTCCTTAAGTTTGTGTCCTGTGGCAGGATTTCTATGTTTTGTCATGAATTTCAAAAATCAAGAGACTATCTTTCTCCAAGTCATTCAAGGCTAGACTTCCTGATAATGTCTGAAGGGTTAACTATCAATGGATTATTACCAAAGTGTATACTAATGTATAATTATTTTGCAGATGATTCATGAAGTGTTTATGGCACCGAAATTTGCAATACCTCAGCAACCACCACAAATGGATTTACTTTACTTTAAGCTTGCATATTTCACTGCAAATGGCTTCTGTGTTCACTTACCATTGGTAATGAAATGAATAGCCCTTAAAATGAAGGAATATGTTTGCAGCGGTTGTGGATGTGTTATAGGTGTTCTTTGCTGCAAATACATCATGAATTTTTGAAGCATTAAATATGTATGTACTATTTATCTCATTCTTACAAATACATGGAATCTTTATGTTCTGAAGACTTCAAATAAATTTTTTACCACTTTTCTCTTGATTTATTTTTTGTTACAGCATCTGCAGCATTTACTTAGTCTGCTGTTCAGAATAATTACTTTGTTCGAGAAATCATCATCTTTGACCTCCAGTTTCTCTCCCACGTACCATAGATCTGTTTTCTTTAGATCTATTTTCTATTTTCATAGATCTATTTTCTTTATTGTCTTACTTTTTCTAGAAGCAATGAAACCTTTTTTTTTTCTACTGCAGTAATCATCAGTTATCTATTTACCCCATATAATTGCAGTATTGAACAAGAAATTAGCTCTAAAGACAAGACACCAGGCACTGAACCTAATGATGTGTCATTGCACATACATGCCCGTTGGGTTTCATATGTTACACACGGGTTGGTGTTCTCAGTCTGAAATACAGTTTAGGTAGTCTTGGGCAATTGTTAACCCAAGCTCTGTTGTGAGTAACACCTCCCTGAACCAGCAGGCAATCTGCTCTGAGCTGCTTAACCCTGTGTTTCAAAAGTTATACAGAGGAAAAAGACGATCTTGTTTCAAAAGTTATACGGAGAAAAAAGACGATCTTCTTGCCTCCTGGTGCTGATTAGGTGATCAGAAGCAAATCACAGACTTCCTGCTGCCAGTGCTCCTCCCAAATATTTCTAGGTACAGAATACAGTCCTGCAGCATCTGCAGTTACTTTATTGGCCCGGATACCATTGAAGAGGGTTCATAAGGAGAAGGCTATCTGGTCTGGGTAGTTGGAAGTACAGATGCTAGCTGTCCGTTTTGCAAAAACGTGTGGGAGAAGGGCCAATAAAAGTTTTGAGTGCATGTCCACGATGAGTTTGAAGACCTAAACAGGCTGACAGCAGACAAAGCAGGTGGCCTAGGTGGAAGCTGGAGGAACCTTCCTCGCTGCAGCCTCCGAAGATCAAGACGGTACATGAAAGAAGAGACAGGAAGACTAAAATATTTCAGTAAAGCTGGGGAAACTTCTGCTTGTTGAATAATGTCCTTAAATAACCCCTTCTTCAAGTATTGCTCTTTAGTCCAGATACTTCAAGTAGTTTATTAGGTTGAGTAAGTTTTACACAGCCACGCCGAGGCTTGCCTTTGTGGTGTGCTCCTTACTGCCAGCTCCCTTTGATCTTCAGGCTGTGTCTGCTCCACTTTGCACTCCACAAGCTCCGAGTTTTGCAGTGTGAGTCTTCCACTCCAAGACGTTCCATCTATTCCAGAATTCAGTAGCCGAGAAAACAAGAACAGCTTTTCTTCTGCTGACCAGCTGCTTTCTTGCAAAAGGTGCAAAACTTGCTGGTTTTCATGAGAATCTAGGTGCTTCTTGATTAGAATAATCACACACCAGTTTTATTTCCAATAGTATCTGAAAAAAAAAGAATTTGGAAATAAACTCTGAAGACATTTTACTTGAAAGGGAAAAATGTTTCAAATGTTAAGAAAACATAAAATAGGCTTTTATTCAGAAAAGAAATTTGTTAAAAGATTTTGAGAATTAATCCCTGGCTGGGAATTTGTTCAAAACATCGTGTTTCAACAGAGCCTTTCGCTACCTGCCATTTATTTTGTTCTCTTGCTCTTCATAATTTCCTTTAAATTGGAAAATGTCTCCTTCCAATGCCAACTTGTTTAAGTGCATTGACTAGACAATTATATTTAAATGTGTGTATTTTCTTTGTAAACATTTCTTACAGAAATTACTGTGAATTGTGGCTTCATGCAATTACGACTTTAGGGTAGAATCGCCAACTATTTTTTTATCAAATGCTTTAAACGTACTGTGTATTACAAAGACAAATAAATAGCAAGATACCTTTCTGAAGGCAGTTACTGTCTAAGAGATATACAGGCAAGCACATTTGGATACCTCATGTTTAGGAAAGAAAATATTTTAACACGTGGAGCTCTGGAACAGAAAACAGAATATTTGGGTGCTGTTCCCTGCTCTGCCACTGCCCCACGCAAGAATATCATGCTATCTCTGTTGGCTTTTATTTCTCTGCCCATAATTTATCTGTCGTATCTTCTAATCAACAATTATTTCTTCCTATAGCCACATACCTAACCAAAACTTTAACCTCAGCTGAGAGCCTATATATAATAACGACGGCAAACTTTTGAGTATGGAGTTCTTTTAAGAAAGATCTGACTTGCAGTTCAAAGTCCTTTCATGTGAAGGGAAAACAGGTACGAAAAAATAACCCAAGAGAAACTTTTTGATAGTATTTATACAAAAGGAGAATATGTAGGTATTGAGACTCCAAAAGACAAGCTCTGCTCTAGTCATTTAATATATAACTGTTTCTGTCATCAAGGACGGGTGGAACTAACAAACACCTGGACATGATTTAGTTTTAATCCTGCGAGTAGCCCTTAATACTCCAGTGAGTATTCCCTGCTCAACAGGAATGCTCGAAGATAACTTTTTATTAATTCCAGTCTGTGAGATTTCTGTGTTCTTTAATGAAGGATTTTAGTATAGCTCACATATTTGCATGAGCTTCACTTGTTTATTATTTTAGCACCTTAAGATAGTTTTAAATTCTGCCTTCTTAATGCTGCCAGCTGGCTAGAGAAATATTGCCAGTGATCTATCACAGATAGGTGAGTGGATATTGGAAGACTACAGGTCAGATTTTGAAAGAAATTGAGATACCTAAAAATCTTTGCAAGTCTGATCCTCGGTGCCACCCTGAAAATCACATAAATGGAGAAGAGAAAGGAATTACAGGCTGCTTCATCTGGGAAGGCACTAGATGGCCCTTTCTTTCTCGCTGTGTTTCATAAACCTAGGGCTGCACGGTCCTGTGCAAGTGTCTTTGAGCGTATGGGCAACAGACTCTAGTATTACCCTGAATCAATCAATAGTAAGCTCTACGTGAGCTGGGATTTACCCTGAAGAACTTAATGGCACAAATTCCAAATTTCACCAGGAAGAAAGCTTGGCTTATATTGCATGAGCATATACCATCAAAGAGTAGAAATTGTTTACATGGAAGTTTGTCTTTCAGGTTTTTTATCAGTTCAGTCTTAACAAGAGCGCCGATGAAGTAGGAGGTATTTGGCCCTATGACAATCCTATCAAAGTAGTCAGTAATATTTAATCAGAATGTTGAAAATTATTTTCCTGTAAGGGGGCCTAAATCTACAAATTAAGAAAGAGCTGAAGAAATTTTGCCAGCATTGTGTTTAATTTATACTAAGCTTCTACTAGTATCACTTTCTCCTAGACAGATTAGTAAATATGTGTTTAGATATCTTCTACTGCAAAGAATAACCAGTTACCCACTGTAAAATAATTTTGTAGAAGTTTAAAGAACTTCAGCATAATGTTTTGACCTCCAGTTTACATTTGTTGGACACATCAGCCTCCCACTCCCTTTTTTGTTTTGATTTTAGAATTGGAAGGCTGAAATGAGAAATACAGGAAACCCCCAGGGTGGATTTAAAGATCCATCCCGGGGGTCTTTAAATGAAATTAATAGGGATCAGCCTACCTGGGTCACAGAGCAGGACATACGTTTTGAGAAAATCTGTTGTAATAATGTGTTAATTTAAATTTCGATCCTGAAAATGAATGTCTGACTAACTTTATACATCTCAGTCATCCGACAGATTTAAACACGGTGGAGCTAAAGGCGTCCAGCCATTAGTTTAACACTGCTTCATGTTTGATGAGGAATAATAAATTCTGAACTTAATGTTTGAAATGACCCAGCTCCATAAACTGGTGTGACCTGGTAGAGGTACATTCATGAGCAGTTCCACTGAGTTACGTATTTAGGGGATCCAGGATCACACCTTGGGCCTTAAACCAGCAAAGAAATAGGCCAAGCCCCAAAGCTGTAAGTAGAGGCATTGGGATATAGGTATGTGCTTTTGAGATACTTCTGTACGTGATATATGTGCAGACTACATTTGAACTTATGAATATTGTGGCTGTATTTATTATTTGCACAGATGACAGAATGTATAGGGCGATTATTCATGTAAAGTATTTTTAAGGAATCATACGCTTATGATTTAAAGCTTGCTTCCTCGTTGTCACCTGTATTATTACTGATTTTCATTTTCTATCCACTTAAAACAACTCCCTACTCCTAAACCATAGGGGGTAGCACATCTGTCTTATCCCCAGAGTACCCATATGGGATTGATACAAGTTTACACGTTGAGTTAAATCTCAGTGACATTACTTTATTGTAACTGAAGGTTGAACAGCACAAAAATGTTTGATTGTTACAGACTTAATACCTAATGTATTGAAAAGGACAAGGCAGTGTTCTGACAGTCTTGGTGTTTATTTTTTTTCCAAACTTTCTCTAAAATAGCTCCTGTCAGCCCGATTTAACAGTAATTCATGCGTTTAGGGATGCTGCGATGCTCTTCTTATTAGCCGAGCATTAGAATTCTTGTAAGATTTGGTTTCCCTTCGGCCAGAGGAAGGGGAGGAAGCAGGCGGAGATGTCAGAGTATCGCCAAGGGCATCCTTGTCATCGGCGACTTCCCCAGTGCCACTTTGTGCGTGTGTGTGCGCGCGTGTTTGCCTCCCGCACCCGGCGGTGACAGCCCCTGCCCGGTCCGGCCGGGGACGCACACAGCTCTGCGGGACCAAACCCCGGGGGCCGCCGCTCCGCCGAGGAGAAAAAGTTGTGACCGCGCCGCCGGTGGACGGCGGAGGTTCCGCCCCGGCGGAGCGCCCGTCCGCGGGCCCCCCCGCCGCCCCCCGGGGCGCGGCGGCAGGCGATGCGGGGGGGGCCGCGCCTCCGGGGCCCCGCGGGGTGCCCGGGCGCCGCCGCGCGGCCGCCAATCCCGGGCGCGGGCGTGCCTTCCGCCTGCCGGGGAGACCCGCTCCCCCGCCCGGCGCCAGCGGGGGCTCCGCGCCGCCGCCGCCCCGCTGCATTTCGCCGCCCGCCTCCGCCGCCGCTCCCGTGCGGGTGGGTGCTGCCGCCGCCTCCCTCGGCGCGACGGCCCCCCCGCCGCTCTTTCCCCCACCCCAGCCCGCCCCGCCGGGCTTGAAGGTCACCTCCGCCCGCCCGCCCGCTCCGGAGCCACTTTCCGCGCCGGCTGGAGAGCGGCGGCGCCTCCGCCCCCGGGAAGGTCCCCGTCCGGCCGGTGCGGGGCTCCCGCCGGCCGCAGCGGAGCGGGAAGCCGCCCGCTCGCCCCTTCCACGCCCCGCCGCGGCGGGGACGGCCCCCGGGGTCTCGCCGCTGCTCGCGGGCGGGGCGGGCGCTCCGCTGCCGGTTCGCGGCGAGCCCGGGGGGAGCCGGGCGGCGGCGGGGGAGCGCGGCATGCGGCGGTGAGGGCGGCGGCGCCGCCCGCGGGGAAGGGGCTGCAGCGGCGGCGGCGGGGAGCCGCGTCCCGCTGCGACTTGCCTGGCGGGGCCGCTCGCTCCGGACGGGAGAGGCGCCGCGACCCTTCGCCTCCGCTCGCCTCTTTATGGTGAGTTTCGGCCGGGGCCCCGCGGCGGGTGTCGGGGGGCAGCGGGGCCGCTCGGCGCGGGGCATCCCGGCAGGTGCGCGGCGGCTGCGGCCGGCCCCGCTCCGCCCTGCCCGGCCTCCCGCCGCGAAGGAGGCGCTCCCGCTGTCGCCGGTCGCCATGGCCGGAAAGTTTCCGGGGCGGCCCGGGCGGAGGGTTGCGCGTCCGCGGACGGGGGGGGGGGGCTCTCGGGGACCAGGGGCTGCGGTGAGAGCCGGGGGTGGCGGCGCGGGGGGCTGGAGCGCCCGTCTCCGTGCGGCCGTGCCGGGCAGGGGCGCGCCGCGGGGAGCCGAGCGGCACCGCACCGGCTTAGCCTCCCGCCTGCAAAACGTCGTGGAAGGTGCTATGGGGAAAACGCTGGCACGGGAGGTGGCTCACAAAATAGAAGGAAGAACAAGAAAAATGGCCAGCCGGGTTTCAGATGAGTTACTGTTTGGGAGAGTGCAGACATTTAGCTGCTGGGAAACTACTTGCTTGTAAGTCATCAACATTTACTTATTTTATAGGCGATTTGTCATACCATTTTCTCCTGTACCCTTCTGTCAGGGGAAAAAAGTGTTAGTATTGCCTATATACGCGTTTGCTACAGGTGAAGCAGCACTATATACGTTTAAAATGTATAGGCAGTTCCGGCTAGAACTGCTGCTCTTCAGCAGAGGCATGGTTTTGCAGTGTGAGTGGGGCACGCATTCTACGTTTCCAAAATTTGTAACGTGGCTGTTGGACATTGTGCTGCCAACTTAACGTGGTTCACGCAGATGGTGAGACGAATGTGGTCTGAAGTTTGACTCTGGAGTGATTCACATCAGCGAAGTGTGAAAGATCTCGTCCAAATCTGCAGCTTTTGTTTATCTGCTCTCTGAATTGCAAATGTAGCATAGTATGTTAGAGTCTTAAGTAGTTTAGCGATGAGTGTTTTTTCACTTTAAATAAAACGCAGCTTATTCGAGATGAATTGGAACATCAAATACAACAGATGCTGAAGACGGTGTCCCAAGAATGTCAAGTCCCTTGATTCACTTCTCACTCAAGCCTTGGTGATACTTAAGAGAGGAAAGATGCTGTATGTTTCATTTGTCATTTAGAAGTGTGAAAACAATTGTATGTATGGGCTATAAAAGTAGAAGCAAGATTTTGTCACTCTGTGGTGGAGATTGATGATTGTGGACGTATTACAATCTAAAATGGAGTTAGTCCTCATAATCAAATAATTATGTTTTGGAGACCAAATAGTCATAGCTGCTCGAGAAAATATCTGTTGGGAAGAGTGGCGGGGTGTGTGTGCGTGTGAATTTTCAATGCCTGTCTCAAGAGATCAGTTAGTTTTTAGGCAAGTATTTGGTATCACACGCTCCAGTTATCGGGATTATAGTAGGATTTAGAATAGCTCAAACTATGGTATTTTAAATTTATTTTTATTTTCTTTTACTTGAATGATTTTGAGTTACTGAGTTTTTGGGAAACTATTTTTATGTAGCATTTCTGATTATAGTCCAGATCTGCTGTCTGTCTTATGTAGGTTTTAAAGGCTTGGCTACCCAAGTTTCATTGACAATTTATTCTTCTGGTAAATACATTAGACAAAGGATCTGTCATGTCCTGAAATGAAGTCTGTGTTTATAGCGTCAAGACTATATTTCTTTTTTCTATTAGTACTTAACTGATTACCAGTAATATAGCTGACAAACGTAATGAATAAAATTCAGAGTACGTTGATGATTTTTATAGTTCTTGTAATTGAAGTACTTGGTGTCCTTGACGTGATAAGGATGCTTTTCTGGTTTTCATGAGAGGGTATCCTTAAATGACAGAAATACTGGCAGGAGTCAAGTGTTGAGGAAGAAAGCGGGACTGTTAATTCTTGGATGCACAATAAGATACAGTTCCAGTATAGAATATGAGTACACATGTAGGATGACAAGGTCCAGTTCCCAGCATTGTGAATTACTGTGGTGGTGCCTTACACACTCTACGCATATGTAATCCCTTACTAACATGCACCGCTGACTTGCTGCAAAGGAGGGAGAATGTTATGTCCTTAGGCCATGGCTGCCAGTACCGGTGGTTTTTGAAGTTTCTCCTTACTTCCCAAGCTGCAGTCCTACACAAAGCCCCTTTGAAGTTAAACATGGAATAGCAAGGCCAAAGGGGACTCAGCCACTCATGTAGTCAATCTTTCTGCCCAGGGCAGGATCAGCTCATACCTGTGTCGTCTCTGATGGATGTTTGTGTACTTTTTCTATTCCCTTTCTCCTCTTCTCTTCCTGTTTTCGCTATTTTTTCCTTCATCTCATTTTTTTCTTCTTAGTGTATGCTCTGACTTAATTCTTTTCTAAAGAATCTTACCTCATGCCCTGCAAACTGTCTCTCCCTCTGGTATGCCCGGTCGGTCTCTCTTCCAGTATTTTTTATTGCTTTCTGGGGGACCTACTGCTTCCCTACCATCCCTACATCTATTCTAGCTTTACCAGGGTTTTGCCTAGTTTTTCGGAGGGATTTAATGGAAATAGTGTCCTTGGTCTCACTTTGTGCAGCCAGGTAAGCTTTGTTTGAGACCAAAAGAGCTGTTCACTATTCACTTGCACTGGGGGAAGTTGAGCTAGTTGGAAATAGAGGACAGAGTAGACCAATGGCTGAGTTAAATAATGCACCATTGCTAATTTATCATGCTGTAGCTTTGAAATGGCATTATCTGATTTTTAAATCTAATCATAAGCATTATATACTGTAAAGATAGAATTCCTATTGGAATTGGAATTCTTGGCCATAAGAATAAATATTATTTACAGTTACGGAAGGCATGGCTACATTAAGCATACAGTTGTCTGAAAGGTGTATTAGTCTGAAAAAGATGAATTTTCCGTGATAAAGATTGATATGTAATACTACAGCTTGAGGGAAATATAGTAGCTGAAAAATGTTTTCCTTTTAACTGTGTTTATTTTGTGCATCTGTCGGAACTCTCTCTACTGATTTCTTGGATCTTGACTCCTTCCCATTTCACCTGGGAGACTGGGGATGCTGTTGTCTCGGGGACCTTCGTAACAGTAGCATGTGAGTAAAACTGAAGAGTTGGGAAACGAGTGAATAGACAGGACTTAAAACAGTAGCAAACAGAATATCAGGTGGCCTGTTTATGGTCTTGAATGTGAAATCATTTAAATCTGCAGCAGAACTTCCGTTAACTTGATTGTGCAGAATTTGAGCTGTAATATTTCCTGAGAGCAGAAAGCTCCTATCTCTGAGGATCTTTTCCCAAGTCATTAATGAGAAGTCTTATTTTTTATTGTTGCTCTTTGTTTTTAATTCTTTGCTTAGTTGCACATTTTATGAGTAGTTTACTTCTTTTAATTAAATAATTGAATTTTTCAGTGCCCATAATTATTTTGCAGCGCAAATTCTCCTTCTTGAAAGTATAATGCCATCTCTGAAACTTTATGTTGTGTATTCTTGAATATATTATTGGTAGACTGTTTTTTATCACCTATTCTGAATGTATGCTTTTATGTTTAAACAGGAAACTTTATGAAATTCTCTGTTAGTATTTATTACACTTTCCCTTCATAACTGTATTATTTTGCTAAAATTGAATATGCCAGAAATTACAACTTCCTGCAAATAAGATAATTTTATCTGTGTCCTTTAAGTTGATGCACTGGAAAATGAATGTAAACTCAAAGGAAATCTTACTTGACACGGGAAGACACTTTTGGGATGCTGGGATTTACAGTGGTATATGACAGCAGTGGTGAAGCACATGTAACATTCTGAAGAGCGCAAAGAAGCGGTCGTGTTGGCTTCACAGTATGGATTACAATTCGATATCAAGCGACATCAAATGCCAAAAATATGCTTGTCGTACTTTGAAATACTATTTTTTGCCATGTAGGTGTAGTTTAATGTCTCTACTCTCCTGCTCTAGATTTTGTACTTTGCAGAGAACCTGTCCAGAAGTAAGAATATTTGTTTAAGTGGAGTTTTTAATGAATATTCAGAAATTCAAGATAGTTTCTGAGGTGTGTTACGAGGTATTAAGTACTTGGCTCTTTTCAAGGGGAAAGAAACTGTTAGGTATTTTGCAAGTATGTATCTTTCAGAAATTTAAAAGTTGTTTGAAGTGTCTCTAACATAAGACACCTACACAAATCTAAAGGTCTATGACAGTTTTCTCAAAGCCAGTTAAAAAACCCATAACATTTTGCAACTTTGGATGCAGTTCTAAAATACCATGTTTCCGAACAGCGAGATGTTATTGCAGCTAATACCCTGAAAGGAACAAGGTAAATATACAGTTCTAGATTGACAGATGCCTTAGTACCTACCTGTGCAATTAAGTGCCCTAAAATTAAGATAACTGCCTGGAGTGGGAAGCAGTATGCCACAAACTGGGAGCGTCTGTCAGCAGGAGACTGGCTGCAGTCAGACAGGGAGATTTTGTAAAAATGACTGAGCAAACTCATACCCATTAAAATAATTGCCTCTCTGCTTCAGATAGGAAGGCGTGAGGGAATATTGTTACAGCAGGTTGAGCTGAAAGTCTTGGATTGTGTTAAAGGGCAAACATGCAAAGCTAAATCACTTTCAAGATAAATGGGATAATGATGACTGTAGGGCCAGATGCAGCTGTTTGTGACCAGCGTTACAAATACTGTAAAAATATACAGATTTTCTCGGTTTGCAACACACTTGGTTTCAGTCCTCCAGTGTACAACCCCTGACCAAGAAAGTTTAGGGTACAAAAAGAAGAGGTTATGATTCAAAAAAAAGGAATTACAAGGAAACAGTCTAGAATATGTTTCAAGCAATTGCTATTTTTTTAAGCTTCTCATCATTAAACAAATGGTAGCGAGAACTGGAGTTAGTGAATCTCAGCTTTCTGCTATGTTTTGTAGTTCATTGATCTTGAGTCTGTCACGGTGCTAATTGTGATTCAAACTTTTCCTTTACTTTTAGGCATTTATTAATCACTTTTCCATTGGATTTTTTAGAATGTAATAAAGAATGAATACATGCTGATGTACTTTTTTTGGTAAGGACACTCATAGGATCTTGTTCTTCTGATTGCTGGTTCCAAAGGTTTTCTAGGCATTTTATTGTCTCTGAGTTCAGGCTCTGTATTAGATGTAAGCAAATATTGTATGATCAGAACAATAAGAAGCTACTTTTTTCCTGAGAAATTCAGGAAACTCAAACTTGACGTAGAAAATTTCAACTCTGAATGCGTACTCTTTTGAAGGTGTGAGTATGTGAAAATGTGTGTAGGAAATGTGGGAGGTTTAAATGAAGAAGTGCCACTATTTCAGATCAAGGTATTCTCAAAGCAATTGTAGAGAAGGTGGAAGAACACCTCTATACAGGTGGAAGGAAGTGCAGTCGTATTGGACAGTTGTACTTGAGTTAAAAATAACAGGACAAAAGTTTTGCTGTGTTGAAATCAACACCATCATCACATGATATAAAACAGTAGTAAATTTACATGTACTGCTCTGGTGGGAAAGCTCAAGGCAGTTGCAGTTGGTTTCCTTGGACCTAGGTTGCTCTGTAGTCTGTCTTTTGGGTGTTCTGTGGCTTTTTTATCTTTCAAATCTCTGTAGCTTACACATGAGAAAACACATGCAGAAAAAAGTTACATAGGTAACACTATTGTCTTACAAAAACTCACAGTCTGTTGTGGAGTTTCTTATTTTGGCAGCAAAATGAGTGTTAAGCCTTTGAGAACCTCAAACAGATTCAGAGCCCTGGATTTCAAAATAAAATATTGTGTGGTTGTCTTGTTGTTTTGAAAAAACATATCTTTTATATCTGTCCATTGTATAAAGACAGTTGTCTTTCACAAAAATAGTTTGGCTGATGAAAAGGCATTACTCTTCCTTTGGATAGCCAGTTCCTGAGTTTCTGCTTTTATCTTTTAAATTTGTTGTTTTGTTAAATAGGTCTTAGATGTCTGATTTTTTTCACCAGATGTTGTAGAGGATTGACATTTTATAGTTTGGGGAGAGAGAAATTAGACAATGTTGAATGGCACTAATCCAGGAAAAAGGCTTGATAGTCTTTGTCAGAGCCAATATTGATATCTTTGTCTGCCCTGGCAAAAAAATGCACTTTTTTTCCACAGTTCGCAATTTTTCCTAAATTAAGGATTATGCAATATTATGCAGATAGTTTGTTAAGCAAATGAATTTGATAGTAAGTGAAGATCCTGTAAACAGTCCCTATATGAAAATATAGAATATAGTATTAAACACTGGTTTCAGAATAATCTTTGGTCTTCAGATTTATGTAATTCTGTAACACTTTGCCTTGGGATGCAGCATAGTCTATGCAGTCCTTGACCACAGAGCTTACAGTCTTGCTTCTTTGGTGGGAAAACATATTGAAGCATCAGTTTCAAGTTATGCTACTGGGTGGTTGTCTCTGATCAGTGTCACAGGCAATATGATGAAATAGTATCTTCTGTTACAACGAAACTCTACAGTGAAGCTCTAGGATTGGGGAAAAAAACCACCAAACCTCACTCCACTACAGACAGTCTACTGTGTATGTGAGTAGTTACTTAAATGTCCTTTCCTCCAGCATCGGAGATGAGCTACCTAAAATGTCATCTACCACATGGTGATACCCATTTTAAGTCTGCAACAATATAAATGCTAAGGAAGTCCCTGAGTGCAGTTTGAATTGAGCCACATAGAGTGACCCAGCAGGAAGATTAATGGATCTAGGTATCCTCCTGATCTTTCCGTGATATTAGAGCCCCTTTTCCCACTCCTTAATTTAGGACACTCTCCAAATGGCTCCTTCAATTCCTGATGACCTCTTCTCCGTTGCCATCGTGATAATATGTTAGTCTGCAGCTGCCTCCACAGGAGACCGATTGGGTTTCCCCTGGTCGTTACAAGTACTGAACTCTTGCCAAATACCAAAATTGTCAGTATTGCATGTTTTGCACGCTTGCTTCATTGTGAATGGTACAAAGAGGAGGTCTCTTCCTCAAAATGTCTAATATCTCTGGCTTGTGTTTCTGATTCCAGAAGCTGAAGTTTTCAATACGCTGCCTGGCAAACAGCGGGCAGCAGTGCTAGGAAGTCTGCGTGGTTGTATTTCAGGCTTACTCTAGATAATTTGGCTTTCGGAGGAAAGTTGCAGAGTACTCTTGTCTCCTTGGCTGCTCTTCAACTACTTTTTCTGTAATTAGCAGTAGTAACAGTAATACAGGTAAAAATCAAGTCTCTCAACAGTTAATGGTAATGCAGGTACCAGCGCCTTCCTTCCAATCAGCACTGTTATCTGGGCTTGAATAGCAAATTTATTTTACAGTGGTGACCACAGAGTTAAAATTCTGATGATCTTGTCAGGGTCTACGTCGTGAACTGCTGTGCAGTTGATGTCTGATTGACATTGTATGCCTGACATTTTGGTGTGGTGGGGTTTTTGTTGTGGGGTTTTTTTATTGATTGGGGTTTTTTGTGTTGTTGAAGAAAATAACAATAATAGGGCATGAATAATTCTTAATATCAGTGTTGCTTTATAAACATGTCTTAAACAAGATGCAGTTCTTAATAAATATATCTAATAGTCAATATAATGCTTCTCTATATTAAAGCTTTGCAAGCAGGCAAAATAAAGGAAAACTACGAAGTTTCCTGTGATATTAAAAGTAACAGACTTTTTTTTCTCTTTCTGTATTTGCACTGTTACAAAGTAGTAGACTAAAATGTGAATCCAGATTTCTAAGGTAAGTATATTCTAGTGGATAGTAAATTTTACAATAGTAAAAATTGTTTCCCTGCTGAAGCCATTAAGTATTTTGTCACTGATTGTACAAGAAGCAGAAAGATTGGACACTAATTTCGAATGTGGAAAAAATTTATTTATTTATTTATTAAAGTTTTCTCAAGTGAGAATATATTTCAAGTTGCTCAAGAGTTGATTAAAATACAAATTAGATTGAAATAATGATTGCTCTAGTCCTCAGAATAGTTCTGTTATGAACTTTCATGGTACATGATCATACTGTTCACAAGGAAATAATATGTGCAAGTAAAGTAGAAATTGAGAGCAAGTGAGCTAGGTGATAAACTCTTCCTTTCTACTTATTTCTGACTTTTGTTTGCCAAAATCAAACTATTCAGCACCTGTAGCTGTCTGTGCTTTGCTATGAAAGAGTTACACTTTGCCTATAAATGAATGCTCTTTTAGTTGCGTAAGTGGATGCATCTTTATTAGTTGAGGTAAATTTTAGGTCGTAAATTGGCATCTTTATTCCTGTAAATGTGTTTAAATCAAGCACTGTGCCTGTCGTATTAGTAGATCTTAGCATTGTTATCTTTTAAGAAGCACATCCTTAGCCAATGTGTGTTCCACATTGCCATAAAAAATGACTTGCTGAGTTACGTTGTACTAACACCTCATACTGCATTTGCTGTTTATTTTGCTGTTTAAAATGCAGTATAGTTTGGTCTCAAGTTTCATCTTCTTTGAAGGTTTCCAAAGTAAGTCTAAAGAGCTACAGACCTTCTCTCGTTTAAATCAATAGGAAATAATATTGATCATAACAGGGAAGAGGAACACTGTTGGTGTCTTTTAATCTTGTATCATTTGGGCTCCTCTTGTTACCTCCCTCATTAGTTTTGCCGATACACATCAGAGCAGTTCATAGTGGAGCTTGAACCATTGAGGATTGTTGCATTTCGAGTCCTCTGAATTGCTGAGAGGAAAGCTGGTCTAATTTTTTTTTTTTTTTTTTTAATGTCTTGGGCCCGATATTTGTGCAGTGACTGTGGTGGTAGTATGTGCTGGGTTGATTGGGGGAAACCAGTGATCCTGTTGTCAAAGACTGGCTTTGGGGATCTCCAAAGGATGCGCTTTTTCTCTCACTCTGCTGAAAGGCTGGCTGTTGTCATCTGTGGATTTTAAGAATCTGGAATCACGTTTTAAAGAATAGGAGGATTAATACCATATAGTAGGAGGATAATACCATATTCTACCATATTCCCCTTTCTTTTCTTTTTTGTCTTTTTAATAATTTGCTCTGCTGATGTTTAATATATAAGAAGTTTAAATAATTTAATAAAACTCTCTCAAATGAGGAAATTGAAAGTGAATTCCAAATGAATGTTATAACGCAGTACTATTGCAGCAGCTTGACACTTCAGTATGGGTGGTCCTTCCTGGCACGATGCTGAAAGAGTAAGAAATGCCTCATCTTAGGACCGTGGAAGTGTGCACACCTATGAAAGATGGACAGACTGGCGACAAGAGAGGCATGACTGATGTCACGAGGTGACCTGTGTGTTTCTTCCGATAGTTGAACATGTGAATTGGATAGCGTCTACTACGGAGTATGTGAGTAGTTGGGTTCTTGTGAAATTGCTTATGAATTCCTTGCTCTTGTGCTGATGCTGTGTGTGGTGCATAAATGCTTACGGCTCTGTTGTTGGGCCTCTCTGTGTGTCAGTGGTAGTCAGCTCTGTTCCCTGGCAAGCTCTTGGGAAGCTATCAGTGCTTGATTTTACATTGCTGTGTATCGTTTGGTTTGCTTAAGAGGTTGGTGTGTATGGTCTTCTTCCTCTGAGTGGAAGGTTACATGAACCACTGCTTTATGGCTGAGACATACAGCTGTGAGCCAGACAAGCTGGTACTGCTTCTCCTTCTTCTTGTCAGAACCACGTTTATCTAGTTTTCTAATGGGCTGTAAGGTTTTCAGTTAAACGTTTGCAAGGGAGAGAGCCGTGTATTTTTTCATGTTTAAAAACTACTGTCACTTCTTCTAGTATGTCTAGCCTAAGAAATAAGATGCTGGTTAGTGCATACAGTAAAATACACAAATGCATACAGCAAAAATACACAGAAATAATGAATTAGGTGAATTTGGTGTTTTCATTTATCCTTTCACATCTATGAAATGTATATAGCTAATGAGCTCATAAAAGGAATTGACCTTGCAGCTGACAGTTGATTTGGAAATGCAAAAATATTAAGGAAGGTATTTATGATTTCCACTAAGCACAGCTTGGCAATTGTTCATATTTAATGATTTGTGTCATTGTTTCTAATACAAAATTTATGCCTCAGTATCTATGTGCAACACATCTGAGTTGCTGACACCATGAACTATAATTTTGAATTCCTTCTATTTTGCGTTTGAATTATCAACCATAACTTTGTGTTATAGCACACATGAGGGAGGAAATGTTAAGCTATGATTCCAACAGCAAGTATTAAATGAATATATCGCACGCTTTTCAAATAATAAGTTTAGAAGTGCATGAAGATTTACAGAATATTCCATATTCACAGTGATGCCAAATTAGAGCTGCTTTAGGAACTATATGCATTAACTAGAATTTCTGACTTTTGCATGCTGTAGATTTGAAAGCTGTTCAGTCTTCTGGACTATATTCTAGTTATCAAAACACCGGTGTTGATTGTGTTGGATGATAAGAGATAATGGATCTTCTCCAGTGTATTTAGGTACTACTTTCAATATGTGGTTTGCTAGATGATTAGTGTGTTGTCTTTACGTGTATCCTTTTGCTATGGTGGTAATACAAATAGAATCTCTTCTTTTAATTTGCTAACCATTACTGTGAAACAATACGTACCATTATGAGCCCTGCCTGAGTGACAGGTATAGTTACATCTTTGGATAGTAGATTGGAAATACTAGTCTTTTGTTGGCAAAGGAATTAGGGAAATAATTATTTGAATGTAAATTGTCTGCCCTATCACTGAGCATCTTTATACAAATTAGGCAAAAATAATTTCCTGTGATACTTTAGAAATCAAATATGGAAGAGAAGTATATTTGTGTAGGCTGTTTAGCTACAGAATGTCACGCACCCTTTAACATTTGGAAGTATAGAATAGTATTTTAATTTGTCATATTCAGATATGGACAACGTTAATTTGTTATGCAGCCCCATTAGATAAGAAAAAAATGTTGAGGGCATTAAATCCTGATCTTTAGAGAAAAGCGTTTATAGAATGCCAGCAGATGTCAGTATGTTCTTGTCATATAGCCCTTTTGTTTTTAAACAGTAATTTCCCTTGAATTAAATAATATGGGAGGAAGTAAGAAGTGTTGTAACACTATACTGATGCAGGTCTGTTTAATTCAAATATTTTACTGAAAAGGTTTTTTTTTTTCCTTTCTGTTTTCTAGACCTGGCTGGCACAACATCCATGTACGCACTAGCTTTCACTGTATGTAACGACTCATCAGACTGCTTAAAGGATATAGTTTAAAATGTTTTGCTAAATGGGGATATATTATTGATAGTATAGCGCCTTAGTTTCTAATTGAACTTTTTTTTTTCCTCTGTAGAACTTTTTTTGTATAGATTTCCTTCGTATATTCTGAGGCATTTTGGAAATGCTGGCGCACTTTCTGTTTGCGTAGCTCGTGAGTGTGTTTGAACACTGATGTGTTTAATCAAATCTGTCTCTCTAATTTGGAGACTATTTTGTCACTGTTTATACATGGTAATCAAAAACAGATGAGCTGTTTCTTGTCTTCCTTGTATTTCCAAAATCAATACCATTGTGACATTGTGGAGAAGCCTTTCCCTCCTCTGAAAGTGCAAAATTATGCCATACCGTGGGAGAGGATACAGAATTCATAGTCTGGAGTACTCGCCATATTAAGCTGACCTCAGTTTTTAAAACGGTGGCTTAAACATCGTGGAAAGTTGCGAGGTTGCACTTTTAGGGCGGTGAGCAGATGGTGCTTTTATAAGGTACGGATGAACAGATGGAACCTGTAGCCCACGTGAAGGAAGTTTGCAGCCGACTGACAGGTAATCCAAACTCAATCCTGAGATTATGTTACGCTGGTAGCACAGAGACAAGACTCAAACTCCCATTGAAGTTTTTGGTTTTGTTTTTCTCCCTGTGTTTGTCAGTACTGTCTCTTTAAGGAGGGATATTCTGTACCTCAAAGAAGATACCTCTGTTTCTCCTAACATAAAACTTAAATACCTCAGTCTCAGTCTGATAATTTTAACCATTGTTCGTCTTAGCCAGCACCACCAACGACAGAAGGGTAAATCTCATGATTTCCAGTTTCGGTTACCTGGAGCACTTGGTGCCTCGATGTGTTAGGTGTTGAAAGAAGTGGTAAGAATCCTGTCGGAAGACAAAAGGCTATTTATTTAAGCTTCTTTTAGGGAGCTAATGTAGATTTCGGCTCGGGGTGTTCTTTTTTTGTAAATTCACAGTCATAAAATACTGTAGTGGTCACTTCAGGCTTTTTAATTACATTTCCAAGCAGAAATTTATTTTACGTTTTCTCTTTCTTCAACGCTCTTTTCAAGCTCTGTCATCTTAAAGAGTTTATTTTACATGCAAGACCTATTTATTGTGACTTATTCCTTGTTTCTTCTCATCTCAGACTGTTCGCATGATTTTCAGATCATGCAAATGAGAACCGAGACGGGCAAAACAGATAAGAAAGATACTTACCTCTGGAGTTAAAAAAAAAAACAACCCAGCATTACTGAGGTTGTAGTTCTGGAAATAAGGTTATCTTATTTTCAAAGAGTGGTTTTATTGCATTTGCCCTTAATGCTATTTCTAGAGATGCTGATAAACACCCAAAATCCTGTTAAATATCATGCTTCAGTTAGTTCTAAGCAACTTTTTGCATTATATACTAATGTAATTTAATTCAGGGTTTGGCTTGCTCGCCTGGAGCTGAATGGAAGAAATTAGAAAATTATAGTTCTCTTTTCATTTTAGTGTAGGGGAAAAAAAGAAGGGGAAAATGTAGAGATTTGAGGGTCTGCATGTGTAATCGTTGAAAATTTATTTATCTTCTCTTTTTGTAGTGAAAATAAAAAGCAAAAAGTATTTTTCCACCACTGAATAAAAAAATAAGCAGCAGTATCATTTATTGTTTTGACATATTTTCTTCCATGGCAATGTAAGCACTTTCTGATAGTTGACTCTTATTAACAGCCTCCTGAGTATGCCTTTTGAAAACCTGCAAAATACATATGTAATTAATTTTCTTATGTAGCTGGCAGTCCTATTACACCTTGGACTCCTGAAAATCAGGTTCTTAGCAAAAACGGGTGGAATCTCCATCATGCTTTAACATACTTAACAGTTCTAAAAAACTGCATTTCACTGAAATTCATGGTCAACCTGAAAGACTGTTACTACAACTTCTGTTTTATTGCACATGGAAGTTTTATTTATGAAGGTGTAGGCTTTACAAATAGGTAAGCTAAGGGAGCTGGTTTTCTTATGATAATATACACATATGGATCAAAGTACCAAATGTGAGCATTTACATGTGGCTTGCAAAGCTCACTCATTCAATCTATATGTTGATGTATGTAAGTTGAGAGCAGATGAATTGACTGAGTTGTTTATTTTGTCCATGTACTTCATATGTAAATGTTTGAAAATGCGGTCTTGCTGTCAAGATAGTGAGGAAGTAATACAATAAATCTTGAAATTAATTTTGATCAGTTACATATTAACAATGATCTTACAACTTTTCAAACTTTATTTATAAATTTTTTTTTTGGAATACAACTTTCATTAGATTAGAATTTACACATTCTTACGTGTATGCATTTGTACTTTGTGGAAGAGATTAATGGGAAAACTATTAAAAAAATGATGCATAAAGCTTCTGACAATACTTCCTGTTCCAGATAAGCTCTTAGTTAATAAAGATTACAGATGTCAAAGACTGCTTTGAATTAATTTTCGTGTTCTTGCACATATTTACAAATACTCCAGTTGTCCATTTGTACTTTGGTTTGATAAGAAGGTGCTGTTCTAGACCATGATAGATGTTATACAGACACAGGCTTCAGGACCCCGACTGTTTGTCTGAACTGAAATAGATACTGGTCATGGCTGCAGTTTACAAATGGTCTTAAGCCTTGAAATTTCCAGAAAAATGGCAGCTGTTACAATAATTATACACTCTCATTCCTCAAAACTTAGTATTTTATATAAATCTAAACTCTAAAATGATCTATAAAACATTTGAAGCTTGTTGGAAGTGTATACAAGTCTAGATGGATATGGTCAACTGTAGTACACAAAATTAATGCAACTTCAAATTTTCTGCTATATGTAATAGATCTAATGGCATCAACTTTGTTAATTTTGACTTCGGTAGCTTCATAAAAGCCTGTGAAACTATACAGAAAGAGATGTGTTGTGGTATTTTCCGCACCCTTGAAAAAAACAAGATTTGTAGCTAACATGTGCCCTCAAATACATTTAAATTCATTTTATTGCAATTTGAGATTTTTTCCCAACCCATTGAAAACATTTCTAGAAATAGATTTTGAAATAGACTGTTTATTGAAACAAACACATAGGTAGAGTTTACTAGCGTAATCGGATGTCTGTATGCTGAAATATAACACGTAGAGCTTGTGAGTTTTCCTGTAAGAATAGCATGAAATACTTCCCCAAAAGCCGAGTGTCTCTTTGACTGTGTTCATTAGGAGGCTTGCCAGGCAGAATGTCAAAAAGACTGTGCAGCAGAAGCGTAGTGCAAAGCGTGGCAGGTGTTTTGATGAAAATGGGCAAGTAACTTATTGAGAAATAGTCATCTAATATGGAAATTGGTGAACAAACTGAAATAAACCAAACGAAGAATGCATCTCAATATACGTTCCTCTTCCTGAAAGAAATGAAAAATGTGATCCTCCTCATAGGAGTAAAATGAGGTATTGTAAAGGTGATGTGTCATAGGAAGATAGAATTGATAACTCCACAGGAAACATTCACAGATGTCATACTTCTAGTTCCCTGGCAGAAGCAGCCCTGCTGCAGTGTCTTCAGAAATGGCTGCTGAAAGCATGGCAAGCTGTGGATTATGAAATCTATGATACAATTTTCCGTATAAGGTGATTTGGGAGACGGCCTTGTAGTGAAAGTCTAGAGAGTTCCTTAATCTGTTCTCTCCAAACTACGTTATTTCATATATGCAGAAATAATATGGAGTCATCAGAATAACACAGGGATTATAAGATATTCTAGCAGTAAAACTTCTGATTGCAGTTGAGTTTTAACAACAAAATTCAGCAAAAACTTTTAAGTTAAAGTTTTTTTTAATTTGGCAGTTTCTTATCCTTCCTAATTCCTCACAGTTGCCTTTACCAGGGCTCTCCAGGACACCATGTGTATTGGTCACCTCTGCACTCTTTCCTCTTCTTCCTTCACAGTCTGGTGCTTGACAGCCTTCTCTCAATTGCACTGGGAATGGGGAAGCAACCAACTAGACTGCAGATCACTCTCGTGATCTCACGCAAATCTGTAGGAAACCCTGCATTCTCGCTTAATAGGTAACTTCCTCCCTCTCCTCCAAATTTTGCATGTCCAGTACTTTTTTTTTTTCCGGACCATGGAAATAGCAGCTTTTGCCGAAGTGTTGCAACTGCCCTGCCTGCTGCCCCACCACCGCAGTGGTGTGTATGTTCAGTTGTGCAACTTCTGCTCCACTGCTGCATGCTTTGTCCTTCTGCTGAAAGTCCAGATGCTCACTGCATATTCAACAGATTTGATCTCAAAAGTAAAAACAAGTTTACCGCTAAGTAAAAACGAGCTCTGAAAGCTGTGGCATGAATGAAGTTGCATTCAAATCACAGATGATTTAGAAGCATTAATAAGCAATAGAGACTTAAATTCTGAAATTGCACGTTCTAGGTACATGAAGACTACTCTTTCTGAGCACAAATGCAAATTTATCCTGTGCTAATGTGCTTTTATTTGTTCCAAATAGAATTCATAGACTTCCTGAAGAGAAGACCCCAAACTGAAAACTATAAAAATACTTTAGAAAAGCAAAGTTTCACTCCACTCTTTCTCATACGGGAGGTGTCAAGACTGCATGATGACGAGGCGGTATGACTCACCATCCCTGTGAGCTGCACATCACGGGGAGTTCTTGACATACATTGCAATAAGCATATTCTTCATGCCTGCATTGCTTGCGTAAAGCACATGGAATGGCTACAAGGTAGAAGAAACCGACAGGGTTAACTTGCTTGAGAGAAGATGTCAAAAACATGAGTCTCTTGACATACAAATAGAGAAGAACAGGTGAAGTAAATATCACTAGTAATACAATTATCCTACCGGACCTTTAGCTAGTCCTTTTGTTTCCCACCAACATAAGGTACATGCACCAGCACTGCTGTTTCTCTATTAGCAGCTGTTGCTCAGAGATCAGTTTGAGGGTCAGCAATATGATTGTGATTATTTGGAGAAGTTAAGCTGTCTAAAACACAATCTTTCTTTTCAACCTATTCCCTTAAAACATTGTTGATGATTTTAGTACCAAGCAAACTGGCTTTATGGCACTAGAGTAAGTGACTGGCTAGTGTGGTAAAAGTGTCACCATGTGTGCTGGGTTGACCTTGGCTGGTGGCCAGGTGCCCACAAGGGTCGAGATGAAGATGGGGAGATCACTTACCAGTTGTCCTCGTGGGCAAAACAGAGTCAACTTTATTTAATTTATTGCCAATTAAAATAGAGTTGGATGGTGAGAAAGAAAAAACTGAAAACGCCTCCCGCCCACCCTTTCTTCCCAGACTCAACTTCACTCCTTCCTTCCTGACTCCTGCACCTCCTTCTCCTTCCCAAGCAGCACAGGGGGACGGGGAATGGGAGCTGCCGTCAGCCCATGGCAGCTCCTCTCTGCCGCTCCTTCCTCCTCAGACTTTTCCCCTGCTCCGCCATGGTCTCCTCAGGGGCTGCAGGGGAATCTCTGCTCCGGCACCTGCAGCACCTCCTGCCCCTCCTCCCGCTCTCACCTGGGTGCTCGCAGGGCTGGCGCTCACGCTTGTTTTTTTCCTCACAGCTGTGCAGCATTTTGTCCTTTCTTCAACATGTTTTCCCAGAGGCGCCACCAGCCTCGCTGAGGGGCTCAGCTGTGCCCTGTGCTGGAACCGGCTGTGTCCGGCACGGGGCAGCCCCGCCCGCTCCTCACAGAGGCCCCTGCAGCGCCTGCTGGCAGTGCCTGGCACAGACGCTGGCTACACCATGTCTTAGTAAGACCCATCTTTTTGTTGCCTTTCTTGCTGTAACTGTTCTTATTCATTAACAATGGTGGGAAGAAAGTACTGAGCTTCAGGAGATCGGTAATGACGGGGGGAATCAGCCTCAGGGAACTGCTGAGTAAACAGGCAGAGGACTGAGAGAGGCAGGGGCCTTGGCATTTGGGGACTTCTGTCTCTTCCATGTCTCTTTTAGAGAGTAGATTTTGAGTAGTCCTACTGTTCGTGTTTCATGAAAGATGGGGAGTGGATGGATCTTTAATTCCGGTAACTGTAAGCTTTGTTTGGAGTGCTAAATGGTTTTGGAAGAAACATCGTTGCTGGAGTTTCTGCAGTCGTGGTCAGGGCTGTTTGCTACCTACCAGAATGCAAATTCACATTTCTACTCTGACTCCTGCTCCCATTTCTAACCCTTTAAAGACAACATATTTCTTTTTATGTTGTCCAGTTATATTTGGACATACAGACGGGATAGAGACCACAGCAGGAGATGTAAAAAATGTTTCATTTTGTTTTTAAGTTAATGCTAGACTTCTATTGAGGATGCTGTGCTAGCAAGCAACATAGTGTAGGAGAAAATAATCTCTTTTTTTTTCTTTTGTCTGCTGATCATTGATGTGCTATGTTATACTGAAAGACTTCTGCTCTGCCACACTTTGTGTTCTACAGAAGAATGATTCCACTCACTTTGAGTGAAGTAAGAGAATGTGATTTGCTGACTGGTTTACTTCATCCTGGGAACAGATCTGAGATGTATTCAGTCTAGCTGCGAATGAGGCACTGTTTTTAATGTGAGATTTAATTTTAAATAGTTAAATACCTGCAGGGATATCTGTAAGCAGCTACTGATTTAGAGAAAAAAAAAAAAGGGCAGCACATGACACTTATAGTTTTCTCCGACTCAAGGTATTGTAGTGGGGAAATAAAGGATGATTTTTCACAAAGCTGTTGGCAAACTTGAATGTTTCAGGGTTTAGGCAGTGTTGTTAAGTGCTTTAAGCTTTGTATGTTATGCTCTTCACTGTCTTCAGTAAATTTCTCTTACTTGTTGAATTAATTTTTGGGGCTTAGTCCTCATTTAAAAAGAAGGGCGGGGAGAAGTCTTGATTTTCCAAGTAAGAAAAATGTTGTTCGTAAGGCTAATGTATACAAGAAATGTGTGCCCATGGACGGATTTCTTTTAAGAGAAAAACTGGTTCAAGATTAGGCCTATGGAGCCCTATGTAATGGTGCTGCAAGGATAGTGATCTTGTCTGGCAAGTTGGAAACAAATCTTTGGGAGCTGAGGCTGTATGGCTGTTGTTTATTCATGTCAGAAAAGCACAGTCAACAAGCCTATTGCATTCAACTCAAATAGTCCCTTGGAGACATCATACGGCGGTACCCTATTCAAAGGCCGGGCTATCTCTGGTTCAGCAGTTTGCAAGTTGATTGGTTCAGTAACAAACAGAATATCTACCGAGGCTGCAGGAGCCACTCGGTTGCCCAAATGTAAAGATACTCCATCCTGAGACAGACTTATTTTGCCCAAATTGTTAGGCATGTTGGTATGTTCTACATATATAAAAAATGCAGAAGTATTTTTAGCTGCTGTTGGTATTAGAATGATTTAATACCAGTGAAAGAAGGGTGAGAGAGGAGAGGCTTTTCAATATTTTAGTAACATAATACTGATCTATTGGATAGAAGTTATGGAGAAGATTATATGGCTCTCTTATTCAGAATATGTCTCATCAGGGTTGTGACTGTCCCAGAAATCACAAGAAATGCGTTATTCTGTGTGGCATATATAAGGAGACTATTAAAGCTGATAGTAACTTGTTTAATTAAAACAAGTTAACTGTGCAGTTACATGGACCTCATCACTGCAGTATGAGACTGTATTCCCTCTCTATGGTGAAAAGCAGGAAAATGATTTTTTGCTTCATCTGTAGATGATGCTTACCTGTTTTTACAAATTATTAGGTAAGGCTGGACGAAGTAGTGGTTTTTACATTTAGCTCTAGCAGGATAGTTGGTTGTTAATATTTTTTTCTGACAGCCACTTCTGTGAAGGTTCAGTTTTGCATAAGCTTTCCTGGGACGTGGTTAACCAGCAAGCCCACCACTGCAGTGAAATTTAGCTGGGGTGTGTGTGGTCTAACTCATGGTGGGAGAGGTGAATTGAGATCCATTATGTAAAGCTTTGAAAGTCAGCAAACTGACCTGGAACTGAAATGTGTATTAGTGAAGAGCAGTGTTTTGCATTGCTGAGCAGATAGGTTGCTGAATTGGGAATGAGCCAGAGCGTCCTCAGGGTCTGGCAGCAAGCGATAGTCTGGTTTGCATGTTGTACACGTGGTGCTCAGAATGGTCAGATTTGCATTTGGTAAGCTGCAGACAGTAGTGTGAGCACCCCATGAGATGAGTTGGATATTCACAATATCTGTTTCTTCCCTTTGAGAGTAACCTCTAGGATCTGAAACAAGATTTGGTATGTTCTTCATGATATTGGACAAAAAAAGAGATAAAAATATCTTTAGGGGGCAGTTAAAACAAAAGACTGATTTGTTTATTAATTATTATTTTTTAAATTAAGATACGCACTTTATATATTGAGAAGGAAATAATGTGAGATTTTGCAATAAACTCTTCGGATTCTGGATTTTGGGTTTCTAAAATAGTTAAGTTTATCTTAAGCTGTGTAAAGTATATTCTTACAAACTGAATATAACCCTAAATTTGAATCATCAGTTTTCTTCCCTATGGTATTGATACCAATTTAATACTACTTCCATGGTGACTTTCATTGTGAAGGGGTTAGCAGCAATTTGTTTCACCTGTCCGTAGTTGAAGTTTCCTTGGAAAGTTTCATTAACACACTATCATGATTTAAAAAGAGAAACTCAGGAGAATTACTCCAGCTCAACTAAGTAATATAATGCACGAAGAAGCTTTTCATTTTATATTATAATTATTCCAAAGCACCTCAAACTAGCCACTTTTCCATTGTGAGGAGAGTTCTACACCATTTTTTATCCAAAATCGTATTTGTCATAAATTCTACGTCTGCGTGTAGATTACTTGCAGTGCTCCTGTTATCCTTGTTTCTGCTCTGCTGTGGAATTAAAACCCCCAACATTTAGTAAACTAAAGTTAGTTTTAAGTTTTTGTTCACTGCCTATGTAGCAGTAAAGAGCAGAGTGAAGCAGTTGGAATATCTGCAGTGCTCTGTGGATTGCAGAGCATGACATGGGTGATTTCTCGCTCCAAGTAGCTAGCAATGGGGTGCTTTTCAAGCCCCAATTCTGTTAGAATTCTAGTCAAAAAAAGTTCATTTCTCTCTCCTTTCCCTCCCCCCAGCCCCAAAAAAGAAGAAATACATATTCTTGATAGTATGTTGTCAGCTGGACGGCTGTCCCTGTGCAAACAGCAGCAGTTGTTGTTCTTCAGTGTTTAGCTATTGAATGTTTATAGTAATTCCACCTAAACATTTGTTGATGTTTAAATACTAAACAAATAAGCATTTCTTTAGTCCTGTTTTAATTTAGTGACATGTTGTCAGTTTCTTTGAAAAGTGGATTCCAAAGAGTTCTCAGTCAGCTGGTTAACTGAATGGGAACTCAGCTTTGAAAATACAGTTTGCCTGCTGGCTTACCAGTCTACAAATGTCTACTATTTACCTCGGGCACCAAATTATTATTTTTCTTCGAGGCATGTTTTTTGCTTGGTGGTGGTTTTGTTTTGGTTTGGTTTTGTGTGTGTTTACATACAGTGTAGCTTGAAATTAATCAGAGAATGTTGTAGGTTGGAAGGGACCTCTGGAGGTCATCTGGTCCAACCCCACTGCTCAAGAAGGGCCACCTAGAGCTGGTTGCCCAGGACTATGTCTAGATGGCTTTTGGATATCTCCAAGGATAGAGACTCCACAACCTCTCTGGGCAGATGACCTGACCTGGAATGTTTCCAGGGATAGGGCATCCACCACCTCTCTGGGCAACCTGTGCCAGTGCTTCACCACCCTCAGCGTAAAAAATTTCTTCCTTAGATCTAGTCTAAATCTAACCCCCTTTAGTTTAAAGCCATTCCCCCTTGTCCTGTCGCAACAGGCCCTGCTGAAAAGTCTGCCGCCATCTTTTTTAGAAGCCCCCTTCAAGTACTGATAGGCTGCAATAAGGTCTCCCCAAAGCCTTCTCTTCTCCAGGCTGAACAACCCCAACTCTCAGCCTTTCTTCATAGCAGAGGTGTTCCATCCCCTGATCATTTTCCTGGCCCTCTTCTGGACCCGCTCCAACAGGTCCGTGTCTTTCTTATGCTGAGGGCTCCAGAGCTGGACGCAGTACTCCAGGTGGGGTCTCCCCAGAGCAGAGTAGAGGGGCAGAATCCCCTCCCTCGACCTGCTGGCCACGCTTCTTTGGGTGCAGCCCAGGATACGGTTGGCCTTCTGGGCTGTGAGCGCACATTGCTGGCTCATGTCCAGCTTCTCATCCACCAGTACCCCCGAGTCCTTCTCGGCAGGGCTGCTCTCCATCCCTTCATCCCCCAGCCTGTAGTGATACTGGGGGTTGCCCAGTATCCTGCAAGGTGCAGGACCTTGCACTTGGCCTTGTTGAACCTCATGAGGTTCACACAGGCCCACTTCTTGAGCTTGTCCAGGTCCCTCTGGATGGCATCCCGTCCCTCTGGCATGTCGACCGCACCACTCAGCTTGGTGTCATCTGCAAACTTGCTGAGGGTGCACTCGATCCCACTGTCTGTGCCATTGATGAAGATATTAAACAGTATTTCGGTTTGTGCCCGTTGTCTCTGGTCCTGTCACTGGGCACTACTGAAAAGAGCCTGGCTCAGTGTTCTTTTCACGCTGCCTTCAGATCTTTGTACACATTGATGAGATTCCCCCGAGCCTTCTCTTCTCCAGGCTAAGCAGTCCCAGCTCTCTCAGCCTTTCTTCATGTGAGAGATGCTCCAGGACCTTCATCATTTTAGTAGCCCTTTGTTAGACTCTCTCCAGTAGCTCCAGATCTCTTTTGTACTGTGGAGGTCAGAACTGGACACAGTACTCCAGGTGTGGCCTCACCAGTGCTGAGTAGACAGAAAGATTACCTCCCTCGATCTGCTGGCACCACTCCTCCTAATGCAGCCCAGGATACCACGAGCCTTCTTTGCAGCAAGGGCACATTGCTGGCTCATGTTCAACTTGGGACCCCTGCAGCCTTCTCTGCAAAGCTGCTTTCCAGCCCATTGGCTCCCAGCATATATTGATGCTGGGGTTGTTCCTCCCCAGGTGCAGGACTTTGCACTTCTGTCAGCCCATTTGTCCAGCCTGTCAAAGTCCCTCTGGATGGCAGCACAACCCTCTGGTGTATCAGCCACTCTTCACAGTTTTCTGTCATCAGTATATTTGCTGAGGTCGCATTATGTCCCATCATTGACATCATTAATGAAGATGTTAAATAGGACTGGAACCAGTGTTGACTCCTCTTATTGTGAAGTTCAGGTACAGCTTTATGCACAGCTCGGTGGTACTCCAAAAGCTATCACCTTGCTTTTTCATCTCCTCTTTATGTTACTTCCTTCAGCCTTGTCCTAACTGCAGGTACGATTCTGTAGTTGGAAGGGAGCACAGTAGTATTCCGTTATTTCTTTCTGGCATCTTTGTAAAATGGTAAGGTGGACAGGTGCAACGTACCCTTTACTTGCAAAGCCATACAGATTTTTTTCATGAAACAGCAGTCTTTTTATGTTACCTTATTGACCAGATGGCTAAGTATATGGTAGAACAGAATGAATAGAAGTTGGGGAAATCCACCTCCATGCGGAACAGATAGGAACATTGGCAACCAGTCAAAAAACCCTCAGAAAGGTTGCAGCTGAAGGACACCACTGTTGGAAACATAGACGAAGATACATTCCTGAACTCAAGAAGGAAACACAGAAGGTGCATTATTGTATGGAATGATTAGATGACTGACTAATGAGCCTTGAGGGGCAAGGAAATTGGCTACAAAAGCAATTAAATAAACACCTGACATTCCAATGTACTATGTATAAACACTAAACTCTTACTCTGTTTAGTTGGCAAAGCAAAACAAGTGGCATTTAAGCATACAAGGCAAACTGTTACAGGAAAAAAACCCTGTGTTAAACAGATTGTTCTGCCGAGAGTGTGTTAGTAAATGCTTGTCTTTGTCAGAAGGTGTGATAACACGTTGTAATACTAGCATTTTAAGTCACTGTCCACAGTTTTCATTAGTTATTCTGGATAGTCAAACCAATATGATACTGCATTAGAACACATACTCTGCTTTAATCAGTCTATTGTTAGATACTGTTAGATATTGATGGCAAATTTTTTTTCTATTTTTTCCTCTAGGGACAAAACTTCTGCGTAAGAGTCCAGATTTGAGTAAGACAAGGGTCATTTTGCATAAAATCTGATGAACCAACATATGATACATGTTTCTGTAACATAATATGACATCTATTAAATGCACTTAGGCAGGTGGTGGTCAGTTTGGGTACTAAGGAGTGTAGTCAGCCTACCTATGAACCTGCAAGAGAGGGAAAGTTGACTACAAATGCAATTAAATGAACGCTTGTCATTTTGCCAGGTTGAGTTTTTAAAGTGGCTTTACTGATTGAAGGATTCTGCCTTGCTTAGTAACAGATAACCATACAACGTGAAAGGCCTCTAGGCAAGATGAAAAAAAAGGTTTTGCTTCAGGCCTACATGGTTAAAATATATTATGCCAATTCTCATAACGTACAGCTTCAGTATACGAAGATCTTGACCTTGTGTGGTGAGGGAAGGGAGTTCATAGGCTTCTACACTGACAGGGGACTTTTCCTACAGGAGGGAACTGAGATGAATATTTTGCTCAGGTTTCTCTTTTGAGTGTACTTTCAAATTACTTGGTAAACTATTTCATTTGTAGTCCCACCCAGTGGAAGCAACAACTTTGGAATTTTGTTGTCAGGTAATTCTGGGGAAGCCTGTCAAGGTCTGGTTGTGATTTGAAGGACAGTCCTAGTGAACCAAAGTTGAAGCGTTCATAATATTTTAAGATCAAAACTAGGTTTTCTGGTAATATTGCTAGGGGTGATCTTCAGTGTTGTTTTCAGTAAATCTCTAGCAACCTTTTCTATGTAGAGGTGCTGAAAGTGTCACTAATTTCTTTTTTCCTGGTAAATGTGCGCAGCTAAAGGAGGCTTGTTTAAGAAAGTGGTAAGTTGCAAGTATCTGTTGCAGTTGTAACTACGTATGACAAGGAGCTGAGCTAGGTGTCTGAAGCAAGTGGTTTATCTCCTCTGTAACCAGCTGGAAGCAAAGAAATTAGGTGTTTTTTTTTTCTTTAAGAAGAATTACAAGCACTTCTTGAAAGTGTTGAATAATGTTAAATTTGCTATCAGAAAATCATGCTTGGTCTATAAAGAAAGTGTAAAATTAATCATTTTATTAATTTCTCATTTACCTCGTGAAAATCAGATTCAAAGGTCCTCCTATGCTTGGAGTTTACAATATGTACTGCTGAACCCCTAAAATGTTGTGTAAATCCTGGTTTATTAACAGGATAAGAATTCTAGATTTCTGATCTGAAAGAGCTTTATTATGAAGTGACATATCCGCCCTCAGAGGCGGAGGTGGAATTGGTACATCTGAAATGAATGAATAATATATAAGGACTGATACTAGCTTTGCCTCATGAGTTGGCCTTACTTTTTAGCCTCAAGCAGAAGCAAGAAACAAAAAGAAAGAAATGTTTTAAGGTAGAAAGGTGTATTGGGTTTGCATGGCAAGGTTTTGGTAGTGGGGGGGCTACAGGGGTGGCTTCTCTGAGAAGCTGCTAGAAGCTTCCCCTATGTCCGACAGAGCCAATGCCAGCTGGCTCCAAGACAGACCCACCGCTGGCCAAGGCTGAGCCAATCAGCGATGGTGGTAGCGCCTCTCTGATAACATGTTTAAGAAGGGGGGGGGGGGGGGGGGAACCCCTGCACAACAGCAATTGCAGCCGGAGACAAGAGTGAGACTATGTGAGAGAAACAACCCTGCAGACACCAAGGGCAGTGAAGAAGGAGGGGGAGGAGGTGCTCCAGGAGTCAGAGCAGATTCCCCTGCAGCCCATGGTGAAGACCATGGTGAGGCAGGCTGTCCCCCTGCAGCCCATGGAGGTCCACGGTGGAGCAGATATCCACCTGCAGCCTGTGGAGGACCCCATACCAGAGCAGGCGGAGGAGCCTGAAGGAGGCTGTGACCCCATGGGAAGCCTGTGCTGGAGCAGGCTCCTGGCAGGACCTGTGGACCTGTGGAGAGAGAGGAGCCCACGTTGGGGCAGGTTTGCTGGCAGGACTTGGGACCCTGTGGAAGGGACCCGTACTGGAGCAGTCTGTTCCTGAAGGACTGCACCCAGTGGAAGGGACCCGTGCTGGAGCAGTTTGTGAATAACTGCAGCCTGTGGGAAGGACTCACATTGGAGAAGTTCGTGGAGGACTGTCTCCCGTGGGAGGGACCCCACGCTGGAGCAGGGGAAGAGTGTGAGGAGTCCTCCCCCTGAGGAGGAAGGAGCAGCAGAGACACCTTGTGAGGAACAGACCACAACCCCCATTCCCCGTCCCCCTGCACTGCTGCAGGGGAGGAGGTAGAGAAAATTGGGAGTGAAGTTGAGCCCGGGAAGAAGGGAGGGGTGGGGGGAAGGTGTTTTAAGATTTAGTTTTTATTTCTCATTATCCTGCTCTGATTTGATTGGTAATACTAAACTAATTTCCTCAAGTCAAATCTGTTTTGCCCGTGACAGTAATTGCCGAGTGATCTCTCCCTCTCTTTATCTCGACCCACAAGCTTTTAGTTATATTTTCTGTCCCCTGTCCCGCTGAGGAGGGGAGTGATAGAGCAGCTTTGGTGGGCACCTGGCATCCAGCCAGGGTCAACCCACCACAATATTTAATGCCAGTGTCTGTGCTGTACATTCTCCTTTTGTTGTATTCATGGAAATATGTTTTGGAATGGAAGGAAAATGTTATTTATATTACAGTAGTGGCAGAAAGGGCATATTTGATTGAGGCATCACAGTGGTAGACTTCGTAAAAGGCATGAGAGAAAATTCCTGGATTAGCCTTAAAATTTTCACTGTTATCATCCCTTTCCTTTTGGGTATGCTGCGTGCTGGGCCCCATTTTGGTTTTCATTTGGGATTTGTCTGTAACAACCCTTTTTTTCTTTCCTCTTCCTAATGAGGTAGATAACCAGGTAGCAATAAGAGGTGGTTGTTTTCCCACTAGCAGTTTTATCTTTCAAGCCCTCTGAAATTTATCCTGGCAGTTACAACACACTGGATGTAACACACATTTTGTGTGCTGCCTTCTATCATAAAAATGTTTTTGTCAGCCTCTTGGGTACAAAAATAGCATTTGAATTTCTGTTTTCTGGGCAACACGGGAATTAGATGTTGCACAAAGGAAGGGGCTTGGAGCGGAATGGATCTTTGGGTAAAAACATCAGAAATTGTTAGAAAAATCTAAACTTAAGTATTTTCTTCTCTCACCCTGGAGGATGTAGTTAGAGCGTTACGGTATGTTTGAGATTTTTATTATCTGATTTGTTGGTGATGAGCGACATCATCATGCCTACCTGTTCGCAGTTGCACATATTGCGGTACTGTTGCATATGTGTCCTGGACTGATGATCACTGACGCTGTGTGGAAGGGTAGATGTTGTTTCAATGCTTTTGATATTCAACTGAAAACAAGAATTAAGTACAGATTCAGATGTTTTGTTCTTTAAAGAAGGAAAAAAAAAAGCAATTACAAAGCTTAGTATTTTTCTGTTTGGAAGATTTAAATGTTTTTAAATAAGTTGTGATGTTTGCATCTATCTGCTTTCTCACAAAGATGGAGTAAGGGCTTGGCTAGTTTGCATGAACCCAGTATTTTAATCTGTGTCACGGGAACCCTTCTTTACTGGGCACTCTGTCTCCGATAAATACAATACTTCATTTCTTCTATGGATCTATGAGAGATTTGGTACTAGGTTTTTCTTGTAAGACTTTTCATATGAAAAAGCTATTTTTAAAGATATTCTGGAAGTAAGCGTTACGTCCTCCCCCCTGCATCTTGTTCCACTGAGTTTTGAAGTGTATTCAGTGACTGAAAGAAGCAGGAATGTCCTATCACAGCTATGTCTTGCTTTGGAGTCAAGTCAGAAATCTACATCTAATTATGCTGGTGTTTTAAATGAGAGGCAGTTATAAATACACACACATGTACATACGTATATATGTTCACACTTTTTTCCATGTTCACACTTACTTTTTTCCCATGTTCACACTTTTTTTCCTTCTTAGAGCTTAAAAAAAAAAATGGTGTTTGGAAACTGAATGCTACTAAATGCAGTTGAATGATCACTTCTTCAAAAAATGATTTGTGCAAGGAAGAAAAATGTAGCCCCAAAGTTTGGAGAGATGAATAGTATGGGAACTAAAACTGATGCAGTGCTTGCTTCCTGGGGCTGAACAGTCAACTCCAGTGCTTCTGGTGCTGCTAGGAGGCTTGGCAAGCGGATACCATGTAAAGCTCAAAAAACTTAGTGTGGTTTTGCTGAGCTTCTTGGAACACTGTTGCTAGTAAGAAGAGCCATTTTTAGGTTGCTGTTACTTGAGATAGAACTGATCAACAGCCTTAGGCAGGCATTGTAGGCAAGGGTGGTAAAAGAAAGAAATACGGAGCTTGGGGAAGACTGTTTGTAAATGAATTTAACTTTTTTTTTCCTAATTGTTTGCTGAATACATGGTTAAGTTTTTTAAGACAGCCAGTTCATCAACCACCTTGAACAGAATGATAAACTAGTAGTGCTAAAAGTATGTTTTAGATTACATAGCATGTAGAACATAATTTTGTAATTTTTTAAAAATACAAAATCTCTTCAGAACTGTAAGAAATATGCTGCGACTTCAGTTATCTTCCCTATTGACTTAACCTGGTGTATATATAATATAAAATATTAAAAACTGGAGGTATTGCTCATTTTAAGCCTGAAGAGAACAGGATGTAAGGTAGTCTGGCTCAGCTGTCTCTCATATAACCTCCTTTATAGCTTCTCTAGTTGCAATCGCAGTCATGGTAAGAGTGCAGGCTGATCCTTACATATCTACATCACAGAAATAGAAGCTGAGCATTGCATTTGCATAGCCTAAGTCATGTTTTGTACATGGGAATAGAGAGGGTCAATGTGAAAGTAGGATGTCTGAAGAGTTTTGTTTACTCTGAAGTGTGGACTTGGCAAGTGGAACGCAGGGCCAAACCCTCTCCTCTGTACACTAGTGGAAGAGGAAACTGCAAGAAGATTGACCTTCAACTGTTCTGACTCTCAGCTGGTGTAAAACTGCCTGTAGTTTCTCAGATACTGGTGAAGCTACATTGGCTACACCACCTGAAGAGGCAGTTTGGCAGTCTGTAGCTGAAGATGTTATTTTGGAGTTAGTTTTCTAACTAACAGCAGTCAGTGCTGCTTCTGCTCCAGCGCACATCTTCAAGAGCAGCATCAAGGCACAATAAAAGCATGCTTTTAAATGTGGAAATTTTTATTTTCTTCAATGGTATGGCTTGGAAGTAACAGTATATTTGCACTGACTTCCGGTGTGGTTAAGAAATCTGAGACCCTGGTTTAAGGTTGGATGGGGTGCTAAACTGCTTCACTGAATCAGGACCTCATCTGGGTTCCCCAAGCGAAAACAGTGAACATCAGCAACAGCTGAGTGAGTATGGGCATAAATTCGTATGCGTTTTATCTGTGCTTCTCTGCCAGAGTTCAGGAAAGTAGGGCAGTGTAATGTGAGGAGTCAGGTTCTCTGGGCATAAGTGCATTTGCGTTTTGTTGGTTGTTTATATCAAGAAAAACTAGAGATAAGAATAATACCAGATTATAAGCATGCTACTTTAGAGTTTACAAATCTTCATGCAATATTTTCAAAATAAAAGAAAATATGCATCAAAGATCTTATTATAATTTGGATACAAATTAAATACAGATACGATATTTTATCAGTTTGTATTTCATGCTTTTGCATAAAGCTGACACATAATTTGATGTTGTAAGCTTTCCAGGGTTTTTATGATTCCTGCAGAAAAAACCCAACTCCCTCTCCCACAAGCCCAGTTACAGTGGATTGTGTAAAGTAAATGAGATTGCAAAGAATGGTGTTACAGGATATGTTCTGATGCTATTTGTGCTTTGGTTTAAGTACATAACTTATTTACAAGTTGAGTGTTGTAGATTAACATATGTGATGAGTTGCTTCATGTAGAAAAGATTACATTCCAGACCAATAGCCTAACAAATAGTAGAGAAATCACAATTAAGTAATGTGTTTTAATCTTTAAATGCTAATAATGTACTTTCAAAGACCCAGAGGAAGCCTATGTAATTAGAAAATTGGAAAATATGTACTTAAGTATCTTCTACCCAATTTTCCTGTTATGCTTGCATTAAATTAGAGTAACTCAGTGAAGGAGTATATCTTATAAGCTATCAGGAGATGGATCTGAAGGACAAATTTTTTTTTTTTAATACAAGCATTTACTGGATAGAGGTCACACTAATAGAATTACAGAGAATTGATCATAAAACCTGATATTTTCTTCAGAATAAAATATTTGTGTCCTGCAATTACAAAAGTGGAAAGCAAGAAGTTTCAAATATTTTTAAGGAAAATCAGTTTTGAGATGACAGATAAATGTATCTAATAGTAGGGGTACAGGACCTCATGATTGTTAGTCAAGTCAATTCAGAACCAAGTCTCCTAGTAGAGTACTCCTTTATGATTTTTTTTTTTCCTCATGTTTCCTTTGAAGTACTTTCTGTAGCTAAGGTATATCAAAATTAGAAATGTATCAACACCATATGGTAATAGCCTCTTTGTCTAAGTAATGTATGTTTCATAAGTGCAGTTGACTTAAGGATCACTTTTCACCACTTCGAGGGCACTTAAATATAATTTTAGAGTTGAAAAGAGTGCCCTGAGATACACAGTAATTTGATGGGTAGAATAAAAAAGATTTTGTTATGCAGTGGGTATAAAATTATAACAATTTCCCCCTGTGTTTACTGGTGAAGGACAATTTAGTTCTCGGGGGGAGTTGATTCTCCAAATTTCTGGCATAAATGATTATGTGCTATACATATTCCCCACAGTATTTATTGCCTTAGTAGCAAATGCTGTATGCTAGAGCTCCTCAAAACAGAAGTTTAGTTGGCAGATTTGCTCTGAACAATAGATGTTTGGATGAGGGACCATTTGCTTTTTAAGCATATAAAATAACTGGGGCATATTGTATTCTACATTCTTTTTATTTTATTTTTTTTTTTCTTCAAACCTTTGGTTGAGGTCTTGCTAGCTAAGGATCCAGATCCCTTCTCTTTTTAAACAAGCTTAGGGTTAATAACTATGCTTTCTATGCTACAGCCTGTAGCATCTACTGTCATATGCTCAGTTAAAAATACAGTGCAGATAACCTGTTTGTTTCCTTTTTGAGTAAGTCATGAGTTTATTTTAATTTTAAAATTGTTGTAGGTAGAACTTCATTCCCCCCCCTGCCCCCCCCCCATTAGATTTAGGCCTGAGTTCTTCCAGTGATCACGGTTTTTCATGCAGACCTATGACTAATGCTCTTGGAAAAACATCCATAAAAGATTTAGGTCCCTGAACTGTGATACAGACAGACTCTAAGTGTCTTAGTCTCAGGCTTCCAGTTTTTGCTTTAAAAAATAAGGATTATCTTAACTCTCCTGTGGTGCCTAAAGTTGTCTGTCTGTGCATACTGAGAAGTTGCCATATTTTTTATATGTGTGTGAATTTGCATGTTTTATCATAGAATAGTTTGGGTATGAAGGGACCCTTAAAGGTCATGTAGTCCAACCCCAGTCATTTTACATCTGTGCCCAGTTGGGAACAAAAATCTAGGCATTTTTCAAAGTAAATCTTCAGGTAGCAGGGTTGGGGTGGTATCTTCTGTGCACACAACATAACTAAGTTATTGGTTTTCTCAGAAATTCTTACCTCTAGGAATGTTTTGGGGTGTTCTTTTTTTTCTATATCTGGCTGGAAGAAATGGATGTGATATTTGCAGTCCTTGTTGGCTGCCCAGGGAAGTGGTTGAGTCCCCATCCCTGGAAGTATTTAAAAGACATGTAGATGAGGCGCTTAGGAACATGGTTTAGTGGGCACGGTGGTGTTGGGTCGATGGTTGGACTCGATGATCTTAGAGGTCTTTTCCAACCTTAATGATTCTATGATTCTATGTTCCCACTGTAGCCGAATGGTTTGAATATTTGTCCAGGGAGTGGGTGGAAGATGCAAGTTCTGCGCCCACCTTCTGTTGGGGGAAAAAATGTTAAACTCGCATCATAATTCTCCATAGAGAGATCCCAAATCATATAGGCACCTGCTAGCAAAGGTGGCGCACTCCCCTCCTCCTGTTGAAGCTATGTCAGCTTAACTTGGATTGCTGCTGTTTGGGTTTTTCTGGGTGCGTGTGTGTGTTTTATTTTGTATGGTAAGCCAGCAAGTGCTGGAAAAAGTGTAACTTTGTGGACATGCCTTGTAGGACAGGCAAGAGTTTTGGTCCCTGTTCTCAGGATAAATCTATGTACTATCTGATGGTTTTACTCAAAATAAAAGGTGGAAACTAGAACATGGTACTCCGATGCCTACTGAGGCAGTAGCATTTTCTGCTGTACCTGTCTTGTCTCTCACAATTAATCTTGATCACAGCTTTCTTCTTTTCTAGCCAAATAGAACACTGTAAAAATAAGAGTGGCAAATATTTTCATGCGGAATAGTGTACAACCTGCAGCTAGGAGCTGTCTCCTAGAAGGATATAGGTAGAATTATTTATTTTTTGTCTCTCGGGCAGAGAAGGGAATTCAACCTGGATTTCTTAATTACTGGATGAGTGCTCTAACCACTATACTGATGTACAGTTGGTTTTTGGGGGCAATTGAGTTTTGAAAGCCTTGGCGAATCCTTAGCCACTGTCACTGGGGAAAAAAAATGTGAAGCAGACAATGAGAGGCTGTAGAAGTATCTCTGTATGTGTTCAGAAATGGAATTCAGTAGACACATACATGACATATAAACAAAAATATATACATATTTCTATTAAAATGTAATCTATATGTAGAAAGACTATATCATTATAAACCCCCTTATTGCTAAAAGATTGGAAAAGGAAGGAGTTGCATTACCTTTTATGTTTCTTAATCTCACTTGTACTAGTATATATGAAAGTTGTGAATGACAGCATTCATGCTACAATTGCACGTGCTTTTTCTTTTCTCCAGTCTGTCATTAGTGAATGAGTTAACCGAGTGGGACGAGAGACTGAATTCAGCCTTCAAAAATTACTATCATGTATAAGTTGGGGAGGGGGCGGGGGGGGGGGGGAGACATAGAAAAGCTGTGTACTGCTTAATAGATGTTCATGGTTTTCAACGTTTCATAATTCCTTTTTGACTCAGTCATCTGTAGCGGTTGTATAAATTGCTTCTAATGATGCAGTATTGCTGAAGAATTTTGTTTTTACTTTGCAGCGTGTCATTATTAGCTCTGAGGAAAAAAACCTATATTGTTGGGTCTGTATAAAGGACACTTAAGAAAAGGAGTGTGAATTCAAATCAAAAGAGAGAAGGAAATGTAAACCTTTGCCACAGATGTTTTCTTTAGAAAGGAAATGTAAATTGTTGCTTTGCAAAGTGAACTAAATGGAACATCTGTGAGTTCTTGTTTTCATTCTTCAAGACTTGATTCTCTTCTGTTTCTACTAGTCTTAGAGATGCATATTCATCTTCATCCTGCTTCCATTGCCTGTTAACTTCAGCAGTGATGGACAAAGCCTTTTATGAGAAGAAAAATTAAAAAAAATTATCGACTGAGAAGATCATCACTGTAACTCGACCTGCTTTAAAAAGCTACTGGATAGTACAGGTTGGGCAGCAGTCGCTAGTGGAAACATCGGCACAGTTTGAATGTCAGTGTGAGGTTGCAATGCACGGACAACCTGTCTATTACTTTTCAATAAGTGGAAAGAAAGTAAGAAAAGTAAAAGAAAAGCTGGTGGTTTGGGTGTTTTTTTTTTTGTATTACTGGTAGTGTACAATAAATGAACCTTGATTAGCTATGGTTACTCAGGTTTATATTAAAGATTCTCAAAGCTGCAGCCCAGAAAGAGAGGAAATAGCTTACAGTGATTAAATCTGGCTTTTATTCTTTTGATTCTGAAATAATTTGAGCTTTCCAGAGTAATTTGTTTAGCTTTTGAACAATTACAGCAGGTTCATCAGGTTTCTCTACACTCTTTGGTGGCATCTATGGTGCATTACACAGCTGGGCTGTGTTTTCAGTTTCTCTTCCTTGTGGTGGGTTTTCTCCTTAGCCTGTTCCTAAGGCAGAGCTTAGGAGAAGCTTCCCAGGACACTCCCGTTGCTCTCCATGGTGCAGGCACATGGTTCTATTGGGTGTGCAGTCTCATGTGAAGTCTTCATCTGTGCCCTTAGTTCAGCTTTCTTCTGTGATAGTCACCTGTATTGGGTGTCTGGGTCCAGCTTTTGGTAGTGGGGCAGGGGAGTGCTGTTTACCAAGTAAACTCTGTCAGTGGTGAAGAGTTTTCTCTCTTGCACGTTCATCTGGACTAGGTCTCAGGCTCAGTTTAAGGGTTAAAGATGACTCCAGTACATGATTCTGTGGAACTTGTTTTTAAAAGCTTGCAATTTCTTTTTCTCAGCGCTTATGTCAAGGAAACCAGATTTTAGATTTTAAGAATCAAAAATAACTGCATGGAAAAACTGGGACACAAATGTCATAGTGGCATGGTTGTAGAGTAGAATTTAACTGAAATTGTAGCCAAAATACCTTGCATCAAATGCAAAGAAATAGATCTGTAACTGGGTACACAGGTCGCATAAATGGCTGATTAATTTATGACTGCCAACTGTAAAACAATTCAGAAAGAAAATCTGGAAGAAAACCCCAGACAGATTCTGCAATGGCAGTACTGGATTGTTTTGTAGGATGAAGACAGGTGATTATTTTTTTTTCTTCTTTTACACCTTTTACCATTGAACTTCAAAACTGGATAATTGTATTTTGTAACCAACCTGCACTGCTTAGGTATTGTGGTGTTTTCAGTATTGTGCACTGTCTGCCCTGGTAAAAAATGTTAGTGCCAGAGTAAGGGGCTGTGAAAAGGAAAATGTGAGGACAGAGAACAGACCTCTAGCTCTTCCACTCTTTGCCCGATTAATTCTCTTTGACTGGGTAAGAAGCGGATACCAAGATAGATCCAGCTTAGGTCCATTGCCATTTCTGACTTGGTGCTGATGCCATACCTTGTCAGTGCAAAGACAGTGGTACAGGAGAAAGGTGACAGTTCATAATCAGAGAAGATGAAAACCAGAGGGCAACTGTTTGTTGGTAGTTGCCTGGAAATGTGGCAGCACTTTGTCCCAAGCCCAGAAATAACGAGGACGGAGGGCTTTGCTGCTTTTCTGTCCGTGCTGTGTCCCTAGCTGAGAGAGGAAAAACTCCAGGAATCGTCCCTAAATTCTCTCTTTAACTAGTGACAAAATATAGTTTTCACAACACTATTAAAAAGCAAGCAAATATTACCAACTCTCTTGTCTTGTAAGTGGAGTAATTGAGAAGTTGCACAGTTGTTTTTGAAGGATCTAGAAATACCTCCCTGACCCCTGCATGGCAGGCATGAATCTCATGCACAAGCCTCAGGAGGGATGTGCTACATTAGTAATATGTTTGGCTATATTGCCTCTAATTTCCATCCAGAGATCCCATCCAAGGCAGGAATTGTAACTGTTAATATTTGGCTGCTGTCTAGTTACATTAGTCACTTGCAAAATTTGTTTCATGGTTCCATCTTGCTGATTTTCTTCACAGTGGATGAAGAATGCTGTCACTTATTTATGCCTTGTCTTTGAGCCGTTGAGGTCTGTGCAGTGACTGTAAAGATACTGAATTTAAACCTTGTTAATCACAATGTTTGTTGTCCATATGGTTCTGCTTTGTACAGTCAGTTTTATTTTACTCAGTGTCACTTCCTAGATTCTCTTCTTAGTTCTAATGTTAGAAGAATTGTAACATTGCATTTTAAAACAAAACATGCAAGCATAGTCTGATATTTAGCTTTTGTTATTTAATCTTTTCTCCTTGATTTGGACTTGAAGGTCTTTCTGTTCATGTTATTTCTGTAACAGGAAAGAAAAAAACAGTTCTGACTATTTTTCTAGAACTTGCAATATTAATTCTGAGAACGTTTTTATTTGAAAACATTTTACTGCTGTATAATATATTTTGTTTAAAAGCACTTAAAAGTTTTTTTGAAAGTAAAAAGCCTTCTCTGCCTACAACTAAAACAACAAAACAATTTTTTCAACATCTAAAATGTTGCTTTTATTTTTGCTTATCTGACCTGTGCTGACCATGCATCCAGTATCTGACAGGGATGGGGTGTGTATGTATATGCCGCATACCTGTATGGTTTTTTTTTTTTTTATATAGATGACTAATTTCTTGCTAAGTTTCTTTGTGTCCTTTTTAGTTTTACTGTTTAATACTGGAGGTATAGGGAAGGAATCCTTATCTTCAAAAAAAAAATATATACTTTGCGTGGCTGCAAAGTGTTCGTGAATGATGTTGGTGGTGTGACAATGATGCTAAGCCAGAATCTGCACCTGCTGGGTTTTTTTGCTAACAGGGAGACTTACTTTTGCCTTTGGTTCATAGTATCAGTGTGACTCTTGTGGAACAGTCAGTAAATCATGAAAGAAGAGATAGGTGCATCCCATGCAGGATGTGTATTTTTAGGCCATAATGTTACGCAGCTGAGAGTAGAATTAGTTTTTCCTTCTCATACTTGGTCTTTTAAAACATTTAACAGCCAGCAGAGAAATTGTAGAAACTGTTTTTACATCTTGATCAGTAATACAATACAGGCTAGTTCAGTCAATTTGACATAATATCGTTAGCACTGTCCTTTAGTACTAAATGAGTACTTTAGACATGTTTAAATTCAATATTCTCCTTTTAATATATTATACATGTTAAGAATGTAAGTCACTAGTTTGAATTCTGGCACGATAAGACAGTAGCTTCTGACCAAAAGACAGTAGTTTGGTCACTATTTTGGGTCCAGACAGATAGGTACACGTGTTCATGCTTGCTGCTGGTAGTTTCTATTAAAAGGTTGTTGAACAGTCTCACTCTAATGCATATCCCCCTCCAATTTTAGGAAAATGGTATATTGTCAGGGCACAGCAGGGAACTTTGCATCACCACAGCTAGCACCATACCTAGTCTGTGAATAAACTGACTTCATCTTCTTTTGCTATTGATCCATCAGCTTTCATGCAAGCACTAAATTAATCCTTAAAAAATAATTAGCTCCAATGTCTTGGCAGAATTCCAAATAGGCAATTACATTCTGCCTGCTTAAAAATACCCCCTGTAGTTACAATTGGATAACTTATAGTGACAGATGATTGTGTGTTTTGTGGTATGTTTTCGGTGTGGCTTTTTATCAGTGTGAAGTCTGCTGTAATGCTGCAAATACCTCACACTGCAAGAACCTATTGACCAGGATGGCTTATTAGCATGACAAAGAAAAATGTCTATGGAAAATATTTCCCCAATGTTTTGAAGACAAAAGAAGAAAGATTTAGATGTTCCTTGTACGCTTCAAAATTTTGAAGGCAGTATCTATAATGTGCCTTTAGGACTATGTGCATTGATACATAAGAGAAAAGCAAAACTGAACCTTGCTTGTTTTGTAGAACTCACTATGGACCCAGGACTGGCATTTAAAATGGTTGAGAAAACAGAAGGAAGATACTCATTTTGTTTGTTGACTGTAGTACTTTGGGTTCAATTTGATGTTGGATTATTTCAGAAACATTGTTTAATAGAAGAAAAAACAGATATGGAATAATATATATATTAGCTTATGCTTCCCTTTCCAAGGGTAGTAAATAGTTGAGAACTTGTGTTCTTTTCTTTCTTTTTTTTTTTTTTTTTTTCCTTTTTTGACAGAGAAAATGCAATTGCTGGTATCTAAATAACTTGTGTCTTGTATTAAATAGTTTGAAAAGACCAGGAGAGAATTTGAATTTATAGATATTTGATGAAGCACTAGATGATTAAAAAAAATCCTGAAGTAGAGGGAGATGAAACTCCCATCTCCTTCCACAGTTGAAGACCAAAGCTACATTTTGATAAAGAAAATCGTCTGACTGAACAGGTCTGATACTTTTTTGATTATTTAAATTTTGTGATCTTTATATTAGTGAAAGAGGTGGAAAGGAATTTTCACATTTCATGGGTTTGCTCTTTGTTATTGATACAGATACTCAAAAGGGCAGACATGGTCTAGACATCAAGTCCTTGCAATTATATACTGTCAATGGAGCATTTTAGGAGAACAAGATGGGGGGGGGGGGGGGATTGAGGTTAGCAGCCAATCTGAGGGCTTTTCTCCCCTTCTGTTTTGTCTTCTGGTAATAGAAAAACAAGCCTATTTTTAGGAGTTCCCTTTATGATGTGAAAGTGTGGCATCTCTGACACGAGTTGCAGAGAGTTAGCAAACCTTGCAAATCGAAATATGAAGAACTAATAATTCTAGTCTTTCCAGCTCAGGAGTTTGTGAATTAAGAGTCAGTCCTTTCCTAATCATGAAATTGACTTAAAATTTAATAAATACTCCTTTTTAAAGGAGTTTCTTCTTCCTTCTAGATGCAGAGTTTTTAGGAGATTATAGTGGAATTTTTAGGCAGTTCTTGTTTCGTATCGATGTCTCTTCTGTCTGAAATACAAGGGATCAATGTTGCAGTTATATTACAGAGACTTGGGCAGTTTCACACTTTATGAAGAGTGTAAAACAAAAAAACCTTATTGATCTTGTTAATTATGACAGCCAGGAATATTCTGCTGAACAAGGGGGGGGAAATTTGCTGTTGAAAAGTTTCATTTAATCTTCTCCTGGCATTCTTAATTTGGACAAGGTTGTTGTTTGTATAAGCTCTTAGAAATGAACTTCAGAACAATTTTGGGAATAACATAGTAGCTCAGATGGTTAATGTATGTTTAGGGATTCAGTTATTGCCTTTGCCTTTACTTCTTTTTTTCCATTCTCTTTATGTTTTGTTCTGTCTTTAAGCGGTAAAACCTGTCTGTCTGGAAATTGTAGAGGCAGTTCTATCACACAGCGTCTATTTTAAAATTGAGTATTATTTAGGAAATTATCAGAATAGCTGCTTTTTATTTCTGATGTGGATCTTCAGTATAAATTCCCATGTACTTTAAAAAAGCAAACACTGAGAATATGCACTCGTTTAAGAGTTTCATCCCAAGTAGTTTTACTTTTTTTGCTACATCTCATTATGCATGCTCTTATAATTTAATTAACACTACCTCCATTTAGCATAACTGGTGCAGCTTTAGTAGTGTGGTTTAATGATTTAATGCCATAGTAATAGTAATTCATTCAACAACATTTGTTTTGGATTTGAAGTAACAATTTCTGTGTTTTTTCCTTTTTCTGAATATTAGTCTAATCATTCCAAGTTAAAGAAGCAGGAAAAAAATCTGAAGCCAGTTTTGGTTTTGATGTGGTTTTCTTTTTGCAAGGTGTGACGACTTATGCTATTTCTGCCCGTAGTGACATCTTTGATTTCATTTCAGAATAGTTAAAGGTGTTGGTTACCTCTTGCTATGGGTTTTTCCTGTTGTCTTGGTCCTATCCTGTGTGCTCTAGGACCTAAAATAGCGTAACCTATGTGTATGTAGCCATTTTCTCTCTTGGCATTTTTGCTTTGTCAGTTTTTCCTTTTCGTTGGACATCCTTCCATAAATTCACCCTGTATACAGAGCTCTTCTATTACACAGTTTATAGATCTCAGATCAAATTTGAAGGACAGCAATTAGAAACACGTTACTTTAATGACATCTTTAATATGGCTGAGAAGCCATTGAGAAGCAATAGAGGCAAAATTCTTTTTTGTGCCATTTGTTTGCGAAGTCACATTTCACTATTGGGCTCTACAAGTAAGGCAATACAGTAAGTTTCTGTGATCTCCAGGATTTGCAGTGGTGTATGGAAAGGATTAATGCTGGCTTGATTTGCAGACCTCAGCTTGCATTGCAGGCCTTCGTAAAGAAGAAAAAAAGACTGGAAACAGTCTACATTTATAGGAAAGCAGGAAATTCTTATCTGAAGATACTGGGACATTGAATCTGATGCTAACCAGCAATGCTAATTTCAAGATAGTTACTTTCTTTACTGTGGGAAGGTCAAGAGGTCTATAGTCTTCAGCAAACATAGTGTTCTCTGTAAGTTCAGAAACATTTTTCTGCAGCAGCGGAAGTCTTCAACTAAGCAGATATTTTCCTCAAAATAAGTAGTACTGACTTATTGCATATGAAACTCAGTGTATCGCTCCCTATAAAGTTTGCTTTGCTGCAGTATTAATGTGCTATAAACTCCCTTCAATTGTCACTCATTCTCTGTAGTATCCAGACTTCTCAAAGCTCCTTTGTACTTTCCACTTCCACTCAGTGATTGCAATTTTCTGGAAGAGCCACTAGGTTGCCCTCAAGATGTTTTCTTTTGAACCATGAAGGGGCTTAGTAGCCTCTTTCTGGCTATCAGCATGGTTCCGTTGTGGGCCACTATTCAGAATGGAATTGGGTTGAGTTTGTGTTTCCTGTGGATGGGCCATCCATAAGAATGGCTACAAAACCATCTGTAGGGACGAAGTGTTGATGAAACCATGCTGCAATCACCTGTTGAAATTAAACCCTAATGCATCCATCAGGTTTTTCATCAGTCCGTTTCCCAAAGCTAAACTTACGACATGAGAAGCAAAAACACTGCAGAACTCTGAGTATTTTAAGAATCCCTTGCTTTCTTACTTAACAAGATCAAATTGTCCTCATGCCTCTTTATAGTGATACCAGGTGCTTTGAGAAATTAAGATCTCTTATTTCAAACTGGATCATACCACAAAGCATTTTTTTTCTGCTTGCTATCAATAGATCAATTATTTCTTCACTGTAAGTTTCAAGTTACACTTTGCCAAGGCAGAGTATGTGATACCAGCTTTGGAAGGCATACAGTCTATGGTATCTGTAGGTCTGCCACTTAAGGTGATACCTATTCCTTCTTCAGTTGTATGCATTTGAGATGATAGTTGTCTTGGAGGCAGCTGGAGAGGGGCACCACAAAAAGGTACTGATTGATAGAGGCTGAAAACTCTTTTATTCCCGATTTGCAAGGACCATAGTGCTTTATGTATGCTAGTGATGGATTCATGCCTATCTTTTCTCAAATACAGAAGAGTTTTTTTTACAGCACAATAACAGTGACTCATCTATGGATTATAACTGTGGTCTCTACTACTTTATTGCTTCTTATTTCTGGGGTACCTCAGAAACATTGCCTTTGCAGTGAAGGATGCGAGTGGGCTGTGGTTATCTTGTCACTCATTCTTCTGTACATAGGCTTGGAGCAACTATGCATTCTTAAGACGGCTGTTCCCATTCTGATATAGCAAGACACATGCATACCTACTGTGGAATCTCTTTTAGATTATATAATTCAGAAGCAACATGGTTATTGCTGGTTAAGTACTTGTCAAGACTGAGTTTTGATCGGTGAAATACTGACTACCTACTCTTGTTATAAAACCTCTGCTGTGGGAGCTCACTTCAGCTTTAGAGATTGAATCAGAGTGGAAAAGGCATTCCAGCACCATGGGCTTTCCAGAAAACCTTTGCTTCTTCTGAGCCTCCAGTTAGAAAGCCAATTTTTTAAGTCCTAAAGTAATACATTAATTGCACAAGTCCTATTGAAAATGTGGAAAAGCATTGTGACATGCAAATTGGTGACCGATTTTTAATCGAGAGATGACAAAGTAGGGAATATCAATTGAGAGTGAACTATATATGTCTCATAACTAACAGTGAATGCTAACTAGTAATTCTAACTCCTAAGAAAACACTCACCCACAGAGATGGATCAAATTCATGCTAGATTTTGAGACAACATTTTTTAAAATAGAATCAAATTCCTTATCAGTCACATGTTCGGTTTTCTTTTCACTTATGCTAGTATAAATTTACAGTAACTCCACTGAAATAAGCGAAGTTCCTACTGGTGTAAAACTAGAGAAGATGAGAAACATTTGGAGTCAGAGACTTTTTAGGTAAACCCTTCTGGAGAAATCACAGGAGTCACTGACATAATGGAAATATCCTATAATTTTTACTGTGCCTTTTTCCCTTGTTGCCACACATTTCTGTTGCCAGGGTAACTGATCATGAATTGTTCATAGTAAGTGACCTTGTCATTGCTTTTATATGTGCCATGAGTTATTGTGCAGAAGATATTTATAGAATTACAGAGGTGATTGTGACTGCCTGAAGACAAGTAGGTTTTGTTTCATTTAACTTTTTTCTGTAGAATAAGAGGCTAAAAACCGTAAGAGAGGAAAATGCTAACAATTGTCTGCAGAATAAATCTTGCTATTATTCAGATAGGAACAAATACGGCTAGTAAGTCATAAGGCAGCTGGATGAAAAGTGGTCAGCTCAGCCTCCTGTATGCAGTGTTTTCATTTGATACTCTTCTGGACCGGACTTAGATAAATTCAGATTTACTCTGCTGTGATAGATATTTTTAGAGGTGCCAGAATTTTTGTTAAGCTATGTCAAAAAGCGTGCATGGTGCATATTTAAAAACAAAACAAAAAAGAACCCAACAACCCTAAAACAACAAACTTGTTTTTTCAGCTATTCCGAATGGTGGCAGGAGCTACTGCTTATTCTCCTTGACCTGACATTCTGTGCAGAAGTTAATTAAAATAAAACTCTACCAACATTTTAAGTAGAGTGATAATAAAGTGATCACTTAAAGTGATAAAGACAGAGCGAATAACCTAACAGGAAAAACAAATATTTCACTCAAAAAACGTAGAGCACATAAACTCGGAGAAAAATCTTAGCAGACTTACAGCCTAAAATAGGAGCATTGAGCATAGCTCAAAGATATGCAAACTGTAAACTTGTAATGTGGTCTTAGTTTGATGTTTTAAGCCTTGCAGTTTTCATCACAACACTTAACTTTCAAGTAACTGAATGTTAAATCATTATGCTGCATAGGAGATAAATGAATAATGCTAGTTCAAATAGGAAAATAATACGAAGAGTATCTGAGAGCCACAGAAGGCTTCCTAGCCATTTTGTGCGTTCAAGAAGAAAAAAGGATTTTTTACGTAATCACCCTGGTAATTCTCTTCGAAGTTGTGTTTTGTAATTATTCTTTTAATCTAGGAAAAGGTGTGGTAAGATCTTTGGGATTCAAGGTATAATTGTGACCTAAGGAAGAAGTTCATGTTTGACATATAGTTATAACTGTGGTGCAGCTGGGCATTAGAGCTGTGCCTATCTGTACACACTCAGTCTCATTTCCCTGAGTGGTCCAGGAATCCCCCAGCTGGTCTCCACAGAGAGGAGACAGTGGCTGGCTGGAGACACCAGTGTCTGGGCTGGAGACCACTGGGACAAGATGACTGAACCCACACGGCCACCTTCACAGCAAGCCTTCACTACTTGTTAAAAGAACTCCTCGGGTGAGGAATTTGGACAGTCCCATGGAGCTCCTGCTGTGCATATAGACCAGTTAATAGGCACTACCTGCATGCTTTAGATGTGTTGATTAATTCCTTGGGCAGAGCACGTGGCAGACTCGGAAACCTCCATATGTGATTCTTGCTGTAGAATTTACCACACTGTATATAGATACTTTTAAATAGTCACTAGAAACTGTTCTTGCAGGTGCAGGAATGGTCATACGGGTCAGTTACAGTAATTGGGAGATGTTTTGTACATAGTTTAAGATAACTAATAGCAATGTGTCATTCAAATGCTGGAATACTCCTGTTGGACCACAGGCCAGCTGGATTATAAGAATTCAGCAAAACAATAGCTCAGGCAGTCTCACCTGATCCAACTAAAGGTGCCATTGCAAAGACCCTTGTGATGGAGATACCTATCCCCAACTGAGCAGCAACTGACTGTCCTGTTCCAGAGATTCAGTTCCCCACACGAATACTATGCAAAAGGTCTCAATATATTAATTATTATTGTGTGTTTCTTTTAAGCAGACGGTCTGCCCGTGAGTGTCTTTGTAGCAAAAGAAACAGGCTTATTTCCATTTAGCAGCCAGCTGGAATTTCATGATCAACTAATGATGTCTTGAAACATCTGTCATGCCTCTGGAATTACCTATTGATAACAAAATGAATATATTTTATGAATTACATATTGTGTTAACTTCAGATGAGTAGTGGTGTAGCACTGAGTCTATCGGTAGACGAGCTCTTACTCAATATTTTACATAATGCAAGAAAGCAATAAGCAAAAATAGAGAGGAGGTTGCCCTGTGAATTTTGTATGCTAAACGTCAAGTGCTCAATTGGACTAAATGGCATAGCAGTACAACACTGAGCCATTTAAACTGTCATTTTTAAATGGCTGGGAATGGTAATCTCATGGGAGGGATAAGTAGTCTAATGTGTCCTCCCATTCATTATCCACTTACAATGTTCTTTTTTTTCCCGTGTTATAGGTATGTTATAATAAGACTAAGCCTACCAGCCTGACACTGAATAAGTATATGCAAAGAACTAACACTTTGTTTGTATGTAGTTTGGCTTAATTTGCCATCGAGCTAGTCAAATTTTGTGCAAATACTACTATGCTTATATTTACTCTATCAAACCACTCTGTTTGGGTGTTTCCACAATTCATTGCTTCCTGAAGATCTGGTCCATGATGTAGGTATCATAACATACAGCTACCATAAGCTAAATAAGTATTGGATCTTTGGAGAGAATGAACTAGGTTTTTTGATTATTTTGCCTAGGTGGGGATAAGGACAGATGACAGAAACCAGGTACTTAGGATAAACTTAAAGGCTTTTAAAAAGGTACTTGGAAGTAGTATCAGATCTGTAGGCTTTCTTTGTATCCAGCTGGGCATTGTCTTATCTTTAATTATACTAACTTGGAAACACCACTTACTTTGCTCCACATTTCTTCTTGTCTGAAGAATAAAAGTAATTCTTAAGATCTCTGTTTGTTATCAATAGGATCGCAGCTAGCTCTTTGAATTAATTTTTCTTGTCTTGTATGCTTGTACATCCTGAATGAACTTTGTTAAAACAAGCAAGTTAGCATTCTGTTGCCATCCAGTGGAATAAGTAGTCTTGTTTACATTTGAGTGTGTTAAATGAGGCTTAAATATGTAGTATTAACACTCTTCTGTAAATGGTTTTGAGAAAACCATTTATTTTCCATTTGCTTGAGGGGTTTGCTCAAACTGCAGTGGTCAGAAACAGTATGTTAAATGAGATAACGTGCAGAAGAGATCTGCATTTATGGGTAGGGTTCTGGATGCAATGAAAAAAACCCACAGGGCACCAGCTACTTCCACTGTGTGGGGAAAAAGTTCCTTTTTATACATTAGCATGTTGGGCTGGGTAGACTGTATTTTTGCAGTCACAGAACATGCGTAGATCGCAGTGTGGAGAGCACATTGAGCAGTCTGGACACTGGAAGAAGTCTGTCCATGCATTTATTAGTGCTTAGTCCAGAACTGCGATATAGGTAAGTACTTATAAATTAGTCAATTGATTGGTGATGGCAGCTCCCGCTGATTCTGGTTGCAGGAAAGATCGTCACTCAGCAATCAACTGGCTGATCAGTCTACTCACCAGTGGGTGCTTTAAGGAGGTGGAGTGAAGATAAATAGCAATTACAGCTGACTGTGGGACTCTAAAGCATAAATACAGTCACAGAAAATGTCATCAGTCATCGTGTGTGTGTGACTACAATCTGGGACTATAGAATATACTAAATTTACTTAGTAACTGCTAGAAGCTAGCAAAGCTACAGTTAAGTGAGATTGATCAGATCTGCACATCACTGTTGTTTATTGATGTGGTTGGGTCAGGACCTTTTCTTTTCCACTCTTCTCATTCTTCATATGCTATTCAATAGCTGTCCCATTTGCTATTCAGGTAAGGGGCGCTCTGTAGAAAATTAGGGTCTGCTCTGTAGCTGGAATTTGTAGGCGGAACTTCAGTGCCGATGGTATTTTTTCAAATCCATGAGTCCCTGTCATGATAGTAAATGCTTTTAATCAAACACATTAGTGGAAAAGGGCACATCAGGAAATGAGCAAAAAACCAGAAGGGAATATTTGAAAATAATTTTTGTATTCTCTCATGTTTATTTTACTCTTCAATAAATCAGATGTGATTACTCAGAGCAATCGGGTTGACTAATAATGACAATCTTAAATAGCATAAAACGTTAGTGACTGCATTGTCAAGAATGATCTGTTCAGTTCCAAAATGCAGACTGCCTCCTGCAATTCTACATAAATGTGTAAGTTTATTCCTTTGCACATCTGTAGATCTGGGGTAAGATACCTCTTACACTTTCTAACTTACCTGTTTTTGAGTGACTGGTGCTACTTACAAAAACCAAACCCACATGCATATGTCGTGCTTGATGCAGAAACTTAAAGTTGATCTAGAAGCATAAAGTCAAAAGGGGTCTTAAGACTTTCAGTTGGATTCAGGCTTTGAGGACGGCATGCAACAATTTCTTCCTGAAGACACTTAAAATATCTTTTCTAGTAAAGGCTTAACAGTTATTAACCCTGCGGGATTTGAAAAATCATAAAGGGCTATTCAGTTGAAAATTACATACAGTTCTTTTACTGTACATAGTCGGATTTTTGAAGTGCTCAATACAAATCAGTTGCGTGCAGAACTTTAAGTCACTTTCTTCACAGGCCAGGCTAGTTCATCCTATGTGTTTATGCTAAACTGTAATATTTGTTCAAAAGTGAACAGCAGTTAGAACAATCAGGCAGATCAATAAAAATTACTGCCTTTCTGGGAAATACCTATTTGGCATTTGGGAAGAAGCAAAGTACTACTACTGAAAAGCCCTCTGAAGCTCTAGAAAAGAGACATCAAGTTTGAACAAGTATCTGTATACTATAGAAAAAAAACAAAGCTTTTTTTTTTTACTTGAAAAGGATTTTTCTTAATTGATTAAAGGTCTTCTAAATAAGCTGTGGTAACTTAAAACTGATGAATGAACAGTTACTTCTACATTGGTTTTCCACACTTAATACTTTACTGTGCTGTGTCTTACAATGGTTAGAAGAAATGTAGATTCTATCTGGGAATTTACATTTACATGCTCAAATATATTGTATTATAATGTAGATATAATCTGCAGTATCAGTAAAATTGTTTGTAATCAAGCTATGATATGTCATTCTCGCTGTAAAACATAAACCTGAATGGGATTTTGTCTGTTGCTAAATTATTCAATATGCTGTCTAAATAGATTTTATGTGTAAGTAAAATTTTGTAAGAAAAACATTGAGAGGTGACATTCATGTAATAGGTTACAACTGTGAATTTTATTGTCTTTGAGATATATATTCCCAAATCTTTCAAAGAATGGTAATGTTACATTCATAGATATTACTCTGCATTAATTCTTAGGCTTTTTCTTCCATTTCAGTCCCATTTTGTCATTTTTATGCATTTGTCTTAGGGTCATGAATTGTCTGCAGGTCTTCATATCTTGCTTTATTCTGCAATTCCCTATCCTTTCTATTCACATTGTTTGGGCTACATCTGGAGTTCAGAATCTCGAATTTCAATTTGGTTTTCTGGTACCCCACCTGCAATGCTTTTTGTTTGGAAGACACTGTTTTGCATTTAGGATGTGAGGATTACAGTAACGCTCTGGATTCCCTGTTTAGCCGTCTCTTCTTTAACTCAGAAGTACTTTTAAGTATCTTATCTTCTAGTTTCTGCAGGTCTCCAGCATAACATAGTGAGCCTGGACTTGAAGAGAATATGTGTACAAAATGTATATATTTATCTGTTTGCTGAAGATGAATCCAGCTTTTTGCATGATCAGACAAATTATCATTTTTCAGGGAAAAATGTGAAAATAGTAAACAGTGTACATAGACACTATATCTTATGAATGAATTGGGTACAGTACCCGAGACTGAATATGCAGGAAAGCAGTAATATATTTTCTGCCTCGAAGGGAAGGTTTTAAATATTGAGGTGTCACACAGGGAGTTAAGAATGGAAAAGAGAAACTGAAAATGAGGATGGTACAAACCCAACTTCTCAGTTAGAATGGAACAGTTTGTCTGGATCATTCAGGCAAAGACATCCTCAGCATCCAGCACAAGGCAGTCCATTCCCTGTCCTGCTGTTGCATATTCAGAAGGTGCAAATGTGGGTAAGGATTGAAGACATTAAAGCAATTCTGAGATACTAAGGTACCTCATTGCATACTAGCTCGGGGGGGAAGGCGTATTAATGTTTTAATGCCACATTAATTCCTTATGGACTATATCCTACTTCTCATTACTGATAATTACTCCAGGTGGAGGTGTATGCCAAGGCATCTAGATATCTTCCAGTTTATATCTTAGCTTGTATACCTCTGCACTTCTCTGCTGCCAGCATTTGGCACAAATGAATTATAAGAATACCTCATTGGCACAGTATATTTGCAACAGCGTGTGTCCCCTCCATGCAGGAGAATGGGTTGGTCACCTATGTACCCCTCTGCCTACCCTCGCTTGGCTGCCCACTTCCTAGTTCTTGATACTGAAATAGGAAACAGAAAACACTGCTAAATCTGGAACTGCTTCTGAAAAAGTTGTTCTCCGTTATCAGACAAGCTGCCTGGGACACTAATTTGGCCATGCTTGAATTTTCTTTGGTCATTGCTGTATGGTTACCTGTTTGATAGTTGGCATTATCTGAATGTTGATGATTCATAAATAAAATATGGTGGCATGCTAATATCTGAAATACTTGTAGCTAATCAGAGCATTGCTAACTGCAATCAAACTCTGTTTTCTAAGCTTGCTAAATTATTTTCTGATACTGAATTTATTGTAGCTATTAAAAGTAAGTTGTGACCTTTCTCTCTCTAACACTGGAATATCTCAATTCTCTTTCAGTCATTTGTTGCTATTACAAACTCTAAACTGAGTATTAGTAATCTTCTGTACAGGCAGATACTCCGGCTCGTGTTCATTCAAATTCCAGCTCCAGACTTATAAATAAGAAATGAGGCTTAGGAGTCTCTCCTGAGATTTCTAAAAGAATATACAATATGGTTTAACCTGTCAGACCGTTGGATGATCCTGCTGTTCCACACTGATAAAGGTGTATGAGTGGTGTGTAAGACTGAAATGTCACTCTTAAAAATAATCGTTTAACTGTAAGACCTTCAGCTACTTAAAATGTTGTTTGTGAATTAGTCACTGAAAATGGCAGTTGTGAAGCCTGGCGTAGCGCTGCATACAGACTCTGTTCTGCAATGATAGTGCACTTCACTTTGCTTCAGTAGTGATATTGAAGCAAATGAAAGCACACACACTCATTTTCTTGAGTCTGCTATGTTGCATGGCACATTATATGCTACTTTATTTAGTTACAGAATCAAATGACTCATGTCTGAGTTGAAAGGAGTGAAATTGCTGATTTCTATAGGCTAAATGACAAATAGATGCAGATTGGGAGGGTACACCTACACTCATGCCTCATAGGTACCAACTTTTCTTTTCAAGGTGATCAAAATTATATGTATCTAAATAAATGCTAAGCAGTTTTTCTGAACTTTTGTTTATCTTTGAAAGCAGCTTTGAAAGTTGCTGAATCTATTTCAGAATTGCAGAAGGTTCTGATTAAAAGCTTCATTAGTTTTTTTTTCAGCTACATGTTTGTTTAACCAAAGATATTACCTCTACCTAGAAGCCTCTTTTAATCTTAACTCCCATCAAAATAAGAAACGGGTACCCTAATATTCAGGCAGTGTGATAAATAATTGGTAGCTAAAATTGGTGGTGATTTTTTTGTTTTGTTTTATTATACTGTTAATAACAGCTAGAAACTTTAAGAAATAGTTTAATAAATATGCAGGCTACAAACAATCTAGTCAGACTATCTCATTTTTCTCTGAAACGTTTATTCTTTTCTTAACTGCTCTAATGTTAAAGTTTGGGTCAGTAGACAAATGTTTGTGTTGTCTTTGGCATGTCTCTAAATGCCTCAAGTTTTCTTAGGCATTTAACTTGGGTTATACTTCAGTTCTTCTAAACAATTAATTTTATGAAACATTTGCTGTTTTATTTCAAGATATGAAATGTGTGATTCCTTTCTTTAACAAAAAATATGTACCTTTTGAGAATGCTTTTGAGAAATTGAAAATTTAATTGTAGGTGCCTATTCTGTGCTTTAAAAATATTCCCATTTTTGCATGGGAAATTTGTTTCCTAGTCTGGTAGTGTATAGGACAAGCTAATCAAAACATAGTCATTAGACTTCTAGAATTTTCTTGATAATGTGTCCCAAAGAATCTTTGTGATTACACCATACCAAGGTAAGGAAATATTAGCAGTCCTTTCTGGATAATGACAGACAAACTTTTTTTTCTGTTCTTTTTTTGTCAGTTTGGTTTGTGTGGGGGGGTTTTGTTTGTTTTGCTGGTTTTTTTACTACTTTGCTTTCGCCTAGCAAGACCCTATTTTAGTCCTGTTTCGATGTGTTTTAATTTCTGTAGGTTCAGGCACTTACAGGAGATACAAAGGAGCTTTTTAGATAGCTCTGTTCTTTATTAGTTTGGGGTCAGTCAGGCCCTGGTCTTGCCGGTACATCCATGGTTTATTTTTATGTGCATGAGTCATCTCAGTTTGGTTAAAATGTGTTTGCAGAATGAGGGTCTGTAATTTTCTACGAACACTGGCTCTGATATGCTCTCTTTCAGAATTAAGATCATCATTATAAATCTTGATGACAATAGCTAAACTTCCATGTGATATATATGTGTGAGTGGGGAAACTTCAGGTCTTGAGATAACATAAGGACTCCCTGTAAGTTGTCTCTCTTAACCAGCCACTTCAATATCTGTAATAAACCCCTTCATTTTACTTGACTCAACTTGATGATAACAAGTTTTGGTTTTTTGCTTTTTCCCCCTTTCCCTGAGGAAATAGCTGAGCCTAGTTTTCTAATAACTGAAACTGTTGGCTTTTAAACATTAGCTTGAAATACCTCCAGGAACATTATTTGGCCGTCTTCAAGGCAGCTCCTAAAATGCTTAATGCTTTTGAAAGTCAAATTAAAGGTTTGTTTCATTTAAGTTGTATAGCTGGATAAGATTAAAGAAAGTGCCCTGCTTGCACATAGTAATCTATGTGAAATGGTTTTTTGATCGTCTTCATGCATATCTAAAATACGCCTCCAATTTCTTTTCAGGATCTCAGCTTATTCAGCTTTTACCATAATGGTTCATTAGCCTCCTAGGCTTTTTCTTAAGAGTTGCAGTCAATTTCCCATCTTTGCTATTTTACATTAAGTCACTTCGATTTCCTAAACGTAGTAAGGGGAGAGAACAAGCAAGAATCATGGAAAGAGGGGTTATTCAGTGTGGGTACATCATTTCTGCTTCACAGCATACTTCCAGCATTGCAAAGTTTTTGCCCCTGGCTGCAACTCTGCTAAATTTATCAAGTATTCCCAATTCTTAGAGAATGATTTAAGTATATGCTGCTGATACCACTTCTTGTTGGTGCTCATTTGTTTTGAGATCAATGGGACTTTGCATGTGGATGGAGCAAAGAAAGGGTTTAAACCTTCATCTTACTGGAGCATGTTGCAGTGTTCCACTCTAAATCTCTTTGACAAGCTAATAGTTCTCATTCAAATAATTCCACTAAACGTAACTGAAATGAAAAATATATCTGTTCTGTAGCATATATATATAGTATTAGAACATGCTTTCTAGCCCTTTTGGCAACATGCTCTGTGTTGTTTTGGCTCCGGTTGCAGATGCAGGTGGTTTGAATGTCTTTGAACCGTGCATGTAACTGGACAGAGACTTTTGTGGTAACCCTCTATCCTTCGTAAATTCAAGAGAGAAATTGCAGCCCACTGAGCTAAGCTTTTTTCCTTGGTTTCAAACGGATGAAGTTCTGCCTTTTCTCCAGTGTTCTCATGATCTGTTCTCAATTAACGGTCAAGTTACACCATGAGGTATTTGCTGTTTTTATCCACAGAAATCACTGTTTCACTGGTATGTACTGTGTTTAGCACAAAAATGCAGCACAGCTGTGGTGGATTCACCCTAGCCAGCAGCTAAGCACCCGCACAGCCGCTTGTTCACTCTCTCTCTGCAGTGGGATGGGAGAAGACAATAGAAAAAGCAGAAGCAGGAAAACTTGTGAGTTGAAATAAGACAGTTTAATGACAGAAGAAAAAACAAAAAACAAGAAGTGATGCACCACATCCCACCAGCAGACTGATGCCCAGCCAGTGCCTGGGCAATGTCCCACCCCCTTTCTTCCTCTACCCCCAAGTTCTTACTGCTGAGCATGACATTTTATGGCGTGGAATATCACTTTGCTCAGTTCAGGTCAGCTGTCCTGGCCGTGTCCCCTCCCAGTCTCTTGCCCAGCCTCAGCCTGTTTGCCAGAGGGGCAGCGTGCGAAACAGAAAAGGCCTTGATACTGTGCAAGCACTGTTCAGCAATAGCCAAAACACTGGTGTGTTATCAACACTGTTTTAGCCACAAATCCAAAATGCAGCAGCATACGGGCCAGACTCGGTGCAACAACTTAAAGTGATTTTAAAGAGATTCAGTGCTTTTCATGGATGTGTAATTTGTTCTTTTAAGTGTACAGTTTTACCACTATGATTTCGGTGTTTATGAGCTTGGTAACTGTCAGAAATTTTGGAAGAAGGCTCTTGCTGTATACAAGAAATGCAGGGATCCACTGATGTTAGCTAGCACAAACCCAGCAAGATTACTTCTTTCAGAAACTTCAATTTTTATGAGTTTACCAGTTACAGGAGGTGATACATTCCTTAAACAAAATCTGTCTGTAAAACCAATATAAATGTACCAGGATATTGCTGACCTCTTAATTAACCACTTCCATAAAATCTGTTATTAACCCTGCTCTGGAGAGTTTTAATACCTTTTGTACCATTACACTGAACTGCAATTTAATGAAAAGCATGGTTTATTTCTCCTGATATTTAATATTTTTAATGCTTTCTTGGCAGCTATATTTGTGGACTAACAAGCAGCTCCAGGCTAAAGGACTCCTGTACTTTTCCAGTACCCGCTGAACCGTATTCTTGAGAGATACAGGACATTATATATGTCCTGTTGGTAGCAAGATCTGGGCCCTTAAGTATAATTTTCAATGTGGGAAACAAGACCAAATGCTAGTTACACAATAGTACACATTATAGGGAATGAAGGTGGTAAATTGTTTTGAAGGTTTGCCAGAAGGATGTTTTTGCTATGCTGAAGCCTTAAATGAAGGCTACCATTTAATTAATGGTAGCCTGCTGTATTTCACTGTTTCTCTCTGACTTGCAAAAAATTGAGTTCAGTTTGCAATCATCCTGGTGCTACTTTCTGTATGTGTTTTCTAAAGCTGTTTGCCTTACAATTACTTTTCTTATTCATCAGTGATCAAGCAAGAGTGCAACAGATCTCACTCCACATTAGAATAACATACAACTGAGAGACAGATTTTTGTCTTCTGGAAATGTCATGGTGAGCATACCTCCCTCAAAGTATAAGAAAATTGCAGTGGTATTAGTTTATGTGCAGTAGCCATCATTTTGAGAAGCCAACAGTTTCCTTTGTGCACAGTGAAAAGCAAATATCTTTGGGGCGGGCAAATAAGTTGGGATGACTTCTGATGTTTTAAAGGTGATCGATATCTTGTTCTCTTCTTTTTCCTGTTCATATATTTTTAGAAAACCACTCATAAAACCAGATTTAAGTGATGGAAAACCAGTTCTTTTACTTTTGAGAGTTTAATCTGTATATGTTTTTAATTCCTATTGCTTTGAGAGATCACTTTTTAAAGCTATGGATCGTAAAGATGAGGAGGATGACAATTGCTAAGGGTGAATAAGAAACAGGACTGTGGTGCTGTTGGAATGAAATAATAATTTTTATGGAAAGTTCCTGTACAATAGAAAATTGAGATGAATGAGCACAAAATCTTTTGTATTAATGAATTAACTTTCTAGTCTGTACATATTAGTCAGCTTTTCATAACAGTTAAATAGTTTTTAATCTGTCTTTATGATAGCTCTACAGGACGTTTAGAGAGGAATACTGAAGCATGTGAAGGATTTAAGTTTCATAATTTGTGTTTTCTAGTTAAGAAAAAATAGGTGTACTCTCTGCCCATTTTGTTTCCTTCAAAAATACAAGGAAATACCCAAATTTTGGGGCAGAAGATGTAAAATACAGGCAGAACTGAAACAGTAGCAGTAATTTGCAAAGGTTCTCACAGTGATGTTTATTTTGTGAAGTGGTAGTGAAATGGTAAATATTTAAGTTATAAAATGGTTCAGAACCTGTATTTGAACTACTGAATACTATTCAAAGAAGAAGAGTGATTACTGGATGCTGAACTAACTTACAGGTACACTTTGACTTTATCCTCTTGTATTGCTAGATGGCCAATCCTCATTCTGTAATGTTTTTGATGTATTTGCAAAGTTGCCTTAGCAGTCCACACCCAAGTAGGATTTTTGATTTTTAAAAAAACCAACAACTTTTCTCATTTGCTACAGAGTTGCATGGTGGGTTTTTTTATATTACAGTCATCATCACTTTGCTTTTAATTAGCATTTATTGTTTCTGTTTGTCTGGAAAGTGTGCTATGAATACATAATTTAAAAAATGTTTTGAAAAAGCTTTCAAGCAGCTTACAAAATGAGACCCTAGTGGTGGATATGGTTGAGAGATAGGAAGCATAAAATGTTGAGTGGTAATATTAGTACGCTGGCAACCTTACCTAGTAAGAGAGGGAATTTTTTTTTTTCCTTGGTGTTTTGTTCTGAAGGTAGTACGGTTGGTGCGACTTGAAAGCAGTCAGAGAAGGTGAATCTCCAGTTCTTTAAATCTATCTTCTCTAGCCTAGTAGGCAGCATGGGGTAAGTGTGTGGTCTTTTATAAATGTTTTCTTTTGAGAATGTACCCAGTAGGAGACAGAAGTTGACATCGCCTGTTGGCAGAGCAGAGGTCACTTCTCTGTAATGAACAGAAAAGAAACATAGGGTGAGGATGAGCCAAAAATAATCTATTTTCATTGTTAGAGCACAGAACGTGTAGAATACATTTTTGCTTTAAGTAAGTTTAATTCTGTAGCAAATTTAATGCTTTCCAAGTAATTAATATAAAGAATATAATAAATATGGCATCAAATGTTGCATTCAAAATTCCCATGGAATCCTTTTGGATGAAGGAAGTTTGACAAGAATTTGAGAGAAAACTCAATACGTTAGTATATGAATAACTGTTGATACTGTTGTACTGCTATAGGGAAACTATATCCATGCTCAGGTTTTTAGTTATCTAGAATTGTAGGAGAATGTTGTTAATTGGTTTTAACTTGGATCTCCAGTATACACCTCAATTTCTGTCTAATTGTTACATAGTATTACACAAAGCTGATGTTCCCCAATTTGATGAATTGGAAGTGTATGTGTGTATAGCTTGAAGGTCAGCAGCTCCGATCCCCTCAGGCTGTGGACAGTGAAGTTATTAATGATATCCACTAAGTTAGGACACAATGAAAGACCTGGATGGTCATCTTGTAGCTGAATCCATTTTTCTCCAGCATTTCTTCTGGGATTGGGATTTTAGAAATAACCAAACAGTAGAATAAGCAGGTCAGTTTCTTGCAGAACTCACAAAGTCCTGAGGAGGAGGACAGAAGGACCATGAAGTGGTCCATGAGGGCACAAAAACCCTCTAATGCAGCCAAGAAGCCTACTTTTAACTGCAGAACTAATTAGGGTAGTAGAAATCTGCAGCCGAGAAAAGAGAGACTGTGAACAGGAGAATCTACATGTAGGTGGGATGATCCTGGGCACCACACCAGTGCTCAAACCTCAGGACAAGTTATGGTCAAAATTATAAAGAAAACTGAGGCCAGTGTGGATTTTCAGTACGTGGTCCAGATGTCAACATTTCTAAAAGTACCTTGAGAACAGAGTGAGTGCTTTTGGAAAGTCTGTGTAACTGTTTGCAGCAGCTACCGTATGTCTTCCTTGCTCATGTAGTGTAATGCCAGTGTGGCTTTGTGGCTTTCGGACAGCTGGAAGAAAAGGCAGCATGAGCCTGTGTCTGCCTGCACCTATTCATGGTAGATACGCTAGTCTTACACAGCCCTGACGCCATCCCGTAGCTTCCTTCAGATTTATGGAAGAGATGCTTCCCAGTGGTATGTGGTGGCAGACTTTCTGAAATATGACATCACACCCAATATGATTTTAAAAATAGTTTACAGAATTTTGACTCTCTGCTTCTCTTCTCCTGCTGCCTTGTTTTGTGCAATTTGTATCCTGTCATTTAAAGGGCTACAATGAATAATTTGCAAGGCAATAAACCTTCAAGTCTATTTTAATTTCACAAAGTGAATTCTTGAAAGGACTTATTTGCATAATGCATTTTTGGTTGTTTTAAGATAAAAACACAATTAAACAGGAAATATAACTATCCTAGAAAAAACAGAGCAAGAGGCTTCTTTTGTTGGGAGCACAGCTATTTGCAGGAAGTCTGTGCTGGGATACAACATCAAAATTACTTGAGCTTGTGAGAGTTAAGTGACTTTCATCTCAAAGATGTATTTACATTGCAAATACATGAGATACATATGAAAGGCAATAGATCTAAACAAGGAAGCACAGCCTTTGCTTGCCCTAGTGTGTTCTTTCATGCAGGTATAAGAAGTTTTCAAAAAAATATGCAAGAAGTGCTATGGGATCGTGAGAGAAAAGCCTAGCAAAGTGTGGCAATCTTACAAAATCTTGAGGGGAAAAAAAAACATAGCTGCCTCTCTTTTCAGCAGATTTAAACTGCTGTGGAAAATTGAACCATAATTTTAAATAGTCAAGAAACCTTTCCTGCCTGGTATGGTTCAGTGTCATCATTCAGTGTGCCTTGCAGTAGCTGATATTTGAGTTATCTCTTAGTCCTCATGGTGGATGGAGGTAATGAGTAATAATACTAAAAAACACAAATAAGGTAGGTAAATCCCAAGGATTCAGTGATACCACAGACCAAAATTAGCATTTCAGTGATTAAGAAATGTGGTAGCTGTAGGCTTTGGGATCTTGACAGCATTGTAGCAAGAGTTATGTGTAAATTGCAGAGTATACTGGGAGCTGTTGAGTTTAAATTGATAAAATTATTAAGGGAACGGAACTTAAATAGTTCAGAACTGGTTTGTGATAGAGTGAACAGCTGAGCGTAAGGGCTAAGTTGGACTATTTCTGGAGCATATGTACTTGCACAGCTTTTGAAGGCAGATTACTTAGTCTGCTTTGAAAAAGCTCCAGGAGCCTAAAAATAAGGAAGATATTTTTATTATCCGATTGACAAGTTACGTGAGCTTTTTTAATCATAAATTTGGAGGGTGTGTTGTTTGCACTGTGTGACATTCATAGTGAGGAACAGATTAAACTTTGGAAAAAAAGCTGCAAACAAACCCCATCCTGTTTTGCAATGTTTTGTTTCGTGACACCTCTCATTCTGATTTTAATTATTTAATAGACTTCAGGCTCCAACCTGGTTTGGAATCACAGCCTGTACTAACACAGGAAGTCTGAAAGTCAGTGAAGGTAGAATGTGCAGGGCAGCCAAGCTATCATGTTCCCTTGATATTAAGTCTACTTTCTCTCCTTTTATGCCCACTGATATTTATTGTTTGTGCCTAATATTATGGGTATTTATGTGTATTTCAGGGTGTGTGTGTGTATATAGGCATATAAATGCTCCTCTGTGTAGGCTAGGGAGGACAGAGATTGGAAAAGTGAACAGACTTTCTGCATTACAACATGGTGTTCGTTGAGGCCAGTGGTTTATTTCTCTGCTTAGGAATATTTTAAGTATTTTATTGATAGTAATACTATAGTAAGATTTTGTCAGTTTTTAGCATCTCACAGTAAGTGTTATATAAAACCTTGACTGGAAGGTGACAGCTGAAAAAGGAAAAAAAATAGTCAAATATCTCGGTTCATTTAAAGAACTGCCTGAAATAATAAATATAATAATGTTAATATGTTAACAATATATAATATCAGACATATAATAAATATCTGTCTGAAAGTTATCTTTTGCTTGGGCGAGGAAAAAGTCCACCATTGTGCTTTCAGGTGGCATAAAATTGCTTATCTAGGCAGGACAGTGCAGCTGAATTGCTATTTTGGTCCTTTCGGAAACAGAGTGAAATAATATACCAAGGAGATTATGTTGTTAATCACTGAAACCACTTGAGCAGCACTAAATAAGCCATGTTAATGTAACTTCAAGGATACCTGATGTCTGGAAACCTGTCTAGAAATCTTTCACATTCTCCTCATATAAATCACTGTGATATAAAGTAATAAATAAATAAGTCAAGTGACTCTTGGTTTTGGAAACACAAGCTTCATCTTGCTATTTGAAAACCATTTTGCTGTATTTAATAGCAGTACTTGCCTCAAGTCTGCTATGCTCTGTTCTTAACCTCATAGATATCTTACCTTTGTGTTGCTGACTAACATGAACGGTTTCCACTCGTGTCGCTTTGGCATGGGAGGGGCCAGCAGGATCGTTCTGCGCTGGGGTGTCAGGGTTCTGCTTTCTTGTATTTAAAAGGGAAAGTCATCAGCCCTTCAGCTGCTAGTTTTGCAGGATTGTGGAGTGCTTCCCATCTGACAGAACAATCGTGGGAGTTTACATGCAGTTCAATACGTGGGTATAAAGAAAAGCAGTTACACAGACAACCGTTTGATCAAGTGAAACAATAAATAAGGCATTGGAGCGTACTGAACTTTGCTTTTTTTTGCGGACATGAACATTTTAAAGACCAGTTTGTATTTACTGCTGTCTGTCTAAGTTCTCTTAATTCATCTGCGATGTATGACAAATCATAGTCATTGCATATATAACAGAGGGCATGCAAGGATGAACTTTATTCCACCCTCACAAATTCACAGTCTGTGACCCAAAAAACAGGAAAGAGTTGTATTTTGCAATTTATGGGATAATCAAAGATTACTAAATGTTAATTTAGTGGGTTTTAAAATAAATAACTTTTTTAAAAGTAGTAATAGTTTATCTGTATTTTGGAAGGGAGCGGGGAGGAAAAGACATAACACACCAGTCAAATTCTTACCTGTAATGAATATTTGTCATCATAAACTACAACTTCAGTATCTCCTTTATGATGCTATTATGATTATGGAATTATTTGAGCATTCTTGCTGTAAAACTTCTTTGTTTGGTTTAGTTTATCAAATTGATATAGGTCTTGCTTCATCTTTTTAAAATCTGCTTTGCCATCAGAGAATTTTCTTTTTAGCCAACAGCTGGTGCCAATCAATACCGCAGTATTTCTGTCCAGGTAACCTTTGGGCTGTTGTTAAATTAACATTTAAATCCTGTCTGAAGTTTGCACTTCTGTTTTATCATGGCATTTTCATATCCTTTGTATTTGTTCATGGTTAACTAAATTCTCATTTGAGATCTGTAAGCATTCAACTGAAATTGATAATGTCTTTGGGTGAGATTTTATTTTACTTGAGTATTCAGTTGGAAAGGTAATCAATACTTCTGTATTTTTACTGGACGAGGAATAAAACTATTTGCGTCATTGAGTATTTCTCATTTTATCTTCCTTTACTCACACAATAATGCATTCATCATGTATATCAGACAAATACGTTATTTCATAATGGACAATCAATATTAATTTTAAAATGTTTCTTTTCCTGCAACTGCAGGGAGATCAATTCCTATATGACAGCCTGTTTTTGAATGTTCATATGTCTTTGTTACTGTGTTGGAGAACTGAGATGCTGTCAATGCCACCTGAATAAGAAGTTGTCTCATTTGAAGTTATTTCCTTAAAATATATGAGGCTTTGGAAAAATTAAACTTGTTCCATGTAGCATTTATGCATTGAAGTGCATAAGAAGTCATTTTAGAAATCAAACTATCGTTAACTAACAAAGTAAAAGCAGCTGATTTTGCAGGTCAGCAGCATGAGTCAATTCATCAGTGAAAATTTGTCAGGAATTCCTTTTATTAATAATTCATCCTTTAAGTCAGTTGGTTTTGCACAGCAAGAGTTGTTTAATCAATTTTGCATGTGAAAGCAGCGTTGGCAATTGGAAGATCTTGAACTGCCATTCTTCCAAGTGTTCTTTGTGTGATTCCAACACCATGAGGAACATTAGGATTAACTTTCATCAGTTGAATAAGGTTATTTCATTTATCTCTTCTTAGAGGTGCAGTATTTCTCTTCTCTTTTTGCTTAGTTTTATTATTATTCTTATTATTAAGAAATCCTAAGGAAAAACGCTGTGCCTGTTTTGAGGGGTTTGCCACTGCCACTGAGAGAATGCTCTTTAGGAATCAAAGTTTTGGACTAAGGTGGTATTTACAGTTCTAACCATGTCTTGGCATGCTCCTTAGGATATGTTTGGAGGTTTTTATACCGCTTGTAAGAACTCATAATTTCATAAGAACTGTAGTGCCTGTGGGAATCTGCTGTGCATAGTGAGTGTGTAAAACCAGAAACTATACATTCATTACTATGTGTTGCACCTGAAAGTCACAGGTTCTTATTTATCCTTCCTTATTGGCTGTCTTTTGCTCTTCTCAAAAATGCGTAGAATTAGTACTTGCCGGACTAGTGTCATGCATTTTACCAACCAGTTTCCTGAGACGATGTCTTTGAGAGGGTTTCCCAATGTCAGCGGTTTTACAGTTACCTTGTTGTGTTTACATATTGGGTAGCTTTTTCATTCACATTGAGTGCTCCAAAGAGTTCACTGAATGCATTACGAAACCACTGGAAACTATAAAGAAAATCAAAGGCAATACTGTAGTGCCTTCCCATCAGAGACAGCATTGTATCTGCATGAGGAGCAATTATACTTGTCGCATTTTTGTTTCTTTGCGGCGTGCATGGAGTGAGTGCTTCAAAACTGCTCTTTTTTTGGATTTTATTATGCTTGTCCTTTGTCTTAGAAATGTCAAGACTTTTGGTTTATCTTAGTTGATCTTTGCTGTATTCTTTAAAGTATCGAGACCTCCCAACTGTTGCTCTGCCTGAATGTACAAGAAACGTAATTAAATTTCAAGAAATAGGCCTTTGACACAGTCCCCCACAACATCCTTCTCTCTAACCTGGAGAGGTATGGATTTGATGGGTGGACTGTCCGGTGGGTGAGGAATTGGTTAGGTGGTTGCATCCAGAGGGTAGTGGTCAGTGGCTCAATGTCCAGATGGAGATTGGTGATGAGTGGCGTCCCGCAGGGGTCCGTATTGGGGCCGGTACTGTTTAATGTCTTCATCAATGGCACAGACAGTGGGATCGAGTGCACCCTCAGCAAGTTTGCAGATGACACCAAGCTGAGTGGTGCGGTCGACATGCCAGAGGGACGGGATGCCATCCAGAGGGACCTGGACAAGCTGGAGAAGTGGGCCTGTGTGAACCTCATGAGGTTCAACAAGGCCAAGTGCAAGGTCCTGCACCTGGGTTGGGGCAACCCCCAGTATCACTGCAGGCTGGGGGATGAAGGGATGGAGAGCAGCCCTGCCGAGAAGGACTTGGGGGTACTGGTGGATGAGAAGCTGGACATGAGCCAGCAATGTGCGCTCGCAGCCCAGAAGGCCAGTCGTATCCTGGGCTGCATCCAAAGCAGCGTGGCCAGCAGGTCGAGGGAGGTGATTCTGCCCCTCTGCTCTGGTGAGACCCCACCTGGAGCACTGCGTCCAGTTCTGGAGCCCTCAGCATAAGACAGACACGGACCTGTTGGAGCGGGTCCAGAAGAGGGCCAGGAAAATGATCAGGGGGATGGAACACCTCTCCCATGAAGAAAGGCTGAGAGAGTTGGGGTTGTTCAGCCTAGAGAAGAGAAGGCTTTGGGGAGCTTTATTGCAGCCTGTCAGTACTTGAAGGGGGCTTCTAAAAAAGATGGTGGCAGACTTTTCAGCAGGGCCTGTTGCGACAGGACAAGGGGGAATGGCTTTAAACTAAAGGGGGGTAGATTCAGACTAGATGTAAGGAAGGAATTTTTTCTGCTGAGGGTGGTGAAGCACTGGCCCAGGTTGCCCAGAGAGGTGGTGGATGCCCCATCCCTGGAAACATTCCAGGTCAGGTTGGACGGGGCTCTGAGCAACCTGATGTAGTTGAAGATGTCCCTGCCCACGGCAGGGGGGTTGGACTAGATGACCTTTAGAGGTCCCTTCCAACCCAAACTATTCTATGATTCTATTAAATTTCCACATTTTCTTTAAAGCTTTATACAGATGATTCTGTATATTGGGAAATGAGTACTGGTATTGTTTGCAAGTCACTATTAGTATTCTTTTTTTTTTTTCTTGTAAGCAACTTCTATAATAGATTGGAATATATCTGTATATGGGTTGAAACTTTTTTGACATATTTACTGACTGTCCTGTCATACTGCCTCTAATGTTCTGAGGACAACATATTGTTAATTATTCTTCCATAAGAAAGCATCTTAAGTATGTGGTTTCTGCAAGGATATTCATTACATTGATTCCGCTGAATACCCCCTGATGTTGAATTTGTACAGAGAGCCTACTAAGTTGACTCCAGGAAATGTCGTTAAATTAAATGTCTATCTATAAATGGTATCTCTGGATTTAGCGTAATCTATCTTAGCTGTAAAGTTAAAACATTTCTATGGCTACTCTTTGCTTTGAGCTAGGATCTGAAAAAGCTAATTGCTAACAGTGAAAGTTATACATGTAATGGTTAATTTAATATTTTTGTCTATTTGTTCATGAATTAAGCTGTCAAAGAGAAAGGGAAACCACACGTGTTGCATTCATATAAAGTAAGGGAAGCTATTTTATAATTACTTATTAGAATAACTGGGACAAAGTTATCATACTTTGTCTTGGAGACTGCAATGGCTGGAAAGCCTTAAGCGGTCCAACTAGCTGTTCAGGAGTAACAGGCTAAGGACACCTCCCTTTGCATCCATCCCCAAGTAAAGACATCTCTTAGAAGTCAAAAATGCATTTATTGCGACAAATGGATTCGGAGCATTCAGTTAATGCATCTTATATTTCCTTTGCAAGTATTGAGGCCAGGAAAAAAAAATGTTTCTAAGCCTTCTCCCTTCACCATGAAAATCGAAACAGCCCCATGATTGTACGGCTCGTAATTCTAAGCAACGAGGCAAACCAGAGCCCTGAAATGCCACAATTAATAAAACTGATCTAGACAACACAACTGGAGATCGTCAACACTTGGGAATCTAAATGGCCTAGTTGGCAGCTTGAAAACCCCTGATAGATTTATAGTGTCATGAGATAGGTATATCCTTGCAAGTGTTAAAGCAGTAGTGTGATGTGCTAGGGACATAGGCGAGGTTTATAGATGGACATGATTTCTCTTAGTATATACTGCCTGTCCCTTCCTCCTGCCTCCCCCCGGGCCTAGTTTGCCTCCTTCATTCCTGTCCTAGTATCGTCTTCTCTTCAACCATTCCTTTCTTTGTAGATACTGTATTTTTTTCCCCCCTTACTCTCAAGTTGTATTTAGTTTTCAAAACTGCTGCTTTTGTTTCAGACCTGAAGATGACATTGTGTGGCAAAAATTTTTCCATGTGTACTAGTGGGTTTAAAACTGCCAATTATCAACATACAAATCTAGCTCAGTCCATATGCTATATAAATATTTAATTCTCTAAATCCTATATATGCAGGAAAATGAACTGTTTCACTTAGTAATGATGCTAGATTTGAAATGGAAATCCTTGTGGAGTTCTGTGATATGTTTCTATAATGAGCATGTCATAAACCCCATATAGGTTTGATACTAAATTTTCACTTTAGATCTCGTAAGAGCAGGCTTTGCAAGGGGTATTGCCCAAGATGCGTCGTATTACCAGTAAGATCATGATCAAAGCATGTTGTTAATAATAAACTGTAAAAAAACCCAAACCAAAACAAAAAAACCCCAAACCACAATGAAAATAGAAATTCTGAGCTTCTGATTACCAACTGGAAATAATGAAGAGTAATCTTATAATGAAGTTCTATCTGTAACTTACCTCTATGTCAGCAGTACACGTTAATTTGTTTCCATGGTTTTGCAGATAAGTTGCTTGTCTTGCTAAATAATCTGCTTTCATGCAGAAACTCATGTCTTCTGCTGAGTAAGTCTCTCTGCAGTCATTGAAGATGCTAAGAAAGATTAAAATGAAATGTTTGTTAATAAAACAACTAGATACTGTATACGTAGAATTGGCTAGATGGATGCTATATAAATAGAATTTCTTGATGATAAAATCTAGTATTTATAAATTAACTTAGCTTCATTAAAATTATATTTAGTGATGAATGAGAAATTAATCTTTCATGTATCATGTGCACATGCTTTTCCAATAAAATTCCTTTTTGTGTTCCACTAAAGTAGTTAATACCTTCTCCCACCCCTGCTGTTCTATCATGGAAACAATTTATTATGTTCTATAAAGAAAATTAGACATGTCCAGCTTTTAAAAATATTCTTTTAAATAGGAGCAAAGGACGGTCTTTCCAGTAATTTGTAACTAGTCAGTAATTTGAATTTTATGAGCGGGGAAAATCTATCTAGAAAATTTTATTTGTCATTTGATCGTACAATAGCAATTTTAGTGGTTTATAGCATCAAATAATTCTCATCGTAAACTGTTGCAGTTTATTAAGTCTCTGATATGTGCAGCTTAATAGACAGTTAACTGGCATTGTTGTGGAAGAGAACTAGTAAGAAGAGTTTGGGTTTTTTCATGTGTCTTAATTCTTTTGCCAAATCCCGAGTTCTGAAAATTCTGTATTCCTCACTAGAGCAATGCTTTCAGTATGTGAAGACCAAGGAAGGGGATAGATTCTCATGTCAAGTGGAAAGTGAGGTATTATATATTTAACATGCCTGTAAATGTATGTATGTACGTGTGTGCAGCTTACCTCAACAACATTTGTAACAATATCTGTTGTCTTTAAGGTAAAATATGTCTTTTTATTAGCGTAGGCATTTTTTATGCATTTAGCCTGAACAAATTTCTGGCAGGAAGGAGAGGAGATGAGAAAGGAGATGACTCTTTTCTTATTCATGAAATACACAGGCAAGGGGGAGAGAATAGGGAATGCTGAATTTAGGCTGTTGCTTTAGAGACTTTGTGACTTTCTGTCTCTAGTAGACCACTGAACTTATTTTCCTTCCTTTTTCATTAATTTGCATTATCTGTTAACAGTGTCCTATAAAATTGTATTTTTGTTGATACTTTTTTTCCCCCTCTGCCTACAATCCAAGATTTTTATTTTGGGGAAAACTCCTATTTTTTTATTAATGCTTTATTAATTTTTATTTTAATGTTGCTGAATTTCGGTAAGTGGTAACAATCCACAAAATAGTTTTTTCTCTGCCTCTAGTAAGTCAGACTTTGAAACAAAGTTGTCCCTTAACTTCAGGATAAAACATATAGACTTCAGTGCTTAAAGTGATCATCAATACAAGAATATTATGATTGCAAAAAAATTAGGAAAGGCTACAATCCTCAGAAATCCCAGTGATCATAAGGTCCTGCTTGCATAGCTAGAGTTACGTAAATGCATACTTACCTTGCTATGAACCTCAAGAGGAGAACTTATTTTGAAAGAGCTTGAGACTCTTTGAATAATTTTAGTACTGTGAGTTTCTACTCAAAAAACCTGTAGTACTTTTTAATTATTAATTTAATTACGCATACAGAAGAATTATGAATTAACAAACAGAATTTCTGCAAGATAATGGAAGATTTCCTTTTTCCAGTAGCATATTCATATGTATATCAACACTTGTGTTTTTAGCTACTGTTAAGTGTTTTCTCTGTAGAAGTTTAGCACAGTAAGAAACACAAACTTGCAAACATCATCTTAAGGAAAGTTCAGAAAGTCTGAAGATATCTATAAACATCTTCTAAAACTGCAAATATGGATCATTCTGGAGTCTCTTGAAGCTTGTCAAAATATCCCCGATGAACAAACTTGTTAGAGTGTAATATTTGTCTGTCAGTATTCTAAACTATCAAACGGCGATTCCAAAAGTTCTGAATGTCAAGAAAATGATAATGTTAAGAGGAATGTAATTCATTTAGATGAGCCACAAAACTGGTGATACATTAAAAAAATTAAAAAAATACAAACTATATAGAAAGAAATTAATTCCTCCATCACAAGAGCAGAATATATTCTTCAATGTAAAAAAAGGGGGGAGGAGAAAGAAAGTCACTATAAATAGAAAAAAATATTTTATAGCACGTTTATGCTGCTGATCTTTCAATTGGCGTGAAGTCCTGCAATCAGTATGTGTTTGGATATTTTGAAAACCAACTGGTTTTATTTTATGGAACTCTTTGAAAAATGTGGAAAACCAGATACTATTTCAGTTTTCTAGAATAATCATTCTTAATCATTTGCTTAGCAAAACAATTTTATTAAGCAATGAAGGATAACGAACCATAAAGTTTTAATTTGCCTTTTTTAATTGAGTTGTTAGTTAGTACCCCTCCACAGTTGGTAACTCCCGACTTGCTTTTTGTTGCTTCTGTATCCAAGACACTTTAAAGAACCTAATCTGTCTTAGTTATTCCAAAAGACACTTCCATGAATCAAATCTATAGGTGATTATGTTCTAACTGTGCTGGGGCTTCTGTGAGTGCATATTAATTATGTCAGTGGTTAATGATGAGGCAAGAAATATGTGAATGCCAGCAATGATGGTTTAGCGGAAAGAGAAGAAGTATCCTGTGTTCTCTGAAATTTTAAGTCCTGCCACCTCACTGAGGGTAGAAACTTACGGTCGCATTATCCTGTAAGAGCACTGGCAGGGGCTTTGTTTGATATTTTTGATGTATGAGCACTGTTGAGATCTTGTTATCCATAATAATAAATATCAAAGCATCTATTTCATCTAGCTGCAAACATTGTTCATAAATTTTATTTTACTGCTATCTAAAATTGTAAATTTTACTCCTAATTGAGAATTTAAGCTAAGACCTCTCAATTCCTGCTCTCATGAGCTTCACGGAGCTAAAAGCCCAGGTTATTGGGTCATGCAAACTGTTTGGTTGAATGGAAATGCCAAAACAAGGGGTAAATATACTTGAATTGTCTGTAAAATGTGTACAGTCTGGAATTGATTGTAGTATTCCCCTTGACTGCCGGGATGCAGGACTAAGCCCTCAAAGAGAGTTTATCCACTAAGAAACAAATTTGGATTTCCACTTACTGTATTTACTCCGAGTTTCTTTACTCAGCATAGACTCTGCCTTTTCTGTCTTGCATCATAAATCACTTTCCTCAAGAAATGGCTGGTGTAACAGGGGATGGATGATCGTGTTATCCTAATTTACTTATTTAAAATGGTACAGGTTAATTTAATAGAAAAGTATTCAGCAGCAATTTGCAGCATCTGAAATTCATTTAAATGCCTTTTGGTCTATTCAGAATAACCACGTGTTTAAACAACAACAAAAAAGGGAACAAAGGTGCATCTGTAAATGGTAGCGTGATCATGAACTAGTGAAATTTAAATAGTCAAGGATATGTAGTGTAGGGAAGCAATAGTTGGTGACTGTTGTCCAAAGGGAAAATCTGAGCTAGAATTTTTATGCACTAATATTTTTCTTTACCCAAAGCCAGTTCCTAATGGGAAAGACGCAGGGGATAGGAGAGGTTATATGAAGGAATTATTTGCAATTCCTCAGCCTCTAAAGACCTTTCACCCCTATCCAAACTTTCACGTAACTAAGGCAGCAGCAGATGACTAATTTACAACATCAGGTTATGGTGCCTAAGGGAACATATGCCAAGCATGAATTGATAAGACAGGCTGGTGAATTATGAGAGACAGACTGATTTATATGCCAGATCTCAACTTTTTTAATTGAAGGCATGCCTTCCTATCATTTAGATGTCAGTCACTTTAGATGGGCCTAGTGCAGGAGAATGTAGGGTTTAAACCTTAAAATTACATAGCTCATAAGTCTGTAGGGATTTTTGGTTCACATACATACAAATGTATACACATGTGGAGAAGATACTCGGACACTGTGTAAACATGTTGGCTTCGTAAAAGCCTCAGTAGCTAACCATGGTAATGGCTTTGGTGTAACCTTGATTTTGATTTTAAGCATGCAAGAAATAGCCTGAACTCCCTCTCTGTTTAAATGGTGACGGCTGCTCAGTGTTGTATTTTTAGATAGCTAATACAGAGGAGATACATGTTGAGGACATGCTGACTCACATGTCGTATTATTTAAAACCTGGAAACAAATGTAAGAAAATGCTAGGAAACAAATTTGCTTTCTTCATTTTAATAAAAACAGAAACTTAGACAGTGACATGTTCCCTTTTGTAAGGTAGAATATTCTTACAAATCACAGAAACGTATTGCTGCTATTAGTGAATGATCAGAGTATTAACTGATTTCCTGAGATGCTTTGTTATCAAGAGATTACTTTTCTGCTCAGTAAGCTTCATCTCCTTATTTTGGCGTGTCCTGTTTGCATTTCCTTGATAAATTTGAACACTCCCAGAGTCCAATCTCTCTCTTTTGCCCCTTCCCCCCCAAAGGAATCTCTATACAGCTTTAATAAGCAGTATATTGCCTTAAAATATTATTATTCCATAGAAGTAACTAATGTGATGGTCCTTGTGACAATTGGAAGGCTTACGTGCTGTTTGTTGTCACTGTAAAAGGGTGGCTGAAGATGCGAGATCCTGGTTGTGAACCAAACCACACGTGGCTTTTTCCCAGTAGGTTTCTGCATGTTCCTTGCCCTGTGTTCTGTGGCCTAACAGCTGGGTGAGCACTGTGAGTAGGGTACGGGAGGATGGGGGTCGCAGGACGGAACAGAGACTGAGCCTAACAGACTCAGTGAGGATCTATACCAAATTACAAGCTAAGCATATACAGAGTGAGATAAAGTTAGGTACTTGGTGCATGAGAGCACCACAGGACAAAACCCACTCCGCAGTGTCTATAGAAGCTTTCAGGCTACTATTTACATTCAACACTATGTCTGTCAGCCATTTGCCTCAGCAACTTTATCAACACAGCTGGAGTTCAGGTGGGAGGGTAATGCAATTGAAATCCACAAAACACAGTGGAAATGCAGGCATATTCTCTTAGTCACGCTTCATGTTTTCTTATTATGTAGATGTCCATAGCAACATGTCTTGTCAGTTTTATGGGATAATTTTAGGTAAGTGTCCTAGCCTTGTACAAGACTTTCCAGGTCCTTAAAAGTTTACATTACATTAAACCTTAAGTGGTTTTAGTGGTATGAGTGTTCTCTGCACTGTACTGGTGGTAGTCTAGTAAAGGAGGTTTGGAATCTGTATTAATGAAGTATACGTTACAGGAGCTGCTAGGAAGTTTCCTTAGTATTCATAAATCTGTTATAGAAAGTGATTTATAAGTGCAAAATTCGATTCAAACATTTACATTCCTTTAGCCACGAGGAAAGTGCTCACAATATTCATGCAATATAAGTCAAATCTCCTTCTTAGCTTCTTAAGGATTTTTTTCTTGCTATTGCTACTTCCCTTTTGTGGAAGGGAATTTGGTTGGGCTTTTTGTTCCAGAAGTGTAATGAACTATCTTAGTTAGTGCTTGTACCTGGCATGAATATAGAGGTAGGCTATATAGTTCTTCCTCAAGAATCTTTTAATAGGAAATAGCCCGGTAAGACTATTAAAAGCATAATGAAAACCTCATTCAGTTTCCTGTCAGTTTTCAGAGCTGTAAGTGGCTTATAATTTGCACAAGATTGGAATAGCATTGAAGAATTGCGGTAACTAAGTGAAACACTCATTGGTTTTGCAATTTTCTGATAGCATCCCTTGTAATTTCTTGTAATGCATTTGTAGCTAAGTACAATGACAAATGTCAAGGCTCATTGTACTAGTTCTACGCACATCAGCACTAGACTGGGAGGTGTAATGTCAGCTTCTATCTTGGGACAAGCTAGCATAACTGCTGGATGCTTTCCCATTGCTAGTTACATTATGGAAAGAATCATTGTTTTTTAGGTGGGGGAGGAGTGGAGAAAATAATTGCTTTCCAGATATTTTTTATTAGTTTCAGGTGTGTTTTTATTTTGTAGAAATTCCAACAATAAAAAGTAAGCCTGAGAGGCCCATTAAAAATTGAGTTTGACATTAGCAAATGAATTCTGGATATCCATTAGGTATTTCCCATGACAAACTATAGAGGGCTAGTGGTTATTAGATAAAGCAAAAACATATATACTTTTAAGCTAGCATTGTGTAGCTTGCTTCCTTGAATTATTTTGATGAATAGTCATGTGTAACAGTAGACTACAATAATATCCTCATAATAATGTGGTAACAAATGCTGATCTGCATTTGAAATAAATACAAATGAGAGATTCGGTGAAAATACAAACCAAATACATTTAGTAAATGCTTGAAAAAGTGATTACATACGATGCAGTTTATCTAAAGTAAATAAAAAGAAGTCTTGCTGTTGATCTCTGTTACTCTCCTGCAACACACTTTGCCTATTATATAAAGCTGAGGGAAGGTTAATGTGACTGTGAACAAAGATTAATGAACATGGATAATTGCTTGAAGCCGATTTTTCTCTGCTCTTGCAGTTGTGTTACTTGGATGGAAGCAACTATATTGATTTTAGTAGTTGCAAAAAAAAAAAGGAAAAAAATTCCCTTTCTTTTTTGTAAGCCTGTAATAACTTTAGGGTTAGATGTTTAGAGACTAGTCAAAGAGAGAAGCCTTAATTACAACATTTAGTAGATTCCGCCTGATTTGGTTAGTTAACACTCTTTTGAGTGACAAGTGACTGAAAAAAATACCTTCTGCAAATATTTACTTGTCAGAGTATCAACAATATTCATAGACCCTGAACTTGTCCTGCTGCTGTTGCTGTTTATTCTCCACTGGGCCTGTTTCATGCTGAATACTCATATAACCTACCTCCATTGTTTTCTACCATTTTTAGTACGTCGTTACTGAGAATGTCCTTATGTCATTCATTTTCGTTGCTCATATTGTCTCCCAATTTTATCCTAGTCATCCCCCTCTTAAGAACTATGTGAAGATTAGTAGGCTCAGATTTATAACTCATAAAATTAATAAATTAATTTTTATTTTGGTTTTGATAGACAGTTGAGTTGCCTCTGTGTGACATAATTCGTGTGATACGTAGTACAGTTTGTGTACATAGCTCATACGTGATATATTTACTGTAAGAAAATAATTTTACCTGTTAAATAGAAAAGCAAACAGTATTGCCATTTTCTCACCTAAGGTCTGGCTAGTAAAAATTACAGAAAATGCTATTTTATACGTACAATATATTAGGTATTATTCATCATCGTGAAAAACCAAGACTCTTAAGAAGAGAGAGAAACTTCTATGTGGAAAAAAGGAAGGAATTTTTATGTGACCTTTAGAAACATGTCAAATCTCACTCTGCGGCATTCTTGCTACTCGAGGAAAAAAACCTTATCATCTTAGTGATTCTTCTCCAAGGTATTGATTAAAAATAAAGCCCATTGCAATACTGTCTGGTCAGAATTTTTTTCTGATCTATACTTGAGAGTATAGTATGATGGGTTAGAGTGACTGGTTTCTGTTAGACCTATTCATACAGCTAAAGAGTATTAATTCTGAATTTCATGAAGAAAGAGTTTAATTTTTAGTTAGCTATACAATTCTTTCAATTCATTTGCCAACAAAACTACACCATGAGCTTTTTTTTTTTTTAATGATAAGAACTAGAAGGATTTTTTCTGATGCCTTTCTTCTAGGAAAGCTCTATTTTGGAGTATTTTGCTTGTGAGCAAAATGCTTCTGTAACAATGGATTAATTTTCTATACAGGAGAATGAATGTAGCTTCTGAACTAGACAGGTTGCATGTAATTGCATGTAATTTCATATTTTTATTCTTTTTAAAACTACTTAAAATATTTTTAAAATTTGCAATATATTGTTGTGTGCCTCATGCAAATACAGGGTTATACAAGTTATGTCTAAAAAATATTGTGATGCATCTGGATTGTTTTTAAACTCAAAAGCATAGTACAGAAGGGAACGTGGCACAAGTTTAGAAGTCACGTTGTGAATTTTGCAAAGCGTGCTGAAGCATGTCATGATTTGAGAAATGTTCATTTAAACCACAGTTCTCTTTTAACCTCTGAAACATGTTGGTATAGGCCTTCATCAGTCAGGGTCATTTTGCAGAATGGTGCCTATTTTTTCAATACAAGGACAAAGCAAAAGGTATGTGTTTAGGTAATATTAGACGCATGTAAAAAGAATCATTGGAAAAAACTTGTATTTAAATTTTCTAGGTAATATAAAAAACTGAAGCTGACATCAAGTTGCAGAAAGGAAAACAGAAATTGAAACAAAGCCATTAATAATGTCATCATATATGAATCTCACTAGCTAGTAACATTATAGCTGCTTCAGCTGATTCTTGGTGAAACAATGCTTATCTTAATCAGAGTTGATGTCAATAGAGCATGCATGTTTCTTGAATGACATTTGCAATGAGTAGATTTTAAATTTAAAAATAAAATACAAATGAATTGCTAGTTCTTTGTTTCAACCACAATCTGTATGGTGGTATAATTAAATTAATCCATTTAATATTTTGGTAAGCCAGTACTCCAGTGTGAGGAAAAATGTTGTTGCTGGTTAAGAAGTCATTGGACTTCAGTTTGGGTTTCAAAACAATTATGTGTTGTTGACAGAAGTGCCTAGGACTGTGCAAATATGACTGGACACACCTGCAATATTTGGTCTTTGAAGATCCCATAGAGACTTTGACAGTACTACACTAGAACCGGAGCTTTTGGCTTAATTGCTGAGATTGCTGCCCTGTCAACCAGGCCCTGCAGGAGGTACATGTCACAGCCCAGGTGCTCTGTGGGTTTTCAAAAATAATTTGGTGAAGAGTCCCAACACTCTCCCTCCGTATGCTTGGTGCCAGAAGTTCTCCTCTCGCCACAGTGAAACGGGCACAGCAGCAACTTTAAGCCTCTCACTACTTGCCCTGTGTGTTTTGTCAAATGAAAAGTTAGATAAGCCACAAACTCTGTACAGTTTTATGTCTGTTGTGTTTCCAAGGGTGCTAGCTCTGTTACTGATGATTGTGCTCTGGATTGAGGTGATTTTTCATTTCCTGCTGATCTGATTTGCACTTCAGTAAGTACAATGGCTGATTTAAATGTGAAGACCATGTGGACAGCAGGAAAGGCAGCAAGTGATGCCAGGGCAAGGAACAGGGGAGATGAAATAAACAGAGGGGAGGTTGTTGATAGATAGTTCCCGTCTCAGTCAGACAGTAAAGTAGTTGTGGAAGTTGGGGATCAGAGAAAACATGCTGAGTGATGACAAACTGCCTCCTTGGCCAGCTTTCTTAGGTCAAAACTGCAGTGCTTCTTAAAAAAAGCTTCAATCCTTTGTTTACATAGCATATGGAGTTTTTATTTATTAGCATTGAACCTTGCTTTATCTAACCTTACTGAAAACAACTGATCCAGAAATGATATGGCTTTTTACTACTTCAGTAGTGTTGCCTCGTGTTACACGTTCCTTGGGACTCCTTTTTTCAACGTATGAAAAAGGAAAGTGTGAGTTACTGTTAACTAAACTTTGATACATGTTCCATAGTATTGTAGAGTTTAAATATTTCTTTTTTATTAAATAATTTGGTGCAGTGTTAGAGTTTGATAATGTAATCGGCTTTTAGTAATTTTTTTTTTCCTGCTCAGTGATTCACATGGCATGAAATTTTTTCATTAAACCACTCTGAGGGTCACCAAGTAGAGAATAGAAAGGACCCCAGATACCTCTTCAGCATAATCAGTTCACTTCAACTTGGCTGCTGGCCATAGTTTTACTATGTAGATTGTTTAAATGGACCACTAGATTTTTTTATCATCTATTGTTTTAGAAAATTAATAAAACAGGAACAAATATTTAGTGGATGCATGGGGCATAATTCTTTAAGATGATGCTACTCTAGTTTCGTCATGAATTTGAGGGAGTGTGCAGTAATAGTAAGGTTGCATAAATTAAGCATTTTAGACTTCTATAGCATGCATATAATAAATTTTGCATGCTCACTAGTTTTGGTAATATCAGTATGGCATAATACAGTCCACAGGGGTGATCATAAGTCCCAATTGGAGAGGGAGGGAGGCTGGTCAAGCATCTGTCTGATTGCTGCTATGGAATATGCTGCAAAGGCTTGGCAGTACTAGTGCAGGTGCTAAAGTCCGTAGGCTTATTTAGTCTAATTAATTAGAATTTTTAAAGAGCTGTGGTATGAGGGTATGTTTGCAGATTCTCTGGTCTTCCATTTTATTTCTGACTACAGCTGCTGTTTGCAACCACAAAGATACTGGCAAAGTACAGTTTTACACTTCTTTCCTACTTTGGATCCTGTGACTTAAATATGGGCTTAAATTTTTGGTTTGGGCTTTTAGGAGCTGGCTGGAAAGCTATTCAGTAAAACGAATGAGAAGCTTTAATCTAGTTGACTGAATATCAGCCCACTAATGAACTACTCTTGTGAAATATGTATAGCCATTACTTTGGTGTCTAAATTATCCTCACTTCCAAGTCTTATTTAAATTCTTAATAACCTTTATTAGATAGTGGAGAAAAAATTCCACCCGGAAGCCTTCAACCTCCATCAAAACTGATAGAATACACTAATAAAATCATGTGCCATATTAAAAGCAAGAATTATAATGTAGTATAATATTGCCTAAGCTAATGGAATAAATTAATTAATAGAGTTTTTGATAATTAATTAGTAGGAAAAATAATCTGAAAGATGATTTTAAAATTTTTTTATTGGCTGTAGTTTTCTTCATCAGTATGTACCTAGAGAAATACTAAGCGGCCATTGAAATTCCCGGAGGAGTGTTTGCTTCAAGGTGAATCAGGAATGCTGCCATAACTCAGGAGACAACTTCTGGCATAAGATGAAAGTCAGATCAGCTCAAGTTTAGGTCAAAATTTAGAGGCCTCTTCAGAGTGTTTATGCTTGTATCTATTGTCCAGATAACTTAGTGGAAGAAATTCCTCCCTGTGGCAGGTCATGAATCTAATTACCTTAGAAACAGAGCTCGACTGAAAATTACCATGTAATGTGTGCCATTTATGGCTTTTTCTTTTAAATTGTGTCTACTGGACGAACAACATAAACCATACGGTCTTAAACACCCATAACTAACCAGATCATATTTTTACTATAGAAGATAGATCCCAGCAAACTTCTCCTTCAGAGTATCTATCTGAAAGAGGCACTGTGCATAGATTCTCTAGATAGTTTTCTACATAGATAGTTTCAAATCCTACGATTGAAAGAAAACAAAGTCTTTCTTAGAAAATGGGGGGAGAATTCTGGTTTTAAGAAATTAATGTGAGAAGTAAAGGTTATTAAATAGTTTATTTTTCATAATGCATTCACTCTTTTATGTGGCATCTTGTTTAGACCTCTACTGACTTTTCAGGTCTTTAATTCTGACCTCTGAGATCTCTGTTTACTGACATCGTAGCCATCCAGCAAAGTAACCTCTTAGTCATCCGTTTTATAGTTCCTCAGTTGCTCAATACCCACAGCATTTAAAGCATATGCAAGTATGAGATTCAAAATTGGAGATTTGATGTGCAGGAGTGCGAGTTAATCTCCTCTTTGGAGGAAGGAGGTTATAGGCAGAGGAAAAGAGGCAGCTTCCACAGCTGAGGAGTTTTGAGCCTTTCTGAAAACACATCTCTACTTCCTGCGCTGCAGGGAGAAATGGGAAATTATAGCTCATATCTGTGTGAGGTGGGCTTCTTTTTGTGGGCTGTCTTCAACCTGCTCCTTTGTCTTTGTTACAGTGGAATCAGACTGTTAATGTTAAAATTTTAGTGGAGTTCTAGGATAGAGTGTGTTTGTGTTGCAAACATGATTACTTTGTAGCTGTACGCTATGTAACCAGATGCATGGGTTTCCTTTGGGAGTTGTCACAAGTAGGTGACATACTGATTTAGAAAGTGTATTTCTTATTAGCACAAAGGAGCATAGTGCTTTGAAAGGTTAAAACAGTGAAGTCTGTATACATCACATCTGACCAAAATCTCAGACAGGATTGGGGAAGGGGGGGCTAACAAGCATAAGACTGAAGATAAACCTTTAAATTCAATGATAACCATAGTTTTTAAGTATTGAGGATTTTCTTTATCTTGAAGCTATTGACTTGCCTTGGTTCTTTCATGTAAAAGCTATCCAGAGTTGAATTAACTCTTCATTATCCTTCAGCAAACAATGAAAAAGTCGAGACATGTTAAATCATACAATTATAGAAACATCTCCTGTGTTCTTCAAAAGGAAGTAAGTCTCTATAGTGTGTCTAACTTGTGTTTATTTTCCCCTGGTTTTCTCTGTTTCTGTCTATGTGCCTTAAAATATTAGTCAAGCATAAAAGGTTTTATTTGAAAATTCTGAAAGATGCCTAAATGGAACTGGTATTCACTGAGTAGCATGAACACAGCAAGCCTTGCTGTTGCAGTGCTGGTGGAGCTATGCTCTTGGGAAATATATTTGTTGTAGAGCAGCTGTGTTGCAGGCTAAGGATGCTAGATCTCTGTAGATGCTGAAGGTCATAGCATTTTTTGTAAAAACGCTGGGATTTGGATTTCATGAGCGAAGAATGTTGGGCTGCAGTTCGCACCTCCTTCCATTGTGAAATGCTCTGGTAAACGATCCAGTTGTGAAATTTACGGGGGCTCTGGTTTGCTTTACTATGAAGAACAATTCAGTAGTGTACCATCCCTGAGACAGGGTGATCTGCAGGTTCTGTAGATTAAACATCCATGTTTCTCTCAAGAGAAATCTGATAAGACTGCTTTCTCCAGGGTTCAGCAAGTGGCAAATAATCACATAGGTTCAAAACCTATGCAGAGCTTAAAATAATTTTTATGCATGCTGTTGAACTTTACACACATTAATGAAATTGCTGTTCATAGGGGTTGTGTTTATCAAGTTATTTGGTTGATTAAAAATAGTATTAAAAAGGAGGAATTCTTTTTTTTAAATTCCTCGCTGAAAATGAAAAATGGCATTTTGAAGTTACTGGAATCTCTTTTTGGTATCAGACATCTTTATAAAGTCTGTGGTGTAACCTTTCATATTATACAAACCCTATTTGCAGGTTTGGAAAGTGCATAAAAACAACACTTGTGCCCTCTGCTGGATCTGTTTTTTAATTAGCTGTCCTGTTTTGTGTTTTTTTTTTTTTTTAAAATGCTTGAAGAAGAGGAATTGAAGTATCATGACATAGTACAAGAGATTAATTAAACCTGCTTAATTTTAATTCGAAAACAAATACTGTAGTCATTTATAGTATCAGAATCTTCGAAAAACAGATATATTGAAGGGCTTTTATATTGATTTTTTTTTTGTGCCTTTAATCAGCAATTTGCCTATTATTGGGAGGGGGGAGCTCATTAAATGTGGCGTGAATTGCTTAGAAGGCTAAACTTCTAGTAGGAAAAGTAGGAGCAAATTCCAGTCGGGTAATGTCCAAGCTGATTTTACCTTTGTGGAAGTAGATCTGTCTAATTTTGTTAGTTGAGCACTGTGGCAGTTGTATCTTTTGTAGTATATTATAAATTTCTTGTCATATTTTTCTTAGATTTCCTTATGGTGGCTGTACTTAATCATTGAAAAAGTGTATGCTATTGTGTTAATGTCTCTATTCTGGAGATACGATGCAATAAAAATGAAGATACCTAATTTTACTTACGAGTGAGGAAGAAATACCACGTCTAAGATTTAGAACAAATTAGGCCAAGCAGAAATCCACTGGGGTTTGAATTACAGCCTATTTACTTTATTCTTTTTTCTTTTGAAAAGGACAAAAGTCACTTTCCTAAGGCTTAACTACTGTTCCTTAACATGTACGTGATATTTCTTATTTTTTATTTTAAAGAATTCTTTATTACTGCTTTAAAATGTGTCTGTATTTACAGATTATCTAATATGTGTGCATATATATGAGTATGCGTGTATTCTTATTTCCCCCAGCCCCTCAGTATCCTTGGTAAGATACTCATTTAGAAGTACTCAGAAAAATTTGCATTGACAATTTGTATGCCTTTTTAATGTCAGTGAGTTACTCTTCAATTACTTTTCAGTAATTCAAAACAGCATTCAAAATTGATTGCATATGTTGTAATCATACAGGTAGATATTTTAAGACAGGATATAACACTAAGAATAAGCTTTGTTAATTTGAAGGGAAATATAAATAGATATATGTCATCATATATCATGTCATCATTAATTAGGACACGTACATAAAGTGGTAGGATATAAGCAGACTAAAAGCACAGGTAAAGCAGCTGTACTTTTCAAACTATACTTTAATAAAAGGAGTGTTTGGTTTTTTTCTATAGAGCTGTTCAAGTTTAAGTATTTACTCTTTTGTGAAGTAAATTACTGCATTTTTTTTTTTATTTCTGGTTTCTGTTTTTCCTAAGTTAGTATAAAATGTTCTAAACACATGAAAAAAATCTGAGAAGTCATGTACCATGTGGTCTTGCCAGTTGGTCTGTCAGGTCTCTTCACGACACTTAAAACTATCCAGTTACTGTTCACTGCTTTTGCATTATTTCGGTAGTCTGTGTCCAAGGGGATATTCCAGCCCTTTTCAGGGAAGGGGAGGAAAAAAAAAAGAAGTTGAGACCTCTGTCTAAGTATACTTATTTGCACAAGGTTCATTTAACATGGTAACATTTGGTGCAAGAGGCAGCTTACAAGGATATACACGTGTGAAAAACCTTGGTAAGTATTGCTCACTAACTTCAGCATAGAAAACCACAATAATTTTGGGCAGGTTTTGCAAAAGAAGTCCTGTACCACAGTTGTAGCCCAGTGTCATCCCATGCTCACATGCAAGGTAATAGTCATTGCATGTGTCCTTTCATCGTGTGACAAGATTTTATTTATTTTTATTGGTTTTACTCATGTAATTTGCCCATAGCAGTGCTTCTAAATACAGTGTAAGCTTCATGTGACACCACGCATCTAACTTAACTATGGCCTGCCACTCAGCATAACTATATACCTTCTTTAGACAAAGAAAATCTTAGTAGTAATGAGGAAAGCGGTAGTACAGGTAGCAAAGAAGTCGGTACAGCAAATGCAGTTGTACTCAAGGCACACTGTTGTGGATTGCACGTTACTAAAGCACACTTTATCTTCAGAGCAATAATGCATTTACTTGTGCGTTAGAATCATAGAATCATTGAGGTTGGAAAAGACCTCCAAGATCGAGTCCAACTGTCGACCCAACACCACCACCCACTAAACCATGTCCCTAAGTGCCTCATCTACTCATCTTTTAAATACCTCCAGGGATGGGGACTCAACCACTTCCCTGGGCAGCCTGGTCCAATGTTTAACCACCCTTCAGGAAAGAAATTTTTCCTCATGTCCAATCTAAACCTCCCCTGGCGCAACTTGAGGCCATTTCCTCTTGTCCTATCGCTTGTTACTTGGGAGAAGAGACCGACCCCCACCTCGCTACAACTTCCTTTCAGGTAGTTGTAGAGAGCGATGAGGTCTCCCTTCAGCCTCCTTTTCTCCAGGCTGAACAACCCCAGTTCCCTCAGCCGCTCCTCATAAGACTTGTTCTCCAGACCCCTCACCAGCTTCGTTGCCCTTCTCTGGACACGCTCCAGCACCTCGACGTCCTTCTTGTAGTGAGGAGCCCAAAACTGAACACAGTATTCGAGCCTGTGCGGCCTCACCAGTGCCAAGTACAGGGGCACAATCGCTTCCCTACTCCTGCTGGCCACACTATTTCTGATACAGGCCAGGATGCCATTGGCCTTCTTGGCTGCCTGGGCACACTGCCGGCTCATGTTCAGCCGGCTGTCGACCAACACCCCCAGGTCCTTTTCCGACAGGCAGCTTTCCAGCGTTGTTGTAAAAGGTCTCAATTTTAACAACGTTTTTCAGTTTACTTTTCCTGAAATGGAAAATTGTCTTAAAGCCTGATAGAATAAGCACATCTCAACGATTTCTATTGTTATATTTTTAAATGGTTGAAATAACCATGTATATAGCTTTTCTTTATCAAAAGCGTCCAATGTATCAGTGAAACAAACATACTTTAAGAAAACCATCAGAAATTCAGTCAGTTAAAGTAATGGGTTTTACGTGATTTTTATAGTGGGATTAGTATGGCAAAAGGAAGTATAAATTTAAATTGCATCTGCTGGGTGTGCAGAGACAGACAGAGGTGACGGTGGCAGCTTGGCCTTGGCAAAAACAGACAAATGCCCACCGAGCCGCTTGCTTGCTCCATCCCAGTGCGGGTCCTCCCTTGGCTGCTGTGTGGGCCTCTGCTCTGGGGCCTGGGGCACCTCCTCCCACCTTGGTGTCCCCTCTGCTGGTTCTCGCTCTCTTTATTCTCTCCTCCTCTCTCCGTCCAGTGGTTTTTGCCCTTTCTTAAACATGTTTTCCCAGAGGCGCCACCAGCCTTGCTGAGGGGCTCAGCTGTGCCCTGTGCTGGAACCGGCTGTGTCTGGCACAGGGCAGCCCTGCCCGCTCCTCACAGAGGCCCCCGCAGCCCCGCTGCCAGTGCCTGGGCACGGGCACCCAGTACAGTGATGTACAGTAAAACTCGATAGTGTTCTTCAATTCTTTTTTCTCTAAAACCTCTAAAATTCTTCATTCTTTGGATTCTCTTTAGTTATTACATGCAAACATATAAAAAAGGAAATGAATGTAAATGAAATGTGGTCAGTCTTAACAAACAGTGGGGCGAAAATTGTTCGATAAAGCAAGTAGCAATTTGGGGGAGCACTACTGATTTATACGTATGGGTTACACCTTTAGGGCTCGACTTTGAACACTTGCATTTTTCAGTGATGCGAAGCGCACTTGTGAATTCCCAGTACTTGTGAAAACTGCGTGTGTGTGTGTGTACCCGCTTTTTTTTTTTTTTAAAACAGCAGGCCAACTTAATAAACTCCATTGGTAATCACGGTTTAATTCTTACATGTACTCTGTGCTGCTCTGTTTTATTGCTGAAGTTATTTTATGAGAAATCCATACCTGTTCTCCTTTTGCTAGTGGTTTAATCTGGGGGAGTTCTCCCTCCCCCTCCAGCTATCTGTACTGCAGACTCAGCCAGGGAGCTGATTCCTCACTAGCAATAAAAGTTCAACACATCAAATTATCTTCCCATTTATTACTGTGCCACCTCATCAAAAGGCTACTGCAGGAAAATTTGTGAGAAGTGATATATCCTGCAGATATAACTAAGCCAAGACATAACCAAGGGTCTCTTAAAATACAAAATGTTACTCTCAGCTGGGTCTCTTCTGTTCTCTCTTTTGTCCTATTGCTCACCTTCCCCCCCAAAATTGTCCTTAATTTTCTTTTTCCCCTGAGCCTTTCTGTCACTCTCTTCCTCTATACCCCATTCATCCCTCCTTTAGTAAGTCCAGAACCAGCACCTACAAGTAGTTCCCCAGTTTGATCAGACCTGAAAAATGCACCTTCCCCATCTTGCTTTCTTGATCATCTTTTTTGCAAAAAAAGGTCTTTTATTAAATTAAGTAGGGAAGCCTTGGCTACTGCCTTAACTTGGGCAGTGCTGTAAATCACAAGCTCTGTATAGAGCTGTCCAATAAAGATGCGCTTTTTTTCAGCGGTCTGTGGCTTGTGGGCACAGACTGGCTAGGAACTGATGGAAATGCATGTTTGGTAGTATATGTTTCTTGAATCCGATTTTTCTGAGAAGTACTGAACCACGCATGCATAGCTGGACCGTGCTACATTTGTACACCCAGCTACAGACTGTGGAAGTGGGAGGAAGCAGATGTAGTTTGAAAACCTGTAGAAATTTGATGTCCTGTGAGTTCCTTAAGGCATGATGAAGAAACGTAGCTGTGTCGCAGAGATGAGAGATGTAATGAAATGCTGCCTCGTAGATTCAGGCTCACTGAATTTTGTGCATTAGTGGAGCTCTTTTGTCTCACAGAAATAGGTTACTTTTGCTCAGCTTGTTGGAGATACGTTGGCTCTATGAAAAAGAAGCTGAGCTTGAAATCAGATCCTTTGGTTGTCCTTGGGGCATGGGGTAATAGAAGTTACCGAGCTTGTCCTGGAATGCAGTTTCAGGAAAACTGCTCTCTGTAGTCTTGTCACTGTCCATTTGATTCATCAGCCATAGCCTTTGATGTAAATACCTATCCTAATATACTCAAAGATACAGAACAGCACTGAAATATAAAATGGAACTAGCGAGGCAAACACTTCCAAAAAATTTATGTTTTCCTTAGGATTTCTTCTTGAGCATCCCAGTCAATGAACTTTGTCTACATAGTGGTTGTGTGTGCTTTAATTTCAGTATTAAAGCTATCTTAGAAAAATCACTGTCATTAAAAAACTTTTGCAGTTACATATGGGTAATATATATTTTTTTTTTATGTGTTTGGAGAACAGGTTTGGGTAGTTTTTCACCAGATTTTTTTTTTCTTATTAGGAATTGTAATTTTTTTTTTTTAATAATTATTATTTTTTTTAACCACGAGTTATTCATACTTGAAACTGGTGAGGCAGGAAACAAATTTCATGAAATGTACAGAATACTGAGCCACTGGTACAGTTTTAACCGTTGGTAAATGGGGATGTCATAACTATTTTGAGAAGTTAAACATTTAAATGAAGATTTACATTGATGTCTAGTTTTTAGGATGGAACCGCCTGTCTTTAAATCTACTGTTAATAGAAATTGCAGTGGATAACATAATGGCCTTAACTGGAGCCAGAATTGCAGCCTGCTGTTGCTTTGACTTGTAAGACTCCTGGATGTGTTCCTCTGTTACCCTTGGCTAGAAGTCTGCCCTCTTCTTCCACTTCGTGTCATAATCTTTCCTAATGCTTACTTTTTAATAAGGCAAGGTTAGTTGGAATAAGTCATACATTTATACTAATTTGAGATGTATTTTTAAAAGTATAAAGGGTTTTGTTTTCAGCTTTGTAAAGATTTATCATAACGTATTGTATGCTGTTAAAATTTGTAGCAAATGTTATATATGTGCCCTAAAATATTTCTAGTTTAAGTCTGAAAATGTAAGCAACGGAGTAAATCCTGTCTGGTTTGTTCATGTTTTTTTGCCTCATTTTGCTTTTACGGAAGTAGGCAATTAAAACGTGTGTATGTATTACGTTAGAGTAAAAATAGGATTTACATATGGTGTTTTGTCATCATTCATCCTTTAAACCATATTCCTGCTTATCAATTGGTTTTATGATTTTGATTTCAGGTTATCTCTATTTATGCTGCTGTGTGCCTGACATACAAAGCAGCCTGAATTCATGCTGCCCTGGCATTGTGACAACACACTTGATAAAAATTTAAGAGATAACACAAGTAGCGTTTCTAAATAATCTCAATTTTTCTGTTTCTGTGTAGATACATTTAAATATTTATTGGAAGAGGTAGATTGTATACCTTCTAGCTAAATGTTGTATATGTGGCATATTGCTTATGGCATTTATTGCAAGCTGTTCAGCAGATCAATATGTTAGAAATAAAAATGGAAATTGCACATATTATGTCATGCTCATGGAGCCTTTTATCTTGGATTAAATTTGGATCTACTGTATGACGTAACAGTGTAATATACAGTACTGTGGCCCCTTACCAATGTAACTTCTGTTTATTGATTAACTTTCTTGTAGTGAACAGTAGGTAATCCATAGAAGTCAAGGAAAAATAATTGTTAACTGTTTGTCGTAATTTTCTTGTGTTCTCTTGCTTTAGGGAAGACACATGAGAAAACAGTTGAGCATATATTTAAAGTGTAGATTCTACAGACATGGTATTTCTGTGTTTGTGTTGATGTGTACAGACTTCTTGATATGTGCAGGACATGAAGCGATGACTTGTATAATAGATTTAATTGATATTGAACAAAAATTTGCTGCTGGAAAATGGAAGAGTTCAGGCCATTTGGAGCTTAATAATGACTGCTGTTCTAGCATTGATTTATCTGCAGTGACCTTTTACAGTATGGTTCAGGAGGGAAGAAGCTTCAAGTTATTTTTGTTTCCCCTAGAAAATGTTTGAAACACCAGAGAAGCATTTATGAGATGAAGTTAAGCTTGTTTCTGAGTTTCTCTTGAAAACCACTGTCCTCAAAATATGTTTCTGTTTTTCTGCAAAAAATGATTAATTCAAATATAATCCTGATCTTTTAGAGACCGAATAACTTCCACATGTATTTGGTTACCGGTAGGGTACAACATAATGAATGACAGAAACAATATAATGAAGTGTATCTTTCAGTAACATTTTGGAAATTATCTGGTAAAAGCTGTAAATTAAAACCCAAGCCTAGGGCTCTTTTCTTGATGCATACGAGTACAAAATTAGTTATGTCTGTTAGGAAACAGCAAAAATCAACATGTAAAGTGAGCTGTTGGCTTTTTTGTTGAATGGCAGATCGTGTTTTGGTTTTTCAACAATTGTGCTATATTTATTTCTTTCAATGAACTTCTGTCATACTGTTTGGTTTTGCAGTATAAGCTCGAGGAATCACAGCAGCTCCTTACATACATTGTATGTTTGAATATACTTACGCAGAGTATGAGACAATGATTTAAAATCACTGCATTTGGGACTGTCATGGCCTTGGGGCACATACTGACTGTCAGTTCAACTAGTTTTGAAATGAAAATAAAAATTTGAATGGTCCTTTTAGATCCTAGGTTACAGAGGAGACATCTCCTTACAATTAACCATTTTTAAATTATTTTCCTACTCAATCAGTGAGTCAGAATTTCATAGTTTCTCTGTTTACTGTCCTCTTTGCCCTATTACATTCATGCAAATACATATAGAAGTAAATCACTAAATCCATCAATAAACCCATTTGTTACAATAACTTCACTTCATGCTAAGGTAGTAGGGATTTATGTAGGGTCATATTGAAAATATTTTCCTTTGCCTTACAGTTAGGTAAATTAGGTAAATTCCTTGGTGAGAGTACTTGCATACCAGTGAAAGTAAGATACTCAAAATGTGTCTTATTCCATGTCTGCCATTACCTTCAGGACTTTCAGATTAAGCCCTTTGGGTTTTGTTATACTAAATAGGAGGAAGCCTGTTCCAAGATCCAGGCACTCTTGACCAGCTCTTGAAATGTATTTTATAGTACATTTAAGAGGTTTGCAAAGTTGCCCAAATTTTGGAATAAACCAACTGCAAGATTATAATTCTCAGACCAAATTATCTTAGCAGTAGCATGAAGACAATAAAGTGCTGTAGACCTCACTAGTCCCCAAACCAATAGTTTTCATCTTAGTTGGTCTGAAATTTCAGGTAGGTAGCTAGGCTGAAAAATTAATGGAAATGTGTTTTGCAGTTTGTCAGAGCTAGTACAAGAATTAGGAAATTCCTTTAACTTAGTCATGTGTTTGCACAGGATCACGGTCATGAGCAACTCCATGACCTCTTTTCATGTGTACTGTTAAGATAATTTTATAGTGGAGAGAGATAACAAGGAGATTTTCAAAGTGATAGTCTTCTCATGCACTGAAAGCTGTGACCTATTTCGTAACATTAATTAACAAGGAATAAGTACAAAACAATGCCCATTTAATGGAAAGGACAATTTAAACTTTAATAGAAAGGAATCACTTGCAAAGTAATAATGAGTAAGAAACATAGTACAACATTTCACATACTGTACCTTATTTCACATCCAGCTGGCCTATCAATTATAACCTGTACTCTACAGATGGTGCAATACATCAGAATTAAGTCAGTCAGTTAGTTTGTTCCCAATTAAGTGCTAATACTCCCAGTGGAGAATATTACCCTGAGTCTGAGTTAAGTGCCTGTCTTCTAATATCCCTTTATGGTCTTATTTTGTCATTTTAAAGAGATGCCCTGTCGTGTAGGCCAGAATTTATTCTGGCTTCTTCTTCCAAGTGCTACCTGCGTTGCTGTCGTGGTTTAACCCCAGTCGGCAATGAAGTACCACACAGCCGCTCGCTCAGCCTCCCCCCACCCCCGGTGGGATGGGGAAGAGAATTGGAAGAGGAAAAGTAAGAAAACCCGTGGGTTGAGATAAGAACAGTTTAATACTTAAAATAATAATAATAGTAAATTGTAATGAAAGTAAAATGACGAGAGAGAGGGGAACAAAACCCAAGTGATGCAACCGCTCACTGCCCGCTGACTGATGCCCAGCCAGTACCTGAGCAGCGGTCGCTGCCCTCTGGCCAACTTCCCCCAGCTTATATACTGAGCATGACGTCCCATGGTACGGAATATCCCTTTGGCCAGTTTGGGTCAGCTGTCCTGGCTGTGCCCCCTCCCAGCTTCTTGCGTACCTCCTCACTGGCAGAGTATGGGAAGCTGAAAAGTCCTTGACTTAGTATAAACACTGCTTAGCACCAACTAAAACATCAGTGTGTTATCACATTATTCTCATGCTAAATCCAAAACACAGCACTGTGGCAGCTACTAGGAAGAAAATTAACTCTATCCCAGCTGAAACCAGGACAGTTGCACTCCCTGTTTTTATTTGGAAGTTAGATTTGGTATTTCAGGGTGCTGGGAGTAGAGGTATCATGCAAAATAATCTTAAGATAAGTAAGGTGGCACTACCATGCAATGTATGACTGTACACTATATATTTAGGTGCATACATGTACTTGCCATTATAAAATCTGAATGCTCGATAAGATAGTACAATTTCAGCAAGAAACTAGCATTATAATGTTCAACCACTCCTTCCATGGATTAGAAGCTTAATGAACTTGTCTCCTGAGGCTTTACTAGCATTACAGGGCTTGCTTTTTTCAGTGACTCACTAGACAGGTTACTTGAGCTTGTATTTTACTTGCTCCATCTATCCTCTTTTACTTGCCGTTACAAGCCATTTCAGGGTTGCCACTGATAAATTGATACCAATTCCATTACACTTCTTTCCACTTTTAGGTCTTAGTCTTTGCCCAGTTAAAGGCTGGTTAATTTTCTGACACCTTTCTTCTTTTGCATCTAAATCTCAAGCTGATCATGGATTTGGTCACTTGATCTAATGGATTTGCTGTCTTCCCCTGTTAGTCTTTAAGGTGACCCTTCATTGGGAGGAAACCCTTTGACAGAATTTGTTTTCTGAAGTCACTCCAGAGATTCCAGGCAATTATATGAGCTTCTGAATATCTTTATTTAGAAGTTTAAAAGGCAGTTCTTCCAGTACTGCTTAAATTACCCTTGTGGATTTGTTGCCACGCTATGGGAAATCTCCATTATAGCGTATTCACTGAATCACAGTTATTTCAGCAGTGTCTTAGTTATGCAGAGATGTGTAAAAAAAGTTACCAGTTTCAAAGCGTCTGTTCTGAGCCCTTTCTTGGCAGCCTGCTTTATAATTTTAATGACAACAAGATGGAAAAATTGCCGTGTATAGTTGTTGGCAAAAGCATCTTTTTGGTACTTTTAGTGCCACCAGGAATTAAAGTTTGGTCATTTACTTGAATTTACTGAGGATTATTTAAATGTAATTAACTTTCTTACATAAGGAAACATCAAAAATACGTATTTTTGTGGATGCGAAATATGAAATACTGTTTGGGAAGGAAAGTTTGTATGTATTGAGGGAAAATCATCATGTAGTTTTAGTCCCAGTATTAAAGAGTGATAAAGTATTCTGTGGTAAGTACTAAAATTTATAATGGATCATAATGGATATGGATTCATATGGATCATAATTCAAGTTTTATTAGACAATTGCAGCTTTTCTTTTCAACACAATTTTGTGTGTCCCACAACTTCATCCCTGTTAAACTTAAGGGGCATTTTTTTTGTTTGGGTTTGGTTGGGGTTTTTTTGTTGTGGGGTGGGTGTTTTGGTTTTTTTTTTTTGTTACTGTTTTGATTTGATGGCTTAACATTACTGAAACATACTGTGGTCATGAAAATAGATGCATTGATTTTATTTGCATCAAAATGAAATAATATCCTCATTTTGAATTTTCTTAATATTTTTAAAATAAAATCAAATAATTATACATTGCATAGATATTAAAATTTTTATCTGGCACCGTTTTTACTTTGCTTAGACTTTGTATTTTGTTGGGGCTTTTATTTTTTCTTTGCCCTCCCCTCCCCCCCAACTAAATAGTGTTATGGCCAACAGCCCAACTATAATGGACTCCTATTATCTTCTCCATAATTTGTATTTCAGATGTGCTGCGTGTCTTTCCAGCATACAGTAATTGAAGTTGCTCCTGACCTAGGGTTTCAAAAGAGAGCTCATATTCTTGCTCACTATGTGCAACTAGATTTTTACTTTTTGTTTGTGTTATAAATTCATGGAATAAAACCAGTAAAAAATATTTATTGAATCTTTAGTTAAAACATGAAGCAGTTTCAGAATGCAAATCGCATGGAACGTTTTATATAGTATTTTTCACTTCCTGAGTATTATATTTTTATAAACAATTAGAAATTCATATTTTAATTAAAGTTCCTGAAGTTGAATGGGGGGTTAAATTTCAGTTTTTTTAAGTAGCAGCTTTGCCACACAGTGTAAATGTATTCAAATACATTTATTTAGAGTGTGCTAGCTGCTTTTTATTGTATATTCATGCTTTTTATTGAGTCCTCAGATAGATACGTGTAACTCTGTGGACTTCTGATAGAAGGAAAGTGCTTTATTAGAAAGCTAATTATGATGCCATAGTTGTCCTATCATGCAAAAAACAGGAGGTAATGATGAGCTTTGTGTGAGGAACATAATAGTAATTATGTGCCAAGCTACAAATTATGTATCTTGCAAGCCTGCGTCTTAAACATTTCTTAGTAAGAAAAATGTATTTTTGTAAGCAGTATGGAAAAAGTGGAGTATCATTAAATAACTTACCAGTGTCTCAGTTTTCTTTATTTCTATAGGCCATTACTCAAATTTCTATGCAAAAGACCTAATGACTTGACAGAAAAAAAGCTTGGTATGCTTTTTTCATTTAAAAGAAGCAAGCAAACTTGCTGATAGCTGCTTGCTGTTTCATGGCATAGCTAAAAATCAGCAGAGTTAATATTTGATATAATTAAAATCTATGCAAATGTTTAAATAAATCTAAATAGACAAAGAACAACAACAGCTGGAAAATAATTGTTCGCATAGCTTTGTATTTAAAATGTTTTCTACTTTGCATCATCTTTAATGGCATGTGAGAAGTTAGTCACTTCCTTGGCCATTGGATAAAACTTACTAAGGAGTCATGTCTTAAGTAATATGACAGTCCAAAATCTGGAAATGTATAATTCTGTCTTTGTGGCTTGCTTGTAAACAATGCATGGCATATACCTTGATAATTACATACACCCCTAATGCCTGCAGTTTGATGCATCTGCTTGGGTCTGGTAGATACGACCTTGGATTTACAGGAGACTTGTGCCACTGAAGGAGCAGATGGAGTCCAGGCTGGGTATCCCATGGTATCTAAAGCGGCACTAGACATTTACGTTTAGATAACTGACTGCAGCCTTGTTGCAACACAAAGTACCTATCGTGCAGTAAGGTCACTGTAAATGTGTCTGAAACAAACAAAAAAAGATAATACATGCCAAGACAGAAAAACAAATTAGGAAAACTGACGAAGGCTTTGATTTGGTAGGTCCTGAAGACTGGAAATACTGGTATAAAAGCATGAATACGACTCTTTTTCATCTCAGTTACATCAGTTCAGAAAACTCCCCCTACCCCAAAAGAGTTGCCTGTGTATCCTGCTTGCATTCAGCATATGACTTCCATTTTGTTACTTCTCTTATTGGTCTCTCTTGTCCCAGTTGGACTTTTAGCTTTGTCAGGGTAATGCACAATATTTGTTTCAATCGAGTTTTTGATTTGGTTTTCTAGCAATAGAAAAGTCACTTAGCAGTAACATATTGTACACTTGGAGCACATTGTATGCTGATGACTAAACCTGGAATTTTCTATTAGGTGTAACAATATTAGTCACCTGACTCCCTTTCATTTTCTTTGTCATTATCTTAAATCTCAGATTTAATTGCTTGTAATGGGACAGTGGAATGAACAAGGCTTTTGTGTAAACTATTGGAAAGTGACAGAAAATACTGAAGGGACATTGAATGAAGTGGTTCCCTTTTAATGATTCTTCACAAATCCTCAAAGGTCTGCAGAGGGTGGGAGTCTGTAGTTGTCTCATGTTTCAGTCGGGCTAATTAAATTTACAGATCGTCAGTTCTCACATGGAAAGCTCCTCTTCTGGAGCTCTGAGACACGTAACTGTGTGGGCACACTGAAGGGGGACTGCTGCTGGGTTCTGAGCACAACCGTCTGGTGCTGAGTGATACGGTAGGCAAATTATGGGAAATGGGATGGATCTAGCATAAGCAAGTGAGGAAAAAGATTGGAATCTAGTTTTCCTGTAAGAGAATTGAAGGGAAAGGATGGGGAAAAAATATTCTGGGATTTTTGAATTATTTTTTTAATAGTAGTAGATTGTAAGCAAGCACTGAAGGAACATGGAGAATATGATAACTGAGAGATACTTTTTGTGCATTGACTCTATTTTACTAGTGTACGTGTTTTCTGCTAAAAATTCCATTTATTAATCCTTTGTAAGTAATCAGTACATTTTAGGTTAAGTGAGTTACTTTGATACCTTGTTGAAACTCATGAGGATTTAATAATTGTGAATCATGTGACTTCCTAGACACTTGCCCTTTTATTAATGCTGTAGAAATAAAGGAAGTTTTGAGCAGTTGTAGATGGCTGAGACTTGGGAATATGTAAGTTACAATTTGCAAAAATGATTAATTGTGAGTTGTTGATATTTTTGTGCAAAAAGGTAATAGCTTAAGTAAACATAAAATACAGATTAATACAGAAAATTATGTTTAATGAACAATCTTCAGCACAAGATTCAGTTTAAATGCTTAAAATGCAAATATACAAGTTCTTAGCAATAAACTTGGGAAATGTAAATTCTTAAGTTTGTGTTAAATATTACAATTATTACTAAATAATTGTAAATAATAATTGTGAATAATAACTAAAAAGGATCTGTAAAATTGCTGTAAGTGAAGTAGTTATTAAACATTTCATAATGTTCTGTAAAAACTCAAAACCAAAAGAACTAGAACCCTTACCCTCAAAATGAGGCTTGAGTAAAAAACTTAACTAATGTATTATAATTGAAAACAATGGTCTATGTTGCATTTATTTGTTTGAAAAGAATGGGCAAAAAATCAAGAAGGAAAAAAGCTTTACTCCTATGGGTTCTTAGAAGAGGATAAGTTGAATAATGAGAGTTGAATTTATTTTCCTTGTTAAAAAAGTTCCTCTTTTAACATTCATTTCTCATACACAAGACTAGTGCAGTGAATCATTCCCTGCTCACACGTAGATACCTTTACCGTGCACATATTGTTTGGAAATATGTCTAACCCCATTAACTGGAATTGGTAGTGGGCCATCATCCATCTTCCTATAAACTGCATAAAGCGAGAACGTGGACTGTGATAATACGGTTTATAACCATGTCAAGTCAAATAGCTGTTTATATCTGACTAATGACTGGGGTGGAGATAGAAGTTGTATTTCTTTTTCCAAAGGAACCTCCGATAAGATTAGAAATGTCCTTCACAGTCGCTGCTTTGTCCTTTAGCCACTCGCCCTCCCTAGCCAGTTCTGGTAATTAAGATGGGACCATTAAACATGTTCTTATCCATAAGGCTAAAGGTAGGGAAACTGCCTGATAGTAGAATCGATAAGGAGGATCTTTTGATGCTTCTTTTCAGCAAATCTCTAGAAGAGTTGAAACATGGCTGAAGCTGAAATCTAGGGGCAGTACCTGTACAGTATTCTGTATTCCAAATAATTTCTATTAATAATGAACAAACAAGCAAAAGCTTAATAATAATTTTCAGCGGTTCTGGGACATATGAAGTGATTGAAGTTGATTTGAGGCAAACATTATACTCTGAAATATCTTGCTTCTCCCCCTCCCCCGCCCCCGTTGTGTGCAGAAATGCCACCAGTGTCAGCGGTTTGGTATATGCTGCATAAACAGGAGAGAAAACTGATGATGAGACCGTTGTGTTTATTGAAAAGATTCAGTTTTTCAAACTGTGAATTTTGTGAGCAGTAATCATCCTAATTCTTGTCTAATGAACACATTTAAGAATTAAGAATGACAATTTTCCTTAATTTTCACACTCACTCTTGAGACAGGAGCATGTAGGTGTTACTGCTGTTAGTAGTATTACTCCTCATGTTCTTTCTTAGTGGAGAATCTGATGTTGCTGTGTACCATTGAAAGCTTAACTCCATGCGCTCCCGCTTTGCTGATGTTAACACTTAAATAATGATTCTTTTGTAGGACTTAAGGGAGGCTTAATTAATATGATTGCCCTTCTTGGACATTCTTGAAGCCATGTCTGGAGCATTATGTCCAGTTTGGGCCTTCCAAAACCAAGAAAGGTGTTGAGTGGAGGCTGGAGCATGTAATGTACTAGCAGATAATCAGTGAGCACTGCTGTCAGCCACTACCTAAAGGTATTCGAGAGAAGGCAATAGGAGCCAGGGTCGTCTTAGAGGTGTACAGCAAAAGAAGAAGAAGCTATGGTTGCAAGTGGCACCAAGGGAAATGCTCATTGGAAACGGGGGAGGGAGAAGGAGAAATACCTTCACAGTGAGAGTGGTTTGCTACTAGAACATGTTTCTCAGAGAAATTGTGGGCTTTCTGTGTTTGAAGATATTGAAAACATGACCAGACAAGACCATGAGAAACCTTATCTCATTTTGAAGGTAGCTCTGATTTGAGCAAGAGGTAAGGCTAATTGACATCCAGAGAGCCTCAATTATTCTGCAGTTCTGTTTGTCCTGGTAGGATTTACAAATACGCATACAGATCTGTGTATTTATTTTAGTAGGGTGGCTGAGCTGTTTAGCCCATATTCACTATCTGAAAGCTGTAGGAAAAGCAATAAAAAATGATAGTGATGTAAGTACTGTGTGAGTCAGTTTTATTATTAAAGTGTTTACTGTAGTTACTTCCTTCGCATTCAGTGTAAAGCTCTAAACTGACTGTGTTTCAGTGGCAGCTGGATTATTTACTTTTCGATTTGCAATGCATTTTTAAAGACTGCACAAAATAAAACATAAAGTATTTGAGTAGATGAGGCAATTCTGATAAGTAGAATTAGTAACCTGAAATAAGATTTATATGTAGTGTCATATTAAGAATGTAGCCCTGAAGTGAATAGTCTTGGAGGGAAAAAATTGGGGGACGTTTTCTTTAAACAATTATAAACAAATGTATTTCCTGTTCATTTTCTAGCCAAAAAAATAATATGGACAACAGCTGCCTAAGTTTCTTCATTCTGTTTTCGATGTTGTTCTAACTCTTCAGATGCTTTAGGGAGAAACAGTCCCGGGGGGGGGGGGGGGGGAGGCAATCTTTCAGCAAACCCATGACCATCTATTTACTATTTTGAGATTATGAGAAAGATACATTTGCAATGATAATTTCCGTGATGTAGAGATTTATGCAGTGCCCTCAGTTGTAGTTCGCTCTATATATGCTCTCCAAAGCTATTAAATTAAAATGTCTTTCAGCTGTTGGACGGAGGCATGAGGTGTGTCTGTTTGGATTGATTAGTGAGCAATTGAACAAAACCCCTCTTTTTACATTAATCTGGAATTTTCTTACCAAAATAATGCTTAGGATTTTTTCATGCAGACTGATTTTGAAGAGAGGCAGAAAGAAGACGTAGTGGCTTGAATTTATCAGTCTGTTAATACAGGTGATGATCTTGAGTGTGTGAAAGCCCAGGGTGAGAAGCAGTGTTGGTAACAGGTTGGATTCTTCTACCAATAAAACCAGTTCTTCACAAGTTTCTGTTCTCTCATCCTTTAAAACATTGGTGTTGGATTTGACCTTTATTTTGTGTGGTAACACATTCCTCTTCTGTTGTGCAGTGTCAGGGATTCCTTAGTTTTTCTCAAAGGGTTGCTTTACTCTCTTTGAGAGGAGAGAAGAATTCAGTAGCCAACAGTATTTTCATTCCCAAAACTGGCAGTCGCCTGCTGAAACCATCAAAACCTCCTTAAATTCAGAATAGAAAGGCATTGTCTCTTATTCTTGTTTGCAACGAAGTGAGCATTATAGTAATAGTATAATAAGTAGTAGGGTGTATGCCTGAGTTACATAATGAATGTAGAACAAAACTAGATTTGGTGAGGCAGAAATGGGATTTGAACAGCTGCTTGAAGTGAAAATAGATGATCCTGGGAAATCACTAGGAAATAGCATACAGTACTAATAATGTCAACATTATTATTTTCACTTTTCTGACATGTCAGCATGTTGTTTGCAGCATTTTTCAGAATAATAGAATTTATTCAAGCAATTTATCCTTAATGTGTGTAGTATAAATAGTTTATGTTGTGCTTATATTTCATATTAACAATATTTGATTTGTGCTTTCTTTACAAATTGGAAACATTGATTTTTCTCTAGTTCACATTTTGCATTTAGCGCTTTCAGTTCCCATTTTACATTCTGCACTTCGAAATAAGTCGATTTCTCATAAAATTATGCTCTTTCATAAAAGGGTCTACAAGTGCCATATTCCTTTTTTAAACATTGCTTGCCTCTCTTTTGGAACCAATTAATGTCTTTTAAGTTTAACTTGCTCCATAAAGAACACTAATAGTTTTCTTCCCCTTATTCAGAACACAAACCTACAAGTCTTGACTTTGAGTCATTTTCATGACTCAGACATAGCCTCTAGATTTACGTTCTGTTGTTCCTAGCCTGTGATCAAGATTAAAGATTTATGAAGTTACTCAAAACTCTGATTAAGACTTACATCTCCATATAGAACATTTCAAGACTTGGTAACGATAGTGAAAATGTGTAGGTACATAGGGCCTTGATTTTTATTTCATCTCATTTTCCTGTAGATTGAGGTAGTCTTAATAAATAAAATTAGGCTGCTAATTCCATCTCCTTTATTTAGGTGTCCTTCTGAATTTTTGCATTTGCTTAACATAAGAACACATAATTCTTTGGCTGCAAAGATGTAGAAATCCCCAGCTAGAGTTGTATGCAGGTGTTCTGCACCATTTTTTATATATACATGCATGGAAGTGGATTTACTGTCCTTCAGACTTTTATGTACTTGTTGGGAGCAAGTTGAGCAGTAAAAGACTGTTCAGGAAATCTTCATAGCTTCATAATGTTTACTTCCAACATGTCCCAAAGAAAAAATTGAAAGCTACTGGTACGTACCTGCAAAGATACATGAATACGTAGGGAGATGTACGGTTTGCATCAAGAAGGTGTCTTTCTATTAATTCAAATTCATTGTTATATTACAAAGATTGAAGACCTTTAGTTCAGCATGCTACAAGAGTGATAAATCTGAGTTAGATCCACCTTTTTAGTCACTTGGGATTAGACCTTTTGGTGAAGAGATCCATTAATGTGTTTCAAATCTATTGATTCATAGTAGAAAGGCACAATTTAAACTCGGAAGTCACTGAGTGGACTTTCCATTAAGTTAGGGAGACTGTGGTCACAGCTCATTTGGTCTTTATGAAGTAGAAAATATGATGTAGACCACACTGGCATTCTATTAGAGGAAATCATGCATTTAACCATGTAGCAAAATACTGTAGCCAATTATATGAACATACACCTATTTTACACATGGATGATCTTCTGAGCATAAAGTATTAACAATGCGCATACTGTCTTGTTTTAAGGACTATTTACTTTTAAGCTAGTGATATGGGATAAAGTTTAGAGGAAAAAAAATGAATTAATTTACAATTTGTATCAAAGTTTTCTAACTGGAAATCAGCCTCGCATAGAAATGTGTGGACATTCTTCAGCTGACGTCAGCAAAGACTAATTATAAACCTGTTTTAGTTAACGGTATAGTTTGAAATTGCATTTAGAAAAGAAAGAAAAAATACTCAGCAGCAAAATTAATTTCTTAAAACTCATATTTTAAAAATAACTTTGAATCTATTAGAGGATATAAAATATGTTCCGATTTATAATGCAGCTTTCTTCTACATTATGGTATACATGAGGCTCTAAAAAGCTTTACATTTCTCAACATATTTTCTTAAAAAATAATAGGGAGAACTTGCTCTTAGCATTAGATGTTTACAGTGTGATCTCACAGTTCAGCAGGCTGGCAGTTGACTTGCTTAATGTTACTATGCCTTTTGAATTAATTTGATTTGTTTGTATAAATAAATGTATTCGCATGTGCATGGACATTTAAAAAAATACCTTTATACTGCTTAGTCGCAGTAGACTCTTACTGTCAGAAAGTTAAGTAACACATTGAAAGTTTATACAAAGGTTGAGAGCTAAACTTTTACATTAAAATGTTGTAGGTGTCATTTAAGGGTAGCTATGATTATATTCTTGATTTATGTACACCCATTCCTGTACAGATGTCCCCACGCCTGCTGTCTAGGCTCTGGGCATTTTGATTGGCAGAAATTACTCCCCCGCCCCCGATCTTTTGGCTTTTATGGTAAAATGCTGTTGGGAGGAGGAAAATCTTTACAATGTAATTCATAATGACACAAACTCTTTTCACCAGTAGTTTTGACTTATGCCATTGCCAGAAATAAATGATGAGCTGGGAAGTTATAACCTCTGTCATTATGGGCTTATTGTGTATATTGGCACTGCACAATTGGAATGAGCATATGAAGATTCATGTGTTGTATGCCAACATGTCCTTTCCTATGCAAAACATTCTGTGAGTGTTGAGGTGATTTGTACAAGAATTTTGCAGAGAACGCCAAAGCTAAGTCGAAGTAAATTAAACATCCCCATCTGGCTTTACTTTCTTGCAAGTGGACACAGCTATATATTCCAATACAAATTACTCTTGTACAAATAGCTCTTATCTACAGTGCAGTTTTTCTGAAGCTCTGCTATGTGGTCCATTAGTCACGATTTCTCCAGAAAGGTTTCTGGATCTTGAAGATGTCTGCACCGAGGAAATGACAGAACTCTACATCCTAGGTAGCCAGCATATTCTTAAAATGGGACATTAGTCTGACGATACTGCGTCCGATTTCAGTGGCAGGAAAAAATACTTTTGAAAAGTATAATGCATGTGTTGTTATAGTTCTATTGCAAGATCATAATTGCCAATGTGTAAAATAAATTTCCTAACCGTATCTGAATCTGAAGAGAGTTCTACGGATTAGTCTTTCATCCAAGATAATTCTTTTCATAGAATTAACAAAGCAGCTTTAAGTTCTATTTTTGAAGGATTGGCCTCAAACTATTTGAAATATTTCTATGGTTTATTTTAGTGAGATTTTTCAGAGTAGTAGTTAAATATGTACTATTAAATATTACTGAAATGAAAGAAAAAAACCACAAGTTGTAAACCAGTTCTCCACTATGGAATGAACTCGGGGAGCAAACCTGAAGTCACTGAATTTTGGCAATAAAGTTGCATGGTTGGACAAGGTAGCATTCCTCCCAGCAGCTCAAGACAGATCTATCTAGCTACCCTATAGACTGGGATTATAAAGGACAACATCAACTACATGGGAAGTGAAAGAAATCACATCTTTTAAATTGCATGTGAAACTCAGTGAGTGAAGAACTGAACTGAAAAACTGTTTCCAAAAACATGATGATGTGAGTGTATGTATAGACTTACATATGCATACACACATACACCCATATATAATCTTCCCTTCAAACTGTGCTATAATTTCTTGTTCTCTAATGAAGTTTTTCTTTGTTTTATGCACCCAGTGCTTATGAGAAGAGTATTGGATGTTGAAAGCACTTTGAGAAGGTAGTTTGCATTGGTTTTCCCTGTTACTATTTTTTTAAGTAAAGGTTCGCACTAGGTCTGTTAGTTAGTTTTAAGATGTACGGATCTTTGAACCTGTGCCGTGTTACTTCTGACACCATGAGGTAGAAAGCTAACATGGATATACTCAGAAAATATCATGACAAAAAGTGCATTTGAAGTCCCATTCAGGCCAGTATTCTTTTGTGCTTCTTTAGGCAGGTTTTATAATGAAAAGTGATATTATATTGATAAAAGAAAGTGCACTGTACCCAACTGTGATCAATATATTTTCTTTACCATACATAGATATGCGTGTGAGTGCACATGTGTGTGTGTTTTATGTACAAAACGTATATTTTCATACACCTGCAAGAGACTTTGGTATTCATAAACATGACACACTGTGCAAGTCAGCAGTGGTTATATTCTCATAGTTTCTGGGAAGGTCTTTTTAATTTGCTAGCTAGAGGATGTATTTCCATCACTGAGCCATGAATGAACTTGGAGATAACCTACAGTAAAAGAAAAGATAGGTAAAAGTAACAAGAACGAGATTTTGGTTGCTTATCAGTGAATGCACATACTTCCCTTTTCTACTGCCACCTGACCAATGTCTCATAAGAAAGTAATTACAGATAGTTCTAATCCCATATTCCAAAATGTCAAGGCAAGGATTAGTCCAGCTAGTAGTTTTCTCACAAAGTTTGCTATAAATACTCTGCATCAAGTCATCTGGAATTTCCATTTTTGTACGGTGGTTGGTACTAAGTGAGAGTTTGATACTGATGGGTGTTACTGGGCAGTCTCAAAGGATAAAAAGAAATATTTTAACTACACAGTATTTGATAAAAAATAAAGCATTGTGTTTTCACATTGTGTTCAGCTTTTACAGTTCAGCTTTAGAAGTATAATGAAAAGTAGTCAATAGTAGACGTAACCTAGCAAAATACGAATACCCATTTCATTTCAAGAGACAGATGGTATAAGTCTATTTAGATTATATTCCGTTTTCTTACAGAAAGGTGAAGAGATCCAGTATTCTCCACAGTCTTGTCATGTGAGTACTTAACTAGGTGTCAAGGACTGTAGATTTCAATCTAATCTCTCTAACAGCATCCCTTGTTTCCTCAGGCAGATCACTCGATTACTGTGTCATAATTCTCCACCTGTAAAAGAGGAGGCAGAGTGATGCTTCGCCTCTACAGTCAGGGCAGGACTATCTTAAATTACTGCTGTGTTGTGCTGACACAGGGACCTTGATCTTGGTTAGAGTATCTCGGTCTAGATAAAATACAAATGCTAATAATCTTGATGAAAGTTACCTGAGACATGCCACTAATAGTAAGTGGATTTTTACTGATCAGATTATACTAAGAATTGTTACAGCTAGTATAAAGTAAATTGACAATTAATAAATACAGGTTGATACTGGGAAAGAATAATGCAGAGAAATGCTTTGTTACAGGAAAAAGAGAGTAGCAAGTCTTGTATTTAAAGCTACACAAAACAGAAATGAAAGCAAGTACAGATAATTGTGCTCTGTGAAGCTGTGTGTGCAGGTTGTTGGGTTATTTTCGTGCCAAGCGAAGGGCAAAGTAGAAATTCTTGTTTCTGCCCTACTGTATCCTATTCACCCTGAAGTGGATGGAAAAGATGAAATTCTGATTCACCACAAGTCTCTCAGTTGTATCGCTTCACAAATTTTCTACTACATTGAGCTGCAAAGTGATTTGCTTGTTTTTCTTGCTGCTTTTTTTTATTTCCTCCAAAATTTGAAACATTGTTTAGAAGGACAGACAGACGTGGTTCTCCTTACCTTGTGCTTCTTGCTTCTGCTTTGGGTAGTTGGGTAGTGAGCTTAGATGACTAAGTAATTATGAGTTTTTTTCTTCTCTTTTTCTCCCCCCCCCCCCCCTTTTTTTTTTTTTTACACTTTGGAAAAAGAAAGTTGAAAAATATGACCTTTTCTTTGATCTTTATGGGTGACTTAAATGCTTGCATTTAGGATCAGAAAAACTTGGAGAGAAACTACAAAAACAGCAAAGTATCCAAACTCCTGCCTTATGATGAATAAATTTTAAGATACTGAATATGTTGAAGAATGCTTAATAAAGGAATGAACAAGCAGCCTACAGCTAAATTTAGTTTTCTGATCAAGAAAGTAGATCCTTATTCCAAAAAAAGGGAGTAACTATTGCCCAAAGAAGTGAGTAGTGCCCACGTATACTGAACGCTGACACATTGCAAAGACTCTAGCTGGGTCGTTTCAAGCTGAGAAGACACTTTTGATGAAAGGTTGCTTATCCCATCTCCTGAGAGGTAGGTCTACGTGTACACGTTTCTTGTATTTATTTGGAGCTTTGGAATGGATGAGGAAAACATGTACACACAGTATTCCAGAGTCCATCATTACTTACAGTAAAATATGACAAAAGTCAAACATTTTGGTACAAGCCAGATAATCAGAGTTTGCATATTGAACAGCAGCCAGCAAGTTCTGATTATTCTCAGAAAAGCACTCGGGGTTCCAATTTACTACAGCTTAGTACAGAAAAAGAAATCTTTTTTGGGTTGGGTTGGGGGGAGGTTGTTGGGTGGTTTGGGTTTTTTGTGGCTTTTTTTTTTTCCCAAATGCTAAACTGTTATCCATGTATCCATGAAGTGTAGCAAAACTTGATAGTTCTTTTGAATCATTCAGTCATGATCACATATAAACACTTTTGATGATTGATGGAAATAGTGTCTGTGTTCTTACTTTTCATACCTTTGAAATCTTCTGAGACACTGTTTTAGGCATCTTTATTCTTCTAGGAAATGGTAGTGCTAAAGTTTACTAGTAAAATTAATCTTCAGTACGGTTGTTTATCTGATCTATGCATTCATTAATAAAGAGTCCCTGCTGTTGTTGGCTCCAGCAGAACTTAATTAATTACTGTTTGAAATATGGATGTGGTAAATGATCCAACTTAGTGAAACAGGAGAGCAGCTGTTACCTTCTTTTATGTTTGAAGTCACTGGCTTTTCTCCTTATTTGTGTGTGTGCCATCCCCTTTTTCATCTTATACAATAATTCGATAAATTCTGGACTCAGATTCATGTGTAAACCTTGATCCCTGTCTTGTCTTCCCACTGTGTCATCTTGTTCTCCTTTGTACTCTTCATTTTGTCATCTCCTCTTACAACCATCCATTATTGTCTCTCCCTCCTTTTCTCTGTCATAGATTTTCAGTTCCTTTCTTCAGTCATTCTGCGTTCCTGAAAGCCAAGTAAGTTGTTTGCTGCTACACTGGAGAAACTACTGCTTTTGCCATCTTTCCTTGTGATGCATTTTTCTAGTGGCATATGCCTACGTGGTTTCTCAAAACAACATTATGGAATTCATTAGATATTATTATTATTCATTAATATTCATTAAATATTTCTAGTTTCCCTATTAGTCCTGCTGCTATTTTCTCTGGTCAGTTACTGAACTAAATTGATTTTTGCTTTTCCGTCTACCTCCCCCCCACCCCCTTTCTTTTTTTGTTTTTTTCTTTTTCCTGTCTAGAAGAGATGACAACTAGTTTTTAAATAACACCTCACGTTGCTGCAGGGTTTCCTGTCAGCTGCAGGCAACAGCATTTCTGTGCAATCAAGTGCTGTAGAGAGGGAAGGGAGACATTTTAGTCTTGCACCCACAAACTGAATCGGTTACAAAATCCTCAGTATCTTTCCCGTGAATATCCAGGCACCTGAAGCTGTGGTGTTCTCTCACTTGATTTCTTTTATACTCCAATTTTTTTTTGAGATTTTTATCTTTGAAGCTTGCATGGTTTGTTAAGCACTGCTCTAGCTGACCCTGCCCTGAGCAGGGGGTGTGGACTATGATCTCCAGAGGCCCCTTCCAACCTCAACCATTCTGTGATTCTGTGAAGTACAAGAGAAACAATAATGGAGAACGAAGAAATGAGTAAGGAAAACACTGTGTTCACTGAAAGACATATCATGCAGAACTAACAAATGTCATTGTAGAAACAATTTAACCTGCTTCCCTCAGCACAGAAGATGTAAATCCCAATTGCAATATGTCAGAGAAACTGAAAACATCCAGTGGGATACATCATATTCGGCTTTATTCTAAAATAAAGCCAAATAACAAGTAGTGTTCTAACTCATTTATTTGTTCTGTTAGTTATATGGTATACTGTCTTTAATATGTTTTGGCAATATAGTTTTAATTCTTTTAAGGGAAAGACGAAAATGAAGGAATATGTTCACAAATGTAAATACAAATTAAATCCTTGACCTAACTCTTATGTATGAGGGCATTTATTATTTTATTATTTCCAAGGAAGTTTTATGATTTCAGAACTGAATAGCCAGGGAGGTCTTACGAGTATTTACAGTATGTAGGACTACAGAGGCCTCTAAAAATAAGACTACAGTTGTTTATGCTTTTTATAAATATAGAATGAAGAAAATGTTACAGTCTCCATTTTAGAGACAGAAAACATGAGTATTTCATGAAAGAAAAAGTTATTTATTAAATTCTATGGTATAATGCGGTGCCATAGGGAGTACCTGAGCTACCCCTGAGCAGGCATTTCTACCCAGAGCGGGGTGGGCAGAGCTTTGCCCAGACCCCAGCTGAGATCCTGGGAGAAAGACGGCTGCTTTTGCCTGGCACTTGAGTGGTTCAGATGTGCCAGTTCTAACTCTGAGCTGGTTTGCTAGTCATTCTTTGTGCAGTGATGGGATATAACTTGATAACGGGGTGTGTGTGTGTGGGGAATCCAAATGGGAGTTGAGTTGCAGAATATGTGTTTGGGAATGAAGAGCAGACAGTCTTTTAAAGAAACATTATCAGTCATTATAACAGCTGGTGGACTCAGCTTTCCAGAATAACACGTATTTTGTATACAGCATTGCACAGAGAAGATAAAAGTAGGAATTTAAAGGAGAAAATGAAGGAAGGGGCTATGTATTGAGAGGATCATTATCTCTTGAGAAGATCAATAGTTTGGGAGGGAGGATTGTGAGCTAATTCCAGTGGTTGTCTTCAGTCAGGTTACATTCACCTTTTTTGTCCGTCTTGCATGGTTATTGATCATTGGTCTAATTTAGAAGCTTTTGTTAATGCTCGCTCTGTTCTGCCAATGGCAGAATAGACACAGGAAATAGGGAGAATTGTAACAGCTTACACAGTTCTGAAAATTTTTAATGGTGTGTTTGTCAAAACTTGCTGATAGGTGGTAGAGTTTACCATAGTTCTAGACATGCAAACCTCTGTTATTTTTCAGGTGTCTATTGTGGTTTGTTTTTGGAGGGAATTTGAAGATTGCATCTGCGTGTTATTCCACAGTTACAGCCTATGCAGTACATGTAGCAAAGCTTTTGTTGCTAGCAGAGGTGTAGTATATTGATGTGTTGCCCTGGTCTGCTTGCTTACTTTAATATACATTTTCCTCGAAACGTTTTGTGAGCAAAGAATTGTACTGATGAACTGTGTGATGAACAGAAAATAGATACAGCTAAGGAGAGGCATGAATTCCAGAGAAACCAAGCTGAGATTTCACCTCCAAGATTTCTTCTTATTTGCCACCTGTATTGAAGATGTGACAGTTTTAATCTCTTTTTAAGTCAAATGTGAGTTCTAATTGTAATTAAAGTAATAAAAAGTAAGTCCAGATTTTTCCTGCCTGTTACATGGAGCACTACTTTGTACATGTTTTAGCAGTATCTTTTAAGCTGTTATTTATGAAGGGGTTTATTATTTCCAAAGAGACTTTATTTCAGTTTGACCCTGGCAGATGAAGTCATGGCTCTATCACAGGGCCCTAAGATAATACACAGGGGTTTTTTAAGGGTTTTGGTTGTTCTGGCTGAGGATCTTGCATGTGTTATTGCCCCTTTGTCAGAGATGACCACTCTGATACCCAAATCAGCAGAATGGTACATGCATTTATGTTGCTAGTTTTGCAAATCCATATCCATTGCCAATCAAAATGAACAAGAATTTTTCTGTACGGAAGAAATACTAAGGTTATGTCAGGATAATATGTTCAGATATCCACAGATCTGTTTCCTTAATATAGGCAGAATCCACATGGAAAAATAGGAGAATCGTGAGTAGAGATTATATAGCCATATCAGGCAGTAATTTATTTTTTATCAGCATTTGGATAGCAGAGTTTTGGATTAACTGAAAAAGTACAGGCAATGCCTTGTATACTACTATTGTTATCAGTAGGGTAACAAATTACAGTGAGGATAGTTAATTATCATTGTCATCTGCTATAGTGTAGGCAATGGTACACTAGAGAAGGTAAAAATAGACTTTTCTCACTTTTAGTCATATAAAAATATTTTTCTAAGTACAGCAATGCTGCACGGACAGTACTCCTCAGTCTTGTATGCTGACTGAACCCACAGCGCTAGTAAAGAATCATCTTGAAGTTCTGCTATATTTTTTTTCTTCTTCTTTCCCCACCCCACAGCGGGTGGGGAAAACCAGTATGTCATGATATTCAAGCTGAATAGTTCCCAAATAGAAATGCTGTAGATTCAAGGACCAAAACTGTACAATTCATTGCAACCTTTTCAGATGTCTGTTATCAAACACTTCAGAATATTGGAAACTATGTATTTCACAAGGCCTTTTTTTTTTTTTTTTTTAATTGAAGAATGCAGGCATGGCTTTGGGAGACTGACAAAAATTTCTGGAAGTCAGTTGATTTGGCTGGTTCTTAATAAAGCACTTAAAGCTTTTCTTTTGTTTAAGATGGGGAAAAAGTGTATTTTGAAACAATTTCTCATGGTCTGTATTATAATTAAATTTCTGTCTTTATTCACTTAAAAAAAAGAATAAAAATTTTCAGTCTTGTTGGGGTCTCAGTTGAGAAGCTAAACATCATTCAGGATTAATTGCTCTTTTGTCCTAGGGTTGGTCTTTCTGATCGGGGTAGAGATATTTCAGTATGTCAGCGGAGATGAGTTTTATGGATGAAAGGAAGTCTGGTGCCCAGAGTTACAGAGACTTTGTTGAAAATTATTCACTGTCCATCCAATGTCCCACAGCTGACTAATGGGGAGAAAAAAAAGGGAAAAGAATATTCTAATATAGATTCCTGATGTAAAGAGAAATTTAGTGATCTGGGTACTTGTGACTAAAGCAAGGAGATGTCGTCTGCCTGGAATAATTATTGGGAGCCACTTGACTGCATCTATTTTGAAAAATCTTGGACATGTTACACGGCAACTTATATTACCTAACATACAGTTAACCAAACCACTTATAGTAGAATGTAACTATAATAGCCTGTGATTGTAGGAAAGGGTTGGGAATTTCTAAATGGGTATAATAAGATTACTGGAGTTGTGATGAAACTGGCACCTTTATATTGAGCACAGCAAACTCAAATTTCAAGAGATTCAGTTTTTTAATCAAGTGCCTTTAAAATTTCTATAATAAAAGAAGACTTCCAAGAGGAGAGATTAAAAGAGAAAAGTAAATAAAATAGAAATAATATAATTAGGTTTTGACTCCTTAAATTGCTAATCTTCAAAGCTGATGCTGGAGAAGCACAATATTATTAGCAATAAAAAGAATTTGCTTTGCCCTTTTAAAATTACCATAAACCAATTGACTGAGATGGAATGATGTTAATATTTAAGAAGTAGGACACTAGATTCTATTATCTCAGAAACTCTGTCACCTGGTACACTCTGTAGTCCTGTTATCTAATTATTGTCCTTAAATTGCATTAGTGTGCCAGCAATTTGTCTACTGTTGGAAAAGTAATTGACGTTTGGGTTACTGCTTCATATTTGGGAGACTCACTAGCTGGTTCCAAAGAGTCCTGTCAAAGCAGATTAGCTTAATTTTACCTAAAAGAGAAAGTCTGTGTTTCAGAGTATGTCACTTACGTAGTGCTCTTTTAATTTGGTATTAAAATTCAGGTTATATATCAAAGCTAATTGTCAACTGAAAAGAGGGGAAAAAAATTGTGACAAATTTAATAAATGACACTTTAGCGCAGTCTACTCTTTCACTGAGTGTGCAAGCAGTCATACACCGATACAAAGAGCCAAAGTAAATACTGCGATGATGTGGATAGAGGGGAACATTTGTTTCTTGGCATCTGCTGTACTTAGTGTTGAAATCTGCAGATGTTTGGTCAGTAGATGGATATAGTCACAGAGCCATGGTCACACACACATGAATGACCTCCTCCATGCTCAGAAACTGAGCCGTCACAAAGATGCTGAAATGCGCTGCTTTATCTAACAGACAAACTGCGTGGAGATTTGCTTAGTACACACGTGATGTTGTGATGCCTGCCTCTCTTCAGTGGGGTCAAGCACCAGATTCTAAAGATTTCTTTGTAAGAACTGATGCTTGTTCTGCCTTGGATTTCCAGCTGGTTAGGTAATGTTAACTTCTGTTTGGCTTCCCATATCTGTTTCTAAGGCAAGTGGCCCACTTTGTTTTCTTTAGCTTTAACAGGTTTGTTTTTTCTTTAATAATACTTGTGTATTATCATTAAAATAAAAAGTAATTAGATTTCAAATAATATTTTTTCTAACTAAAATACATAGTCTTTCTCCTGATGTTCTGTAGTAATTTTAGTTTCCTGTTTTGTTAGCGTTTGGCGGAGGAGTGCCTCCAAACTCTTTTTACGCAGTTTCTTTGATTAAAATTTAAAGGATAGTTATTATTCCATGTAGTGTGAATAAGGGAAGAACAGCCTGTATTTCAGCAATTACATTGCACGGAATATGTTTCCATGTCTCTGCAAAGGGTTTGGTTCATGGCTGTGTACAATTAAATGCTTGAAACTTTACATAGACTAATGTAATTTGGGATCTAAAGTTGATTAGAGATGCATGATTACAGAATGCACATAACAATTTATGTGACAACTGGAATTAAATTTAAAAGATATTTTAAATTACCACGAGGAATGTAGCTGTCTAGTGGCGGTGATAATTTTGCTAATATAATTTGTTTAGGGACTTTTCAGTTCACGTTTAAAAACAAGAAAATCTTAAATCTCATCAAAATTATTCTTTTCACAGGGCTATTGCATAAACTAAAGTTTAATGCTAGAACTTATAAGATTGGTAATGGCAGTATAATCCAAATGAAACATTTCAGAATGTTGGCAGAAACTGAAAACCTCACCTAAATTTCTTTTGACTGTAACTTTCGAAAAACATTTAGAACACTGATTACACGTCTTTAGAGGTCTCTGCCAACATGTCTTAAATAAAATACTTCATTTTCCAATGACAAGAATCGGGATTGTCTCTCGACGGCTTACATAATATAGTCACCTTTATTCAACCATTATTACAAATTTGTTAAGGCCTTTTGTGGACCATGTAAATTGGTGGACTGTTTTGCATAAACCACGCTTTATCTGGTCACTCGCAGACGCCATCAGCTCCGGTGCAGGCGCGTCCCGCAGCAGAGCGGTGGATCGCAGCGTGCAGGGGGGGTTCCTGAGCCAGGAAACCCACAGGGGAATGCAGAGACCTGCTGGGAGCCGGCAGCTCTCACGAGGGCGGCTGACGAGGCGTGGGCAGGGCCGGGAATAATGGCTGCCACCCCCCATTCCCACTAAAGGCAGCCCCAGGGACCGCTAGCCACCAGGAGTGCTGCGAACAGGATGGGCAAACAGGGCGTGGGGCGGCAGTTTGCGCAACAGTTTGCGAGGGAGGGCATGCAGAGAGGGCGCCTCTTTGAAGGAGAGACATTCCACGGGCCGAGTGGGGGACTCGGTGTACACACAACCCAGCAACTGGGCACAGGTCAAGGGCACTCATCGTGCCCAACCCTCAAGGCAGAATGGTGGGCACTCATCTGAGGGTAAAGGCCGTGGCTCCAGCTGGGGCGTCTGCACCATCTACCCCAGCGGTGGCCGATGCCTCCACGCAGATGGACCTGCTGAAGGGAGAGGCTGCAGTGCAGACCTCAGGCTGCAGAAGTGCCTAGACCTTTCTCCTGGGGTAGGGACAGGTGGCAGACCTGCCTGCAAAAGGTGTGCCCAGGTGGAGGACCTCCTGCAGCAGGTGGCTGAGCTGCAGGAGGCGGTGAGAAGGCTGCGTAACATCAGGGAGGCAGAGAAGGAGCTAGATAGCTGGTTCCAAGCGCAGTCTGCAGTGGATCCACAGCCCACGGCTAAACAGCCAAAAACTCCCCCACTGGCACAGATGGAAGGGAGCAGGGGGGACCAATAATGCAGAAGAACGGATGGTTGCAAAGGCAAGGACAGGCAGGAGGAAGAGACTTGCCCCGAAGTCTGAGGTGCCCTTGCAGAACTGCTTCACCGCTCTGCAGGCCGAAGAGGAAAGTCCTGTCACACCAGGAGAAGCGCTGGAGCTGAGTAATGCAGCCCCATCTGCCCCCCGTATAACAACCAGCACAACTAAGAAAAGGCGATGGGTGACAGTAGTAGGCGACTCTCTTCTGAGAGGCCTGGAGGCACCCATTTGCCAACCGGACGCACTCTCTAGAGAGGCGTGCTGCTTACCGGGGGCTTGCATCAGGGATGTCAGAGAGGCTACCCAGTCTCGTACAGTCCACTGACTATTATCTACTGCTGCTGTTTCACGTGGGCACAAGTGACACAGCCAGGAGCAGTCTGAGGACTATCAAGAAGGACTACAGAGCCTGGGAGCGGCAGTAAGGGACTCAGGAGCGCAGGTAGTTTTTTCATCAATCCTCCTGGTCAAAGGGAAGGGGTTTGAAAGGGCCAGTTGAATCTGGTGAGTCAACAAATGGTTACGGGACTGGTGCCACAGCCAGGGGTTCGGCTACTTAGATCATGGGACCCGCTTTGAGAAACCTGGTCTACTGGGGGCTGACAGGGTCCATCTGTCAGAGAAGGGGAAGAGCATCTTTGGTCATAGGCTTGCCAAGCTGGTGAAGAGGGCTTTAAACTAGAGATGCCGGGGGAGGGGAACCTCAATCCATCCCACTCCTACCAGTTTGATGCCAGGGCCAGCAACAGATGCCCAGAGCCTGGAGAAGGATCACAGGTCAGCAGGAGAGCGCCTGAAGAGCAGCACAAAGGAACTCCAGCCACTCCAGCCAGTAAGTCAGCTTCATCGGGGGCCCAACTTAAATGCCTCTCTGCAAACGCACGTAGCATGGGGAATAAACAAGACGAGTTAGAGACGTGCACACGCCTGCAGGGCTACGACCTTACTGGCATCACGGAGACGTGGTGGGATGGCTCCTATGACTGGAGTGTTGGGATGGAGGGATACAGGCTCTTTAGGAGGGACAGGCAGGGGAGATGAGGAGGGGGTGTCGCCCTCCATGTCAATGACCAGCTGGAGTGCATGCAGCTCTGCCTGGGGATGGATGAGGCGGTCAGGGAGAGCTTGTGGGTCAGGATTAAAGGGAGGGCAGGGACAAGTGACGTTGCGGTGGGGGTCTGCTACAGGCCACCCGACCAGGAAGACGGAGCGGATGAGGCCCTCTATAAACAGATAGGAGCAGCCTCACGCTCACAAGCCCTGGTCCTCATGGGGAATTTCAACCACCCTGACATCTGTTGGAGGGACAACACGGCAGGGCATAAGCAATCTGGGAGGTTCCTGGAATGTGTTGATGATAGCTTCCTTCTCCAAGTGGTAGAGGAGCCAACGAGGAGAGGTGCTATGCTGGACCTTGTTGTCACCAACAAGGAGGGGCTGGTGGGGAGTGCGAAGCTTGAGGGCAGCCTGGGTTGCAGTGACCATGAAATGGTGGAGTTCAAGATCGTTAGGGGTCCGAGGAGGGTGCACAGCAAGCTCAGTACCCTGGACTTCAGGAGAGCAGACTTTGACCTCTTCAGGGATCTGCTTGGCAGAGTGCCATGGGCCAAAGCCCTGGAGGGAAGAGGGCCCCAAGAAAGCTGGTTAATATTCAAGGATCACCTCCTCCAAGCTCAGGAGCGATGCATCCCAACAAAGAGGAAGTCAGGCAAAAAGGCCAGGAGGCCTGCATGGATGAACAAGGAGCTCCTGGACAAACTCAGACACAAAAAGGAAGCCTAGAGAGGGTGGAAGCAGGGACAGGTAGCCTGGGAGGAATACAGAGAAATTGTCCGAGCAGCCAGGGATCGGGTTAGGAAAGCTAAAGCCCCGATAGAATTCAATCTGGCCAGGGACATCAAGGGCAACAAGAAAAGCTTCTATAGGTACATCGGGGATAAAAGGAAGATGAGGGAAAATGTGGGACCTCTTCGGAACGAAATGGGAGAGCTGGTTACCCGGGATATGGAGAAGGCGGAGGTACTCAATGACTTTTTTGCCTCGGTCTTCACCGGCAAGTGCTCGAGCCTCACCGCCCAAGCCGCAGAAGGCAAAGGCAGGGACTGGGAGAATGAAGAGCTTCCTGTGTATGGGAGAACATCAGGTTCGAGACCATCTAAGGCACCTGAAGGTGCACAAGTCCATGGGACCTGATGAGATCCATCCGTGGGTCCTGAGGGAACTGGCGGATGAAGTTGCTAAGCCACTATCCATCGTATTTGAGAAGTCGTGGCAGTCCGGTGAAGTTCCCACTGACTGGAAAAGGGGAAACGTAACCCCCATTTTTAAAAAGGGAAAAAAGGAAGACCCGGGGAACTCCAGGCCAGTCAGTCTCACCTCCGTGCCTGGGAAGATCATGGAACAGACCCTCCTGGAAGCTATGCTAAGGCACATGGAGGACAGGGAGGTGATTCGAGACAGCCAGCATGGCTTCACCCAAGGGCAAGTCCTGCCTGACCAACCTAGTGGCCTTCTATGATGGAGTGACTACATCACCTGGGTCGGGGCAACCCCCAGTATCACTACAGGCTAGGGGATGAAGGGATTGAGAGCAGCCCTGCCAAGAAGGACTTGGGGGTACTGGTGGATGAAAAGCTGGACATGAGCCAGCAATGTGCGCTCGCAGCCCAGAAGGCCAGTCGTATCCTGGGCTGCATCCAAAGCAGCGTGGCCAGCAGGTCGAGGGAGGGGATTCTGCCCCTCTACTCTGCTCTGGGGAGACCCCCCCTGGAGCACTGCGTCCAGCTCTGGAGCCCTCAGCATAAGAAAGACACGGACCTGTTGGAGTGGGTCCAGAAGAGGGCCAGGAAAATGATCAGGGGGATGGAGCACCTCTGCTATGAAGAAAGGCTGAGAGAGTTGGGGTTGTTCAGCCTGGAGAAGAGCAGGCTTCGGGAAGACCTTATTGCAGCCTGTCAGTACTTGAAGGGGGCTTATAAAAAAGATGGTGGCAAACTTTTTAGCAGGGCCTGTTGCGACAGGACAAGGGGGAATAGCTTTAAACTAAAAGACGGTAGATTTAGACTAGATCTAAGGAAGGAATTTTTTTCTGCTGAGGGTGGTGAAGCACTGGCCCAGGTTGCCCAGAGAGGTGGTGGATGCCCCATCCCTGGAAACATTCCAGGTCGGGTTGGACGGGGCTCTGAGCAACCTGATGTAGTTGAAGATGTCCCTGCCCACGGCAGGGGGGTTGGACTAGATGACCTTTAGAGGTCCCTTCCAACCCAAAGTATTCTATGATTTTGTGACCTCTTCCATCTCTCAAAAAAAAAAAAAAAAAAAAAAAAAATTAAGGGAATCTATAGAAAGCTGTAAGTGAGCTTGATAAAATTATCAAAAAGTTTCTGCAGTCATTTGTGATAGTGTAATTCTCCATTAAAAAACATCTTTGGAAAACAAGCATTTTGCCCAAAAAAGTACCTGAAAAGGAAGTACATTTTCAAAAAATACTTGACTTGATTCTGCAGCCAAAGTGGTAATGCGATGAAAGTTCGTATATTGAGAATAGCAACATCTATCATAAAGAAATTCTGAAAATTAACTCTTTCAGAAAATAGTTAATGCCTGTGTACTGTACTTTATATGAAGAATGTGCTACTGTAACAAAACAACTAGAGGTGTAATCTGAGAGCATCGGCAAAACACCAATCAACCTGTTCCATTTCTGGACTGTTTTTCCTTCATCTGCGATTAGTCTGACATTATTACTTTTCAGAAAAGTAGTATTGTATTAATAATTTTTAGTAATTATGTATTTTTAAAATTCCAAAGTGTCATAATTTGAGAGAGAGAGTGAGAGCACGCTTTAATTGATCAAGGGTATTCAGAGGTAATGTCTTTATTTTTCATAGACTGTTAAGATTGTACCCAGAGAGGGACAGGTGACTTGCAGTGACCAGTGGGGTTACACTGGCATAACACTGTGAGTCTCCCGAGTCAAATGCTAAGCATTGTTTTTGCTTTAAAATTCTAATAGTAGCAATAATGAGGCAACTTTACTGTTAAGTCAGGAAATGAAGAATAACCTTTTCACCCCCAAGAATGGTGTGTTTAAAAGGTCAGAGCTGTACCTGGAGGCAGTGATGCCTAGTGGTAATGTGTCTGCACATGGGTAATAATGGTAATCCAAAGTTCTTGAAATGCAGTAAAAGCATAAGTTTTCAGTAGGACAAAGAACACTGCAGAAAAAACAGTAATTTCTTAGGTTTAGGGTTCTTGCTTACAATGCTGTTAAGAAATTTAGATAAGGCTGGGCTTTTAAAGAACTCAGGACCAGAATTTCATATTCTCAGCCTACACAGCAGCTGCTAGATTTTCAAAATAGCTCAACTCCTAACAGTTCCTGTTCTGCAAGGCGCAGAGCTCTTATGAAAGTCTGGCTCTCATTTGGGTGCCAAAATGAGATCTGAACTCTCATGAAAATCTGACTCTCATGAAAAGCTGTGAGTACACTGATTTCTTGGGGGGGGGGGGGAATAAAAAAAGTGGAGATGAAAGTTAGATTATAGCAGTATATTTATTTCTTAGCAATTAATTTCTTGGCATGATTATGATAGTCCGATAACCAGAAGTCTTATTCTCTGAATAGTTGTTAGAGGACTACGTACACTAAAAAAAAAAAAGATGACCAGTATAATTACTTCTAATGGATCCATCTCTCTCATTAACATCACTTCTCTTTACATTCTCTGGTGCTCTCTTTTTGAGGCACACACAACAACGATCATATGGACTTTTCCTCTAAAGTTTAATTCAGACAGGAACACCTGTGTATAGAATGTACATGTATGTTTAATGCAGGTATGATGCCAAGAATAGATGCAAAAAATTCTGGTTTCGATATATACTCCTTGAAAATTAGTTGTCTCCCATGCCTTTTAAATAGAAAACCTTAACTTCAGTAGATGAGAAGGGGGAAATGTGCTCTAACACTGCCTGCAGTGAAATTGGAAGAAAGGGAACTGCTAGCAAAACTTGTACCTTCACAATATTTATATAATTAAAATATAAAATGTTACACCAGTGTTTTGTCTGGAGTGGAGTTGGTTTTCTGTAATGTGTGGGGATTCATAACTATGTTTAACAACATGGATAACACCAGAAAGGGAAAGTAGTTGTTTGCTTTAGAGAGTTCTCTAAAATGTGGTTCTCACATATGTAAGAAAATTGTCTTACAATTTAAATTTAAATCTTGCTTGTTTCCACATGTAATCCCTGCACCATTTTCGTAAGCTTTTCTATGGCATTATTTCCTCTGAGATAATGTTTTCTAGTGATTTATGTGGTACAAAATTAGAAAATTAAGACTTGTTATGAACATTACTTTTAACAATTCCCAGTCTGTGGCTCTTTAATTCTATACTTTGTCTAGCAACAATTTATCATCAACACATTTTATCATTGAATAAATACTAACATGTCTTGCAGTGTATGTGCAATAATTGTGTATATATACAGATATACTTGCACATTTATATATGCGTGATATAAATGTCTGTGTGTATAATGTAGATGTCGCTGTATGCCTTTCCCATCTCCTCTATCTTGGTGCAGTAGTTCAAAGTTTTCCTCAAAAAAATCCTCATTCATATTTGAGGATGTTTTCAAAAGTACCTACGCATCCACTTACTGAATCTATGAAACGCTTTCTGAAATGAGACGAAAGCTATGCACTCAGGCAACAATAAATATACCAGGAGCGCTAATGTGCTCTCCAAACAACACTCGTAAAGGTTGAGAAAAAGTTCACTACCCCCAAGAAGACAAACCTTTTTTTTCCCTTTTGTAGCATCTCCATTCAAACAAATACACCGAGAAAGGAAATTCTGCAGCGGATGCATAAACTAACAAATTAATTTTAATGCCAGCTTTTCAGTTGAATTCTGTTTTGCCATTTTTAGCATTAGCTCCATTAACGTAAGCATGTATATAATTCATATTATGTCATTGTACATATATTGTGTTCTGTATATTGGGCTCTTTATAAAGAAAAGAAAGAATGCAATTCAACATAATGTCTTCTTTCATCCTATTTCAAAACTAACTGTGGGCTTGTTGGAAATTTGTTTATACTTTTTCCCCCTATTAATTCTGTAGGCATTTAAGAAGGCTAAGCTGCAGTTTTCCTGCATTTATCTAGAAGGAGTATTAGCTTTGTTTTTGTAAATGAAAAGATTACATTATCATTGCCCAGTTGCAGAAATATATTTGCTTCCAAGGTTTATATACTTCTACTACAATAAACTATAGCTCTGTTTATTAATGGCTCTCTGACAAGGTGTCACCATAAGTCCACAGGGTAAACTGGCATTTCTGTAGTAGCCAGTGTGATATGTGCTCTGAACTGTTCTATTCTACATATATGAAACCTCCTTCAAACATTAATAGATGGATGAAGGTAGTGAACAAAGATGACAACCTTAAAAATTCTCTATCTCTGCATGAATGACTTGGAGCTTTGCTGAACTGAGCCCAAGGCTGACCTTAAGATTTTGTTGAGTTGAAGTTAAAGACCAAATTTCCCATGACACTGTTGAGGAATTTAGAAAATATATAACTTCCTTTCCTCTTACTCCCCAATTATTTGTTAAAGGCAGTAGTGGCATCTTTTTGCCTTTTACACAGACTTACTCATGCAAAATGAATATTTTCTTAGAATAGGTGCCAGAAGGCAAAAATTGTTATCTTTGAATTGAACTGTTTAAAGAAAGTCACCTTGAAAATGTATTCATTTATAAAAGTTTTATGTCTGTAGCCATGCGTGAGTGGACATCTAAATGTAGCAAGGAGTTGCTAACACAGTATTCCTGTTGTTGAGCAGCACCCTATAAAACTATAGGCAGCTTATTAATCTGAATTAACAAACAAAAATGTCAAAATAAATGAAACGTCTGCCAGAATTAAAATATAGAACCAATTTGTCAATTACAGATTTTAGAACAAGTAGTGTAGCCTAACTTGAAGACTAAAATCGGAAGCACCTACTTCTTATATAATATGTATGCAGATGTTTTGAAATGTGCTTGATGGCCAAATAGTGAGCACCACAGTGGTATTTTCTGGGTGCTGAGACATGCTAGTAAGTCTTTGGAAGGTTTAGTGGTTGGAGTGGGGTGATGTTTCTTCAGTCCTCTGAGGCATCAGATGCAAGTTACTGGTGCTCTTCACAGGCTATCCAAAAATGCCTTCTTTATGTCTCTGGATAAAATTTGAAAGAGAATAAGAGTAAAATTAATAATAATTAAAAATACTATTTTCTACTATGTTTTTATTTTTCTGGTATGTGTTAAAAGGTCATTTGCAAATATGTTTTACTCCTTATCCTGTCATCCTTACTCATGCAATTTTCGAAAGGATTTACCTTTTAGTCATGTTGGCTTTACGTAATTGATCCACCCAAGAATTGAATTGCCTGCAGGTCAAACATGAGTTAAAATGTAAAGTTTGGTGAATTTTTTCTAGGAATATTCTTGCCTTGCACGTAGCATGCGGGAAGATGACAGCTGAAAGATCACTTACCACTATGAAGCAGACCTGGAATTTCACTAATAGATGCTTTCCTCAAAGGAAACCGGCGAGCCTAGTACTGTACAGTATGTCCATTTTGTGTCTTGACAGAGAAATAAGAGAAAATTGGGGCAGGCTGAAAAAAAAAGCTGAATCCCCAGCATATCAATGTGTAGACTGCCAATCCTGATACATTTGGGGAAAATGTTTGTGCCCCACTGTCAGAAACTTGACTCAGTTGCCAAAATAAATTAATCCTGGTTGTGGGAGTTAAGGGGGCTCCTCTCAGAGCTATTGTCATGCTCATAGTATAACAAAACTTTTGACAGGCACCAAAAAAAAAAAAAAAGAGAATATACTTGCCTTGATTTAGAAATAATAGGACTGCGTGGAGACGTCAGTGGGAAATGCACACCCTTTTCGTTTAGCCTCTGTACACTCGGGGTGGAAATCATCAAGACTTTTCAGTCCTTTGTTGGTTTTTTTTCCCCAGGCCTGACATGGGGGTTTTCTTTTTTTAATGTACCTTCTACTGACAATTCCCCTGCCTCGCGGCCTCAGACCTTTGCTCTCTTTGAGAGTTTTTGTTCCTTTGCCAGTGATGCTTGGGCTGATCAATTGTGTGAGTTTTGGATGGGTTGTAATCCACGTTTTGTTGATGTCTCACAGTAATTGTTTGATTTAGGACATTGGATGGTCTTTTTGATTTGTCATTTTAATGTAAAGTAGCGGAGAGCCTGCTGGAGAGCTGAAGTGGAACGTAATCCTCATTTTTGCTAGCACATCTCTCGGGGAGTTAATCTGTGTTTGCGTTTCATGTAGCTTCTACAACTCGGAAATCTTGGGCACTTTACAGACTTTAATGAGCTGAGCCTCCCAACTTTGCTATTATGTAAAGGAGTATCTGTTGTTCCTATTCTATACGTGGAAAGAAAAGCATATAGATATTAAGTGATGTGGCCAAGGTTGCTTGGCAACGTAATGATTGACCTGAGACTAAACTGGTGGACCTAATTTGTTTTTTTGCTTGAAGTGATAGACTGCTACGAATTCTCTTTCAAAACAGTGTTCAAAATCTTCCAGGTTCAGGCTTTCAGATAGAGACTCTAAGAATGTAAGTTAACTTCCTACCCTGAAATGCTTACAGTCTGAGAGTGGAAAACAGAAAGGGCACAGAAGCACCGGGAAATCATTACCTGCCTGAAGTCACACACAGCCGCAGGCAAAAGAATTAAGTATTAACCATTTTTCAAAATAATTTCCTTAATATAATTTTTGCTGGATGTTTCCACACTCCTTGTTTGTCTGATAGTTCAAAGATTATTTTTCTGTGTTTCAGAAGCTCTGTAAAAGTGACATGTTTAATGAGAATGGCTCAGTCAGAAGTTCATTTTAAATATGGCTTAATAGGATGAAGAGTGTATTTAAAGATTTATAAATATTAAAATTGAAACTGTTCATTTAGCGTGTCTGCTGGGCTGGGGAAGGGATGTATTCACATGCCTTTTGTGAATAGTGGTAAAATGCTGAGGATGTACTTTTATCTTCCTACTGGTTCTCCAAGATCTATAAACAAAATCTATGTGATAGAAACAATGTTGGTTTTGTAACAAGCTCCAATGTTCTGGGGTTTGTTTGTTTGTTTTAGTCTATTGCACAGTCCCCATTAACTACGCAACGAGAACGTAGCACTGAAGTAAAAACTGTCCTCAGCTTCATATTAAGACCAGCTTAGGTATGTGGTGCGTTGGTGTTATTTGCCTTGATAATTTTTTAAAAGGAGGAGGAGCTCTGAGGTTGGTTTTTTTGAGACCACATCTAATACATTTCCCAGTACTTATATAAAATAGCCATATATGTCATTTTCATAGTTGTTTAATGCCAGATATTTTAAAGAAACTTTTTTTTTCCATGAATTAGTTTTCAGGTCTGTAAAGACTGAAATGGAGAAAATTGTGTTTTTAGACATACTGGCAGCTGAGAAGAGGGCTAATGGCAGAAACAGCTGGCTTGTCTTTATGGGTGCAGGGTGTTAGGAAATTGAGAAGTTCTGAACTCCAAAGGTTGCTGAGACTATACCAATAACGACAGTAGGTATTCGTGCTCAGTACCTGGTAGATATCTGAGAAGAAAGGGGAGGCTGCTGAAATTCATAGTTGAAAGTGTTAGGATAAAGTTTTATGTCCAGAGCCTCATTTGGTAGCTTTTTCTGAAACTGTTCTGATTCACACAGCGTGAAGAAAAAGACACTTTCTAGTCTAGTTAAATGGATGAGAAGGTGGTAGAAAAACTTCAAATATAGACTCTACTGGAACAAAAATAGTCTATTTTCATTACACTTATGGCACTGATGTCTTTTTGTATTCAAAGGAAGAACACAGGCCTTGATTGCTTCTTGAATTTGACACAGCTATGGCTGTAGTCCCCTAATTGTGTCATGCTTTATCCAGTGCTCCGATAGCTTTAATTCCCAAATAATATCAAAGAAAAATTCTGGATGGTGATCAAGTATAATATGTGGGAGTCTTCTTTAGGAAGGAGATGGATGAAAGGAATGGCTAAATACTGAATATGGAAATTAAGTCTATTTCTGATCACTAGGGGAAGACTTCTTCAGTTGGTAACTGTGGGAATTCAAAGCTTAAGCAAAAGAAGGCAGAGCTGCAATATGTTCTGAAGAATGTGCTAAAAATCAAAGCTCACATACTGACCAAGCAACTACCCCCCCAAAAAAATACAGAAAAGATATTATCATTCTTTTCATACTAGATTGAGGTTGGAAATAATGTACTTCATGATATCAATGCCATTTTGTTACTTTCAGCACTATGTTCCATATCATAGAATCATAGAATCATAGAATCATTGAGGTTGGAAAAGACCTCTAAGATCATCGAGTCCAACCGTCAACCCAACACCACCAGGCCCACTAAACCATGTCCCTAAGCGCCTCATCTACACGTCTTTTAAAAACCTCCAGGGATGGGGACTCCACCACTTCCCTGGGCAGCCTGGTCCAATGTTTCACCACTCTTTCAGTAAAGAAATTTTTCCTTACATCGAATCTAAACCTCCCCTGGCACAACCTGAGGCCATTTCCTCTCGTCCTATCGCTTGTTACTTGGGAGAAGAGACCAACACCCACCTCGCTACAACCTCCTTTCAGGGAGTTGTAGAGAGCGATGAGGTCTCCCCTCAGCCTCCTCTTCTCCAGGCTGAACAACCCCAGTTCCCTCAGCCGCTCCTCATAAGACTTGTTCTCCAGACCCCTCACCAGCCTCGTTGCCCTTCTCTGGACACGCTCCAGCACCTCGACGTCCTTCTTGTAGTGAGGGGCCCAAAACTGAACACAGTATTCGAGGTGCGGCCTCACCAGGGCCGAGTACAGGGGCACAATCACTTCCCTACTCCTACTGGCCACGCTATTTCTGATACAGGCCAGGATGCCCTTGGCCTTCTTGGCCGCCTGGGCACACAGCCGGCTCATGTTCAGCCGGCTGTCGACCAACACCCCCAGATATCGTAGGCTAATAAAGGTGTTAGGTTTTTTCTTTTTTTAAAAGATTTCACTGAGGACCAAAGCGGTCATTTCACATGGACAGCAGAATGATTTGAAACAGTAAGAAAAAAAATTGCACACAAATTTTTTTGTTCATTTCTTCAGGAACTGGAATTGCTGTGTGGATTGTTTCCAGTGCTGCCCAGGGGAGGCCTTGTGACAGACCATGAGGTCACCTGGTGGATTTAAAAGGCTTATTTGTGGAATTAGAGTTGAGATATGAAAAATGATTCAGTGAAGAATTGGTGCCTATTCTGGGTTATAAAAGAAATTTCTTGTTTCCTTTGAATAATGGCTCCAAATGTGAGAGGAATATTTCAGCCTATTGTTCTCAGATGACGGCTCTCTTGGGATGGAAGAGCCTTTATGCTTGTATTATCTTTGTGAAATATCTAGTAGGAGAAGGAGAGAGAGAAAGAATGCACGTGTCTGTGTGTGCGTGCGTGCATATGTGTGTTTCAAGTAGCCACTTTGAAAGCATTTGTATGATATATATGAGAGAGGTCCAGGTTGTTACTGATAGTCCCTGTGATCTGGGAAAGCTAGTTTCACTATTTCGCTCAGGGAACAAGTAGTGCCATTAAAGGATAGGGCATGAATCTTCTTTTGTAAATAAAAAGAAAAATGCAGTTTATGCATTGAGTGGGGGTAAAAATAGCATAAAAGGAGAAAAATGCAATGTTATGTAATTTATTTTTTCTAATGCTCAGGACCAAAAGATTTTTTTTTCTTCTGCAGTAGTAAAAAACTGCGACATATTTCCATGCTTGCTCTCTGCAATCTCAAAGACATTGTATATTTGAGAAGTGCTATATTAACAACTTTTAGACAAGCAGAAATGCAGGTTTTTAACATGTGATTTTTGGTTCTTTATACCCTTGTGTCAGTTCCATTCACACGTGTTCAGGTGGGATCTGTGTATCAATTACATATTTAAAGACTCTAATTAAAAGTTTGTGAAGTTTTGTAATGGATATATAAACTGCCTTTTTTTTTTCCCTGGTCTAGTTTTGTCAGAATTTCTGACAAAAATTCTGAGCAAAATATACTATAGAGAATGTGTGCTTTTTTTTTTTTTCTCAAGTACTACTTTTATACACATGAGGTGTTAACTGATATGTATGTAAACACAGAATGCTTAATTCTGTCCATTGCCTATATTTTAATAGGCTATAGCATTTCATGTCCTTAATTCATTCCATTCTGCTTTTTCGACAGTTGAGGAAAGTTATTCAAACATGTTCTAGGGCCCTTTGGTGGTGATGCTGTGCTTGGGCTAATCAGCACACATTCATTGTATTAGCCCTCTATCAGTGGGACTGAAATATGTGAAGAGTGCAGAGCTTTCCATTCTTTATGTGCCCAAAAAATCCTCTTAGCAGATGGTTTGCTATCCTTAATAAAGAAAAGTAGGAAGGGTAAAAGGAGTCAGTGAACTGCTGCTCCACTGTTAGAATCTCTGCAAGATGTGACAGGTTATGATGCTTCAGTAGCATCCGTCCCGAAACTGCCAGGATGCTGGAATTTATTAGAGGAAGAGGATCATGCTGTGTCCCTAAATCCCTCTGAGACTCGGTGGTATCATCTGCTGCCATCGTTGCTGGAAGAAAATCCAGGTGAAATGAATGTTTTGTGTAGCTTGCAGAATTTGTGCGGAGTGAAAACCTGTGAGGTTTGCATAACTGAGGACGTTATTCATACAAATATTTGCTGATGACTGTTCATCAATAGAACTTAAAAAAATCTCTGACGGAGTCGATTTTTAAGCAAAATGGAAGTAAAATGACCAAAGGGGTTGCTATAAAAGCTATCAGTGACAACCAGTTATACTTCAGTGGGTAAAAACTGTAAGACAATACTCATAGTCATGTAATTCATTTTGGCATCGCAATGTTGTTCTTGTGGACTGTTTCCGTGAGCTCGTTACGGTGCATTTGCATCCTGCGTACCCTGTCACTGCAGGTCAAAGGCTTTCTTCCTGGACAGAGGCGGCTGCAGTCAGTAGGTCTAGGTCTGTTTGACCACCTTTTTAGAGAGGTGTTGGGTTAGGAATTATTCTTCCCTTTTCTAAACATTTTAGTCTTACATTAAGCACTCATTTAAGAAGAACAAAATTAACTGTATTTCTGAACATTTGGTTTTATAAATTGCTTGCAGTATTTTAGTAGTATGGGAGCTGTTTAAGGTGAAATAAAAATATTACTTGCCAGTATTTACCCCAGGTGTACCTTGCTTTTGGTCACTGTGTAGTTGTTCAAATAAAATGGATTTGATTATAAAATAATACAAGGTTATTTCATAAGTCTTATGGTGAACATAATAAATTAAAGAGGTTACAGAAGAAATTAGTTTGCTCTCTGACCTTGATGTGTGGCTTTAATTTTTTCTCCTTTTTCCCCCTCTCCAGTTTGAGTCAAGGCTAAAAAGTGAGCTTAGCTATAAGGTGACTTATCTACAAGTGACTTTACCTGTGATTTGTCTTCTTTCAGTGGGTCAAGGCTGAACATTTATTATTGTTTCGATCATAATTTTTTTGTAGTTGAAATTAGTTCTTAATTTAATATTGCATTCTCTACTCCGATACTCTTTAAAGTGCAGAATGGGAACCGTAGCTTCTGCCTTGCACTCCTGAGGTGTATTGGCTGATATTTTTCTGTAGCTGTGCTTCTCTGACCACATTCTCTTATTATCTTCTTTACCTTATCCCTACCTTGCTGAAGCGTTATTATACTAAAACTATATATTTTTAATATATTATTAGGAAAACTTCTAAAGCTTCTTCAGAGCTTTAAAAACCTGTGCCTTTTGAAGTACTTCTGCCACAGTGGTTTTAATGACTCTAGACAGAACAAGGAACATGATTCCTTTAAATATCAGCATTTCTTGACAGAAGGGAAAGATTAATTGATGAAATCCCTTGGAGGCCGCGGAAGTTTTCCCATTAATTGTAATGATTTTGGATAGAAACCACAGAAAGAGAAGAAATAAGAATAATAATATTTAAAGTTGGGTATATAAATGGTTGCTAGTAAGAGTTCTATGAAAAATTCTTTTTTTTCAGTAGCAAAGGAGTTGTGATAGGATGCATGATCTCTTAGCAAACAGCGCAGTGCAGTCTCATAGTGGAAGTGCTACTTTTCTGAATGACCATATTATTATTACAAACAGACCCTATGAAATTTGAGTTGATGGAAGTAATTTGAAATAGTGTTGCATTACACCAGTGAAGAACTATGGCAAAACTTAGGGTTTTTCATTCTTACAAGTATCAATATATTAATTGGCACTATCTGGCAAGTATAGCAAAACTGGGGGTTTTTCATTCTTAGAAGTATCGGTATATTGATTGGCATTATCCAGCAACATGAAAAAAGGCTTTGTATGAGAAAATCATACTGGATTTTTTCAGGTAATGCTTTTGTGATCAGGATTTAACAAATGCATTTCTGGTTTATTGATATAGAATATACCAACAAGTGTTTTTCCTCAACTATGACTAACTTGCATAATTAGGAAAATAAAACTAAATCTTTTTGAAAACTGAGACTCTTACTTAGGAGCCAAAAGTACAGACTTAAAATACTGCTAGGAATGTAATTTTGAAACTTTTGGTCAAAGATTTTAAATATGAATCAACCACCTGCATAGTTACCCCAGGGTGTCCCTGATAGTACAGGAGACGACAAACAATTTGAATTTATGAGACAAAATAAAATTTATAATTCCTGTGTATGAAATAAGGCCTAACCATCATGTATTGTTTCTGAAGGCACTTACACTTTGAAAACATGGTTGTGATTAATAAACGACTCCAGACTGCTTTTAATGTAACAGTAGACTTTGCTACAAACAGGAATGGGAAAAAATGATTACATTTAACAGGGTAGCAGCTGTAAGGGTGCTATTATATTAAGTAACTTAATGAATACTGATCTTGAAGCAATAAATCAAAATGCATACAATCTACTCTAATCAAGTAAGCAGAATTTTTCAGATATTTAAATTATATTAAATGAACACTTCAATCAAGGTATGTACCTGCACATGTTCTTATGTTTAATCTAGTTATTGTTTGTGTAACATCACTTTTAGGTTATATATTTAATGCAGACTTACCCTTTTTTTTTCTTCTGCATTTTCTGTTGCTTGGTTTTTTTGGTGGGTTGATTTTTTTTTGGGGGGGAGAGGTGGTTTGGATTTTTTTTTTGGTTGTCTATTTGCTTTAAGTAAAGAAATTGCTTGCAGAATAATTAATAGTCCATGTTAAATCCTGTCCTGGTACTGAAGGGTCTTCTAAAGAATAATCAACAAGGTTATTGTGAGAGCTATGGCAACAATTTCTTCAGGTAGGTGTAGTTCTGTCTGAGTGTCTGCATTTACAAATTTATTTAGGGGTGTTTGTGTATATGGACGTATATGTATATATACGTGCCTGTACATATATATGTGTGTGCGCGCACGTGTGTATGCACAGGTAATGTCAGTTGGTACCCACTAGTGCAGAAATTAAAAAGAAAAAAGTGATAGTACCATCACTTTCTGAGAAACTAGTATCTGTTCTGACATTGTAAATACATAATACGGAAATTAAAAGGAAATTACATTTTGTATGCTGAGATTCTAATTCTGGAGTCTCTTGCAGGGTTACAAAAGTGTTCTTTCACAGTCCAAATGCAGTTGGATCCGTTTAGGTCCTGAGCCTCCAGACATTCGTGTGCGTGGAAAAAGGTTTAGTTTCCAGACAGTATTTACAATGCAAAATCGTAAGTACTTGCCTGTGTCTTTGCAAGGTGCTGGTCTTAGCTTGTTTAGTATATATTTGTACACCTTGGCTTTGTCCTGTTTATTTCAGTTTGCACAACTGTTTCAACTTTTTTTCTCATCAAGATTATGATACATTTAGTTTACTTACTGACCAAACTAGTAAACCTGCAAACCAGAGGATCCATCACTGAAGAATCAATAGATACCTTTTATATTTTCTCAGTTTATACTTAGCTTTTTTTTTTTTAGAAGTGGAAAATAATACCTGTGAGGGTTCTGTAGCTGATCAAAGTATTCAGAGGTCCTCAGTATTTGACTCTTCCCTTTATTTTGGGAATAGATGGATGTTTTTGCCTCATGAATCATTCAACTCTGCTCCTGGTGTCTCTCATTTTGTCTGGGATCAGAAACATGCAGTTGACCTGCTTCTTGATAGTTCCACAACAGCAAACTTGATTCATAACAGCAGAAGTGGAAAAATAATAAAGAGCTATCTCAATTTTGTAGGCTGCTTGTCAAAGCTGTGAGTAGCAGGTTAAGGTCTGCATTGTCTGTTGGCAGAATAAGGAGGATGGAAATGTATTCATTTTGATGGTAACTATAAGAGATGGACTGTCTTCGGATTAACGGAATAACATAAGGGGATGTTATAGCTGCAAGGTGTAATTATACCATGCAGCTATACAGTCTGGCTTTTCAGAATGTGCAAGATGTAAGAAGCCATCAGGAAGAAATCAGTACAGCTATTTCTGGATTAGGCAAGCACAGAACTTATGCTTGAGCTGCTGACAAGTACCTACCAACGTCTTGGCTGGGTGGGTTTACTGAGACGCCTTTTTATTGGTCCAACAGTAAAAATAAATTGTACCAAATAAAATTGGTACAACCCTTATAATTGGCTGTGGCTGTCCCTAACTGTAAGACACTTTTGTGAAGTGCCCTAGTGTAGGTGTGAGGACAGATGTCAAGGGTTTTGGCATTTATTGTATTTAGTTAAACAACATCTTGAAGAAAACAGGGGAGCCGTACTGAACTAATTTTCCTGTGTATCGATCCCTACATATATTAAGAAACAGACGAGTGCAATGGGACTTGAGGCTTTCTGCTTTATCTTGAAAAATTTTTGTTATTATTTTGTTCCTGTTGTTCCATTGTCAATGCACCACGGCACCAAGCCTGTCAGAGTTCAAGGAGCGTTTGGATGATGCTCTTAGTCATATGGTTTAGTTTTAGGTAGTCCTGCGAGGAGCAGGGACTTGGACTCGATGATCCTTATGGGTCCCTTCCAACTTGAGATATTCTATGATTCTATTCTATGTTTCTAATTAAACCATTTACATCAAGGGTTCAGGGGGCTGGCCGTGATTGAGATCATATTTCTTTGTGCTAAAAACTGATAGATAATAACTTTATTTTGTGAGCAGAGCTGATCTTCAGTTGTCCAGGCTGCAATTCTGGTTAGCCCAAATTGGAGGCCAGTAGAAAAGCATTCACTGAAATTGCCCCAGATTTTTAAATATCATTTGTAAAAAGTAAATAAAGGTTGAAACTGTCAGTCACAAGTTCCAATACTGTAGACTCTGAGAGTACCTTTAATGTCACCTCTAAACGTTGCATACTTCCACTTAAAAAAGGACAAATGCTGTTTTACTGCTTTTAAAATGATGTTGCTGCAAAACCCAAAACAGGCCATAAGCAGTTAATAGTGCAAGAAGAATTGTTCATATTGAGACTGTCAGTCTTTTGTGCACTGACGTTGATGTTACTGTCAGTTGACAGTGAGCTTTTATAGTCAATCTATTGAAGTACAAAAGGTCATGTTTCGGAAACTGTCATTAAAAGTGCCTCTGTTTTGTAAGAGCAGCACATCCTTTATTCTCTCATAATGGAATTCCCCATAACAGATGAGACAGGCCAAAAGTTGAAAATGTTATCATAAGAGCAAAAATATGTTAAAGTGCCTTTATATTTGTTAATCCTTTTATTCTTTCTTTCCAAATTAGAAGTTGAGCTTAAAAAACAATAGTTCACTCACTTTAGTTGAATTCACTTTTATGATTTTTATGATCAGAAGTCACATTGCTTTCCAATGCGATCTTTCAAAGGTGTTTCAGCAAAGCGAAGTTATCTGTTAATTTGAGTAAGGCAGCCAAAACCTAATCACTTTTAAACTAGTAGTGTCCTGTGTCACAAATGTTTGCTGCTTTGCTGCTTGTCACAATGTAATGACTGGCATGATTAATTGCGCAAATAATCCTGAAAAGGGCTAAGTTCTTTATGTCTATGGCCTATTGCTCATTTTCAGTTTTATCCTGATAGAGATGATAAAGTTCTAGACAGGTATGGATATGACATTATACCAGTCCATAAACTTTAACTGATTCTGTGGACACCTATCCATTTCAAACATGGAATCTCATGGTAAATCAGTGTTAAATGAGTATTGCAAAAAATTTATTTGCATTCTGTTGGTGTGTGTGCTGACTAGTGCTGTGTTGTGTACCCACGGAGCCCTGTCAGTCTAGTACTCCTGTATCTGAGACAAATGGACATAAGTAACTGCTTTCAATAAGATGAGATTTATGTTAGTGATTTGTCCAAAAGATACACATGACTTTAAATTGTATTTTTTAACTTGATGGTGTGTAGAGTGCCTTGTAAGACCTTTCTTCTGACCCTCTTGGAAGGATAAGTGAGGCAAAGAAGTATGGAAGGTTTGTCAAATTCATTGCATCGCTGTAATTACCTGGCTGACCCTATTATTGAATGGGATTGCCAAGATGCCTTTTTGTTTCTATTTTTGTATTTTATGCTTTTGTATTTCCTAATAGCTGAGTTGAAAATGGTGATGTCTGCTGAATTTTAATATTTGAAATAAAAAATCCTGCCCCTTCTCTAGTAACCCTTTTGTGAGTAAAGAGAGAGAAGTTCTCAGAGAAGGAGTATATGGTCCCTGAGTGGGAAATGCTTGCATTCAGGTGGAGCTATATTAAAAAGGTTCCTCTTCCTCCTGACTCCTTAAGTCCAAGAAAATTCTGAGAATCAGGACAAGAGAAAGGATATGCCTCTCAGAACAGAAATCAGCTACTGAATTAAAAAAAAAGTTTCACTTTTGTTTTATTCGTTCATCCGTTTCATCCATTCATTCATTGATAAAAAGTTCTGCATTAAAAAGATGATAAATTGAAAACTAAGATACTGGTAACACGATGGGAACTGGTGCTAAACTTCAATCCCTTTGAATGCACGGCTTCTCAAATCTCTTATTCAAAATGTTTCACTGTGTTGAGTTTCCATTTGTTCTGTTTGTCTCACAGTTTGCCTAATATATTGGAGGTGAGAGGAGTCTGTGCCTGTAAGAATATTGATATACTTTAATAAGTGAAACAGTATCTGGTTTTATATCATTATAAAAGCAATACTTTTAATTGAATCATGGAAGCCGCAGAAATTGTTTTCCTCTGAAGGAAAAGAGAACTTAAAGCCAATGAAAACATGTAATTTGTCAGTAAATATGTTTTGTGCCCCCTCCCCCCCCCCAGTGTTTTTGGCATGTGTAAAGTTGTGATACTGATTAGCAAGGCAGCAAAAAGGGTAATGGTTTCTTTCTAAATGTGTGAGAAGGTAGGAAATAATACAAACAGAAAAGCAGCTTGAAGCAATTAGGTGAGTTAGTCCAGAATAAAGGGCTGCAAGTGTTCTCAGGAACGCAGGCTTCCCAGGCCACGTTACAGGTTGAAAACATACCCCAGGAGGCTTTCACATCAGTTATTATTCACCTGTGCATCCAAGCAGCTAATAAAAATACTATTTATGGAAGAGAATCTGACATCAGCAGTATATCAATATACATGTTACCTTGATATAAACAACATTGTAAGCGTAAAATGTTAAATAATTTAGGTATTTTAAATAAAACTACTTATCTGGAAATTTAGCAGGTTTGCAGATTGGTGTCTCTTACAAGGCACTGAAGAAACAATATCAAGCGACCCACATTATTCTAATATTAATTTTATTTTTAATTTAGTATAGATGGATAAGGGGAATTGAAAATGTTGCAGCTGCCATGTGCCTTTCCTCTCACCTTTTCTCTTGACATTATCAATTGAAGTATGAATTAAAACATGTATTTTCTCCACATATGTACCAGTTAAAATGGTAAATCTGAAACTGGAGTGATACTGTGAACACTGACTAGTTACAACGTTCTTAGGCTGAATTTAAATTGCTCATCTAATAGTGAAAGGCTTTCTCTCTCTTTCTTTTCTTAGGATGTTGCTCCTTCGGTTCCTCTACAGAGCTGTTGAGTTTTATGTGAAGTATCCATGGATGTATTAAAAGCCTGATGAGAGCCTTTGAAAGTGCCAAGCACTTATTGACAAATCCTAGAGGCTTATTTTTTCATGTTTTAAACGCATGTCATACTTTTCCAAAAGTTACCTCATTATCTTTGTTCTTTTGTGTGAGTTCCAGCTTCCTGCATTTTTCTTGTGTTAGGAAAATAGGTAATCTTTCAAACTACTGTAGGCAATTACTTTGGTATGGATTACTGACTTACATATATAATAGACTTTGAGTACAATTTTACGGATATCTGAGTTTGGGGAGAAGGAGGGTAATTCTTTCTTTCTTTTTGTTTTAAACATTTCTTTTGTAAATGATCTTGATCAGGTTGGCTGGAGAGAAAATATTTCAGGAACTGTTAAAAATATCCGATTTGTGCAATGTGTAGGAGGTTACCAAACCTGCCTGTGTCAAGGTTGTTGTATGCGCTTACAGCAGATGGGTGGCAAGGTAACAGAAAGAAAAGATACCCAAGAGGATTGAAGTTTGGAAATTTGTACTCTAGTAGTTTCATACCTTGATTGTTTTGTGTATGGATGATGGACCATGTTGAGCTGCCCTGGAAGATAACTGTGGACTGGCTGTGTTTGCTGTTAACATGGGGTTCTAGCTGGCAGTAGCTCTAAAGATAATATCCATTCTGAGAATTGGCATTGTCATCTGAGAAACCTGCCTTTTTTTTCCTTCAGTCCAACTGTATTTATTAATTTCTTGACTCTTCTAATGTGGTTTGTTACATAAATTCAGTGGGTTTTTTGTATCTATGGGTACCTTTCTTCTAATATTTTCTAAGCCGTTGTTTCATTTGCTCAATGGTAGAGGTTGGAAAAATCATTGAGTTCTTACAGATTAAAATTGTAGTTGGGTTGCAACAGACCAGTTGCCAAACGAGGGTCTTACTGATGCCCTAAGGGAAAGGCCACACTGAAAACTAACTAGACCTTATTAGAACACCAGAAAATTCAACAGGATGGTGTCTTTACCTATGTTTTAGGGGATAGGAAAAGTTTTGTATTTTCTTAGGCACCAAAGTCAATCAACTAGAAGATGTAAATCTAGAGGAAATCCAGATTTCCTTATTTCCAGTGTTTATGTACTACGTGGGGTTTTTGACATCTCCTTCATGTTCATGGATCCAGCCATGACTCTCACTAGTGAGGACTCTCAAACTTAACTATGCTTCAAAGAAAGCATTTCCCAAGAAAGAAAACCAGAGCTAGCTTTTAACCACAGCCCCAGCTATACCAACTAAATTTTAAATCTGAGCTGGTTGTTTTACCTCACTGAAGGAGAAATGGGGATGAAGGACGGAAAAACTGATTAACCAAATGGATATAAATGGATATGTTGCTACCTTGTTAATCCTTGATTATTACAGAGAACAACTGTGTAGGTGATAAATAGGAACTCAAAGCAAATATATATAAAATCCAGTGTTTTATACGTTGACCTTAGTAGGTGTAATGAGCCAAACCCAAGTACATACGCAGTATCTGTGAAAACAAAGAGGAATTAGGTATTGGTTTTATATGCTTTGCTGTATCGGGACTGTAACCACAGCATAAAGCTGACCTGAAATCAACTTCACTAACTGCAAGAAAAGTAGTGCAAAGTGGGTGTAGGCTGCGCCTCACCTTAACCATCTATATTCTTTTTCTTTTTCCTGGAGAAGGAAAAGGAAAGCTTTCAAGGCCATTTCATACACTTCATTTATCTGCAGCTGCCATAATGATTCCCATGGGCCCACCAACAGCCAGCATGAGTCAAATCAGGCTCTCGGGGACCAGCCAGGCATAGAATAACTCCAAAATAAAAAGCATACAAGACCTTTTAAAAGCAAGTAAGCTCTCTATTAACCAATGATACAGCGTGGTGGGTTTATACTCAGATATAGGACATGTTTTATCTAGTTCATGATACACATTTCTGAGGTCAAGCTGGGTTCATTAGTTTGTTGCAATTTGTAATATAAATTAAAATGCCACATTTAACATTCTAACTATTTGGTTTTTTTACTGGTTTGAAATAATTTGCTCTGGTATTTAGACGTATGGAAATAAAGCCTTATCTTTGACATGCCAGAGAGTGATACATGCCGTGCCGATGAAATACTATTTAATGCCAGTCATGAGTGATTTAGTGTTGATATTTAAGGATGTGTTCTTGGATGTATGTAGATTAAAAAATGGTTCAACACAACACAAATGAAAGAGGGAATGCTTATTCCTCTTGATACCTACTGCTTTTATAGCTCATTGAATCAGTATCTGTTGTCATTCACCATTTCCATATAAAGAAAATGAATGCAGTCCCTCACTTGGCATGTCTTAGGAGTTGGGAATGGGACCCTTGTACAGCTGAACAAGGGGATTTCTGTGTAGGCTGCTTGGGTTCACTTCCCATGTAGATTAAATCCCTTATATTCATGTCTACCAGCTGTGGGCAGGTTTCTGTTTGTCAACCTTACATTTTATACTGTCATATTATGGAATGTATTTTTCAATTTCTGCATACTGAGGAAAAAAACCCTGTAGGTCAGATTCTCTACCCTGACCAGGTCCCATGGTACGCCGCACTAACAGGAAGAAAGCTATTCCATATTGACAACCATCTGACTAAGAACACAGCAAAAATCATTGTCCGAGTTACAGGGCTGTGAGCAAAATATATTTCATAATGTTCATAGACTAGCAGCTATTGACAACTTAATCTAAAAATGTAATACTGCAGGAGATAAAGGTGTTATTTCTGAGAGAAAAAAAACCTAAGATTGGTTCTCAAATGACACCTATCCATAGCAGAAATGCAGTCAGCCAGCTGCTTTGTTAGCTTTAAAATTTTAATTCGAGAAGCTGTTTTGGTCTGTCCTTTGTCCTTCACTACAAATACAATTTTACTTACGAAGCGTCTTTGAGGAGAGGAGTTTCTCAAAGCTGATAAAAATTTTAAGTTAGATACCGTGGATTAGTTTTCAGTAACTTACCTAGCATGAACTGTTCAAATTCAGAATGTTTCTGTATAGGCTGGGTTATATTTCTGTAGTAGGAAGCATAAACTGTAGTCAGTAAATGTATTTATGTTAGTACCTATGTTGTAGTTTAATGTTAGGCTGTCATGACTGATGATATCTTTGTTTCCTCTCCTCTTCTTTCTCCTCAAATGAAACTACCTTGTTTGTATTTTAATTTTTGGACTAGTTATTGTATACTGACTAGGACTTTTCAAGTGTTGCTTGGTATTTTTATTGTTTGACATTGAAAATGCCTTTGGACTATCATTCAAATTTCAAGGGGATTCTGTAACAAAGAGGTGTTGGGTATAGGATGATGCCCTTTTCTCCTTATGAAACCGCTTTTTGTAACAAAATGGTGCTTTTATTTCTCTTGTTCTCAGTGAGGGATCAACTGTATGGGAAATACAGAGCTGGTAATTTTTATATTGTAGGTATTCACTAGAAAGTAATAAAAATGAGTTACGTTTTGCATCCCCATATCCATTTCAAAGTCCTGACTTTTACTTTAGATGACTCACAAGCCCCTGGGGCAGGCGTAAGGTGTGCTGGGGTGTATGGCAGCTCACCTGCTTGCAATTACTGGAGCTGTCCTGCGACTCGCAGCCACCACAGCAGACTCAGTGACCCATATTTCAACCATTCACTTGAATTCGATGGAAGGCTTCTGTGTCTCCTTTCAGTTTTAGGATTGCGGTCTTCAGTCCTCTAGGGATATCGCATGTCAACACAGGACGGCAAATTGTCAAGTAACAGTGTTTCAAAGCACTAACTACAACTTCTGTAAGGATCCTCACTGGTGTAAAGGAATCAAGTTGGATGAACAAAAACCAAACCAAACCAAAAACCCAAAACAAAACAAAAAACCCAAACCTGCATCAGGTTTGGAACACTGAGAGTGCTCACAGGGATTTCTGATTTAGTCCACTGGCAAACTGTATTAATATCCTGAATAATTCTTAGATGAAGATAAGCCAAACGTAGCTTTTTGTTTCTCACAGCAAAAAATGGTACTTTATAATTTAGAAATATCGCACCATTTATTGTGCTGAAATTAGGCATTAAACAAACATAGTGGTGAATTGGTAAAATAACTGTCTTCAGAACTCATTGAAAGTCAGGTAGGACGGGGATCAGAATATTCAAATTAATTGCAAAAATCTTCCTGTTTATAATTGGATTTGCTACATAATGTAATTTAAATAACCTGCAAATTCTTTGTATGTTCTTGATGACAAAGCTATACACAGTTTGCTTACTTAATCCTGGGATATTTTGCTAGTTTAGGTTATCTTACATATTTCATGTTTTTTAGGTCCATTTCATATATTCTTCTATTCATGACTGAGCACCAAACAAATTCAGAGTAATAAAATCAAGCAAGATTATCTGAAATATTTGGTGAGGTGAAAAGGCATATCCTTAGGATAGAACGCGCATCATTCTCTATGTATATTTTACCATTGGAGCAGTCAAAAGAGGGGCTCAGAGGGGCTTGGCATCTCCGTCCTTGGAGCTATTCCAAACTCACCTGGGCACAGCCCTGAGCGACCTGCTCTACCTGCACTGGCTGTGAGCGGGGCATTGGACCAGAGACCTCCGGGGGTCTCTTCTGACCTGCATCATGGTATAAGTCTATGATTCTGTAATAGAAATTTTGATAGAAAACAGTATAAATGTGTTACTGTATGTATATGTATTTTTGTGTTATATAAGTAATTTAAATGGTATCATCTTGTTTGCATTTTTGCAGACAACTTATTTTCTTTTAAGAGGTGCATGGACGTAGATTTTTTTAACACGTCAGTTGTTACAGTAGCAATCCATGTAAATAATTTGTGCTCAGATTATACTACATACACACGCATGTAGTTACGATGGTGATAATTTTTCTGCCTCCCTTTGTACAGTTAAAAGCGTTCTTCTAGTTGATTTTTACAATCCAAATCATCCTTTCTTAATATACTTCCTTTATTCTCGCTTAACATTGTTTACAGATTTTCATCTCTGCTGCTGTTACTGATAAGGAACTTTTTCACACTGGGTAGTGTTTGCATCACCAAAATCTGTGAAATTAATTATATACACAACTGAAATTAAAATGGAAAATATGTACTGTTATGTTGGTTGCAGGAACTGTAAATTTACTTGAGCTGTAACATTTTTTTAAAATGATTTCTTGCATAAGATGAAACTACTTACAAAAACCTGTTCTTGTCTTAAAATCGTTGAAACTGTGTTTTCAGTAATATATTAATATGTCAGGAAAAAGTAGAATAAGTAAAATCTGAAGCTGATGAAGAGAAAGGAAGGAACAGGGTAATTTAGCACTGAAATTATTCTGGAGTTGATCTTTAAATATTTCCAGGAGAGGAGCTTGCTACTGGATTTGAAACTCAAATGTTTCAGCCAGTTTTGAAATCTATTTCTCTTTAGTGACTGTCACGCCCCACCTGCGGGAAGGGGAGAGTGACTAAGATCCGCAAATCCCCTCGGTGTGGATTAAGGTGAAATAACACTCAAGGTCCAAAAACAAACTCCAACTTTAATGGCACAAACACTTCTATAAGCATCAACCCTCTATGTCTTAATATATAACACAAGCTAAGCGGCTTTGTGGTGAGTTGAGGTAGGCCTTGTATTACTTAACAACATCAAGAACAGAGAGCAAGGAGGAGGAGGAGGAGAGAGAAAGAGAGAGCTGAGCAGCAGGAGAGAGGTAGAGAGAGACAAAGAAATCGCCAGTCCTGGATCCAGCGTCGGACCTGCCAGCGGGGAGAGAGGTCGGTGCGGAGAGTGTCCCCCGGGGGCTCACGTGCGCCCCTATTTATTGGCTCCAGCCCAAGGTTTCTAGAGTCTTCTCTCACCCCAGCTCCAGGAGTGGTTGAGACATTAGTCAGTCAAGGAGAGTGACACCGGGCCCCTCCCCGTGGCTGGCTTCCGGAGCTTTCTCTTGGGGCATTGTCTGTGCCTACAGCACAGCCACGTGGGCCTCGTCCCTTACAGTGATAATGCCATTTTATTTCAGGTCCTCACATTTGAATGAAGAATGCAACTGCATTTCCTAGAGTTTTTTCCCAACGATGATAAGAGGTCTAAAATATTGGTGTGTGCTCTAGGATGGTTTATACATAAACAAAGTGATTCAGAACTTTTTATTTAAAATAGCATCTTATCATGCCTTGCATTCAGTGTGTTGCAAAAAGTGGTGTATGTGTATTGTTGCTGTTTCTGAATTGAATGTGGCTTTTCTTCTCACTACAGGATGGAGGTGAATTTTGTTTGTAGCTGTTCCAGCCTACTCCTCTCACGTGCTTCTTCCTTCGCTTCATGGAAAGGCTTCTTCAACTAATGGCTTTCATTAATTGTCTGCCTGATTCCAATCTTGAACATCTGACCTGAATGTCTTTTTAAATAGCAGAGTAGTGAAAACAAAGTTTTTCCACCAGCAGTTGTTTTGGAATTTTGTTAATGCTATCGAACTTCTCTGGCACAAATTATTCAGTTCTGTACTGAATAACGTGGTATGCTGAACCAAATTAGTTCCTTGTATAGCTCCCATTGACAGTGAAATTACACTCAGATGAACTTGATTCAGTGCAATTTGAGTTAGACGTTATGATCTCGCGTGTTTTAATAACGTGTTAAAATCTCTTGTTGGTCTGAAGGAAAAGATTTGTGTGAGAATCAAATAATTTTTACAAGACGGTACCTTGGTAATTTGATTTTCAATGTTCTGGATATGTTTTTGCCTGATTCACTGTAGCATCAGCCAGTTAAACTAGCCACCTCAGCTTTTTATAGGGCTTTACCTGTAGAAGAGCAGGTATATGTGGAGGGTACTTGGCAAGTGGGCAGGATGGATAATTTTGGAACGGGTTGAAGTTTTTGTTCATTTGTTTGTTTTGGCTAGTACACAGCCATGTGTTACCTGTACGTTAGAGGCTTTTGTTTAGGCCTTTCAGTATTGTTGGCCTGTCTTGTAGAGAGAAAATGCCTCTCTTGGATCAGACTAACACTGAAAATTAAGGACTGCTTGGATTACAAAAGGTTGATAAAATACAAAATTATTTTCACTCTACAACTGTGAGACTTTAAGTAGTACATAAATCAGTGCACTTCCTTGGTGGTCAGTGCTGCAAAATGGTTAGGCCATGCAGATACACTTGTGCGTATATATATACACACCGTCAGACTACTGAGAGGGTCGAGCTTGTATTTCTGAACTATTTTCCTAACTCTGTATTACTTTTGATAGGATGATGAGAAGTATTAGTATAAATAGTGTGAAGATAAAAATTGGAACAGTGAATGTAAAGTTCAACACAAATGAAAAGTGATATATGAAGGAAGAAACTTGTCCTTTTGCACAAAACCTAAGTTAAATCAGCGGCAATTCCACTGTAAGTCACGTCCTATTCAGTAGTAGAAGTTAAATAGCAAACATTTTCTGTTCTTCCCTGTGCTCCATCCATTCTCATTTAAAATTGGAAATCCATTGATTTTGGTACTGATCCAGTTTCTTCTGTAACAGAGAGCATCCACTCAGCAGCACATCTGAATATATAGCAGTGCACCTGGGTAATCGTTGTAAAATTACCCAATGTGGCAGAGGTTAATATATATTCATTGTTTACTTCTGTTTATTCTCTGTTGCTGAGTAGGCCAGTGGTTACCTGGTACCTTTAATCTGACACATGATGCTTGGACTGGTGCTGAAACTACCCCAGCCTGGGCAGCTCGTTCCTAAAACCTCCCTTGAGAAATGGATCAGGGAACTGTGACAGTACACCCCTTCTGCCCCTTCCCCAGCAAAAGGACCCAACCTGCACATAATCCTGTCCAGCCCCAGGGTGGGTGGGTGTATGTAAGTACTAGCAGCAGCAGAAAGGAGGCAGGGAGAAAGTGGAAGTGCCCCTTGTGACAGTAGTGAGGATTTATGTGGGCATCAAGGTGATTTGCCTGACAGCACGTAGTTCCCAAGTTCAGTGCTCTGAGGTACTACACGGATCTGTCACCTTCACTGAAAATGAGGCAATAATTTACACGGTGAATAGTGCTGTGAAAGTCAATGGGAGAAGGAAGATGCCGTTCAGCGCAAAAGCTGACAAAATCTGGTTGTTAAGTACCAGTCAGTACATTAAACTTCATACTAAAGAGTGAGGAGGGAAAGAAATACCTTGTATAATACAGAGACATGTTACAGAAGACAGATGCCAAGTGAATACTTTATAAAACTTGTATGGTTTAATGCATTTTTGTAGTCATTAGGCTGCCTTTTCTGTCTACCCTTCATCGTGACAGCTGCAGTGTGTCATAGACCTTAAATCAACAAAAAGCAGTAGAATTTCTTATTCTGTTTGGTTGGCAAAGAGCTTCTGTTAAATTCTACGTTCTGTAGAGATGGCTTCCCCATCAGACCATCTGGCTTGACTATTTTGAGACTTTAATTTTCGTTTGCAAATTTACTGACATCTCAGCAAAAACACACCATGATTAGGAAATGAACTTAATTCTGATACAGAAGATTGGTAGGTATGCCTGGAAGGAAAAAAGATTGGCAAAAGTAGTAGTAGGATGAAAGAAAAATTGAAATCCTGATTATCAAGTGGAGAAATAATCAGATATGGTGAGCAATGATTTGTATACTGAAGACAACCCTTGGAAGCAGAGGGTGTGTGATGTAGTACAGTTTGCCAAAATTACTTGTGACCTTATTTGGAAGGTTGATAAAGATGCGTTTAAAAGGTGTGAAACAGTTTCCAATACAGTCTGTGATTGGGTCCATAGCTTGTTCTACTGATGTTGGAAGCCAGCAGGGAGTTACAAATGGATTGTGGAAGGTTCTTGAGGAGCATATTGTTTAGAAAGCCATTTCAAAGTTGAGAAATATTAAAACAAGTTGTACTATGGGAGGTGATTACTGACTTGTTTTCAGACTGACACTGAAGCAGAAGGTTCCCCATCTGACTGATGAAGTCTGGACTTCTGCCATATCAACAACCGTATTCCATGGGACAACAAAATGCCAATACTTGTTCTTGGCCACCACATCTTTGAGATCCCCAAATCTCTCCCAGTTTATTTAGGAGAAGCTCATTTTCCTGGCACCCACTGAGTGCTGGAGACTAAAGAACAAGCAAAAAGGCTTGTCAGAAATACTTCTGAACAAGCAAAACTTCCAGAACTGAATAGACTCAGCTTATTTGTCATTCAAATCAAACTAGGAATCATTAAAATACAATAAAGTTGAAACCAAGGTTCTCAAATAATTGCATTTCTGGAATTGGAGGGACTTTTAAAACATGGAAATTTGCAATAAGCTAGGACAACTATAACAACTCCATCACAATTTATCTTGTTCCATGTGCAAAAGGAGTAATGTGATCTGCCAGTTTACATCATACAGTTTTCAATGGGTTAAAAACATAGCTGATCGAATGTGAAAGTAGATTTAGACGCTTGAATACTGTATGTAGGTCATTACCTTTTTTTAGTTTACCTAGAAATGTTAAGCTTAAAACTAAGATTTACCTTGTCCTTGTCAACCAGCTTGAAATAATTAACCTGAATGCCTTGAAACACAAGGATTTTCTCGTTTTGTTATTAATTTCTTGTAAAGAGTCCATTAATATTTAAATTTCTTCAATCTCTAATGGAATCTGTTAATAACCTTACACAGCGTCAAGAAAAATCATTGGTGCAGTAAGGTGCTTAGAAATGGAGTTAAATGTTCCACTAGTTCTTTCTTAAAATAATTGACATCTTGATTTGTTACATAACAAACCTTAATTTATTTGCCTTTCCTAAACTGCTATTCTACTTCTTTGTTCATTTGGAACTCCCTGAAATGGTTAGTGGCGGACAGGCAAATTTTCTCCAAAATCAAATCTTTTTTTTAGATGTTAGCAACAGAAGACAAATAATTTACTTGGCTTCCTGCCTTTCCACAAACTGGACCCGTGCGTGCTTTCTTCCTGCCACAGTCTGCCCCCAGTCTGAATTGCAGAGTTTTACATTTCAGTCTCTAATGGTAAGCTGTAATTTGTTCGTTTGTTTTCACCTTCATTTTGAAAGATTAGAACTCAGTCTTACCAACATGGCTCCACTAGAAGAAAGGGGGGAAATTGGGATTTGCATTATCTGTTTGGACCCAGCCACTCTAATTCAGTAGGTATCATGGTGGGAAACATGGTACCTGGCAAGCACATGGGCTTTTTTGTTCTGTTCTGTTTGAAATGTTTCTTTGGTAGTTTGAGGAGGAAGTGCTGAGGCAGGAGGACATCATCCGTGGGCCTGTGAGAGGAGCTGTGGTATTTCAGGGCATGCACAGTCTTCCCCTCCGTTCTGTATAGTAGGTGACAGTAGTTGGTACTTCATTTCCTGGGCTTCATGGCTTCCTTCCTACATTAAGATACGGTAACAACATTAAGTTCTTAGGGTAAAGATGTGTCGTGGTTTAACCTCAGTCGGCAACTGAGCACCACACAGCTGCTCGCTCACTTCCCCCTCCCCCCCGGTGGGATGGGGGAGGGAATTGGAAGAGGAAAAGTGAGAAAAACTTGTGGGTTGAGACAAAAACAGTTTAATAATTGAAATAATAATAATACACAAAGCAAGTGATGCACAGTGCAATTGCTCACCACCCGCTGACCGATGCCCAGCCAGTCCCTGAGCAGCGGCCCCCCCGGCCAGCTTTCCCCAGTTTAGGTACTGAGCTTGACGTCCCGTGGTATGGAATGTCCCTTTGGCCAGTTTGGGTCAGCTGTCCTGGCTGTGCCCCCTCCCGGCTTCTTGTGCACCTCCAGCCTTCTCAGTCGGTAGAGGATGGGAAACTAAAAACTCCTTGGCTAGTGTAAGCACTACTTAGCAACAACTAAAACATCGGTGCGTTACCAACTTTGTTCTCCTCCTAAATCCAAAGCACAGCACTGTACCCGCTACTAGGAAGGAGATTAACTCTATCCCTGCCGAAACCAGGACAAGATGTCATATTCAAATTTGACAGCTGAGTTTTGTATCCAGCCTACAAACACTAAAGCTGCTGGGAGCTTGGCTTATCCAAACTATATCTGTGTTGCAGTCCGTCCAAGACATTTCAGACTACCTGGGCCAAATCTGACCAGTGTATCAAGAACAAAACTACATTTTCACCGCACAAATCTAGTGTGGTGTGATTTGAGTGTGAGCCCTATATACATGCTCTGGTGTTACAGCTCTGTATCGTTCAATATATTCCTATGCAGGTAAGATGAGAAAAAACCCAACAACTTTCAATTACTATCTTGCATTACTATATGTTTAAGTTACCATTATGAATCTTATTGTAGTCTGTTTACCTCTTCATGTTCTGGTGAATTGGCATAGGGGTCACAAACCACATTATTTTTTTCAGCTTTAAGCAGCATTAGAAAATGTAAACCTGAAGCTTCAAATCATGTTTTTAATCTCAGAAAAATAGAAGTGGTGGTGTTCATATGTTTTTCAATCAGTAGCAAGCATGTTAAATCTTAATGCAGGCTAAAAATTCTTAGCACGATTACAATACATGTCTATTTTTTAAAAACTGAAATTACTTTTAAAAATGTTATTAATATTTAAACAGACACTCCAGAGATGCATTAATATTTCTGAAATTATTTAAATTGTATTGTAGATATTTATTACGCACATTTTGCACGATATTCTCTGTTGCTATTTTCGCTATGCATCTATTTATGAACACTTGGTTAATACCCTGGAAGCCACAAGATGATGTGAAAGTGAGGTGGGAGAAAAGAGTTGCATACACTCCTGTAATATTCTTACCTTCCGTCATAAATGCAGTCAAAAGAGATATAATAATAAAAAAAGCTCAACTGATCTTAGTTGTCAGCACATTTCCTTTTTTTTGTCAGCTTGAGCCACTGTTTTTGTGCAGCTCTGTAAGAATGTTGCATCACATTTGCTTTATTTAAGTTGATGACTTGTATCACCTGTGCTGACGTTTTGGTTATCTAAGAAAAAAGATAATCTAGAATCACTTGCTGTAAGAAAATGCAGTCGTATTCAGCACACTTGAAAAGACCCAGAAGTAAAGGTAAACAGAGGTCTTAATACATATTATTTGTGACCATACTTATTCAGTCTATGAATAGAAAGTTGACTTTGTTTTGAAATTCGGTTTTTATCTCTCTGTTCTTCCTCATTACCCAGAAAAATGTATTGGTACTTCTTGGGATGGGGAAAAGGAGGAGGAGCCATAATATGTACAGGAATTTATTGTGGTCATAAAGGATGCAAAATGCAATTGCAGCTATAGTTTTGCAGGAAAGATAGGAGAAAAATCCTAAATTTTCCAGCTGTGCTGCAGTGAAATATCTAATTATGTGCTTTGTATGAAGTATATCAGCAATCCTCTTGACTTTATTATTCAGTAATACAAATATTAGTATTGCAGATATGTTGAGAATTAAGCACATAACTTAATTCTCAGTTTGGGGACTAATGCTCCAAACCTGTCTATTTCGCTGTGATATATTTTCATACTTGCTTGGTTTATTTTTATTTTTACATTTTATCATTAATATTTTAAATAATATTGTTATTTCTGGACTGCAAACTTGTGGGTTTTTTTAAATTCATTTTCAGAAGTTCAGAAATAAAACTCAGTGAGAAAAAGATGTGAAATAAGGCAGACCAGCCTTTACAAATTGAAGATTAATCCCAAACTGCTATTTTACTACTATTTTCATATTATTTCTGCCTGGATTAAGAACAAAACTTTGTAATATAGGGCTGCTCTGAAGTTTTATTAACCAGTTTCTTAGTGTGAAATCAGTTTGTCCAGGAAGGAATACAAATCATCTGAGGTGAAAGAAAATTGATTTTTACAACACCTTTCACTTGTTGCACTCTTAGTAGTATTAGCTTCATTAGACTCTCAGAGTGTTTATAGGTATTATAAAACGTTTAAAACTTGATATATTGAGGTACTTAAATGGGTTTCAGGCATTAGAGAATTACATTGAGATTATATTGTTAACAATCTAGTATTTGGCACATTGGTAAGGAAATGTATGCTTTATTCTCATTATAGCCATAAGTAGAACTTTTTTGTCTGACACTAGAGAAGAACTGATACATACAGTAAGAAACCCCAAGACTTTGAAACAATGCTGTAACATTAAAGGTAAAATTTGTATAACTAGCAGTTCCACAAATATACTGGAAGTCAGAAAAAGCATTTGCAATTGTGCAAGAATTCATAAACACTCTAGTTCAGTGGCCATTTTGCTTCTGTGTTCAAGCTATCAGTCAAAGTTACCAGCCATTGCGGAAAATCCCCAAGAAATGTGATATTAGAAGTATTTCACCCTTGCAGTGCATGTATAATTACACTAACTACTAATATAATATACATGCTAAAATGGCAAAGTACTTTGCTATGAAATAAAAGGACAACCTAGAGAAGACAAAAAATACTGAGAATTCAAATCCCAAGACATACTATACAGTTCACTTTTAAGTTATATGTCTTAAAAAAAAAAAGTAAATCACGTAGTATGTAGGAGCGTAGTTTACTCTTTCTGTAGATGCTATCTAGCTGGTTTTGTTGTTGCCTTCCTAAATTCATTTTAGCAATGAAGATTTTAAAGATTTTTACTGTAGCCTTTTGATTTTGTAGCTATTTCTAATATTGTGGAGCTATTAAACTGGATATTCTAGTTTAAATTTGTCTGAGAGTATGATAAATAGAATATTGCAGGCAGTTCCTTAAATTTTTTGTCTTTGGCTTTGTTTGCAGAGAATTACGATGTTTTATCAAGTTGAAGTGTTTTGTTTTCAGTTTATTTACCAGTGTAATGTCAGATGACCTGATTCTATCAACCATATTCTCATTGAATGGTGACTTACTAACACATGTGGTGTATTTTTGTTTCGTTGGAAGTACTCATGGAGTAAGTTCTGTAGAGTCTGAAAACAGCCATGTGTATTTTTCTGCAAGCTTTAGCTGTTATTTGCAGAAGTCTGCCTCAGTGAGGATGATGGTGAAATACTTCTCGAAGGCCTGAATCAAGATACTTGTGATTCAGTAATAGTGGAGGCATGAAAAAAAACCCCCAAACCCTCTGTTTTTTAAAGATCAGGTAGTGAACTTACATTTAGATTATTATTTTGTTTCCCAGAGGCATGAATTAGAGATACCTTTAAGCTCAAAGAAATCAGCGTTACTTGTTTCTGCAGCAGAAATCCTGTCTAACTTGTCATCTCTCAGCTCCCACCAGTGTTCACATTCTACTTAAAAATTCTGTTTTCATAGCTTCAGGTTGTTTGCAGTGTGCTTCTGCCACACCTTTCTTTCCAGGTGTATTAAAAAAGGTATCGTTACATTGTGTAACTAAATGCTGTCTCTTATAATGCCATGTCTAAGCAATTATAAATGAGACTTAGAAATGTCTCCTACCTAGCTAGATTTTTAAAATTCCTGTATTGTTTGAAAAATAGAGCATTTCAGAATAAGCTGCCGCTGATGTCCTGGATTGAAACTTTCCACGTTTCAATTTGGTTGCTTCCAGTCTTCTCTCCTGTAACTCCAGACACACTGGGACCACAGGACTTACTCCCTGAGCTCTCAGCAGAAGTCCGTGCAGATGTCTTTTGATAAGTGCAAAACAACTCCTGATATTTTTTTTTCTTTCACATTTCTTATGCAAAGGAAAAACTGTAAAATAAAATGCAGATATAAGAAAATATAATTCAAAGTTACCACTCTTACTTACAAATACATAATATACACTGACTGTAACAAAAGTTACTGTTTTATCTGTCAGTGTTTAGTAATGGTTTTCTTTCCAAATAGGTCTGAATCACTTGTACAGTTTGTGTATCAAAATTATTTTTAGTATGTTTTCATTTTTTAAAATTTAATGGGAAAAATATTTTGATATTGGTATTGAACAGTAGTCTTGATTTGTAAACAGTCCTATCAGTTTTACCTTATGGAAAAAAACACTCAAGGATAGCAATACGGTGCAATTTATCACTGTGTTCTAAACTTCAGAAAAACAACAGCTTTTAAATATGATGACAGTAGTTTTCTCTTAGACAATGTAGTAAATGCATGCTTTCCTAAAGCCAGTTAACTAATGGAAAAAATGTAATAGTACCTTTTAAAACTTGCATTAGGTTTCTTGGTTTTGAGGTTTTGCCTCATGTATCACATTTATGATCTTAGAGCATTGCTATTCTGTTCTGTCAAATGAAGTTAAGTTTTGAAAATATTTACAGAATGCTTCTGTATAGTGAAAATCCTCACTTAATATGTTCTTAGTTAAGTTGTATTTGAGACAGCTAATTCTGTGTAAATTGTTGCTCCTGTATTGGTATGGTAGGGGAGTAGTTCGGAAATGAGTTTTCAATCATTCCACACCTGTACCAACAGCTAATGCTGCTAATGTTCACTGGTAGCCTGCCAGTGTGTGAGAAACAGATGCCGCTCTAATTAATGGTCAAAATTAATACCCTTCATGAAGGAAAATGATTGAGGGAAGGCAGTATAAACAAGTTAATTTTCTCTCAGTTTTCAGAAATTTGATTTATTTTTTTCTTCTTATGTCTCTACCCCTGTTTACCGTAAGTGTTATCTTTATGAGTCTGGGGAGTAGACATGCAAAACTCTCTTAGATGACATCAGTACACTATCCTGTAATCAGCAGAAATGAAGTTTATTTGAAGAATACAGGCTAATGTGTCGGTTCTTCATGTTTCTAGCCAAAGATGTGTATTCACTTCATGAAGAAGTAGGGTTTTTTAACTCTTCACTAGTAGCAAATAAGAAAACCTGAGATAAATTTTTTTTCAGTATTGCTTGTTTTAATTTCAAAATTGTGTAATTTTAATATATAACTTACAATCACTTGGGCATAGGCCTTCTGAACTCTTATTTGAAAAAAGAGGGCATATTTTAGTTGTTGTTTTGGTATCATTTTGTATGCCTTTATTTACCTCTGACACTTGTTAGTGGAGCACTACTATTTTTCTTATGCTTGAATAATAGCACATCATCTCTGTTTTGCTTCAGTGTGCCGAGGAAAATGTGCAAAGATGAAGCACGTTGCTGTCATACCATTAAAAGGATATTTTGATTCCAAGGAAGTACAAGCAGTGCATTCCTTTTGCAGTAAAAATGCTGGCTTGATTAAAAAATATTTCCTACAAAGAAACAGCTAATTACATTGATAACACATTAACAGAATATGTATCTTGAGTAAAGATGCAACAATAAATCAAATAAAGTAATTATATAAATTGAAGCATCTTTGAAAAGTAGGACAAGAAGTTGTCTGAGTGTGTTATTTATTTAATACCAACTTAATATCACAAGAGCAAACAGTAAGACAGGTAAAGTACATCAAAATATTAATTATATGGATTCATGCTATAGCTTATAATAAATGCTTACTTCTCTTCAAGGGAATTGATGATAGAAGTTAAAGCATAACATCTTGAATTATTCACAAGTATCTGAATTATGATGGGTAGATCTAAGTGATACCCAGAAGAGCTTTGATACTCAAACAGGACAAAGACAGCACAAAGATATTTTATAAATTCTCTAGAAGTTGTGGATGAGAGATTTGAATCATTCCTTCCTGCACATGTTTTTCAAGCTACAAACTATTGTGCTATAGTTTTGAAAAAAGAAAGTAGTTATGTTTTGGTTTAAGTAGGCTAGATCTTTATCCTGGTTTAAAATTTAAAAAAAAAAATTCAAAAGAATTTCCAAAATGTTTTACAAGGTAAGATTTAAAAAAAAAAAGGATTAATATAAATGTTGCCATGATTCCTTTAGGCAAATCATTATCCAGCAGCAATCAGTATCTGATGCTTTCAAGGTGACTGGTTTCAGTAACAAGATATTGAGCCATTTTTAATTTGACTTGGTAAAATTCCATTTAAGCAAGCAGTTATCTCATAGTCCTAGCAATTTCTCTTAACCCCTATAAAAGATGAAGACACACTACACTGCATCCAGGCAGAATTTGGTTATTCCACAGAAGATTAGGTGACTCGGGCTGTGATGTGCTGCTTTTAGCAAATGTGACAACTATTTTGAATCAATTCTTGGTAGCGTAATTTTTGTTGAGTTGTAAATTAGGGATAATAATTTAACCATTATAGTTGGCAAATACTGTAGGGCACTTGGTAACCCAGCTGGAAGTTGTGACAGTTACACAGTAAACAGCAGCTCCTGATCCATTCACTTGCATGGCTATCAGCACGGGCTTCTGTTCTTTCTCCCTGGTCCCGTAGGAGAGGGTCGGTACCTGGAGCAAGGGCACGTTCCCAGCACTGTTGGGTTAATTGCTCTTAAGTCTAGAAACCAAAGAACAGCAGAGCAGCTTTTCAGGAGCATAAATTAGTTTGAGAAGATTCTGTCTTCTAAAAGTTACTAATACTGGAGAGTGCATTAAAACAGCAATAATTTCAGCAATAAGGATTGTTCAGATACTGTTTTTTTGAAGCAGCGTGAAGGGCAATTTTGAGAAGCATGCATTTTTAGAATGTTTTAACAACTTCATCCCCAGTCTGAGCTCACGTTACAGCACTTTTATATCTGTACTAACTAAAGAAAGATACTGATCTGTTGCTTGGCATCGGAGATGATCTTTTGCTGAGGCTCAATCAAGAAATCTGTGAAGACGAGAATTTATTTTTTTATGGGAATGGAGAAGCTATTGCTTCATTTATGTATTTATTTTGAGAAGTGAATGCTGATTTTGAGTGAAATACCTGAGAAATGTAGCTTTGGCCAAGGAGAGAATAAGAACGGACAGTAGTTTATTCTGTAATAATCATATTTGTATCATAGAATCATTAAGGTTGGAAAAGACCTCTAAGATCATAGAGTCCAACCGTCAACCCAACACCACCACACCCACTAAACCATGTCCCTAAGTGCCACATCTATACGTCTTTTAAATACCTCCAGGGATGGGGACTCAACCACTTCCCTGGGCAGCCTCTTCCAATGCTTGACAACCCTTTCAGTGAAGAAATTTTTCCTCACGTCCAATCTAAACCTCCCCTGGCACAACCTGAGGCCATTTCCTCTCGTCCTATCGCTTGTTACTTGGGAGAAGAGACCGACCCCCACCTCGCTACAACCTCCTTTCAGGTAGTTGTAGAGAGCGATGAGGTCTCCCCTCAGCCTCCTCTTCTCCAGGCTAAACAACCCCAGTTCCCTCAGCCGCTCCTCATAAGACTTGTTCTCCAGACCCCTCACCAGCCTCGTTGCCCTTCTCTGGACACGCTCCAGCACCTCGACGTCCTTCTTGTAGTGAGAGGCCCAAAACTGAACACATGTATCACACATTTTGCGATCCAGGCTCCCATTATTCCCTCCCCATATTGAAAATAGTTACATTTTCATTGTAACTACACATTGTATAAACCAAATTCCACTGTGCCGCAATCATCTGCATCTTGTGTACAACAAAACCTCTGATCCTGAACTATGTGGGCAAGTGGACAGAGTCAGACGTCCCAGCTGAATCCCTGTACAGTTCAGGGCGGGTATAGCAGCACACGGGTTGCAGATTCCTTATTGCAGGATTGGAGCTCAAGCGTCTATCCCTTATTTTATGATGCAACAAATATAATTTGACTTCTTGTAGTGCTGGCTGTCTTGGTGCATACAGAATGTACATTAAGCGAAGAGATGGGATTAAATGTGTAAATTTGGAATTGTTTTGGAAGGCAGTTCTGCTGGAAAACTTGCAAATACACAGGGAAAATGATAAAGTGTTAATAACGGGAGTTACGTGAGGTTGCAGTATAAAGAATCATTGCACAAAGTGAGACTTGTCATTTTCAAAGGTAATATGGGGAGTAGGAAAAGAAATGGAGTAATTTAAATATGAAAGGCAATGAAATGGAATGAATCAAAGTATGACTAACAAGGTGATTTACTGAGATGTAGTTAAGCTGGATGGAATGTGATTTTAAAAGAAAGGGGTAGGTTTAGTAATAGAAATGTAGATGTTCAAAGCAAAATACAAAATAAGCAAAAGATTCTAAGTGGAGCTAATGGTTAGTAACAATATTTCCAGTGTAAAAACTATTAGGCATTTAATTATAATTTAATTAATTTTAAACTGCCTCCTACGTACATCAACATTCACATTAAGGGGGAAAAAAAAAAAAGAACAAGTTGCCAGGTTGTTGCACTGTAAAATAAACATTGAAAGGGAGAAAATAAATGGGCCATGACTTTACAGTGTTACTGTAAAATAAACAATGAATATTTTACTGTGATTAAGCAATGTTGAATAAAATAAAAGATTAATAAGACTGAGAGATAAAAAATTAAAAGAAAGTGTAAATACCACCTAGAAGCTAGAAGCTTGTTCTATATGATGGGCAGAAAATTAAAACAGTCTGGAGTTTATGAAAGGATATCAGCAATTGCTACTTGTTGGTGACCTAATATTGGACTAGTTAGACCACTGGTTAGATACCATGTTTGAGTAATATGTGTCACGGTTTTAGAGCCTTTCCAGTGATTTTAGCTTTCACAGCTGACAGGCTAAACACATGCCATAAATTATCTGAAATTTGGGCAAATTCTCAAATGGTTTAAAGTAGTGGATTTCTGGCTCAAAGGATTTGGCCCTGCAGAAACAAAATATATACCTTATTTGATGTATTCCTATATCTGATTAGCAAGGCAAAAACTGCATACACAGTGTACCTGCATTGTAATAAAATATGTGTACTTCTTTACCAATATCTAAATATAGAATAAAATTTTATTTTCTCATTCCATTGTTTTCCTCACTGAATGGAAATTACTGTTGTTTATTTAGAAAAAAGAAAAAATACTGATACATTTTTAGATTTTAAAAATATTCAGAATGAGCTCTGCACTGAGGATTTGTATGCTGAGCCTGTCAGACTGTGAATCTTTATTATTACTGAGCTTTATCCTTGAGTACATAGCTTGCAATTCAGTTTGAATATTAAGTGTCAGGCTCAAATGCACTGGTGAGAGATTTGCAGCAGCCAGCAGGTTCCTATTCCAACCTTAGAAGCCTTTGACCTCTCTCTTCATTGATAAGTGGTCTTATTTCACGTGTGTCAGCTTACTGGTTTGAAGCTCCTGATGCTGTGAGTGATGGAGAAGGTACCATTACCTGCAGTTTGTGATTTTCATAGTACATGAGGAAAGGTCACAGCTGAAGAAAAAGATGCATGGAACTGGCAATTCAGAAATGTGGAGGAAAACGTGCGAGGCTTACAAATCCAGGGTTTTTTTCTACTTGGATATAGCATGCTTAGAAAGAGCTGCAGTTAAAAAAAAAATTTTTTTTTTTTCATTACAAATTGCAAATCTGGGATAAATGGTTCAGCAAAGATGTACTCTGTGTGCCTGGGCTATAGGTTGCATCATTTATACTTGTGCTTTTTGGTCCTTTTTCTTCCCATGAAAGTCAACATTTGATTAGCATAGGCAGAAATGTTTTGTAGGGTGTGTTGCTCTTGGGGAAAATCTACTGCTTTTCCTTGACACAGCTATGCTTCCTACTTTATTTTCTTCTGATCAGAGGTGAGCATTTGAACTACAGTGTGGCATCTGCATGGACTTTCTCTGTGCTATGACTTTACATTTTGCAATCATAATCAGTTAGACTCAGCTGGAAACAGCAACAATAAGCAATTATTTTGAAAAGACCCAGCCCAAGGTTCTCCTGTCTGATGTAAAATAAACAATAACTTCTTTTTTAAAATCAGTTTTAGTCATTATAACTAGCAGGAGTAAATCTACAAATGTGGAAGATTTAGGTTAATTTACTGTTTGCTTCTTTTTCGTACTGAAATCTTATTTTTTCATAAACAGTAAGAATACTTTTGATAAAATTAGTAAAGATACCTCATGTGCAAAGATAGAGATAACTCTTGCCTTCTCTATAGAAATAGTCTTGTGATGGGTCCCACAAACTGTATCTGGGATCCAGCATGGTTTATGGGACATCTGGTGGGAAGGCTGGACCCTTTCAAGAGCTGAGAACCTTACAGAAGCCAGTTTTCCTGAAGATTGGTAACTGTCACCTAACCTATGCCGCCCCCTCTCCATCCAGAGTGTCAAAGGATACTTGTATTTTCCCTGGTGACAGAAATTTCTTTGGATCAGAAAACACGGAGTGTCTACCCAAATTAGCTTGTTGTCCACAGGAAACGTGCTTCAGTCAGTGGAATGTGCTGTACCCTCTAACTATAGTTTTTCTGTTAGGGCTCATAACTACTGCATGCTACTGCATTGCTCTCGATGTGTTATATTTTCCTGATCATGGTAATAGATGCAGCCTAGAGTTGAGCTGTTGGTGTAAGAATAATCGTGTCATAAATCACAAAGCTATTGGATAAACTGCTTTTTTTTTTTCCTTTTGGCAACTTTACTTTCCCTTGTTCTGGTCATTAATTTCAGATGGTGTTTATTAACATCTAAAATTCTTAAGCAATGTCAAAATTTTCATTAAAAAAGAAGAAAAAATGGGCAAATTTACCATTCTTTTCTCTACATCTGAAATGTATTTCAAAACTGCATTGCTTATACAGGCATGATTCATTTCTTGACCTATGATAGATGAGAGAACCATTAGTTTAAAAATGCAAAATGTAAAAACCCTATTCTGGAAGCATAATGTTCCTGCTTTTTAGCCTTTGTCAGTGCTGAAAGCTCACCGTTGGAATTGATAGAAGGACTTCTCCACAGTTGCGGTTGATAACGGTTAAGCCTTTTTCAAATTACTTGGTTATTTCTGCATCTTCTTTAATGCCTTGTTCACTTGAATTTGTGATAAATGATCTTTTAGTCTAGCGGGCATATGAGTGTATTATACCGTGGTTAAGCGTATGAGTAACCTTACTGATGTTCATGGAGTTGTACTAACTGCTTGAGAGCTTTGGTAGAACAGCCTCTAGTGCAGAAGAGTGAGGAGAAAAGAAAAAAAATTGAAGAAAAGTTCTAAAACTGTTATATGTTAAGTAGCAGGTATGATGACTATGGTCATAGAGAAACTTGGTGCCTGGAACTTTGCCACTTTCCTGCACTGACTGGGGAGCTGATTTTCCCAGAGCGGTAGGCTCATGCATTTGTAGCAAGCTGTCTTTGCAGCCAAGGTTTTGAAAGATCCTCTTTTTAAGGGACCTTTAAAAAGCTGTTCAAGAACTTACGCTAATAATAACAGTCAATATATAAGATAGAGGGTTGGGTTGGTTTTTTTGTTGTTGTTGGGTGGTTGGTTTTTTTTTTTTGGAACTGCTTTTGAAAACATTTTCAAAGAAACAAACCAATTTTTATTACTTTTTCAGTGTGTGTAACCTTTTTCATTAATCTTGAATAATTTCCAAAGTTTATTTTTTTGTTGTTCTTTCATACAGAGGTAGCTTTTACCTCTGTGTGTTTTATGCATCAGGAATAGATTTTTGATGTAGCAGCCTTGTGTTATCAAGAGTGCTTTTAGGTAGTCACATAAACGTAATTCTTATTATTCTGTTTTTTCTGCACCCATCATCTCTCTCCATTCTCTGTCCAGACTATGGCTGGTTAAAAAAAAAAAAAAAAAAAAAAAAAAAAAAATCATTGAAAGGATCTTTGAATGTCACTGCCAATATTCCCTTTTTGAGCTGTGAGTTCTGGAAGTCTGATCTGTGCACTAATGTAATACATTTAATGATGTTGCTCAGTCTTTGTACTTTGGGCAGTTTGATCAGTGTTATCGCAGGTGAAGATACACATTTTAACATTGTAGTGGCATGAAATGAGAGTAAGAGGTGTTCCAAGAAAGCAATAGAGATAAATGATATTAGGTCATGATAAAACCCGTGGTCATTATTACAAAGAAATATTTTGACAGCAGTTAGTGGTGTTTGTAATTACAGTAGTACTACTCTAATGTGAGGAGGGGCTTGGTAGTCTGGCAGAGTGCTGGCAGTTTGATGACTTCCCTCGAAAGCTTGAAAGCACTGAAGACTCTACTCATGCACACAATCACAATAATTGATGTAAGGCATTTTTGGTGCATAGCACTGTAAAAATATAATTTGACTAGGGTTTTTTTTTCAGGACTCTTTAAACCTAATTTGAAGTAAAGAAGTATAAAACATCACTAAAAACCACTAAGGCAGGAATGAATCTCTGTCATACATAGGCTTGGAAAGGAGGGGAATTACATGAAAAGACCACAAATTTTTAAGGTTAAACCCTCAAAAATTGTATTTCTTTTTAGAGAATTTCATTAGTAATTTGTGTGAAAGAGAATTGACTTTTGTTCCTGTGCAGAGGGGGGGTGCCTATGGAGGACAGGCAGTCACCACTTAGCATGAGTTCTGTGCTATCTGTAGAAAATGCCAGTCATATTCTTAGCATCACCACCATTTAGGCAGTAAGATATTTTGATTATTAATTTAGGCTTTTTTTATAATTTTGTGAGAGTCAGGTTGTTCCTATGTTGTAGAAAACAGTTTAAATGTTTATTTCTTTATTGAACAAGTATTGAATTATGAAACAGAAAACTAAAATATTGTTAGGAATATAATCAGTGAAGTGCATCACGGTGCTTTTTTTTTTTCTCCCCCTCTTTTTCTCCCACAGTCCAGTTGATGTCCTCATGTATTGTTGGGACATTAATCTTGATAATGGCAATGGAATGCTATGTATTTTTGAAAAATGGATCTGAAATGAAACACTCGGTGAAGAAGTTGGTAGCGAGGTTTTGATGCCATTTGCTATATCAGCCATGTCTACATCCAGATTTCCTACCTTACTGTGATTCCATTTGTCCTTTCCCAATATTTCTTTCAGTTTCATAATGTGTTTACTCTTATCTAATACTACAGTTTTTATGCTGAAAATATTTAAGCATCGACGTGGCCTCAGTCACAGGAATAAGCATTTTGAACTCAGTGGCTTACCTTGTATTTAAAAAAGTAGATATTTATTTAAACGTTCTGGCAATTTCAATCATCATCTCAGGGTAGGGGGATATACCTTGCAGATGATGCTTTTATTTCAAAGAAGATACTGAAATAGAAACAAAGATAGTTTGAGGGTATCACTGTCTCGTTCTGTATTGCAGCCTGTAGAATGCTGCTGTACTGTAGGGACCAGAGGAGGCACAAAGAACTTTTTGCATGGCTTGTACAATATTTTTAAAATAATCAATATTTTAGCAGATACGTGGCATTTTTACCTTTGTAATACAAGGCAGCTCTGAATGTGGTGGTCATTACTATCTCCATTGCACAGATGAGAAACTGTGTATGTTTCAGTTAGTATGTTGAAGTTCTTATCTGTTACTGGTCTCTTGTCATCACATTGCACAGAATACTTACTAAGGGGCATAGCCCTAAAGATAGGAAAGTGATACTACAGAATGGTTTGCCAAAGGTCCAGAACAGAGCCGCAATCAGTTCTGTTCCCACCTTTCAACTGTGTCCCTTCATTTACAGGTATAAGCATACAGAATAGAGTATCAACCAACAAACATAATACGGAGCACTAACATTTGGCCTTAAAATTTCAAGTAAGTTCTCATAACCTCATAGGAAATTATTTTCACAGGACTTTACAGTGTTCTTCATTTTACCGTGAATTTTTCCAGAATATTATTCTTTGCAGTGAATACTGTGTATCCTATATACGCATTCTTGACTGTACTTTTGGTGTAGGTGGTTGTGCTTTTCCCTTCTACACAAAGCTTCACTCTTGACGTTATATCAAATGTTTTTCTACTCCTTGAGTTTCGTCTGTACCTACTTCGCAGACTACAGTCTGTGCTTAGTGCTTCATTCTTCCTAAGATTCTTGTCCTTTAGAAAATTGACGCAGAGCGCCTTGCTTCCATGCTGCTCTTGTCACACAGACAACATTCCCTGGTGACACCGGGCTGCCTTTCCATCACAGGACTCCCAGCAGCAGCAGTCCTAAGAGGAAAAGTGAGTCAGTGAGAATCTTAACACAAATCTATCAGGAGGCTGGTTATTGTGATTGCATTGACTGCCAGGTTTAAGCACCGTGATTTCGAATGTAGACATCCTAGGGCCTGGTGTCAGCTGGCTGCTCCTGAAGAGAAGGGAGCCAGGAGCTGAGTCCGTGCCGTCCGTGCCCTCCCCCATGGGGCGCAGCCCCATTGGGTCTAAACACGGAGGGCAGAGCCAGGTACTGGAAGCAGGGTCTGTCCATTGACAGCCCCAAGCAAGGTGGTGAACCAGGCCCAGGATCCACCTGGGGAGTCCAGTCAGGAGCGGCAGTTCACTGGGACAGAGAGAGGACAGGGACAAGGTGACAATGTGTGTCTAAAGTCCACACAGGAAATAGACTAAAAGACAGACTGCAGAGAGAAGATGCAACGTAGGTCTGAGGGGTCGACCCAGGAGACAGGTTGCCTGCAACCCATGTCTGAGGTCCATCCAGGGCTGGAGATGGGTAACCCCGCCGTAGAGTTTAGGCCAGGGGCCAGAACCTGAGAAATACTATTTTTATTCCATTGTGATAAGAAACCCTGTTCTCTCAACTATTCATTAGAATGATCACATAGGGAAAAAAATAGCAATAATAAGGTGATGCTGAAGACTTATGGTTAAATTTAATGGTAAAAAAGTTTAGCTAGAAATACTCAGCAAATGGTTTCAATCTACCTCTTTAAGGCTAATCAATGTAGTGAAATTATCTACATCGAGTATGCTAGAATAAATATCAAATATATTTTATTGTATTCCAGTTGCATTTCTTTTTTTCTCCTTTCCTCTTTTTTTAACCTGATGGTCTAAGGATTTCCTTTTAGTGCTTATGGACATCTCCTTTTGACAGACACTGCAAATTAAAAGATATGGCTAGGCAAAGGAAACTGCAACCCAAATATGCCCCCTGGGTTTTCATTTACAGTTAGAAGCTACAGACACAATTACTGCTGACAGAAATTCAGAAGCCAGTGGCAGAGTGCATGTGGCAGTAGACTCATGCCAGGCAGTAATTGGGAAGATTATTTTTAATCAGAGCATATCCTACAGCCCAAACATTAGAAATCTCTTGTAAGGCTGACAGGAAATTAAACTGAGACCAAACAAAAAAGCCTCAAAATAGAAGTAATATGGTTAGAAGTCTAATGATGGCAAAGCTCACTGCTTGTTGTATTTGGCTGTTATCTGAAGGGAATGACTTTTAACTTGCAGCAACAGATATCATTGTTTAATTGCATTTTTAGAACAGAATTAAAATAAAAAATATCAGATTAGATCAATATATACGTAGGCTTTTGATAAAGGTGTGAAGCAGTAGGTGTTAAATCAGGCTTAGTAATTGTGTATATGTATTGCTAGTAATTTTTATTATTGCTTTTGGGTTTTTTTGTTGTGTGTTTTTTTGTTGTTGTTGGTTTTTGGTTTTTTTTAAATTTATTTATTTAATGCTTAAGGGAGCTGCTTCTATGGAAAAGTAATATAATGTCTGGGATACTCTTGGAATGCCCAGGTACGGTAACTATTTATGAAGCTCACATGGCCTGGGGCTGTCTTTCTCAGTGATCCTGCAGAATGACCTCTGCTTGTTTGGGCTGCCTGAGCGGACTGCCCTGAGGGAGAAGAGACCAGGGTATTCTCAGTACTTGTCTACGCACCTGAAATTTTCACCTGAAAACACAACTTTTCCACTTTTAAGTGAATCTTAAAACATCATCTTCTTTGCCAGACTTTTACATAAATACTTAGCAGGACTTCTAGTTGACTCTCAAGTTTTCCTTTCCTCGGAAAAGAAAGACTGGAGCACTGCAGAATGGTAGCTCTGCTGTTGATCTGATGAAGGGTGTTGCCGTTCTTGTATATGCCAGTCACATACAAATGTTGTAATACCAGATGCAAGCAAAATGTTGCTAATTGTATATTTATTTCTGTGTGATAGGAATGCAAAACAAGAGCCTACTTCTTGTTTTGCTAAGATATATGACAGTTGTGAAAAGAAAATTTAGCGTTAAAAAATGCATATCTTACGTTTCTCCACAAAGCTGCTTTTAGCTGTGTGGACGGTCTTAATGACATTTCATGTCAGTACAAAGAATAATAAGGTATAACATCAAAGTCCATCACAGTCAACTAGTTATCTTGAGGATTGTAAATAGGATTTTATCAGAATGTAACTTTTTTCCCACAAAATTATTAGCATTTTTCAGCTGTATTTCTTTCTACTGAAAATTGCTTCATATAATCATATGAATGTGACTGAAAAATCTTGCCTGTTGTTTAGGTATTACCTGAGAAGCTAGATAACAAATAAAGGATACTTTGTAACGTATGCAGTTTCTGCAAAGCGGTCTACAGGAGACCTGGAAATACAGTGATGTACTGCGTAAGAGCTAATGGAACTTCATCATTGTCTGCCTGGATTGCAAGAGCCCTCCGGGTGCACTGCACAAAGAGCTTTCCGTAACTGGCTTGCATTATGTAGGGTGGCTACACTGGTTCAGGCAAGCTAGCATACGGGCTGGTTGTGGAGAAATCTTTACAAACCTTTGTAAAGTTTGTAAATGTGCCACTCTTCCTTTTGTCCAACAATATGGTAAGAAAGTACCTTCAGCGGTGGTACGGACTACGGGGCTGTGGGTGGAGTTCCTCTCTCATTTTGGCAGGTGCTTTTAGACCATTTGTTTTGAGGAAATCCTCTTCACTTGTCATACTCAGATTGCTATGTATTTTAAAGAATGTCTGCAGTCAGTAGAGCATAAAACTTAAATATTTCTATGTGGAGGAAATTAGAGAGGGGTTATGTAGTACTGTAAAATTAGGCAAAATGAATAATTACTCTTTGGTTAAATATTACAGCCAGGTTAATTGTTTTAGAGGTAACTATACAGTTTCTCATGTATTTGCTCTGATTTAATACAACAGTACTTTGTAATTTACATACAATGGTATATTCTTAATTTTTCCTGGAGTTGCATACATTCTTAAAATTCTGTACATCTTATTTCTGTGTGTATTCTGAGTTTCCTCAATCACTACAGTGCAGAAGCACAGGATAAATGAGGAATACTAGCAGTAGCAGTTGGGAGTATAATGTTTCTAAAATTAATGATAGGTGACATTATGCTAAACAGAAAGTCTGCTAGGATTGAGTGGTCAGATGCAAGTCTTTCAGAAAAGGAAAATTAATGTACTATAACCTCAGGTAGCATTTTAATCAGTATGAAGTCTAAAAAGTGAGTTTGCATTTGAAAAATCAGTGATATCAAATTGTGAAACCCAAGTACCCCGATGGAGAAAACCTGAGAGACTTAATTTTCAATTATTCAATTCAATTTTGTTGACCATGAGTGAGTTTTGCTGTGGCATTACAAGATGGTCCTAAATCAGATGTCATTTTTGAAAATGTAGGCTAATTACTTAAAAAATACTTCTCCTTAGAGATTTTTAAGGAACTCTCAATACCATTAATTTACCTCGTGATACTCAGAGAGATCTTTGATCTCACACAAAGAAACACTACCCAGAAAGGATAAGATGCAGTAGTTTTAACGTATAGTTTATGTGCGTATTCAGCCTTCTGACGTGAGCTGCCTTTTCTATAGTATTTTTACATGTATATGGTTCATTTTATTTCATAAACAAAAAGAAACTTGTGTCTTCAGCTCAGAAATTGGTTACTGTGGGGTTTTTGGCGGTAAGACAGTTGCAATTACTGCTAGAAGCTTCAGTTGTGAAGTTGGATCTTTCTTTGATACATACTCTCCTAATGATGGTCTCTGCTCTAAGGAGGCGAAAATGCAAGTATATTTTCTGTTGCTGATTGTCACTTTTTCAGATTCTGATGTGGTTGGGGTTTTTTATCAGTATGTGCGATAGCTGCAATATTACCTGATGTGCGTATAGAACACGTACCTTTCTGGTACTGGTTCTTGCTGTCGCTTATCCTCAACTGCATTAGAGATAGCCACTGCGGATTTTTGATTTACTGATTATTTTTTGTTTGTTTGTTTAAAATAAAAGTCACATATAAAGAATAACATATTTTGTGAAAAAATATTCAATATATTTACTGTTTGGAATTTTTTTGAAGTGGATAAAAAGTATATTAAATTTATCTCCAGAATGTTTTGGTAATACATAGACCCAGGTGTGAATTTTCTTTGAAGACTCAAAATATGTACAGTGTTTCTATTTTCAAGAGTAGTAGTATCAGAGAGTATATACTACCATTTGCACATGGAAATGAAAAACGTAGGTAGGGAGAATCTGTTATGAAAAACATGGCTGAGCTTACTGTAACTTCTAAAATTCAATGAATAATTCAGTAAAATATTAGATGTCACCAGCTGCTCATCAACAAGAAAAAGTGGCATGGAATAGAATGTTACCCTATTCTAATTCACAGCTATGTGCATGTATAATATATTTTGGATAGCCCCTTTTGTTTATATATTTTATGATCATTTTTCTTTTGCAAAATTGCTTGATGTTTTCAATTGAAAAATACACAAAAAGTAAATCACAGTTGTGTGTTCCTATTGAAACAGAAACCTATACTGGGGAAAATTCTGAACTATGGCAGAGTAATTGCTTATCTGTTTTAGTAGGTAAGTTCATAATGCAAACGTAGGACTTAGGCTTCAAATAAATTGCAAACTGCCTGGAAATTTTTACAGTTCATTGAATGATTAATAAATAAGTAATAAAATCTTTGTGGGTATTTGTGAATCAATAAGCAGATTTTGCTGTTCTGCTTTGTACTACAATAAAAATGCAATTATGACCCAATAATGAGTGGAATCTTTCTTGTGAAAGCCCAAATAATGCATTATCAATTTTATTTTTTGTTGCAACACTTTGAATCTTAAAGCCTACCTTCAGCCTTCCATGGGTGCAGGGCACAAATATGATCTCCTTTGAATCTCTCATTTACAGTAAGAATGTATTTTTCTTTTCTTAGGAAACTACACAGAAGCCCCATGCAAGTGGTGCCTATTGTTTTCATGATCGGAGCCTTCTTTCAGTAAGTGCACTGATTTTTATTGTTGTTTATTTTATTTTCCTTGGAATTTGGCCGAAATCTCTGTTGTGCTGTCATAATGAATAAAGAAATACTTTGGCCCTCACAACTTGCCATGCTGATGCTGAGTGGCAAGACTAATAGACCATAAGTACGAGATCTGATACCTTTTAGTCTTCAGTGAAAAACAACTTGGTAGTGACTTGCTTTAGAAAATAATCTTCTCTGTTTCTGGCCGTAGGTTAAAGTGTTTTTCTCTTTTATTTCCCTTTTACACGTTAGGGTTATGTCACTATCATATTTATTTCACCTTTGGCTGATTCCCTCAGAAAGAAATTACTTTGGATATAGATTAGTCACAGACGCTTTTTTCCCTTAGAACAGCGATGGACAATTCATCATGCTTTGCTTTTTAAATGCACCCATAATGTCAGAATAGGGAATATCATGAATTAAGCTCCAAAATTTATAAGACATGTGAAAACGTATTTGTGCTGATTCATTTTTTGCTTTTTTCCTTCGTGAGAAGAGGCTTTCACATCCAAACTATTTGTTACTCTTTCATACTTGGAATTTTTTTTTCTTGTAAAGTTTTTCATTTTAACACATACTTAGAAACAATATTGATTAAGCACTTTTTAATCAGGATATAACTTTCTATACTCGTAATAATAAATATAGAAGTATCAGAAAAAAACCCTGAGTGTGTGATTCTAGGTAGGTGTGCATTTGGTACTTCTCAAACAATGTTTAACAATCCTCTGCTTAAAATAAACTGCAGTGCTCTAACATTTTGTATTGGGTAATAAGCATGGCTTGTTCCGTATTGGGCTGACTGAATACATGTTCTATATACACGTATAATTATACTTTGTTCTATGTGTAGAAAGTAAAGAAGTTGCACATGTGTACTGACAAAATAATAGACGAGATTCACTTTTTTGTTCAAATACATTGTTAGTCGTTGAGTTCTGCCCCAACACACAAAGTTTGGCGTCATTGAAAAAATTAGGCATACAGTCCTTGTTAGAAATAAGAAGAGTTTTATATTTATTCTCCTACACTGAACACAATCTTCCCCTTAACGTCTTTGAAAAAAGATTTCATTAGTTCAAAAAGGCTGCCTGGCTTACAGGATAAAAAAAAAAAAAAAGCCTGTTCATCTTGAGGACAGATTTAAATCAATTCTGTAGTGCTCAGCATGCTTGTTGCTTTTAGCTTTTCCTCTGTCACAAACAGTACATTCTATCACAGAATAACCTTACAGCTCTTAGCAGAATTTGATGCAATTGACAGCTTTTGTTTGAAAAATTCTGGTAAAAATTGCAATGAGGTTGGGGTTTCTAACCCATGGGAGACGGTGGTCCCTGCGATAATTACTGGCATGTTTTTAGGAAGCTGACATTAATTTGACTGTGAATATAGTGCTTCAGTATCTGTAAATGTAGTTGAAGGAAAAGATACTCATCTTCCTTCAACAAGCTAAAGCAGAGATTTGGGATATATGACAAGAAAGAAGAAGAAAATACTCATTTGGAATTTGGGGAAGGTTTAATGCTGCCAAATCTCAATGCGCATAATTGGTTTTATTATTTTCCCTTGTGATCATAACCTAACCAGCACAATGAATAGCAATCAACTTCTAGGGCTAAGAAGTCATTTTTTCACTAAGCTGAGACTGAAGTCCAGCATGTTGCCTGGTAACAGTCTATGTAGATGAGTTGGCTCTTAAGTACACCATATGGCTGGGCGTTATGCCCTATTCACCCGTGACATGGTGTACACATGTAGTACATTACTGATTATAAAATGGTTTGTCCCATTCCCTTATCTAGAAGAAGCATTTAAAAATAGCAATACCAATCCACCGCAGACATGTTAAGATTATGGAATTGTATGTAATGAAACAAATTTCTGTCACGAGTGTCAAAAACCTCATGTAATAATCACAGTAAATTTTGTGTTCAGTATGCTTCAGTTGAATTTAAGTATAATTTCTAGATATGGTTGCTTTACAGTATTTTTCTATTTCATTTTGATAGAAAAATATGTTGAGGTAAGTATAGTTTTAACAGTTTAATTACAGAAAAATCCTGGATTTTAAAATTCAATTTTGTAATGTAGTTGGTTGATTGTATCGGGTAGCCTATGGATTTATTTGGCATTTGACCTTCTATTAATTGCGCAATAATGTCTACAGTACTCTCCCAAAGCTGCAGTGCATTGAGCAAACCAGTAAACAAAGCCATAAAAGACAGTTCCAGAAAACAACTACTAAAAATAAACACGACAGGCAAAGGAGATAGAATTGTTCCAAATATACAATGGGAAATCAAGTACAAAGAATGACTGGCAAGAAGTTTGTAGCAGAAATGGACGTAAAACCTAGATCAGCAGAGTCCTCGCTCGTTCCCTTAACTGGAGCATTTTTCCTGTTCCAGTGTCATGAACTGGAATTCATTAAGGTGGGAATACTGCAGAGTGCATTGTTAGGCAATTGCACATGCCATGATCTCCGTGCTCTGGCTGTCGTATACCGGTTAAAATTGAAAGGCAAGAAATGGGATTGATCTTGTGTGTAATGACAATGATCTGCACAAGTAAAATGGAGGATCATTGACCGGTATCCCGGTTCAGAAGGCTGGACAGTTGGCAGTGGTTATGTTGCATTTCTCTGTGTCTATCTTATTTGGAAAGATGAATTATTGTGCTTAGCCCTCCCCTACGCAACTCCCTTGCCTAAAGCTATAATTCTTTGGCAAAGAAGCCATTTCTGTTTGGCATTCCACCTAAGTTCTCTGAAAACAGTTCAGAAAAAAAGTAGAAAACTGTTATCTTTTCCATGTCTTGCAGAAAGTTTATACAATTGCTTTTTGAGAGAAAAGTTCTGTATACTTGCCCATTCTATTGTTTTTTCTTAATCTTCAGATTGTATATAGCTGTTACATAGCTTGATAAACATACTGTAGTTAAGTGATTTTTAAGGTAATAGAGAAAGGATGAGACAGTGGTGCTGCTCCATGTTGATTTGATAGTTGCATCCTTTGGAAGATCTGCCATGATGATCCACATTTTAAACCTCGGTAGATGTAAATGCATGTATGCAAATATGCTGTTGGTCTCAAAACAGTCTCATCTTCACTTCTCCTACAGTCTGTCAGTGACACAAAACTAGTTGCCATGCTGTAAAGGCCTATAAAGGCATCAAAAGAAAGGCATTTAAAATCCTTTTCCCTAACTTTAGAGCTGTGTTTTCCTTTGAATTGTAAACATGTTGAAATATGTAACAGAAAAATAGCTATTATTGCATTGAAAATATTTTATTATCGGGGACTATGGGTCCTTTTTTCCCCCTCATTAAACGCATCTTTTAAAATAGTTAATACAATAAATCTGTTTTCCAAAACAACATAGCATGCCACAGAGGAATCTCAGGAATTTAGTATGATCTAGGGATTTCTACCTGAAAGGCATGAACAAAATAATTGTGAAAGAGAGCTATTATGAAAGATCATAATTCTCTTAGAAATAAACCAGTATTATAACCTTTTTCTAATAAATGTATAAGGAAAAAAAAACTTTAATGATTGTATTCTTATTTATTCATCTCTCTGTATTCTAATGTAGTCTGAATGATAGTATTAGTCTAGAGAGTTGATTATTTTTAAAATTGCAGCACTTTGAATTACTGATATCTGTGAATTACAATAAAAAAGGGTTGAAGAATGGTAGTTAGATAATGTAAATGAAGCAGTAAGTTCCGCTCCATTACTTCATCTGAGCTAGGATGGGGAACTGTTTAGTTGTTAGTATCTGCTCCATTGTCATATTATTCATTGTTGTTTTGTGATATCTTCAAATATCTTCAACAGTTATTGTAGGAATTCATTAAGGACCAGAAGCGGCGAGGCATTTACATGCTCCTGATGATAAGCAGGTGAATACTCTCATGGTTTTTTTTTCTTCAGAAAAAGTTTAGCTAAGGTAGCTAAGCCTGACCTGTGTTTAAATTTTTTCTAGTGCTGGTGCAAGGTAATTCAGTTTTAGGTGGTTGATTTGTAATATTACTTTTCCATTAGTTAGACACGTGTTTAATTAGATGTGATCTTTAACTCTTTCTTGCATAGGGAACTAAATCTACTACCTTTGTTTAGGGGTTTTTTTGGTTGTTTTTTTGTTTGTTTGTTTTAAGTCTGCATGTTCCAAGGTTTACCTTATTTCATTTCCCATAGAAGAAGAAAATGTTTTCTTTTGTTGGGTGTCATTAATTTGAAGTTTATATTGGTAAAATCTCTAATGATCTTAGATAAAAAGAGCAGTTATGTGGTAGCGGGTTTACATGAATCACTGTTAAACCACTGCTATAATTTATGATTACCTAAATTGTAAAAGGGCAGGGGTTTATGTTTGTACAAGCTACAAATCAGAATATCAGTCGTCTACTTTTGATTTTACAGGTGGTTATGCTGCTCATTTCACTTAAATCATGATCTTCCTACATAAAGAAAGGAAGACACTGTCCTTGGTTAGATTGTGCTTAATCACTAGTGCAGATAATTATATATGTATTTACTTGAGCATCTAAAGAATTTAGAAGTTACTCTCTCAAAGCAGATTCAAGAGCATAAGGCTTACTGAAATTGAATAGGACATTTTGAAAACAAGAGACAGACTCGTAACACAAGTGGTGGGTTTTTTGGAAATACTACCCTAGATTATTGTGAACTGTAACTCCGTAAGGAAAGTTAGCTTTGTAATTCTCTCTTGGTTATATACAACTGTACGTGTAAAGAAATACCTAACAATTTCTTCTTTTCTCCTTCCTCTCTTTTAAGAATGCAGTCAGTATTTCTTTCTGATGGATTCCTCTGTGAACTTTCTAAATCCTCCATCTTTGTAAGTGGTGTTTTGAGTCTACCAAGCAAAAGCTATAGGGGTTGAATATAGATTAACCTTAGGATCTGAATTTACTGTACGTAGCGGCCTGTTTTCTGATGCTACTGAGATACTTCCTTCATAAACATCATGTTGCAGACATTTTCTTACTCAGGCATTATGAAAATTTTCACATGCATGTAAACACTTAGCTTAGAATACTTCCGTTGGCAATTGTATGCACTCTGGATATTCTCCAGATTACAGCATTAAGATGTTTTTGATAAAGTTCATTTCCATAGTGTTGTGGCATTTAAGAGATATCAAGTCCCAAAATTCCTGTGACATTAGTACGTGTATTATCTCTTTATTACAGAAGGAGAAACCAGAAAATTGAACAGCCTGACTGATGTGCCAGGAGAGGGAGTATAGCAGAGCTAGGATTTGAATTTGTATGTCTCAAATCCCAAATCATTGCCTCCATTACTGGGCTATCTTTCCTCCTGCTCTCCCTCTAATCCAATACCTTTTATTGTTAATGATTTTTACATTTAACAAGTGAAAAAGAACTTTCAATTTCATGCTCTCTCCTGTCTCATAAAAAATTGAAAATTTTCCTCAAGAAAATCATGCAATTATTAGTAAAGTCCTATCAGCATAGCTCAAAGCTAATTGAAATTTAACAGTCCTCGTGATGATCTGGGTCATGTCAAGGGTGTTAGCATTCTTTAATAAAGATATACATTTGATCCTTTTTTCTTTTTCTTTGAAGAGCTTACAGACTTCTGTAACTTTTTCTGATAATGCTAATTATGCAAAGTGAAGGTACAGTCATTGCAAGCGCTTGGGTAGTTCAGTATAGCAAATGTTGTTAACTGTAGCAATGATACTCTGGGCTTTGGGGTGTGTTAGCAGCCCAGGATTCCTGGAGGATTCATTTCTGTGTTGCTGTGTTACTGCTACCATATGTTAGCGTGTTACTTCATCTTCAGCGCAGTTGCTGCCTGAGCACAGCTAGTTGGGGTAGGGCTGTCTTAGGGAGTGGCAACGCCGTGAGCCTGCAGCAGTGCATGCACACAGAATTTTGCAATAAATGCTTGGTAAGTCAGGCCTGTATTCAATGGGGAATCACTCTGTCCCTGCACATGATGCATTCATAGTCGATCTAATGCCTCAGTATTTGGCTTTTTGTGCATTGTGTGTTGGACCCGAGATCCTGCTGAGCTGTGTCTGGACGCAGCAGTGAGCACAGGTGTGATAGCATATTGTTGTTTCAGTGGGGGAGTTACCTTTACTGCTACTGTTTGTGGAAATGAACGGGAGTTTTGGATTGTAATAATTGGATTAGATGTGGGGGAAAATTTAATTTCCTTCCTTTTTTTTTCTATTACATTTGAGGTTAGTTACTGAGTTGACAAGTCTGTGTTGTAACGTGGAATTCCTGTGTAGCTCGTGCACAACCAATAAAAAACATGCTATGTGAGAAGTTTTACTGATCCTGCAAGATATGTCAGAAATCATCTAACTGATGGCTCTTTAAATTTTGAATATGGGATGGCGGGTTTGAAAATGTATCTTTAGTGAGGAAGGAGAATGCTGGGAAATAAGTACAGCTGATGTAAGATGAAATGTTTATCCTTATTCTGCATAGTTTAAGAGATTTAAAAAGATGAAACAGCATGTGAGTTTGACAGAATACTTTTGTATTTGGCAACATTTACTCTTCCTTCAGGATTGTTTACTACCTTCAGAAACTGAACTGTACCTCTCAGAACTGCTTCTGACCGTGGACCTTTCTAGAAGCTCACTAGCAACTATGGGAGCGTTCTAGTACTGATCACTGGCATTTAGCAATTTGGGATTTCTCACCGAGTAGTTAAGCCTATATCTTTTACAGTATTGAAATACATTTACATCTGTTAAGGCATTAAGGAGAGAGATTTGTCTGTGACCTACCAAAATCATTGCACACTAACCATACAGGGCAAATTTGGGCAGATTGATCAAAGAACAGAGTTCTTCACTGTGTAGGCGAGGGAGGAAAGCTGCCTGTACCAGTCTGTGACGGACGGTATGCTGACATGTTTTAACTTCGCTCTAAAGAAGCAGTTGGCCAAGTGCTTGTTAGATGAGGCAGGTCTCGGAGACCAGCACACAATTCATATTCAACTACCATGTACTGTATTTCAGTCTTGGATGTATTTTCTTTATACTGACAAAGTCAAGAAACCCATTTACCTGTGTGTGGTGAGTTGACCCTGGCTGGCAGGTCAGCCCCCACCCAGCAGCTTGCTCACTGCCCCCAGTGTGATGGGGGAGAGAATCGAAAGTGTAAAAGCAAGGAAAAAAACCTTATGGGTTGAGATAACATAGTTTAATAAACGAAGCAAAGCTGTGTGCGCAAGCAAAGCAAAATAAGGAATTAATTCACTGTTTCCAATTGGCAGGCAGGTGTTTCTCCATTTCCAGGAAAGCAGGGCTTCATCACCCATAACTTGGGAATACAAACGCCATAACCATGAACGTTCCCCCCTTCTTCCTCCTTTCCATGAGCTTTTATTGCTGAGAACGTCGTATGTTCTGGAATATCCCATTGGTCAGTTCAAGCCAGCTGTCCTGGCTGTGTCACCTCCCAACTTCTTGTGCACCCCCAGCCCACTGGCTAGGGAGGCAGAGTGAGGAAAAAGGGGGGGGGGGGAACCCCCAAAACCTTGAGGCTGTGCAAACACTGCTCAGCCATAGTCTGACAATAGCAGTAACACTGGTGTGTTATCAACACCGTTTTAGTCACAAATCCAAAACACAGCACCATATGGGCTGCTGTCATATCCTACAGGCAATAGGGCTTGTTTTGTCTGACAAGCTTTTCTGCAACTTGGTCACTAGTAATAGAACAGATAGCTATAAAGAAAAGCATGCCTACAGGAGGCAGAATCATCATAGATGACTCCTAACAGCAAAAATGTGAAATATAATTATATAAAAATCACTTGCAAATAGCAACATCTACACGGGATTAAATCTGAAGGTACAAGGGCAATGACAAAGTGATAGCGCTCCCATCTATTTGTGGCTGGTCTATATTCTCTTACGTGCACTGATGCACACTTTCAGAGATAATCAGTTTTACTACTAAGACATTGGGAATATTCAGATGATAAGATCTGAATGTATCAGGGCAGAATCAGTTTTATAGGGGTGGCTTTGTGATTGAAGGCAGAAATTCTGAATACATGAATTGTGGGGCTTCAAATAATCATCTGGAAATACTTTATTCTAGCTCTTAGCTACTGATGAACATGCTAATAAACTAAAACATATTGCATAAGTAATTTTATGGCAGATCAATGCAATTTCTTATTACTGGCTCAGGAATGTTAATGTAAGGAATGTGGTTAGGAGGATATAGACTTGCAACCTACAGGTGTGCTTAAAACAATATACTCCATGTTTATTTAATAGGTTGTGGGAAAAAAATTGTTCTTTTATACTTGATGTTTAACTACCATAGAAAACCTGCATTTGCATAACGATGAATATCATTACAGCTAGGGTTTTACTTGTGCTTTATTGTGTACCAAAGGGAGAGAGCAGTAAAATTCTTGAGAGTAATTGTAAAGCAGCTCTACAGTTCACTTGTTGAAACGCTGAAAACATTTTGTACCATCTGATGTGTGGTTAAATGAAATACAATGATTCTTTGTAGTTTTAGGGATATTTGTATCATGTTCCGGGTGTCCCTAAAAGCCACTTCAATGTAGTATGATACAACTCTTTAATGATTCATCTTCTTAAAGAAAATGGCCCATATTTAAATTGGCTGTGGTTGTGTCCACAGTGTGTCTACCTGATGTCAATAAATTATTTCCGTGGGACCACTGGCCCCAAATGAAGGCCCTTGTAAACAGCCCCCTAACTAATGCTCCTCTGTGATATCCTAGGACTGCCTCCATAGTTTCTTGGGAGACCTTTGTTATTGTTCAAGGTGGTCTGAAAGAGTGGGGAAATGACCACACATACTGTTTTGTCTCCACCCAGTGCGGAGATTTCAGTAACAGTCTGCTCCAGGCTTGTCCCCCTCCCTCTTCTTTCTGTTCCATCCCACGTCTCCTCCTCATGGGATGTTTCTCCTGCTTCCCTCAGGTCTGGGAATGAAGTCCTACATGGATTCATGCTTCATTCCAGGTGGAGATATCGTCCCTTCCTTATGTACTTTCTGGGCTTGATGTTGAAGGAAGAGAGGGGAGAAAAACAGCGTAACCCTCCTATTGCTTTTAGTGTAGGGTGGAAAGAAGAGGAGTCCTAAAAGGTATGGAAAGGCCACCTGAAAATATTCTAACCTGAAAACAAGCCTAATTCCGTAGACTGGTGTTCTGTGCAGTAAAGTCAGGAAGGTTCCCATACAAAGATCCATTCTTTATGGGGGGGACAAGCTGCTTGAACTGAAGTGTCAGTGGAAGACCTGGAAAAAGGTTGAACTGGAAGGCAAAAAACATTTGCCGATGACACAGTTATTCAAGAGAAATCACATAGAATTGCGGAAAGATTTCACAATATTGGGTTAGTGGCAGATGAAATAGTTGCTGATAAAAGGGCATGCAGCGCAGATAACAAATATAGGTTATACTGGGAAAAGAGGAGTTGAGTTCACTGTAAAGATAAGGAGGTCAGTGGGAAAATGCAGCCAGAACCAGAAGAGAGCAGTAACCTTACACACACTTTGGTAGCATAGCTTAGAGATTAGGGTCTTCCTCTCATCACAGAGAGGAGAAGTGATGGAGAAATTTTAAATGCACATCCAGTGAACCAGGAGGCTAAAGTGTAATGAAGGCAGATCCACTAGTATTTCACTGGTATGAATAAACGGTCAATTTTTACAGTGAAGGGGGTTTATAGGTAGAAATCCATGGGAATCTGTACTCTTCGGTGTGTAAAAGGGACAAAATAACGACAGAAATTTCTGTTGAGACAGGATTATTCAGAACAGGCAAAACTAAGACTGCCTCGGAAAGTGCAGAAAGCTGAAGGATTAAGTGACAGAATAAAATTCACTTTCAGAATTTCATAATAGATGGAAATCTGTTCTCGAGGAGGGAGTGCATGACTATTATTGCTCAGAAGCCTTTCTTGGAAACATCAGATGGAGTTCTCAGAAGCATTAGTTCGGTGCTTGACAGCTGTCAAAAAAAGCAAATTGAATATTTAGCAGTTTTCAGGAAAGGCATTCAGTACAGCAAATACAGGACACTCTCTGGTGGAGTTTGCATTGGTCTTACATGTCCTCACTGTAAGCAGTTCTGGTTACCCTGTGTCTCAAAAAGGTGTAGTCCAGGGTAAGGTGGAAGGAATGATCAGAGGTGTGGAACAGCTTCTATACAGGGAAGAGATTAAATACATGCTAGAGCTCTTTACCTTGGAAAAGAGTTGACAGGTGAGTGAAATGGGAGAAAAGTGACAGATTGAAATTATTATTGATATTGATTTGAATATTGATATTATAATGATATGACTCATAAGGCAAGGATTATGGACTCAATAAAATGATCAAGCAATGACTCATGAAAAGAATGTTTTTTTCATGCTATATAGTGCTACAAAGTTTTGCCACTGGATATTTTAGATGCAAAAAAAGTAAGTTAAGAATAATTGTATAAATTAATGTGCAGTATTTCCTTACACAACAAAATGCAGGATGTCCCTCTTTGCAAATTACTGTGGGAAAGACTGATTCTTTCATAAACATCTAATACTGATCATTGTTGGAGAGAGTGTATTACTTTCAATGATGCAATCCAGTAAAACAGCTCCTCTGGTCATATAGATATTTTACCAGATGTGAATCTTAATGATTATTTATTAGGACATCTGGAAAAGGGAGATTTCTTCATCAGCAATTTCCAATGTTTTCAATATGCTGTTTGCTTGTTAGTCCTGACTTCCACCTAAAATTGACCCGAAACATTGGGCTGCCCTGGGGGTCGTGCTGAAATTTCTCTAACGTATATTCTGTAGAACCATTTAGCAACTGTTTGATAGAACGCAGTTGTCTAGAAGACTGATTCAAGCAGAATCGGAAAGCATTAGCTCATTATTTAGGCATTTTAGGTCAATAATGATAGAAACTTTAAAAACTGTAATGCAGGCTTTGAAGCTTTCTTGTAGCACTGCAGAGATATCTCAACCTGTAACATAATCTGCGGATTTCTTTTTCTGTCTTATATGAATATGCACATTTTATTTGAAAATACAGCTTGTGATAGTCAAAGTTTTTTATATTAAGTGTGAACTTTGCATCTCTGCTTAGCTAAACAGCTTTTAAAAATAACAGCTTTCATCTCCTTACGCCCGTCGGCCCAGGATCTGACTTGCCCTGTTTGTAAAATGAAGGTATGGTCACCTTTATAAAGATTCAGAAATCTCTTAACTGGAATGACAAGTCTTTTTGTCTTCAGATTGCTGAATCTTTGGGAGGATTTTGTCTTAATTATTCATAAATTCCAGTCTGTGTATATGGTACACTTAAGCGAATGATTTCAGTGAAATCAGAGGTTATTTACATTAATAAAGCCATGCGTGAATGCAGACATTAAAGGGCTTGGTGCTCTCTGGGGACTGGTGGCTTGACAAAGCTTTACTAAAATCTTACTTGTGCCTCTCTTGAAGCGATTTCTTTAAATTATTTTCATTCTCCTTAAACATGAATGATAAGCTACATGAGGATGTTTGTACTGTTTCTCTTGAGAAATTTCTAAACATTTTCTCTGATAGTGTTAATGGGTGCTTAGAATGCTTTTCACATGTGTACCCTGCTCTGAAGATTCAGGATCCTCTTTCAAGGCTGCCTGCCTAAAATGAGATAAGCGTGGAAAGTCTCGACCTAAAACTTGTGTGTTTCTGAAACTTGCAAACACATGCAAACTGTCTAGGAAAGAACAACTTACAGCATTACTAGCAGTTCTGTGGTAGAAAACAAAGAGGTGATTATGGCATCTTTTTTTAAGATTTCTGAAGTGCATAATACTAGGTAGTAGCTACATTTTCATATTTAAGAAAAAGATTGGTTTCAGTTTCAGAAAGACTTAAAATGCAAAATAGTCCTTCACGTCTTGGGAATGATGTATTTCATCTGACCTCTGACGTATGGCATTAGAAATGCATTTATGAATTTAGTGTGTAGCTCTTTGTTATGTTTTTTTTGCATACAAAAATTGTAGTTTATACATAAGTATGTAATAGGAAATTTAAAGATAGGAATCAACATTTATGATATTCACTGGCTTTTAAAATGTATTTGTTGAATTATGATGGAAGAAAATTATTTAATTCTCTTAAAGTAGCAGTAGCTTTTGCTGAAAGCCATTTTCTGTTGAATTGAATCTGTTCACGTTATTTTAGATTCCAAATGTTTTATTAAGGGTATATGAGTGCCTTGCAAAAACATGGTGTGTTTTTAAATTCGAAACACATGCTACAATCTTTAAATTTGAGTCACTTTTTATATAAGCTATCTTTGAAAGCATGTAATTTGATTTTTGATATCTTTTCTTTTTTCAGTTTTTGCTGTAAGCTTAAAATTCACTTCAACATACTTTAATTTTGTTCTCAGTATTTGTTGTAATGAACTGCAAGGGCTCAACATTTAATCAGCCTGATATTAACACCTAAAAAACCAAGAAATCCTTGTTTTTATTTATTTAAGAAACATCTCTCTCTTTTTCCAAATACGTGTCACAAAGGATTTGAGAATGCTAGCCCAGGTTTGGTGTAGTTCGGTTTTGTTTTCCAGCAAACGTTGAGGAAACCAAATTGCTGGACTAAACTGGTATTTGAGTATGTCCTTAAGTGGTGTGTTACTATTCATATTATATCTTCAGCACTGAAATGTTCTCTATGATTTTATTTTATTCCAAAGGAGTATCTGTAAGGGATAAGAAAACAAATGAAATTTAGTAGGGACATCCGTGAGTTTATGTCCACTGTACTGCTTTTGATCCAATGTGGGGAAAAAAAAAACCACCAAAACATTAAAAGCAGCTTTAGTAGTATCACAAATAGCAAAATAAGAGTAAAACTCAAAAAGAGAAAATATAATCTTATAGACATTTCCTCAGTGTGCGTGTGTGTGATTGGCATATCTACAATGAATTATTTGTTGTCTCCAGTTGCCCAGAGTCCCTCTTGAGAGGGACAACAAGACATAAGGACTTCTGCTATGAGAAAATTCCTATTTCTTTTGTCGAACTGGAGCCTGTCTCTAGCAGAGGGCTTGTTTGCATCCAGAGCTGCTGGCTGTCGTCTAAGAGGCACTCATAAGGTGTTCTGTTAGCACAGGTGCAGCGGGTAAGGTCTGAGTGCAGAAAAGCACTTCACGTACTCAGCTTGGGAAATGTAAAATGCTGTTGGACTGCAGCTCTGTGTTTGAACGAAGCAGTGCAGATGAGAAAAAGAGAAGGGTAACCTCTGTGAATGAGTTTGTATAGGTTCTTTTTTCAGGCAGGTGAATTCCCAAGAATTCTAAACATTTCAAAATCTATTTTCCTGTCCTTGCAACTGTTTATTTAGCAGATACAACTAAAATGGCATCTTAGCAAAATATCGGTATACCTGAGCTTTTAGCGATTAATTGGCTATTCATGAAGGTTAAATTTAGATTAGTCTTACTCTCAGTTTATTAGAAATAGAGGGCCTTCTATGTCATGGTTCAGAGAAAGAATACAGTTTTCCCTTTAGAGGGGCCCCTCCACTTCTGTTGATTATAGAAGGAGCCAAGCGGGATTAACTTTTCTTTAGACTAAAATTAACCATTTTAAATAGCCCCCTAAACAGGAAAGAAGTTAGCGTCTTGCATCTTGCCTCTATCAGTGATTTCCAACAACCGCTTTATATAGTTAAGGAGAACAGTACATTAAAGCAGTCATGCCATGGGCTGCTGCCTTACCTGAATCTGGTACAAGACTGTGAGAGCAGTCTTCCTTTAGACATTTTAGTGTGGGCTATTACGTCCACGTCAATCACCGCTTGTTTGCAGTAGGGGGAATTCACAGAGGTAAGCTGGGAGAAGTGGTTATTGCAGCTATGTCTTCTACCTATGTTTAGTTAGCCTGCTCTTCCTGGAACAGGCTTCCTAGAGAGTTGGTCGATGCCCCAAGCCTGTGAGTGTTTAAGAGGCATTTGGACAATGTGCTTAATAACATGCTTTAACTTTGTCAGCCCTGAACTGGTCAGACAGTTGGACTAGATGATCGTTGTAGGTCCCTTCCAACTGAAATAGTCTAGTCCATTCCATTCCATTCGTTTTTTCTTAGTGCGCTTATTAGTCATTTAAGCTGATGTTTCCATTTTTCCCAAAGGGGCTGGATAACCTCACAGCATGTTGCAACTGGGAGACAGTTTAGTGAGCTGCTATTTACTTGCTTCAGGTTACTCTGGCTGCCTGACATGATGGTCCTCATCTCTTTCAGCAATAAGTCACTGAAGCCACAAAGAAAGTAGGGGCATACGCTGATGCCATTCAGTTGTTGCTTCTCAACTGGTTGCTTCCAGCTTCCAACTAAGCAGCAGTGACTGATGAGTGTTCCCAGTCTTTCAGTTCCTGTAGTAGAAACTCTTTATTTCTTGTGCATTTACTGTGCCTCGAGGCACTGTGTGTAATCACAGGGCTAGAGCTCCTTCTGTCATGCTACTTTCCTTGCACTCATCTTGGGGTTTCAGTGAGGTCTTGGGACCATGCCAAATGGAATAGAAGAACCTTGTTATGTACAAAAATCTTTTTATGGGCAGAAAGGAAACAAGCCTTCTCTGTAGAGCCAAGAATTTATTCTTAGTATAATTGAAATCTTAATAGTATTATCAAATAATTATTATTAGGCCAGATCTAGTTATTACAGGAAAAAAAAGAAGGAAAATGCAGAAAAAAGTACTACAGTAAAGTTATTAATTATTATTAAAATTTTTAGAGAAAAACACTCGATAATTATACAGTTAAAAATGTCACATGTACACTTCTACTATCTACCCCTTTTTCCAGTGTTAGGCTCACTCTTCCACCCTGCCTCTGGATCCTAAGGTCCAAGGTACTAGTCTTGCTCAAAGAAAATGGAATGGTTTACAGCAGGTCATCCGTGTCCCAAATTCTTACTGGAAAGAACATGATGTTGAAGGCATTTCCTCTTTCTCTTCTCCTTTTCTTTCATTCACCTGGGACTATTTTTATGTGTTTTCTGACGTGCTTCAACACCTTGCTCTTTGTTCGTTGATCTGCAATACCACATTACATCTGAATTTTCTGTAACACCGTGCCTTCTCCATGTGTTAGATACTTGTTCTTTGTTCTCTTTCTCACCCCTAAACAGGCTTTTTTCCAGCATTTCTTAATTTCTGCATGTTTTTTAATAGACAGCGGATGGGCCATTTAAAACCTTTGGCTCTCCAGTGCCCCCATCTCTTTTCACCCTGTGCCCAAACCCCTCTACACTGCATCTTGTGTGCCATGTGTGCCAACTCCTTCTTACTACTCTCCCCCCCCACACCCCCCCCCCAAGCCAAACAGATATGAAACAAATTAGGCACCAGCCACCTGGCCATCAGAACAGTCACAGTTGCTGTTAAACCAAGTAAAAACAAAGCTCCCAGCCTCTGAAGGCAAGCTCCTACCAAGCCAGCCTGCCAAGCCCCAGTCCTGAGGCCTTGCAAACTCAGTGCAATGACTATGGCCTGTTACTAGCAATGGCTGTCCTGTATTCTCTGAGCAACAGGACTGTACCCTGTGTATCTGAATTCAGTTGCGTCCTTGGGTTTTTAATGATTTCTTTGTTGGTTGTTGGAGTTTCTTGTTTTTTTCCACAGATGTTATAGTTCCAGTTCTGATCAGAATCGATTAGATATGCATGTGTCCAGCGCCTTGGTTTTAAGGTAAACCTCATCTCGGGGTACAGCAGTGTGGGATGCAATTTCACTCGGGTTTGATACTTAACTACCCAATCCTTCTTTTTCGATTAATGTTAGGAAAAAAATATATTTTATAATAAGTAACTCCTAATTATGTTACAAGACAGCTGTTTTCCTAGGTAGTCCTGATACTAAAGGTAATGTTTTCAAAGCAAACATTTTGTTCTTGTTGTTGTTGCTGGCAGTTCACTTGGCTCCAATAGCAAACCTGTTATGTTTTGTAGGTCTGGTTCTGCATTCCTGCAACCTGAGTATAGTTTCATGACTTCAATTCGATGTCCAAGACTGGCAAAAACATTCAGATTTGTTATAGTCAGACAACTCTTCCAATTAATTGAATGTGTGTTTTTAATGATCTTGTGTAATTTAAGTATTTGCTCAGCCAAAGATCAAGGAGAGCATCAGTCAAGTATCTCCATGGGGATGGACTTATTTATCTTTTTAATCTCCAACTGAAATCAATCCATTCTCTCTTATACTGTCCATAGTATGTTGTGAGATGGAGAGGGTGATACTGTTTTGTGGATATCATTAATACCATATGTTCAATGATAAATAATGATAAATACCATTAATATTATAATATGGTAAATGCCACAATATTTAGTTTGCTGCCTTTTTTTTTTTAATGTCAGCATTCCTAAGTTCAACTGAATGCATGAGAAGGTTGTTTATCATTCATTTTTGAAGTAAATTTGGGGTGTTTATATAATGGAGAAAAACTGGAGGAAAAAATCAATTCACCATAAGAATTCAGGAGCAAAATGAAAATAAAATATACTACATCATCATTATTATATTTGAATGCAGCTTATTAGCCAACTTTGTGATTTTGTGAAAGGCCTTATTAATGATTCCTCAATAAGCAGACTTTGCAATGTTGATATTATCTGTGATGCATTATTGAATCAACAGAAATAAACCTGCTGTCATTACCCTAATTATTTAGATATAATGAAACATAGTGACTGTTTTAAGTGCAAATAAGCTGCAGTTAGCAAGTGACTAGCCAAATAAGTGAGGTAGGATAGCAAGGAAATGACTCACAGGAGTGGGAAGTAAAACTGAAGAAATGCAAACACTTGTTAGAAGAAAAATATGCGAGATGCCATTTCTCGCTGTTACAAGTACATTTGAGGGCAAACCTCTTGTCCCTGAGTAGATAATGGTGATGTTATTTATTGGATTTTTTTTAACTATCCTGCTTTGCTAGAACATCTGTCTGAAGTGAATTCAGCCTTCATTGCAGCCTTTGATATATCAGGTTTGCCAGTGGTTATTGCTGCATCTGTGACTTCTAAAATTATCTACAGCTGGGCTGGCTGGAGCTTAACAGTAGCCAACTCTCAGCAATTTGGCTGGTGTACTGTCTTTTAGTGGAGGAATCTGGGGCTAGAAATAAGTGCCTGTAAGGTGAAATAACAGTTTCTGTTATGAGTTAGGGGGGGGAAAAAAAAAAGGAGGAAAGTACATTAACTTCCTGAAAGACACTTGTCAACTGTAATTGAATAACAGCTATTTTGAATGTCCAGTTATCTGATTAACCCCTTGATTAAAATAATTTCCTTTTTATAGCCAGAATACTTAAATAAATGTAGAAAAATATAATAATGTAGAAGATATATTTAAAACCTATTTCTGACAATCTAGTTAGGGATGGATGTTTTCGTAACTAAATGTGTTTGTCAGGAGAAAATAAGGGCCACAGGCATTGTCTCATAGTTGTATGCAGGAAGCTATCTTCACGCATCATTTTTTTTCCCCCCATTAGCTCTAAAAATAAGGAAGATGCAGTTGTTTTGTACATTGGCTTGGTTTTTTGGTTTGTTTTTTTTTTTTTTTTTCCATGGTGTCAATGTAAAACTGGTGAAAAGAGTTCTTTCTGGCAACAGGAAACCAGATATTGTATCACAGAAGAGAAAATTTTAGAATTAAATTTTCTTTTAACATCTGTGGCTTCATAGTTTATTAATAAATTAACTTTGCTATTTTATTATGGATTACATGACTTTCACTATCTGCAAGATTGTATGTAATTTTACCCTCGTTCTATTTTAAGTAATGGCAAACTGGAAGATCCTCTGAATAATGGGTAAGGATGAGTCCTTTGCACTGAGTGTTTAAAAAACAAACAAACAAACAAAAAACCCCAAACCCAAACAGAAAGTGATAAAGCTTCCACCATTTCTTGCTATCGTTGTCATGTTTTGCCCTCCAAAGTTAAAAGCTTAAGAAAAAGAGTGACTCTAAACAGGCACTCTGAGCAACCTGGCAATCAGTCAGAAATGTTTTTAAATAAACTTGGGTTATGATAAATGTTTACCTTAGGCTGAATCTGTTCTGCAGTAGACTGAAATATTTCAGAGTGCATATGGACTGTATGCTTATCCGTTGTTAAGTGAAGTGCATATGCTTTCTGATTCTTCCAGTATGTATACATGTTGCTTTCGTGTGTGTATTCTTGGATCAGAAGCAAACTATCAAGGTACTGATTCATTACGGTAAACATCTGCGTGAAGCAGTTTTCCTACAGTTTGAATGAAGGTTTCTTCTTAATGGCATAACTCTTAGGTTAATTCTCAGTTCAAAATCCTCTTCTTTGAGTGTTTACAGCCCATTAGAATTCATCATCTATTACATTTAGAGCACAAGACTTATGTGGTATGAGTACATTTTCTTTCCCATGCTTCTCGTTAGATTATTCTTTTAGGGTTTTTTAAGTGATTTATCTACTCTTTGTGGAGTTCATTTAGAAAGTCCATTTGGTGTTTTCATCTGAAGAGTGCTCAATATGTATCATGCAGAAAAGCACATGCTCTCCACCTTTAGCTGCTAACAGCTAATCATAGGTTACAATTTTTGTTTGTTTTTAATGAGAGCAAATTATCAGTTGTTGAGCCAGGAAAGAAGTGTAGGTGGGCTAAAAAGAAAAATGTGGTACCAGTACTGAACTTAAGGAGGGCACTGGAGTAGAGAAGATTAAAAGCTGGGGTTACCAGATGTGGTGGTGGTGTACAGATCGTAAACGGGAAAGTTAGCTAACTAAGGAAAACAAACACATAACAAACAGAACTCATTAGAATTTTTCAGTGCTTCTTCACAAATAGACAAGATACTTTAAAATGAGTTCTGCACAAGAAATATGTTGCTTTTCAACTAACAGTGATAGATAGTGAGACCCTGTCTCTGTACAATAAAAAATAGGTTTCCACTTAACTCAGTCATAGTTGCATTCTGGACAAAGAGGCTGTGCACTGTTAATCTTCCACCGAAGCCTACGGAGTCGATATTGATCCAGCTGCTAAATTGGGCCCTTGCTGCAGCAACTCAAAGATACTACTGCAAAGACATCTCTGAGAAAAATGCATGATGTGTTATAAACTTCCTTGAATTTCATGAAAAATTAATCAAAAAGCATGAAAAACATAGGTTATTTAATATTACAATTTATTATTTAAGTATACTATATTTTATAACAGTAGGTACTAACCTTAAGGAGCATGGACTGTATTTTTTACCTTTATTCCTGCCTATCTGTTTCCTTGGGCATATCTTTCCTTTTTCTGTGCTTTAGTTTTCTATCAGTAAAATTAAGATAATAGTTAAGCTAAGGTAATGCTTAGCTTCCTTTTGTAAGGTGCATTGATTTATAGATACAAGAAATTACTTTTTAAAAAAACCAACTATGTTATGTAATGATCCTACATTTGAATTCATACTTCTATATTTTTATTTTTTAATACTGACGTTTTAATAAAATAATCTTGTATACCTTTCTTAGTAAAATTAATTCAAGCTTTCATAACACAAGTAGCATTCTAATATTTTGTATTTGATTAATTATTAGGTTAAAATGCTATGTCAGTCCTTTCACTTCTAATACATACAATATTATCAAATGTCATACACCGAAATTCTTATTCTATCTATACTATCAGGGAGCCCATTAATCAACATGTTAACAGGATTGGCCTTACTGTGCTGTTCCTGTGTATTTCATTTACCATTTCTATAGACTTGGATCATTTGCCTTCTATTTTTATTTAGGTTATCTAGTTCTTTCAATAATTCTTGTACCTTATCCCTTATAATTATCTTAATGTATTTTAATTGAAAGGTTTTCTTTTACAAAGTTGTAAAGTTTTACAGAAACTTAAGAATACTCTGGCAAATATGACCCCCAAATTTTATTATTTTTTTTTTTTAAATATCTTCTTCCTGATAAAGACAGTAGATTGAAACAAATGCTGTAAATAGGAAATCATTCAGGACTTCCTCATCTGAACTGTTCCATATGGTAAGTTTGTGAATCCATTTTCTTTTCAAATTTTTGTTTAGGTTAACATGCAATTAGTCTACTGTGTAATTTGATAAATCATTTCAGTATTTACCTGATGGAAAAGCAGTGCAACTACAAAAAAAAGTCAACATATTTCCAGATCTTTAGTAACAGTCTCTTCAAAAAATGTGTGGTTTGCAAACCAGAATTCATTTGGGACGATGTGTGGCTCTGGTGCTGACAGTATCATTTTCCTTGCATCAAAACCAAAAACCACTTAGATCCAGGGAATTTTGATCCTCCTCTTTGTACTCATAATTTCTTGATTGCCCCAAATAAACTCTCCCTTAAAGTCTATAAAATCTTTTGAGCAGTTTCATAATTCCTACTAAGTCAGATTCTGGTTCAGCACCCTGCAGCGTTTACCAAGCGTTGTCCTCTCTGTATAAGCCTAGAGTGAACCTCTAGGTTAACCTGGAGTTATGCTCATGAGAGCTTAACTGAGTTTCTGCTGTAGTGGATGTCTATGAAGAATTAAAATGCTAATAATTTCAGAACTTTCTCAAGTCTAGTGTTAACAATTCTATAGTGTTATACATACTGAGATAGATGTGGTGATTTGTACTTAATTTCTCATTTTAATGGCTTTTATGTTGCTTATGCTTTTGCATAAAAGGTAAATAAAACAATTATTCAGTTGATACAGTTGCATGTATCTTGATACCACTTGCACGAAGCAGTTTTCTTTCTGGAAAAGTTTAACCTCTATACTCATAAATACGACAGAATCCTAATTTTCAAACTATACCAAAGAGGAAACATTGCACAGAGTTCTTATGAAACCTTTTTGAAGTTGATTAATGTTTCACAGGGTTGTTTTACAATATGTATAATGGAATTTTGCATAAATCAAAAGTATGCTATTTGATCTTGCAGAATTTATTGAACTAAGAGTTTTCATAAAATGCATAAACAAATATATCAAACCAGTGGTAGAAGTACTCTGGGGTAAAGTACATCAGCTGTCTGAGAACTCTGCTCTGAAATACTACTTCAGATTTTCAGTGCGTATGATACCAAATATACAATGAGCCTTTAAAAACAATTTTCACCTTTCAAGCGATTCCCCTATCCTGCAGTACAAAAAAAAAAAAATTTGTAGTCGTGAAGATGGGAGCTGGTAGGGCATAAATAGGCACCATATCAAGACTTAAGTTAGTCTTCAGCAAGTGCTGCTTTCTGGGATTATTCTTGCAGATCTACAGTATAAAGATTCAGTCTTTTGGGAGTCACTCGCCACTTCCCCTCGATGGGGGGGGTGGGATGTCATGAGACACATTCCAAAAATGACTGAAATCCAAACAAAATGCTTTAAAGATTAAATTTTTAGAGAAATCCAAGAAAGCTGAGTAGTTGGTTCCTCTTGATTTCCAGTAAGAACAGTGCTGCATTCCCTCAGATCCAGTAAAATCTCAACCGTACAGTGCATCGAGTGGGAGTGCTAGCTTGTGTGGGTTAGTGGGAGAACTGAAGCTCCCCTATCAGCCATGAAGAGAACAGTTAAAACATCCTCAACTGATGGAAGATTGTATCCATACTCAGACTTCAAGAGCGAGCTCCAGTTATTCAGAAGTAAAGTATTTATACTTTCTTTGTTTAATTTTCTTTTCTAAATTCATATTCTCTCATGTTTCTTGTTACTAAGTGGGAGACGTTCTTAGGCAGAAAGCATTCATCCAGACAGAAAAAGAGTAATTTTGCCTGTGCTTTTCATTACTTCCTTTGATATTATTTTCTTGATTATACTTGGTCCTGGTTTGTCTGGTTCTGTTTTGGAGGTTGTTCATGCAGTGGTGCTGCAAAGGGAGCCTGCAACAAACTCTTCTACAAAGGCAGTAAACTAAGCCTGTAATAACGGAAATATAACTTGAGACAGAATTCTTTTTTTGCAGACTGGTTGGTTTTTTTTTTTCAGATTTTTCTTTGTTTAGTTAATGACATGTAATCATTACAGCAGCCTGTGGAAACAAGCATTGTAACATATGCGCATTATTCACAAGTCATCATTATAGTGTGTAAAAGAGAAAAATATCTCCCAATGACTTCTACCACCTCACAGTCTGCTCAGACCATTTGGCATATTGATGTTAGGACAAGAGACTGGTAGAACAGAAAGCAACCTTAGAAAAATTCATAATGTGAGCTTAGATGCATACTTGGATTAATTCACCAACCTCAGCTGATTAGCTGCTGCTGTTAAAAGTTTTCGGGGTCTGATTTGTGTCTGGGTTTTTTGTGCGGTATTTTTGTCTTTACTTGTTTTCCCAAAAGTCACTAGTTTATTTCACATTGGAGCCAATCGCCCTTACTCAGCCAGCCTGTATGTCAGTGTATATCTTTATGCTGCTGTGGGCATGAAGTAAGCAAAAACTAAAAGAAAAATGCATTAGTCGTTTTTTGTTGTTCGGAAGATGTTTAAGAGTTCCATTGCATAGAAGAGGAATAGCAGAATTAGAAATGGTATGTCAGCAATCAATTTTCTTCTTGTTACGTAGAATTCTGTAACATGACATTTCAAAATATCTGTCTTTCATTCTGTGATGATATAGGGACAGTGACAAATTACTTTATTTTAATGTATAACTTCCAAACCGATGTTTTGTTTTTTTATTAACTTTCAAAGGCCTCTGATTCAGCAGCAGTACATGGTTTTGCATGTGTGTGCATGCAAATAGCAGAAGAGAGGGCCCACCACAGAACCCTACGTCTTCCAATTTTACTGTGATAGACCTCCACCTCTGATTGTGCAGCAGTTCAGTGAGGGCATTGATTAAACAGTTATTTGCCTTTAGATGTGAACTCTGATCATGTTATTAGAATTGCAATTTTAAAAAATGGAACGATGTTTTCTGTAATACTAATAAACAAATGCAGCTGAGGATGGTGGAGTTTAGGAGGGACCACAAATGTAGTGAAAATCAGCGATGTTACTGAAAAAGTAAAAGAAAAACTGTATATTAGAATGTAAAAGGTAGACACCAAGTTGAACATGGAGCCAGCAATGTGCCTTTGTGGCAAAGAAGCCTAATGGTATCCTAGGCTGCAGGAGGAGTGTGGCCAGCAGGTCAAGGCGGGGGTGATCCTTCCCTCTGCTCAGCACTGGGGAGGCCATGCCTGGAGTTCTGTGTCCAGTTCTGGGCTACCCAGTGCAAGGGAGATACAGAGCTACTGGAGAGAGTCCAGTGAAGGGCCACAAAGATGCATAAGGGACTGGAGCATCTCTCCTGTGAGAAAAAGCTGAGAAGAAAGCTGGGACTGCTTAGCTTGGAGAAGAGAAGGCTCAGGGGGAATCTCATCGATGTATATGAGTACCTGAAGGTAGGGTGCAAAGAGGACGGAGCCAGGCACTTTTCAGCGGTGTCCAGTGACACAAACAGCACAAACTGAAACACAGGAGGTTCGCTCTGAACATCAGGAAACACTTTTTCACTGTGAGGGTGACTGAGCACTGACACCTGGTTGCCCAGGGAAGTTCTGGGGTCTCCCACCTTGGAGCTATTCAAAAGCTGGCTGGTCATGGTCCTGGGCAACTGGATCTAGGTGGCCCTGCTTGAGCAGGTGGGTTGGACCAGAGGGCCTCCAGAGGTCCCTTCCATCCTCAGCCAGTCTGTGATTCTGTGATTTAACAATGCAAAAGTGACAGTGTTAAAGGTTAATGTGCAGTATTCATGTATCCCACTTTTTAAGGTCTGGTGCCTCTTCTTGCATAATCATTAAATACTTGAGTAGAGATGGAAGAAGAGAAAAGGGAAGTAGAGAATATTCTTTTACAGAGGGTAGTGAATGACTTAATTAAATTAGCTAATAGTCATAACCTTTCATTTATATCAGCAACTGCCCTTCCTAGTGTGATCTCATAACATTCCAAACTCAAATGTTGTGAAGGGTAGGTAACATCTGTGTCACAACAGTTACAAAATTTAATCTTTTCCTTGTGTGAAGAATGAACTTTGAATTTAAATGAGCAGAAAATACCCTAAAACAGACAACAAATGCAATGCAGACTTCCTAATAGTAAGCATCATTTAGTACCAGGGAGAGAGCTCCATTGTTCGAGATCTTTAAAAAAAAAAAAAAAAAAAAAAAAAAAAGCCCAGCTCTATCAAGGACAGCAGAAATAAATTTGAGCCTGTTTTGGAGCAATAGAATGGAGTAGTGAAATCTCAAGGTGCCATCTGCCCTTATTTAAACACTTCACTAAAGACAAGGGTTGGGATTCTGTTGGAAATTTACATTGTCAGCTGAATGCATTGAAAAGATAACAAGGTTCCCATGCAGAACTGAGTGGGACCCGAACTATTTTAAAGTAAAATACCCTTATCAAAAAAAAACAACCCCAAAAAACCCCACAACCCAAATAAAAGTTTGAGCTTATAGTCTAGTGTAGCCAAACTGATTAGTTCTTTGCTTTTCCTTCTACCTACATTCCTTGCAAGCAACGCTTATCTGAAAAAGAATTTTCACTCTGCTGCCTTCCTTGCTGTGCTAATCACCTGTATCTGAAAATACATCTTCAGAATTGTTTTATTGTGACAGGTCAGCAGATAAAAGCTGGATACCAGGGGGTAAATGGCACTGACTAACAGGCTTTCTTTCTGTAACCTAAGCAATATTCCAGAAAAAAACTTGGTTCATCATTGGTGTTAGGTTTGAAAATATTACTGGAAAATGCAGTCCTATACTTTGTTGCTGGAGGTGAGATTTTGTCTTAGATTCTGGTTTTCCTGTCTCTCAGTTAATTTATGTGATAATTACCACCACAGTTGACTGACCAAAATCTTTAATGATAAAACTATAGGAACCTAGGCACCATGGTGAGATTGAGCTATTAGTGTCTTTATGTGTGAGAGACACAGAGAGTGCTTTGCCTTCTAATTTTTTTTTTCTTTGTCACATAGCACAGAGATACGCAGTGGAAATGCAAGTACCACAGAATGCTTTCTGCTCCTTGATTCTAGGTAGTGGACTTTTTTTGTACCAAAGTGTGTAGTATTTCTATACTGCCGATTTCACCAGTTTCTCATCTCCACTCTTGCAGTATAACATACTCTAAATTGGAGGTCAAAGCCTTGCACATAGATGCTGTTCTGGTATAAGAACGTATCAGAACTTCATGGGCAGTCTGAGATACACTGAGGTATGGTGATGTGCACAAAAGACATAGTTGGCCATATTTCTATCTTTTTCACGCTTGATGGCTTATGATCTAACAGTGCTGTGCTATATATTATCTGTAAAAGGTGATTTCCCATGTTGAACTTAAAAAATTACTGAATTATTGATGCATTTTAAGCATGTGTTAATGGTTTGGATGTAAATGTCTGTATTTAACGTAACCACTAATAATCTGGGCCTGCTTAGGAAACAGTGTAGTCAATTATTTTTCTCACTATCTCATGTTTGTTTAAGTACAAACATGATTTATAATAATCTGCTTTATTGAAATACATTTTTGTTTTGGCAAATTTAGTATAGTAGAACAGAATGTGTATATTAATTTCCATGACCTAGGGATGATTTGAATCAAAATGTTGTCCTTGCTAATAGTTGAATGCCTGCACGTTAAAAAAAAAAAAAAAAAAATCTTTGAAAGCACTGAGCCATTAGTTGATTCAGAAAATAATATCACAGCTTCAACAAAAACATTCTTCACTGTGGAGTGCACACATCTAAAGCGTCCAGAATTTCCTAGTATTTTTTACTGGAGCTTAAATAACACTCTTGGTAGTAAAATCCTGGAATACATATGAATATGAAAATAATATCCTTTTTACTGTTGGCTAGATCAGGCAGTTTATCTGACTGAAAATGAATCCTTTTTTGTAAAGTTAGGTTTTGATTGCATCAACTTGCCCTAATGCGTCTGGCTGTGCAACCGTGAGACCACTAACACCAAAATACAGGAATACAAAAACCAGTGCTGAGGAGAGCACTGGGAAGGGCAGCCCTGCTGACTGGGTAACTCTATCCAAGACACAGTGTTTGAATCTCAGCATAGTGTTAGGAAAGTCAGAAAAGAGCTGGTGCATCCTCTTTCCCCATTCCTGGAGCCTTTTCTGTTTAAAAAATGCTGCCACCAACAACAAAGACCTTGAAATCATGATTTTACGCAGCCAGTCAGGGACTCAGAAATTGATGGTCAAAGCTGATATCAACTTAAGTTTATCTTTAAAATCAACAATATATTTACAGCAGCTAGTCCATGATAGCCAAGGTTTCAAAAGCAGAGTGCCAGAAAGAATCGCATGCGCAGACTAATGACAAAAATGACTATTCTCATGAAGTCTCTTAAAGAAAGACTTTCATCTGGCATAATTTTTTCTATAGATGCCAGAAGCCTTTCTGTGACAACAAGGCATGAAATTTACCTCCAGCCTGGCGTCCTGTCTGGGTTTACTCAGTTTGGTACGGAGGCAGTCAGTTAAATAATACAAAGTGATTTTCAACAAATTTAACATGCCTTATCTAGTTTATATCTTCTAGGAGCACTCTGATACTCTTTACTTTGTTTTGTGATTATTTTTTTTTCCTGGGTAAAAAAACCAAAATAGCACCTTACTCTTAGTGAAGCAACCCTCTGTCAATGAGGATGGGATGTTGACTTGTGCTGCCAGACTCTAGTGTGTAAAGCTGAGGGACTAGCGAGCTGTTGTAACATTCCCTGGAGAACTACTTCTCTCTGAATGTAGGTAGTGGGTAATAACAGTTGGTGTGTATTATTTTAGGGAAAGAAAACAAAACAACACTTCAATTTTTCGTTCATGGAGCCACCAGCAGTGGCTCTAAGTGTGCTCAGTCTTCTTTGGGGTTGCTCCAAATTGTGTTGGCATTTGCTAGCTAATTTCTGGTTTAAAAAAAAAAACAAAAAACAAAACCAAAAAAACCAACCCCACCACACCCTAACAAGCTAATCCACTCCAACTACCAATGTCTGTCCTTGTGAATAAAGCCCCTACTACCTCTCAACCATAAAATAAATTGTACAGTTGCAGCATCTTTATTAAACTTGAAAATGTGATACCTACCTTCTATTGTCCTCCTTCTACCACCAAAGAAACAAGTGAAATACAATTTGAACGAAGAGATGTACATTTGGTACCTTAGGAAAACATTGTAGTAAGGAGCTGTTTCTGATACATTCTTCCTGTTCTCACTGGGGTTGGCTACTTTTAATACTTCTTCTGAAAAAGCATCAAAACCTGAAGGATGAAACAGAGGGAGAGAATAAGCTCAATATTGTTAGAGCTGACTTCTTCTTGAGGCTGTTTTCACACTTCCTCAGGCAATAAGATTAAAAAAAAAAAAGTGTCAAACATGAAGCCCACTTCTTCAGTCTAATAAGAGAAATCTAGACAGGCCAGGAAATCTTTATTTCTCTGCTAAGTTATTGGTTCACATCTCGTGCTCATAGATTAAAGTAGAAATTGATCTTTGCTTTCAGAGGAAGGATTTTTACAATTCTGATTGTCAAGCATGAGTTAATTTACTTAGGTTTTTTTCCTGCTCAATGAGTGGTATGTGTTTGTTGCGGGTTTTTTTGGGGCTTATATGAAAATGTCCCTTAATTCTGCTCTGAAGTTTTTTCCCCCAAGAGAATACTCTACATTAGTATGAAAACATATACTACAAGTACTTTTCAGCTATGTAGGCACTAATCTAATCTTATCACTCTAATTTGCAAGATAATGTATTTCCTCTCTCAGTATTGGATTTAGATTTATTTTTGAAAAGAGTGTAAAGGAAATAGGAGATAGGACTTGGCTAAGTTGAAGCTGAAAGAACATGAAGGATTTTTTTTCTCCTCTTTGTCTTCATAGACATACATAAGTAATCCTCTGACAGGAGGGATGCCAGGAGAAAGTGCAGAAATACGTATGTAATGACCTTTACTACTAAAATTAACATGTGCCTCCTGCACCTGTTCGGAAATGGTTTAGCATTCTTATGCCTGACTTCAGAAAAACTGGGTAATTAAATAGCACTTTCATTGAAGGTCAACTCTGAATTAGTAGTTCATTAAATTATTTGTCATGCTGAATGTTACTCCTGGTCACTAGAAATACTGAATTCAAACATAGAACAGAGGAATCAAGTCTAGTTCTTGTGCTCTCATAGCTGGAGAAATTTGTATCCTGAGTTGTTAGGTCACACAGCAGGGAAGAGCCCTTGTGCCCAGCACAGAAAATACTTGTTCGCGCAGGGATTGGTTAGAGGTGGTATGCTCAGAAATGTCTTAGGAATGTGCTGCCTGCTCGCATTTCAAAATATGCATGTAATAGCATAATTGTCTTCTTTAGGCCCTGGAAAATTAGTTTGTGTTGAAAAGGATTTCTCACATACTGTCATACCATTTACACTAGCTAGAAAGAGGACCTATGTCTTTTTATTATAATTTTATATGGTGGTAAAAGTTTGAGACAGAACAAATTATGACTTAGACACCCCCAAATTTAAAGCACTTGATGAAACAAACCCAATTATGAAATGTATAATTAAAAATGACTAAATACTGCAGCAAGTTCTGAGATGTGAACCACTTTGCATCAGATTTTCTTGCAAGTGAGAGGCGGCAGTGTATTTCTGTAAAGTATGACCTGCGTGTTCTGCCTTAGGTTTCCAGCGCTGGTCTTCAGCCCTGTTCTCCCCTAAGGTATGGTAACTAGAATTTACTGTTTCTCCTTGATCCCATAGCATTCACAGATGCAACAAAACTTTAGGTGCAGACACAAAGTACAGTCTGTTTCCTATCCAAATTAAGTATGTAGGATCTCGGTGCTTTACTCCTTTCAGTACCTGAGTAGGGCTTCCATGTTAGAATCAGGCCTTATTATTTCAAAGCAGCTGGCAGTGTGGATTTAGGATGTAACCTGTACTAATACACCATCAGTTTGATCAGAAACTCCAGCAGTTGCAAGGATGACTGCTTATGGCTCTGACTCCACAGCATCAGTTCAAAAGCGTGTGCAGTCTCCCTGTCCCTCCAGGGCTCATGCTGGCTCTGCAATCGCCCTTGCAGAGAGGCAGACATTAGCCGCTGGGGCATCGTCACTGCCATTGTGCATGCCTAGATTAAAACTGATCAAAACAGCTGGGAGACCTCTTCAATATTTATCATACTGTACATATAATGAAACTCTCATATCGGTAATTGCTAGGAGATTAAACCTTTTCAAAGACACATGCAGTGAATACTAATGCCCTGCTCTCAAAAGGAGAGGACATTAGGAGAACTGGGGAGGGAAAAAAGAAGAAAGAAAGAAAATCTTTCTGTGTTCAGGAACTGTGATACCAAGGAAAACCTTGTTATGTGTTGAAGGCACCCAGCACAGGATTTTTGTAGGCCGGATCAGCCTACAGATTCCTCCATGGAGAAAGAATTGTTATTACATGACAGTTCTTGTGAAACAGTTCAGTTCTGGACCTTGACCCATTCTTGAGGGGCCTTGATTCATGTTATTAGTTGAACACTTTTTGCTGTTGTATTTATAGAGGGAAGCACTCGCATGGAAGAACACCTCTGAACTAACAAGTTACTGAAGTCATTGTATTCTTAACATTATTTCTTAAATAATGTTCTGGTTCTACATATATTTTCCTGCTACCTGGTTCAGTGTGTATGTACCCTTTAGTGAGTGTGCTGCGTAAATGAACAGTAGCAGCAGCCTCGCTGAGGGGCTCAGCTGTGCCCTGCGCTGGAACCGGCTGTGTGTGTGCGGCACGGGGCAGCCCCGGCCCCTCCTCACAGAGGCCCCTGCTGCCAGCGCCTGGGCATGTAAGTCCAATACACCTTTCAATAGGAAGGACAGAAATATAGCATGATCTAGGCTCTGGTCTTTCTGTTCTTCTGGTTGGGGAGTTCTCTACCGCCACTCCATTTTCCACTTTTCTGTTTGCTATCGTGTTCTGTGTTGGTAACAGGCAAGGCGAAAGCTGGTGGGAATACAAGAGTACAAGACGTTCAGGAGAGGTTCGTCTGCCATCTGAGGAAGTGCTTCAGCAAGTGTGAAATTTCCCCCATCTAGCCCATGGGGACAAGTTCAGATTATACTTCCTTCAAATGCCCTGCCAGAAAAAAATTCTTTTTGCAAGATGCAAATTTTGTAGGAAATTTGATTCTCTTTCAAAAAAGAAAATTTGGGAAAGGGGTCTTGTTTTTAACAATCTGTTTTGCAGTGAGGTCAGTATGGAAAGAGGGAGAATGGCTTTCTACCAGAGCACTCCTGACTCAAACACAAGGAGGGCTTCCAAGGTTATGGGTATATGTTTACATGAGTAAACTCTGTCATAGCCATTATAATGATTTGGATAGCCTAGTAATACTTTATATTTTTCAGGGCCAGATTATGATTTTCCAGTCAAAACTGCAGTGGAATAGAGAATGGCAATGCACATGTCGGTGTTCTGGCTGCCGCTGCCCGTGCTGGATGGCAATATTCAGCAGCATGAGGTGGCAGCTACTGTGCCGTTTGCTCTGTTCTTCCAGCCATCATACGCCGTAGACGGTGAGCTGTTGCAGATGGTATTGTGGCATCTCGCTATGGGCAATACCATAACTGTAATTTGTTATTCTGTACACAAGGAATATAAGGTACAGATTAAGTGATAGACTTTTTCCAGTGCCTTATGCTACTGTGTAAATGTTGGCATAGTCCAAACCCCTTGTGTTATTAAATACTTTCTGTATAACAAAAGAAAAAATGTAGAATAGACGAGAATAAGCAAAGGATCACAAACAATTGAATGGCGAGAGCAGTAGATAGACCATAGAAATTAACAACTAACTTCTTTCTGTCTGGTTTCTTGAATAAGGATAGTTAAATTTTAATAATGTATTTTTAGACAAAGATACAGCCACACGCCAAATCAATTGCTTTTGGAAACAGTATTAAAACAAAGTAGAAAAGTGTATTTTAGCTGGTCAAGAAAATGGAAACTTCAGAAAATCTTTGCAAGGCTCACTGAAGAGGTGTGAAATTTTCTGGGGGCTTTACTTGTAAGTTAATGTCCATTAGAAACTCCTAAGCTCTAAATGACTTCTAAATTAACTATATCCTATGAGGGTAAAATAAAAATCTAAGTTTTCCTTTATATATATTAAAATTACAGCTGAGATCCATGGTTTTATTGAAGTGCCTCAATCCCATTAAAACTGAGAGAAATTAGATATTTAGATATCTTTGTGGAAAAACCTTACAAAATAAGGTTTATTATGGACAATTTAATGAAAGCACTGCTGTGTGTGCAACAACTGACAAAAAAGCAGGCAAACCACTGGAAAAATGGAACAAAACAGGATAGGAAGCAGCTCTGAAGATTTAATATGTTATGAAATCAATTTAGGAAGTATTCTTATTCTGCCATAGAATGCTAACAAATTGTCATTCAGTTAAATTGGATGAAAGCAGATGTAAAACTGAGGAAAGATACAGTTTGGGATATAGCATGAAATTATTCTACAGTACTCGGCACAACAAGAGGTCATTGCTGTTGCATTTTCTGAGCTGCCTCAGTGCTTGTCAGCAGTGTAGGAAAAACTGAGTGAATGGAGAACACAGGGTAGAAGTGTGTAGAGGATACGGGCTGTTCGGGTAACCTCATGAATTGTTCTGTCTCTTGCTGCTTGGGGCTAATTCTGCTCTGGTGTGGTATCCTGTACATCTGCCCTGGTGAGTCTATGGTACAGACTGGGACCTGACCTAGCCTGTAATTTTACATCTGCCACTCACATCCCATTGCTACTAGTTGGTGACTTTGCTTTAAGACAAAGGAAAGCAGACAGCAGGTCCATGAGTGTCTGGTAACGGTCTATTACCTTAAAAAAACCCCCTACTTTGCCTATGCCTGAAGCTAGCCCGGAGTATTATATTGTAAAAATAGAATTTAAATATTTTTCAGTATTCTATAAAATGGTCCTGTTATATGTGTATATAAAAATGTAGGTAAATGTTTTATAAATGTATATAAAAACTGAAAATACGCTTAATGAAAATTAGGAATATCCTGGTTCTGACAGCAAGTGACCTGGCAGGCAGTTGGAAGAAATGTTGCTATACAGAATTTAACTGTTCACCTTTAGGTTTTCTGTAGGTTGTCTAAAAGCTACTGCTGTAAATGAACCACTGTTACGATTTCATGAGTACTACTGATGTTCCTGATGTCTTGTACACTATTTCTGCTTAAAACTACTGGGAACTGGCTGGTAAACATCTCTGTACTATGGAGAGAGAACTGGCAAATTACGGTGCAAGTAACAACTGTCTGGAATTCCAAAATGTGTCAACATATGAAAGTACCTTTGCTTCTGTGATGTTCTTTATATTTCTGACTGACCTCTAAATGCTCTGAGAAATGTTTCTTGAAGAAATTTAGGGATTACCTGGGTAGAAGAAAATTTTGCTATGAAGTTTTCAGGAAATCCGGCTGTGATTAGTCTCTGTCTATACTTGAACGTTGTGTTCCCACGCAATAAGCCCACATTTTCTCTGTGTTAAAGAAATTATTCTGTAGGAAGGAACCTCTGGAGAAGACAGCAAAAATACACCTAAAATGGTCATTATGTTAAATGTTTTTGTGCTGTGCTTACACTCCTGTTTCTGAGAGTTGATTTGATTCTGTAACAATTTTATAGATGTTTAAACTGGCAGAGAATTTAAATACTTGATTAATGAGTTAGCAGCAAAAAAGGTCTTGTGACTTTCAAGTCCTAAATCTTGTGTTGTTCCAGAGTCTTACTAGAGAATCTGAAAGCGAGTCTTTTTACACCTGGTCATTCTCTCTTCAGGGAAAGAAAGTGTGTGGTTATGAAGGCATTAACTCATAGTGGATCTAAAACTGACTACAGTTAAATGTAACCCCTTTAGTTTAACAACCATGTAGTTCACATTGTATTATCATCGTGACTGGAATGCCTATCTATCAAGAAAGACCAATTAAAAAAAGGGGGGGAGAATTACTTGTGAATTTTTAAGGTGTACGTTGAAAATGCATCTCTCAAAAATGGCTGTGCTGTCTGGGGAGAAATATAACAGCTGAAGCTTAGCCTACGGTGACTGATGCAAACAAAAATGAATCAACAACTTGAGAGCTAAAGTAGTATAATAGGACCTGGGCTGCAAGCTGGTGAAAACTGTGGGCTTCGACTATGGATAAAAGAATACTGTATTTATAACAAATGAGGCTATTCCCAATGGAAAGATGAAAAGAGAAGTAGTTTCTACAGCTCAGTCTGAGATGAGTCCAGGGGTGCAGGATACTACGGTTAGAATCTTGACTTTGAATTGGACCCAGGAACAGTAATAAAAATAAAATTGTTCAAATCATTTGAGATGAAAAATCCCTTCTGTGCTCACGCTCCCTATTTAAATGTTCCTTAAAACAGCATTTCCCTCTTCTACCTGTGCTGCTGAGCTCTTAATACATCTATTTAAATGCAAACTTTGACTTTTGGTCTGTAGTCATAAAAATGTTTGACACTAAAATTTTTGTTGGAAATGTAATTTTATATAGAAGCAGTAATGGAGTGGTAGGCCACAAATACCAGAACGATGCATTGCTCACTCAATTTTGCAGTGTGGGGAAGCGTCCCCTCTAATATCATCTGATGAGCATGATTGTTTCCTGAATGCTCCAACTTATTTGAATACGTGTGATGCTAGTGTACTTTTAAACTCTACTTTGAGTATTTGCTTGTGCACCAAATCCTCCCTAAGGACCTTTATTCCTTTTTGTCCTCTGAATTACCGGGATGGCAGTCCTGACAAATTGTCTAACTGTATCTTCAGGAAAGGAAGGCTTTCTCCCAGCCTAACGTTTTTCTCTTCTTCACAAGTAGGCTTAAGAAGAGAGACTTGACTGGGTAGCAGGACTTTTTGCCAGTGTGATGCTGAATCAACTGCAGATTACTCTTCAGTCGCTGCTGAGTATGTAATTTGTATTTCATTTTCTCCCCACTCACTTGCAGACGCTGCCGGCCCTCATTAGTACCACTGTCTGGGGTTACCATGGCCAGCAGCCATGCTGCGTCTGCCAGGACCACAGCTGTTGAGCAGGGCTACAGCTGCTCGTAGTGACTGAGCTCCAGCTGCAGCAGACGAGGTCACATTTGCCAGAATTGTTTTCCTGTCTGTCTTGATATGATTGATATGGCAGTGTTTAGTGATGAACAGATTAGTCACAACAGCGTCAGACCACTAGTACCTTTGGCTCATGGTTTGGTATAGCTCAGTGGTGGCACTGCAACCACATCTACTGCTACAGTCATACTAGGCACAGGTTCTGCTTTATGAAGCATTCTTTTCCCATGTGAGTGGTAGGAAGAAGTTTTCCAGTTTGTATTGGCTGGTCAGTCACAGGGGGCATTGCAGAACACGGTGCCAGGAGTGAAAGGAGTGTTAATCCCAATCTTGGCTTTTGATGGATCTAATGTCTAAACGGACATCCTTTTTATAGAAACACTATATACATACAGTGAGCAAACTCTGTGCCTCATTGTAATAGCAGGCTTATATTTACTTAATTCTAGTATTAAGTGAATGTAGGTGGCTGCTTTCATTTTACTTATTGTTTAAAATAATTTTCATACTATCATGGCAAGGATAAATATGAAATGTCAGATATTTTATTGTACTAGCAGTTAAAGAACAGAACACGCCTTAGGTTCTGCACATTCTGCATTTTATGTTCCCTAGATGCCCTTGTCATTAATTATGTACTTTAGATTCCAAATGATAGAGGATTTGAAGGGCACTGTGCTACATTTTCATCATCTCTATCTATTTCCTGAATTTGGATGGGTTACAAAGTATTATAGAAGACTTGAGCAGTGTTGAGCCATTTAAAAAATGGCAGTAACACATCAAGTGTATCAAATAGTCAGATTCCTAACTGTTTGTCAAAGAACAAGTAATTTGTAAAGGAGGAAAATCTTAGCGTTTGAACCAAGAGCTATTTGACTGCATTGAGACTCTGGATAAATTATTTCTTATGCGCTCTATTCAGTAAGTTCATTGCTGTTTTACCTGCTCACTGCAATGATCATGGGGACTGTTTCATTGCAGTTCATCTCTCCTGATCAGTTTTGCTTTGCTCTGGTAAGATTTGTTTATTCATTGACGCTAAGGTTGAAGTGTGCTGGATCATTAATCTAACTGTTCAAGGTTAACCAACTTTTAATGCTGAAATAGCTTTTTATGGAACACATTTTAAGGTTTTGAAAATGCTGGGCATTACCTTACTTCAAAAAAATAAGATTTGAGTCCAGTTGTCATCATACTTTTGGGGAGATTAAGATTTTGCTCTCTTTTCCCTCTCTCAGTGTGTAACTATGTAGAAACAGACTCATCTTTTTTTATAAAACACTGCGTAGTCCATTTCTGCTTTATTCATGTGCAAGGCCAAGAGATGTCCTGAGTATATACATGGGGTACTTTATTTTTAAAGTGCTTATGTAATTTGCCTGACACTTACGTTTAAATGTTTGTATATTGAAAAATAAATATGTGTATATTCAGAAATACCACACTAGTGGTTTTCACCCCAAATTCTAGTCAACTTTTTTTTCCTTAAGCACTAAGCAAGTTTTGTAGTGTAGTCATGCATTTTTTTCTAATAAATTTAGCACTGGAAATTAATTCTAAACTTTATCAAGATACACATTCAATGTGACATATACACAGACCAAAGTTCCTGTAGAAAATTATGATCAGTGTCAGCTAGCCCCGAGGAAGTTCCTCTTTATTTGTGCTAGCCCCTTTTTATGTTTTCATCAATGTTACGGCCTTAGTTTCCAGATGCTGTCTTCACCTGTCTGGATGTGGAGAGTTTACATGTTCTCAAAGTTATCAAAGCATGCGAATACCGGTCTACCAGTTCAGAGCAGAGTCCTGGAACTACAGGTACATGTAGCACCAGGAGCACACCCTGCATCTCCTAATGTCCAGGAGGGTTTTCAGATCATGTGTTGTTCACATAAGCCACTCCTGGACACCAGATTTAGTACAATTAGCCTTTTTGACCCTCCTTGTCATGTTTTGCCTTTTAAATTACCTAAATTCTCAGCTTAACTTTTAGTAAATTCTCATTAGTCCTTCTGGTCATGGTGTATCTGTAGAGGGGATGGAAGTTGGGGAAACAGGATCACAGTAGCTAAAGCCAAACCAGGGTCATAGCCCAGATGAAATCCAGAAAAAGAGAAATCCTAAGGGGAAGACAGAACTATTTTTATTAGCAGTTTATCCCCTTATGGTGACCTAGATACCTGTGCTGATCTTGGGGAAAGGGGAAGCATGTTATTACCGAGCAGTGAGGGAAGCTATTTGTGCTGATCTTAGGCTGCAGAGGAAGCGGAGGCAAAAATGAAATGCCATTTAAATTGAGAATGTGAAAAGGGAGCTTGCACATAACAGCTTCAAGCTGTAATACAGTGTTTCAGACCTGTTTTAAGTTATTTAGTGTATATTTGAGCTCATGCATTTTTTTTAAAGACTTGTCAATATTTTATTTCAGAGAGGGAAAGTATAGGCAAATAGATTGTTAATGGTAAAATGTCTGTCACCTGCTATGTGAAAGGAGATAGCACATATTAAATGTTAAGGTTTGGATGCAGATTTGTGGTGCTTGATCCTATGCCAAGATATTGTTCAAGTTTAATTGCTTGAAGGCATGCACATGTAAACCAAACCACTCACTATTTCATACGATTCACAGATCAAATTACTTACAGTAGTTAGCGTGCTAGCCAGAACGATGGGTCAGAGCCAGTGCGCTCTTAATGTCTACATAGTGTTGAAAGTTAGGCCTAACCGTTGTCAGGATTGAAAACAGTTTGTGAACTCCACAGTGTCGCGTAGAAGTCACACCCTATGTGACTGAAGAATGATGGGTTCACATTTATTTAGATTAAGGCAATATGCGCACATTAAGATGTTAGTCACATCAATTCCTGCATGGAAAAGGCTTCTGCAGCGTCAGTATCTTTAACTGAAACTAAGGAGGCAGGAGGATAGAAGTAACAGAAATAGGTGTATTTCTTCTTCCTTTAAAGCCTTCACAAAGCATTGCTGGATTTATGCCCTGCTGGCAAAGCTGAGTTATTTTTATTATTATTACCCTTTTGCTACTATCAACTGGACTTAGTAGAAGTCCACTTGGTAGAAGTAAAGTTTTGCTTACTAGGGAAAGAGCCATCCTAAATACCAGGATGTCTGAATGAAAGAGCAATTTTTAAAGAGACAAATCTAAGAAATAAAGCATCTACTTTCACTTTAGTGTTAGTACTGTTATAGCTATAAATCTGAATTCAGTGCCATAACTCATCTCTCCAAGATGTTGATTTTATAAAACTGATGCTGGGAAAAAAACCACCCGAAGGTGAATTAAAAGCTAAATCTCAAGATATCACACAAATATTTGCTATTTATGCTGTCCATCTGTCTATGGTGCCTTACAGATAATCAATATACACTTGCTAAAAAAAATCCTGTTGCTCTGGAGAAATACAGCATTTAGTACAGCTAGAAATTTCTGTAATACCCTAGTGATGACAGCTCACTGTGTGTGACTGCATTTGTATAGTTCTCTAAGGATAAGGGCAGATGAATATTTTCTAATAACTGAATAGTCAAGAGACTTTGAGTGAAAGCAAGAACAAAACATTTCTGTCCAAAACTTTGTGTTCTTGGACAGAGTGCCACTTGAGGGCTGCAAGGCGTGGGCAGGGCTGTCTACTGTCAATTGCACTGATGCTGATTTTTTTTGGGGGGTGGGAAATGTTTGCATTTCGCTGTTGAGGTTTGGAAGAAATTCAGTTTTACTTGCTTGGTGATCAACAAGCTGTTGTGTGGAGCTCCTAATGTTACACTTCAAGTTTTTCCTCCTCGTGGGCCTTTCTGTTGTCATTTTGGGCTTTTCAGAGGGTTGGTTTTGGTGGGAGGTTGGTACTGTCTCTTGGTGGAAAGAATACGTAAACTAGAGATTCTAGAGGTGATTAATGTAGTATCACATCTAATAAGATCTACAGTAGTATTTCACACATCTGATTATCTAGGTTTGTAGTAGAGTTTTTTTCTTTAGGGAAGCAAGCCCTAAAACTATAATAATCAATTAAGTAGATTATTATGTACAATTGTATAGATGTGGGTTGATCTTCTTTCTCATATAGAGGAGAAATGGTCACTGTCATGAAAAAAATTCTTCTTCTATTTGAGCAGGTCAGTGAACACTTAAATGCGTAAAACTATTGAAACATTATTCTCATTTACTTTTCAGGATTTGCAGAATGCTATTTTTTGTCTGTTTTACAGCTCATGATGAACTTGTATGGTAGAATCTGCCATCTGAATCTTATTAAAGTTTTTTTTGCAGGCTTTTCAAGTACAAGACTTTATCTAGTTTGGGTATGTGTGGCTACTTTTAGCAAGGTAACAGAATTTACCTCCTGAGACATCACAATAAAAAATGTTAAAGAAATGCATTGTTATTACATTAAATCTCAGAAAAATAATTGGCCATTTTGAAATAAAGCTTTTCTTAGTGAGTGACTTCTCAGGGTTCCAAGGGTTTAGCGTAAACAAAATTGAAATAACTATAATGAAAAAACTGCAGCACACAAATTCTATTTAGCTTAGCATATGGCTTTTAGTGTTCATGATAACTAGGAGTGAAATATGTACTTGGCCTTCAGTCAGATTCTTGGAGGGTTTTTATGATTTTGGTTTAGAAACGTGAATTTCTTTGTATCCGCAAGTATGTAAAGGACATATATTTGTGAAATCACTGTAAAATGAACAGTTATGCCTTCTCTGAACTCTCCAATGTACCAAGTTACTCTGAAGGGCTCCTAGTAACACATCTGCATTGTAGGAAAGTAATTTTTGAGATAAAAGCGATACCCTTCATTTCTGTGTTCAATGATTTGGTTTGGATTTTGTATTTTAAAAAATCACTCATGAGCATACTAATTTTATGGGACTTCGTGTTTGATATTGAGCTTCCACATATGAACTCATGTGAATATTCAGAATTTTTTCCTATTGTTGCATGCTGTTCCTTTCACTTCCTCATGATTGTTTTGCACAGGAAGATTTAGGGAACTTCATTAAATCATGTGTTTACCCTGGTCAAGTCTAAAGCAGTGATAAGTGGATGAGTTCAGTATCGTAAATTATAAAGCCTTGAATTGGCAGGGCATCTTTAATCTTTCGGAAGGTAAGTTTGCAAGTTAATTGTTGGGTTTCATAGATTTTGTAAGTACATCAATATAATGAATTTTTGACATGCTGAGAGAACAGTAAACAAATTCAGTTTTGAATTTTAACAAGTACCATACCTGTTAATTTGTCTGCTTCGGAATTATGAGGTCTAGAGCTAACTGCAAGGTAAGCCACACTCATCAGTATGCTATTATCTGCATAAATACCAATTCTGTGACAGCAGTGACTGAGTGATTAGCTCAATTTTAAATTGGATAAATAATGAATAAAAGTGCAATGTTTCATTAAAATTGCAAGTAAAAGCAGAGGGGAAGATGATGTCTTTGTCTGGTGTCATGGAATATGTTCCGTTGATTTTTGATTGTTTGTTTTAGCTGTAATTCTTGTGGTGATATCACATAGTAGAAATCCACAGTGGTATTCCAGAAGTTATATGTAACTATTTTGATTTGTATAGATAGACTCTTTCAGTCTGACATTTGTCAGACTGAAACTGTGGCACTGGTTGTGCCCAGATCTCAATGTTAACTCTTCACTGATACGCTGTTCCAGAGATATGGTTTACAGTCCCTGGTACATGCATTTCACAGAGACGTGCGTTCCTAGAGCTGTCATGCTACACATCCTACTTCCATAGCAGGATGCGAAGGTTAACCATGTGCTCAGCTTTTGTTCGTATAATATTGTCACCCAGGAAATGGCCAAAATGCTTTATACAAAAAAGTGCCAAGAATTGTTAGTAATTTTTAATTTGTTAGTAATTTTTAATTTGCCATTAGAAATTGTTCATCATTGCCTAGCCCTAGTATAGATTTCAGACTAGCGATTGAAGCCGGAATGGAAGAGGCGTTGTCTTTTGAAGTCATTCTGCTGTAGCCAGTATCTTTCAAATTAGTACAAAGTGCAATTCATACAATTTCAGAAAATACTGTTTGCATCTTTTTCCACTGTTCCTAGATTTTGAAAACTTACTGCTTATGTCTCAAGGAAAGAATTAAAAGCACTGTGAGAGAACAAGTAGCTCTCTGCACAAATATACAGCACCCGTTCTGCATGAGAAATAGTGCTGAACTTTGTAGGACAGAGTATTTTGAACAGGTCCAGTTGATAAGCACTCTAGAATCAATATATCATGTTATTCTACTATACAAATATAACACTGATAGTGGCAGCACTACAAGAGGCTTGAAACAAGTCAATGTCACAGGCAGTTAGCATTCAGTCTGCACATCCAGGAGGCACTTACTGGATCTCTTGCTGTTATTTGGTCAGGGCACCGTATGATTGAACGGTAACACCAGCCACGCTTATAGCATCTCTTAGAGGGGTCTTTCTAACCTTCGTCACTCTTTACTGGAGCCACACTGTGAAATTTCTGTAGAAAGACTGATGCTGGGTTTTTCTCTTTTCCTCAAATTGAAGCAGTATGTTTAAAGGATTAATTTTAATTCTTTTAAATCAAAATTTGTTGCTGATCTTGAAACAATAGACCAACTGCAAATATTATGCTCAGGGAAGTGACTCTGGTTTTGAATCAGATAATTCTCACAATAGTCTGGAAATTCTCTGTAAGGAAGGTGGATACTCTTTGGCATTGATATTTATAAGTTAGACGATGGAGCAGTGGAAAGACGGAATAATGAATTAGCAGGAAGTTGAAGAAGTTAGAGGAACATAACTGGTGCTTATGCCCATTATTGTTGCAGTTTTTTGACATTTAAAGTGGTTTGCAACTCTTCTCTTATTAGAGCTAATGCCAGACAATCAGTCACCCTAGCACAGCAGTTCTACGCCTAACTGTTAGTAATGCTGCTAGTAATTGATGTGCAGCAGCAGAATTTATAAATGAAATTAGCTCCCCAAAGTTTAAGTATGACTGTGATTGAAGTAGTAATGATGGAGTTCATGCAAGTACATTTGCCATTTATCTAAATGTATCATTAGTGACAGTGCTTTGTCGTTAACATTTTGTTACCCTTATTCATGTCATTGTTATAATGTCCTCTTATGTACCTGCAAATTATACTGGCTTGTACTCGCCTCTGATCCTTCCTTCCCACCCCTGCACCTCCTTCTTTGGAATTAATTTGTGCAACATTTGATTTTTAAGATCTCTGGGAGCATCTCCAACATACTCAGAGGAAAGTGCTATTTACACAATTGGGGAATAGCTTTGGTTTTCTCATAAGTGCAGGCTTTTCCATGCTTTATCAGAAAGGCACGAGATCAGTATTTTCTTTCAAAATTCAAAAAGTTGGTTTTACCTACAAAGGAAAGTGAATAGAAGTAGATTTTTTAGCAATCCAGCAATGTATAATACTTCGAATTCAAAATCAAGAAAGCCCCACCTCACCATGGATTTGATAATATCTTTAGCTAAATTTGGGAGACTCTTTTTTAAAACTCTTCTATAAAAATACTGAAGGAGAAATAATTTTGGTGAAGGTTCCATGATAATGTGAAAATAAATTGACCAAGCATAAGCTTAGGCAAATAGATTCTGATTTTAAAAAAAAATCCTGTGTCTGTTTTCTGAATCTTCAAAAATACAACTTGATTCTCTCATTTTGTGATGCTTTTCTCTTGTTCCAGTTACTTCTGCATGTAGAGATCTTAAAAGGACAGAGGGTTTTCAGTATTAGTGAATCTCAAAGAATTTGTTACAGAAAGATAGTCAGCTCCATTCTGTATACCAAAAAAAACAGGAATGCTTTGCAATGAAGCAGGGTTAGAATTGTTCGAATTATCTTGATATACTTTAAGGATAGATAAGTACATATGGTTTGTTGTTTTGTTTTGTTAAAATAGACTAATTGCTCTAAAGAACTATATTGAAATCTGAAAAGGAAAAGCTTGTATTTGTATGTGTTTCCCATCACCAGAGTAATTTTTTCCAAAATTTCAGTAAAGATGGGGAAAAAATCCAGCAAGTTAAATGAGACAATTTGTAGAAATTCCTAGAAATGCTTGTTTTTAGAAATCCATCCAACTCTCAGCACTGACTTAATTTTAGAGCTCAGAACTGAAGCAGCTTAAAAAATAGCTTATGATTTAATCCCTTTCCAGGCACAAATTAAAATAGCAAAAATATTTACAGTGCATCTACTGTGTACCAAGTGAATGGTATACACTTCCTAGCCTGGCTGGTAACTTTTGGGTTTTTTCCTCATGAGAAAGCTGAAATGCATAAATACTAATGTGATTTTAGAAGGCTGTGCCTGATTTCAGTGGTGCTTATTTCAATCCCTGCAGCAAAAGAACTGGAGGGCTTCCAGTTTATTCTTTTTTTAGTATAATAGCCTTCATCTTCAAGCACATTCAGCAAACTCAATATCATTAGTAGACAAGACAACAGATTTCAAACAGGATCTCTGTTGCTGAAAACATAGAATATAATATATCCACATACATGGTTCTGCCCTTATGGCAACAATTGAATATTGGGGCCCAAAGGAGTTAAGCTGTAGCTTTGACTCAGTTTTTAAATCTTTGCATGTTTAGTATTTTAACATTAAAACAGTGTGAATGGAGGATTTTCATCTGGGGTTTCTTGTAGGAAGACAGCAGCATGTGATTTCCTGTGCACCTTTATTTTGAAGCGTTCTCTTTAAAAACACATTATTCGTGACATGAGGTTTGGTTGCTTCATTGAATGCCGTTTATTCTTCTAGTGTTTTATGTTTAATTAGTAATGTACTAATTGATACACCAAACAAGTTCAGTAAAGTCAAGGACACAACCTCCCCTAGGTTTTGCCAGACATCTAATTTATATGAATTTCCTATAAATTGTGATAGTGATGCTTGAATCGATTAAAATCCACATGGAAATTTTCTTTTTGATGTCAGTGGCAAAATGCTAAAGGGAGGTGTAGCACACCCTACTCATAGCTCTCTGATTTGTACAGGTGTAAGCACACACCCTCTGTTGAAAGTTCTTGTAAAGAATAAATCAGTAATTAGATTTAGCTGTTTAATACTTCAGGGGTTTTAGCCATTAGTCATTTCCATGTCTATCTTTCTGTCTCTAGGGATGCACTCTATTTAAATTAAGGGAAGCAGGATTTTTGGAGAGTGACTTAGTGTTCTAATACCAGAGATCCAAAGTCAGGTGAAGGTTTGTGAAGAGCCGTATCTGTGTTCCCTCGTAACAATGTTGAGGTCTTTACAGCGATGTAACCACTATCTTACAGTTTCAGGTATCTTTCTGTGAACTTTTCAGAATGCCAGAGTCTTGCCCTCCACTTTTATCTTTTGGCAGGATCTTTGACCTCTCTTGATAAATATATAGAAGTCAGGGTGTTAAGCTGAAGCACAACATTTAAGGCGATGTTCAGGAAAAGGCAGTTAGGGAAGTCCATCTCTGCTACAGCTGGCCTCCAAGTAAGATGCTGAAAAGAAGGGATGCTTTTGCTGAAATCTCAGAAAACCTGTGATTTGGCTTTCTGTTTTGTTTGTTTGCTTTTAAGGACTCTGTGAACAGTCTTTATTAACACAGTTCATAAACTAGTTAACAAAAAGGTAACAGCAGTAGTTTCTCTGCTTGTAACAGTAAGGACAGCCTTTTCATAAAAGTTAATCTTCCTAGGCAAACAAATTTTAATCTGTGGGTTCCATCATCTTCTGCTTTTTAATAGTATTGCTCTTTTAATATCACTTCTTTTCTAACAAGATCATACCCTGCTCCCTCAGGCCATGCTAAAAAGGTCAGTCACTGAGTGGTATTTTAATTTAAATAAAGAGTGAAAGACAGACTGGTTTTGCTAGAATACGAAAAGATCACCTATTTAAATCTTCCTTTTAAGGTCTGTTGAACTATCTTTCTTTAAGGATTTTTCTATGACCTTCAACACAATTTAAACATAATTTTTAATTCATTATTCATGCCATTAAATACTGAAACCTGTTTCTTTCTGCAGTTTATTTCTCTATTATATGAATCTGTTGCATTTTTTTTGTTTGGTTCTGTAATGATTTCTGATGTACTGACATTTTAAAAAACAGTGCAGAATAGTGCTTATTTTGAGAGGGCAAAAAAACCAATGTGTGCACATTTGAATTACATCAACAACATTATTTGAGATAAAAAAATAAGGTGGCAGGGGAAGGACAGGTCAAACTTGGGGCCTCTTACCTTGATAAAGTCCCTATAAATGACACTGGTCCTGTGCTGCTGTGCATGGGCTGGTAATAGGTTGCTTTGAGTGTTCTAAATTTCTGAAGTGCTTCAGCTTCACACAGCAATAACTGCGGCAGCTCCACTGACACCCTGATACCAGCTCTACGTCATTGTTTTGGCTTTTTAATTTTTTTCTCACTTAGTAATTGAGTTTCATGACTTCATGCAAAAGATGGAATGAGCTCCAGATAGTTGTGTTATTATAGATTAGCCATCATGATACTGTGGTTTGTAGAGACTTGATACGCTGCAGAAAAGCACCAAAAACTAATAACACCGAATAAAGAAAATAAATTAAGCCCTTAAAATGATGTATTTTCATGGCCAGGGACCAGTTTTCCAACCTTTACTAAAACTGATGAGCTGGTATCTCATTTGTTGTACTCAAGTAAGAATTGCACCCTTTTGAAGCAGTGTGAAGATGCACAGATTCTCATTGCTGCAAAACACATGCACAATTATTTTTTTATTGTCTGTCAACATTCAATTACTTCAGTAATATAAACTACTTATGTAACTTTCCCCACTTGATTCAATGGTCTTAAACATGGCACATTCGCAAGCAGTACTGTTGGGCAAACAAAGAAAAAAACCAGCATTCTGTTACTGTCTCTTCCCAGAATTTTTGTCTGACAGTCCTTAGCAGTACAAATTAACTGGTGAACCTTTTAAGAAGAGTACACTGCAATATTAAGGAAAAAAAGTACAGAAGAAAACAAGGTTAGGTCATAAGAGCGAAGTGACATAGGTATAATATTTTACAGTGTTCCTTTGGATTTTTTTAAAGCGGGAGAGAAGGAAAGAGGTTCACAAAAGCACAAAGCTTCACAAAGATTTGGGACCAGTTCCATAGCTGCCAGGAGCACAGATGCCACGTGACTCATGCATTTGTCAGCCCTGTCATGGTGGCCTGCGAATCAGCTGGATTCCCTCGCAGCTCGCTGAGCCATGGGCTGACACGTGCATGTGGCTTTGCGTGTGGTTCCGTAGGGCCACTGTGGCAACTGCTGAGTAGGCAGGTGTGCGACATCCTTGCCTCCTTTCTGCTCCCCATTCTGGACCGCATCCAAGAAAATGTAATATAGGACAATCGCAGCTTCAAGTGATGAACTCAACATACCACACGTTCCCTGTCCTATTTGTGGCGTTTGATAATAGGATTTCAACTCAAAACATCAGTAATGATATTTTCCTGTCCCTAAGCACACTTCAGGGAACTTTGCATACACCACTAACCAGCCCAATAAACATTATCAGCATTTCCATTAGCTTCTCATAATAATCCCAGGAAACTAATACTCCCCAGTGTGCTGTTCAGTTGATGGCCCGTTTGTTTAAGAAATACCAGCATCACCCCTGCCAAACATCGGATTGCCAGTACAAATTAATGGACTCCATAGCTAGGTATTCAGTTAATAGAATCCATATATTCAGTCACCTAGTAAGACCTAGCTATGAAATTACTTCCCCTTACATTGCTCTTTGAGAAGAGTTATGGTACCAGAGCTAAACTGGGATTAGGTGCTTTCATCCACAAGATATATGTCTCTTTTTTGCCTGGTTTTTTTTTTTCCCTCCTTCCTTTCCCACCTCCCCTTTCAACAGTTGGTGAAGGAAGGTGACAATTTGTGACAAGGTTAGATTTTTGTACTGCTTGTTGAAACACTGCATTAGGCCATCATTTAAACAGCAGTAGTAAAGTAACAGTTTCCTAGTGTATCATTCTCAATTCTGTTTTGCAAAATACTGTCTTCCTATTGTAATAAATAGACTACACGTCTTGGACTATATGGCTGCTGGTATGGACTGGCTAGGTTATACCATTGCTTTTACACTATTTTTTGTTGCTTTGAAAATTGCTGGTATGATGTTGAAGCACATACAGTTCAATTCTTCACAAGTTCTTTAGAAACATTTAAACTATGAAATATAGGTAGATCTAGGGTTGCCTAAAGTTTGTGTCAAGCTTTATATGAAATATATGCAGAGAACTACTTTATTGGATGCCTAGGCAGAAAAAAAAAAAAAATGCGCCTTAGTTCTATGTATATTTTGAGTTCATTTTAGTGTCATCAGTGTAAAAATAATTCTGTTAATGTTGCTGAATGGTATTGTACGTATGCTTTTCTCAATTTACACAAAAGTAGTATTTATGGAAAGCTTAAGATAAAAAATATCTCTAGATTCTTCAGAGAAATGAGACTCCTGTTTCCATTCCATTCCAACAAAACAAGATGGATAATCTGGAGCTTGCAAAGGGGCTCATTAAAATTTTTGTGTATTGATGAGCTGAGCTTTCTTCTTAAAAATGTGATTATGTTAAGATAGCTTCTTTGTTTTTCCAAGATTCAAAAGTTTTTGTTTGATAAATTATAGCTCTTGGGATTCTCAGCACAGAATTTCACAACTGGAGTCATTTTACATCCTATTGATAGTACCCTGATTTGCTTTATTGTGTTTGACAAGCAAGGCACTCTCTCCCTTGCAGAGCAGCCATGTGGCACAGAGCCATGAACCTTATGTAAAACAGTTATCTGTCAACTGCTCAGATTTTGCGTCAGAAATAGGCTTCCACTCTACTACTGATCCTTACTATACATAGTTGTTAAATAATAAATAAAACTTTTTACTTCAGAGCTGCGTATTTTAAAATGTTTCTTTATAACTAAAGCTCTGTGGTGTGCTCAGCTTCAGTACTGAATCCGACCAACATCAAGTTCTGTGGAGTGACCTCAACCTTCATAACATACACAGGCCTTGCTTTGTAAGTCTCAGGTATTTTCTTTTGAACAGATCTGAACGTGTAGCCTCTTTTTCAACACTGCTAGCCTCAAATGTACAAAAGTCACCTGGCAAGCCATAAAAAGGTGAAGTTTAAGAGAGTGATTGTTACATCTTTTTATCCGTTTTCTGGTTTTTGAGCCCACACTGATAAGCTCAAAATACCACCTCTCCATGGTATTAGATATGTACAAGTAACTTGCTTAATTAATAGAGCCTCTTCACTGTGCCTTTTTAGGCTGCTGTGCCAGATGTAGTGCAGTCCTGCCAGTGCAGAAGAGCCAGCCTCACCGTGCTCTTGTGCAGATGCAGCCTGGTTAATTCTCGGCCCCACATTAGTGTCCCTGAGCGTGCTACGCTGCACTTGTCCTGGGACTTGGGTGCCTGCAGGACAGCATCCCGCGGCACTGCGGAGACACGTCCTAAAACAGCAACCCATGCAAATACATAGGACTGGGTCTTGTTTCTAACCAATCATGTAGTGTCTTCTCATGATAATTTGCAGAAATTGAGTTTCTTCTCCTCCTCGTGTGAGGTCTTGTTTTGGTATGATATAGTTGAACCAGTCCTTATTATGATACAGAGGTCCAGAATTTTGCTGAATAATAAAATTCCTGCTTTAGTCCAGATTTACTTTAATTTTTGTTCTGGTAAGGTTGTCTAAAAATTATAGTCTTTTGAGTGACTTCTGCCGAATTTAAAATCGGTAATTTAAACAGAAGCAAAATATCTTCTAAAAAGATAAATCCACTTTTGTTTTTTCTTTTCTGACCAAATAATATGTGATTCCTTAACAACTAATGAGTTATGCTATCTGCTTGCTAGGACTGAACTGCAGCTTGTAGCGAACTGTCTACCTTAACATTCATGGCTGTTTTGATCTCAGTGAGACTTTGAGTAGGAAAAAAGTAGATAAAATCTAAGCAAGTGGCCATTGAAAATAGAACTTTATTTATTACATTAAATTACCAGTGATGGGGACATTGAACTTTGCCTTGTTTCAAGAATAATCAAAGATAATCCTCTACTTTAAAAAAGACAAAACCAAACACTTGTTAGCTGATGCATCACGTGACTCGTTTGCTGATAGCATTGACTCATTAATCTGTTTTTTAAAAAATAGGAATTAAAATGTTCACAACTAGGCAGAAGAAAATTTTAAACTTTTATGCTTATATTGTATGTATGAGACAGAAGTGAAGACAATAATGCTAACTGAATACATATTTTATATTTTTAATGGCTGCTTTTTGGAAAAAGGAGCTTATTCTGCAACAACATCTTATTATGTGGTTTTTTTTCATGCCTGGGGGGGGGGGGGGGGGGGAATTCAGAAGTGTCCAATATACAGTACACATTTAGGCCCATCAGCTTCGGCTTTCTTCCCATAAGAACAAATTTTTCCAGTGTGAGCTTATCTTTAACTGAGATGGAAAGTCAGTATCACTCTTCTTGCCCCAAAATGCTTTATTAAAAGTATGTATTTCCTGTAAGCCTTTGCACCTACAGAGGGTTTTCTTCCCTAGATGAATTAATATAATCCACACATGGATATAGAACCTATTATTTTCCCAGCAGGATGTTAAACTCTGCTCATCAACTCTTGCGGAGCCAAAACACTTATGAAAACCATACAGGTGAACGAGCTGCAGCTCTAATAACCATGGGTCAGCACTTGATCTCCAACCAGTAAATTTTTTTCCCCCCTTCAAAGAAGCTTTGCTCCTGAGACCTGGACACTTTATGCTGCAAATAACTGTTTTACCTAGTGATCGGAAATCAGTAGAAGGCTCAACTTTTTCAGTGAAGCAGACAGATTCTGCCTGCCTCGCAAACCTACCTCAAAGTAGGGCCTGGCTGCTGCTGCTGCTATTTTCTAGACTTCTGTTGCAGTGTGTTACCAAGTAAGCCATTTTAGATACCACCCCTACACCCTCCCTCTCTGACTAAGGAGATTCCATTAGTGTGTTTTAAAAGGCAGAAAAAGGAAGTCAAGTCTATCAATATTAAAAGATATTTCTCAGTGAAGAGGAGGATTTGGTAAATTGGTTAACCTACTTGTATCATGAGTTATTCATAATGGTAGATTATACTGATAAAACCTCATAATTCATATTTCTTGCTTCTACTTCTCTGTGGGTCTTTTTTCCAACTGTATAAGCATATACTAATACCTAAAATGAAAACTGCAGTGATGGTGATTTTAAACTGAGAAGATTTCAGAAAATGAAAATTAGATTGTAGTATATGTGAGTTTATGAATAACTTAGCACAGAGTGATCACTTTTACCAGAATAGCTTAACTCTGAAACATCATGCCATCTACATAAAAAACTTTCTCATTTAAGGGATTGATTCAGTATAGTACTTGAGCATGATTCTAATGTTATGTGAACATTGTCATTAAAGCTGCTTAAAATCAGACGTGTTAAATTACAATACCTACTGTTGAAAAATAGAACCCAAAGAAATGGCACTGAGTGCTTACATTGCATTTGGCACTTAAGTAATCTGTATTATATGATATTTTAATGCCCTGTGCATTTGAGATGTGGAAATCCATGTTAGCTTTTATAGTCATGAAGCAACTTTGTCGTGCTATGTATTCGTCTGTTTTTGCTGAACTTGGGTTTTCTCCACCTTCCTATTCATTCTTCTTTGCAGTTATGGTTGTCAAGTGATTTACCATCCTCACAGCTGACTGTGCTGCTTACAATTCCCATGGATAGTAAATGTTTTCCTAGCACTTGATCTTTTTATTCTGTGGTAGGTGTCAGCTTTCTAATTTCATTTATTTTCATCGTGATGCTAAGATAAATGAGAAATGTCTATAAACCCCCTCTTCTCCCGTTAAACCAATAACTGATAATGTTTAGAACAAGACTTCTCTTACATGTGGCTTATTTCAGACTTAAAGAATTTCACTGACTTTTTCGTTCAGTGTCTGAAGCTAGCCACTTCTGAATTAGGCATAGCACAGCTTTGACTAGATATGCCAAGTTCTATGTTTTTCTGATAATACAAGGCACCCTATACTATTAGTCTTTTTACTGCAATGATTAACTTGAATGGTTTATGAGAAAAAGAAGACAAACATATTTAGCAAAGATCTGAGGTGGAGTTAATTTGTCTACCTGTGGCACTGAGATGCGCTATTCAGATTTGTGGATGCTGTGGACACCTATATCAATGTATTGACAGGGGCCTGTGGGAATATAACAGTTTTAAACAAGTATTTTAAAGGAGAGATTTTATATAGAGTACTTTAGATGTATATGTACTCTTTTTATTCTGAGCAACTGAAAAATAAAGCAAAACAAAAGAATTATTTATATTTTTAAATGAAAGATGAATTTTACAGGATGCCCATTACATTGTGAAATAATAGATCATAAAAGGTCTTCTTTAATGGGAAGTAAAAATGTCATGACATCACCAGAATATATTGCACAACAGGAAGAGAAACAGCTCTTGCCCAACATACTGATAAGCAGTGCTTCTGTGGTTTTCTCCTGTAGGAATGAAGAATGTATTTTCTCTTTTTGTCATATTCTGTTACATATACACATACACAAAGGTATATAATGCAAAAGAAGTTTTTTCATCAAGAATGTCTGTGAACTGCATACCAGGCTGTAAACTGTTGAAATTTGTTCATTAAAAGTGCATGGTCTGTTGACCTTTTTTCCTTAAAGCATTGTATTAAGCACATTTCTTATCTCTGTTCCACGTGACAGATTGTTTAGCATATTTCTTGTATAGAAGAGAGGCATTGAGTGCCACAAAGACCTCATTTAGCACTTGCAGACATAAGCAGAATGTGTTTGAAAATGTTGCTGTGCTCTCTAGTGGATAATTTAGTTATAAGTGTCTAAGAAAGTAGTATCAACAACACTTAATAAATTTATATTTCACTTAACTGAAAGACCTACAGTAAGAAAAGTAAGGCCTTCACCAGTAGAAGGGCTCTGCTGAAGTGTAGGACTCTGTGTGTGTATATATATATGTATGGAACAGCTCACAGATTTTGGTACACATTTTTCATTTTTGCCATATTTAGGGAGAGTCCACATTCTGCAGCAGCTTTTTTAAAGACTCTGATTTTCAATGGTACAGGCAGCAAGATGATTTTGTCCTCAGCCTATCTCAGATCATGAGAGATGTCTGCTACTAGATGCCTCTTCCCTCCCTGTTTCTAAGGCAGTCTCTTTTTCTCTAAGCTGTTAAAAAGCAGATTTTAAAATACACTTACCTCATCTTGGCCAACGTAACCCAAAAGTTTGCTTATATTAGTTTTCTTTTCAGTGGAAACCTGTGATGAATTTAGTAAGATGGTTTGGAATTACTGTATTTACTTCTATCATCCAAAGAAAGTCATGCTAGGTACAATATAAGGTTCTCAAGAGGTGAGTGAAATACAAAATTATATGCCTTGCATCTTTAAATATTCATGATTTAATCAGTTTCTTTTCCAAAATCAGTTTGTTGTGATAGTATTTCTACTTCTGCCAATCACTGAATGGGATTCTGTTACTGGACTCAATAATCTTGCCTCTTTTCTCTGCTTTCCGCTATCCTGTGGTGTGAATGCTTCTGATGAGCTGTAGAGATTGGCACAATAATCACTTCACTGGCATTTCTATCCTTACTCTCAGAGAAAACTCTGCCACGATGGTTATTATTTTTTCACTCTATTGAATCACAGTGAACAGTGTTTGCCAGGTAGTCTGACCATTGTGATTGTACTTTTTGTACTATTACTCTTTTTCGGATTAGGAAGTGAACCTGTATTTGGCCCTTGCGTCTCCATTCTTATTTCGTTTAGTCTATTCAAATCTTTGTACTCTGGTCTGTGTTCTTCAGTCCTTAAGCAATTATTTTCTAACTCTTTTCTTGCCAGCTCGATAACTGTCCACTGGTGGTATCATGCAGACTTCCCAGATAGTTCAGTAGCAATTTACACTGTGACTTACACTATAATTCCAATTGTTCTCCCCTTTTCTTGGCCTGCCAGTCATTCTGGATTGAAGGCATGTCATTTTTGCTTATTTGAGTCAATTCCAGCTATGTTAACTTTATTGAGCTGCTTCTTATTTGAAGATTTATATACTAGAATTGGCACAAGTGAAAACGTCTTTCCTGGGAAAACTTCATTTCCAGTGTTCTGGTATTGCTACCTAGTAGATTAGCTTCTTTGTTGTGGGTCCAGAAGAACTGTGTATAAAGATGCCAAGAACGGTGGGTCATTTTTCTAATGACCAGACAATCGGAGCAGCAGATTTCAACAAAACAACATCCTGTCCATTTTGCAAGACAAACCAATTGGTTTCATTCTTTTTTTGTAGCTGGTATCCCACCTTCTCTTGTCAACCTCTCAGCTGAAAAGCTGTGAAAACTTTTCCTCTTGTTTCAATGAATGTTTTCACAGAATTCCTAAATTCTGCTTTCAGTTGATGCTGCTGTCTTTGCTCACAGGTGGATGGATAGTACTTCAGTTGTTATTGGGTTGTGCCCATGCAAATGATTTTGTATCTCCTTGGATATGGTAAAAATTATTCCATTTTGTGTAATTGTATTGGTCTTGATCAGTAGATGGTATATGATTCATCAAGAGAATTGAATCTTCCTGTATTATCACAGCTCTCAGATTCTAGATTTGGAGTAGATTTAGAAAGCTCTATCTTTTCAGGTCTTTGATGGAACGAAGTTTCCCTTCATACACATGCCAGCCACTTACTGTTCCGGGTGATTCAGTTGTGACTGTTCAGATACCTTTTTTCTGTTTTTCTGTTCTGTAAATACGCAAAAAAATAGAATAGGAAGTAGGGCAGAGAATCTAGTTTTGCTTTTGGTAGTGTTTTTCTTTTCCTTGATTTTGGCATTTAGATAAGATTTAATTTAGTTTCAGGTTTCATGCCAGATTTCGAGGTAATGATGAGTTGTAATTTTACCCTTGTTGTTTCATGCTTTCATAATAACAACAGTATTAATTCTATGATTTCAATAAATACTGCATAGCTTTACAGGCTAGAAAACAATGCTCATACAGTTTATTTGCTTGGGGTGATGTGTAGTTTTAAAAATGTAAACAAACACAAATATGGAAGACTTCTCTTGAAATACTGGTGAGTCTTCTAAGGTTGCAGATGGAACAGCCATCTAAAAAATCTTGAAAGGGATATGTTGAGAAATCTGCATAGTAGGTGTGACACTTGTATGAGGAAGACATTTGAGTCATGAAGAGCAGCTAAAGTCACTAACTGTGCGAGTGTTAGAACGGCAATAATAAAACTACCAGAGCAAAGTTGATGTGATGGTCAGATCTCTTCTCTAGACGTGTATGTTAATAAAAATAGATGAATCTTTAAGTGGTGTAGTGTTCCAAAAATCATTCTACTCTGACTTCAAGTTTAATTAGTGAAATCATCCAAAAGCCACAGTTCTTAGCATAATACAAAAAAGACTTAATGATGTGTGATGACTCACAAGAATACAGGAAATTGTCTTATCTTTTGTAAATTAAGTCTTACTCTTCCCATCCTATTAAAAGATGATGCCACCTTATTGCCAAAGCATTGGTAGTCAGAGCCTTCCAACCTGTTTTTAAACAACTGATCTAAACAACTTCTGTAGAAAATATTACTGGCCATTGTTTTTGGCATTGTAATTCAAATAAATCTCTGTCGCTTTTGTATTTTCCAAATAATCAAGATCAAGATGCGCTGTACTTGCTTGTTTATTGAGGATATTAAATGTGTGTGTGTATATAAATATATATGTAATGTTTATTCAGTGCAGCAGATGTTCAGGGGAGAGAGAAGTAATTTGAACTGTGTAATGCAGTACACAGAATGGTAACCGTTTCCATTTCCTCTCCATCGCTCTCTCCCCGGTTTGTTCTTGCTGCAACATTAACTCAAGCCTAGCAATAGACTTCTGGGAAGCCTGCTCTCTTTACTGCTTGTTTCTCTCAACACCTGTCCTCACCCCGTTTCCTTAGTGCTGTATCTTTTACCTTTTGTGCTTGCTCTGTCAGGCTGTCTAGGGCAGTGAAGGCTGTCACTTGCCACCATTTTCACTGCTCAAATCAAGTTACCTCCAAATGAATCTTATTTACCTAAGTCCTAACATACTGTCTTCACCATCTTTTCTATCTCAGTGGCTAATTGATACTGGCTCAGGTAAATTAAAGTCTTAGTGCTCATATGGAAGGGCAGAGGAAAGGATTGCAGGGAATGACTTTTTTAAATTCAGTAGAAACATCTGGTTTCTGCTGCTACAGGTTCTAGATCAGTTAGACTTCACAAATAATACATGGACGGTAGCGCCACATCATAATGTTTGGGTTTGTGGCAAGGAATTTCTTACTTTTGTACTCACGATCTGACGTGAATTGTTAGCAGTGACAGAATCCAGGATCTTCAACGCTGTGCTGAACAAGCAGTCCTGTATCCACTTGTTTCCAGGGATACGGCCCTCCGTGCGTGTTGGAGATACGGCCGGTTGGGGCAGGTAAGGAAACGAGCAGAACATCCTGCAGCTGGACTCCAGCTTCCCAGGGCAGCAGCAGGAAGTGATACGGAATTGCTGGGATAATGGTACAGTGTATTTCTTTAAAAAGCCCCAGCAAATTTATTAGTTTGGGAACCTTTCTGTGATTTTATATATAAAAATATAAACATATAAATATCACACATGTGTAAACACTTTTTTATGTATATATCAAAGGATAATCTCCTAAATCTCTGTTCTTTCTTTCTAACTTTCCACTAGAGTGAGATACGGCATACTTAACCTTTAAGTAATATTTTATTACAACATGATATAAAGTTGACTTGCAGTTTTATTACTACTGTAATTTTCATTCAAAATTTTATATCCACGAATTAACTTTATTCAGGTGAAGTCAATATGGAATATGTTGCCCTGACTCGTCTCCTGAATTTTCACTGTTTTCCTTCTCTGTTCAAAGTGTGAATGCCATTTTGTTTTCCAGGTAAAATTAGCACTTAAACTAAAATGCTGTAAAAACACTATTATCTTCTGAATGGTGGGATTGAGGGTTTTCTTGAAGAGAAGTGAGGGGAGCAAAGGCCATGAAATTATCTGAACCTCAGAACATACTAGAAGTTGGTGGCATTCAGTAGGAACAATAATTGTAAAATCAGGAGGGGAAAAATAGTGATACTAGAATGAAACAATAGTGCTGACTTTTCATGTGGTTTTAAAAAGAAGTCTGATCTCTCTGGAAAAGCATTTTCGGTAGAAGTTAGTGTCTGGAGCAGGAACATGAACATAATATTGTGATCAAAGTGTAATTCAGTGTTCCCTCATTTGGAAGAATGTCTTTCCTTTAGTGCCATCTTTAGCTCCATGTGCTAGATTGAGCAGCAACAGCCAGGCTCTGGCTTTTGGAAACACTGCTTCGTATGCTGGGTAGTTAGAGTATACGCTCTCCTTGTTCTCTGTATTTCCACACACTTTACTGTTCTCTAGTGACCAGTACTGATTATGCTAGACAGAGGGAAGTGGAGCACATGGCTCTATTTGACACAGGCCACCTCTTTATTAGCTCTGTAAATAATGTATAGAAGCTATGTATGCCTCCTCACTTGTGGACTGGTATCTTTATTCCATTGCCAGGTTAAAGAGCTCTCACTGTACCAGTAATGAGTTCTTTCATTTTCTGCCATTGAGAGTGGGGGGAAGGATTCATAGCCTCGATGTCCAAAATTATACCCAAGAAATCAGAGTTAACATTTCTCTCACATGGATAAACCTCTGCCTGCACTGAGTGTTAGTCCTAAGAGGATCCTGGCAGCTGACTGCACTGAGCACCGTGCTAAATCTGCCTGCCAACATGTATCTGCCCAGTCTCATTCCTCATGTGCCAGCTTTGTATCCAGGAGATTCTGTCATCCTCAAACTATTTGGTCTGTTTTCCCATATTGTCTGCATTTTAAGAAATTCATACTGATTCAGATTCCTGAGGGCCAAATTTCTGGCACCCGACTTCAAAGTTTTGTCTAGGGACACTTTCTTCAGTGCTGCAGATGCAATTGCCACAGACACAAGGCGTGAGTGCCAAAAAAATCCATATAGTCATAGAAATGTATTTTATCCGTACTGCCGTTATTACTGAGTTAATATACGGGAGCGTGTGAGGCAGTGGGCACTCTGTCCCCTTGACCCACCAAAGATGTTCAGTGTACCCAGGCACAGGGTGTGATGAAGCACCAGAAACACTGTGTCCTCTTCCTTTTCCTGGTTTTCCATTTTGTAATTTATTTTTCACCCAGTTGGCAGCCTGCCATCTCTGACCTGGCGCAAGGCAGAAACGGGCTGTTCATGTAAGCTTTACATGGCTTTCTTTCACAGGACAATGTAGCATGCATATGTTTTGATCTAAGGTTCATGCTATTGAGACAGAGAAATGAGAAGTGAAGTATGTGATGAACTTGTTTTCATTGCCTCTAGTGAACAATATATGACAGCTTTGAGAAAGCGTGTGTTCAGAAGAGCCATTATTGTGCCATCTGAATTAGTGAAATAAAAGTAAAGACTTCTTATTTTCTAACAGACTGTTTTCACAGTGGTTGTCCAATAATAACCATAACTTCAGTCACAAGGTCACTAAGTTCACGTGTAAGTACGTCAGGATGCGTAGTACACTGTGAAAGCCTGTAATGCTTTTTTGATTAATATTTTTCTTGTCCTACAGTTTTGGGTGGAACATTTGCAGTCTTGCAACCAGTAAATGCTGGAGTACTTTGCTGTCATTAACAGTCCGCTTTTGAATTCTTCAAGGAGAATTACTTGAGGAATGGCATAGAGTATGTTGTTGCTGTTGTGAATTTTGAAATTATCTCAAGCATGTTGTGGTTTTTTTATATGGGTACAAATAGTATTGTGATGGGTAAGACTTACAAATAGGTAGGTCTGAGTTAGAGAAATTTTTTTGAGTTTTTACTTACCAAGATCTACTGTTGCTTTGTGTTCAGTTGTGCTTTAGTATTAAAGCATTGAAATGAGAATTCTGCCTACTAAACAAAACAAAACAAAAAAAGGTTTTGTTCCACTTACAGAGAAAAAAATACATCAAGCCTGGTTGTTGTGGTTTAATCTCAGTCGGCAACTAAGCACCACGCAGCTGCTCACTCACTCCCCTCCCCGCTCCCCCCTCGGTGGGATGGGAGAGAGAATTGGGAGAGTAGAAGTGAGAAAACGTGTGGGTTGAGATAAAAACAGTTTAATAATTGAAATAAAATAACAACAACAACAACAACAATAATAATACACAAAGCAAGTGATGCACAGTACAATTGCTCACCATCCGCCGACCGATGCCCAGCCAGTCCCCGAGCAGCGGCCCCCCCCGGCCAGCTTTCCCCAGTTTATGTACTGAGCATGACGTCCCATGGTATGGAATGTCTCTTTGGCCAGTTGGGGTCAGCTGTCCTGGCTGTGCCCCCTCCCGGCTTCTTGTGCACCTCCAGCCTGCTCAGTCGGTAGAGGATGAGAAGCTGAAAAGTCCTTGACTAGTGTAAACACTACCTAGCAACAACTAAAACATCGGTGCGTTATCAACTTTGTTCTCCTCCTAAATCCAAAACACAGCACTGTACCAGCTACTAGGAAGGAAATTAACTCTGTCCCTGCCGAAACCAGGACAAATGAAAACCCAAATAAAAAGTGGTCAGAGAGAAAACTTCAAAAATTATGAGTATCTACACTTCAAGTGACCTCAGTACAGTTTACAGTTGTTCAGCAGGAAAAAACAAATTCCCCAAATTCTGATATCTTTAAAAAGAATCCACAAACCAAATAGAACCCTGTCTAAGCATTTTTCTTCCTGGCATACTTCCACTACTCAGTAACGAACAAGACATAAAGATGATCTAAGCCTGAGAGTTTAACCAGAAGTAAAAATACAGCAGTGCATCCTGGCCCTCATACTTATTCAGGTTGTATTTTCCGTTAGAAAATTCTTTCATGTGCCAGTGGGATATCAGAGAGAGATAATGATCTGTTGAGTAGGAGCAATGAAGTAAGACTCTCAGTCAATAAATTTGCTCAAAATGCAAGCAAGTGAAGTAATATATTGTCTGGTACAGCTGTTCAGTTACATATACATTGTTCAAATCATTTCAAAGCTTATCCTAGTCACAAATGTTTGGGTTTGAGTACAGCATACCAAAAATTAAATGTCGTTTATGTGTATTTACAGGAATTTATGACAGGGAAAAGAATTGATTTTTACTTTAAAATTTTATTCTGAATCTCATACTAAATCTACTTAAATGTATCCTACTAATGCTGAGCTCAGCGTAACAATCATTCTCGTAGAAGAATTCTATTTTAAAACCAAAGCTAACCAAAAAGCATTTTTATCTGCAGAATATTGAGGTTCAATGAGAATTTCAAAATCTGCTAAGTTTTTTTTTTTTTTCATAGTTCAAAAGAGGAAAACATCACTATTTTTTTCATTGTGAACTTTCCATTATATATTGCATTGTCTGCTGTAATGGCATATGTTGATGTAGTCAATGTAGTCCAATAGGTACTATATAGTTCAGCTAAAAATACATAGTAAATATTGACACCTGAGAAGCTTGTTCTTCTTCTCAAATAAGACTTAAATAACCCAGATTTTTTTTTGTTTCTTGCCACATTGTATGATTTTGGCAGTAGCAAGAAATGTCTCCCTTCATAGTGGCATAATTTACTTTAAAGTTTTGTGTTTCTCAGAACCAGAAATATTTTGCCGCCTTAGTGGTTTATCCATTTTCTAGCATCTTTTAATGATATTTTACATCAAAGACTGTGCTGTATGTAAGCTGTGCCATGGATGTGTCTTATACACAGATCATAAAAAAAATTGTCTGGAAATCTCCAGATTTATTAAGTGACTTGGAATGCCATTGTATCCAATTAGTATTTATCTCCCTTACAGAATAATTTCTCAGAAAATATTTGCAATGTGCAAAATTATATATGTAATTATATAAGCTTTTGGGTAATTATATGTATATTTTAGTTATTCAGTACGTTTAATTATGCTTTGTTATGAACTGTTTACAGCAGTTCTCACTGGGGGGGGGAGGAGGGAGGGAGGGCAAATGGAGCTGGATGTGGAGTAAAACCAAGGGAAATCTCATATTAAAGATTCACCAATGAATCTATGCAGACTTTATGCAAATCCAGTGGGTATTTTGTGAAAGTGTTAATGAGTGTCACATCCTGATTACTGCAGATTTCCTCTTACATTTCCAACCGTACCAAATCCAATTGAAACTGCTAAAATTAACACCAGAAGTCCACAACAGTTTGTCAGAAAAATGTGTGAAATTTGTTTTTAAAATATCGTGTCCTAATTATTCTTGGAAACATTATATATAGATGTTGATATAAAATATCCTGTATACGTTCCCTAATGGATGACAAACTTAACATTGGTCGCCGTAAATCCTTCTAAAGCACCACCTATTTCTGAGGTATTTTTTACATCTCACTACAGAGGAAGCCTTATAATTTAACTGCCCTGGCACCGAGGCTCCTATTGGGAATCTACTTGTTTACCAACAGCTACTAGGAGCAGCCCTTTTTGCCACAGCACATGCTGGTCCATTTGCTTCATGTGAGGTGTGGCCTGTGATGTATGAATTTACTCCAGACACATTGATTTAGTTAATCTCAAAAATTGCAAAGAATGCAAAGTAAAAATTTAAATTAATTAAAAAAAAAAACCAATTCATTAGTATGTTTCTCTTTACTTAACAGTTATTTTCAGGGTTTTGAACAGTTCAGCCAGCTTGCTTGCCTGTCTCCCTGTTATCTTTGCTTTTCGTTGTGTGGGCAATCTCTCCTCTGAACCTATCTGCCAGCTTTTGCCGGTTTTGAATTTTTGAGACAATTTCATGTTCCCTTTGCTCTCCTTTTACTCGGTCTGGCAAACCCGTTCTGTCTTTAGAGCCAAGAAAGCGCTTACAACTTGGGAAGATATCTTCAATGTATAAACACTGGGGGGAGGGAGATTTTCATAACACCACTTTGGGATGCCATTGATATCAAGGCATCTGGATATGATAGGCAGTTGGTTATGTATCTTTTATTTAGCCTGTCTTTATCTGCCAACTTACTGTATGCTGTTAATATAATTCCAAACGCCTGCACGTATGACAAGTCATGACCATAATGAGCCTGTTTATTTCAAGATACGTAATGGCATCGTTCATTTGCACATTAAAGGAAACTTTGCTGGAAGAAGACAAATTGTGATTATTGTAATGCTAATCTGTATTCAATCCCACATATAAAGTGTCACATCTCAAATACTTTAAAAATTAATTAGTCAACTGTGTTGTGCCACAGATGAGCAGAAGCAAGAGGTTGCTTGCATCCACAAGCTGTGACATTCTTTGTGCCAGCATGATGTTAAGGGAGAGAAGGCCCACGGTAACTGAGCTGGAGGTTGTCCCATCCTCTTCCTCCTACCTGATAGTGTACAACTATCAGGTGTGGCATTTGTGTGATTGTGTTATATTAAATGATGGAAGTATGTTTAAAGTATGTCAAGTAGCAATCCCTACAGTGCTTTATCCTATATTTATATTTAGATCTTCGCATGCATTTTAGTAGGAAGTATATAGCATGCATCTAACGTTAGTGACAAAAGTATCATTGGGATGTTTTACAGTCTGGATAGCAACTGTAAATAGGTTGAGTAAAAATAAATACAGCTGCTTATTTGTCATTAACTAAGAATAAAAAATACACGTATTTACCCAATTTCTCAACAGAATTGTACCTCCATACCCCCTACGGATTTGCACAGGAGGAGTGTTTCTTTGCCCACTTTCTGGGCCAAAAATTTTCTAGAAATCTCTAAGTAACTTGCCCATCATTCTTTTTTCTCTTCTCGGATCACTGCCTGTACCTACAGGCAACGTGTCAGACTTGCACCTGTCTCATATGGGGTCGTGCTTGCTGTGTTTTACTCAAGAAGTAAAGGTGGAGTGAAAGGTCCGAATTCAGACTCCTCTGAGTGTATGTGCCTCAAAGGATGACAGGCAGAGGCCCCAGTGGCCCCTCAGTGACTTCCAGTTGTGGTCTTGGGACTAGAAAATGTTCTCTGTTAACAGTGTCCGATGTTATGAGTAGCATTCAGAGGTCCTGTTCTGTGGAACAGGCTGTAGTTTATAATTTTGAAGGTATACCTTGCACAAAATGATCTACAATGGCAAGCAATTGCACTTCCAGGTTTTTTAGATACTTTCCTTTGTGTTTTTACATTTCCTCTTGCACTGCTATGGCGAGCACTGTCATAGCTGTATTTCCTGGTCATGTGGCTCTTCAGACAAATTAACCTTTTGCAGTTTTACTGAGGAAATGATTTGCAGTAATACTTTGTGAAGTAAAAAGAGATTGCAGAATTGGAAGACATTTAGAATTCAAAATACAGAAAAAAAGTTGTTTTCTAAATGTTACTAAACAAAGAATTGTAATTCATTTGTGAATAACATCTAAAAGCAGATCCAGATTACCTTTGAAGAGAATATATAGTGAAGTGTTAAAAGTCTGTGTTGCAGCCTTAACTACTAACCCTTGTTCATGCCGAAATATTATTTGCCTTAGTCATGTAATTTTTGCAAATAGTTTAGCATTTCAACAGGGTTGTGAATATGTATAAGCACATAAGAAACTATTTTGCTTCACGACTTTTCAGAGACCTGTTTCTTCTTCATGTTGGTAGGTGTGTTATTATCATATGTTTCACATTAAACAGTGCAACAATCTGAAGAAAACAGTTGATAGCCTTGAAGTGAATGCTTCTGATAACTGGTTTTTTGTGCTTTCCTTATACTTGAGAAAAATGAGATACATATTTTTTCCTTGATCTCATGCATCTTCAGAAACTTTGCTTTATTTTAGGTCTTTGGATAAGTAATTACTTTTTGAACATGACCTGCTAAGCATCAGTGGCTGTGCGAAAAATCACTATCCTGTGGAATATTGGGCTCTTTTCAGGGGGGTGAATACAGGGATGACTTGTTATTTTTATGACAGCTTTCATAGCATTTATGCAAGAAACTTTTTTTGCAGTAAGGTTTGAAGTAACATTCATTAGGTCAGTACTAGTTTTGTGGCATCAAAATTGCATAGAAATAATGTTCCTCTTACTATTTTAGAGGTGGTTCTTGATTTCTTACACTTCTTTCCAAATGACATGAGGCATGATTTTGTCGTATAAAGATAGCAAATAAAATTTTGCATTTAATACTCTGCAAAGTTTTGCAATTAGCATTACAGTAAAAGTGCGAAAGTGCATGCCTTTGGACACTTACAACATCTGAGTTACCTCGTTTGTGAACTGCTATAATTGTATATATAGCTGAAAGGATACTGGAGCATTCAAGAGAGATTAGCGACATCCATTTCAATATACTTCCTTGAAAAAGACAAGACACCAACTAATAATGCAAAATGAAGCATTTCAGATGGATATAATCACATTTACAAATCCTTTATAGATACTATTTGTGAGCAAGGGGCTAAAGAAAAAAATACTGACATTTTGAATATATAGAAAAATAATTTGTGAAAACACCTACTACTTTATATGACTGATTCTTTTGAACATCCCTTATGTAGGTCTAATGCTAAACCCACTTATCTTTGTGTACTCTTGCAATTAATCTCATTGTAAAGTTAGCAATATTGTGGATGCTTGCAGGATCCGGCCCCTGGAGAACATTTTAAATTCTGCTTGGTAGAGGAAAAACTTGTGTTTTCTGGTTGTATTTCTTTTGATAGTTCAGCTTTAAAAACCCTTATCATTTAGATTCTCTCCAAAAGGTTATATTCAGCAGTAGTGTAACATGAATTCTCAGACTTAGGCTTCCTTGAGCTTCGATTGCCTTGTTAGGATTGTGACATATGATTCATGTTGTGTTTCTTAACACGTCGGTCATCTCCCTGAGACTCGCACACTGTAACCATAAACCATTTTGGAATAAAACTGCAGCATGTTTATCATAAATCACATGATACTTTTCCATCTGAATATGCTTCATTAGGCTTACCTTCTGTAATACTACCGGATCATTAGATGGCACGTAGAAAGAAATCATTTCAGCAGTAATCCGTCAGGCATGGAGAGCCCCCATGTGTTTGACATATAAATGCATTAAAGATTAAACCACATTTCACTATCCTGTATAAAAAGTATTTGCAAAACTGTACAGGTGCAGAATTACCTTCTGCTCATGATGCTACTTTTGGATTTTACCAACCTTCATTTTCCTTCAAAGATTATGTTGCTTTTTAATAGTTCCCAGAGCACAGAAATTGGGTTCAAGAAATTAAGACTAAACCAATTACACACTGAAGCTTTTCAGCAGGAAGCTTTCTAATATGACACACACACCTTTGGATCAGTTTTAAAAAACTCAAACAAGCCACACCATTCGCTAAAAGGCACCTACTTTACAATTAGTTACTTTGCTCTATTTCTCTGTGAAGTCATTTCCTTTGTGAAGTGGAAAATTCAGAAGAAAAACGCTCCCCTTTTTAAGGAGAAAAGGATGTAAGGGCTTCAATAATAAACAACTATATTTATTTAGAACTCCTGATGTAATATGAGACGTCATGTGATGACAGTATTCTGTACTATTCAATAAATTCTTTGAAAATATTTATTTGAAAATCTCAAGTAAAAAAGATAGAAACCTGGAATTACAGAAACTTCAGTAGCCACTGCCATCACAGTAATATTTCAGTTGAAAGTGGAAAGAACAAAGGTCAGAGAGATGCCTTCCTCATGATAGTACGTATGTGTGTAAGAAAGTCATGACAAGGATCTCTAGTAGCTGAACCATAGCAAGAACCTGTTCTTCCCTGTTGCAGTTTCTAACTCAAGCTTTTGCTTATCCCGCAGATCACTTCACAGGGAATTTAACTCTTGGTCTTGGTGTTGCTCCATAAACATTGTTGCTCCAATGGGTATTGTTCCACACAAAACTGCTGAAGTATCCTTGCTGTCAAAGAGGGGGATGGCATCCCCTTGTTAAGGTTCTGCAAACCCCTGTACAATGATTCAAGGACAAGCGGTAGCATCATTTGACCATTCGAGCATTTAAAGAGTTTTATCTCCTCTTCATATGTGAGGTGGAAGAAACAATCAGAAGACCAAAATTATCTACCATTTAGAGAGAGTGGTGAAAATGAATGTATAAATGTATACAGTTTTTTTATCAAGTTAGTTAATTCTATAGACTGAAATGGGACTTTGCTATTCTCTCTTTTTCTTTTTTTAAGTTGGGTTTAGAAATTCGGACTGTCATTTTGATCGATCATCTGATCATTGTATCATTGTCACAACTTCGTGAATGATGCAGCTTGTTCTGCAGCAGTGTGTTCTTTGCCAGTGCTTCCCCCCCATATTTATTGCTAATGAGATAATTAATTAGTTTAAACTCTTTTTCATTACTTGAATAAAGAATTGCAATCTCTGAACAGCACTGAGTGCCACATGTAGCATCTGCCAGAATTGCTGGTCCTCTGATTGAGTGACCATGTGTGCTGCAAAGGCTAGAAACAACAGGCCAGAGGCAATGGTGGTGTTTCTTGACTGCTTTAACTCTGAGTGACCTTGCCCTGGACAGGGTATTTTTGTAAGATAGCAGTGGCAATGGCTGCTGGTGCCATTTTTGATGTAATACTGAGCTTAATACTAAGAATGAGCAGAGATCAAACTCAGATTTAAGTAACAGAACTATAAGCCAAGCCATACTATTTTGTTGATTGTAAATGAGAGGAGATGGTGTTTTAGTAATCCCTGTGTTTTAGTTCATCCATATTTAGACACATAAGGTGGTTTAATTGGAATTTCTAGTATTTCATTGCTTTAATGTTCTGAAACATATTAACTCTGGCTTGGCAGTTAGTGTTTATTCATTTTCTGTAGGGTCATTAATCCTCAGAGCCCTCCTGAGAAGTAAGAGATAGGAGATAGGCACTGTAAGTAGTAGTATTCTAATTTTACAAGTGGGAAAACTGAGGGCATGAATGATTTGGTCAAGGCCACACAATAAGCCAGTGTGAGCTCTGAGATTTGTTTTGGCTGTTAGCCCAGTGGTCAGGCCAGCCCTTGCAACATTCTACTTTTTAAATTACACACTTATGCCTTATTATTATTACGATGCCTTAATCGTCCCATAGTCTGTCTAGGTAGATAGTTGTCTTTTCCCTTCAGGTGATAAGGTGAGCATGACTACAATAAAAACTTCAAAACCAGGAAAACCTTATGAAATCAGAATCTAAGTCTAATATTACTTTGTGTATTTTCAATTTTCATAGAACGTAATTAAACTTTGTGTCTCCTGTTGTGCCAAAAATGGGTGCATAATCTTTGACTTGTATGTGCAAAAAGGGTATGATTAATAGAAATTACTTTCTTAGAGATCAGTTTGTTAGTCTCCTTTTTGATTGCAGAATGATGATAAATATTGAAAGATGTTTTAGTGAACTTTTCATTGTTTTTGAGAAATAGTATATGTGTGGTATGAAAATATATTTTATAGAACTAGAGAAGTCCTCCGAGCAGTATCCTGAGAATTTTTCACTTTGGTATAAGTGGTTATTTGTTTACAGTTTATAATTCCAGTTGCGTAAATAGATGTACTTTGAAACAACAACTTACTTGATAGGGTATAAGCAATGCTTTTGTGTAGCGACAGATGTCAGTTTTTAGCGTCTGTCCGAAACAAACAGATTTTTGTCCTCTGCTCCACAAATGGGTTAATTGCTACCATCTCTTGTGGAAGATGTTTAGCTTTTGCTTCAGTTCCAGCCTGTCTTTTGTCTTAAAAATAACTTAGTCTGCAATATTGTTATTTTTAAGCAAACTCAGAATTTCACAAGAAATTAATCATTATTTAATCAAAATGTTAACCATTTTGTTTACATATTTTGGTTAAATATTGGTTAAATATTTTGGTTAAATATTTTATATAACAAAATGTTAACCATTTTGTCTACATGGGATTGATCAAAATAGTGAAGCCCTACAAACTTTGGCACTATGTCTAATATTTTAATAAATACCTAATATTTAATACACGCATTAAGACATTCCATAAATGGATTACTGAATGTAATCTGTTCTCCCCCTGCCCACCTTCCTTTCCCGCAAGACTGTGGTTTTTAGCTGAGCTAGTGTGGAACCGCTCTTATCTACAAGTAAAACAAAATGACCTCGTTGAATGCATATACTGCAAAGCCTATCGGGGATACAGCAAGGGGAAAAAAAAAAAGATACAGAAGGGCTTTAACATCTCGTAGCAGTATATAGAGCGCAGCATATTGAAAGTCGTAAATACTGTCCCACAGACATTCTGAATAATGTAGGTATAGCGTAAGTAATTGGAAGTGCTTACGTTCTGCCTTTAGACATTTCATTGCTCGCGAGTTAAAATTGGTTGTCAAGTGTGGACTCGGAGGACCGTGCAAGGTGCCCTGCTCTGTCATGTGGTCCGTATTTAATGCTCGAGGGAACAGGGAAGGGACACGTGCGGCGGAGGGCGAGCGGGGCCGGCGCGGTGCTGCCCGTGGCCCAGGCGCGGGGCGCACAACAGTTCGCGCGTCCGGTACCGGCGGGGAGAACGGCGGGGGACGGAGCGTGGTCTGCCCCGGCAGAGCTGACCTTGAAACCCGGCTGCTTTGCCTGGCACCGCGACCCCGCGTGTAGCCTTTCTGCCTGTGTGCAGACACGCTGTCCTGGGGCTGGGAGCTGCAGGTGTGCGTGCCCCCGGGCGGGAGAGCGGGACGGCGCCCGGCGCAGCCAGCCCGGCTGGGGCCGCGGGCGGCGGGGGGGGCCGGTCGCCGGTGTCCAGCGCTCCTCCCGGCTCCTCCCGGCGCGGAAGCAGGACGCGCTTCGCAGCCGACAATGAAATCTTGGCAGCTAATTGCAGGCGTGGGAGATGCCCTTCAGGTAAGGCAGAAGCAGGCTTGAAAGAATTTAAGCGCGGGGGGGGGGGAGAAGGGGGACCAACCTCTGCTAGGGACGGAGGGCGGCCCTGAGCCCCTGGCTGGGATGCGAGGGTGGGGAGGGGGGACGGGGGGGGGCAAGTTGACATGTTCGGCTGCTGTTGTACAGCCGCCGTCAGTGGCTTCCCCACATGAATGCGGCGAGGTTAGTGTGTGCGTGGGGCTTCTCTGGCTGCGTGGTTAGAGGGGGGATCCGAGCCACCGGTGGAATGGAAGCCAGGAGCGATGGCAGAGGCGTGCGGACGGGCTGTCGCCTAATCAAAGGTGCGTCGCATGTAAACTGACAGGACTGACTGCGGGGCTGCGCTTCACGTTACGTTTATCCGTGCATATGCTTATGGCTGTGTTGATGTATATGTGTGCGTGGCATGGGTTTGTCTGTGTGAGTGAATGCACAGATGTGTGTGATGCTTACGGAAAATAAGATGTGGGGGGATTATTTATCCTTCTTCTGTGAGTGGCTGAAGTTTATGTGAACTTCATCTTCAAAGAGCTGTTTAACTTTCTTTTGATGGGATATATATTAGCATTTATATGAAACACGGCAGGAATCTCATTAGAAGTGGTTTTGTCAGATGAATTATTGCCTTTTAGGAGACAGTTCACAGGATTCCTGACCAAACCGGTTGCTTATTTAACTTTAGGGTACCTGTATATTATCAGCATAATATCACGATGTTAGAAAACACAATTTATATGAGGATTTTAAAGTTTTATTACTGTGCTTGTTAAAATACATGGGATGAAACAACAACAACATTTTCTTAATAAATACAATTTAAACATACAGATACATTTGGCTGACAATCCCTTTATACGTATATAGATTTAAAAAAGCAGGAATAGAGTATAAAAGACTGGGATTTAAAAATGCATATCAGTTGCCAGCCGGATATAATTGCAGAGTAATTTAAATATTTTGAATGACTTTAGCAATTTTGTTTCTTTAAAAAACCCACACACTTCAAAGTGTGGAAAAAATGTTGAGGGGAGTAGGGAAAGTGGGTGTTGCTGGCTTTAGAGAAAGGAATCTCTTCCGTACTCTCATAGGAGTATCAGATTTTTTAAAAGACTTGCTGTCACATGTAGGAGACTATGGCACGGTCAGGTAGCGGAATGCTGGGCTCTGTGCGTTTCAGACAGTAAGGGTTTGGTTAGCAGTTTAGGCACCATAAAATCACATTGCTTTCAGGACCGTATATTAAATTCCACCTCAGGTATTTTATTTAGATGGATATTCAGAAATTTAGTAAGATGCAAAACAGTCTTTGTATTTGTCAGTTCTGTAGTGATAAGGAATTTGGCCTTGATACAGACATAATTAGGATTTATATACGTATTAAATAGAAAGTTCACAATTATTTTTGCTTATCAAATACTTTAAAATTTGGCTTATGTACAGTACATTGGTTTCAGATGTATTTCTAAAATGAAGCAATAGACATATGTAAAGTTTGGATGTCTTGATATTCTGTTCATAAATTATAGCTGTTTTCTTACACATTTAGTATTCACGTTATTAATCTGCTTTTTGAACATGCAAATGAGGTTGACTTCTGAAAAGTGAGCAAAACTGCTATTAAGTAAACAGTGTTCCCTTGTCTGTAGGAAGAGCAGTAGTGGAATACGTTATCACTGTTTTCATATTTGAATCATTTAATGGAAACTAAGTGGACTTTTGGTTTTGATCCTTTATAGGTGCTTCTCTGTGAGTGGATGTGCAGTGTCTCTGTCAATCATCAGGTTTACTGCCATTAAACCTAGATCTCTATTAGGGATTTGATTATCTGTTTCAGAGTTTTTCTTCCTAGAACAGTACCAAATTTCATGGTATTTTAGATGTTGTAAACATACAATATCTCGCATTCCCATTGCCTTGCCTTTCATATGTGGGCAGGAAGGTATATTTAGTCAGTGCCATCTCAATGTCCAATACACGGATACCTCAGCAGGTGTAAGCAGAATTAATTATACCCCTTTCCAAGCACAGTTTTAGAAAGATTGAGCTTAATGTTTTTACCTACTTCTGCATGAATAAATATTTGAAATCAGAATAACATAACAATAGATGGATGAAACAACTTTATTATCATTATTATTATCTAGCAAGGTGTTATATTCAGTCTTTCTAACTTCAAACCGGTTACTTCAGTAGTATCTTTATCATGGAATTGTTCAATTTTTTTTGGATAAAATTTTCACATAGGGTCTCAGTTTTGCTCATAAAACACAAAACTTTTCCAGGAACAAGTAATAAATTGATTTATTCAGTGATAAACCTTGTGGTATTCTAAGTGCTATAAAAGGTCAAGAAAAATGTCCTTAAGTATAATATTGGAAGTTTGGACTTTTTCTATTGTCATGAAAAATATTACTATTAAATGTTAATAAATTTTGTTAAGATAAATGTTAGAAATGGCAAATGAAGCATCAAATTGGAAAGGAGAAGGAAAAGAAATATGATTAACTCTTGCTTTCAAGTTATTGTGGCAGTAGTTGTGGAAAAAATACCATGGAAAGTAAACCAGGGGAAAAAAATGTGTAGAGAATTTTAACCATAGAAAATACCTTGTCTAAATTTTACTTCATATATTAAGTAAGTAACATGCTAAGAAGGAGTTATTTATAAGATAGCTCAAGCCTACTAAATTCAAGCTTTTAGTCAACTTCAGTGATACGGATTTTGGAGTTTTTCTTAGAATGATTATGTCACAAGATAGTATATTTCCAGAATTTAGAGATGGGAACAAAGACTACAGAGGGCCTTGATTACTTGAGGTGATTTTTCAGTGTTTTGGGGGTTTTAATATATTTTTTAAGACCGGGATGTAATTTACAACATCATCTAGGAACTAAGCATAACTTTTGAAATGTATTAACTTTATATGAGAATAAGGTTTACTTTTCAGAACTATTTTTCTGCCATGAATAGTCATATTTTCAATCCATCTAAAAATCAATTTAGGAAAGTTATCTGCCTTTAATTTTGTTTTGGAATATGTTACAAAGGAATGGTTCTCATAAATTGAGTTGTCGGGAAACAACAAATTCAGTAAAATACACTGATACATAGATGATCGATTTTCACAGGTATGCCTTTTTGGACACAGGACATACCACAAGTACGTAGTCACCAGATGGAAGAAAAGTGCAGGCTTTTCGTTTAAAAACGTTCATCATAAGTATGTTTTCTCTAAAATTCAAATGCTGTAGGACTGCATTTGGGCGAGATACCAGACAGTTAGGTTAGCGAAAAGAAATAAATGTGTAAGTGACAGGCTCATTTCTGGTAGCATTTCTTTCTAAATTTGTCTGTGAATAAAGTTTAATTTTATAGCCTGAGAGCTCTTGTCAGCAGTGGAGTTCTGTATCTGCAGGAGTAAGTCTTTTCCTTTTTTTTTTCTTTTTTATTTTTAAGGTATCAAATGGAGATGTTAAGGAATGTAGCAAAGTTGCTGTCTTCAGTGACATTGTACACTCACTACTTTTATTTTACTTGAACTTCAATTTGGCCAGTGTGAGAATGTGTTTGCTTTGGGGGATTGGAATAGAGTGTGAGCATTTCTGCTTTGTATTTGTCTTCATCATGCCTGTTCTGCATTTGATTTCAGTTAACCGTGTTAAATTGCATAGGCTGCGATTTCCCTTCGTTGTCACTGAAAATAAAGCACAGTGTGGCTTCTTCCACCAGGTTGCAATCAGAAACTTATTTTTGTTCTGTAGTTAATTACAGATTTCATGCACAGCAATAAGGCTTCTGGAGAGTGATATTTTTCTGATGGTCAGGAATACTTAAAAAAACGCCGTAGTATCACAGAGGCTTATTAGTTGCCTTTCACAAATATGGAGACACACACAAACTTTTTTAAAAGTCCTAAAATGGAGAAACTGCTTGAGTCAGCAATAACATCCAGATTCAGCAAAACTAGGTTATGAATTCAAGCAATTAAACATGACAAAAAGCCCAGTTTTACTGCCTTGACTTAATGTGCTTCCAGTATTTTTTTGGGTACATAAAAACTTCAAAATGTTCTTTTATGTCAAGTGTTCACAAAAAGAAGTACACCTCCAAAGCACAGAAACTCTTGAAAATCCTCTTGCTTTGCATTTGCACCTTCAGTTTTTATTTAAATACTTTTATTCTCAGGAGAAGCAAACACTAATAATTCCTTCAGTTTAGTATACCTGACATTCAGCAGATACTCGTTTACATACCTGCATTGTGGTAGAGATAATTAAAACCAGACTGGTTGAATATTTAGGAATTACTAAAAGAACCTCTTAATATTTAATTTTTATTAAAAATAAGATTTTCCTAAAGATTATTAGAAATCCAACCAAAATTTTCATGTGGAAGGCCAGAGGATCCATTTTTTTGTGCTTTTGTTTTTATGTATTTGATTTTCAATAATTTTAAGCAGGTTTCCTATCTAGTAATTATTGCAAATTTAACTGGGTAGAAAAGGGGAGGGAGGTAACCAGATGTAAGTCTTGGTACTAATGAGTAACGGACCAACCTGAACTTGAATAGAGCTTTAGCAAAGATTATCGATTCACCGCTTGTATCTTGGAGCGTGATGTAAAATGCGAAGAAGAACCTCCCACCCTTTGCAAATGGAAATTGTTCCGTCTACTTGCGCTGTGGTGCTTTCTGGACAGGTGCTTACGGTTTTTTAACTTAAGTGTTTTCCTTGTTAAAGTTGAACTTTCTGGTTACATGAATAATAGTAATCCAGGAATGAGGTTTGATCCTTTTTTCAGGTAAGTAAGTTGTAGCTTATATGAGGACTTGTTTCTGACTACTAATTAGCCTGAATCTAATGGCTCTCTACTTTAACTGTAAAAATGTATTACAGCAAAGTGAAGTGAGAGGCGTATGCGGCACGTCACTGCTGCTTATTTGGAGAGTTATTTGTCTGCTCCTGAGAACTTGCACTATTACATGATACTCTTAAAAAAAAAAAAAGCATAATTTCAGTGAATAATGTCGTTTAGGATGAGACTCAGTATCTTTGAAGAACTACTGCTATACTGGAGCAAGTCTTTCAAGAACATGACATTTAGATCAAGCCCTAATGGAGTATCATGGCGCTCTCCTTTTGTACTGTTCTACATGACTTGTATGTTTTCGTGGTAGCATCAAGTGTTCACCTTTTTAAAATTACTCTACCCTTCTGACACAATGTGTCCTGTGGTATTGTAATCCTGGGGACTGTGGTTCAGCTCAGGCTTCTGATTTTTCACGACCCAGCCTTTTAATGTATGATATCAACAAGTGGTGTGTGTAAAGGGAGGAGATTCATTTTTCAGAAGACTGTATCTGCTGTCAGCTGTGTATGCAGGGAAAGTTTGATATTTGGTTGTGATACAGAGGAACCCCAAACCATTAATTTTTTGTTAGAATATTTTGCAAGACTAGATTTAAAATGGATATCATCTAACGTTTTCATTTGAAGACTTTTGATATTTTTAAAACATGTATTTATTAATAAGGCCTGTATGATGAGCAGTGGCATGATGTCCCATTTTTTCATCTTGCCAGTTAAGCCAGCACCACATGAGGCTGTAATCCTGCGCTACTCTTGACAGTTACCAGGAAAAGCAGAATACTGCTGCCTTTGCCAGGGAGCAAAATCATCTAAGAACCAGGTCTCATTTCAAATGGCATTTCATTCCAGTTGAGAGGCTGTCCCAGTGTCAGCAGAGTCGAAGATCCAGCCGTGGCAGACTGAACTTTCTACCAACACAGAAGCCATGGGAATCAACATAATTCCATTTTGACTATCACATTTGAAAGTATGAGTCTTTTCCTTCATGCTAGTTCTTTCTTTGAGCCACAACAGGAAGTAATATTTACTGGAGGAAGATGTTAAGAATGGCATTAGGTATTTTAATGTATTTTCTTTACTTCCAATTGTATTTTCAAGATGTCTCCGTCTCTCCAACAAGTATCTATAATTATGAGAACAGGTAAATCAAATTCAGCACAGTCACGCAGCAGCTTAGCAGAACTTCTCTTTGCCCACGTTTTTGACTCATAAGAACAGAGCATTTTACCAACCCCGTGTGGTAGCTGTGGTTCACTGATTGCACCCCTTCTTAATACAGTGACTTGAGGATGGTCTTTAGAGCTAGAAAACTGGGGTCAGAGAAGAGCTCAGTCTTGAGATATGTTACAGTCTGTGAATTGTCAATTAAACGAAACTTTACAAAGAGCGTACACATGGATGCTGATCATCTTCTGGATAGGCAGTAGGTACAGTGGACTGAGCTCCCATGCAATCCTTGCATGCCCTGTAGGAGGATAAACTCCCATTCATCAAGTCATGCCATAACTAAAACCAAGCGATCTTCTTAAATGAGTAGCTGCAAATAATAAACATCAACCACATTATACAGCTGTTATTTTCTCACACACTCTTCCTGTAGCAGCTGTTAACTACTGAACAGTGAAAAATAGACTAGAGCTTAAGCCTGTTTGTATGTTAGTATTTCTTCTAATTAACAGAAGTATGTTTGTATGTTACTGTTTCTTCTAATTAATTATTATGATTCAGACCTGGGGCAAGACATTCTGAGAAGGGGAGGCAGTGCGGTAATTCTGCTTTCATTCATTTTTACCTGTGCAAGCACTGAACAAAATTCCATCCTGATGTTAAAATCGGGTATTAGGCGATGGTGGAAAAATAGTGATGGAGAGGACCGCTCTTCCATGTCATCGAGTCCTGCCCTACTCCCTGAAAAGATCATCTTTACAAGTGTCATTTGTGATAGACATCCAGTTAATCTTTAAAAACTGTGAAAAAAGGAAATTCCATTAACTCCCTAGACTACCTGTTCCAGTGCTTAACTGTCTTTACTGTCTTGAAAAGTTCTTTTTGCTAGACAAATGAAAATCTCCCATGCTGCAGATGACCTTAGTGTTTCATGTTCTCAGTGGACCTGAAGAAAAAAGGTTCCCCTTCTTCCTGCGGCGTTTTTTTATGAGAGATTCCGATTCAGACCTCAGGCTTATGTCCCACATGTTTTAATTTCTGTATTTTGGTTCAACCCTTTCTAGTTATTATTTGGTTTGGGAACCTTTACTTTTAATCTAAGATATGCTTCTTTGAACATTTTGTGTTTAAATAACAACATGGAATTCAAATAGTTTAAGTCATGTCACTGAGAGGCTATCAAGCCTCGTACAGTCCGCTGACTATTATTTTCTGCTGCTGTTTCACGTGGGCACAAGTGACACAGCCAGGAGCAGTCTGAGGACTATCAAGAAGGACTACAGAGCCCTGGGAGCGGCAGTAAGGGACTCAGGAGCGCAGGTAGTTTTTTCATCAATCCTCCTGGTCAAAGGGAAGGGGTTTGAAAGGGCCAGTCGAATCTGGTGAGTCAACAAATGGTTACGGGACTGGTGCCACAGCCAGGGGTTCGGCTACTTAGACCATGGGACTCACTTTGAGAAACCTGGTCTACTGGGGGCTGACAGGGTCCATCTGTCAGAGAAGGGGAAGAGCATCTTTGGTCATAGGCTTGCCAAGCTGGTGAAGAGGGCTTTAAACTAGAGATGCCGGGGGAGGGGAACCTCAATCCATCCCACTCCTACCAGTTTGATGCCAGGGCCAGCAACAGATGCCCAGAGCCTGGAGAAGGAACACAGGTCAGCAGGAGAGCACCTGAAGAGCAGCACAAAGGAACTCCAGCCAGTAAGTCAGCTTCATCGGGGGCCCAACTTAAATGCCTCTCTGCAAACGCATGTAGCATGGGGAATAAACAAGAGGAGTTAGACACGTGCGCACGCCTGCAGGGCTATGACCTTACTGGCATCACGGAGACATGGTGGGATGGCTCCTATGACTGGAGTGTTGGGATGGAGGGATACAGGCTCTTTAGGAGGGACAGGCAGGGGAGATGAGGAGGGGGTGTCGCCCTCCATGTCAATGACCAGCTGGAGTGCGTGGAGCTCTGCCTGGGGATGGATGAGGAGCTGACCGAGAGCTTGTGGGTCAGGATTAAAGGGAGGGCAGGGACAGGTGACATTATGGTGGGGGTCTGCTACAGGCCACCTGACCGGGAAGACTGAGCGGATGAGGCCCTCTATAAACAGATAGGAGCAGCCTCACGCTCACAAGCCCTGGTCCTCATGGGGGACCTCAACCACCCCGATATCTGTTGGAGGGACAACACGGCAGGGCATAAGCAATCCGGGAGGTTCCTGGAATGTGTTGATGATAGCTTCCTTCTCCAAGTGGTAGAGGAGCCAATGAGGAGAGGTGCTACGCTGGACCTTGTTGTCACCAACAAGGAGGGGCTGGTGGGGAGTGTGAAGCTCAAGGGTAGCCTGGGTTGCAGTGACCACGAAATGGTGGAGTTCAAGATCGTTAGGGCTCCGAGGAGGGCGCACAGCAAGCTCACTACGCTGGCCTTCAGGAGAGCAGACTTTGGCCTCTTCAGGGATCTGCTTAGCAGAGTGCCATGGGACAAAGCCCTAGAGGGAAGAAAGCTGGGTAATATTCAAGGATCACCTCCTCCAAGCTCAGGAGCGATGCATCCCAACAAAGAGGAAGTCAGGCAAAAAGGCCAGGAGGCCTGCATGGATGAACAAGGAGCTCCTGGACAAACTCAAACACAAAAAGGAAGCCTAGAGAGGGTGGAAGCAGGGACAGGTAGCCTGGGAGGAATACAGAGAAATTGTCCGAGCAGCCAGGGATCAGGTTAGGAAAGCTAAAGCCCCGATAGAACTAAATCTGGCCAGGGACATCAAGGGCAACAAGAAAAGCTTCTGTAGGTACATTGGGGATAAAAGGAAGATGAGGGAAAATGTGGGACCTCTTCGGAACGAAACGGGAGACCTGGTTACCCGGGATATGGAGAAGGCGGAGGTACTCAATGACTTTTTTGCCTTGGTCTTCACTGGCAAGTGCTCGAGCCTCACCGCCCAAGCCGCAGAAGGCAAAGGCGGGGACTGGGAGAATGAAGAGCTTCCTGAGTGTGGGAGAGCATCAGGTTTGAGACCATCTAAGGCACCTGAAGGTGCACAAGTCCATGGGACCCGATGAGATCCATCCGTGGGTCCTGAAGGAACTGGCAGATGAAGTTACTAAGCCACTATCCATCAAATTTGAGAAGTCGTGGCAGTCCGGTGAAGTTCCCACTGACTGGAAAAGGGGAAACGTAACCCCCATTTTTAAAAAGGGAAAAAAGGAAGACCCAGGGAACTCCAGGCCAGTCAGTCTCACCTCCGTGCCTGGGAAGATCATGGAACAGACCCTCCTGGAAGCTATGCTAAGGCACATGGAGGACAGGGAGGTGATTCGAGACAGCCAGCATGGCTTCACCCAAGGGCAAGCCCTGCCTGACGAACCTAGTGGCCTTCTATGATGGAGTGACTACATCAGTGGACATGGGAAGAGCTACAGATGTCATCTCTCTGGACTTCTGTAAGGCTTTTGACACGGTCCCCCACAACATCCTTCTCTCCAAACTGGAGAGGTATGGATTTGATGGGTGGACTGTCCGGTGGGTGAGGAATTGGTTAGATGGTCACATCCAGAGGGTAGTGGTCAATGGCTCAATGTCCAGATGGAGATTGGTGACGAGTGGCGTCCCACAGGGGTCCGTATTGGGACCAGTACTGTTTAATATCTATCAGTGACATAGACAGTGGGATTGAGTGCACCCTCAGCAAGTTTGCAGATGACACCAAGCTGAGTGGTGCGGTCGACATGCCAGAGGGACGGGATGCCATCCAGAGGGACCTGGACAAGCTGGAGAAGTGGGCCTGTGTGAACCTCATGAGGTTCAACAAGGCCAAGTGCAAGGTCCTGCACCTGGGTCGGGGCAACCCCCAGTATCACTATAGGCTGGGGGATGAAGGGACGGAGAGCAGCCCTGCCGAGAAGGACTTGGGGGCACTGGTGGATGAGAAGCTGGACATGAGCCAGCAATGTGCGCTCGCAGCCCAGAAGGCCAACCATATCCTGGGCTGCACCAGAAGAAGAGTGGCCAGCAGGTCGAGGGAGGTGATTCTGCCCCTCTACTCTGCTCTGGTGAGACCCCACCTGGAGCACTGCGTCCAGCTCTGGAGCCCTCAGCATAAGAAAGACACGAACCTGTTGGAGCGGGTCCAGAAAAGGGCCAGGAAAATGATCAGGGGATGGAACACATCTGCTATGAAGAAAGGCTGAGAGAGTTGGGGTTGTTCAGCCTGGAGAAGAGAAGGCTTTGGGGAGACCTTATTGCAGCCTGTCAGTACTTAAAGGGGGCTTATAAAAAAGATGGCGGCAGACTTTTCAGCAGGGCCTGTTGCGACAGGACAAGGGGGAATGGCTTTAAACTAAAGGGGGGTAGATTCAGACTAGATCTAAGGAAGGAATTTTTTCCGCTGAGGGTGGTGAGGCACTGGCCCAGGTTGCCCAGAGAGGTGGTGGATGCCCCATCCCTGGAAACATTCCAGGTCAGGTTGGACGGGGCTCTGAGCAACCTGATGTAGTTGAAGATGTCCCTGCCCATGGCAGGGGGGTTGTACTAGATGACCTTTAGAGGTCCCTTCCAACCCAAACTATTCTATGATTTTATGATTCTAAGTAATGATTGGGAGCCAAATATTGGCCATGATTTACAATATAGTCAGGATTATGTAATGATTATTGTAAGACATTATTAGACATTTGAGACTGTGGTTCTCACAGCTGACTTGAGATGTCTTAGTTGCCCATTGGACTTCTTTATGAGGCAGAGGTTATGAGGCTTATTATTTTGCTGAAGTCACTAGAAAGATTTATGCAGAACCTATTATGTTCCTAAATTTATAGGGGTGTGTATGTGTAGATATATGTGTGTGTGTGAGCATCTGTCTCATAAAAAGATAAAAGTTAAACACTTTTGCTGATACATTCAAGAGTTGATTAGCTCTGCCTGCTCTTGGTTCACATAATTTCTCAGAATAATTATTACTAGGTACATTTATCCTGTCAATATAACCTCGCAGGGCAAGTGTGGGGAGAGAAGAAATGCAAGACAAGGGTTTGGAAGAAGGGCTGTGAGATGAGGCTAGCATCATACTCTGCTTGACCAGTTTAGCATCGCTGCGCTTAGATGGGGTACATCCAAGAAGATCTGAAGGACTGTTCTTGGATAACCTTCTTCCAGTCTGTATTATCCCCTGATCCTATGTTACCAGTTGGGTGGACCTGGCAAGCAACGAGTTATTTCAGCAACTCAGAACTGAAGATAAAGCACAGCAGTGATAAAATGGAAAATGCTTCTACAATTTTGGAAGATATATGTACCTACAGAAAATGATGCAAATCTATTCCAGAAATTTGTAGTAAACTCTGTTTAGGTAATGAACAGCTAAATGACTATTATTGTAAAACAATTGTGTGTGAGTCATTGGCTAGTGTATAGCTTGACTTTAGCTGTGCAGCAGAACACGAAAAGTAGAGGATGCAAATTTCAACTAATCATACGCCATGAATATATGACTCAGGTACACTGTCTTGTGCATTCGTAGAAGTGAGGTGGATTGGGCTGTTCTTATTTTCTTGACGTTTTAGCACTACAGAGGAGCCAACGGCATTGTGCCCATTAAGATAACAGAAGACAAAGATGGATAAGGAAGCTGAGATTCTTACGGGGAATTATCTTTAAAAATGGCATGCAGGACGTATACGTTTATTCTTCCAAATCTTTATATCTGTGAAGCATAAAGATTGTGAAATTCTAACTGGATCCAAGTACTTTTTTTCAGGCAGTTATTTCATTGGGGTTGGGGAGGAGGGTTAGGTAACTAAAAATCCTTTTTAGTTATTTTAACAAATTAACAAATTTTATCAGTATTTTAAGAAAACTGGAAAGATGGAAGAAAAGAAGAAAGAAAGAGCATTACAACTTTGACACATTTCATTTTGGCATATGAAAAGGAATTGTCCTTTTTTTCCCCACTGAGAAATTTCCTTTTTATTCATCTGCATGATGTAGAACTGCAAAAACACTTGGGTTTAACGTGAGTTCGTAAGAAATGTTTCATTTGCTTTTGCAATATTGCAGATGGTAGACTGCATTTTTGCTTAAAGGAGCAAATTCTAACATGCAATTGGAGGTAACGGCATTGACGTGTTCCTCTTCATGTCTGTAGTCAGTAGAATGTGAAGCTGTGGGCTTAAGTTACACAGAGGAAGATTTAGATTAGGCATTAGAAAGGCTTCCTTATAGTAAGAATACTTAATATTTAATTAGATGAGTTAGGAAGATTATGGGATTTCTATCACTGGAAGCTTTTAGGAAAGGTTTGGAAAGCAAATGTCAGAAAAATGCAGCTGTATGCCTATGTACTACAGAATTAATTTATAACCGACAAAACTTGTTCTCATTTCCGTGTATTCCTTTTACTAAAATAGAAAGTCTTAAAAACCGAACTTATTTCCCATTCAGCAGGTGGATCTCTCTTACGTCTCTACCAAGATTTTGTTTTTTAAACAAAGTTCTAAATCTGACCTCTTGCTGTTTTTACACATATGTGAGGTAAGGCAATGAATCAATATTCTGTTTTCCCAAGAAAAAAAGTTTGGAAAATACTGGACTTCTGCAAAGTTTCTGATAAAATCTTGGATCTTCCTTTGGGCCATTTTTTTTTTGAGGTACAGTGCAATAAGAGGTGTGCACCTCTTCAGTCCCTCCTCCCAACTCTCTTCTCAGGTGTTTCATCTTATAACAGTATGATTGCTGGTGAAAATTGTGTGTAGTTTACCACTTAGTTCTGAGAAAAATTCTTGGTCTATATTTATGGAAGCACTGAATAATCCTCTCGATAAGGGTCAAGGCAGGTATAATATACTTAGAATTAGATGCATTTAAAGAACTTGTTCTGTATAAACTGTTGTAACATCTATATTACATACAAGGGCTTCCCTTATTGCTTTAGTATTGCCTTTAGAATTTAAAATACAAACATTATCTAAACTAAGCTGTTTGGAATATGTTTTTGCTTTATTTATAGAAAGTAATTTTTTCTTGTGACAACTGCACAGACTTTCCCATCTTCTATTAATGACATAACATTAAGGTTTATGAATAAAAAGCTGATTACACAGAACATATTAGAGCAGTTGAGACTTATTTTTACTATCTAAGAAGTGTAAGAGTGCCTTGGGGCCAAAGGGAGAGGCTCTGTTGTGCTATTGTCTATGTAGTATTGCACACATTCTATATAGGAACCAACAGCCTCTGTCAAAAAAAGCTTCGAATGAGGAAACAATAGAAATTAAAAGGATATGTTCCTAACCAGTCAATGCACATGATTGGTTCTTGTCTTGGGAATTTTAGTTTACAAACCGAAATTGAAGTTGCTTGATTCAGTGTAAGCGTTGCGAGAAAGATAAGCATGTTGGACACCCTCTTTTCTCCATTTTTTTTTTTTAAAACTACTAGAGCCAACAACTGGTTTGGCATAGGACAGAAGATTGTGTTAGAGGGAACTGGAATCAAATCTGTGAAGACAGTACTCTACCAATTGCTGTGGAAAATCCATCTTTCTTGAAGACGGAGAAGGAACAGTAGGGAACAAAGTCCCAGTGTACTCCAGACTCCTTTTTGGTATGACACAAGCCCCTGTTTTGTTTAACTATAGTTTTTCTAATAAGCTTTTACCTTTCTCTGGACAGACAAATAGCAAAACATACTATTTGGCTTAGAAATGACATCATTTTGAATGAAGCAATGCTACTATTAATTAAGTTCAAAGGAAACTGTAGTTTTAGGGTAGACTGTAGCAAATAGGAAACAGATATGGAAACACTAAATAGCATTCTGTAATATCTGTATTAAAGAAATAGCTGCCAAGATACTTATTACTTGCAGGCATTTCAAACTTCAACGGGTTTATAAAGAATTTAATATTTTCATATGCTTCAGTGTAAAGCCATCTGTCGCAGTGACAGAACAAAGTGTTGAGAACAAGAACAAACGTATGTTTATGGAAGTACTCCATGAAATGTTAACAAGAAAGACACAAGATACACAGCAGTATCTTGTAACAAATGGGCAAGGGATTTGAAAAAACATGGCAATCATCTTCAATATTTACAATTATGATTTCTTTTCTAATTTCTTTTTGTGTAGAAGTGTTAAAAAAATAAAAGTCTGTCAATACAGATGGTGAGGGAGACAGGAATACTGAGTAAAATACTGTTTACATTCACCTTTTGTAGTTTTTCATGTTTCTGCTCTCTTTTCTTACGGTTTTAAGCTTATATCTGGATACATCAGTATGTATGTTATACCTTCTGTAGTGTTTCATACATCTGCTGGACTTTTTAGTGCAAATTAAACAGCCTCAGACACTCACAGGAGCTGAACTTTACTAGTACCTTCTTCCCATCCCCCATTTGGGACAGATTTTGATTCGTGACTGCACAAAAGAATGAATCACATTACGGTGTTTGAAGTTAGAAGTTGATATAGTGTGACTTTTAACCTGTCATACCCCAAATATGGGACACAGTGTGGGCTAGTAAGAGATACAAAGACATTATAGGGGAGAAATGGTACTGAGACATGAAAAAGAAAGCAAGTGTTCAAGAAAAGTTACTTTGAATCTTTTGTCAATGGTATTGCAACAAGAAAAATCTAGTTCTAAAGAATCTATACAGTTGGATTTTTAGCTATAAGGTATAAAAGATATTTTTTACAGTGATTCTGTTATCTTCAGGTCTCCATTCTCTCTACAGGTTTGGGTGACTGGGAGAAATGATTGAATTAGATTGTGCCTTAGCAACACTATGAATTTTCTAGGAAGTGTATTTTATGTTTTCAAATGATAGGTCCAAAAAAGATGTGTGCTGAAGGGTTATGGAGCAGGTTATGGTATAATTCCCTCCCCCATTCAGGTATGAAATCCTGTTCTCTAAGCAGGACACAGCTTGGTGGGCTGGTTACTCAGTTTGAATCGGCAGCATTCCACATTGATGTGGGAAAGGGCAGACCTGATTATTTTTTGATGAGAGGTTTAGGTTTTTTACTCTGATAATCTATTTTCTTAATGAGATTTATAAACATAGCGTGGATTAATTTTCATCAGCCTTCAAAAACTTAAGCCAGTGGAATGCAGAGGTGGGAATACACAAATATACTAGCAACATCACCCTGAGATAACAAACAGCAAAAGTATTCTAGTATTGACAATGTTGTCATTCCACGTTAACTGGTAATGTTCATATCATTTCATTTTTAGTCAGACAGTCTGGAATTTTTGAATGTATTGCGTTGTGGCAACTTTTGGCTGTATTAAGGTGTCCCGTGATACTGTTAAAGGAGCAAGCAAAATGTGAAAGTGTCGTGGTTTAACCTCAGCCGGCAACTGAGCGCCACGCAGCCGCTTGCTCACTCCCCCCTGGCCCGGGTGGGATGGGGGAGAGAATTGGAAGAGTAAAAGTGAGAAAACGCGTGGGTTGAGATAAGAACAGTTTATTAATTGAAATAGAATAAAATAATAATAATAATAAAAGAAGAAGAATATACAAAGCAAGTGATGCACGATGCAATTGGTCACCGCCTGCCAACCGATGCCGAGCCAGTCCCCGAGCAGGGGTCGCCGCCCCCAGCCCCCCTGTTGGGGGTGGCGACATTTCCTTTAATTTCCCCCCAGCTTATATACTGAGCATACGTCATACGGTACGGAATATCCCTTTGGCCAGTTTGGGTCAGCTGTCCTGGCTGTGCCCCCTCCCAGCTTCTTGCGTACCTCCTCACTGGCAGAGTATGGGAAGCTGAAAAGTCCTTGACTTAGTATAAACACTGCTTAGCACCAACTAAAACATCAGTGTGTTATCACATTATTCTCATGCTAAATCCAAAACACAGCACTGTGCCAACTATTAGGAAGAAAATTAACTCTGTCCCAGCAGAAACCAGGACAGAAAGTAACAATGTCTGAACTTTTATTTGGGTTCCGATAAATATGCAAGTTTTCAGCTTTGTACTTAGCAACAGTGACATCTTGTGGCTAATATGAAAATCCCATCTCTGTTTCAATACTGAGAAGTAAGTAAAAAAAAAAAGGCAATTTTATCAGAACAGTCAAATCCCATTATGTAAATAAGTGTTTCCAAGACCTTCAGTGTTACCCTCTAAATGAAGACAAAGAACCTGGTAGAGAGAAATAGAACTCCTTGATCAGACTTGAGCTTATTTAATCCTATTTTAGCTTTGGCAGTGCAGGGCAGTGGGTACCAGATACCTCAGACACAGGTGTATGGCACTGTCCCAGAAGCAAATCTGCTGTTAGTCCTCGTAAAGGTTTATCTTCATGTTTAATGTTGAAGGGATGAGTTTGATCCTTAAGGCAACAGGTTTTAGGCGTCAGGGTATAAAGATTCAGTTCCACTTTGAACACTCCGTTAATTTCCTTGAGCATTCAGCTTTGGCAACACACTCTGACAATGAGTCTTATCATTATGTATAACTGTTTTGTTTAGAAAAATCTTAACGTTTTGGATTGGTGGGAGGTGAGATGTCCTCCTGCTTTTCTATTAATTTTCATTGCACATTCCCGTGTCCTTTTTTCTGAGAACTGAACTTAGTTCTCTGTGCCATCTATTGGTATTTATTTTGACTCTCCTTTTTATTTCCTTAAAATTAAGCAGCCTTAGTGTTATTTCTCTGGTTTTCATACGAGAATTTTTGAGTCTTTTAACCAGCTCAATCTTCTGTCATTACCATCGATGTTCTCTTGGACCCTCTTACTTTTACAGTTTTCTTTTCATACAGACTGACTGCCCTTCATGCCACTGAAACAGGTGTGTCTTCGTTGCAAATTACAGGAAAAGTTCCTAGTAGGATATCACATGCCAGTAATTGTTTTACTCTGCCAGAGGGTCCTGACTTGTGGTAAATAAGGTTCACGAAGTATTTGTGGTGATGCTGAGGCTTTCTTTTCCTGCTAACAAAGGAAAAAATGGCAGTGAGTATTTTTTGTGCTGACATAGTTTCTTCATCAAAATACAGTCTCTTTCCCGTTGTATTGCTTCCAAAATATGAATGTTAATAATGCATTTACAGCCATTTTAATTGTCCAAATATTTATATGCTAGCTACATTATAAAATTTTTTAAAGCTGTTTTGTTGGTATTAATGAGTTGTTTTTTCTTGCTCAATAGACTATCCCCTCAACTTCTTTGACTTTTATTTTGGTGAAAAATGGTAAATGGTGATATGATTACATTCTGATGCTGCCCAGCGTCAAATGATTGTGAAAATTATTGTCTGATGAATTCTACCATGCCATTAATTAAGATCGGTATTAGCAAAACAAACTTAAGGATTCATTACATTTACTGATACTGGTTTCTGTAGAGGTTACGGAACTACAAGGAGAATGTTGACTATAATGTTTCATCTAATAGAACTGGTTCTCGGAACATAAAACAATCAATAAAAAATGAGGAGATACTACGGTGAAGTGCTTTTCTCCCATTAATAATGATTATAGCTGCTGTTTTTGTGGCACTTGGCACAGTTGATGTGTACTAATTTGTTTGAGCGTGCCTCTCAGGGAAGATCAGGGAGAGGATCAACTAGTTTGAGTGTACTTACCAGGCTTAGGTATGCGATAAGTAGCAGCAGTTTGGGTACAGACAGAAAGAAAAATTGAGGTACCTTAAGCTACTCTGCTGGGAAAAAGGAAGAGGGGAGGAATTAACAAATAACTGTAGGTGTGCCGGTGGTGGCAGAGAGATTGGGAGGGATACGTGTATTCAGAACTGCATCCTAATACATCTGCATTATGCCTGGATCACAACACAAATACCTGTATTCCTTTAAAAATGTGACTGTTGGTGCTACTTCCCTTTTGTCTTAATTTCACATTGTAAGTAAGGTTATGAATCGCGCCTGTATCTCAGAGAGGTGGGTTGAGGATAAGCACGTTAAAACTTGTGAGGAACTTCTAAGGCTGGGCCTCTAACATGAATTGTGATACATTGTCCTTCTGTCCCCTCTTCTGTTGGAGTCTTGCTGATGGCACTGAATTTCAGATGGAAGAAGAGAAATAATTTGAAAATTTTCCCGCCTCCCTAAAGGAATAAATGCCAAGTGCAGAGCTACTGATTAAAAACATCTCTGAGGAGCCTAACAGGAGCTAATCCTTAGGTTATATTTAACTAACTTCTAATCCCTTTCACTGGTAAGTGCATTGAGAGGTAAAAGTTTCTTTTATTTGCCTTAGGTTACCTAGTTCTTCACAGAGTTCTCCTTTCGCTTACTCCAAGTTAGCACTTTCTTTTTTCTGTCTTGAAAGTCGACAAACAATTATGCTTTATTAAGAACACCATTGTAGTACTTAAAAAGTACTTATTGCCAAGAATAAAACAAAATTTCAAAGTTTATTTACTGTGGAGGCACTAGTTAAATAGTTTCTCTCTTTACCTGCACCTCTATGGCATAGCATGAGATCTCTTGGCTGGTAGTGATAATAAAGGTATTATTTTCTCCCGTTAAGCAAAATGATGTGCTCCTAAAGTAATTCGCTGCAGTGCAAATTACAACTGCTCTTTTTGTCATGACAGGACCGTCATCATCTTGTGTCAGTGGTTACCACTCTAACAGCTTATTGGTTCTCAGTGCTGTCAAGTGGAAGTAGAAGAAGAAAGAGAGGAGCATTTTTTTTCTTTAGCTGGTGCCAAGGCCTTTGACGTTTACATATCGTATTCTCTATTGTATGTAGAAAATAAGTTGGTGATTATTGGAATTATTTTTATATCATAGAATAATTTGCTATTGAGTGAAACATGAAAGCTACTTGGAACATTAAAACGCATTTCTTGTAGGCTGATTTATCTATTATGCAGTTTCTGTGAGATGTTTTAAAGTGTCGCTTCAAGTCTACGTTATGTGTCTACATAATTAATGTAGATAAAGAAGAAAATAGAAAGGGAAAGTTGCTTTAAGTGAGAGAGTTAAGCAGTGAAATGATCATTGAATTGCAGTCTGAGACCTTGGGGGGGTGAGGGAAGGGTATTGGGTTATAATAGATACAGGTAAAGAACTGTTTTAGTGCAATTGTTTGTGTTTTTCATCAGCATCTCCCATGTGGGTCGTGATTCCAGTACACAGTCTTGTAATCTCCTGCAGTGGCAATGATTCAGCTTAAAAATCAATAGGCCATGAGGTGTTTCAAGTTCTCATTATTGTAATGTGTCAACATCACTTCAGTGACCCCAGAGCCCTATGTTGGCTGATTTGTTCTCTGATTTATTGTGCAATCTTGTAGGGCAAACTATAATTTCACTTGCAACCAGAAACTCTACTTTTATGGTTTGTGTCCCAGTCTCCAGTCATTAGGATGTTCAAAGATAATCAATACCTGTGTTTGGTACTGAAGGTTGAATGAAGTTGTCAAGCAGCTAAATTACAAAGAATACAAACAAAAGAACATTGTTATGGCTGAGCAGACCAGGAAATGTTTTTATTTAAATTTTCATTCCCCATCAACTCAACAAATGTTTTTATTGCTTAGCACTGTCATAATTTATATTCCCCTATATGCCTAGAAGTTTCAGATCTTAAATCTTGTAGTTGTAATTACTTACTGTACCACTTTGTCTTTAGGTTATCTGTGTTCATTTATGATTCTGTTATCTTCTCTATATCTGTCCAAATTTAGTAACATCATGAACAGGAAACTAATTATTTTAATTGCTCAAACTTAATAAACTTATTGTGGCTTTAATGCATAACAGGTAAAGCAGCACTGTTAATTTCGCAGTCCTCCTCTTCCACCCCTCCTAATTTTGATGTTTCTTTACATGATCAAAGTGCTGCAAGTGAGAACAATGTAGTCTATATCAGTTTATCCTGGGCAATATCATACCTATCGATGTGTTTAGAATGTCTCAAATAAAACTGAGGGATCTTAGCATAACCAAAAGCTCTTAGGACTTTCACTGCATTGACATGCATCTCACATGCTCAACTGCTAATCAGAGCTTAGTGCAACAATCTTGAAGCCAAATATCTAAAATTTCACAAAGTGATACCCATTTAACTTTAATTCTTCATTTTTTATTAAACAGAGTTTTATCTCCAAGAGGTATTGATATGTTTTGGGGGACTATTATTGTAGTATTACCTTTTTAAAAAAAAAACCCAAACAAACAAACCAAACCAAAAACCCGAGTACCTATAGTATAAACAGTAATTATTACAGAGCAAGCATGTAATGTTCTGGAAAAAATGCTTTTTCAACATTTTCTTTCCAGTCTGTATGAGTCGTTCCTTGACCATTGTAAAGCTGCGTGACAAAGTACATTTGGCAATAATTTCCTGCATTTAACTTAAAGGAATGTCAAAGCCTATAAGATGAATGCACTGCCGAAGAAGAGAAGTGCAGGGTTTCTGAGGTAAATTTAGTATTATCGTATATTTTGAAATGGAGCTCAAGATCACCGCTTTTATGACTCCTTCGAGGATGTCAGTTCTATCTTAGATACTTGAGCTGCTCATTGCTGTAGGGTCGTTTGCTCTATGGTTGCTCTGTTCTTACACTCTTCGCAAGGTAGACGCTGTTGGCTCCACCTAGAGAAAGGATAAATGGGTTCCTGGTCCACCCCAGAGTGTTAATTCTTGTGTTTTGGGAGGTATTATTTAATGAATCTCACCAACATTTAGTCTCCAAAAAATTGTAATCCTTGAAGGCCTGCAGCAGAAACACTTGCATTTCTGCATCTGGACATCACTTTTTTGATTCAGTCTGAATGCTAAAGCATGTTAGCAGATTGTCAATTAAGTGAAAAATATCCAGCGTCTGGAAATGCACAAAGTAGGAGGAAGCAGACCATCTGTATATTTTATGTTTCTTGAAAAACTGATGACTGGGCAGTATTTTTCCAGTATTCATAATAGATTTAATATTTTCCTCCTTCTGAAATACTTATTTCAGTAGAACTTTCAACTTAACAATTGAGAGCTCCCAGCTTACCTAATGAGAAAACATCAGGCAGCATATAAATGTATGTGAGCCTTAAATTAAATAAATCTGAAATTAAAATCTTTTAAAAGTTATATGAAACAATAAGTTCCATATTCACCACCAAATCTAATACAAATAAGAGAATATTCAGAATTCGAAACAAAATGGGAAAAACTAATGTCTCAGATTCAAGGTCAGAAATTTTCTAAGTAATTTTCATAGTTGAGTAATAGCAATTTTGCAGTTAGATTAACAAATGTTTATTATTTTATTGGGGGGATTAGAAAGTTAATAATTCTCGAGAATCTTCATTTTTTTGTCCTCTGTTTTCTCACCCAAGCCACCAGTTTTAATTATAGTCTCTGAAACTCATTTTTTCTTAAGCTGTGCCCATGTAATCTGGGGGCACACTACAAAAATCATTAACAGTTTTTAAAATCTCGCTTGCAAAATTATTAATTTGTAGGTATTATTATTATTCAGTAGGCTGCTATTATTCAGTCTCTCTAGGAAAGGTTGACGTCATTAGTGAACATAGTGCATGTACAAATTCATGTGTGTGCTTCACAAATACTGAAAAATAGGCATGCTTGACTACAGTAGGAAATTGTGCACAGATTTCAGATGCTTCCTGAAAATCAGTAGTAGTAGTCCTAGTTCACTGTGGAAAGAGTTTTTTTAAAATGAAAGTGTCTCATAATCACTTACCAAGCTGATCTATTTAAAGACTTTTCCATGAAATTAAAATAATTGTCATGGGGTTGGTACAGCTTTAAAAAGTTAACATCTATGGCCTTATATATCGCAAAAAGATATGGCTCTTTTCTGCATGAGAATTTGACCTATATAACAGAATAATCTGGCATAATGCCGAGAAGGGAGACGAGGGAGAAGGTGGGCTGTAGCAAACCTTTCAAGTGTTGCAGAGGCCATGAAAATCTGTGGAGCTGCTGGAAGGTAGATAACCTGTGCAAATTAATTTGTCTACTGTACATCCTGTGATGTATAATTCATTTTACACTGTAAGTGTCCCACATTCTGGAGGCCAGGACTGTTTTAAAGTATGTCGTCTAAGCCACGCATATGTCCCTTGAAATGCTTATTTAAAAATAAAATGTCATAAATACATGGCAAACTTGCAAGAAGGTTCTCTTCATTGTTGTTATTTTTTGAAAAACTTCCTCATCCTCAGTATAGTTTTTAATGTTTAAAGAAAAATCCTTTGTAGTTTGGCCTTTTATTTTTTTTCCCTTTTGCTGAATACACATTGCACCATCACCCAGGGATTTCTAGAGTATACAAAATACCAGAGAGTTAGTTATTTTAGCTCCCTCTGAATACTTTTGGAAAGTAGAGGCAAATGTCGCATTGCTACAGAGATCCCCCTCTGCTTTTTTCCACCTGTCAGTCAAATACCAAGGAGTACACACCAAGTATAACTAGCATTGCCCAAACTCTGCACAGGGTAACCTTGTTGACTGGCTTAAGTCATGTGAGGATAAGCTTTTGGCTTTGGTGGTCGCTGACAGCTATCGCAAGACTGGTTGAGGAACAGTGCTTTTCAACTAATAATGGAGTTTACAAAATTAATAAGGCCTAATTGAACGATGTAAAGCTTAACCCTTAATCAGGCACTGTACTTGGCTGTAACATGCTAGATAGGAAGTGAAACCCACAGATAACTAATGGAAATGGCAATTGCCGCAGAAAGACAATCGTCTGACATAGTTGTGTTACCCCCGTTGCGTCTGATGCTTGCCATCTGAGAGCACAGACAGCTGATAGATTGCCAAGCGTGGTGGTAATGTAAATGCAAATGAGATGACTGAACACAGACCTAAGCAGCCATTGCTCCTTTTTTTTTTTTTTTGTCTAGTTTATCAATTTCTGAATTATAACCACTGCATAGCAGAAAACAGAGAAAAGAAATTATTTTTCATCACTATTTGCTCAGTCATTTCAGTTATATGTACGCTGCCGTTATAATTGGTATCCTGTTAACTGTTTTTGATACAAGAAGCATGATTATTTCATATTCCATCACAAAGCAGACTTCATCTTAATTTGATTAGTATATTCAAATAAAAGGTACAGCACAGTTCAGCAAAATTCTGGACAGTTTAATTAATTTAATGTATTTTCTTTTATTTGGAAATTCCACTGAGATGGAAATTTCACTGGGATGAGATTTTGAGTTGTATGTATTTCCACCGAGTTATGGAAGGCAGCTAGTCAGACCACCTTCTGCTAGCATTTTGTCATACTCTGCTGTGATTAGATGAGGAAAACAGAGACTCAGGTGTTGGACCCATGAGTGTTGGTATTGTTGCTAGTGAGTTGTCCAAGCACAGTGTTAAGGAGCTCTGGGGGGCGGGGGGGGAAAGCAGCTTTTTGCCCCCCCCTTTTTTTTTTTTTTAAACTTTGAGACTCACTGTAATTCCAACTGGATATATTGTTTTCACTGTGCACTATTAAATACCTGCTGGTCCTGCCACTATAGGTAGCTGCAGCAATACCTGTATCCTTCTTAGTCACCTTTTGGGGGGTTATGAAGCTCAGTGTTTTCAAAGCACTTTGAAAAGTGCTCTCGCAAAAGGATGTGTGTGTAAAATACTGCTGTTCCTGCTGAAGCTTGGACAAACTATAAACCTCTGTGGCTGCAGAAAATTACTGAGTGCTGCATAAGCTGTTCAAGTGCTGCTTTACCAAATCAAAGATACTGTGCTCAAGCGCTATAAAAAAGAGAACTCCCATGGTGAGAGACAGCTTGCTACAATGGCATTCAATTCAAGGTCATACATAACGTCAGTCACGGTAGGGAAAAAAGCCAAATTAAGCACTTTTAGCAGTGAAAATACATTGAGAAATAACATTAAGGGTGTGAAGACACTGGAAAGGAAAACAGTAAAATCCATGTAGCAGAACAGTTGTGTAAGCAATGTTATAGAAATGGCCATCAGTATACTAAGTCACTTACATTTTGTGTATCACTAACTGAAAACACTTTCCTTAGGTGATCTTGCTTTTGCATGGCTTTGCGGCATCTCACTTTTGTTATTACAGCTCTTACCTAGACAGAAATTTTTTTTATAAATTGTTGTGAAATGAATGCGAAGGCCGTTAGCGGTCACAGCACTGATTTGATGATGGGAGGTGTTTGGTTTTTTCTTGGGGCAACCAACATTTGGAATTTTTGACAGACAAAGTTTATGTGTATGAGATTTCTTAAATAAGACTCACAACCTTTACACCAAAATACTCTATGTTCATACCAATTATATTTATCCTGTATTGATTCTTTAATAGTACAATTGATACAGTTTGAAATTGTAAATGGTATCTCCTTTGCCTATTACTGAGGAAATGTTTGTGTCTGAAAAAAAATAAATGGGTTGAGATAATTTTGTCATTGTCATTGGATACCGAAGCCTGAAGAAAATATTGAAGGTTTTAAGCTTTAACTCTTATATGATGTTAAATAGTAAATATCATTGAGCGATTTTCAGCACAAAGTAATGTTGATCAAGGGATAGGCACAGTGAAATTGCTGCTTTTTATTGCATAAAATCTTGGTAAATTAGTAAGGCATGTGCCAGTAAAGAAATACATGCCATTTCGAGCTCCTGCAATTAAGCAGAGATTAGAAAGATGTCTGATTATGATGTGCCTGTCCGTCAGCGTAGACTTGTTGTGTAGTTTCAAGTCTGATTCCGTGTTGATTTTAATTTCGCACTGAACAAGTGCTATTTGTTACTACAGTAGCCTGAAGCCCACCAAGCCACCACGCAGCACAGGAGGGTAGGAACCCTTCTCCCCAAGCAACTGGGCTCATGACTCAAGATCACGGTGTGAGTTGACACTTGTGAGAAACCATACTCTGTGGCTTCTGTCCAGGTTCGGTTCCTTTGCCTATAGGTATATGACTTGGTGCTATTCTGAGCTACTTTGTTTCTGTCGGCTCATTTTGGAGAGTTTGAAGTCAAACCATGCTGTCCTAGTGAAACAGGTGGAGATGCACGGATAATAATCCTACAGGCCCACATAGGTACTAGTATGGGGTATTCAGAAAGGTACTTAGAAGTGTATCTCCTGTTGAGAAGATTGATCCTTGGGTACTGCTTGTTTAGATGTTTTTTCTGCTCACTCCTGAACTCTTAAACTCTTCTAGTGTATAAGCATGTTAAAGTAAATTAATGAGGTGAAATTTAGGTGGGATTTGTTATTCTCCTCTTTCTCTGGGTTGTGATATTATCATAAATAATGAAATAGTGGTTTGTGTGCAGTAATTGTGTTCAGTGAAAGTGGAATCTGGAAGCATTACGAAGTGTAGCAGAGGGGCGTATGTTTCAGGGTGGGAATCGAAAGTTTCCTTTTTGACAGGTTTCCTTGAAACTAAATTCACACTGGCATCCAGATTTTCCTAGAAAAGAGGCTGCCAGAATGCCGCAGTCGGGGCTCGTGCTCATTCTGAGCACTTCAGTAAGTTGGCAGAGAAGGAAAGGCAGGTAGCCTGGAGGTGCACGTCTCTTGCCAGGCAGTGAACTATATGGTAGTGCTGCAGGACCAGACTGAGCATGAACGGGGCTTCTGATCTTGACAATCCCACATACTCAATGTAAGTACTAATCTAAACTTGAGGTTCACCTTTGTAATATTACAGTTGTTTTGCTGTAATGTGCTTTGTCCTGATCTATCATCTTTGCCGGCCAGATACCTACAGCAAATGCAGAGCTGTCTCTGAGATGAGAAAGCTCAGATTTTAATTTCTTTTTGTTACATCCTAATTCCTGGTTGCCTGTCGTTAGTTACTCTTAAACTTCTAGTCACACTGTATGCCTTCCTGTTGACTGAGCTCTGAATTAACTTTTCCTGCTCCTGCACGTCTTAATTCTCTCTCGTGCACTTAACATCAGAAGAAACACCTCCTCCTTTCTCTTCCACCCAATGTTCCCATCACCTCCTGGAGTTAATAGAATTAAATTCTAGTATTAGCATTCAATTTGTGATTTTGGAGCCTTGCAACATCACCTGCTCTGCATGAAGCAGTAGTTTTTGTAGTGAGGTTTGAATGTGGGATATTTTCAACAGAATTCACAGGGTTTGAAATCTATTGCACTTTAAGAGGTATTTTACATCTCCAGGAGTGAAGTGCTGCTTTCATTGAAGGTTTTCACCCTGGGATGTCCATATGCTCTTTTTTCCATAGTGCCTTACAGTGTCAGTTAAACATCTCAAGGTACAGGAAACAGGGCAACAAAATTTTAAAAGAAAGCCTGACTTGGAAAACAGGTGTCAATACAATAAATTACATGGCTACACAGCGAAGGCATTTGTAACACTGTTGAATAAACACATCGGTTACTTGTTTGAATCACTCGCAGGAAGCATCCTAGTAGAACCGAAGTATTAGTTGGAAACAGTGGTCTGATACGAGCGGATTCAGGGGTGCAGTCTGGGAAAAACAAGAACCAATGCATCTACGGGGAAATGGCTCTGTAGTTTAGATCTTTTCCTCTCTAGCACCAGGTATGTGAGTTGTCTTTTCTCTCAAAATTTCCAGGCAATTATATTTCAAAAGAAATTGAGCAGATGCTTAAATATTTGACATGGCACTTCCCATTCTGCCTCAGCAGGTACTTATTGTTCTTTTGGCACTGCTCTAAGGAACATGTGATGCCTTTAAAATGCTGTGGTAAGCAGGAATCTTGGATGTAAGATATTACTGTTGTTGAAGTATCATTTCTGATTCGCTTGTTTGATATGTAGAAACATATGGCTAGCTACAGGAATGGGCTAAATAGATACAAATGAAAATGTGTCATTTTGGCCAGAACTCACAGAACAGAAGAGATGAAGGCAAAAGCTAGTATGTTTTCATGATAATACTTGTATTGATAGAATTCACATATATAAATCACTGTTGAAAAAGCGGTTTATTTCAGGGGATGCATACGTTAACAGCTGTGATATTAAATGTGTGAAACACATGAATCTAACCAGCCAGGTCCCATTTAAACAGTTGTATCTTCCTTTCCAAGACCTGCAAAGCTTCCCGTCTCAGTTTCTGTATGACAGATAAATTGAGCAGATTAAAACCAGGAATAAAAAGTTAGCAACATTTACCACAGGCCTACAGTATTTGGACTGCCACTAGAAATGGAACTGAGATGTCTTAGGTTATTTTGTCACTTTAAGGCTTGATTATAAGTACTGAATATCTTTCAAAAATTTTATCTTGGATTTCTGATGGAAGCTAGGGGATGGATATACAGGTTACTGGGTAAGACTGCGTTATCTAAGAGAGAAGTTTTCTGGCATTAGACTGAAAATTCTGAGTTCTTTGCCAATGTGGATGACTTTGCCCATGTCCACTATTATGACTGATTATATCAATATATAATCTCTTATAAATTGCCTCACGTTAGAAGATCACCATGGCTTTTTATTTGTCAGGTAATTTCTAATCTAGGTGCTCCAACCTTTCAGGATTGAACAAGCACTGACACTGTAAGATACTGCTTCCACCTATTCCAAGTCCTTCCCAAATAAGTCTAGAAGAGTCCTTTGCAATATATAACACCTTTCATTTATTTCAGAGACAACTAAAAGGAAAACTAGGAAAATTCTTTTTGAGTAAAGAAAAAGAGTGAAGTGTCTTTGGTGTTATTTTTTTCTACATAAATAGGAGTTTCACATTTCATGAAGGTGAATTATATAGCAAAGGTGAATTATATAGCAAAGGTGAATTATATAGCAAAGAAGTCTGTGCTTAACTTTATCACTTTATCTGCTTTTAGTTTAGCAGGTCTTTAGGAGGAAACATTATTTCATCTACATTCATATTACCTCTTTTTTCCCCCTCCTTGAAAAAAAACAAAAAATAAAGACCTATTTTCCCAGTCTTTAGAATGTGAAGACATTGTTATTGTGCTCCTCTGTTCTACCCTGTTGCTTTCAACTTCCTATTTAATAAGATACAAGACATCCCTCATAAATTCTGTATCATCAGCGTAATGTTGCTTTGATGATAAATTGCATGTTAAGTTGGCATTGGCATGAAAGGACAGTGTGGGGCTCAGGAGAGATTTTTATTTTTATTTTATTTTTGCTTTAAGTGTTCTAAATTTAATTATATTTAGCAACTGAGAAAGACAGTTGATAATCTAAATACTTGCCATTTGTTCAGGATTTCCAGGATGCTTGATAAATTTTTATGTTGATAAATTGACAAGATTATATATCTCAGTGTCACCTGCAAAGTCGATAAATGACATCAAAAGTAGGAGTTTGCATCATATAGTTATGTTTTGGGTGTGGAAGATTAAAGATATTATTCAAATGATTTAGTTTAATTTAACTGATTGCTCTGGTTCTCAACTCCTCTCCAGATAGGGTCTCACCGCTGTCCCCCTAGATGATGGCTAAGAGATTGAAGAAACAAGGTTGACTTCCCACACAGACTGTAAATGCCCAGCTGTGTTCTCCATCTGTTTTAGGCAAGTAGTTCTATGACATTCACTTCAGGTTTATCAGGGTTTATAGACACAGTGCCTGCACTAGTGATTTGCCACATCCGTACAGCGAGACGTTACCAATTCACTTGGCTAGGATGGTTTTTTTCCCCATTCTCCCTCTGCCACTTTTCCAGAGGGCAAAAAGTCCCTCTCTGTGACAGTGTTTGTCATCACCTCTGCATAGCTCTGAATCAAACATGGTATTTCAGTGAGTGATTACTAATGCTTTGTGTTTTGGATGATTCAGATATATGCTGGACGTAGTGGGAGAGACTCTTTCTATGTAAATCTCAACAGAAACTGAGTATTTGATCAGAAGACCAATAGTGACCCGAAGGAGGCAAACTTCAGCTCTTTTGTTGTGGTCCTCCTTGACCATGTTGGTTTGGAACCAGAGCTGTCCTGGATGCCATATGGCACAGTTCTGCATCTCTTGATGTTGAAATCTATAGAGAGCTCTTGATCTGATAGTTTGAACATGAGGTGTTCTGCCCTTTGGCCATGGGTGTCCTGCAGCTGGTGACTTCTCCTCCTCCCTCTCCCCGTTCCACCTGGGATTGGATCTCAATGTCCTCCCTGCAGTTGAAGAACCAATTATTTTGACAGCACCCCTCTCTCTCCTCAGGCTTGCCCCTCTGGGGTGCAAGAGTGAATCTCTGAGGAAAACAAAAGATCCACTTCTGGAACAGACTATACCTAGCGATCAGTTATTGTGACCCTTTTCACGTGATACTGAATAAAAGGGTAAACAGTAAGACTTTAGCCATATAGCTTACTCTCACTTACAGCTGATAGTGGGTATAATTACTTGGAAGCTCATTTCAAACCTATGAAATTATTTTAAGTAGCTTTCATTTCATTTCCTGCAGGTATTTATATATACACTGTCATTCTGGTGGCTGTCAACCTTGAGAGCAATACAGTTATGCTGTTATCGCTTTCCCTTCCATGGAATAATGAGGATCTCAACAGCAATAATGACCCTGGGCACAAAGTGTAATGTAGACACCCCCAACCTCCTTTTTGTTGCAACACGACCTTCCATGGATTTTTGTTTTTAAATATATATATAATCCTCTCTAAATACATATATTTTATGTATGATCCTGTATTGTATAATACATTTATTACCCTCTAAAAGCTCTCTCACAATTGTATTGTTCGTCTCTAATATAACTCTTGCTGTCTCTTCTTGCCCATCTTGATATTTTTATGCTTTTCATCCCTTTTCTTGATAGTCTGTATTTATACCCCTTCCACACAAGCAAATTCCATCTCTTTTTCTTCCTTTCTTACATGCTAGTTCTTTCTTCAAGTTGCTGTCTTTTTGCAGTGTAGTACAGAACAATCAAACCACCAAACTTTGTACTTTTTGAAGCAGGGGTGTTTGAACATATGAAAACCCACAAAAGAAAGGCAGATCAGTAGTTCTGTCATTCTTCAAAATTACTCTTTCATTTGAAAGGAATAGAGAAACTATGGGTGGGCAAACCAAAAGTTGTAGTGTCTATTTAAGAATAACGAGGCTGTGAATGGTGGCAAGAAGTGTATCGGTAATGATTAGATGTGGTGAAGGCAGGTATGTCCATTTAAAGGAAAAAAATGTGCTTTAAGTATAGTCTTATATTTGATAATTGGGCTACAGTTCTCATGCATCCAGGGGATTCTCAGGAACCCCAGAGGTCTGAGCATCTGCTCGCTGGATGTGAAGCTCCAGTAGGCACCAGCCTTGGCTGGGTGAGCTGCAGTAAGCCTGAATGTGCCAGCTGAAGTTTGGAATTCAAGCTTTTGTCCTACAGTCCACTTACTGCTTCCTGTTCAGTGCTTGTGACCAGCATGTTAAGTGCTTCTATTATTTTTCCACTAGAAGCAAGTGATGTTAATAGAGTGCGAGTAGCCTGATGGCATCCCTGGAAGAGTTTTCAGTAGATGGTAAACTGAAATCCATGCATGGAGTACTGGCTATACGGAGCATTAAAATGGGCTTTATTGGAAGCTTACGAAAGATTTTAAGTGAATATATTAATCAGTTATGCATTGCAGGTTTTGCTTAAGTCTCGTTCTTTCTCAAGACTCTATAGTGTGTATAATGTGATTGTTTTTCCTGGAGTCTTAGGAAAGCTATCACATATACTTAATACTATAAATGTAATGGGCTGCATTCTTCATTCTAATTGGTGAAGCATGTGCATTCTTAACGGCGGATAATTGTTTTCAACACAATGCATTCCTAACTGGGAAAGCCACTTCTGCCCAGCCACGGTGCCTTTCTTCTTCAAGAATCATTAGTAGTAGTAGTCTGGGGGATTTATAATAGCAATAGCACCTCCCAAACCAAACCGTATGGCTGTTAATAGCTATTACTTTTCCTTACAAAGTGTTTCTCTCCCCAGGCTCCCTTTTGCCCCAGGACAATTAGTTAACAAAGAAGTCGTTAACTATTGATAATGATCAGTTTGTCAGGGATTATTGTGCAATGATGCCATATTCTCTAGTAATTAGATAAACCCACCTTAATTGTAGATAGAGTCAAAGGCGCTTTCTTGGAGGATCAGGCAGGCTCGGCTCGTCATAAGCCTAACTGAGCAGCAGCTTTGCAAAAGCAGAGTAAATGATGGAGGGAAATAAGAAATATTTATTATCATATTTTCAGAAATATCCAAGATTTGACAGGTTTATAATTTTCAGAGATAGCTGCCCATAAGGAAAAGAAATTAATCCAGTCACAGTTTTTTAAGAAAGCAGGGGTCCTTACTGGTCCTTTCTGATACCCTCTCCTAGAATAACAGGAAAGAAGAAACACACACAGACACAGAGACGTATAAATGTATACACCTCAAGATTGCGCCCATACTTGGGTCAAAAAGACTTCACTGTACCTGCTCATGAAAAATCTCAGAATTTTTTTTTTCTAGTTTATGGTGCATCACTGAAGAGATGCATAATCTCTTCAGAGAGGTGTGTAGAGTTGTTGATGCTTAAGAACTGAAATTGTTGTATCCATATCAAGTTTTACTTTCACAGACAGAAAGCTACTTCACAATAAATTAGCTAAAATAATTTCCAGCCTCAGCAAAATGGATTACATTTGGCCAAGTACTGCATTCATGTAACGATCTGGGTAGTTTGAATCCACAAACAGGTTCAGGTCTGCTTGCACCTGCTTTTGAAACATGCTTTGTACTAAGAGCAGTTTATTCTTTTTCTGTAGAGCTGTGCACTTTAAAGCACACAAGGTCAAGTATCTCACTGTGGCACGTGTTACGTGATTTAAGGGAAACTGCAATTGAGGGCAGGGCTGGGGGAAAATGCAGAGGCTGCTGGGAATCCAATAGAGATTTCAGTACCATTTTGTGTTTTATGTGGGTGTTCTTCAAGTACAAGGATGATGGCTATTAATAAAAAAAATAAAATCAAACATGGGTAAAAAAAAGCAGGAAAGAAGTATGACTTCCAAGAGAAGCCCTTATATAATTGCTCTGTATTTGTTCTTACCAGAAGGTTGTTAAGAAGTTAAAATCATCACATACCAAGTCATGGCAATTATTTTCCCTAATGTTTTGTGATTTAGATCTGTGTGTAGAGCCAGCTATCACACTGACGTTTACTTTACAGGCATACAAAATTCATATACATTAACATATAAAAGTCAATTGGCTGCCATGTATGATTTATTCCTTTGAATCTTGTACATCTTCTACAGAGAGATTACAATACCTCTCTGGCTTGTTATTTTCCCTCTGCAATTTATCATGGGTAGTTTGAAGACTTAAAAAAACCCAAGAAGTATATAAGGAACCAAAGTAAAATCATACAGGTTTCAAGTTGATTAGGTGATACAAGCAAGGAACATTTCTTTTCCCTACTCTTCCTTTTTGTTGTGTTGTGCTGTGTTTTAAAGTTGACTCTTAGTGATGAACTGTCATCTTAGCTAATTTTAATATTAAATCTTTTCTTCCAGTTAATAAAAAAAAGTTTAATTTATAATTTTTACTTGTTTCTTCCAAAACAGTAGCTGTTACAATGCTACTTGTTAGAAGAATGCTTGCAAACCAATAAGCTGATCAATATGGTTGTTTTCTAGACTACATTGAAAGGAACCAGTTTGTTTACTATGCCCAGATCATGGAATATATGTTAAGCTTTAAGTATATGTGACTAGTAGGCATGATTAATTTTATGATGGAGAAAGCCTTTTTCATAATGCTATTTCTTTTTGATGGAATTGGATCTCCATTTCCTAGAATGTTAGCTCTAGCTATGTATGCAGAATTTGGAGATGGGACCAACCATTGTTTTAAAAAGAAACAGAATATGAAGAGTATGAGCTCTGATTCTGGAAGACTTAGAAATTGTTTTCTACAGTTGTAAAAAAAACCCAAACCAAACAACATGCAGAAACAGAAAATTCTTTATAAGGCAGTACAGACCAAAGACCTAGCTTGCTTATTTTCAAACGAAAGTAAATCAGGAATAATAGGAGACATGATGAAGTAGGGTAGAACTCAGCCCAGGCACTGCAGGAATTGTATAGCCATATTTCAATAATGATTTTTGAGTGTTTTGAGACATCTTTGGTGTATCTTTAATTTTAAGGCAGTCTCTCTCCTATTCCTTATTTATTATGATGAATCGTGGCTTTTGAAGTTTCATACTGGCAGAAAAATTGAGTAAGTATGGAACATGTTGGTCCAATGATTTTCATTCATTCCACCAAACCCAGTGTTGTGTTTTAGTATTTACTTAGCGATAATATAAGTTTCTGAGCTTTCTAATATGTAACAAATTTTATACTATTTGTAGGTATTTAAGTGCAGTGTCTGAAATTAATTTATTCGAACATCTGAGCTGCACACACATAAAAAACCCCGAAACCCACAATAGATGGAAATGAAATGTATTTTCTATGAAGTCTCATAGTTCATAATTAAGTGATGTATTTCTGAGAATTAAAACATCTTGTTGTGGAAATTATCACTTAAATCTCTAATTTTACTGAATTCAGAGCACTTTCATTATTGTATTTAACACAGGACTAGCAATAAATGCTACCTTTCTTTAATAATTTAGGGTAATTATTTCCTTTGTCTGTAGTACTGCACTATTTTTTTATCATCATTTCTTCAAGTAGTTATCACAGTTTCTGTATGCATACAGAAAATGAAAAAATGATCTTTGTCATTCAAAGTAAAATTGTATTAAATAAGGTCTATTTGTTGTTCAAGTGACAGTATCTTTTCAGAATGAGCAGATGTTGTTTGAACTGTGTGGTCTGCCTCATTCTATGATGAAGACAGTAAGAGGTGAAAAGTGCTGAATAGAAATCACAAAGTTCTCAATCAATTTAAATGAATGTGAGAAAATGAAAACATCGCACCAGAGCTCTAATTTGTTTAAAGAAATTCAACAAAATGTTAAAGGAACTTGTGCTGTGAAAAGGAAATGTGCCTGTCATTCACTGCAAGTTACATTTTCAGACTGATTCATCATTTAACAGATTGTCTTTTACATTAATCTACAGAGAGAGAGCAGATTAATGTGTATTTAAATACTTACACCACGTTGTAGAATTTATTAAGTCGTTACTGCAACTGTGTATTTTATTGAAAAAGAAAAATCTTGAGGATTAATGTTTTTATATATAGAATTATAAAATTCAGTTAGTTTCTGGTTTTCATATATTGCTTGGTTCCAAGTATACTGTACAAATTTCTGTCTTCTGAAGAATTGATTCTGCAGTAACTCAGCATGTGGTACTCTGATCACGTCCCGCTGAAATACATTCATGGAAACCATGTCCTTAGAAAAATACAAAAAGAATAAACAAACAGGAAAATGACTGCACCCTGGTTAGGTGGGAGGGCTGTGATTTAATGTGCTTACGTGAAATTCTTCCTGGGCTTCATTCAGTTTTAATACTAATCTGTCATAAAATCTAAAGAGTTTTAGACTGTTTTCAGCAGTATTTGCCATCAAGTAAAGTATGAGGTTGAGTGGATATTTTATTATAAATGGAAAATTATTTTAACATAACATTGCAGTTGAGTAGTTGCCACTTGATAAATTTATGCAAGAACTCTTGGCAGGCCATTTTAGAGTGGAATTCATCCTTTCAGCAGCAAACTGCTGAAAGAGATACAGGGTTACTTGCATTACTTTGTGAAACGTAAGATGGGAAGAAGCTATCTGTTAACATTTTAACAAGATAAAACCCCAAGTGCCCCCCACTAATTTATTGGGATCCTTGCATATGTTAACGCTCACGTGGGGAATCCGATCAGGATGGCAAGTCTCTGTCCAGTTGGTGAGTCTCCTTTGCAAGTGGCCTGGTGACAGCGTCTTCACCTGGATGGGGTGAGACTCCCTCCTTGATTGTTTTGCTGAGTTCCTGTAGTCCAGGTGGCCAGGGGGAGAGGGAGGGAGTGCACGTGGGCACAGCCCTGACACCTAACTACACCACAGTTATAAGGCAAACCTGGATTTCATCCCCATCTCAAAACTGTAACTTTAATTCACTGGATCTGGCCATTTATTCCTGCATTAAATGCTGCTTTTAAAGTTTTAAGGTCAGAAAGTGAGAAAAAAAGTGCGGATTGTACAGAGCCAGGAAGAGTGTTGCTGTAGCGAAAACCTTAAGGCATGCTAACTTTTAGGTACAAAACATAAATTCTTTATAGATCCCTGTCTTGGTCACAATGTTTTCCATTGTAGAGTATTGTGTTTGTGTGCCGTCAGTGCCTGTGTTACTGATTTCTGTCAGCGTGAACTGGATTCCCAGTGAGCCTTTTTGTCCTTAGGCACCCTTTGGTAAAGTCACTCTGGATTGTTTGTTTTGTTTTGTTTTAAAAGCCACGAAATACCATTTTACATGGTGACTTCCTCATTGTAAATGTAACAACTGCCCCTTCTTTTTTCACTCTGATATTAACTTTAAAAAGTGGTAACTTTAGGAAAAAAGAAATTGTAAACACAAGTTGAACTGATATACCAGGGTATTTTAAAGATGAGTTTCCTCTGGTGCTTTGTTCTATGATGTTGGCTCGTTAACTTATTGAAGGCACAGATAGGAAACAGGGAGGTAGTGCTCACCTGCTGCAAAATTAAAAGTGATTTCCCTGTATGCCGGACCAGTACCAGTTTAACACAGTTAAAACTGTGAAAAACACAGTTTAAAGAAAAAAAATTATAGTTGTTTGATTACAGGTTTCATTACATTTAAAAGATGCAGAAGGCTTAGATGATAATTCTCCCTCGCTTGACTTGAAATACCTGTGTCAATTTGAGGATATGTTCTAAGCAGCAGTTTCCTCTTGCTTGTTAAATGATTGTGGAAACTTGCTCATGTTTGCAGATCATTATTGGTCAGTTTTAGTGTAATAAAGAGCAGATTTCAGGGGGTCATGATCTAATAGAGGTTTTTTTGTGTTTATTCTTTTTTTGTATTTCAGCATATATGTAATATACAGTAGACTTGTCTGTGGTTTCTGGAGGCAGCACCCTGCAATCTCTATTGCCATACATTGTCACGTATGACATCTATGACATCTGGCTGTATGTAAATCCGGTATTAGAACCTCTGGCCATAATTTCCAGCCTGACTATCAGTGTAGTTCTGAGCATTGATTCGTCACTGTCCTTTGATCTTCTGCTAGGTGATGCCTGTGATCTTTACTCAGTAGTTACGTGTGCCATGTAATCCAGTCACAGAACATATGTGGCTGGTGCAAGATGTGGCCGTATAGCAGCTGAGCTCTTCTTCCTTAGAAGCTTTCCTGCCCCTTTTGCCCTCTGTGGTACAGAACAGCTGATGGTAATTGCTATAAACATTAATTATGAACTGACTGGCAAGGGTGTAATCAAAAAAGAGATGGATTAGAACAATGATCCACCATCTAGATTTTTAAACCAACTGACAAAACTGTACCTTTAATTAATGTGAGGGAATATAGTAGGAAGACTTCAGTGTCGAGGGCTCTAACTGTTAAATTCTGTACACACAGTAAGTGTTAAAATGCGATAGCTGGAAGACATGCGGACAAAAAAAAATTCAGTAATCATGATGAGATAAACAAAAGTCTGCACTGAATTAATGTTTCAATAAAATGCCGAAGTAACATATGTCTCAACCTGGCTAGAGTCCTAAAGTGGAAGTTAAAGACTTTAATTACGTGATGGATGGGTACTTCAGGAGAAAACTCAGAATTCACAATGACTGCAAGGTCATAAGTGCTGTCCGGTAAAGGGGAAAGGGAACTACAGTAGGAGTGAAATAAGAACCGACTACAGGTGACAGAGAGGGCCATCTGCACTGGAGAAGCAGTCAACAGCACACAGAAGCTCTGTTCTAACTGGTGTTATTACCTTGTAAGAAAATTTTAAGAGCTTCGTGCTTGGCTGTCTCACAAAAAATTATGCAAAATATCCAGCTGCTTCATGCAATGTTCAGGGACTATAAAAGTTTGGGGGTTTTTGCTAGTAAACCACATTGGGAAACCACAGAAAAGAACTTGTTCTAAAAAAGTAAAATCCCTACGCTGTTGATTGGTCACTGTTGCTGACACTAAACTTTCCAAGGCAGTTTATAATAATTAGAAATATATATAATGTTAAGCATTTCTGTTGAACCATTCTTGCCAAAGTAGTTGCCAGTTTTTATGTAAGAGCGGTAGCTTATGTATACGTAGCTGCGCATTTCTGTTTAGGTATCCCTATCACATGTTCTGAGGTTCTGATCCTACGCATGAAACCATATGAGAAAATTAACACGGCCAAATCCTGGTCATGTTCTCCTTAAGTGTATGTGAACTAGAATTTCATCTGTGGTTCTCTGTAAGAATTGGGTTCAATTATTATCATCATCATCCTCATCTTTTTTTTTAGCTGTGGTGCTGTAGCCTGTGCTCTCACATAGGCAGACGATTTTTTTCTGCAAACTCTTTAGTTGATTGCAAGTTTATTTTAAATATTGCTTTCTATTTCCAGTAAGGTATTGATAGCAAAGCCTTTCTTTTTGTGCTTCTTGATTTTTAATATCTCAGTCTTTCTGTGGCTGGTAACTATGTTAGCCCTTTCTAGATATTGCTGTCCCATTCAGTTTTCTTCTATGGTAGCCTTTATGGCACGACTTGATATGGAAAGAAGAAAATAATATACTTTTAAAAATATTTTTCTTCTGTATCTTGTGGCAGGTCATTGAATATTTGCTGTTACGAAAAAATTAAATGTCTGAGGTGAATTTACAGAATCTAGGTTAAATAATGATTACTTGTCCCAGTTTAAATTGTGTCCCAGATTTGAACGTTATGTTATATAGTCAAATCATATAAATTAATGGTGAATCTGTTTCATAGCTGATTTTTAGTTTCTCCTGAGATGATACCCTATTAAATTATTTTGATCTTCTACAGTTTCACATATTTCTGTCTTTGTTTTAAGAATTCTCTTTTGTTTCCAACGCCTATGGGCAAAAAACAGGTAGAAAGGTTACTTTGCTTAGGGAAGATACAGTTTTTCTGAATAATTTTGAGTACTTTGAAATATTTTAATGTTCATGGCAGTATAATACAGCTTATTAAGTAGGATTGGGAAATTGGAAATACTGCTTTCTGGGTCACCACTTCAAAAACGCCTACATGCAAAAGTAACTTGTGTTTTCCACAATTATCATCACTGTTACTCTCAAATAAAGGCTGAGATAAAAATGGGCCAAGGAGCCAAGCCACCATTCAGTATAATTCATCTAACTCAGGTATGGGAAGCATTGTCAGTGCAGTGTGTACCTGTTCTACAATATCAATTTGCAGGACTCTCATAAACTTACATAAATAATGTATTGCCAAATAAAAGCACCCCTGCTCTGGAAAACATGACATCAATTTTAGTCATTTTCTGCATGTCAAGTATAATGCATTTTGTTAGGATAAACTTAACTAATAATTTTATTTTAGTGAGTCGTGTTGATAGACATTTCCCAGAAAGCTATTTAAGGTTAAGGTCATAAAGGTACGCAGTATCACTGTGTTGTTGAACCAGTTTGTAATGTACTACATCACATTTAGATAAACTTAAAGCAATAATATTCTAAGTAACTGGGGATGCGGACAAAGGGAAGAAATAAGGTAGTGAAAGGGAGAGGTGAAAAGCAGCAGAGGAGTCGTATGAGACTATAAATTCTTCTTGTTTGTGTTCTGAACAAGCAGCAAGGGAAAGAGATCTGAAAGTTTCTCTGAACCTTAAAAGCTGTTGAGAGCGGAGGTGGCTTTGGAAGAGTTGAGCCACTACCTTTGGGTGCCATGTGGTTCCCCAAACAAGTAGAATGACAATACTCTTTCGGCACCCAGTCTTGGATTACAGTCACTTTACACTCCATGACCAGTATTCAGGTGATGTACATCTTCCTATTTTCCAGAGAGGTCTGTTACTAAGTGTTTAGTAAGCACAGAGTCTCAAGCTTTTTAATAGAGATATATTTCAATGTATTTGATGTACTAGTGACAGTAATAGAAGAGTTATATCGTAATCGGTGATCTGATGTCATAATGAAATTAATTGCCATTACATTTATACATTAGCGCATTTTGAGCAACAGTCAAATAGTCCTTTAAAATGAGCTTTGTTTATAGAAGAGATGCACTAATCAATGCAGTGTTTTGGAAAGAACTAATATGTTTGGAATACTGTAACTATAATAGAAAAATAGTTTTGACTGCAGTGAACAAAAAAATGGCTTTTCCAACACCTTTATGTTGATCTTTATAATTATATGTTTGCTGTAGTAAATAAAGTTTATATGGTCTTGTAGCTGATTATGTTGTTGTTAGGAAAAATACTTCATTTAAAGATGAAATTTCATCCCAAATATAACTGACATGCAAACCTGCTATAAAGATGAATCACAAAAACCTCAGTAAGTTTGCTGAGGAGGGGGATACGACTTGTAAAATAGGGATTTCTGTTATCTCAGTTCCCACTGAAAGTACTAATTCAGATTCATTTTACTGCAGGCAGTCTAGTATGAGTTAGTCTGCACTGAAAGCACTGAGAATCATTCCACTATATAGTCATTAAATAAAAGACAAGATGGTGGCATCAAAGGAAGGCATGGAGGTGACAGTGACCTACTTTGCTAAATCAGAGGAATGGACACAGAAAAACTGCTTCAAGATCCAACACTGCAGGAGCTAACCTTGAAAGTGCTGAAAATAACAGAGCTTGTAGGACTCTCAATCTCAAGTTTGTGACGTTAGTAGAGTATAAATTAAAAAGCTATGAATCACTATTAGAACAAGCTTATACATCATTTAGTGGTGATATATTTAAAAAGTGGAATGTCTTCAGCAATCTGCATGTGAAAAACAATTACCCTGTGCACTGTTAAGCTGATTTAATAAACAGCAACCACTTCAACAAATTTGAACACTCCTTGCAAAATGCCTGGAGTATACTTGAGTAGAAGGATAATATAGGGTCAAAATGTGTTGTGCTGGGACTTCTGGGTTTGTTTTTATTATTTTTTTCCATTGGTCTTGGGGAAGACCTTTTCAGATGTGCTCACTGATAACTGATGCATTCATTACAGCATCATTTTCCCTTTTATTGACTTTCATTATCTAAAGAATATTCTAAATTGTCAGTTAAGACATGATTTTATATGTACCTATTTATTCAGAACAATATTGTGCCTAAACTAAGCTACAGGTTGTAAGCTGATGCCGTTTCATTGATAAGAAGGGAACACGGTCAATTAACACAAAGTGGAGCTTTCATCTGGCGTCTGTAATCTGATTCTAAAACTATTACAGATGTGGAATTTTTTTGGTTTTAAGTTTTCACATACCTCAGTTGCTATTTTTGTGTTGATTGAAAGTATGATGGAGGAAAGAGGAAATCAGAGGAAAGGAGAAAATACTGCTTTTGGCTTAATAAGTAACGCACTGCCCGTACTTCCTTTTAATCTCTTTTCTTTGTGGCAAGTAACAATGAAATTCTAAATAAATAAAAAAAAAAACCAACAAAAAACCCAACAAAAATTAGAACTAGTGGCAGAATTGAGCTCCCTATGGTGAAGCTGCCTTATTGTTTGTACCTTAAAGATGCACTTTCTTCAGAGAGTTTATTAGACCAATGGAGGAAGAAATGCATCGCAGTGGCCTCATTGTCTTCCTCCCAGCCAAACAGCTCCATCATAAGGAACGAGCTGTCACACTGAAGAGGCATCTGAACTTTTGAAGCACTGATAGACGCAGACATGAGACATTAACAGTACCTGGTACACGTGGATGATCCTGTCTAGTGCTGCAGCTGATGGTACTGCACTGCTTAGCAATAATTAATTTTAGTAATGAACTTGCAGAGATTGCATACATGCCAGTTGTAGTGAGGGTGACTGAAATATTGGTGTTAGATCTTACAGCTCACAGTTGACTGTAAGTTGACGTTAGGTCGTGCAGAGAAGAAATGAGAAAGGCAAAAGCCCAGCTAGAACGCAATCTGGCCGCTGTCGTTAAAGACAACAAAAAAAGTTTTTACAAATATATTAATGACAAGAAGAGAGCCAAGGAGAATCTCCATCCTTTATTGGATGCAAGGGGGAACATTGTCACTGAGGATGAGGAAAAGGCTGAGGTACTCAATGCCTTCTTTGCCTCAGTCTTTAACAGGCAGACCAGTTATCCTCAGGGTACTTGGCCCCCCGAGCTGGAAGACGGGGACGGCGAGCAGGATGAACCCCCCGTAATCCAGGAGGAAGCAGTCAATGACCTGCTACGCCACCTGGACACTCACAAGTCTATGGGGCCGGATGGGATCCACCCGAGAGTGCTGAGGGAGCTGGCGGAGGTGCTCGCCAAGCCACTCTCCATCATTTATCAGCAGTCCTGGTTAACGGGGGAGGTCCCGGACGACTGGAGGCTTGCCAATGTGACGCCCATCCACAAGAAGGGCCGGAAGGAGGATCCGGGGAACTACAGGCCTGTCAGCCTGACCTCGGTGCCGGGGAAGATTATGGAGCGGCTCATCTTGAGGGCGCTCACAAGGCATGAGCGGGACAACCAGGGGATCCGGCCTAGCCAGCATGGATTCATGAGAGGCAGGTCCTGCTTGACCAACCTGATCTCCTTCTATGATCAGGTGACCCGCCTAGTGGATGAGGGAAAGGCTGTGGATGTGGTCTACCTGGACTTCAGCAAGGCCTTTGACACTGTCTCCCACAGCATTCTCCTCGAGAAGCTGGCGGCTCACGGCTTAGACAGGTGTACTCTGCGCTGGGTCAAAAACTGGCTGGATGGCCGGGCCCAGAGAGTTGTGGTGAATGGAGTTCAATCCAGTTGGCGGCCGGTCACGAGCGGTGTTCCCCAGGGCTCAGTACTGGGGCCGGTCTTGTTTAATATCTTTATTGATGATCTGGATGAGGGGATTGAGTGCACCCTCAGTAAGTTTGCAGACGACACCAAGTTGGGCGGGAGTGTTGATCTGCTCGAGGGTAGGAAGGCTCTGCAGAGGGACCTGGACAGGCTGGATAGATGGGCCCAGACCAACTGTATGAGGTTCAACAAGGCCAAGTGCCGGGTCCTGCACTTCGGCCACAACAACCCCATGCAGCGCTACAGGCTTGGGGAAGAGTGGCTGGAAAGCTGCCCAGCAGAGAAGGACCTGGGGGTGTTGGTCGACAGCCGGCTGAACATGAGCCGGCAGTGTGCCCAGGCGGCCAAGAAGGCCAATGGCATCCTGGCCTGTATCAGAAATAGTGTGGCCAGTAGGAGTAGGGAAGTGATTGTGCCCCTGTACTCGGCCCTGGTGAGGCCGCACAGGCTCGAATACTGTGTTCCGTTTTGGGCCCCTCACTACAAGAAGGACGTTGAGGTGCTGGAGCGTGTCCAGAGAAGGGCAACGAGGCTGGTGAGGGGTCTGGAGAACAAGTCTTATGAGGAGCGGCTGAGGGAACTGGGACTGTTCAGCCTGGAGAAAAGGAGGCTGAGGGGAGACCTCATCGCTCTCTACAACTACCTGAAAGGAGGTTGTAGTGAGGTGGGTGTTGGTCTTTTCTCCGAAGTAACAAGCGATAGGACGAGAGGAAATGGCCTCAAGTTGCGGCAGGGGAGGTTTAGATTGGATGTAAGGAAAAATTTCTTTACTGAAAGAGTGGTGAAACATTGGAACAGGCTGCCCAGGGAAGTGGTGGAGTCCCCATCCCTGGAGGTTTTTAAAAGACGTGTAGATGAGGCGCTTAGGGACATGGTTTAGTGGGCATGGTGGTGTTGGGTTGACGGTTGGACTCGATGATCTTAGAGGTCTTTTCCAACCTTAATGATTCTATGATTCTATGATTCTATGACTGCTGTTATTTGTCTGATTGGATTGTCTTGATTCTGCATATATAATATGGTGTGGGTAGGATGGCAGTTGACGGTGGCTGAAAGTCGTCTTAATCTTTTTAGTTCGGATACCACTCCTTTTATCATATTTAGAAAGAAGTGATACTGTTGTTTGTAAGGAATACTTTTGGAGTTTTGTCTGGCACAGCGAAGTTTTCATAGGTGACAGTAGTCATAGCCATTGGTCTAATGGGTAGTCATTCTGAGTAGGAATTAAGTTGTTCTTTGCAGTAAAATTATCCAAGGGAAAATTACAATACCAAAGCTGTTGCTTGGGGTTATTTGCCTTTCCACTGATTCAGTTTCATTACAGTTTTCCAGTGATGCTGAATTTAAAATTTCTTTAGTCGCTTGTTTTCACTAATAGCAATCTTTGCTGCTGATGTTTACATTACATTGTTCTGGGGACATGATCCTCAACTCTTTTGCAAGTTTTTATCACATTTTTCCACAAACTTTTTTTCTTTCTTCTAAGCCATCTTGTATATATTCTAGCAAAATACTACATCCTACTGTAGCAGTCTCATTTGAGTCTTGTTTTTAGCAGTCTGCGCTCTGTGTAAAGCCTGTGGAACACCGGACATTTGGTACACTTCAGTTGCCAACTGTTACATCAGTTGTAATCTTCTCTCTGCTTTTTTTTCCTCCCTGAATCTGTCCTCCCTTTATATATGTTTCATCTGTGTGTTCCTTTTTATTGTATGTTCCAATTTAAAACTGTTTGCAACAAAATTATCATTTTATCAGAAAGCTTTACAATGCTGTTTGCAACACATTCATTGTAGAGATTCTTTAGAATCAGTTAGGCGGACATTTAGAATTGTTTAGGCAGACAATAACAATCACAAATTGATCTGGGAAAGTCAGGAATAAACTCATGATACATCTGATTCTTAATGGGTACCTGCAAAGTACATCTGTGGCTCATCACAACTAGCCTGTGGCCATCTTCCTGGATGCTAAAAAAAAAGAGAACATGTAAATATACTAGTTGTTATGCCATTTCTTTGTGGAGGTGAATGTTCAGGCCAGTTTTGGAGACTGTACTTCTCAGAAGACAAATGCCAACACAGTTTCCTTTAAAACACTCTTCCAGGGATGTATCCAGTATAGGGGACATTCCAGCAGTTATTTCAGATGTTCTTAGGCCAAAAGTGCTAGCTGATGCATTTGGACTGTATTAGGACTGTAAAGGAGTCTGTGATACTTATACCAGAATGGCACTGTTTACGTTAGGCTGTATGTGTTTGCCAGTTTGATATTCTCTTCACAAGTGCAAGCTGATAAGGAGAACTGTTTTTCTTAAGAGGCAACTAGGTATGATCTTACTTGGACTGTAGACCAGTCAATATCCTTAAGAGGCTCTCAGTGCTCCTGACATTGTGGTGTATTTGAAAATAATACTCAGACCACAGGACTAGCAAATGAATTGTGTCATGAAATTCAAGAAGAGATAATGTGGAAAGAAGCTTAGCATGGTTACTAGATTGAAAGCTTAGTTTTCCTCATTGAGATGTTTATGTTTGGTGGGATGAGTACTAGTTGCTTTGAGCCCTGTAGTGATTCAGTAATATTTTAGACCAATAGGTAGAACAATCAAATACTGAGCTGTGTTAGGTCATAGATAAAACTATGCTAGGTCATGGATTTACTTCTATCCACGTAGCAGTTATTTTAGGATGATATAACACTATTTAGGATGAGTAGTGTATTCAGCTACCAAAAGGGGCGGGGGAGGGTTATAATCCCAGAGGTGCACAGCAAAAAAGCAGGAGTCACAAGCTGCACCTCAGGGAATCCCAACTGGACCGGTGAGCTCAGGCACAGCTTGGAGAGGCTGGGGGGTCTCCTTGGAGATCAACAGAAGTTCACTGAACAAAATGCGGAGCAACCTGCTTCAACTTGGAAGTTAACCCTACTTTGAGCAGGAAGGTGGACTAGAGATCTCAAGATGTTCCCTCCCACCTCAGTTAGTCTGTGGTTCAAACATTAGTTCCCTGGAGCAGTTGCATAATTGAAGGTGCTGTAGCATTCCAGTATGGCTACTTGCACAGACCTGATCACATCTGACAACAAATGCCAGTTAATGTCCAGTTAATCCAATCCTGAAGGGCTGTTCTTTTTCTTTTTTAAGGTAACTTGTTTACCAGGTTTTCTATTCCTTCTCAGCGGCTCCAATGTATTTAAGGAAAATCAAATCTCTTCAGTCAATTTTAATTCCATAATGTATTTAGAATAAGTACTATACAATTCAATTGTCTTTGATAACAATATTAGTTTTGTTAGATCTTCAAGTAATTTGGCCTTTTTTTTTTTATAGAAGGCGGCTTTAGGAAAAATTTGTTTGATTGTATTATTTAGAGAACGACCTTCAGTACTGACAGCATTTTGTTGTAGTGCACTTCACTTTTTTGTGCACTGTTCAAATAATGAATTGTAAATCAACATAGTTAAAAGGGATATGACTACACAAATTTCTGTATAAATCTGTATAAATAACACTTCAGCACGTGTTCTACAAGGACAACCTTTACCAGTTGTGGATATTTTTCTTTTTCAAAAAACCTTTCCAGAGGTATTCCCAATTTCTTACTTCCCAGAGCATTAAGCTATACAAGCAAATAGTCCTTGTACTGTAGAGTGGTTGAGGAGAAGAAGAGTGTTTTATGAGTTATTTGTTTTTCTAAACCACTGCTTTTAAAAGGTTTAAGGGAATAAAATACATGAGAAATTCTGGGCAGAACAATTTGTGTTTCAAAATACATAGAAAACAGTAAAAAAAGGGTACTGTGTTTTCTCTTTCTTTTTTTGTGTTTATAACACAGTAGTTTTTATGGAATTCAGCCAGTATTAATACTAAATAGCATTTCAGATATTTGGTAAGTTTGCAAAGCAGTTTAATATTTTTTTTCTTTCAGAAGTTTCAGAACATGTTTTTTATTTAGCTTTGGCTAAAATTATCTGTCATATGCAGATGATTATTCAATATCTGCCAACATCCTACCCTAAGACAGTTATAGCAGATGGTCGAATGTGTTTCATGTGGCATTTGTTTAAATGCAACTATATCTAATTTCTCCTGTAATTATTAACACCATTTTATTTCTAAGGACTTGATCTGCATTGAATTAACTACTTCTAGACTATTTCTGCCAAATTTTGTATTGAAAAGACAGTATTTCAACCTTTATTTTTTGCAGGACAAATATTTGGTTTAACCAGCTAAGAGTTATATATCAGCACATTGAAAATTTACAGTAAGAATAACAAATACTTTATCCAGTGCTGACTATACTGCTGTATAAAGAAAATAGGACTTGTTATTTAATTTGTGTGTCTCTCTTCAAGTGTTAATTTTGAAGCAAAATGAGAATATGGCACTGAGAGTTTCTAAACTGACTCTTTGAGTATTGAGTCAGCAATTTGATGTACGCATGACAAACATAAACAGAGTCACTTGAAGATGCATTTACTTGAATAAACCCCAAAAATGGGGATATAGGCAGGCTTGCCTTCACATCAGTGATGGAAGACACTAATAAAACAAGATCTCCACTGGGGGTTGGATAATTTCACTGTTTTATAATATGATTATTACAACACATTACTTGTTAATTAAGCTTCATAAGATCTCTATACATTATGTATAGTACCTATACAAATTTACACAGCCATGTGTATATGTGTGTGTATGCATACATATACAGATATATGTGTGTAGCTAAATGTTTTAGTAATTTTTTTGCTGGACCTATAAATCCTCAAGTTCCAGTTCATGGACATCAGTTTTCTCAAGTGTATTACTCTCATGCATTTTTACACAAGGCTATATTTTAAGTAATGTCACAAAACTCCAAACAAACACCAAAAGGTGTTAAGCTTCTGTTTATCAGTGATCTTCCTTGACTGCTTCAGCATCTCAGCTTCTATTTCTCTTTCTCCTAAACTAGTAATCTCTCACTATTGAGTGAACCTCTTCCGCTTCTATTGTCTAAACCAGCTGCTCTTTTCTCCTCCCCAGCTCTTGTGCCCAAGGAGCGATCCACCTTCTCAGCCTTCCCAGCTGGCTTGTTCTATTTTTGCCCAATTGCCTTACGCAAGACCAATCCCGTTTTTCCTGTGTTTTGGCAACAGGGTTCTACATGTACGGTGGAGTATTATGTTATTCTCCCTCATCCCTTGCTCTTTAAATTTTTGTTCAATATAATTTCTCTGGTAGGCTTCATTAGAATATTTTTGGGTTCAAGCTGCTTTTTCTGCTATGCCCTTCTGTAGACATGTTGGTAAGACATTAGATGATGTACACTGTATTCAAACCTAATTTGTAACATTAGCTCAGTATCATGGATAGTAAAGTCAGTCATGGGGTGCTTAACATGCGTAACACTTTTGACTTTTAAGGTTTATTTCTGAGAATCATACTGTGGTTTTGCCTTGGCTATCATAGTTGGCATTTTCTTGTTTTTTATTGGGCATAAAAAGTAATAATACAGTACTGTTATTAGCTACAGAATAAAGCGCTGTTAGCACTCACTTTTTATTTTAAATCCAAATCCTGTATTGATTTTGCAATAGGAAGACATGCAGGTCAGAAATGCAGTAAACAATGAGTGATCAACAACAAAGCATTGGTTCAAGATACAATAGAGAATTACAGAGTTCCAGTCAGAAATGACAGAAGGAAGGAAATCAAAGACGACAGTAAAAAACAGAAAGCAAGAATAAATATAAGTAAAATAATATTGAAAGGACATTCAGATACTGAGAGGATTTTTACTGCATTCACTGTTTGCTATGGGGCATCATCCTATGTATTTCAATACCAGTTTTTTTGAGAGCAAGAACTGGAATGCTTGGCTTGTATGTTAGGTTGCTTCCAACAAAAGTAATACATCACTATGTTTGCTTGCACCTCTTGTTAACGCCCATGAGACGACAGCAGTTATAGTTTAACATCCACCCTCTGTACAAAATGAACTAACCCTTTAACCGCTAATGCTAAACTAATAATCTAGTCATAAGTCTCATGTAGCAGCAAAGGGAGAAAAGCGTTTAAATTGTCAGAGAGACATGAGGTGCAAACCAGCCTGCCTGTGTAGCACTGGGTCATCCTGTATGAAATTAAACATCACTCGCAATGAACTGTGCCTCAGAATCTACTGTTTAGAAGTACTAAAATTATATTAAAACATAATCTAAGTGACAGAAAAAAATAACATTTTCAGCATTGTTCTCCTGGTCAAAAGGACTTTTGAAAGATACTTTAGCTCTAGAATTTATTGCTGGATAATTGTAACTAAGACGCTTGGAAAAAAGCTATGGGAACATCTCTGATTCATCGGTAAGCACAATATTTTGATGCCCAGGTCTAAACATAGAGATCTGAATGATTATATTTGTTACTTTAAGAAGCAAAAGTAATACTATCATGAGCTTTTAGCTATAGACTATATTGTCTCTTTCTTTTTTCATGTGAGAGTAAGACTGTCCAAGTTGCCCAAGGGTCCAGGCTCCTGGGGCACACATGAAGACAGAGAGTTTGCATGGGTTTCCTAAATGCTGAGGCAATTCTGTGCAGGACTTTAAAAGCCCTTCTGGTAACAGGCTGCATTGTGGTTAGATCGAAATGAGACAAGTCCTCCGTACCCCCATAACAAGCATACAGTAGCCCTCATACAGTGGCTCTTTGCAAGAGGTGTTCATGAACTAGAACAGCACATGCTTGCATTAGTACTGCAGAAGGTAAAACATTAAAGGAAGTCTGTTCACTCTCACAGAAATACTTTGTGTGTTTTATCCCAGTGGTAGGTTGTACTGGTGGTAACTCTTGTGTGCAGACCGAACCCTTCATTCACAGTGAACGTGCAGAGATATCTGCTGGCTCTCAGCAGAATATTTTACAATACATGTCTTTCAAAGTCCTCCCTGAGTATAGAGTACAATAAAATACGTCAGAAATATATTTGTTTTTTTCTCCTATGTCTTCATTTGGTAAGGTACTCTCCCATCAGCTTGCTTTTGTAGTATTACATCCTGTCTTGGAGACACACATTTTGTGGCAGTAAACCACTTTTTATCAAATGTATTTATTTCAGGCTAAGAGGTAAGTTTTTCTTTCCACTCAGGCAATGCCTTGGTTCCTGTGTACTTGCCATCTGACTTTTCAGCTTAGAATTTTTGCTTTCAAAATATGTTGCAGTACATAATTCATGCAGCACGTTGCACATTTATTTAAACCCCTTTATTTTAGGGGGTTTGGGCTTCCCAATATTCTCTGTAATTTTGGGGTTATTTTTCATGACCATAACATTCTGCACTTATAAAAAATAAAAAGAGAGATTAGGTAGTATGGGATATCAGCGAATACTGAGAGTAGTATAATTTAATGTAGCAGGATTGATACAGTAGTAATTTGCATCCACCTGAGAATGAGTTAGGATGTTGTGTGGGCAGTAGTAATCTGAGGAATGGGTGCAAACTGCATCTCTCTTGGCAAGTGGTGGATGTCAATTTGTGAATGTTGCTCCCTGGTGACTCACAGTTGCTTTTATATTTTAATAAATCTGCACATTAAATTTCTACTTTTAGATTGCAGGTGTTTAAAGAGACTGTACTGTGCTACAGATGCTGGTCATAATTCAAAATAATAATGTAAAGTGATAATAATGATGGAATCTTCCATCAAGTGATTTTTTTTTTTTTTTAAGATTTTAGAACTGATTTGTGATCACAGCTTTGAACCATTGCATCTCCAGCATTAGGAGTTGGTATGGTGGTAAACCGATAGGATGCAGTGGTTGGGATGGGGGTAAAGGAAAGGTAACCTATGCTCTTCAGGATGATACAAACAAGCATTAAGGATGCTTTTTTTCATGAAATATCCTTGCTGGTGGTCATGGCCGACTGTAATAAAGGACTTGCGAGTCCTTCTGATTACACCAGTCATTGAACAGGGATGTTCTAGCACTGCTGAACAGGAGAGGGTCACCACTGCACTGCTGAACCATGTTGTTCCTAGCCTATAGAAATTACTTTAACTCTCACAGGGGCTATCCTGAAGCATGCAGAGTCATGTTGTGGTTTAACCTCAGTCAGCAACTGAGTACCACACAGCTGCTCACTCACTCCCCCTCAGCCCCCCACCCCGGTGGGATGGGGAAGAGAATTGGAAGAGTAGAAGTGAGAAAAACTCGTGGATTGAGATAAAAACAGTTTAATAATTGAAATAAAATAATAATAGCAATAATAATAATAATAATACACAAAGCAAGTGATGCACAGTGCAATTGCTCACCACCTGCCCACCGATGCCCAGCCAGTCCCTGAGCAGCGGCCCCCCCGGCCAGCTTTCCCCAGTTTATGTACTGAGCATGACGTCCCATGGTATGGAATGTCCCTTTGGCCAGTTTGGCTGTGCCCCCTCCCAGCTTCTTGTGCACCTCCAGCCTTCTCAGTCGGTAGAGCATGGGAAACTGAAAAGTCCTTGACTAGCGTAAGCACTGCTTAGCAACAACTAAAACATCAGTGTGTTATCAACTTTGTTCTCCTAAATCCAAAACACAGCACTGTACCAGCTACTAGGAAGGAAATTAACTCTATCCCTGCTGAAACCAGGACAAGTCAAAAGTTCAAAAATGGGCAAGGCATTAGAAGAGCCTGAAGAAAAGGCTAACTGTAATGCTTGAGTAGATTGCCAGACATCTCTTTTCCTGTGTAGTAGAGACGTTCATTAATATCAGGTAACCATTACTGTGATCATGTATTCCAAGAGAAAATAATGAGCTGTTTTTCAGTGATGGGCTCAAATATATCTCTTTCCTAACCATTGCTCTTCTTCCACCTTTCCTGTACACAGGTTTTTTCTCTTCTCTAGCCCATCTGATCTTTTTATTTGGAAGGACTGTAATAAATGTAGGTGTTAGCCCTTTCTGCTAACAGATCGTCACAAAATGTAGTGTGTAACTTCAAGCTCTGCACTGATTTTAAGGAATTGGTACCATTTGTTGTGGACACACTCTTCTTAGCATATTGTGAATCAGTCAAAACTGGCACAAGCCAGTTCTACCTCTAGGCACTTCTCTGTCAATTTGTTACCTCTTTTGCTTTTTGTAGTATCAGTTACTGGCGCCTTTTTTTTTTTATTTTTTTTTTTTTTTAAGTTTAAGCCTAAAACATTCACGGTAATTTTGCAGGCTCCTTGAGTCTTGGGAAAACCTGAGCTCTATTTTAATTTATTCAAGAACTCACACAAGTTTCATACTGCTCAATATTTTTATGATTCTGTGTGTTTGTAGCTTTCCAGTATCTGTGCATTCAGAAACACTTGGGGAGCACTGCTCAAAGTAAATACTTAGTAGGGAGCCAGCAGTTCTCTAGTGAGTGGATCTGCATAGTATTATTCTTCTGTCCCTCCAGATGAGAGAGAAAATACTGTGTTGCATTCTGCTTCTCTACCTTGTCCTTCTTGTGCGCTTAAGGGTAGGGCATGGTTCAGAGTCTTGCTTAATTGATACACTCTCTGTGGTCTACCTATGATGATGCTGTTACCGCTTGTTGTAATGATTGCTGATTTGACTTCTTGTCCTGCTGGGTGCTCTGACTGTGCTTCAAGGCTTATTACTGACTGAAGTAAACCTTCCTCAGTCCATGGAAGGCTTTTTTGTCTTCCCTTTCTTTTTTTTTCCCCCCCTTCCTTTTTCTTTTTGGCTTTTTTTCCGCTTCTCTTTTTGCTTTCTAGCTTCAGTTATGTTAGAACATGGTGTTGCGCATACCTTTTATACTCATGTCAGTGTTCCAACCCTCATCAAAGATCCTGTGTGCCAAAACCAGATTCTGTACTCACACAAAAAACCACACAAATTCTCTGATGTTGTTATGAAGAGCTCAGATATGTTTTCCTTCTGGGAGGAGAGAGAGAGGTGGGAAAGGAATGGGGGGGGGGGGCTGTTAGAAGTAAGAGAGAGTCTCTTACTTACTTTCGTCCAGCTTAAAACTGATCTTTTTGTCTATACTGCCACTGCCACCTAGCTTCTGGGCCTTTTTTAGCTAGCTGCACTTGTTTTCTCTCAACCTTCTTCTGTCTACCTGCACAGTTTTTCCTAGTCTGTCAGGAAACAGAGTTAAATGGTTTACTCCTTAAAGAAACAGGGACTACACTGTAAATTCCTCCCCACCCCCCCCCTTGCATTTTGCTTCTATTGCACCTTTCATACCATTGCTTCATCCTTAAGTGGTGTTTTATGTCAGATGAGGGACAGTCATTTTTCTGAAAAATGAAGGCTCCCCTTAGTCGTCAAAAAGACCTAGTCTCATTACGCTGTGGAAGGAAAGACTAACAAAAACTTGGATGAGAAAGAGCTGTTCAATGACAGAGGCAAAACATAACTTCCAGTGTATTTGTCTTGGAGTAAAAGTAATGTATGCCCTCTATTGATCAAGTAACCTATTGATTACAGTGTAACCAATGTACTCTCAAATCTCTACCATGGCTTTTTCATTTAACGGATATAAATGTCTACAGCTTTTTCCATGTTGGTTTTGAGAAATATTAAGGGTTACAGCCAGTGTAAGAAAGAACTGCTTGAGAGTTTTGCATCTTCTGACTTTAAGAGCCACTTTGTCAACTTTACAGTTGTCTAAAGATACTGATTAATTTGCATTTATGTTACGTAATTTCAAGATAAAATGATTAATGTTTCATCTGTTTGCAAAAACTTTTGCAGTGGCTTTCTTCCACTGCCCGAAGAGGGATTACATAAAGAAATGTGCTACTGAATGCATTTATCAACTAGAGAAAGGCTCCTCTCTTACTTGAGTAGCTTTTCTAAGTGTTTCTGTTTCCTTTTCCCACTTCGTTTTATATGAATTCGTGAACACGAGGAATATAAATTCTGACATATCGCTAGGGAGAGTTCTTGAGTGATTAGCACTGTTACCCTTGCACATTAGTGAAAGGGCTGGGGATGCTGAATCTTTACCAAGGCAGCTGTTCCCAACATATTCTATCATTCTTATTAAATAAGCTAACAAAAAGAAATTGCTCAAAACAGTCAGAGCAGGTATCTCATCTAGTCTCTGCATTGTTCAGTTTGACTTCTCTTTTCTCTTGTTTATCTACTTTCCTGTTAGTTTTTCAGTTACTACAGAATCATACTTATTGATTAACATACATATTTCCTACATATACATGTATACATATAAGTATTTGTGTATATAAATAAGAGAAGGAATCATATATATATATTTATATAAAAAAAAGAAGGTTGTTGCAGTACATTTCAGGTCCTTATATTACCAAAGAGATGTGAAAAAGGTTAAACCTCCTTTGCAGGTGATCATCTGTTGTTACAAATAAAAAGGATTTAATTACTAAGGCTTTATATTAACGTTGCATAGACAACCTTTCATCTAAAATACTAATTTTGCACTCAGAACAGAACTGTGTCACAGTTTGCATTGCTTCTGCTGGTAGATTTAGTTGATTAAGAACATTCAGTTAATATTTTTTTAATAAAAACCTCTGTTTTCCTCTCAAATAGTGCTTTGTTCTGGTCCAATCTTTTTTTGTCCCCTGAAGTTTCAGCAGCCTCCCTTTGTCCTCTCTTATCTGTTTGCTGCCTACTTGCGTTCCCCAAGAAAACTTCTCTTTGCCAGATCTTAGCATACTAGTGTATCTGTTGAGGGTCATGGGCAGTTTTGTTTTCTAGCTTCTGGAGGATGATCAAAACTGTCAGGTAAGTCCATTTGATTTCATTTGTGTGTCTTCCTTGCTTTCACGATTCTTTTCTCTTTGTTTCAATTAACCAGCAGCTCCAAAAGTTGGATTCACTTTATGAATACGCGTAAAATTTGTGTTTTGCTGTTATGTTCCAGAAGGACCATTCTCCATCCACATTTAGAGTCCTCTAGAAGTTTAGAAGTCAGTGAGAGTTAATAGTTGTTCTATCCACTGCCTTATCCTCACAGAGGCTGAAGGGTCCTGCATCTCTCTTCATTAAAGTGATGTTTGTGGCTGCCTGCAGAGTTTTTCTTTACCTTCTGCCGTGCTTGAAACTGACTGCTAGTCAATGATTTCCTCCACTCTTTCAATTAGTGCCTCCACATAACCACAGAGTAAGGATATGCTTCAAGTTTGGTGTTTCTGTGTTACCTCATTATCTCTTCCTAGGTTGAAAAGTTCTGCTTATTAATCTTGTTTAGTTATCTGGATATTTTAAAACCATTTTAATGTCATTCTCACCACTACAGAAAAGTAAGTCCAATTTTGATATAGTTCAATTAGATTATTTTTGGCTGCTTTCTGAACTCGGCAACTAGGCACCACACAGCTGCTCGCTCGCTCAATCACCGGTGGGATGGGGGAGAGAATTGGAAGGGTGAAAGTGAGAAAACTTGCGGGTTGAGAGAAAGACAGTTTAATAGGGAAAGCAAAAGCCGTGCATGCAAGCAAGGCAAAACAAGGCATTCATTCACTCCTTCCCATCGGCAGGCAGGTGCTCAGCCATCCCCAGGAAAGCAGGGCTCCGTCACGTGTAACGGTGACTTGGGAAGACAAATGCCATCACTCCGAACGTTCCCCCCTTCCTTCTTCTTCCCCCAGCTTTATATGCTGAGCATGACGCCGTACGGTGTGGGATATCCCTTGGGTCAGTTGGGGTCAGCTGTCCCGGCTGTGTCCCCTCCCAGCTTCTTGTGCCCCCCCAGCCTGCTGGCTGGTGGGGTGGGGTGAGGAGCAGAAAAGGCCTTGACCCTGTGTCAGCACTGCTCAGCAGTAACGAAAACATCCCTGTGTTATCAACACTGTTTCCAGCACAAATCCAAAACATAGCCCCATGCTAGCTACTGTGAAGAAAATTTACTCTACCCCAGCCAAAACCAGCACAGGTGCCAAAATTAATGTTCTCTTTCTGCAGCTTTTTTTTATTTACAAAATAAGAAATTGGAACTTCCAGCAATTTGATTTTATAATGTTGAAAGCTAATCAGCTCAGTTATGTGCTTGAGTGTATGTGGAAAGTAGAGTTGCATTATTGGATGTTTTGCCTATAACTATAAAGCCAGAGTCCAAATATTCAGAAGAAATGCTTTATAAAAACAGGTTACTTTATTAACTCACAGATAATATACAGAGATTTGAGATAGGTTAAATAATTTGGAAATTCTAGTTAGTGAGATTTGTGTAGAGCTATGCATATGTACATGAGACACCATACATGACAGAAAAAGCAAATTGGGGGTTGGTACATATATAAACAGAAGGGTAAGGGCATGTGAAGGCTAGTGCCCTTGACCATGATGCCTTGATTTAGGATGAATGTACCCTATATTCAGTGACACACTATGTACTATACCTATCTATAAAAATTCATATACCGTTCACATTAATGACATTGTCCATTGTCATTGCAGGGTGCCTAGAGCTTTCTCAGTACACTGAGGTTTTGGTGAGTGGCACTGCTTTGTTTCAGTATATTGCTCCCATCCTCTTTCTCGCTGAATGAAATCCAGAAGACTCAGGTGTCAGTCTGGTGAAGAAACACGCCTGAGCAGCAACATTTGTCTCCTTGACATTTAAAAAAGGCAGTTGTGATAGTGGCTTTAGGTTGAGTTCTCACTTTTATCCTGCACTTAAACTTCTGATTAAGGTCATGCAGGACACTTTGTTGTCTTTGCACTGCTTAGTGCGACTTCTATCTGATGCTGAAGAATTTGCTAAGTTGTCTTTTAAGAATAATGTTCTGAGCAAAATAGATCTAAATGGATATATTGGGTAAAATAAATTCACCTGCAGTCCTGCAAAAAAGCACTGTAAATCTTCCCATGACCCTGTTCACTAAGGAGGTTTGTTTATAGCATTATATTAAAACAGGAACAGCAGAGAAAGCTATATAGATATTCAATAGTAATTTAAGATGGAGAATTGCACGGCTTGTGGGATTACAGAGTATGGAATTTTGTACTTCCAGGTCATTACTTTGAATTCAAATACACTCCTGGTAGTAATAAAAATTTGTTACCAGATGACAGCTCTTCAGTTGCATGTATGAAACGAATTGAGGTTTTTTATCCAGCTGGTAATGGGCAAATGCCTGCTACACAAAAACGGTGTCACAGCTGACACTATTAGATACTTTTATTGACAGTCTCAATGGAGTGGTCAGCAGTTAAATACATAATAGCAGAGTCATCTTTTTGACCTTAGATTAGATTCTTCTAAGGTATTCAGCAGTAGGCTTTATGCAGAGAAAAGTTTAGCAGATAATATATTTTCCTCCCTTATTTAGTATTGTTGAACATTGCTTCAGTGAACAATAAGTAAAAATTAAAGGCGATTTGCAAATTATTGCTCAGTGGCATAAATACCTTATTAGAGACTATGTGTTATTCCTTATTTGTATGGCACCAAACAGCTTTTCAACAAGGGAAGCATCTGTAAGAAAGTGTATTTAATAAGTATTTTGGCGGAGGCCAGCATTAATTTTTCTCACTTTTTCTCTGGGGCTTACCATTGTTGACACCATTGAATAAGAAAGCTAATTTATTCTGGGTGTGTAGGAGTTACGGAACATAACTGCTTTTGAAGAGAAGATGTAGTGCATTTAACATGTCTGATTTAAAGACAGTTGTCCTTTGGCGTTTGTAGAAGTAAATTCTATGTCAAGTTGCTGTGACTGCTGCGTGACTCATTAAGTGGGAAGTTCTGCAGGAGCTCCCAGAAAGTAGCTTTTCACTGATGAAACTAAATCATTTCTCTTGTGCTTTCTCAGAGGTTTGTTTTGCTCGCAGTGTGAGGGAGTTTTATGTGAAGCTCTTGCTATCGCACTAATAAATGCAATAGGGAAATCAATTGCCTTATGATTTCTGAGATAGAGAGGCTACCATGAACATCTTAATAAATCTGTTTCCAAATAACTAGTATTACTGAGATAACACAACTATCATGGAAAAGAAAGTCGTGGATTTACAAAAGAACATACACACATCTGTACGTATATATGCACACTCAATGCCATAAGCAAAGGATGTGGAAGAGGAGCGATTCCTAGTGATGATAGGAGGACTCTGTATACGTACTTCGCTGTGCTGACCTGCGAAACAACATTCTGTCCTGCAGCTGTCGAGTGAACTCTTGACTTTCTTGAAGGTGAACACCAGCCATTTTCCTGCGGCTCACCATCAAGCAAGAAGAGGGCCGATGTGAATTTCAAGCCAAACAGTTTGATCTTGCTGATCGTAAATAATTCAGATTACTGTTTATAAAACAGTGTGACTGATTGTACTGGATATAACTGCTCCCTTTGGCTGGAGGCATTATCAATACAGGATATTTGAGGATGCAGAGAAAAGAAGTCTGTATGAAAACTCTGCAATTATTTAGAAGAGAAACAAGATCTTTTTTTTGCCATCGTGATCTTAAAGTTCATCTTAAATTGAAGTGTATTATACTTTTTTCTGTCTCAGGTCTTAAATATGCTTCAGAGAAGCCACTCTGTACTTCTGCCACTCTTATAGTATAACCTACATTATATGCAGCATTTTTAACAAATGTAGTCATTTGTAAATAATTATGAAAATCTATTTACAAATGCAACATAGGATATTAATTGCCCTGAAGGCAATAAGGTTAGCCACAAATTCCAACACTATGTGTTTTTGTTATTTTTACTTGGAGTTTTTGGTATTGTTATGAGAAGTTTTAAATAGAAATGCTGATAGATTTTTAGCATTGCAACTAATGGGGGCTAATAAAATAAGACTTGGCATGGAGTAGCAATCTTAATGCTGATGAACATGGCAAACATGCACTCCTTCCACTTGGGGACAGTTGACACAGATGGCAGAACTGATTTTACCATGTGCTATATGTCTTATTAATTGCCATGCCAATTAATATAAACTCCGAAGCCTGCTTCTTTGTTCCACTATCACGGACAGTTTGTCTTGCGTATGTTTACTGTACAGTATCAGACTTTTGTACTTATTTTATGGGAATTGTGGCTTCTCTCCTTCTCTCCCTCCCTCTTTCTTTTGCTCTCCTTTCCTCCCCCCTATCTGTCGCCCTCCCTCCCTTCTCTCTCCCCCTCTGCCCTGCCTCATCTTGATACTATCCTAGATGTTTTTAAACTGTGTTGAAGAGCAAGAGTATGTGAACCAAGAAATTATTTAAACTTCCTTGAACTAAATCTGTTCTGTTTGTTTGTGGAGTAGGCTTCTCCCCAGTAAAACTAAAATTTTAAATCTGGACTTGTGCATGTGTCATCTTATTTTGGAAAAGAAAAATCCTATCCATTTCAGGGGTGGCTTAACATCCAAGCGGAGAATAATGGAAGTGATATTCTAGAAACAAGTAAAGTATATGTGCAGATTCCATAACAATATTTGTATCAATGTAATAGGGATTATTATATCTTCGAGTCTACTGTATTAGGTTTGCAAAGGTTTGGATGGACCGGAGATTGTATTCTGTTTCCTCTCTGTGAGCTTCTGCAAAAACAGTAAAATCATTGTGTGGAAAAGATGGACATAACTAATTGAAATCCCAAACTGATAAACTCTGGAGGGACTCTACCCCTGATGCTGCCTGGTGTGAGCCAGATAAAGAAAGCCTTGAAACTAAGAATGGAGCATTGCATAAAATAGCCTGGTAAAAGTGAGGATATTAAACCAAGAAATTACATGAAATGAAAACACACTGATGGGAACAGAGAGTGTGTTATTTGCTATTTTTTCTAGGCCTGACAGAATTACAAGTAGCCAATCGGTAGTACTAGGTAAACGTTGGAGAATATGTAGATTAATTTATGTGTTTTCTCTGTCCTGGGCTCGTCCTAAATAGCTGGTGCTCTATTCTGGGAAAGTTGATTGAGTTATTATTATCAGTCAACAGTGTTGTCTCTTACACAGTTGAGAATCACAAATGCTGAACTAGTGTCAGGTTTGCTGCAGTAGTAAAAGTGAATTGTAATCCAAATCCTCTGTCTGGTGGGAGAGAGCTTAACAAAGGTTATGGTTGGAGGCTTGAAATTTGAGTGAGCTGCCTCTCGGGGCTACTAAGGAGTCAGAAAAGCCCCAGAACTGTGACAATTAAATTCATGTTTTTGTAAAAGATTTCATGTCCTAAAACCTTTGCAAGCCACGTAGATGATGAAAAACCCACTGGGAGTAAGGAAGGCTGTTATAGCCCCTAGCATCAGTTCAGAGTAGGGAATATGTATAGCGTATATATAGATTTCACCTTATAACTTACACATTTCATCTGTGTAAATGTCTGGTGTTTTGGCTTTCTATGTTTCAGTAGTAAATTCACTATTAGTAAAAGTTATGTTTTTAACAAGTACAAGCATATCTTAAATCTGTGATGCAGCTGGAATTGCAGCGTGAAAAATTACCCTCTCACAAGGAAATTATTGTAAAATGTTATTCCTTCCCTGCAAGCACAATATAAACACACTGATTACTAGAAGTGTTTTTGTCGTTTGTGTTAAATAGATGTTCTTCAAGTATTTAAGGGTTTTAGAAAAAAATACTAGGAAAAAAACCAAACTTTACCAAAATAGTCTCATCTCACAGCTTTGTTACCAACACTTTGCATTTCACTTTTCATGCCAGCTTTCACAACATCAGACTGTGGTACAATTATGAATTATAAAAAATGCATAATGATTCTTTGATGCACTTTTTCTTCATTCTTTTCTATTACAGGCTCGGACAGGTATAACTCTCAATATCTTTGAATTACAAAATTTGTACAAGTTAATCGATAACCTGTTCTTTTTTACCTGCTTTAGATATTTTTGTGACTGTGTCATTGTTTTACAGATTTCAGCTGTCAAGCACTTGTATTAGGTGTACTTTTGCTTCCTAGGTATGTGTGTAGACATAATATGTGCAGATGACTACCAGCTTGTGATGGTCTGTCCACACAATAGTATAACAGAAGTTTATGTAGAATTTTGAATACCACAGCAGTATGACCATGACTAAAGGTAAAAGGACAAACCGTTGTTGATTACTGGAGCAGTGGCAATTTGATCCCTGATGTTTGTGAGAGAAACTGAAAACCTCAACCTGACCATCTTTCTGACATCCCTTGTTGCCTCCATATATCATCAGGCAGCTTATTGCCACTGGGTGTAGTGTTCAGCCTACCGAACAATGAATTGTGGGAGAATCTCTAGCATAAGGCAAAGGAGATGATTGCCATAAAAATATTTTTGCAATGTTTTGTGATAGGAAGCAGAGAAAAGGTCTTTGAGGGAACAATAAAATCCATAACTTGGGCAAAAAAGTTTTTTTTATTTTGTTTCACAGACATAAATTTATCACAGTATTCGGCAATGTGTTGGTTTGTTCCTATGCAAATAAAAGGTTGTTTTGGGTTTGGTGTTGTGTTTTTGTTTTTTTTTTTTTTAAGAATCCTTGAGGTCAAAGTAGGTGTAAATGAGAGGTAGAAGTATTCTTTTACTCATGTAATAAATGGCTAGAAGATATGCAGCGGCTAGCTAATTTTTTCTCAAGTTGGTTTATTCCACTTTAGAAAGGCTTTTATTGGAACAGCAATAAAAGCACTACACATTTGGCTAATCCCAGGGCAATTGTATGTGTCATTCCAGGTAATCATGAATATGATGAATTATTAAGGCAATAAATTATCAACAACCAGGATATTCATAAATTGGGGGGGGAAGAGTTAATTTAGAAATCATGGTGGGTTTTGCAAAAACAAGCTTTTTGCTAATGAAGTAGACTCCATGAGTGTCTGCTGTAGAGACTAGCCTAGCTGTGGTTCAATTAGGTTTTGAGGATGCTCCTGATGAGAAGTAAAAAATTGGTATCTGCTTTGTTACTACATATTATTTTCTTTTTGAGACATTTCAGAGAAAACATTAATTTCTTAGAAGACATTGTTCCAAAGTCGCAGAAAGACTAAATTGCTCCCTCAACCACAGAGAGCAGATTTGAATTCCTGACCTTAACAGGTGCTTCAGAAGATTCCCATGTCTCTTATATATTTTGCAGTATATTTTGTATGTATATCTACCATCACGCTCTATAGAGAAGAATCCCCTTCATGTGCTGACAAGAACCTGGTCTGTCTCCAGTGAAAGCGGAATACAATAGAATTATATTTCTAATGGAGAATATTACCATAGCAAAAGTCCAGCCTAAATATGTGGAATGTGTTACAAGATGACTTCAATCCACCCGTGCTTATTTAAGGATAATTTGATGAAACAAGGCAAACCCTTACATTACTAGTTTTATTCTTTTTTGATAATTTATTGATCCTTAAAGCTTTTAAAAATGCATGTTTGCATTTATTTCAGTTTTAAGAATAAAATAGTAACATTAGATAAGTTCAGGTTGTACCAGGTTTAAAAACATACAGTGGCTTCATTTTAACACCTTAACACATGTGGCCTTTGTATGCACGTCCAGGCACTAGAAAATCAAAACGAACACATATAGGAGAAAACCAATTGTAACTCCAGCTCAGCCTCCTTCCCATCATCACTACTGTGAACAATTTCTTTTATCTGGACAGCTCTGGAAAGTCACTGACAGGACTGCAACTGTGTCTGCAGGAAGGGGGGCTCATTTGTCCTTCAACTTACATAAAGCAACAGCAATATGATTGTTTTTTCTGAGGAAGGGGTGATGACAGGTTCAGCATCTGTCAGCAGCACTCCCAACCTTTACCTTCTTGACAGAACAAGACACCTAACAAGATCCAGTAAAAGATTTCAGGAAAGAACCCACAGGTGACCACAGCACTGGTGATAAGTGGCTTTTCACTACTTTCTTTAGCTTCCTGCAAGTACTGGGGATGAGGGCTCCACGTCCAAACACTCCATCTCTGTTCAGCTCTAGCCTGCTTGTTGGGATGTATCACATAGCTTTTAAGGTTGTATCAGGAAGTGTGTTGAAGGCACTGGTCTAACAAGTTTTAAAAGTAATCCCATCCTGATAAGGAGTTTCTTTTTCCCAGAAATAGCAGCTGATATTTTTTATTCTTCCTGTTTTCTATAGTGCTTTGTGAGGATTTTAGAATTTTTCATTTGTCTCTCAAAGACTACTTATTTTACTTGGCCCTCAGTGCAATACATCCGTATTTTTTGAAAGAAGTAGATAGCATTCTCTCAAAACCCTTCATTGTCTTAATTTGATAGAAGCTAGATTTGATAGATAAGTTAATTTCTATCATTTGATAGTTGGTAGGTATGATAGATGTTAAGAGATCAGTAGCAACTACACAGTGTAATTTAATGTGAAGGACGGTTAATATTGCTTACAAATACGTCATCAATTCTTGGAAAATCAGTACCAGTGGGACTAATAGGACAAATCTGAATATCTTAACCAGACTTCTTCTACAATCCAATACAATTACAAGGTTTAAATTTACCATTTTGACAATGGGTCATACAGTGAAAGGACATGGATGATTACACGTTGTATAAAAGAAAGCCAAACTAACGAAACAGCAGTCTCCATCAGAGGAAATTTCTTTTTTGTTCATGGAGAGATATGATTTGTTTGATTAATAATAATGCAGGAACACAACTGAGGTGCTGCATACACAGAAGACCTCACAATGAAGTAATAAGAAAAATGCATTTTAGAAAAGAGCTATTTTGGATACAGATAAGTTTGTGACAATAATTGCCTGCTTATGAATACTGAAGAAATACTTGAAAAACTTCTGAGCCATGATTGACTATGATTTACATGCTTCATGTGTCCTAGTAAGCTTCTGATTGCTAGCATTTTTATTGCTTGTCAAAATGTAAATGCTGTTTTTTTAAAAGGTAGAACTTGAAGCCCTAAATCAATTTTGTGGTGTTTCTTGGTGTTTTTCTTTAAGATATACTTTATATGACAAAAGAAAGAGGACAAAGAAAGATATAAACTAGCAGATTTGATTTAAATTGAAGTTGCACGTAGAGAAACCAGTCACAGATTAGGGCCCCTTTTTAATTTAAGCAGGGAGAGAACTTAAATATATAACTAGACACATTACGTAGGTTTGCAGTTAAAGTGCATTCTTATGATTCATAAGACTTCATAAGTTTTGAAACAACACAGCATAGTTTGTTGCCCTCAGTGGCTTAAAGGCGTGTTCTCTATCCTTAGCAAAAAGCATAATGTGATTTTGAAAATCAGTTGAGAAATACAGTGATAGCATGTTAATATTTTCTTAAACTAACTTTTGAGCTTAGCAGTTAGGATTTAATATGACAAGAATGTATTTGCATGCATGCCTTCACACACACTGAGTGAAAACACCTCCATAAATTAGAGTTCCAGTAAATCCCATGTTAACTTGACAGAACAGAGGGGTAAGGCACATTTAAAAAACAATTCTCTAAAAAAGAGAGCTTTTTAAACTGCTATTTTATTTAGAAGAGATCTTGATATTTACATAAACTGAATTTTTGTCATTGTATGTTGAAGAAATGATGACAAAAAATATTTACAGTGTTGCTCTCATAAGCCTCATCTTTTATGAGCATGATACTGTCCTATGATAAATACTGAGCACAAATAACCTTGCAGCTGCAATTCCTTATTAAAACTCCTAATTGTCTATGGTTTATGATATGTAAGCATTAGATTTGTCATAGGATATATTCACAAGTTTTCCACACCAGCTTCTTCACATCTCTCCTGAGGTGTCTTTTTTCTGTGTATGATGTGCTTGGCTGTCAGGTTTGTGAAAAGATTTGTAGTACTAAAAAAAAATTTGTAATGAAGTGGTTTTTGTGAAAGTTGAGAACGAACTTCATCTTGGAGGCCTGGCACATAGTAGATAAACTGTACTGGATAGTCCAAGCAATAAAACAACCAAAACACTTTAATAATGTTCCTCTTTGACAGATTATATTAAAATAAAGATGTTATTTATTCTTTAAAATTTTACTAGTTTAAAAAAGAAATTGAACTTCAAAATTTGTATTCTGGGAACTCTGGCAAATTATATTGAAATACTCTGAAAGATCCTTCGCAAATATTTTGTTCTGGGTTTTTGTTGGTTTTGTGGTTATGTTTTTCGGACATGTACGGCTGTATATTAAAGGCAATGTAGGTTTCTGTTATTTCCTAACAACGTTTTATGAGTACAACTTGAGGCAAATTCTTGGGTTTTGTCAACTGCATTGAGTGCCCGTGCCCAGGCGCTGGCAGCGGGGCTGCGGGGCCCTCTGTGAGGAGCGGGCGGGGCTGCCCCGTGCCGGACACAGCCGGTTCCAGCTGGTTCCAGCCGGTTCCAGCCGCCCCAGCGCAGGGCACAGCTGAGCCCCTCAGCGAGGCTGGTGGCGCCTCTGGGAAAATATGTTGAAGAAAGGGCAAAACCCTGCCCAGGCAGTGAGGAGTGAGGAAAAAAGCATGAGAGCCAGCCCTGCGAGCACCCAGGTGAGAGCGGGAGGAGGGGCAGGAGGTGCTGCAGGCGCTGGAGCAGAGATTCCCCTGCAGCCCCTGAGGAGACCATGGTGGAACAGATATGCACATGGGAGCCCATGCAGGACTCCACACTGGAGCAGTGCCGTCAAGGAACTGTGGCTTGTGGAGAGCCAACGCTGGAGTTGTTCTTGAAGGACTGCCACCCCTGGGAAGGACCTACGCTAGAGCAGCGTAGCTCCACTGTCAATGTGTAGCTACATTGAGTTCCCTGAATCTGCATGGGGTTTTGAGCTGAAGTTCTTTTCCATAGTTTCAACACTATTCACACCAAAAGGTGCGTATTGTTTCAAGAAATAGACAAGGAAAGTCTATCTATAATTCATGAGGTGTAAGTTTTAATTATTGCAGTGAACACTTAACTGACCTTTTCAGCTGTCCTTGTCTTTCTGCTTATCTGTTGAGTTGTATGTTAGACTCCCTGACTTGAAAGTAAAATGGTTCTGACTTTTCAGAGACCAGAGATCCCAAAGCAGGTTATAGCAGTTGCTACTCTGGCCCATTCCTGAGTGCAATACTGAATATATTTTCTCAGTCTGAACAAACTCAAAATGTGAAGAAGATTACCTCAAAAGAGAGCACTTCTGATTTTTAGTTTCCTATGAAAGGCTTTTTGAGTTTATCCTTTCAATTCCCAAAGCATTCTTCACATTGATTCAAATGAGTGTAGGCTCTTGGTTGCATTAATGTATTTGTCATTTTAAATGCTTCTTCCCCCCCTCCATTTGCTCACCCATATGGGTAGCTACGGAAGAGTAGAAGAACAGATCACATGTAGTGAAATTTCCCCAGAATTCTGTCCCAACTGCCAGAGATTCATGGTTCAGGGATTCTCTGAAAAAAAGGTGGTACTTTTGTAGTTAAAAGCTCTTGACGGATTGCTTTTTGAATACGCTTGTCATATATGCCTATGCTTTTTATAAAACAACCTAGTTTCCACTTGCTGTATGCTTCCCTGTTGCAATAGACCCAGGCTGGTTTCTTATCATTCCTAACTCTTCTCTGAATCAGTAATTGGAGTTTGTTGTCAATATAATTTTGTGAAGTACCAGCTGTCTTAGGCTCCCTTTTCTGTCCATTATGTTTTCAGCTACTGCATTCGTCCCTTTCTCTGTACTTTTTTTTTCATGTTCTGTGGTCATTTCCTTGTAATCTGGATATCTATATCTTTACGTGTGCACGCACACACACACACAAATATGCATGCACATACACTTATGAACTAAAAAAAAAAGGCAATGTATACTGAGTTACACAGTTCATAAAAAACAGACAGCAAAACAATCTTTTTGTCCTGGCCCTTCAAAATGCCTGCCACTTTGCTCATTTTTTTAATTATACCAAGATACCAATAAGTTCTACAAGGAAATCAGTATAGAAAAGAAAAAAACCTACTAAATTCACACTGTTTTATGTATCTGAATTTTCAGTTTTATTCCAAAAGCTATTTTTTTGCTTGCCTTCTTGTCTTCTCTTTATAGAGTGGTGTTTTCAGTTTAATGTTTGCTTTTTTAATTCAGTCAGACTCTTTGTGTCATTATGGTTGGAGTGAAACCCCCATTCCTATTTCCAAATATATATTGTCTGAAGTCATCTATACAATTGTATCTGAAGGTGATTTTTTTGCGCTATCATATGAGGACATATGTACTGCAGTGTTCATTCACTATGTGTTCGTCTCTGTAATTGTTTTAATTCTTGGTTGTAAGTCAGTTGGTTTGGTGAAGGAAGGTGGATGTGTCAAAAGAATAATTTTATTAGTGCCATTATTTTTATTTTGTGGCTTCACAAATTCAGCAGATCTATATAAATTCAGTAGATGGGAAAACTGAAGGTCAGAGGAACAATTAGACATCCAATATTACTTTCTGATCTTGAAAAAAATTAAATGTTGCCCAAATACCCATATGTCAAGTTCAAGAATTTATATTTTGACAAATACTATCTTTCTATAAGTTATCTGTTAAGGGGTTAAAGCTATCATCATATACAGAAATTCCAGTAGTTATAGCTATCTCACTACTTGTTTAAAAATCGTGCTTTACATATGTGCATGTATATGTGCGTACATATTTATTGTGGGTATGAGCAGTAATTTTTCAAGCAGACTACAGGTTATGTTTTCTTCAGGAAGATACAAAATTCCTACATCCATGTTTCTATTTATATGCATATTTCAGGAATAAGCATATTGGTGTCTTCAAGATGTAATTAAAAAAAAATGAATGTGAGGAGCATGATTTTATTGGGCTGCAAGTTAAGCAATTGACATTATTTGAAAGTATCTTGGTGTAACTTGCAATGTTTCTATTGTCATCCCGTCTCCATTTGTTTCAATCTACTTGGGGATCAGCTGCAGGCTTGTTTCCATCTCATGTTGAGATCCTCCTGTCTTCCTGCATAGAAACAAGAGCTTTGATAGAGGAGGTATTTTATCACTTACTAAAAGTGAATGTGCAAAACTCACTTTTTTCTGCTACTTCAGTAAATTCCTGTCTTGCATTTTCAGCTCTGGTTTATCAAGAATATGTCATGTGCAAAATGTCCCTTTATAGGATGTCTGAGAAAAAGAGCTGCCAGTGATTAGATTGGCTGTTCATCCTCTCTCCGTTGGTCCAGCATAACCAACATTTGTTTTCTGAACATCAGCCAAAAATTATCTTCTCTCCAGCTGGATAGGGATATTTCATCATCTTTAAAAACTGAGGTGACCATTATGTTGTTATTCTTAGGCAATTAGTTCCTGTTCTCATACAAATTTACCCTCTGACCAGTTCTGGCCATGATATATCTGGCAGGGAAGCCAGTGAAGACTAATCAAAGCTTGTGAGAGCCTCTGTAATGCAATTTATTGCCTTCTATCCCTGCTGCCTTTGCCACTGCTCACCTTTTTCTGAAATGCATCTGTCATCTTTCTTAAAGCTTCCTATTTGTAATTGATTACCTTTCCTGCAAAATGAAAAAATACTCAAATTCTAGAATCAGACCCAGTGGCTGTCCCAGAGTGGAAGAGGGGCATCACCTGGTTTTACATTCTCTTTGTACAATGCTTGAACTTGCCAGGGAGTTGGCTGGGGGCTTAATACTGCATCCTTTTGTGCACTTGCTCATGACCAAGAAATGACTCCAGGCATAAAATCCCTTGCTTTTGTTTACTCCCCTTCTCTTTTTTCCCTGGAGTCCCACAGAAGTATACATTCATTGACGCCATTCAAATTCCTGCTTTCTTGTACTGATCTTTAAATTCCAACTGTAGACCCGTCCCCTAAAACTGGCAGATTATGTTGTGAAAGAAGGCTCTGTCTGGCAAAATGCAGCAGTTGCAGCTGCTGTTAGCATACAGGAAGGCAGTAGCTCCAGCTCAGGAGATAACCCTTTTGTAAGAGTGGAACCTTAAACAACCTAAATTTTGACTGGCATAGATCTGTTTCCTTTTATGGTGTGTTGACCTTGGCTGGCTGCTACGTGCCCACCAAGCTGCTCTCTCACTTGCCTTCCTCAGCAGGACAGGGGGAGAAAATAATGATGAAAAAGTTGTGGGTTGAGAAAAAGGCAGTTTAATAGAAAAAAAAAACCCAAAGTCCATGCATGGAAGCAAAGCCCCCCAAAAAGATGATTTATTCTCTACTTCCCATCAGCAGGTGATGTCCAGACACTTCTGGGAAGCAAGACCTCAGTATGCATAGCGGCTGCTTTGGAAGACAAACATGTTAATAACAAATGCTTCCCCGCTCCTTTCTCTTAGCTTTATTGCTGAGCACGACATCAAATGGTCTGGAATATCCCTTTGGTCAGTTTGGGTCAGCTGTCCCAGCTATGTCCCCTCCCAGCCTCTTGCTAACCCCCAGCCTACTGGCCTTCAGAGGAGTGGTTGGAGAAAGAACCTTGCTGCTGTGCGAGCACTGCTCAATAATATCCAAAACACGGATGTGTTATCGACACCGTTGTAGCTACAAATGCAGAGCACAGCACTATATGGGCTGTTATGAGGACAGTTAACTCTGTCCCAGCCAGACCCAGCATACCTTTCTCAACCCTGTTTTTGCACTCTCTAAATTAAAATAGCAGTATCTTTTATTGTTTCAGAGAATAATAATCACCATTTAACATATGATGGAATTGCTAAATATGAAAACCTTTTTTAAAATGGGTCACTATGATCTGGTTAGAACTAAACAGAGCTACCGCATTTGTTCATAAACTTTCCTGTGTACTAAGAACAATCAGTGTGGAAACATTGGAGTTTCTCAAAGGAATTTTTGTAAGAGTTGGGCAAATCATTCCTTTAGTCTCAGATGAATTCCCCTTACTTTCTGGGAGAATTTCTAAATAAAAATGTATGGGAAGACATATGTTTGTCGTATAAAATATCAGATTATATTTAAATTAAATTTGGTAGAAGAGCAATATTGATGTACTGAAGAAGGTGAGTGGAGGACCAACAAGCTGATTAGAAGGTTGGAGCACATGATGGATGGAGAGAGGCGGGTAGAACTGAATTTGTTTAGTTAGAAGACTAAGATGGTATTTTAGTAGCTAGGTGATAGTATACAGAAGATGAAGCTAGACTCCTTGGAAGTGCACAGTGGAAGGACGAGAGGTAATGGACACAGGCTGCAACACAGGAAATTCTTCTCAGATATTAGGAAAAAAATGTTGACAAAGAGGTTACACAAACACTGGAGCAAGGGCCTAGAGAGGCTGTGAAATCACTGTTCTTGGATATGTTGGTAGAGTTGGGAATATTTAAAAAAAATGACATACTTTGCTTCTGCTTAGAAATATATTACAATTGACTTTTCCTGTAACCATTTATATAGATATTTAAGTACATGTAACATTTTATCTCAGTAGTAGGTTATTCATAACTGATTTGGAGAAACAAAATAGGTATGGGAAACAGAGGCTATTTGTTTCTATCTTTCTTTGAAGCATCTGGTATGACCACAGGGAGAGGCGAGATACTGAACTGGATGCGTCACTAATCTGAGCCAACGCTTTAAAGCATATGCTTTGTTCATACAATTGTCTAGCTGAACATAAAACTATTCTGTGTTTAGTATTTCATTTCAGTGCTCTGTATTAGGCTTCCTGTTTCTCATACAAGTTTCCAAATTTTATTTTCATCTCGAATAAGACTGGAAAGCATATCTTTTTTTTTTCCGGATTCACTATCTTATGCTATAAATGGTACCATTAATATATGAGAGTGTGTGGGGAAATCACCCTTTGAGAATTCAGTTTTGTCTGCCCTCTTATGTGACATTTAAAATTTATTTTTAATCCTAAAAACCGTAATATTCATCTCACACAGTTATGAGTTTTGAAATGCCTACTTGTGCTGATAAGCTTGGAGGGGAAGAAAAGGAAGCAGCTGATTTTTCTTTTCTTTTTTAAAATTTCAGTTGTATTCATTGTTTTCTACTTTTTCCCTACCCTACTGTTTCCCTCCTCTTCCATTTTCTAATACTGTTATGCAGATAAAGATTTATAACGTGTAAGCTTAATAGCACTAAACACTTGTTGTTTAATTGGTAGAGATTTGGGAGAAAGCCCAGACTAATTAACACCAATTCCTACTCTATTGCCAGTTTTTAATGGATCTTAGGACCAGATCCTTTTGGAACTATATCGAAGTTATATCGAAGGCATGTTGAAAATAGAAAATAAAGTTGTATATGGCCACCTTGAGAAACCATCTGTTACCAGCATAATGCTTGCTTTTTATAAGTAACAAGATGTATATACAGTATAAACAGTGAGTTTCCCTTTTGAAGCATTATTCATAACTACATAAACTCTCCTGGAATTCTCTCCAATTATATTTGTACACCTTTCATTTCACAATTACCTTTTCCTTAAGAATGGAATATTTAGTGAATAATGACCAATTTTACTACAGGAAGTCCCAAGAGTGATATTTATTAACGTTCATAAGTAATTTGGTGTTTATAAAAATATGGAAACTAGAAAAATGAGATCGAACTCTGTACAAATACTTAATAAAATATCTAAAAGACACAAAAAAGGAAGGGATAATTGCAGTACAAACAGGATGAGATTTAAGTTCAAACATATTAAGCCTGTGGTCTTCACTAACTAACTATTCAAGCTCCTTTCTTCATAGTACCAACAGAGAAGGATACTTCTCAGTAGAGATCTGTCTCTATTAGCAATAGAAGATGACTAGCTTAGATGGCATAGCTAACTTGTAGACGGTTAAAGCCAGGTGAGATGAATGCCGCCTGTAAGAAAAATGACTCAGCATCATTTGGGTAATTTTCTACAAAGACCTTTAAAAGAACAAGATCATGAAAGAAGTTTAGTGTCATCAGAATTTTCTGTCTTTTGAGCCTCTTCATGGTTTGGCTTCCATTTCATCAACTAAGCTGATACTAGTGGAATTCTCACCTTCTTCAAAGTGTCTGCTTAAACTTCTGTTGGTTTAGGAACAGAATTCCCGGGATGTTAAAAGATTATGCCCTGTGGTTTAATACCCTGTTTCTCTACATTTCTCTCCCTTCTTCTTTACTCTCTAGCTCAGAGACTGTCTTAGCTAGCTATGATTTTGTATTACTCTTGTCACTGCAGCATATTGCTGGTCAGAAATCACAAGTTAAAGTTATCATTGTCTACTTTTCAATGTTAAAACAAGAAACCCTTATTAAAGCCCTCTGTTTGCCCTTTGGAATACAATGCTGTCAGAAGTGTCAGGGGAATGTAAGCTTAAGCGGCCTGTCATTATACACTAATGCAAATCCTTTGTTGTTAATCTTGGTATAAGGAAATATAAAATTGGAATTACTTGATATGATTCTACTAAAACACTTGACATTGGATGTCTTGTAGCTCCCACTAGTGTTTGAAATTTTAGTCTGCTGGCACATACTAGACAATGTTTCCTTTCAAATAAATTATCTAAAATGTCTAATGTATTTTTGTATAATGATTTCCTTGTTTCTGAAATTAAAGCATCAAATACAGTTAAGTATTTGGACAGGGTACCTAGAGAGATGGTGGAATTCCTGTCACTTCAGGTTTTTTAACAGAAAAATTCAATAAAAATCTTTCAAGATGGTTGATGAATGTTTGATCTTGCTTCAGAGATGTTGCATGGTCTAGAAGACTTCCAGGCAGAACTAAGAGTTGGTTATTTTGTATTCAAAATGAATGCTTTATTCCCGTTTGCACATATTTAAGTTCTTGTTTCTTAGGGAAAAAACATAATTTTTCAGCCAAGAGGCTGCAAGGTATAAATGCATTTAGTATGACTTAATCTTAAATTTTATAATGTGAAGCTTCATGGAAATGATTGGAGTAGAAATCATTTTGGTTGTTGGCCAGATTTTTATTTTTTACTGCCCAAGCATTTTTCACATGTTTGTTTACCTGAAGACGAGATAACACTAACCAATTAGCATATGGTTACACGAAACACAGCGGATATTCCAGTTGGTAAAAAAATAATTTAAAATGTGTTATTTGTCATCAAGGTGCATGGTATGTGACTGGCCTTTTAATGGCTTTTAGAAATGTGCTTCACATAATTTGAAACAAGCTTTCTTATCAGTATGTCTTGCAATTAATTTAATCTTGTTTCTGTTATTTCCACAGTATTTTTCAATTCAGTGAACCTCATTACATTTGCAAGTGCATTAAATTAGAGTCTGGATAGAAGAAGAGAGATGATTATCAGTTAATTTAATTATGTTTCTACATTTGCCCATTTAATGATATGTCTGCCATTGTTGTTGCAAGCCTTTACTGCAGTAGCACTGTGCAGAAATTAGTTCTGATTCTGTGTAAAGTTTATGTTATCTGATAACTCCTGACAACTGGTGGAGGCACATGTTCAGTAATTTATGTGTCTAATCAGAAATCATTTACTTTAAGTCAAATGGCTACAGTATGGAATACTTTTACTGTATTCACTACATCATTATTATATTTTTTGAGTTTGTATATCTGATAATGTTTTTATACAGCTTTACATCATTAATTTAATTAAGAAACAAAACTTTACATTCTTACTGTAACTGAAGAAGCAAGTAAGCATGCCCTTGCACAATTCTCTTCTAGACAGTTAAGCAGTGTAGCTGAGGAATGCTCTTGCTTTTAAAGTGGAGGAAAAGAGCAAAGTAAGCAAACCCTGAAATTCACCATTACGCAGTCCTTCATATAAAATGCTCTCTACTTTTATCCATAAAATTATATGGTCATTTAGGGAGATGCTAAAACCTGAATTCTAATACTCATCTTCTAATATGGTGCCTTACAAGGTTGCTGCTTTTGGCAGTAACTACTATTTTTATAGTTTTTTGCAACTCTACATTTTTTTCCCTACGGTTTTTGCCATATGTTTGAAATTGCAAGATGTATGGCATTTGCCCTGGCATCTGGAAATCCTAAGGATATAGCTACTGAGACTCTCCAAAGCAATTCTATGTTACACGTGCAGCAACGTACTGAAACTTATATCAACTGCATAGCTCATTAAAGGTGGATCTGTTAAGGCAACACTTTCGATTTTTCGACATTTATAGATACCCAGTATTAAGGTGACAGAAACAGAGATTCAGTTGTGAAGTGCAAAAAGTTTGAAATTTCAAGATATCCATTTCCTGGATTTTTAGTGTTTTAAGATCTGGAAGTAAATGGAAAAAGTATTAAAAAATTATAGCAGAAATAGCCTGTAAATAATAAAGCAAAATAAAAATGAAATCCAGATTTTACTAAACTCTGAGAACTGTTCTATTCCTGTATTTTGGAAGTTAAAAAAATGAGATTTACATTTGTATTTACTATTTATATGTGATGAATCATTCTGAGCTTCACTGGCTGCAAGGTAAATAATGCACATATATTGTGTACATTTTTAAGTTGTTTCTTTTTCTGAAAGTACTTGCCACTAGAAAAAGACTCCCATGGTATATTGAAGAGGATCAGTACACTTTAAAACACTGGATGACTTCTGGTCCCATAGCCCACTTCTGTTAGTCTTGCAATATGGAGAGATGATGGACTGTTTGTAATGGAATAGATACACTAAGCTTTTTCAAGAGAAACACCGGGCTAACTCCAAGTATTAATAAAAAAAAAAATCACAAATAAGACATTGATGAATTATGAAGGACATCTGAGTCAGCTGGGTTTTTTTCACTTGCAGACATGACTACTGGTCATTTACTTAGTGTTAATTTTTTTGCATGCATCTTTATATTTCAGTTCTTCCATGTCAGCTCTGTATTATGATTTGAGGTAAAGGCCAAAGCATGATGAAGTGCTTAGTTAGAGCCTAGGGTAGCCATGGGAAATACTACGGTGCCAAGAGGTCTTTCAAGATACAAAGCCACCACAGATTGTGTTTTGTGCCTGAACTGGACAGTCCACATAGCAGTAAGTCTAGATTTTCTCAAAGATTAGCTGTTGTTGTTGTTAATATAGAAAACTACTGTAATATGGAACTCCCTAGTATTGGTATCTTAAGAATACGTAACATGGCAGGAAAATAACCTAACCTCTATCTGCATACATGTGCAAGAGATTAAATGAAGACCTTAAAATAATTGCTACGTTTCTGACATGATAAAAAATGGCCATTTTGTTTGTAAGCTAATATTTTAATACTTCTGATATACATAATGGGAGCAGGTCCTTAAAAAAAAACATGGCACATTTAGTATATGTTTGAAGCTGAGAGCTGTGTGGGGGCGCAGAGTGGGAGAATCAGACTGAATAAACTCCAGAAAGATTGGATTTATTAAGTTGTCATTGCAGAAAACAATCATATTCTCACAGCTGTTAACTTTAATGATGACAAGTCACCTGATAACCCAAAGGATTGTTACTTACTTACTATGTGAAAATTGAAAATATTATAATTATTTCATAGCTTGTTTTTTTGTGAGGAGGAGTTAAAGCCAGACCACCACCTTCTCTGTTTATCTTACAGGTATCCATTTGGGGGTTGAGGACTAACCGCGTGTTTGTTTTGAGTTGCGACTCATGATTTTGTAACATTTGATGCTTTTTAGCCATTATTATTTCTCTAAATAAGTACAATCTTTACTGTTCAGCTGCATTGGAAATAAGTGTTTCGAATACCTGCCATTACCCAGGGTCTCTGACAGAGTCCCTTAAGCAGAGTCCCTGGAAAAACTCCCATGGGCCAAAATGTAATGTTATGCTCCTTTATACTGGCAAAATCATCATTTAGAGACTGCAGGGCAGGGATGAATCAAGCCATTTGTCCAAACACAGAAATAAAGCAAGGATTCATTAACTAGTTCTGACTGTAATGAATAGTGTCTGATTACAAGAGTCCACAACTAATGCTAAGGGCAGAAAAACAGATATGCTATGACTATGGATAGCAACCGGGGGAATTAAATAAACTGACTTAATAGATCAGTGAAAATTTTGGTTAGCCATTTGATATATTGGAGAATAAAATCTCTCCTTAAATGAGGATAAATCTCTACTTGGTTAGTCATCATCCTACATTACAATAGTTTTGCATTCTCTACTTAACTTTTCTAGAAAATGTTTTGTTTGGGGTTTTTTTGCTTTGCTTTGCTTTAAACCAGTGGTAACTTGGTAATTGACTATGACTTATTTAATGATGCTTGCTGTACAGCGAATGATTTCTACTCTCCTTGTTCTTGTCAGTTTGCTTTTGCCATTTTTCCCCCCAGCTGATATTTTTGGAGGGACTGAAATGGAAAGATTAAATCCCTTAATATTCTGTGTTTGAAAAAGACTGTGTTTTTCTTTCTGTCAGGCAGAATGCTTTCAAATCCCTCCTTGGTCTAAGCTGCTGTGCTTGACATCTCATTATTTGACTCAGCTGTTTCAGTTTCACCTTCACCCAGCTAATTAAGTAACTCATTGAATGTATTATTCAGTATTTGATTCCCCTATCTGAGTCGGTGAGAGATGGAATTTAAAAAAAAAAAAAATCCCCTTGATGGGATTAGTGAAAGGATTGTTGCTCTGACATGGTGGACTAAAATGAGAATCAGCTAATGAAGTTGGCGATATATGACTCACATTCTGTCATTTTAGCAAGTGTTTGGCTGCTGGTGAAAGTGTGGGGATTAGGGTTGCTTTAAAGTGATCATTCCTTAACTAACCAGATAGTGACCTGTTAATTGTTTCAGGACATCTGTAGTGTGAAAGAGGTTCTTTAGTTTTATTTAGATTTTTGTTTCCCTCTTCAGCTGTTGTCCTGCAGGGTATTGTATCATCATGTGTCAAGTCTAGATATGGGCTTTAGCTATTTATGGAACTTGGCTTTGTTCATCATTTTGGCTCAGTTACCAACGTGTGTTACTTTCCAGTGCTTTTGGCAATTTTTGAATAATTTATTTCTTTTTCTTGGATTATAAAAGTAAACAGGAGTGCTCTGCAAATGAGCAAAATCCAGTGTTCAGCTATAGGTTGTCCAGTTGCATTCCTGTTCCTCTGACTTTGACTGCATTTGTGACTAGTCTTTTGTATTAAAAGGGAAGTGTTACTACAATTAAATTAATTTCCTTTTTGCTTTAGAATATTTTTTCTTTAATATTTACATTAAGCCTCCTGAATTAAACATGACAATATTCTCATCCACTTAAAATCTACATATTTTTATCATATTGGTTAAAGCAAACCTTTTAAAATATTTTTTTTTCCTAAATGCAAATTAACACCAAAATATAATGTCACCAGAGAAATCTAGCCTAAGAGTGTGATACTGATTTTTGATGCAGAAGACTAAAGTTCTCCATTGTATGAATCAGGTGCGGTAAGGATTTGAGTCTCTTCCTCTAGAATCTCAGAAAAGTTTTCTAGTCAATTTGCTGTTTATTGTTCTGATGCAAGTGTCTCCCTTTCCTCCTCCCAGGGTTGGGTTGTCCTCTCAGCTTTGATCAGAAGCACCTTTCTGGCTCTGAGAAGCCAATCTTGGCAGTAGTCCAGTGAAAACTGGTAACTTCCAGTGAGGTGTTTTGGTAGTGAAACTGGTATATCTTCCACCAAAAAGCCATTGGAAAAGTCCAAATTGAGTCTTACACAGAACATCTGATACTTTGTCTCTAGAATAGTTCTTACAATATGTGTATTCAAATGCAATAGTTTGAGTAAATCACAGTGCAAAAACAATCACTAGAAAATTCTCTCTGATTTGAAATGATCAGTATTTTTTTTTACAGAAAAATAAAACTGGTACAGTTTTGTAATGATTAAGAAGTGTGAACTACATTCTGAACAGTTTCATGGCAAAACAAAAAGCAAACTGTAGCAGCTTCTGTCATTGTCTAATGAATGTTGCTTGTGCATTTCATTTTAAAAAACAGGATAGTTCCTAAAGGAAAATTCTAGATATACATACACTCTAAGTTTAGGGTAGAAAAAGTGAAGACCAATCACTTTTCTTGGTTAAGTATATATTTGATTTTTTTCTTCTAGAATGAGAGTACGTTTTGTCTTTTTACCTTAATCTGTTTTCGCTCTGAGCAGATACACTCTTTTGGATCTTGGTATGCCAAGGGAAAAGGCTAACTTTTGGTAGGAAGTGATAGCTTTGGAATAGTTTTGACCTCTTGACCTTGCTTTTGCAGATAGAAATTTGTTTGTCCAGAAGGTTATCGTTCTCTGCAAGGAAAAATAAGTAATTGGAATAGGATGTCTTTAGGTTAGTATTCTGACAGGTACCTTTTTATACTCATCTTCTTGCTAATGAGAAGATATGTAAATAAAAATTAAGCTACTAAAAGATTGAGAACATTGTCCTTAATGAGACATGAAGTAGAAAAAATCAGACTATCAGTCTTTCAATAATTTGAAACAGTGAAAAATGTTAACTGTCTTATCATGCTAACAAGGGTTTATAATATTTATGACTGTATCAGCAAACTAAAATTGTATTCAGTTATTTTCGTGTTTTAAACTTGTTTTGAACCTATGCTTTTTGCTTGCTTTCTTAGAGAAATGCTCAATCTTACTGGCTAGCATTATTTTTTACTGCTTTATTCTAAATAGAGAAATAAGTTAATACATATATAAACTTAGCTAAGATTTTTGGGATAATTTAATGTACAAAAACTTAGCTAGGTTTGTAGATAATTTAGGAAGTAGTTAATCAGATTCTTTTTTTTACATATGATTATCTTAGAGCTTATGACTTTTTTATATTTGCACATTATATAGTAAAATGCTGAATTGCACTGTACTTTTATGCAATTATTTTATTAATCATTTGAATAAATCATGAAACGTCACTTTTTCTTTCACTTCACTATTTATATAAAACAATATATTAATTATGCTGTATAGGGAAATAAACAAGCTTATCAAATTGGTTTTAGCTGTGAAATTAGAGCAATGACTTCAAAATTTTGTCATAATATGTACTTCATTAATATATGTGGTTTTAATTCATTTTCAATGGTGCAATGGCTTATTTTAGAACTTCAAATATTTTTCACCTAAAGTTAAATAAGAAGTGATTTATTTGTATTAAATGCTCTAAAAATTCTCAATTATATTTCAAAAACTGTGTCCCCCAGATGGTAAGAGCAATGCTAGTCTTTTTCACATGATGTGCTCTGCCCAACCTCTTTGCTAAGGACAATGTGTTTTCATATCTTTTAATATTCTTTTTATATCCAAGTATCTTTCAAGACAGTTTTTTTCCACACAAATATGTCTATGGCTAGAAAATACATCTGAGAGAAATCTGCTAATCTAAATCTTCAAGTCTTTGTCCTTTCCCTCAGTCTACAAGTAGCAAGATGCACTCATGCCAGTATCACATTTATGGCTGTACAGAGGGAGAGATCAGTGAGGTACAATGAACATAACTTTTTCCTGCGTGTTTGGGGACTTGATGATTGACAGTAGTTATAAACAGAAGAGTAGGTAAATACCCAGTTTTTGCTAGTGCTTCCTCTGCGTTTTCATTGCTCTTACAAATCTAAAATTATTAATATTTTTAAGTGCATGACGCTTCAATTTCTAGTTCAATTTTATGTTCTTATCTTGGAATTCTGCGCTCACACTATTAATGCCTTTAAGCACAAGTTATATTAATGAAGCAGTTATGTCTTTTGGGTTTAAGTATCATTAATTTTAGGAAACTGCTTCTCATGTGAGTAATCAGAAGCAGCTGTTGGTTTTGCTGCAAAATGTTAATGCATAAATGAAAAGAAATAGTGAATCTTTTCATCAGTAACTTTGAAAAACAGAGGGAGTTTGCTGTAAGCATACCTTTGTTATGCCTTGCTGTGGTCATATATTCCCAAATTCAAACACTGTGTTGTTCTGTATGCACTGAATTTTTAGCTTTCACTGTGCCTTTTTAATACATCATATTGAGGTTTGTTGAAACTGTGCATACTAAAATTTTCTGAAATGTTTCTCCTTGAAATAAAAGACCTTAAAGGTATTATTCTAATAATATTTCAAATTACAACTAATTTAGTTTTCTACTGTTTGGCTGTTTTCCGTATGTAGAGGGTAATTTTAGCCACAAAGCTGCTGTAAGTTATTTTCTCACCGACGTGTTTGTCCTCTAGAAGATTTACATTGAATATATGTCTCTGGCTTGAAGTAAGCCCAGTTGCAGCAAGGCACCGTATGCTGAATTGTATTAGATACTAGATTATATACACCTTTTACTGACTGGGGGAGACTTTCTTGCTTGGGCAACATATTTTAGCAAAGGAGGAAATTAATGCCTTCAGTTCTGATGAATAGCCGACAAAGAAGCTGCTTAAGTGAGAACGTTGTCCCTTCCAGACAGAACAGACTAGCCAATCATGCTGAGACCAATGGAGATAAGTTTTTGCTGACATGCTTACCTACAGCATTCAGAAGCAATCCTGTATTTCTGAGAGATCTCAGAAATAGCTGGAGTGTTTCCAGTTAGATCCTTGCGAAGTTATGCTATACGAGTTCAATAGTACTAGAAAGGTGATGTTTTTGGCCCTATGCTGTTGTAGAGCTGTAGTGCGTATCACCCTTAAAGTTACACTAACAGATCCTTGAATGTCTTTGTCACCTTTTTTTAGCTTCTTTGAACCAGAGCCCGTCTCATTACAAGTTTTCCTTCACAGTGCTTATGCTGAAATATTTGCAGTAGCAGGGGGGTTCTCTAGAATTTCAGAAGAGGGTTGATCAAATCTGTTTACTTGCTCTACTATCAATTGACTAAAGTAGCAGCCTTCCAGTGTAATCTAACAAATAGACCTCTGGCATGTATTTTGCTTATCTGAGGGATTTCTAGAATTGATGATGCCACATAACTTCAGATATTTAAGCATCTGAGATTTTTTGATTGCAGGTTCTCAACATACTTCTGAATGTTTGGGATATGCCATACTGTGTGTAATTGAAAGGATTCTGTCTGGCTTGCGTTTGCATAAAGCAAGCTGTGGCCATGATCCCACTCAGAGTTGCACAACTGGGAATGTGTGCTGCAGAAGTGTGTGCTAATTTTATTCTTCCCCAGAAAATGCGTGTCTTTTTTGTCTCCCTTGTTGCAAACTTTGCCCCTCACTAAGTTACCAGGGAGGGTTAAATGAGAACTTACAGGCTAAGCAAGGACTGTGGAGAAGCTTCACCTAACCAAAGAAGCTCCCAAGAAAGGGAACTCTTTTTTTTCATGATGATGAATTTGGCGAGTTCATTTTCTTTCCTTTTGTTTGTCTTTTTAGTTGTTCAGGGCGATATTTGAAATGTAAGCCTTTGGTGCATGGACTTGGAATGACTCTTGTTCTCTGTTTATGATGCAGCCATGACAGCAAGTAAAGCTGAAAGTAATAGCATTACTGTAATTTCTTTCTTATTAACAAGTGTGTCATTAATAAGCCTAAAATGGACTTGCGAGTAAAATAAAACAACTTAGTACCAAAATTGAACTCAAACAATGTTATGAATATACAAAATAAATCATCGTTTAGCATTGTAGCGTGCAATGTCTACAAACAGGGATTGCAAACTCTTTTTAGGTATCCAAATCAGAAATGAGAATAAAGGAAAGATAAAGATACTTAAGCTTCTTTTCTTTGCTAAAGGTTTTAAACATCCACAGTGAGATAGCATTAGGAACGATATTGTATGGCTGCTCTAGTGAAGAAAGATGATTTAAGGCTTGTAGTCATTGTGATTTTTATTTCTGGAATGAAGAGTTGTTACTTCATCTTGTAGAAAAAAATCTAATAGCCATTTTTTTGTCACAAAGTAATGTGAAGAAGCAAGGTTAGAACAAGAAATATTGCTTTGTAGAGAATAACATAGTTGAGAGCATGGATAAAATGGTGGTGGATAGCTGAAATATGTGCTGGGGGGCAGAGAATGGAAAACCTCAACAAAAAAGCCTGCAGCAGCTACAGAGATTAGCAAGATTGCTTAGTGTCTCTCTGAGCTTTTACACTAGTGCTTGTTTGTTTTTTGTTTTTTTGGGTTTTTTTTCATTTGGGTGTATCAAAAGTACAAATGCCATTTTGGGGGCTTTTTTCCCAGCTGTCAGAAATCCTGTGTATGACTCAAATTTTGAGGGTCTTCTCTGCCAGTTCAGTTGTATGGAATGTACTTCATGAACTTGGAGCAATAAGAAGTTAGACTGGGAAAGGTGTTTCTAGATGTTGGGCTACAGAAACCTCAGCTTTCTGTCCTCTCATTCTGTCCTGGTGGCTATCTCAGTCTGTGCTTTTGGCTCACAGTCACACACCCTGTGTGCTCCATATTCAGGATCTAGAGTTTCTGCATCTGTTGAAATACAGGTAGCTATTATCACTCTTACTGTCATTACTGCCTCCTTCTACCCTGTGCTGTTATTTAAATACTGGGTTTAGATATTATATGTATTAGAGTAAGTTTTTATATCATTACAGAATTGTGCCTGAATTATCCATGATAATTTTCTAGTCAAATTTAAACTCTGAAAAATGTTTCATGATCTTTACTAGTCTCACATATCAAGAAATCAACCTGCTGATGGAAAGCTCCCTCTGTACTTTTCTTTTTTTATGGAGTTCCCTTTGCACTTTGAAATTCTTTAAAAGTAGCAGGCAGTTGCTGATAAAGTAGTTGCCATGAGTGACAACTGAGAATACTGTTATTTTTGCTTTTGAGAATACCAGATGGGAATTATGTAAAGTGTAGTTAACTGAAGCCTTCAAAAGACATGCACATTTGGGTAGCTAATTTTGTAAGTGCTTTTTTGTTGTTGTTGTTTCGTTTTTTCAGCATTGCAGGATGTCTGAGGACAAAAGAAGATCACGTATGCTTCATCTGTTGTTAGATCATAGTCCTCTAGAGTCTTTGATAATTTTGATATGGGCTGACTTCGTCTTTTCAACCTTTATTCATTAATTAAATCTTAAAAGTTAACATTCTGAACTGGCCAGTACAGACAATATTTTGTGGAGTAGCTCTGATACAGAATCTCAGTGTTCATCTGGTATTGGGTAGAAAACCTTGTACTGGATCTGCTTTTCTGAAGCTTATTTCGATCTCTTGAACATCAGCTTGATGTTGGCTTTACTGTATCATTATACCATGTTAAGAAATGGATTTTTCCGGCCTGATGTAGTGAACAAAATGTCAGTAGTCGGGAAAATATCTGGTATAATTTACTAAATATTATCATTTGGTTATCATCACATAATGTTATAGAATGTATTTCTCTGGCTGCATCATTAATAAACATTAGGCTCAGTAAGAGCAATTACAGTGTAAATGGTGATGATGATTTTCAGTATTTGTATTGTAAAATTAGCCACAGCTTTAGATGTTATTTTGAACATATTAAAAACAATGATGAAATTGAATATTTAATCAGCTTAAGCAGTCAAAAATTCACAAGCAGCAGAAAGAAATACTTTCTAGTTGGTGGAAATTTAAAGTGACAGAAACAAGAAAACAAAACTGGTAGCAGATCTTAGATGATTTTACTTGAAAGTTCTTCATTGTTGATCAGTTTTACTAAGTATCTTTTAAAACATATACAGTTATGACTGCAATTCCGCAGCATTCCAAGAATTCCAAAGGGAAATAACTTCTTCATCAGGATTCCTTCAGTTAACATTGGTCATCCTAACAACCTTCTGTTTTGCTTTAATAATTACATTACTTTTACTTTGGGATTTATAACACTTCTTTCATGAGACAATAGATCATACAAGGGAGAGTTTGTGTGACTCAAATGTTTTTAAGGGTAACCTTTATATACAAAACTCATATGTTTAAACAAAAAACTGAAAGTAAGACTATATAAAAGCAGTGACCAAAAAAAGTCTCTTTTCCTAATTTTATACTAATGCACCCATAATTCTAAAAATTAGAATTTCCAACAAATTAAGTTATTTTATAAATACATTTAGTATTTTCTATTTTGATAAAAATATATTTTGTTCTAACCACCTAAAGCTGATTTAGGATCCTTTCAGTCTTTAGCGAGTGTTGAAAAGCAGTTATTTATGTTTGTGTTTAAGTATAAATGATTTAAAGAACATCAGCTCTATTTTAGTGGAAGATACTACTATAATCCTTTTCTTTGTGTTTAGCTATGACAAGTCATAATAGTATTTTTCTGTTTTTGAAGGGTATATGTAATGATTTTCTTCCAGAGGATATATTAGTGTTCTTGTAGTCCCATTTTTACTTGGTAAAAGCATAGCTATAGCGAATGAGACCTAGGGGGCTTAGTGCTGATGTTACTGAATTTATTGTTAAAATATCACTCTCTGTTTTATAATACTGGGTTAAAATACATTAAAAAAATACTGTTCTTTACATTTGATGAGGGAATTTAAGCATTTGGTCTTACTGTAATAAAGAATCTGGACCTTAATCTGCTAAGCGTATGAAATGCATTCATGTTAATTCCTTGTGGTTTTGATCAGCACATTAGAGTACATCAGTACATTAGAGTGATCACTTTGATAAAGTTAAAACAACTCAGCAATACCATGGGATCTCTCATTTCTTGTTTGAATATAGTGATGATACAATTTGATTTAGAACTTTGATTATCATTTAAGTTATAGTCAAGAATTCAGCCCTGAAATTTGCTTTAAAAGCAAATAGAAATGCAAGTTTTATGAGTGTGCAGCTGTTATAAGAGTTTGTTTTTAATTTGATACCCTTGTATAAATAAAATCAGAAGCTGGTTAATTGGCAGGAAACCAACTAAAGAAACACTTTCTCTGATTCAGGTTGTAAATAATTTTTCTTCACTTATTTAGAGAGCGCTATTTGTTAGAAAAGTTTCAGCCTATTTACATTAAAACAGTGATTCTTGTCACTCATTTTAATAAATAATTATTATTATAATTAGAGCTACTCCTAATAACATCCTTGCATTGATAAAGAAAAAAGAAACACCTTATGGGCAAATCATTTGCCAAGTTGACATACTATATATAGTACTATTAGTTGAGGCACAGATTTTTCAGTAGATTCCCCCATCCTTCACTCCCCCACCCTGCCATGATAAAGAGTATTGGATTTTACAGTTCAATGAGTATCTGGTCTTTATCATTCACGTGCTCTGTTGTAGTTACTGTTAATGGTTATATGAACAGCAAAATAGGAAGCATATAACACCTGTCAGCCTGTGTTCTCTACACCCATTTTGGGTTAAATGATAGTAGGATTGATTAGCAGAAGCTGCTAAAACTAAGGTTCCATAGAGGAGTTGTTGATTTTTTCCTCTAAGGTTCAGAATTTGTGTTCAGTCTTTAAAGAAAAGTTTCAGTATATTAGGATCATAAATTTTAAATTGCTCTTGCCAAAAAGTAATTTAAAAAATATACCAGATCAAAGAAAAGTGTATTAACTGGGTTTATACAGAAAGAGCGAGAAATATATTTTTCTGCTATAATGTGATTCTAACAACTTTTTAGTTTAAGGGAAATGTGTGCAGTTATACTTACCATCGGTTGAAAATAATTCATCAAGGAAATTGTCTGAATTCAGGAACAGTGCCATTTGTGCTCCACCAAAAATTGGTTTTGATGTAATCAATTTTTTAGCTTTTGAAACTGATCTACTGGCTCTATTTTACTCTGTTTTAAATTGTGCAGCTTAGATACTATTCAGTATTCGTGCTTGGGTAACTTGATTAAACTGGAAGTAAAACTTTACAAAAAGCACAGAGTTGCGTATTTAGCCTATAATGTAGAAAGAACATATAGAAAATGTAATGTGGAGTTAGGAGGTGGGTGATCAAAGCTCTGATGTACATTTTGTCCCTCAGATTCCTTTGGCCATGCTGAGCTGGCATTTCAGAATATGCAATCCTTTTTTTTCTGCAGATTTTTTTTGAACAATAATGCCATCAGATTTGGTAAGATAATCTTTTAAATGGAAGTTTGAAATAAGTACAGCACTCTCTTTTCCTGGGTCAACGCATCTCCTACTTTATTAACTAAACTGGAACATTCAAATTTTAGCGCGTGTCAAATAGTTGAAGGTTACTATCAAAAAGATGGAAGATTCTTCTTAGGATTGAGACATACATGTTGGGTTGGTATGAATTCTAACATTTGAGAGAGACACATCTCTGAAGCATTTTAAACACTGGTGTAATTATTCCCTTTTTCACTGGTGAAAAGGACTGTTGACATCCAATCAAATTTTGGTTAGCAAACTAAAACCAAACAAAAGGGGATGTTTTTCCGTATAATGCATAATTAAACTGTGGAATTGCAATGGGATATTTCAGAGGCCAAAAGTATGAGGAGTTTCAAAAACAGAATGGATGAGTTCATAAGATAAAAATCTCATGGTTATTAAATGGCCTGAAAAGAGCTTCTAGCTCAGAGCGTACCTCAACTGCTGGTTTTTAGAACGTAGTTACCATACATCAGGCTTGATACACAGGGTTCTGAGGTAGAACAGCGCTGATGTGTATACACGCGTCATGTATACAAAGCATAGTTTACGCTCGACATTATACATCTTCCCTAAGCTTTTGCTACAGACTAGTTTCTGACTGTCTCACTTCTTCATTACTCTATTCCTAGGGCTCTGATTCAGTCCTTCAGAAGGCAAAGAATGGTCTTAACGATCAGTACCCCAGAGACAGTACAGGCGCTTCAATGAGAGGCAAAGTTTTAAGGTGGATGAACTTACAGAATCATGGAATCATAGAATAGTTTGGGTTGGAAGGGAGCCTTAAAGGTCATCTAGTCCAACTCCCCAACTTCTTGTCTTATCCAGTATGGTAGAGAGCCTGCAGTTTAAAACTGAAGGCTCGGTTGATGTGTTTAAGTAGAAAAGCTTTGTGTTTAGGCATGAGGGAAAAAGAACTATAGAGGTTCATTTGAGGTTTAATTCCTGAACAGCTCCTAAAATTCATAGTATGATGCTTGATGCTTCATTCCTACTGGATTTTCTCTGTTGAATGTATGACTTAACCTGTCTAGTGAGTAAGAAATTGCAGATTATGAGCCTAATAAAGATAATAACCTTAGAAAAATTGCATTTAGATGGCTAGGTTGTTCCTTTCATTTCTCTACTAGTTTAAGAAAAGGAGGAAGAAACTGATTTTCTTATTTTTTGATGGATCCAAATCCATTTATAAATCAACTTCTTGTTATACTGACCTTTTGCCTTGAGATTATTTTGGCACCTCTCTTTTCCAAATGCCGTAGCTCATTTTATGCGTTCATCTTTCACACACATCTGGGGGGGCGGGGGGAATTTGCCAGTCTGTATGTACAGTGAAATCAGTTTTAAAACAAATGCAGTAGCTATTATATTTCAGTTGCATACTGAAATATCTTCACGTATTATACAGTATTACACGGAGAGATTATCTGTACTCCAATTTAAAAAAAAAAATTTGAATTATTAGACATTAAAAAGTATTCATTACAACTAAGTAATCAATATTCCTTGTTTAAAAAGAAGATTAATTCCTCAGTGCACGTTAATCCATACACAAAACCACAAAATCTGTGGCCACAATTGAAGACAGGGGTTTTGGGGGGGTAAAGGGGCCTTGCAGGTTTTTTTGGTTTTGTTTGTTTGTTTGCTTGTTTTCCTTTTCTTTTCTTTTGCTATTGTGTGGTGTGTTTCTTGACCAGTACTGAGACAGAGTCATCCTTCTGCAGTTGTTCTCAGTGAACCCATTCTTGGCACTTTAGTGTTGATATAGGCTGAAGCATCTGGGGGAAAAATAGCCAAGAAAAAGTAGGAGGAACAATATATCATCTCTACACTTACTTCAGAAGTACGTGTATGTTAGTACTGAGACACTTACATGAAAAGTAAACATTCTGAATTCCAGCATACTCATTCAGAAGAGGAGCACGTGGGGATATTGGGTGCTGATCATTTTTGAGCAGTAACACATCCATGCCACTGACATTTGTCTCTGTTGTTTTCCTTAGCAGGCTTCACTTATGGGCTGTCTTAGCTTCTTTGTATGTGCAATGTGAATGAGTGTTACTCGGCAGCCTTTCAGGGCTCTTATTTGACCAGAATCTTTTTAACTATGAGGTTCCTAAAAAGATTTGGAAATGAAATGGGTTCTGATGTCTTCATCACAGTATAGCTTGGCAGATATTTCAGAGGAAACTGGTCTTGTATACCCTACGCTGGGCATAGAAGAAGGAAAATAGATTACATCTTAGTCACTTTCTTATTGCCAACTGTCCTGGTTTCGGTAGGGATAGAGTTAATTTCCTTTCTAGTAGCTGGTACAGTGTTTTGGATTTAGGATGAGAACAATGTTGATAACGCACAGATGTTTTAGTTGTTGCTAGGTAATGCTTACACTAGCCAAGGACTTTTTAGTTTTCCATGCTCTACCGACTGAGAAGGCTGGAGGTGCACAAGAAGCTGGGAGGGGGCACAGCCAAACTGGCCAAAGGGACATTCCATACCACGGGACGTCATGCTCAGTACATAAACAGGGGAAAGCTGGCCGGGGGGGCCGCTGCTCAGGGACTGGCTGGGCATCAGTTGGCAGGTGGTGAGCAATTGCACTGTGCATCACTTGCTTTGTGTATTATTATTATCATATTATTATTATTATTATTATCATTTTATTTCAATTATTAAACTGTTTTTTATCTCAACCCACAAGTTTTTTTTCTCACTTGTACTCTTCCAATTCTCTCCCCCATCCCACCAGGGGGGAGGGGAGTGAGCAAGCGGCTGCGTGGTGCTTAGTTGCCGACTGAGATTAAACCACGACACCAACAATAACAAAAAAGTCTAACTATTGGTTGATAAGAAAATAACTCAAAGCTGTGGCCATTCTAAATCATACAAGCTTGCCGTCTGAGGCTCTAGTTAAATTCTTTATTTCTCTTGGATGTTAAAGCAATAGCTGTAGTCATCAGAGCTTCTTTTTAATTTGCTCATGGTAAGAATAGTCCTTTAGATACAGTCTTCACACACACTTACCACATTCTTATTAGTGTAATGACGCAGAGGTATGCCACGAAGTTGAAATAAAGTTTTGGTATATGAAGCACTAAATAATTTGTGACCTGACTACTTGTCACACTTGTCAATAGGTAGAAGCTGAAAAATAATAAATTTCTGATTGTTCTGGGTTAACCCCAGTAGGCAGCTAAGCACCACCCAGCTGCTTGCTCACTCCCCCCCAGTGGGACGGGGGAGAGAATTGGAAGGGTAGAAGTGAGAAAACTTGTGGGTTGAGATAAAGACAGTTTAATAGGGAAAGCAAAAGCTGCATGTGCACACAAAGCAACATAAGGAATTCATTCACTACTTCCCATTGGCAGGCAGGTGTTTCACCATTTCCCAGAAAGCAGGGCTCCATCATACCTAACAGTTACTTTGGAAGACAAACACTATCACTCCGAATGTCCCTCCTTCTTCCCCCAGCTTTATATGCTGAGCATGATGCCATATGGTGTGGAATATCCCTTGGGTCAGTTGGGGGCAGCTGTCCCAGCTGTGTCCCCTCCCAGCTTCTTGTGCCCCCCCAGCCTGCTCGCTGGTGGGGTGGGGTGAGGAGCAGAAAAGGCCTTGACTCTGTGTCAGCACTGCTCAGCAAGAAATGAAAAATTGGTGTGTTATCAACAGTGTTTTGGTCACAAATCCAAAACACAGCATCATAGCAGCTACTGTGAAGAAAATTAGCTCTATCCTAGCCGAAACCAGTACACTGATTTAAAAAGAGGAGACGCTTCTTGGCTGTATTGAACCTAGATTTTTTATTTTTTTAAAAAATACTGAGATCCAAGGCAATTGTTTATGCAGTGAAGCCTTGATTCTAATATGAAGTTCTGTTTTGCTTTTTTGCTCAAAAAAGCGTAGTGAATACACAACCAGTTTATTATGAATGTAACTGTTTTTACTGCTTGGAAATAGACATTTTATGAATTTATATTAAAAGCATAAAACTCATCTTTTTGTGACTGAATCAAAAGTTTAGTGTAATATCAAAGAAAAAAAAGCCCTTTTCACAGAGCCTTAATTTTTCAGTCATCATACACCTTCTTTCATTAAGAAATTTCTTTCCTGTCACTCTGTAAGCTTGAAAATTTGCTATCTCGGTTAAAATTTATGTTTACTTTTTATCAATATGTAGCTGTAAAATGACTGCACTCTGCTCACAACTTCAACAAAAATCCTCTTCAGTCTTGAAGTAAGTTATTTTTGTGAACAGTGGACTTAACTGAAATAGTTTTATTACAGATTGGTGTCCTGTGTCCTCACAGTCCCCACTCGAAAAACATGGGCTCGTTCCCTTCTATCTTGACTTCACATAATGAGTCCTCCCCATCTCAGCATCTTCAGCTCTCCTTGAGGTCTTTTAACAGCTGTGTAGTGTCTGGCTATGCAAGTAATGTTTGGTCTTTTCCTTTTACTCAGCCACTACTTTATGAAAAATACAGGAACATAGTAACTCTTGGGGCTTCTGTTTCCCTGTCAAATGTGGCTGAACTTAATAAATATATTCTAAAGGTATTGAGGCACTTGAGGTACAAAATTATTTAAAATGCTTGTTTCCTTTAAGAAACCAGGCTAAAAAAGATAAATTTCTCCAGGAATCCAGCTGTCCCCTTATGCTGATGTTAATTTGAAAACATAAACTGTCAAATTAGACTGCTTTCTATAAAGTTGCATCTGCACTTTGGGTATATATTGCCAGCTGTCATCTTACCCAGCTTGCCTAGTGTGTAGTCTGTGTTCAGACCACACCAGCAGCTTTATCGACAACTCTTATTTTGGATTTGTCAGGAATATATATTGGATCACTTAGATTTCAGTCACTTAAAATATACTAATGTTTATGTGGCTGTTGATCTACTTGACACCTAAGGGGACATTATTAGATAAATAACATTTACAGTTTAAAAAATCAGTTTTAACAGTTTAAAACTGTTTTGAAAATTCTTGTGATGGTGGTTAACCTGACTTTGCTCCTCAAGTGATGCTTTTTTCCCAAATTAGTTAAAAATGAAGTATAATCGGATTTGCAAAGGATTCTTTAGAAAATTGCACACAAACCAGAAAATGGAAATTGCATATGTTTTCCCACTTTGCATCTGAAACTGAAGATGGACTCAGATGCAACTGTGTCGCTCTTTGAATTGAGCATGTAACTTTCAGCCTTGAAAATAAAGGGTCATATAGAAAAGGAGTTTCAGATTTGACCTGTAGATCAAAACAATGTTTTGAATTATTAATTGTTAAATATTTTCATGCTGTTCAAACTGATGACTTTATCTAACATAAATTTGTATTGTCATCTTTGAAAATTAAATGTTTACTAGCCCCCAAATTAAGTCTTAGTCTGATATTTTTCTAGGGCTCAACAGCAAATTCCTGTAGATATGGCTAGATACTTCTACGTGATAGATTCATGTCTTAAAATTATATGCATCTTTTCTGAAAATGCTACATATTTTTTATGTTGTTTTGTGCAGTTGTGATGTCTAAGGACATAGGCAGAAGATTTACACTTGGGTAACTTTGCATCATTGAACTAATGACAACATGTTTGGAGAAATTGGATGAGTTGTGAGGCACACAAAGGCTTGCTTTCTGTGCTGTGGAGAGATGTGTCTTTGTGTCTCTGAGTATTTAGAGTGTATTTTAAAAAAGGACGAGTAACTCATAAAGGTGAGAGGATAAGTGGGAAAGTTTCATACACCCCAGTCCATAAAGCTTTATCAGCAAGCAGTGCCTGTTTCCTCAAACAAGTCTTTATTAATGAAAAACATCAAGCTTTTTTTTGGAAAAAAAGTTTTCAGCTCTTGACAGCCTTGAAAATTGTAAATGAACATAAGCAAAACACTAGAATCAGAAGAAAGAAGAGATTGGGTATCCACTTAGACAGCCGGATGGTGGGTGGATGTGTGGGAGGGCACACACAAGAGTCCCTTGAAATCTACATTAAAAATACAGCAGTATTTTTACAAGCAGTAATTTTTTATTATAAAATTTGTCAGTTCAGTTTCCAAGAGTCTTGTAAACCTTCCTCTTAAAGTCTGTCTACTTTTAGCTAGAAACAAGATGAGTAAGCTCCCCAAAGTCTTGAGAAACTTGATTTTAAATCCCTGATCAGATTGATTTCCTTTTTGCCTCTAGACAAACAGCCCTGAGGCTGCCCTGAGGCAGCAGAAAAAGATGCAGATGACCCAGTCTTCTGGTTTGTGCTTGTAGCTTGTAGACACAAGCCTCTGTTGGTCCACAAATGTTAGTGAATAGAGATGAAGCTATTGCTTTCATAAATAAAGCTCTTTTCTTACATCTTTGACATTGCAACTGTTGAAGCCATTAAAATCCTGGAATTGGTTTCTTAACTTAATTTGATGAGGCTTCTGCATGAGTCCTTCAGTTGCTGGGGACAAACTTAGTAAAGACTTGAATGTCACATTCTAAGGTTTCATTTTTCATTTATTTTCTTCTTCAGTAAGTATTACTGTGTGGTTAATTTGTTCTCTGGGATGGATAAAATAGAACTAATATGAAATTCAAATGAATTCTTCTGCTGGCAGCCTGTTTGTTAGCAGCAATAATGAAATATAATGGCTAATGGATAGTGAAAAAGATTAAGTATTTTCCTCAATAATTCAGGGCTTTGATATAGTTAAGCACTTAATAAAAATATCCAGAAAAATCAATAACCCAGAATTTCACTGTGTACTTTTTACTTTTTAAAATGTATATATATTCTTGTTTTGTTTAACATCAGGTTACCTGTATATATGCTTTAGTCATTAAAAGGAATCTGTTTTGCTTTTAAAAATTTTAAACCTGAAAAAAAACCCTCCCTTTTATTTCTAAATCTACAGCCTTTTTATGAAGTTGGAAACCAGTGTTGTGAAGAAAAGACATAATTTGTGTTAGCACTTGTTGGGATGCCAAGGATATGTGTAAAATACCTGACCAACCTGGTCAGTGCAATAGATTTATCTTTCATAGGGAAGTTGAACAAGATTTTACAAGGTTATTTGCTTCCACCTACTGACCATTCTTGATATTACAGACAAAAACAATTGAGGGAATACCTTAGTAGCTTCCAGAGTCTCATCTTTCCTCCTTCTGATACAGGCCATGGGAGTAGTGTGTGTACATAGGAATTCTGTTTGCTTTTTATATTTCATTACTTTCACATGAAAAAAAAAAAGATGTTAGAAACGCAAATAACTTTTCTAAAGTTTCTTAGCCTGTACAGTTTGCTTATTTCTTGCAAAATAAGGGGGGGTTTTGTTTGTTTGTTTTGTTTTGTTTCTGGTATTCTGTGTTACAATGACAGGGAAGGAGAAGGAATATGTTTTGGATAGCAGGGAGATAACAAACCGAAAAATGTATGATAAAGTACACAGCCATGTAAAGGTGTTAGTTATGTTAGCATGACTAATGGCTACTTGACAATATTGATTTCACTATTTTTATTTGCAATTCAAGAAGTAAAATTAAATTTAGAATTATAGAAGCTATGTAAAATAAAGTGTATTGAGGTTTCTACTGCATCCTAAAGCCAAAATGTCATGCAGCGTCATGCTACCACCAATGAGTGGTTTTACTTTGTAGAGCTTTTCGTTTTCTTCTGTTCAGTAGCATCTGTATAATGCTAATGTCGGATGACGGTGGTAGACGTTTCCCAAGGGCCTAGCGTATTAAACTTCAAAATCCCTGAAACATATGAATGATCAAACAGAACACAGTTGGGGTGAGGACAGGGAGCCTTCTCAGGAATAAAATGGGTATCATATCTGATGTATTCTATACTGTGCGCTTGCAGTAGATCTTGCTGTCGAGTTATCTAAATCATTAGTTGTCTCCAAACTAGCACTGAAAGAATTGTACCTCTTGGTCTCACTTTTCTATCTGGTAAGCCATAGTGCTCAATACAACCATAAATTTAATACCAGTTGGTCACTAAGGTGACTAAATTTCAGTAGGAACATTTAAAGGCTACCTTTCAGAACTGTATGCCTGCAAACACAGAGGTGAGCATAGTTTCACCATCCCAGTTAATGCAATTCTAGCGTTAAATATATGTGGCAGTGTAACAGTTGTGTTTGTCCTGTGTTGCTCCTAATGTTCTGCATAAAACCTTGCTTTGTTTCCTTGTTGCTGCTACCCAACATAACAGACAAAAAAGGCAATTTTCTTTTGTGCTGCCACATAAAAAATAGAGCTCTTAATATGTTTATAATAATATAATGTAATTGGCTGTTACGCAGTGACACCTAGAGAAAAAAAGGAATTATGTTGGTTTTAAACTGAAATGGATGAGAGGGTTTTCTACCTTAGTGGCAGGGTATGTCTATAATTCATTCTTTCCATCTTTCCCATGAAACATCCCATGAACTAGTCTATCATTATATAATTTGTCTAAAATAATAATTCTTCAGGAAGAACAGATTTTGCTTGGTTTTAACTTCCTTTTTGTGATGCAACAACGTTAAAGAAAGTGCCTGATGTTATTGTTCAATGCTTTACAGCAGTGGTATGTCTTAATCGCACATAATTCATACAGTTGGGAGATTTGCAATACACATACTAAAATGACAGCATTCTGTCATTTTGCACTTACAAAAAGTAGCACAGATGTCTCCCAGAGAAGAACATTCTGATTTCTTCCCTTCTTGCTCTGAGCTTGACAGATGATTCATTTTGATAATTTTTTTAAAGCTGAGTTTCTGTGTACATTTTTTTCTTTAAAAGAGGTATATCTAGGATGTAGGTGATGTATACTCAAATATTTATATTTAAACATACATTTTATTAAGCCAGTAACTTCAGTGGTTTAAAGAATTCTAACACTAATTGTTTCAGACAAATGGGTTTGTTTTGCTTGGGCAATTAAAGATTAAGATTTGCATGCACATCCCTAACATGAAGTACTCCTGTCACTCAAGGATAAATTCTGTCTGAGTTCATTTACAGTTGGTAACAAAGTGGTTGACTGGTTTTCTTCCAAAAAGACTTCATCATAGATTTTCTAGAGACATCAGATGCACAAGCAGCAACTCCTGTAACTGTTTCTGCAGAAGTGACGAACTATTACTATTGTTTTTAAATATAAACCTGTTGCAAATTACAGTTTATTATTCAGCTAATAAATTTGCAAATTATCGATTTTAAAAGAGACTTATTATCTCCTATTATTTCTTCTTCATCTACTGCACAAATTTTTACTGTTCAAATTTTTAACTCCTTCCAACTGGTTTAACCCCTTTGGACTGAGGATTCTTGAAATCTACTTTAGTCCTTCTTTAGGTAACCCGTCAATATCCTTAGTTATACTTTATTAGAGTATATGCATTTGTGAGGATTTCACCCATTGGTAGAGAAAAATCCTGTTCAGGAGGTCAGGCTTTGTATGGTGTTACATATTAAATGGTTGTTACAGTCCAGGTTGTTATCTGATAATGTACCCAAAGCAAGTTGTCAAAAGTTATTTAGGCAGTATTTTAAAATTAGTATTTGGAATACCAGCAACAATAACAGTGGACCCTGAATTTTTTTTTCTTGTCCCTGTGCAGAAGCCCAAATTCAGGTCTCTACTCTTGAAGACATATAGCTATTTCTTTACCCAAATCTGACCTTACATAGTTTCAAAGATAAGCTAATACCACTCTTTCTTGCTGGCTTCAATATCCAGTAATATTGAAACCATACATATGTAGTTTTCATTGCTAATGGTGCAATGGTTAATTGGTAAGATTCACTTTCCGTATCTTTAGCTAGAAAACCAAACACTACGAGATGAAATGATTGTCTAATGTTCAGGGATAAAACACAGAATAGAGATTATGTCATTTCGTTTTCAGCCTGTATCTTTTCCTTATGGCTGGTATCAGTTAACTTCCAGGCCCATCGTCTCTTCAATTCCTGATTGCAGCATTGAGAGTCTCAGCTGGGTTGGCCTCAACTGTTTTCAGCTGGGCTGCATGCTTAATTCATAGCTTTTGCCTTCCTGGCTGTAGGCAATCGTGAGGTAAACTGTGTTGAGAGGAAGATGGTTTTTGTTTTATCCAGGTAAAACTGCATTTTTAATTCACATTGAGTAATGAATGCTTATGGACTTAGGTTTCTTAAAAATTGCTTTTAATGGGAAATGACAGTGGCAAGATAGCAAACTAAAATCTTCTATAGACAGCGGAAGAGACCAGAGTACTGTTAGGGCTTGAACGAGGTATATTCATCATACTGAGAGTCTGTAATAGCTATGACTAGAATCTGATAGGAGCTACTTTATTCTGCGTTCAGTTAATTTAGGTCAGTATGTGAGACAGAGCCACCCTTGTCCTTGGTAATATGAAAAGATATGATTCATTTTTGATTAACCAATAAGTATGTTAAAGAACATTCCATTATTTCCAAAGGTGACTTAGGGCATGGCTAGCAGGTAAAGAGCACTGGCGCTAATGGAGTTTGAATTCATTCCTCTAAGGCAGAAAGCTTTTTAAAAGTTGAGGCTTTTTCCTCACTCACTCACCAAAAAAAACTGAATGTAAATATACAAACAAGCTCAGGAAGTCGGCCTGTAGGCAGAGATAGAATTTTCTTATCCACCAAATGGGAGGAGAGACTTGGTGAGAGTCTGTCTGGCTGCCAGTAAGTCACACTTGAAAGAAAATTTTTGAGTGTAATATTCCACGAAGTACAGTCTGGTTCCCCATGAAAAGTATTTTGAATATAAAGAGTATTTGAGGTACTGATTCATATATGAAACTAACTAGAACAACAAAGATTGTTGTTGTTGGAAATATGCTGCTTAAGAAGTGACAGAGAACTTGACATGCCAGATGAAAACATCTTTAATAGACCTTGCTGTGAATGAAAGTATTTTTTTTTTCACAAAATCTCGATTCATCTTACTTGATTGAATGATTTCATTTTTTTAATCTTTTATGGGTATATGGCTTAGATAAGTCTTTGGCATTGAAATAATACCAGTCCTTCATTTAAGATGACTAGGCATGGTGTTGAAGAAACGTAACTTCTTTACTTAGTATTTGTTTTCATTTTTAAGAGGAGCTGCTATTAGCTATCAGCCTTAAATTTGGGATTTGTGTAGCAAGTAGCTCTAGCCAGTAATCTAAAATCTGATGACAGTAGTTCTAGCTTCAATGAGAGGTTAGGGAAGGACTTACTTTTAACAAAAAATTGTCCCTCATCTGTGTGTCATTTTTTCTCCAATAGAAATCTCTAAAGTTGCAGTATGTAAGCAAAATTAGCTTCCAACAATATCCCTGCTAGAAAAGTAAAGTTGAAAACAAAGGAAAAATCCCAATAGGTCACTTGTCTGCAGTTTAATGACTTGAACTGTATTTGGCTTATTCAGTTTCCAATAGTAACTTCTTGTACAAAGGGATAATATGAAGAAATAAATGCCTTTCAGACTATAATTTTTGTGATAGTGATTATCTCTGCATGCCTTCAGGTCTGCTGGCAGAAATCCAAAGGTTCAATGAGAGTCAAAATACCTTAGGAATAAAAGGAACATGTATTGGGTGTCATTAGGTTTAAGATGATTTGTTTGACTCCTGAAGAAAACATAAGTCCAAAATATGTGTATACATATATACACATATTTATATTAAATAGAGGCTTGATTATTCTTGCATGTTGCAGTGAGATTCAGACACAAATATCTTTAACGTAACAATTCCTAGTTAGCACTCTTGACAACAGACAGAATTTTGAGCAGTTGTTTCCTCTTAAGCTTACCTGTATATTTTTTAAGCTACCATCACTAATTTAAAAAAAAAAAGAAAGAAAAAAGGAGTGAGCAAGCAATTATATTTGCCTCAAGGTGCAAGTAGAAAAAGCAAACGTATACTATAAAGCAGAGATCATATTTTTGTCTTATGAGCTGAAATAGGTTTGGGTTTTTACGATGTTTCAATCCTGTCTAAGTTTATGCTTGTAATAAAGTTTAATAAACCTTACTTAAAGCCATAATACTAAACATTGTACATTTAAATATAATACATATACAGAAATAACAGTTCAGAAAAGTGTAATAGGTTGAGAAATCCACTTTTCAGGCTTTGATGCCCTTTCTTCATCCTGAGTTATTCCCACAACCCCGGTCAATATGCTTGTGACATAGTCTTCCCTGTTTGTCTTTTCAGGATACTAAAGCAGAGTGCAGTTCCTGTGTAGAAACTGAGGACAGAAAAGTAAGTGGCTTATTTTAATGTAATTTGTCAGGCAACTCTAGTAAGTGGGGGTGTTTTGTTTGTTTGATTCCCCCCCCCCCCCAGTTAAACCTTGTGAAATTATTTTATGGTGTTTTATGTGTGTATGTTTTATAAAGTTTTCTAACAATAACTTTTCTAATGTTGTATTTTAACTTCACTGGGGACAAAATAGTCTTACTCTACTGAATATACTTCTGATAGAAATTTGAATAACAGCTTGGTCAGAAGGGAATTATAAACTTTATTTCTTTAAACTTTGAACAGTTTAAAAGGCAATTGCACGTCCTGTTCTTAATTTTCATTATTAACAAAATTATTGTGTCGTGTCTTTCATGATAATGTTAGCATACCATGTTAAATATTTGTAAAATAGCAAGATAAGGACTGCTTTTTCTTGTTTTATAAGCAGTATCTGAGATAGAGATTTTTTTTTTCCCCTTCTAAATGTTTGATGTTTAAAAAAAGTTTATCTTATATTATTTCGAGTTTTATTTTCTGTGAACGAGTATAAAACATGTTTTCTGTTGTGTTCTGCACCTTGTTAGCTTTTATGTTTTTAAAGAGTACATTATGGCATGTTTGTTTGAATATACTTGAATAAAGTTACATTTTTAGACGGAATTCTGAAACTGAAGTACTATCAATTTCCACTCTAAAAAGAGCAATGCAGAAAGCTGTCTTCTAGCACTAACAGTATCATACTCTCAATTTATGTTTTGAAACAGTAGGTCTTGATGCTTAATTTAGCATTAGTTTAACTGTGCTATAATGTGTGATAGCAATGTTCTATTACTCAGCTTTCTGAAAGTTTTTTTGTTGTTGGGGTTTTTCTTAAATTCTTTTGGCTACTGCATCTTCCTATAAGCATTCAGCAGCTCTTCCTTTTTTTAAAAATAGTTGTCGAGTTCTTTTTGCTATAAAAATGAGGTTTTATTAAACAGCATTATCCCAAAAGCACCTTAGATGTTCATGATAGCTCAAATTTTATAAAACAATGTCATACAAGTCCGATATAAAATGCTGTTGAAGTTAGTGCAGGAAAGCACAATTCATTTGCTTTGTTGAGATATGTGATAAAGGTTCTTCAGAATTTCAGTGATATTCAACATTTTCAGGAATGAAGTGAGGGAAATATTATGAAACTATCTAGGTGCTTAAATTTAAGTATGCATTGTTTTCTAGTATGCTAAAATGCAATTTGGGACCTTATGTCTAAACACCAAGTTCTGACTTTTGGTGTGGGTAGCAGCTACTAAAACTGCACAACCAAAAGGTTCTTTTTATCGCTTGAATAATGGGAAAAGTTGTCAAGAGCCTGATAAGCTTTGGACTGCAGTCTTACTAATGTGTGTTGTATTTCTTTTTCCTGATATTGCGGCTTTCCTTTTATTTAGTAGATTACCAGTCTGTTGCCAGTAAACTGTTTTTTGTTTTTCCCCATTGTTTTAAGATAGAGTGATTTCTACCTCAGTATAAATTACAGGAGTTGTGTATCTGATACTTTTTCTTGGCCTCAGTGATTGCTCTGAGTTTGAGTGGTTTCTGAAGGAGCTATCTTTCTTCAGTGACTCAGGCTATCAAGACTAACCCAGCTGTCTGACCCCAGAAAGGGGCACCTCATCCAATGCAGAATATGTGATCTGACTTTGTCTGAGACAACCCAGGCACTAGGACTGAGCACGTGAGGTGAAATGAAAGAGCGTGAGATTCCCGTGTTATCCTATGCTTTATTACTTCGCTGGCCTGTTGTGCTCACTTCCCTCTCCCTTCTTGTTCTTAGAAGCAGTGGCATGAAGGTGAGGTGATAGTCACAGGGTCTCCAAACTTACTGTGAAACCTGGAGAGTCTCTCTACCTCTCTCTTAATGTATCATTAAGGTTGAAGAGCTGGAGATTATCCACATTGCAGTCCTGAGTGCTATGAATTTCTCATCCTTTTGACTGTAACTGCTGATGCATACAGACACGTGCCTTCAGGTCTACAGACTCTACTGTGATCTTTCCTCACTAATCACTGAAGTAATAACAACAGAGGTGAGGTTTGCTGGGTTTGGGTTATGGTTTGTTTTTTGACTTGCTAAAAGTAAAATTTTTATCCAACAAGAATGACAATCTGTTCAGTGCTCTAGCTTTCAAATGCAGAAACTACAATTAATGTAAAGAATTGTTTAGCTAACCCCTAAATTTATCTTCTTCATTTTGTTTATTTGTTGAAGCATTTTGAAAGAACAGAAATGTAATAAATACCTATTGTTGTTACATGGTATGTTTCATCTTTTCTCTGTGTTTGGTCCTGAAGCTGAAGCTTCCGCCCAGCTTAAGTGGCAGATTTACTTTACAGTCTAGGGATATAGATTACCAGTGACTTATGCAGTGATCATCAAATAAAGATACATCAATCTTGGTTAATAATAATGCTTTGTTTCATGTTTATTGAAAGAATAAATTAGGAACGTAATGTAATTCATAGAACCTGAAACATTTTAAATAAATATTTTTATTCCCTCTACGTTGAATCCAGACAAACTAATGCAATTAGGACATGCATCATTAGTATCTAATAATTTGCACTTCCATAATGAAATATATTACTAATGAACTATATCATTAGTAATTAATAGAAAATTTTGCCAGTTAACAACAAAATATAGAACTGCAAGGTGCCTTTTCTTGCAATCTTTTTTCCTGAAGTTTCTTAATCTCTAACTTCTGAAGTAGAAATTTATGAAACCATGGCTAAAGCGTTGCCTGAAGGCAAACTCAAATTTAATAACTGTAATTATTATTTTGAAATCTATTGTTCTATACATGACAAAATAGCATTTAATTATCCTAACCACTTTATCACTATGATTTGTCTCTCCTTCCATTGTTCAACTGACCTTTTTATGTAAGATTCTACTAATATTTTCTGCAAGGATAAAAGCCCTCAGGTTTGAGAATAACAAGTGACAAGTAATGAACAGTCTGCTGTAACTGGCCTGTATTATTATGCATTACTAAATTGCATTTACTATTGCCAGCAGTGGACACGTGTGTGTACGTGTGTGTACGACTTATTTGCTACCTAATTGGTGTTCTTTTCTGTGTTTGTCACACCCAACCCTTTTTTGTTTTGATCTCATACCTTCATTCTGAACATCACAATATTTGATGTTGAATGAATCATGTGATCATGGAAACGTCTCAGCTTTGCTTTTCAAAGAAATATACGTAGAAACATGACCCTTAAATTTTCACAGAAGAAAACTGTTAAAAACATAAAGTGTGATTTATTTATTTATTTATTTATTTATTTTAAATACATTGATTTCTGAAGCTAGTTGCATGATGTTTTGGAATTTAAGTCATAATTTCAAAGCCTGTGATGTTTTTCAGCATGAGGTTTTGCTCTTGCAAGGATGATGACAGTTGGATTTTTTTTTTTGTAGTTCTACCCATGTTTTCTAATATAACTGTGTCTGTTGGGGCAACTAAATGGTTGTGGTTGAAGGGAATTGATAAGGATATTGGCCGTTTTGCCAAGAGGGAGACCACGTGGATTCCTTTACAATCTTCTCTTCTGTTTGATATAACCAAACTCTAGTCTTGGTCTCCACTTAAAAAAAAAAAGTTAGTATGTAAAGCTTTGTTGTTGTTGTTGCTCTTACACCAGCTTCATCACCTCCCATTACCTGAAAAACCTGCCCCTAATAAATCTTCCTCATCTTCTTTTTAATCTCAGTTCACATCTTTATTTGGTCTTAACAATTATCTTTTTTTTTTTTTTTTTTTTAAAATATGGTTTTATGGGACTTGCATAAACAGGAATCTTCAGAAATACAAAAAAAAAAGAAACTGGAAAAAAGATTTCTCGCTGTCCTGCTCTATTATTGAGGTCTGAACAGAGCACAAAGGGAATACTTTGTTTTACTCTGATGACACAACAAATGCAATTCCAAATTAATTCATGGCAACACTGTGAAACCAAAACTCTGGTATGAAGTTATCTTCCCCTTACTCCCCCTGCCTCCCTTTTGTTATACTTCCATTTGAAATGGAAAACTGAGACACTGAAAACTGAATGGAAAGTTAACTTCCAGTGACCCTTCTGTGCTGGATAACTTTGTTTCAGCTGGTTTTTACTATGCTAGGACTGTTTTATTCCTCAGCTTTGGTTTCTTCATTTTTGTTTTATTTCAGCTTACTCTTTTTAGTAATAGACTCACTTTTGCTGTAATGTGCAATGACATTCTCTTCAGTATTCCTTGCAGGCAACATAATGCTGACCGTTAACTAGCAGCTAAGTGTTATTAGCTTGGTGGCTCAAGGTCACTCAGGATATCTTGCTTCATTTTCTGTTCTTGAGAAGGAAAGTAGCTTGTGGAGAGAACATTTTTGAGATGCATCTTGACTTTAAAATTTACCACTTTTGATCTCAGAGTGCAGAGGCTTTATGAGAGCAATAGACTTTATGGGTATGCATTAGGCCAATAACATGATAGGTCAGTAAGTTAGAAAATTTCCCTGTAGTGACATAATGTTTCATAACTCCCTATTACCTTCTGTGGGATATGGTATAGGCAGTAATTCCTTTCCTTTTCTATGCCTACTGTGGAAAATTTGATTATTTTTTTTTAGTACCTTCTGTCAGAGGATCTCAAAGTGCTTTACAAACAAATTAAAAACACCTATGAGGAAAGTACAATTATATTGCTCAGGTTACATATGGGGAAATAGGAGTGTGAAGGGGAGACATAGGCAAGGTTACGAAGTGAGACAAAATGAGGAGAAGAAGAAACAGCATTACAAATATATTTTGCTTTGCCTATTCTGTGGCTTCTTGCAATTTTTATTTTTTTTTTTAATTTATAATGATCATGTGAAAATATTTTCCTTGAAAGTTTAAGGGAAAAATTTGTCGTCTTCGTAGGAAGAAAATTTATCCAATTTCTTTAACGTTCTTCTTCAGGTTACTGTGGGAGGGGGTTACTGTGGGAGGGAATTAATAAGGGTATCAAATAGTGAAGAGCTGATAAGAAGCATCATGGAAGGACCGACTCAACTACTGGCATCTAAGATGTAGATATATTTATATACTGTTTCCTTTCATTGTAATCCCTTTTCCTAATGTCTAGGAGCTTCCTATCAGTGAATATGAGTAAGTGTCATTTTTATTCCCTTGTGAAGGCATCATGCAATCTGCATTGTTTTGTAGAGTTTTGAGATGCATTTTTCCTCACATTAAAAGAAATTAATTTTTTTATGAGGGAAGATCACTGACTCCAATGGATTGGTAAGGAAGTGTCTAAATTGTGTTTGGATATAGATTCAGAGGAATCTAAGGAAGTTTTGAGCATTAATGAGCCTTCTCGTGTCTACTAGAGTAAACATATGATTCCTGTTTCTTCTGCCTCTTTAACTGTTGTACAAATAGTAAGGAGTATTATTGAACCATCATATGACAGGACCGCATAGAATATAGAGGATTGACTGTAGAATTCAGAAACAAGGGGGAGTAACCCAGAAGTGAGAATAACGAGCTGTTCCAAGAATAGTATCCACCTGTCACAATACGCCAGAAGTTTCCACTGATATCTCAGCTTATGTAAGTCAGATTTACATGATGCTTCTTGAGTCTTCCTCAGTACAGAGCTGGAAGTTTTCAAAACTTCCACAAAAGGGTAAAATTATCTAAGGTGTGAGGGATTTTTTTGTTGTTTGTTACCAGAAAAGTTACTTGAAATCCATGACTGCCTCCCCCACAATGATTTTAATTCAAGTTCTGTTGCACTCTAGATATCCTAAAACTCAGAAACTAAGTTGAATCAGACCCATAGTCTAAGTTGTTTAGGTATCATTTATTGTTGTTCATATTACTTCTAGTGATATTTTTTTAAATCAAAGGATTTTTCTTTTCCTTTTCTTAATTTATGTTCTTTTCAAGTAAAAGCACTACTTATGGAAAAATAGGTAGCTGAAACTTGCCCTAGAACTTAACACACAGTGTTAGTCAGCCTAATAAATATTGACAATTCTAATGTGAGGAAATACTCAGAAATCCAGTCCATTTCCTGGCACGTAGACTGACACAGTGCGAAGTCTTGCTGGAAAGTTTCATAGCATTTGAATGATCATAATGTCAGTGCTATTACTGCTCTCTTGTTCTTTCTGTCACTGACATGTAATTATGGAATTTCACAACTGAAGTGATGACAATTGCTCCTCTGTGTGTGTGTGTGTGTGTGTCTGTCTTTCCCCTTAATCCAACTCTATCTAGCAATCTGTAATTTGATAAAGTGGAATTGAAATGACAGGCATGACAGAAGTGCCAAAACAATAATTTGACCTCCCACTGAAGTGTCAATGTGTTCGGCTGCATGACTTTTACACATGCTGAATACACATAAGGGACACGGATAGCATATTTATTATGCTACAATACCTGTTAAGGCAGAATGCTAAAAAAAGGTTTTGCTACACTGTGTCTTTTTGCCAATGTGTTCCATCTTTAACCATTACATTTTCTATGCCTGTACTACTATGCATAACCATGATTGCTATTGCACATAAATTACCTTTATTTTGTTAGGAGAAGATTTTTTCTGAATCTTCATTTTGAAGATATTTGGATAAATCTTGAAATTATAATTCTGTGGCTGTGTAGCAAATTAGTTCTTGAAGAGACTGTTTATTCTTTACTTTTAAGGACAGCTTTTTCATATTAAACCCCTTGGGGGAAGGTGTCAAAGAATGAAGAAAGAACCATATAAAAGGTACACCATTTCTTTTTCCAAAGTCCTTTAATACTGATGACATACCTAGTTCTCATTTACACAGAATATAAATTTAATCCCTGTTACAGATAAGCCTGTGTTGTAAACAAATTTTATCGAGGACATCAGTCAGCAAACTGGCAAATTCTAGTTACAGTGTATGCAGAATACGGAATATAAAAATGTATTTTCTACAGTAGCTATATACTGATAATTTCAATTTCATTTGAGAAGAACCTTCTGGAATGAGTGACTTGCTAGTTAGTAGTTTGAGTAGTTGGTACCTTTGAAATGTCAGCTTTTCTTTGAGGTAGACTGGAGTTGAAGAAATCCTCAAAATATTTTTGTTTAAAATCTGATTTCAGTCTAAATTCAATTTAGAAGTTTCTAAAAAGAATCTATGAGCACTATGAGCTATATTATTCTCTATATACAATATAACAGTTCTCTGTTACTATTACATATTACAAAGGGGGAAAAAAAACCCCTCCTCTTTGAAAAACAGTGCTAATTTTTATCCTTTCCTGTGACTAGTAGTCATGCCTTTCAGCCAATATTCTTTCTAGCCTTTTTATTTAACGCTTTGGCATTAAAACATGCCTTTGTCTACTGTTACATTCAGCACTGATGTTTGCACTATGTGAATTTAAAAACCGGGAAGCAATCACAATTCTTTTTGAACTTTCTCTGCTTTGAAATAAATTGCATTAGGTATATGACAACTTCCTGCTAATAACTCCTAAAAAGCTCACTGAGCTAGAAGTAGCATTCTGAAATATCTAATACTTTTAGATAGATTAATAATAATTTTTATTTTCACTGAAGTAAATTTCACTGAAGTACATGTATGCACAAGTTACTTTGGAATATATTCATATGTACTGTACCTGCATTGCATACAATGAATTATATTTTACCTGGGGACAAGGAAGGGGACAGAAGAAAGAAAAGTTTTAGCTTTACTATTCAGCTAAATGTAAAATTAAAATACTCAGATTCAGGGCAAAAAAAAAAATCAAGTGGAGAGGGAGAACTTAAGTCTGATTTGATGCTAATTATCTGTCAAAATTAACTGAAAAATAATTCATGAGAGACTAAAGCCTTGTTGAACTTTTGACTACATCTGGCAATTAAGTTTTCAACAGGTATAAAAACACAGAGGGGGAATTGGCTTTTGAAGTTATACAAAAAAGGGAAAAAAACCCACAGATCTATTAATATTAGCATGCTGTGAATGGGAACATGTCTTGGATCTTCTCTGTATTTGCGAATGAATAAAACTTTGCAGCAGTGGGGCAGTGCAACTTTTTCTACTATGTAGTGAAACATTTCCTTTTAAAAGGTGTCTGTTTTCTGGTAGTGTAAGCTTTTCATAACCCATACTCTACTGCATCAGTAAGGTATAGTTGACCTTAGCAGTGTTGTTAACTATGTAATTTTCAGTTATTAATCTGACCTACCAGATTCTTTGCAACATGCCAGATACCAAGGCCACATTATGCAACGGCAAATGACATGGGTTTAAATATATTAACTATATCTCGGTGTGTAATTTTATATTGTATACATATGCCAAGGTGTTTAGTGGTCATTGTTGCTTTAGAGAAAAGCAAGTTTCAAGTTGACATTTCCTTCCCTATCTTTTTTTCTTGCTTTTTAATAAGGATGTGGGAGACTTCATAAAGAAGGATAGAGTTAACAATATGTACAGACAAATCACCTTATTTACAGATACTTCTATGTGTATCGTCAGTTACGCTTCCTAACCCCAACAGCTGGAGGGGCTGAGCAACAAGGAGAAGCACTGGGTTTCTGTTAAGTGCCTGGTTCACTTTGTCTCCCACAGTTTCTAGGAGTGCCCATAATAAAACCGCCAGGGCTTTGGGAGCACTTTCAGACTGTGACCCTTCATTATGTTTCCTGCTGTAAGCCTGAGGAAGCCTCTTAGTTTTTTGAGTATTTTTTGTGGACCTGGTCTAAAGAGCACTGAAGGGGGAAGGGAGTCCTACATTTACATGAACAAAATTATCTCCCTGTGTTAGGCAAAACAGTCTCAAGTCAGGGACTTTTCTTTCCTTTAACTTACTGCCAAGCAACACAAACCTTCAATCGATGAGGACAAGAAGAATATACAAACTGGGAATTGGGTCCCTCCGAATTCCTCTGGCGAGGCGAAGGGCAATATGGGCGGTTGGGGTGGCCTGCATGAGGGTGCCGTGCACTTCAGTGCCAGGATGACATTTTGGAGCAGGGCAGTCACGGTTGAGCCCGCCGTGGGGGTTGGCAGGGGGTGCAGAGCTGGCTGGAACCGGTTCGGACCAGCTGGCGGCAGGTGCTGACTCCCGCCCACACGGGGTGTCACTGCGCCCCCTCAGCAAACCAGGCATCTCCTGCGCAGCACACTCCCTCGCAGCGGAAGGGGATGTGGTGTGTGAAGGTCCCAGGAAAGCAAACAAAAATAATTTGATAAACAGCACTTAAAATTTTAAAGGGCATGCACTGAGGTTGTTGGAATTACAGAAAGCCTGCATGTTGTAGTCTGGAGACTACAGGTACATCATTTGTTTTTATATATGAAGTTGAATTACACATCCAGAGAAGTAACTAGAGGAGAAGCTGTGCTTCACCCTACTAATGAAGGGTGTCAAAGCCACTATGCTTTTAATCGTTTTGCTTTTTAAATATTTTTTTTGCCTTTTTATGCTTTTGCCACTTGGTAAGAATTCAAAGGCACATTAACCAAAAACATAGCTGGACATTAGAGACCTTTATTTAAAATAAGAAATACATATGTTTCATACAAATTAACTAGAAATTATGTGCTAAATAATGGTTTAAAAAGTCTGTGCAGCAGCTAGCAGAGGCTGAAGACCACTTAAGCTATTTCTTCACTTTCTTTCCAGCTTCTACATGTGCTTGTATGACTGTGCATTTGGAGATGTACACCACCTCATGCTGTCATCTTGTCACAGAAGCAGTGAGAAGTTTTGCCTTGCAATGTGATAAAGTTTCTGTAACATGAACTTATATTCAGCTTCTTGCTGGGAGCCAGGGCTGTTTTTGTAGGCAAATGCTTCCCAGCATAGAAGTTGAGCAGAGCTTTGCCTGCAACCGGTAGCTGTTTTGACTTCTTTTTAACTCTCATGTTGAATTTTCCTTGTGGAATAAAGTTTGGAATTTCAAGAATAGGGAAATTAAAATTTTAGACCTTAATGATTAAAAAAACTTTTCAATTCATCTGTTTGAGCTGAGCCACATGTTCCTAGTCACTACCTATTTTAGTAATCTGGAGCTTCACTTTTTTTTCTTTTGGACATATGAAAATATAATCACTTTGTCTCACAGGATGTTAGTTGTCTTTGATATAATTGCTTAACATTTCAACTGGATAAACTTTTTAAAAATTTTAAAGCTAAGGTCAGTTTTGGGAGAAGGCAAAGGGGAAGGGAAAAAGGTGTGTAGAATCCTTCTTACCTCTGATTTTATGTACTTAAATAATTAGCCTGAGTTTTAAAGTGCTGGGCGTTCAACTTAAGTCTTTGTTGCAAGCTGTCATTATTACCTTCACTTATTCTTGCTCAGAAGAATAAGTGCTTTCTGTCTTTGGAAAAAAGTATAATCAGTTCATTAAGCTAGGTGAAATCTAGCCATGATGACAATAAGTGGAGTAGGTCAATGATTGCCGGGATATGGAGCAGAAATACACAGCAGAATAACTCCTAAGAGAACTTTATATAATGAGGCCACTGTAGGAAGCTACTTATGGTGTTCTGCACTCATAGAGAATCAGAGAATTTATCCAGCCGATAAAAGTACTTATTCTTGCATAAAGCTCCCAGATGGTCACATTTAGAAAATGTGTACTTTTCTTACTTCTGTTATGCATCAGGCTTATTGATACGCTTTTTATTAGACAAGTAATCTTCCAGATGTTGTTTCATTAAACTGAGGTACAGAGATATTTTCCACTAATTTTCTATTCCCAAGTTCTAGGCAATGCATTCTGGGTTTTTTTTGTTTAAAATTGCAGGACAGCATTTCATATATTAAGTGACGCACAGATTGCACATTAGCTGATTAAACTTACCAGAACAGCATTAATAGAACATTTGCTAACTTGTCTTTTTAAATTCTCCAAAAGGTAAAATAAACAAATATACAAGTTGTAATTTATAAATATATACAATTTCTGTGGTTAATTCAAAGTTTTAGAAAATGACAAACCTTCCTAAAAGAGAAGATAGAGGGATTGAGGAGCCATAAAATAAATAATGTATTTTTTTCTTGACTCTGTGTGTCTAGATAGTACATCTGGGATGTATTGTGGGAACTACATTGGACTTGGAAATGTTTATTTTCCATACAGAAATCTCAATTCTTGGAAGTACATACACTTTAAAAGGAAGTGTATGTCTAAAAGCATTGAAACCCTTTTTTTTTCTGGCTGAAAACATGGCCATCTGTGCTTAGCCTCATAAATGTTCTGTTCCCGCCTTTTAATTTTCCTTGCAGTAAGGAAAAAAAGCCACTGTTGACTTCACAGGTGTTTGAAATAGGTGTTCCATTTTCATGAAGTATCCTTAAAGAGCCTTATTGATGAGATGGAAGTCTAGAGGTTATGTATTTCTCCAGGAAAAAAGTTGGGAAAATAATTTCTTCTAAATCCTTGTAGTAGAGCTCATGTTAAAATAAACACACAACGGTGTTGCTATATAGGAGGTTGCAGTTGCTTTCTCTTCATTTAATCAGCATACCTGACAGCCTGATTTCAGGCTGCTCTTCTATGGTGTTAAGGTTGCATAGTCCAGTGTACTCTTCACTGAAACTAATGCCTACGAAACTTGGAAATGGTATTTGGAATTTTGTGTGAAGAACTTGATGCAGGCAAGTGCTTTACTGTTCTAAATCATAAAATGGAGAGAGAGAAATAACATTCCTTCTGTATCAAAAACTGTATCACTATGGAAAGTTTAAATTTTAATATTGAAAATTGAAATCCTTTTAGGAATTGAACTACCTCTTATATTTTTGCATTTTTTTCCTTATAACCAGTAACAAAAAGTTTCTTACAGAAATATTTAGGAATATTAGGTATTAATCATTCACTCTAATATGTAAGTACCTTTTTCTTGCTACTCCATGTCATCAACATGATTATGGATGAGAAAAGAGGTGGTATATTGATTCTATATGCATATGGGCTAATGGATAGTACGCCTACAGCAATATCTGAATCTTTCAGATAGTCTGCCTTTGAATTTTACACCATGAATGTTCAGCTCCAGAGGATGGAGCTCTGTGATTCTTCCTTTCTATTAACCTCCACTGTTGGTACGCAGGTGTGGTACAGGATTTGGCTAGCTGTAGGGGTTCTTTTCAGGAATTGAGACTGTCTGAAAACAGTGATGCAAAACAAAGCATTGCTTAAGCTTAACAGCAAGACCACAGCAAAGGGGAAGGGAAAGAATGTAAAACCAAAGGACTTGATACATTGTGGTGGGTTGACCCAGGCCAGCAGCGAAGTACCCCCACAGCCACTTGCTTGCTCCCACCTGCCCAATGGGATTGGAGAGAGAATAGGAACAGCAAAAGCAAGAAAACTCATGGAATATAGACAGTTTATTAACTGATAAAAAAAAAAACCAACAACAACAAAACCCACAAGTGATGTAGAGGCAGTCACTCACCACCTCTCACAGGCAGACTGATGGCCAGCAAATCTCTGAGAAATGGCCACCTTGGAAGACACAACACCCCCCTCCCCATTGACACCACCCCTGCCTTCTTCCACTACCCTAGTTTTATTGCTGAGCATGATGTTACATGGTATGGAATATTCCTCTGGCCAGTTTGGATCAGCTGCGCCAGCTGTATCCTCTCCCCATCTCTTGTCTGCCACTAGCCTGCTCGCTGGGGGGTGGGGGGGTAAGAGGGTGTCAGCACGAGCAAAAGAGAAGGCCTTGATGCTGTGCAAGCACTGTTGTAGCATAACCAAAATATTGGTGTTATCAACACTGTTTTAGGGAAGATATGTTAGGAAGGCTCAGGTTGCTGAAACTGTTTTTTACAAAAACAGATCTCAACAGCAGAACAGGATTCCTATGGCCAGTGAGAAAGCTATGCTTTCACCTACTCCTAAGCCAGCAATCTTTTGTTCATACATATAGTATTTATTTATTTATAGCTGAAAGGAGTCCATACTCTTTGAACTATCTCCCTGCACTGCCAGTGTTTCAGCACTTCCTTGGGAAGCAGAGGACGAGTTTACAGGATATTAATGAATAGGGAAAGCCTTATGTCATTTGTACTTGAGTTTAGACTTCTACTATCATCTAGGCATAAATTGATCAGATGGCTTTCCAGAGTACACGCATGGCAAGATTATCAGTGGCAGATTGTTTTCAGCATATTTGAAGGGGACAGACTGAATCAGACCATTGTTTTGTTTGCCAAATTAATATCTGGGATGTAATCCAACCTGATTAACAGGATGGCTATGATTGGATCATGAAAGGGTAAGCAGACATTTGGAAGGCCTTTTTTATACCTGCTGGCTCTATTACTTTCTCAGTAGCTTGAACACGTGCAAGAATATGCTTCTATCCAGTAATCCAATTCATTTCTCATTGATTCCAGTTTGTCTTTTTATGTTGTATTGGATCTCTTGCCAGATAAATCTTTTCCCTGTTGCAATAGATTGCTTTTTACAGCTGCCTGGACGTCTGGTACTGGGCAGTTTGATCAAAACTTCCTCATTCAGTTACTTCAGAACTGACTTCTTCAACACTGATGCAGAATGTCTTTTCCTCTAATGAAACCTATTATTATAAGAGCATTTATACTTAAGTATATATCCATATGTGGAAATTTGAATATGTATGCATGTTTCTATTGTCTTTGAAACATTGCTGATGATTCTTATGTAAGGAGTAAAGTAAGAGTTAATGGATTTTTTTTTTCCCATTTTTCTTAGAGGTATGTTTTATTGTCTTCTGGTTTGATGGGTGATATAGAGACTTTATGGTTTATATATAAACCGTGTGCTTTCCAGATTTGATTTATGTAATCATAGCAGTTTTGCACGGTTCAGCTGAAAATTTCTTCTTGTTGATCAAGGTCAGAAAAATCCAGGGATTCTGCCATTTATCTCAGCTGCTTGAGTACTGAAATAGGACACCCAGGGCAATATTAAAAGAACTAGTGTAGAGAGATGTCTCTCTGTGGCATACTTGCTGTGTAACAACTTTTTAAAAAAATCGGGTTATTTCTGAAAAATGCAATATAATTATTGAAAGAAGAATGCTGATGTTCAAAGTCTAAAAGTAAAATACTCTTTTTTTTTTTTTCCCCCCTTCCTGTCAGCAGACTAATGTACAAAAGAAAGTTAATTTACATTTTTTTCTGGATAATGATAATATGCATACTATGCAAATGGCGAAGTTTTTATTTTGAATCAAAAGCAATGCCATTTAAAAAAAAAATTCTGATCTCTGTTACTGTCTTTCATTTTCAAGATTTGATAAAGGTTGAAGACCAAGGAACAGAGCAGGTTGTTTTTTACATGCGTGAATTGTCTGAAATCCAGTAGGGAACATATATTTCGGCAAAGTTGTTTGGTGTGTTCATTTCATACAACTTTGCTTCACTGTGGTCTTTTCCTGAACAGCTAAATGCTTAGCGCATGACATAAGACAAGATTTGCAGGGGGAGGTAAAATCTTATTGTACTAACTGATACCACATTGCACCAACTCATTTTTTTTCCTGGAAAACATTCTTTGTGCCTTAGGTCATCACAGTTGCAACACTGTTATTGCTACCTCCTGAAAATTTTTACCTTTGCAACCAAAGTCTCACATAATTTTATCATATTGCTGGCCTGTATTTCCTTTGTCCTTTTTTTCTCATATATGCATGTATTATTTTATTTCTGCTAAACAGATTCCAGTATGTCTTTGATTCATAGTAATACCCTGAATCAAGCTATGCTTTTTAACTTTCAGATGACAGGTGTGGTAGGTAAAGACTAGTTAAGAACACATTTCCTGGCTTTGCCACTGGCTCTTTAGACCTTGGCAAGTGAATATCTTCACCATTCTTTTCTGTAGCAGTAAAACACGTTCCTAGATAGCTTAAGAGGGTTGGTTTTGTTTTCTGGTTTGATTCCTTTTCGCTGCTATTGAAGATGCAAAATGCTTAATCAGTTTATTTCTAACTAACATTGGGAGGAAACGTCTCATGAAAGTATTTGAATAGTTTTGAAAAGCAGCAAAATAGAAGAATTTTGCCCTTCTGTATTTGTTATATTCTATAAAATGCTCTAAAGAACTGTGACGCACTGTTTATTAAAATGTAACAAATTTTCAATCTTCATTACACAGTCTAAGTAAAAAGAAGTACAAAAGCTAAGTTTAAGACATTTAGAATACAGTACTGCAGCAAATCAATGAGAATATTAAAATTCAATAGCATGCATAAAAGTAACACTCCATCTATTCATTATAGCTTTATTTGTATCGAAGTCAAAATCTCCTTAAAAGCGTCTCTCTGACTAAGGAACAAATTTCAACTACATGAAGCTGTATTTCATTGTTTTCAGTTATGTGAAGTAGGAAGCCTTCCTTTTTTTTCTTTAAAAAGTGTATGCGATTATCTGCCTTTAAGAATACTGTAGATTCTATAATTCAGGTTTGGGATGAACTGATCATAGAATGGTTTAATTTTTTTGAAGATATTGAAATAGGTTCAGATGCTCCCTATAGTGTTTCTTCTCTTACTATGATAAATAATTAACTTCAGCATTAGTAGAGACATATTAATAACACAAGAGAATGAGATTGCAATTCTTGTGTCTCAGGGTTCTTTTTCTTCTGCTTAATGAGTCTGATTGCAAACAAAGCTTCCCTCCCAAAAGTAATTGTTTTCCAGAGGAATAATATGCTTGATAAACTCAAGGTATCCTTCCAAGTGAAAATGTTTGAGGAAAGAAACTTTGGTGAATCAAATGGCATCTATGAAGTGCACTGTGTGTGGTCAGGGCTTAATTTTTAAAAAGCTCAGCAGTTCATGTTTAACTGTGCTGGTGATAATTTAAGGTTCGGTACTGTCATGCAAAAACACTGTCTCAGAGATTGCTCTTAGTGAAAATTAGTTACAGTTTGCAATTGTAGGGGCTAGGAACCGGGTGCGGTTGATGGCCACGTGATTTATTAGTTGTCATGCATCCCGTGCAGATACCTATATGGAATTGTTTGGACTTTCCTTTTGGTCCTGTAACACAAATATCAACATGGAATGGAATTCAGGAAATAGAGGCCAAAAACATCTTTATCTTATTTTTTATGTATTTGAGTTCTAACTTACCATTCACTGAATTCAGCAGGAACTTCGTTTTTCGTTCCTTTTATTCACGTCATTGAGCACTGACTGTCAGACCAGAGCCAGAGGCTGGCATGCTTAAGTCAAGGCCTTAAATGGAACATATATACAAAATCAAAGGGCTTGCTTATAAAATTCTCTAATGTCAGTTCTGCTCCTATGGAAGATTGCTACATTATAGATCAGTGGTTCTCCTTGGAAGCTTGTCTGGGATTCCAAAGTTTTATTTTGAAGGACTACTTGAAAGGACCTTGGAAGAGCCTGGAGGAATGCCTGCAAGTACCTTTTTTTTTTTTTTTTTTTTTTTAAATGCACACCCCCAAACAACAGCAACAACAACAAAACCACTCGAAACTTCTTGTATCTTGTCTATTTCCATTTTGTTGCCTGATTTAGTCGTTCCTCCAACTTAAATATACTGAGGGTCGTGATTAAGTAAGCCTTCTCAAAGCACTAAATGTAATAGTATGTGCTGGTTTCTTTTAAAGGCACTATAATCCCTTCGTAAGTTTAAAACCATGTGTGCATCTTAAGTACTACTTTAGAGTGACAGAGTTTTCTATCAAAGTATGTTAAACCATCTTGTCTTCTACCAGCCCTACTACAGTCTTGGTATTTAATACGTTCTTGCCTGATGCTTTAGTCTACAGTTTTGACATGTTAATTTCCCTATGTATTTTTTTATAAAAGACTAAGCTATTTCATATATGCACAGATAACGTGTTTTAGAAATAAAATTTGTCTGCAACTCATTCTAGGGAGACATTTAAATGTGCAAACTTGTTTTTCTGCTTTTCTGTTTCCATGTAGTTACAGAGCTCTCATTGATGATTACCTTAAATGTATTACACAGTACCTATTTTTGTTCTTGTGCTACAGCTAGTGTACCTTACTGAATCTGCCTCTACACTGTATTAACCTTCCGCTGGGATGCTTGAACTACAGCTGTATCTGTCTTCTCTTTTCATGGAATGCATAATACGCCGATGTCCACCATATCTGGTTTTGATCTGAGTACAAATTAGCACATGCTTATGTTTTCCAGATGCATTTATCTCCCAAATTCTGTCCCAGAAAGAAAGATTATATGTTAATATATAACATATATATTTATAACATATATAACATATATAACATATTTTATATCTTTCTTTAAAAGAGCTGTACCCCATCACAGATTTCCTATACTGTGCAGATTAACTGCACACATGCTAGGCATTGGATTTCTGGCCATTTTTTGTTTGCAGTGAGAAGCAAATGCTTTCAAGGGACATTGAAATTCATTCTTCAAATCAGACCAGGTAACCTTATTTACAGTCACAGGCAATTTTCAAATGAATTTGAACGGAATATAGCTGTATGATTGAAATTCCTCTGAAGAACCTGCAAAAATTTTCTTATTTTTGATGTTCCCTCAAGTGGGAATTCCTTCATGGCCATTAAGATAATTAAGACCAACTGGGTAAGGTTCCTCTATTTACGTTACTGCCTTGGGAACAGCTATGATTCCAGTGAGACTGCATCTTATCGCATAGAGTAAGAAGAATCCAATTACATCTTGGGTAAAGAAGGCAGAGGCCTGTGTTGGCTCACTTGTGACACTTACAGTCTCAACTGAACTAGATGCAAATATTAGTTGTTGCTACTAGGTCTGAAGATTATTGGGTTCCAAAACTTCTAGTATGTGTTCCTAAGTCAAGTCCTCGAAGAAAAGCGTCATTGTTTTTAGAAGTTCTGCTCACTTTTTAAGAATGTTAAGAAGTACAAAGTCTGTCAAAGAATGTCCATATTTATTTTGGTGGCCCTGTGTGGTGGGTTGACCCTGGCTGAATGCCAGGTGCCCACCAAAGCCGCTCTATCACTCCCCTCCTCAGCGGGACAGGGGACAAAAAATAAAACTAAAGGCTTGTGGGTCGAGATAAAGAGAGGGAGAGATCACTCGGCAATTACTGTCACAGGCAAAACAGATTTGACTTGAGGAAATTAGTTTAGTATTACCAATCAAATCAGAGCAGGATAATGAGAAATAAACCCAAATCTTAAAACACCTTCCCCCCACCCCTCCCTTCTTCCCGGGCTCAACTTCACTCCCAATTTTCTCTACCTCCTCCCCTGCAGCAGTGCAGGGGGGACGGGGAATGGGGGTTGTGGTCTGTTCATCACACGTCATTGTCTCTGCTGCTCCTTCCTCCTCAGGGGGAGGACTCCTCACACTCTTCCCCTGCTCCAGCGTGGGGTCCCTCCCACGGGAGACAGTCCTCCACAAACTTCTCCAATGTGAGTCCTTCCCACAGGCTGCAGTTATTCACAAACTGCTCCAGCACGGGTCCCTTCCACTGGGTGCAGTCCTTCAGGAACAGGCTGCTCCAGTACGGGTCCCTTCCACAGGGTCCCAAGTCCTGCCAGCAAACCTGCCCCAACGTGGGCTCCTCTCTCTCCACGGGTCCACAGGTCCTGCCAGGAGCCTGCTCCAGCACAGGCTTCCCATGGGGTCACAGCCTCCTTTGGGCTCCTCCGCCTGCTCTGGTATGGGGTCCTCCACGGGCTGCAGGTGGATATCTGCTCCACCGTGGACTTCCCTGGGCTGCAGGGGGACAGCCTGCCTCACCATGGTCTTCACCATGGTCTTCACCATGGGCTGCAGGGGAATCTGCTCTGACTCCTGGAGCACCTCCTCCCCCTCCTTCTTCACTGCCCTTGGTGTCTGCAGGGTTGTTTCTCTCACATAGTCTCACTCTTGTCTCCGGCTGCAATTGCTGTTGTGCAGGGTTTTTTTTTTTCCCCTTCTTAAACATGTTATCAGAGAGGCGCTACCACCATCGCTGATGGGCTCAGCCTTGGCCAGCGGTGGGTCTGTCTTGGAGCCAGCTGGCATTGGCTCTGTCGGACATAGGGGAAGCTTCTAGCAGCTTCTCAGAGAAGCCACCCCTGTAGCCCCCCCACTACCAAAACCTTGCCATGCAAACCCAATACACCATGTAGGCTGAACTCCATTTGGAAACTTGGCTTATTTATTTTCTGCATTTAAACAAACAGTAGTGTAATCTGATATGTTGCAATCTGGCACAGGAGACTCTAAGAATTGTATCACATCAGAACCTAGACCAAGTTACTCTGCATGCTAATGAACTTGTTATATTTCAAAATATTCCTTGTAGTTGCTCTTTCACATCAAACACTTGCCTGTTTCAAAATTAATATAAAAAGTTCTGAAACTTCATATTCATTTTAAAATAAAGTACTCTTGTAAATGTCACAAACTGTTCTTACCTTGCCTTTTACTTTCCTGTGTATTGAAAACCTACCCAAGTTTATTTTAAGTTATCTCAGGGCCACATACATCATGTATTTTTTATCTTACAGGTCTGAATTTTAGGGCCAGACTGATGATCGAAACAGCGGCTAGTCCTTAGTTAGCAAAAATGTCTCTTTGTTGCTTTCATTTGAGTATGATCTGAAGCGTCACTCAAGTTGTTTCTAGTAACCCTAAAAGTCAGTAAGCCATAGTTCCAGAAACTAAAGAAGGATGCTGTAATAATAATTTTAAGAAACAAAATGCTCTTTTTCTCTGGCATAGTGAAGCACATAGTTGATTTATTGTATGTATGTAGTTTAAATGTAACAAGATAGGCACTTTAAAATATGTTGTTGGTTTTAGTCTATTAATTAATGAAATAATCCCTTTGTGTGTTTTCCTTTTAAGATCCCTAACCCTAAATTATTTGGCAATCTTTTTCAAATTACATAGTTTAACTCAAAGTTTAAACTATTAACTCAATAGCTTAAACTATTTAAAAAAAAAAAAAAAACAACAAAAGAAAACCACAAGGCAAACGTGGTTATAGATTACATGGAATTTTAGCCATCATTTTAGTCACTTGATTTGAATGTTCTGTTCTCATTGTGTTCAGTCTTTACTTCAGAATAATTTTTTCATTTGTGTATTCAATGCTTTTCTATATAAATGCTACAAATCTCCTCAGTATCTTCTGTTAATACAAATGTGGATACTATTAAGGCTTGTTCTTTTTTTAAATTTAAATGTTTAACTTAACTGGTTGCGTTTTGACATACCGTGACATACCACTTACATAACCAGAAGATGGCAGTATAGGCTAAAAAAAAATACACGTTCTGTTAGTAAAACCTTTCTCCTTTAAAAATGGATTAGGTGTCGTCGTCCCCCCGTCCCCCCCCTTTAATTTCGTAATAACTTCTAGATTATTTTAAGGCTTGCTCATCCTCAACAGAAGCAATGGTTAGGATTCTCTGTTACTGTACTGTCAGTACAGCTCATCTGTAAGTTTATCTTACTTCTCTTGTTTTAGATCTGATACAACTCCAAAATAGTTTTTCTACTGACTGTGTATTATTTTCTAATTTGGTGAACTCTCACCAAAATCTATTTTTGTAAACATTTTGCATAACAAAATTCTGAACTTTTAAAAAATGCCTTCTTTCAAGCCACTCTTTCACTTTCTACTTTTCTGCACTGCTGTTTGTTGAATATAGTAATAATTTAAACATTCCAATGGCCGGATCACTGTACTACATTAAAATATTTAGAACTGTAGTTTCATGTTTATAGGTTGCATAAAATCCAAGTATGTCACAGCTGCTCTTTCTCTCTGCATCACACAAGAACCAAGCAATGGAGAGATGAAATTAATTTAAGGCATTAGAAAATGCAGTTTACTTTTCAGGCTGGCACCTGGAAACTTTCCTAAACACTATTTTTGTACATTTCAGCCTAAAATGAGAGTACTTCTAGTGACCAAGTGACTTGAATGTGATAGAAACCTCAGTGCTTTCTTTTCATTCTTTCACCTCCCTCCTCCTTTTATCCCCAAACTCTTGATGTCATTTAGGCATTATTTGTATTAGATTATTTTATTAGAGGGAGAAGATTAGGGCAGGAATTATGTGTCTTGATAAGGATTTCCTTTTTATTTATTTCTTTCCATTTAGAATGAGCAAAGAGAAGATGTGGTAGCCAATTCATTAAGTGAGCCTATGAATTATACAATACAAAACCAGTTTGAAGGATTTGGTGATAAGTAGGTGAATTGTTGTGGGATGATGCTTTTGAAAATAAGAGTTTATTTTTGTAACAGTCATGATTGAAACTCTTCAGAAAATCAATTCTATTAATTTGTTCCAAACACAAGTGGATACATTATAATCTAAAAAGTATACCACAAACCCCACCATTTCTAAAGCATTTTATTTTGCTGAGATTTGCTTTACTCTGTAATATGATTGTTATGCTTAAGCATATTTATCTGAGCAGTTTTCTTACCTGTAATACCATTTTTTATTTCTTTATTTTTACATATTGATGTGTGTGTGATTGCCAAATAAATTGGGCCTTCATAACAAGGTTGCTGTTACAGTATTTTTCACAAAAACATTTGCAAATGTGTCCTTAAGGGATAGGCTAATACGATGGTTGACATTTATATAAGGGAGGCTGAAATTAGCAGTGGCTTCTTTTACTATAAAACTCATGGGGATAAACCAGAGACCCACAACTATTAACTTGCCTTTTCTAGCCAGTCGATTAAAGTCTGACTTCTGTGGCCTGCAGGGCACATCACAGGACCTGGCTACTTGGGTGGTTATTTGCAGGCATATTGTGTAGCTGAATGTGATTTTTTTTTTATATATATATATATATATATATATTTTTTTTTTTTTTTTTTTTTTTTTTTTTTGACTGGCAAGCTTAATAGCAGGTGAGGACCTTAACTGCCATTGCTGGTTTTGGGGAAAACTTCTTTTTTGTAGGTATTATAGTAAAGCAGTTGTGTAAATAATAAATCAGAAATTGCATAACCTATATTATTCTATATATTCTTTCTGCCATTGATGATGAACTGCTGATATGATAATGTATATTGTCTCACAGTGTATTTGATCTCTTACATTAAATAGTACTAGAAAGTGTAAAATGGAGCACAAGAAGGAGTTCTAAATTTAAGTTCAGTTATCGTTACTTACATTAAACATTTTATCAGAATTTCCAACTATGTTGTTTAGATTATATACATACAGCTGTTTCTGGAAAGGGAAATTCTAGTTGATAGACACATTAATGATATCCAACTTGATTCTGTATACAACTGAAGAATAAGTTCTTGCGAGTTCTGAATTTACTTGGTTTGGCTAATACTGTGTTAATAGTAGTCTATGTGTATGTTTAAAGCTAGCTAGACTAGCTATAATGGTTGCCTTTCTAGATACCTGATTAACACAAATGCATCTATGGCTCTATCCTATGAAATCTATAAGTTTGTGCAACAAGGCATGGAATTTCAAACTTCTGTAATTAAGTTTGCCTTGGTTGTGGGCTTTTTTCTTTTTTGTTTGTTTTTTTTTTTTAATACTGGCTTTTCTTCCTCTTGTGTATTTATTTTTTCAGTAGGTAATGTAACGTCTTTGGTAACAGTCTCGTCATTTATTCACAGTTTCTACCTGTTGCATTTATCTCATCAGGCTGATTTTTGGTTTTGTGCTTAATAAGAATCTGTTAAAAAGTTAGAATAACTACCATGTGTCATCTCTTTTGTAACAGTGCTCTTTAAAGACATAAAATGTACATTTATGGTATTTTCTAATTATTCAATAAACTGTTTAAGGTTTAATGAAGTTGGAATCAACTCCCAATGTCACTTTAATATTGATTTAGTGCATAAGAAACTTTGCTGTATGGATGTTCTATTTTGAATGTGTCTCAGAAGTGAGTCCATACAGCTAGGAGTGGAGGTGTACACTGTGGGATTATGATTTGTAGTTTTTAACTAATTTTTTCTTAATTGTATTTCTATTGGTATAGCGAGTACTTAAGAATCCCAAAAGATCTTTCACAATGAATAAAAGTCATCCAGTGGTATAAAATATCTACCTGTCATGAAAGAGGGAAATTAAAAAAAATAAATAAGCTGACAGAGATTCAGTGTTATATCAGGGACTTTATCTTGTAGGGAAAAAAAAAACCCAAAACTGTAACTTATCTTCTTATCTTCTAACTTAATATTTCATGCTAAGTACTAGTCTGTGAAAAGAGGTTCCTAAAATATCTGACCACTCTCTTTTTTTATAATTAAATCAGTTTAATTCCTTTTGGAAATGCTGAAATTATTGTTCAGTGCAAGGGCTGGATATTGCCTGGAGGGAACAAATTACCTGGTTATTGAACTGGATGGAGAACCTGGCTGTTTGAGGAAAAATTCCTATTCTGTTCTACTTATGAAAAATTGTTGGAGTCAAAGCTTCCAAAGCTTGGTTCCGTAGAGATGTCTTTCTGTTGTTCTTCATTAAGTCTCTGATTGCCTATACACAGGCTACACTGAAATGATGAATTTCAGATGTTACAATCCTCCCACAATATTACTTGGTATTTTAATTTATTTTGAAATAGTCATTCAGCTAATCTTCTCTGATTTTGTTATGAGCGGGTGGTTGTTCTTGCTTATAGGAGTGAGCCTGTGATGATGTCAGTAACAAAACATTCATAACAACTTGGTTAAGATGTTTGTCTGATTATTCCAAAGCTGTGTGGCAACATGACATACGTTCTTCTGTTGTATTACATGAGATTAATTTTAATCACAAACTTCTCTTTATAGTTCATGAGCATGTGTGGCTACCTTGGCTGAATTGTAGACACAGATTCTTATAGTCCCTTAAACACCGGAAACAGTTTCTTGAAATTAGGTTTCTGCTGACAGCTAATTATATTTCCAAGAACACTACATTTAGCAGTAAATGTGATTTGAGCAAAGGGTACCAAGTACTCAGCTCCATGGAGACATTCCATTACAATACTAAATGCAGACTGTTGCCCTAAAGGTACAGGCAAAGACTACAGTCACCACAGTTATTTTTATCCTGATTTCCATCGTGTAAATCTGTAAAAAACCAGTAACTTCCTTGACAGCTTCATTTGGTAAAGAAACTTCTGCAGTAGAACTCTGCCTATTTAGCAATGTAGCTAATAGTTTCCTTTGAAAGGAAGTCTCTCAGCAATACTGTCCCCTACGTAATCTTGGCCTTTTCAGAGATAAGGTTATGAGAAAAAATACTCATACTGATGCCAATACTGTATGATTATGGCATAAAAGTACTACCTGTCAATAAAGGAAGTAATGCATTTGCACAGAGATTTTGAGACTTTTTTATTTTCAGAGAAGTCTATAAAGCAAAAATTTCAGGCTAATATTTACTTGCATTTTTCTTTGTGGATTTTCCTGTATGACTTGTCTTGTTGCTTTTCCTATATAACTTTTCAAAGTAAAGTTTATTGTTGTAAAGCCTCAAGACAGGTGGAACTGTTTATTAGGTCACAGAACAATTTTGATTATTCTAGAAACAACCAGTCATATAGTAACATAAAATTGCTTATTTTGAACTGTCTTAATTTTTCAGGCACATACAAATCTATATTAGAACAATCCATGTGATTATTTTTTTATTTGCAGAAGACAATATTATCATATTGTTGATGTGAGATGTGTGAAGTTCTCTAGCTTAGCCACTTCTCTGTATTCAAACAAAACCTTCTGTAATTGCTCACTAGTTCAAATTTAGTTTTCTGTTTGTGATGATAATGTGAGGCTAGCCTTTCATCCTTATATGTTTGCTAAATATATTGGTGAGATTTTATTTTATAGTAAATAACAAACCAGTAATGCTGTTCTTCAAACATGGGTTCATCTGAGAGATGGGAGGGGCAGGAAATCAATTCTTCTTATCTTTACCGATTTCTTTTAGGAGATAAGAATCTCTGAGTTGACATAGATTAATTATACAGATATATCAATTCTTTTCATCAGAATCCCATAATAGTAAATCAGTCTTACTGAAATGGTTAATATACCAGCTCTTCAAGTAATTCATAACTTTTCTGACAAAACAGTATTTAATGTGTCTCTTTTTTCTTTCTTTTTTTTTTTCCCCTTTTTAAATTTTGGGTTTAGAATTTTTTGAAAAGCAGATCCACTAAATTCAAACTTAAAACTGTGAAAAGAAATCAATGCTGACATTTAATTAGATGTTCCAGATTCTTTTTAGGAAGAACACGAAAAAGCTACTGATATTCTGTGGTCCTATAATTTCAAAATTCCCTATAGCTGTTACTTAAAGATTTTGTTTTACTTAGACATATATGTGCATTCATGGAAATGCGCAGCTGCCTTAAATTCTCCCTAATTCTTAAATATGCAGTTTTCTAGATTATTTCTTTAATAGTCTGCTTCTTGAAATTTCTTGTTGCCTCAGTCTTAATGTAAGTCTTCCATACTTAATAGTTGGCAAATGGTAACAAAACATCTCCATTTCTATGTAGTGGTGGTGGTGAAAAACTTGAAAATACAATGCAAGCAGTAGTAAACACATAAAATGCAAAAGGGGGTAAAAAAAAAAAAAGTCCCCTATTGTTTCAGTTTTTATTATTTGGAGAGTTACTGACTTAATATTAAATGTGAACATTAATTTCCCAAACCATCACACAGAGAGAGCAATGGAGGGCTTTTGGTCCCTCCCCTTTACACACTGACTTAATTTATACTGGCATCCAGTTTGCCATAGTGCCCCTCCTGCTAACATGCATTTTGGCAGCAGGGAGCTATATGGTCATCCTGATTAGACGCCTATCCTTGCTTTCACAGGTAATCAATTGGTTGGCTAGAAAATGAAATATTCAGTGCAAGAGGCCTGTTACCTAGTGACCAGCAGTTCTGAAAGTTTAATATTTCTCCTGATTTCCTTGGGAATAAATGATCTTGTTTTGCCATCTGTTCTGATCCCTGACAAGGACTTCAGGTTGGGCTTTCTTCAGTGCCTGCTGTTGAGCAGTGTTGCTATTTCTGTATTTAGTGCCTTCCTATTTGCATTGTTGATAGATTTCAAGTGTTTCTTAAAGATGTGGAACAAATGTTTTCGTGAAGGCGTTGCATGGATGAGCGTGAAGGAGCTTAGATGTAGACTGTGATAGTATTGATAAGAACAGTGTAGTAGATCCTTTTTGGCTATCTTTAAGGTGCTGTGGTTTACCTGGATGCTGGAAGTCATTTCTATGGCAACTATAACACTGTGCTGGTTTATTTTACACATTAAAGGTACCAATGATTTTAAAAAATGGGGGTTTTTTGATTTATTTTAAGATGCTGTAAAATGGAATCTCATTTTTAGTATAAATGGTGTTCTTAAGAGGGAAAAGTCAAACACCTTCAGTGTTGTATAGAATATAGTGGATTATTTATGAAGAATACAATTTTTTTAATGTTTTCCCAAGCACATTATTTCAGACATATAATGCTGACTGATCTTCAAGTGGAAGCAGGAAAACAAATGGACTCATGATGAGCCTGTACCTTGAGTTTTATTCAAAGCGTCCAATGATTCTTTTAGTGTTCTGGTCTTAGAATTTCCTCTAACAGTCTATGAAGTCCCATAGAAAGCTATCTGGTCTACTTAATGCTTTTTCATGATATTTTTAATCCCAAATAAGCCAGGCCCATGGCAATTCTCTGCGATAGGGAAGCTGTTGATAATCAAAGGCAGTTGAAACTTCATAGAGATAGCAGAATCTTTTGGGAATATTAGGAAAAACCTTTCTTCTCAATTTGCCTTAACGTAACATAGATAGTTAAGAAATCAGTTACAATATTGGGCATAATCGTTACAGGATCTTGGTTTTGGTTTCAATTATAGTCGCAAAAATACTAATGCAGTGTGATGAAGAATATTCCTTTGGCCTTGGCAATAGGACAACCATACGTACATTCCAATAATTTACTTCTCTATTAACATGCTCATGTACTCTCATACAACCACAATTCTCTTAAATCATGGGGGCATTATGGATACCTCATTATGTTATTTTTTCTACATGGAAATATGCAGCTGCTTAGTGTGGAAAAGTATTTATCAACTCACTGTTTGTAGATTATTTACATATGCTAACCCTGAAGATCACGAGGTACTATTCATCTGTTGCAAACGTAGAGGAAGAAATGTGAGGGACATTTCCAAGGAGCTTTGAGCTCTTAAATCTTGCTTGTATTTTGCTTTTATGTGAAACATTCTTATGGCTGGCTTTCAGTTTTTGTATGACTGCATTATAGACAGGGTTCTCCTTTTATCATGCTATTTGTGCTGTGATGATAGGTAGCAGAGGGCTGGATGTCACCAAGTAAACTAGTCTCAACTTTGAAATACTTTCATGTTATAAAAAAGCAAATAAAAGAGAAAACAAAAGCTCAGAACTGCTGAGCTTCAATGTTCTCTGCAAAATTACCTATTTCGATGTGGGGAATGTGATGGTTATAGGAGCTGGTTGAAGAAAAGAAATGTATTTATGATCAGTATGCAGATTTTTTTTTATGATAAATTTAATTCTTGTGCATTGAAGCAAACAGACTGAATGATATATATTAAAAAAAGCCTTAAAAAATAAAATTTAATTAACGTTTTGCTCTAAATAAAGTTTTCCTATGTGTGAGTTTTCACCCTCTCTGATTACTAAATTGATGAGACATGTAAAGTTCCAGATAAAGCATGCAAAAATACTTAAGTGCATGGAAGAAAGAAAACAATCTTTTCATACTCAGTTTTTTCCCTTATAAAGCACCAAGTTGGTATGGTATAACTGTAATTTTACAAGCTAATTCAGTTTAGAAAGCATCAGGTTGCGGGGGGGTGGGGGGGAAGCATCATAAGCTTTAAAAATTTTTTTGCTTAATGGGGAAATACTAATTCATTTTTGAGAACAAATGAAAAATATCTACACAGGCTTATTTTGATATGTATTATATACAGTTTTCATATCACACTGCCAATGTTAATGTACATGTGTAGTAATACATAGATTTACACTGACAAAGATTTTTGCCCTCTAGATGCTGGAAATAAACACCAAGACTGAGGTAAGAGGGGATAAGAGTGCTTCATTTTTTTGTTTGTTAATAAAATGTAACATATGGGGAATGTTGTTTTCTAACGATTCCCTATATAAACTACAAAGTCTACAAATGCATTTAGTTCTTTGCTGATTATAATACTATACTAAATCAAAAATGACTGCATAAAAAAAACTTTCATCAAGCCAGCTCAGTCTTTTTAAATGATGGTCTGGCAAACGAGAGATCCTTTATTCTTTTCCCCCCTTGTTTTTCCTTCGGGTAATGAAAAATGAAAAATGTTGTGTAAATGTCAAAAACATCGTAAAGAATAAATCCTAGGGGTTGGTTAATGAAACCTTTCTGCCTGGTGGCAAGCAGCAGGCCCTCATCACTACAACAATTGGCACCAGGATGCTTTGAGCAGTAATATCTCAAGAACAGTGTACCACATTCCATCACTGATTCCTAATTTACTTAAAGTCTCCTAGGCACCTGGCTTAAACTGAAACAAAAAGCAATGAAGCTGCTATAGCATCTTCCCCACCACTACCACCATATTTTTAGCTGTCTGTACCATGGAGATGTACCATATACTGTCCATATATTAAAAAACCCTAAGATTGCATGAGTTATGAATAGTGTTTGTTCTCTACTACAGTTTAATTATTAATTGGGTTATATAAACACCATGTGTGTTATATGTTACATATTAAAGGGAGATTTTTGTTTGTTTTTATTATTTCAGACATGCAATCTGTGCTGTCACTGTTGCAGTGGTATGCAGCTTATGTTAATGGTATAAGAATAACAAGAAAACTGAACTGAAAAGTGAAAAATAAAGTGTGGAACATCCCAAAACAGGACAGTTAATAGCTCATGAAAATTATTGTTTTCTGTTGTAAAATTGAAAGTGCTTATGTTGGCAAGTATGTCCCTAATGATGAAATGAAAATTTCTCTTGAAAATCTTGAGTAATTCAGAGATACGTGCATGCATGCACTTGTTTTACAAGGCAGATAATGAATTCAGACCTTCTAACTGGTGAACAAATGAAGAAATGGTCACTCCTTACAACATTTGCTTTCTAGTAAATACATTTGTCATATAGACTTTCTGCAGTATTTACACAAAACAGTGCTGGTCAAGACAGGACGGAGATCCTATGCTATTTTCAGTTCCGTAGTGTGAGCATCTACTGGGAATATCTCCTGTGCCTGTTGCCAGTCTGAGCCTTTCTGAAAAGGACCTAGATGTTTGCCTTGACCTGTTTGTGCAGGTAGAGTTACAATGACTGTCTTGCCCTAAGAAAGGGGCCCCCAGGAAACTGATGAGGATAAGGGGAGATGTGTCTCGGTAAGCTTGTTATCAAGTGGCTCACTGGCGTATGTTCTCAATGTGCAAGAGCTCATGAGAGAAATTTCATCACCTCTAGTTGAGTATACATATATGGGAGGTGTGTGTACATATATTCAAAGATGGAATTACATGATTTATTTAGGAAGGAAAAACGGTATTTCTGGACTTTCAATTATTTATTAAATTTGTGCCCAATAAGTGAAGAGAGAAGTGGAAATTGCTATCTACAACTCTGTCTACAAACAGATTTAGGTTTTTCGGGCACTGTGGCTTGGCCAGACGCTACGAGATAAAAATACCTGGGCATCTGTTCCTCAGAACTGGTTAAGACAGTGAAAGCAGTTGAAAGACTTCTGAATGACTTAACAGTGCTCTTTGTTTATTGAAGATTTCCTGGACTATTATGAAGTATATTGCTAGGAGTACATATACAGGTTCTAGGAGGGCATTTTGAGGTTGGCAGTTAGCTTTCTGAACGAGTTTTAACAAAGTTAAAGAATGGGCATTGTTTTCAAAGCAAAAGATACTGGGTTTCTAAATCCGAAATCTCTTATGTTGCTGACATCTCCATAGAGATGATTGTCTTGGTTTCCTCATGCACTGTTCGCTGAGCTGTTCCCTTCCCCTATTGAGAGTTTTTTTTCATGGTAAGAGTTTTGTTGAGGATTCTTGATACTTTGAGCAAAGAAGCTCAGCAAAACAGTTGCATTCCTCTTTTTCGTGATCTCAAAGGAAAAAAGAAAAGAAGAGGGATATCATACTTCACTCTAAAGCTAGAAACCTACACTTTATTCCTTCCTTCTGGCAAATAGTAATCTCTCTTTATTGCAGTGTTAGATTTTTCAAAGATTATTTTCAATCCTAAATATCCAGTATGTTATTTTTGTTCTTCGATTTATACAGAACTCCTACCTCTATACTACTGACAAACCTGAGAATTTCATTAAATACTAAACTGGCAGATGATGTTCTCTTACTTTCTTAGATGACTTATTCTCTCTTCCTTCTTTTAGCTGGTTGATACAACCAAAGTCCCTGGAGCAAGGTCATCAAATAATATAATTCGTTCTTAATTTTTCAGTACTCTTTTAACAAAGGAGAATCTCTTTTGATCCCACATTAAAAAACCCACAGTTTATGGGTGCGGGATTACTATATGCTAGGTGGTTCCAATATCAACACCTATTCAAATCTGTTATCATTATCCAAATAGAAGCAGAATTAATCATACATATTTATGAAAAACCATTTGAACCTTCTTATTTCCTCTGCAGCTTTCTGTACATAGCATACCATATCTGGAAATTCACCTGAATAATTGATTAATATTTATTTCTTCTAAATCTTGTCTGACCACATTTTCTGCCTTACATATGTTCCATCATCTATTTTTCTTTCTTGTTGGTATAGAAACATCTTGTCCAATTATTGGTGAAGGAAAATGTTAGATGGAGACTTTCTATTTGGCAAGAGGCTTTCTTCCTGCTGCTAGTAGATTCATAGTCATGCAAATGTATTTTCTCAAACCGGTATATCAGTAGCAATAAGGTAACATGCTGCTTGTTTGTCTATAGATAAAGGAAATCAAGTCCTGCCGTATACAGCGGCACAAGATACAAGTGATAATTGTTGGAAATAACCTAGAATATCTTCAGCCTTTGTTATTTTCATTCCTTAATTTCATCAGATTGACTGTAATCACTTCTGACTATACCCTATCTGTCTATTCTCATTATTGGCATTCCTCTCTTTTAAATAATGGATAGGTTTTGACCTTGTCTGTTTTTAAATATCTTTATTTCATGGGCTTATTGTCATTTCTGTTTAAAAAACAAACAAACCCTAAATGACTAAATTCCAGTCAAGTTTCCTTTAGCCATTTAGCATTAAGTGGAAAAGGGAAAGTGGATTCCCATTTCTGGTATATTGATAGGCAAGATTTTTATACTTCCTGAATCCTACCTACTTTTTCTTCTCTTAATACTGATAACACTTCAGTTCAGTTAATGTGTATATGCCAGCAGTAACATTTAGGTATGTGTAAATGTCTCAGAAGGCTTTGAGGAAGACATTAGTACAAATACATATCTGCAGTACATTGAGTTATATCTTAAGATAAACCTGAGGTGTGATAGTTGCATCTACAGTTCAGAGAAGGAAAGCAATGGATTCTTGACAAAGATAAGACAGGTTTCTGCTTTGAAAATGAGGGACAAAATGTGCTAACTAATTATTCCACTTTCATTTATTATATTTGAAATTTGGCCTGGATGATGGGACAGAGTGCACCCTCAGCAGGTTTGCAGATGATAGAAAACTGGGAGGAGTGTTCAGTGCACAAGAAGGTTGTGCTGCCTTTCAGAAGAACCTTGATGGGCTGGAGAAATGGACAGACAGGAATCTCATGAGGTTCAACAAAGGGAAGTGCAAAGTCCTATACCTGGGGATGAATAACTCTGTGCACCAGTATAGGCTGGGGGCAGACTAGCTGGAAAGCAGCTTGGCAGAAAAGAACATGGGAATCTCGGTAGACAACAGATTGAAGATGAGTCAGAAATGTGCCTTTGTGGCAATGAAGGCCTGCAGTACCCAGGGCTGCCAGCAGGTACAGAGAGATGATTGTCCCCCTGCGTTCAGCACTGGTGAGGCCACATCTAGACTGCTGTGTCCGGTTCTGGGCTCCCCCAGTACAAGAGAGAGATGTACATACTGGAGTAAGCCAAGCAAAGGGCCACAAAGATGGTGAAGGGGTTGGAGCATCAGAGATACGAGGAGAGGCTGAGAGAACTGGAATTGTTTAGCCTGGAGAAGAGATCAAATTCCAAATACCTCTCTCTGAAATACCTGATTGTTGGGTGTAAAGAACACAGAGCTAAACTCTCCTCAGTAGTGCCCAGTGCCAGAACAAGAGGCAATGGGCACAAACTGAAATACAGGAGATTCCATTTAAACATAAGATTTTTTAAATTATTTTTTTTTATTATTATTATTATTGTGAGGGTGGCCAAACACTGGAACAGGTTGCCCGCAGAGGTTTTGGGGTCTCCGTCCTTGGAGATACTAAAAACCTGACTCGACAAAGTTCTAACCAGGCTGCTGTAGCGGACCCTACTTTGAGCAGGGGGGTTATACTGCAGATCTCAAGAGGCCCCTTTCAATCTCAACTGTTGTGTGATTCTGTGAAATTTATGCTTATACTGAGTTTCTAGTAAAACGATATGCATGTTTGGATGCAAATGGCTGAAAGGTCACTCCCCTTTTAACACCTGGATTTACTCTGTGTCAAACACAGGCTTAACATAATTATAGATCTACTACTGACTGCTCTTCGTTTTTAAATCTTCTTAGGCATGCCTTTTTTTTTTTTTTTTACACTGATTATCTCTCAGAATCTGTATGGATTTGGAGGTGGTGTATAAGTCAGTGTAGACAGTACTCCAGTGATAGATAATTTTTGACTGACTAATTGATAATTGTGAAACAGTGAAAATTGACTGACTGATAGATAATTTTTGAATAGCCCATTCCCTAGAACTAGAAGCAGGTGAAGTATCAATACAAGAAAGTGACAGAAGGGCACACAAATGCATCCGTTACACTCGTGCAGTCTTCATCTGCTGTGAACCCCAGCATGAAGTTAACATCTCTGTAAAGGTTAAATATAACTTTAGTTCTCCACCTTACTTTACGTTTTAATAAATAATATAAACATGTTTACCTTACATACTGTAACTGAGTTCTCTTGCAAGTAATGTAAATCACTTGACTCTGTTTGTAGTTGACCTTGTTTAGGGCCTCACTTTAATTGCAAAAATTGGGGTTTTAACCAGCAAACACTTTTTCTTTCAGGGGTGGCATGTTACAAAGGAATCAACACTTGGTGATGTCCTGGATGTAACTTGTTTTCTGTCAACCTGTTTTCAGTCAGCTTTCCTCTTTGTTTTGTTGTCAGTAACCAAATTAGAAACAATGGTGTGGTGAATCAGTTGCTCATTGTTTTGCTAGGTTCTCCCTCTAAAGGTGCCTATAGCGTTTCTAACTTTGTGAGATTTCTCTGCGAATAGCTTACTAGGCGTATGTGCCATTTATTATGATTTGGCATGTTAATAGCAATTATGCATGTGTTTTTTAAGATCATAGGGTTATGTAAAACCATAAGTAATATTTCAACTCCTTGATAGACAATTTGGAGCTTAGCAATGATCTTTATATTGGCATCTTTTATATGGATGGAAGGGTGGTGTTTGTTTTTGTTGAAGTGGCAAAAAGCCAGATTGGCTGGAGAACAAAATATGATAAATGGAAATTCAAAGAACACATTTTTAAATAAGTCAATTTAGTAATTACAAGTTGGTGTACCAGTAGATTTTCACAGCAGGGAGGACAGCAGGGAAAGCAAAGAGTGCTAATTTTATTTTAATTAAGCTTTTCTGTTAATCAGGATCAGAGGATTCCGCCACTAAGTGGGAAAGGAGGAGCAGTATGATGTTGTGGACTTGCTCCACGCTTGACTCTTGTCAAGTGGCATCCATTTTACTGTGGTTATAGTATGAAGTGTTTTCAAGTATTACTGAAGGAGCTATTCAAATTGAGTGAGCATACAAGTAATAGGATATAGCTCACTTGATCTCTCTTTAGTCCTGTTGCTTTTATAAGTTTCAACAAGCTCACAGGGCTATCACTCTTTCCTCTCATAATGAGAAAAAAATTAGTAGGTAGAACAAGAGTCCTGTTTAAAGGGTAAATGTAGAAAACACAGGTTGTTTTTTAATTTTTAGCATTAGAACTCTGTGCTTAAACTAAAGACGTTGTATGGTTTGCATCATGACATAATTAGTGCCTTGTGGGAAAAGAGTCACCATGATTTGACGTGAAAATCTTCAAATCTTTTGTAGCTGCTAGGTCCTCTTACATCGTGGCTGTGATTAGTAATTAAGCAGAGCTGTTTGCTTTGTGTATGAATAAAGGATTTCTTCTTTATATAGACTATTTAAAAAACAAAATCCAGTTTTATATAGAAAACAGCTTGTTTAGGTAACTGTGATATAGCTGTCACATAAATATGCATAAACTTCAACAGAAACATTCAAACAGAATAGCACCTCTGGTAATGTGCCTTTTCAAAGCTGACACCACTGTCCCACTCATATAAACCTATTTCTTCCACAAAAGTACAAAATAAATTACTGGTCCTGATTTTAGTTTGGGTTTGCAGTGTGCCTGTGGTCTCCTGATCCACGTCCTGACAGGCTCACTTAAACTGATCAAGATTAATAGTAAAGTCTATGTTTGTTTTTTTTTATAGAACTCCTAAAGAAATATTATGTTCCAGGAGCTAGCTGTGGGCTTACTGTTCTCTTCTAAAATTTTCTTAACTGCCTTACCAAATACTTCAAATGATAAGAATAGTAAACCTATTATCTGATAATTACCTGCTGCAGTCTGACTACTCATTTGCATGTTCTGATTCTAGCTTTGCATTATATAATCTTACTCTTTTGATAATATCCCAGTTATGAAGGGACTTTGCTTTATTCTATTAACTACATTATTAGAAAGCTATTGCAAGACAAATTCTGGATCCAAATGGTAAAGATTGGTCAAAATATGCCAGGGAACAGCTAGGTGTCATATCCCAAGCTGAGCCTGCAACTCTAGCACTCAAAGTCATTTTGAATTGGAGTTGACTTGTAATCAGTGAACTCAGAATGAAAAAGAAATGTCAGAACCCTATTTTGGCAGATTCTGTAACCATTGCTTGAAAAACTTGAATAAGGCAACGGTAGAGCTTCTTTATTAAGTTACTCCAAAACAGTACTCATTCAAAACATAAAATCGAAGACTTACCTGGGATATAGCTCTGTTATCAATTAATTGATTAATCGATTGCAATGGGAGCCTATTCCAGAGGTTTCTAGGCTGCCTTCTAGACTGGCAACTTTATTCAGTTAATTCTATATATCTTCCTCTCCCACATTATATCTCAGGAAGTCAGGAGGGCCACTTAATCCTTTGTTTTCATGAGCAATATAAGGTAGTTGTGTTTTAAGTTCACATGTTCATGAATTCACTTCTTGTTAGGGTAGTTTGTTCATAGGTTTTAGTTTGTGTGTAAGAGTATCATTACATCAGATAATTCTGCACAGATAATTCATTTCCATGATTTAGGATGTTCTTAATTGCTTTACTGAAGGGAGACTGAGCACCTTTAAACCAAACATCTGAACGATTTGCTATGACAATTCTGCCACTGTGCATTCACTTAATTTCCAATTAATCAAACATTCAATAAATCATTAGTATAATTACACCTGTTCAAATATTCCTACCCCAGCACATTAGCTATGCTCAAGCAGACTCTTTTACCAGCTGTGTGAATGGATTCATTTGTCTGACCCAGTTGGTTGCACGTCCTTGCTTCTTATGAGCTTTGAGAAATGATAGGGCAGAAATTTTAATTATTTATAATACCACAAATTCCTTTGATTCTCTGTTCATGCTTCTCACTTGGATGCTTCTATAGCGACTTAAAACAAACATCAATGGAATAGTGACTGGTTAATTTCTGGAGATTTTTAAATCATTTTTATTCCCCTACTGTGCCACTTTTCTAATTATGCTATGCCCCCAGGTGCGCAATAATTCCCTCATCACCATACATCTGAAGCACAGATTATTAAAATAGTATAGCCTGTGTCATATAAACGTAGCCAAAAGTATCCTAAAGGTGCTTTATTGAAAGCCAGTAAATTGATTCAACAAACTAACATTTTAGGACTTTGTTTTTAAAAGATTGCACAAGTAGAAATCCACTGACACAGCTTCAAAATATCAGTGTAATTATTTTTAGCATTTGAGTAAGACAGAAATTTGAGGCAACTCTCCAAGTATTGAAGAACTTAACTTTGAAACACCTGTGGTAGATAGGTATGTATTGTTATCTGCTCCTTCCATACAGATGAGAAATCTGAAACCGGGTGAATTGTCTCAGGATCTACAGCAGGCTCATGGTACAAGTGGGATTACTCAGTATTTGTATCTACTGATTCCTAGTCTCTTGTCATAAGCTTTAAATCATACTTAATGTGTGTCTTTGTTAGACTCAAAGTAAACAAACCAGGACATGCAATCTCAGTCTCTGTAATATTTTAAATATGAAGCTCTTTATGTCAGTATGGACACATTTTAAATCTTGCAGTGTAGGTTCTGTTGCTTCAAAAATAGATTTACTGATTACAACTTGCCTGTATTTTATCTTTGAGTTACGAATTGGAGGAGATTCATAATACTTTAATCCCTTAATACAAATAGGTAAGATTTTTTTAAATTAACTGAAGGCGTCATGATCCATTTGATAGTAAAATAGGTTAGCTTTCCCCTGGCAACCCATTCTGTATTCTGTTTATACTTTATTTTCTTTTTACCAAATATGCTTTGTGTAGTACGAAGGGGAAGTTCTTTAACCTAAAGGGAAAAGGCATCAAGGAATCCATTGGGAAAAAAAAAAGGGGGGGTGTGTGATTAGAGAAATATACACTAATTGGACATTATTTTAATTACTTAAACATTTGTCAAGTTTCTTTCTTATCTGTTAAAAAAATTATTGGTAGAATGCATCAGCACATGGGTTCTCTAACCTTTTCAATGTGTTAAAGCACTGGGTGAGAAAGAATCTTCTCTGGATTAATACCTCTTGGCTCCCCATGGCATGGGGTCTTACTACCATTGCTGACAAATTTCTTAGTCTGTGGAAAACAGGAAGATTTATTTATCAGTTAAGCTACATTTGTTTCTGGATAGTCTACCTAATGTTTTTGAATAGGAGCTTTTCTAGTTGTTTATTTACATTTCTAATAGTGGCTTAGCATATGATGTATACAGTCTTATTGCACCTGCATAACTGTGGTTGATTATAACCAGAAAACTTGCTATAAGATGTAGTTTGAGCATTCTGTGGAATGCATAGGATCCTGACTGTAAGTTTTAATGTCTTGTTTATTTTTTTCTCACGTTTTTGGAGTAGTACAATACAGTAACATCAGCAGATACACTTCCCTACCTTTACAACCTTAAGATTCTGTTGCTTCAGTCCTGAAAACTTTGAATCAAAAATATATTCTCAAAATTTCACTTCAGCCATACATATTTTACAGTCAATCATTACATTTACTTTTACAATTTTCACCCTCTGAAGCTGACAGGATTCTTTGTCTAGCCATTTTATTTTAGCTCCCCTCATCTCAATGCTTTTCACACCTTCAAAATGTCTTCCCAAGTCTGAACTCATACAGCTTTACTAAAGTTTAATGTAAATAATTTATTACCTTGAAACATAACAGCCTAGGAAATTAATCATCATAAACACCAGTGCAGCTTTTAGTTGCCTAGGGAAAGGTTCATAGTCTGAACAGAAGCCTCTTCACCGGTTGAAACATAGATATAAAACTCCACTTTACTTGTCATCACGAGGTCCTCTTCCTGAGTTTCCTTTAAGATTTACCGTTGTTTCTTTTCTGGCCTATCAATGTGATGTGTGGGTTTTTTTCTTAAGTTCTTCAGCAATTTAGTTAAAAATAGTACTATTAACATTTTATTTTTTAAAATTGTCAGGTTTTGTTGACCAATACTGTGTAACAGACCTTCTCTTCCAAAATGTGTCTTTCTCTGTGGATCTGGAGGGGGACAGTTTAATTCCTGCTTCACATTTTCAGAAATACCTTGTCAGTTGTTGATGAGCATGTTACATGCCAGCAGTATTATCTTTGCAACTGATTTGAAATACAAAATCAACCTCCAGTATACACAAACTTTAATTAAACAGCCAAAAGAATTTTGGCACCCTTGCTTGGGTACCACAGGCATGGAAAATTGGTTTGGTGGACAGCTGCTTTGCCCGTGCATTGACCTTCCTCTGGTGCCTTACCATTGTCAGATGGAACAAATTTGTAACTGGTAGATACTGGAAATCTAATGGTCATTATAAGGCCTGTGTCTCTCCATGCCTCAAAGGCAATGCAATCTAAGCACATACAATCAGCATGAGAAAGTGAAAGATGAGGTGATTGGTCCAAAGCCTCACTGTAAGCCTCTGGCAGATTCTGTAACTGATCTCTGGATTATCCTGAACCTTGATCAGAAATGTATCTATTGCCAGTTACAGAAGACACAATACGCTAGCTTGATTTCATCATTACCTATACAAATATCTTCAAATTTCAGTTTTTACTCCACTTCCATTCTGTCTGATAATGTGAACTAATTTTATAGTATAAAATAAATAATATAAAAGTATAATAGGTACGAATATAGTCAATACTTGAAGTTAAAACAAGCAGAAGTGAAAAGAAGTGAAAATGCTCCCAAAATATGCTTAGAAAAGACAGAGACAAGGCTAAATTTAAAAAAAAAAAAAAAAAAAGTTAAATTATGGAAATGTACATTTAGAAGAAAACTCATCACTTTAACTCTACAACACCATTTAACATCATCTTAATGAGGGCAAATCAGTGTCTGTCATCCTAAACTGGATTTGAAATAGCAGATCATTTTTCCACTCTTCATTATGCAGAAAAATTGAATTAATGTTGTTAGGATTTTCTAACAGCAGTTAGAAATATGCAGCTAGCAGTTACACAGCTAAACCATGCCACTGCATAGACAAATCCATTTAATGCTACCTGTAATGTAAGATTTATTTCAAATGAAGGGGAATTAGCTTCTAAAATTGTCAGATTTACTTTTTATGGACGATTTCAACAGGTAGAACAAAAAGTGTAAGCAGGCATCTAGATGATGGAAGAATCAAAGGAGATTTAAAGTGCCTCTCTGTGCACGCGTTTCTCCCCCGAATACCTTCCTTCCTCTCTAACCTTCCATGATACCTGATGGCAGATACCTCATACCTATAAAGACTTTCCAGAAGCTTTTAGAGAAGGGGAATATTACGCATTTTGTAAAAGGCAAAGTATGAACATGGAAGACTGCTGTTTGCATGGGCTGAGGAAGAATTACCAGGGCTGGTATTTGTATTATAATTTCTCACATCTCTTTATTTTGAAATCTACAACAATTACAATTTGGGGGTTTTTTTAATTATTTGAGGTCAGATTCTGATATCAGTCAGAATTTTTTTTGTTATGTTGTGATGAGTCCCATTTTTAAGATTGACTTCTGTTCAAGCTTGTATTATTTTCAATATTCTAACTAAATATTCTTTCTACAGCTGAAAAAGATCTGCATAACACCTTCCAAAGCACATCCTTTTTGATGACAAAAAGGAGCAAAGTGGGTACCTCTGAAATAATAATTTATATTGTGTGGAATGATAGTCTGAGAAATTAGTAGAATTTGTTTGAGGACTATCTACACCTTCTGATATCTTATCAGTAAGGAATGTTCTATGAGGCACTTAGAAGACCTCCTTATTTCATATTAACAGTTTATTAAACTTAATAATACAGTGAGTATCATATCAAAGCAGATAATTGTAAAATGCTTTGCCTTTCGAAGCTCGAAGCAGTTTCTGTGGTGATAACTTTAGAGGCTTATAAATGTTTTTATGTATTTTTCTCAGATTAATAAAATGTTTGTTATTTTTTTAATATATTTGGATAGTCTACAATTACATGAGTTTTATAAGCAATCTAAATTAAAGGCCATAGTCATCAATACAGAGTGAATTTAGTTGGCCAGGGTTTCATTTGTGCATTGTTTTTGTGTGTCCAGATGGGTGTTTTGGTTTACCATATTCATCAGCAAGGAATCTCAAAGCATTCTAACATCTGTGTGAGGCTTGAGCACACGTTTGATTATTTCCAAACTGCAATGAACAGCCTATTTTTTTTTTTTTCTCTTGGAAAGAAATGATGATCTTTTTGTACTTCATTTGTAAAGGAAGAGGTAGCTTCACTTAGTGCAGAATGGATAGGAATCTGTTGATTGCATAGCAGAGTGTGAGAAGTAACTGTTTACTTGATGATCTGATGCTGCAGGTTCTTATGGCTTAAAATCATCTGTCATTTCAGAGGGGTTTTGAAAAAGCACAGATATAGGTTATAGGGCAAGTGCTTCAGAACTTCATCTGCTAGCATAAAGTTAATTTTCATCCCAAAAGGCAAAACTCTGTGCAGTGATCAGTAGATACTGCTTCTACAACTGTAGCACTAGTCCTAAAGGACATTATGAACAACATTTAATAGGATTTTGAAAACGATAATGAACTACAGCACTTTGTGATGCTCCAGGAAGGGCATAAAGGATCTCAAACTGAAGAAAAAAGCAGGATTTCTTTGCATTGCCTATAAATCAGTGGCAATAAATATCAAACAGACTGCAGAAAATAGGCAGATTTGATGTTGACAGAAAGGACGTTTGTGCCAAATAATTTGGGAAGTTATTGAAGCACATTTCATCCTGGTAGAAACGCACCCATAACACTGACAAGGTCAGGTGCCAACTTAGCAAGGTGAAGCTGTATGCCACCTATGTACCAGCTGTACAAGCTATCCTGCCGTGGGACTGGCTTAGGTTGAATTTCTGATGTTTTAAAAAGATTCTTTGCTGCATTTAGCTTTCTAGTCCCTTCACCTCATTCATTTTGGCACCCATATACATTGTTCTTCTGCACTGCTTCTCTTTCATTATTATCTTTTCACAAAGCCTTTTCAATCCTTACTCTAATTTGTGCCAACAAATGTTGATTTTTATGCAATTGTTGTCTAAAAGTAGTTTGTAAATACAGTCATATTAATTGTTTACTTTTTAAGTATAAAATCTTTTTATTAGTATTTTCCAAAGCTCTTGTAACCTATTTCCTTCCTATTTATGTTTTGATGGTGGTTTGTTTTGGTTTTTTATTACAAGTTAAATTTTGCATGGGCTATTTTTATTAGTTTTTAAAATGAAGTAATATATAGTTTCTGTTGGCAGGATCAGTTGGCATTTTTTATTTTTGTGAGTAATCGGTGTTTTCTTAAAACCTTGAAAAATAAGGGATCATAGGCAAAAGCAGAATTGGACACCCTCCCCCACCCCAGCAAAACAACAACAACAAAAGGCAAACCAAACCGAAAAAACCCAACCACAAAACCCCCAGAAAACCCCCAAAACCAAACCATCGAAACACTCCGCCCCCCCCCCCCCCCCCCCCCCCCCCAAATAAATAAATAAATCATTATGCCCTTTAGGACAGAACGTTTTCCCTTTGGCATTTAAGATACTGAATCTCTCTTCTGATGAAGGTAAATGTGTTGCTTTCTAAGACTTCGTGTACATTTTTGTTTTCCATTAAAGCATCACATTGTGTATTTCTGGTTTTTAGAAAAATATTATACCATTTTGTTATATAACAGACATAGTTAAGACGATCCAAAGGAAATAATCTAATCAAGTTCTTAGCCTCCTGTGTTGAACTTGGTGGCTTTTAACTTCCAGCAGTCATCCATAGTCATCACCCGTTCTACCAACTTTATGGATGGATGGAGTCTCTGTATTAACTAATAAAAGAACATCATCCATGCAATTCTGTGACTGAGTTCAGAGAAAACATAACTTTGTTTTACCAGTCCAGGAGGGGGCAGTAAATTTCTTTTTATTGCTATTGGAAGCAAGTCCAACATTCTCTTCACCATGAAAGGCTCTGCTTTTAAGAATAGCTTTTTTAAATAAGAAACCAACATCTTTACTCCAGGATTTCTTATCACTTTCATTGTTTTTAACTGTCCTTTCCTGACAGTCTTTTTTAAAAACAGAAAATTATCAGAACTTTCAAAATCAGTCACTTATATCTTTGATCTTCAATATATTCAAAATAATCTGTAATGAAATAGGCATTTTAACTATTAAAATTTCCTATGTAATTTAGGCCATTCTTTAATCAGTTTTGTTGAAAACATTCTTTTTTCAAAGCGCACTGATGAAATGCAGCAAACTTTCCCTCTGTGCTTAATTCATCGTGTTTTCTTCTAGCTTCTAACCCCAGTATTCGTGTATGTATGTATACAGAGGAATCAGCTGATTTTAAGTACATGCCCCCAAATTGTATTTTGCATTTCTCAGTGTATTACAGTGAAATTCAAATGAATAGGAGGCAAATAATATCGTTTGTATGAATGCACATAATTTTTTTGGACAGTTTTTATGATTCCAAGTTATTACTCTTGCTTGGCTTGGAGGTAGAATGGAAATGATTATGGGCTATGAGAAGGAGAAGAAAGTACAAATCCAGTGCATATGACATTCATTGTAGGAGGACAGTAAGCTTTTACAGCCAGTTGATTCTTTGGAGTTTTGTCTTTGCTGTTGGGCAAACTTATTAGCATGAAATTTCAGGTACAATTAAAGTGGCCTTGTGATTCCACATAACCTACTTGAAAGTTTTCACTGTTTATAATTGCTGTAATTCAAGAAGTTTGTAGTAAGAAATCCCACAAAACATAAGAATGGTAATAATCATAGTTGGTCCAAAAGTTCATCACAGAGGGAGTGGAAATAGTACTTTTTGCCTCAATCCTGCTCAAATGGGATATTTTTAATAAGGTCTCTTAAGGTGTGGTGGTGTTGTTAATGTTGTTGTTATTAATATATATTATAATATATTATTAATATTATTTTAGGTCTACATTACAGAAATTAGCTAGGAGCTTTGTAAAGCCCTGGCTACAGTGTTCTGTTACACCTAAGCAATTGAAATGTTCCATTCAGTGCTATCATAGTGAATGATTTGTGCCGTTATTGGGAAGTTGTTTAGCATTCCCTGGGAACACAAAACGGTCCTACATCTGGCACAGAAAGTGTCCCACAGAAATACTTGCTGTTTATTTGGTGGATGAGTCTGTTGAAATGTTTCCCAAAACAACTTTTTTTCTTTAAAGCCTTGTAATTTCTCTATTTAAAATGTGTGCAGTTGCTGGTTCATGATCCATGGTGCGCCACAAACAGTAGCAGTTTATTTCTTTTCAAGGACAAACTGCTGTTGCGAAATTTGTAAAGTGCTGTTTGCATTTCAATGCTGTTATTTATTTTTACTACTACTATCATTATTATGCACTATAATGATTATTCCGTGAAAAAATATCACAACTGTATCTTCTTAATGCCATTTCTTGAGTTAGAGGGTTAGATGGGAAAAAAATTATTTCATATGGAAATATCTCTGAAATAAATTCTAGCCTAGAAATTTAGAATAGGAGTGGGCTGGAAGAATGTGGGAGAAACTTTGTAACTCAGTGACTTGAATTAATAAATGCAGTATAGATTTTGAATAAGTATCAGCTATATTGAATACAATAGTTCTGTGTAGAGCTAAAACTCTCAGACCAAAGTTATCAAAATCGGGTGCCTAAAGTTGCATACCTAAGTGTAAGATTTGATTTCCAGAGTGTGAGTGAACTGTGAATTGGTGATGGGAGTCGATGGAAATTGCTTATGCTTCACAGCTATGAAAAATAGATTGCTTGTAGATATTTTAACATTTCCCAACAGATTTTAGCAGTCTGGCCCAATGTATGATGGGTCTTACGTAGTAGCATTCATTGATGAAAAGTAAAACCAGAGTTCAATGCAAAAATAGGGTTGTCCTACGGTGGTTTTTTTGCCTTTTCACAGTGTGAGACTGCAGTGACATGCATACCTCTGCCCTCCACTCCCCCACCCCCCCTTTTTTTTTAAGGTTAAGGAACATACCCACAAGTTATTTCTTCCTGTGATCCCAAGCACTTGATGACTTTATTTGCCTTTAACTTAGGAAAAAATAATGTTGTATAATAATGTAATATATAATGATATTTACTTGCTATATAATATATAATACATAAAATATTTCTTGCCTGTGTTTCCTCAAAAGAGAAGGAAAAACTCTGGAGTCTCACAGATGGGTTTTAGTTAACTATTTATAGATATCCCAAAACATAGTTATTTAAGCTTAAGTTGTCTTGGGAGAGGTGCTCCAATTCAGTAGCTAAGCATATTCCTTTGAACAGTCCTATTTGTATGACTAGTAAAGAGCTCTTGATTACTCTGTGCTTGTATTTTCTAATTTATTAAATGTATACCTCTGCAGAACGAGAAACTGTTTTGATGAATACAGTTTTCTCTTTTGCTGTCCACAAACATTTAGTGTGTGCTAAGTGTTACCAAGGTAAATATCAAGGGACAACAGCAATTTTGAGGGCCATTATTTGATCACAGTGTTGCATACAATGAGCAAGTTGGTCAAATACGTCAACTGTAAAGTAAGGATTTTATGTTGCTATCTCTTGCTCAAATGACCACCAACATGGATGACTAACAACCAACATGGTACTCCTCAGAGACAACAAATTTCAAGGTAGTCTAGAATATCATTATAGCCTGAAGATCACTTCATACAAAAGCAGTTTCTACCGTGTTCTGCTATACTATAGGAAGAAAACATAAGGACCATCCTCCCTGTGCTTGTTGCTACCCAGAATCAGAGGGAGGGATCTAATGGTCTGTCTATGCCACCTTGTATTTTAACTATCCTGAACTGGCAAGAAAAATGAATGAAGTTGGTTTATACATATTATGGATTTTATTCCTTTACCATTCCTTATGCATTTTCTTTACTCTTTAGAAATATTGTATCCTTAAGCAACAGCACTACTGAAGCTATTTTTAAATCACTATTGAGAATTTACATATCAATATTATGCATTTTTCATTAATTTAATCTTTCAAGATTTTTTTTTTTAATTCTTTGTACTACACTGAACAGATACTTGACCTGAAACATTTCTTACTACATTTTGTGTGTGGAATCACTAGTACTGTTTTACTACCTCTGACTGGAGGTATATGATGGTACTAGAATATAAATGGCATTCATGACAACTTGGAAAATTCAATAATCAAAGTGGGGAAATGAGCTTAAGCACAAACTCATCAAAGATGAACTTCAGTCCATTTTTCTTTTTTATAGCTTAGTGTTAAAAAGAAATAAAGATTCTGCTTTCTGAAACAGTGATACATAGCAAATAGCCTGTTATTTTCAAAACAATATGCAATTATTCAATATTAAAAAAGGTAGCTTTTAGATGCTTCTGTCCTTCATAAGCTTCCTAACTATAGCTAATGTCTAATATTGATTCTGAATAATTTAAATGGCAATAAAATTGGGTTTTCATGACAGTCAATCAGAGACATTTTATATTTAATGTTCATTTAAAGAAACATAGTGCCGCCTTACCTTCTGAATTTCAAAGCCATTAAAGTAATTGCAGGTCATTAAGCTAAATTTCTTTGAATAATCAGGACAGTTAATCTAATTCATACACCATTCAAACCAATGGACAGGAAAGATTGGAATGCCAGGCATGGATTTTAGAGAGATTCACAAATGGATCTTCAGATGTGCTTACCAGCATTTCCTCAGAAACAATTACGCCCAGACTCCAAGTTGTTGGAACTTGGAATTGTGTTCCACTTTTGTATTTTTAAAATGAATAATCTTCAGAAGAGAGGAGGCTTACGAGGATTATTTTCTTTCATTTGAAATAACCAAATCACTGCATAGTCATACAGATCTTTATTGTGCACTACAATGCGTTTTACCAGAACTTACTTTATGGACATATTAACTACCACAAAAATATTCTCATATAATGTCCCATACTTAGCAAGTGTTATGATTTAATGTGAAGGAAGTCTGAACGAAAATGCCTTAAAGTATCTAGGTCTTATCAGGAGAATGGATACGTGTCATCTCTTAACGTTATTTCTTACTTATTTGGAAGTTGAAAATGTAAGGTGATCCCTCAGAGAATCTGGATAGGACAATGAGTTGGTAATGTAAAAGACTTAAAGTACCTAAGTTTACAGACAAAAGCAGTGTGTGTGCATGTGTGTGTCTCTCTCTGTCAGTCTCTGTCCATCTCTCTTGAGCGCTCTCTTTCTCACACACCTCCACCCCACCCCCAGCATGATGCAAGGACAGAGCAAAAGTATTGTCTGTCTTTAAATTACTCGTTCATTAATGTGCATGAAACTAAGAGACAAGGAACTAAGAGTTTAGAATCTTGGGTATTTGGTACACTGCTGTGTTTTAAGAAGGACAATATTTTTGATCCCTGTACTTTGAGGCATGCTAAATGAATGCAATTCATGTGTTGAACAAGAGAAAAACAAATGCTCCTGAAGGCAAAAAAGGGATAGCATGGGCCTTATTCATGCAAATTCATGTACAGTTCTGCCAACAGGCCTGCTCTGGAATGAAGATAGCGTGTACTTTAAATGAAGAAGAAAATTCCATCCGTTTCAGTCTTAGCAAGAAAACAAATGCTGTTTTGCAGTTTACTCATCGGTGGGACCAGTTCCTGCTGCATCAAGCACCCTCTTGGAGCTGCCCATTCAGTCTTGGCTGCTGCTGTTATGTAAAGGGACTAACGATTGTCTTGAGCCTCATAGCTGCCAAGCAGCGCCTCTTGTATTGTTACTGTTGCAGCATTCTCTCTTTGTCTCTCTGTCTCTCTTTTCTTTCTCAGTATACTGTCTAAGTTGCTGTCTTTGGAACCAGTAGATGTCTTGGATCTGCCTACGCCTTTGCAGCAGTGTTTCATAACTGGGGAGTTATACCAAAAATGGAAATTACACACTGCTCAAATAGACACTGCTTTAAATAAGTCCAAATTTTCATAACAATAGACTATAATAAAATTAAAATTTTATGTTATCTAAGGAAAGCCATAAAGCAGCTGTATTATTTTTATTCTTCACAGGAATTATAATGTACTTTAAAAAAAAAAAAGCTCCCACAGAGACAAAAAAGAAAAAAAAATATATCTTTTCATACCCAAGGCACAAGGACAGGGAACATTTTAAGTTCTATGTTGATCAGGCCTGTCTCCACTCTGTGAAGTTCATGAAGATTATTCTCAGTTGGAGATTTTCAGTCAAGATGACACTGGTCGTTTAGACTTCATTTTGGCTTGACGTTTTCTATTTAATTTCTTCAGAATAATAACAAATGGAGTTTAACATTTTTAATAAAAACATTTTTAAAAAATCCCAAAATTCCTTGTTACTGTTCTACAAAGTCTAAATATTTCTTAAACTGAGATAATTTCCCTAGATGTCATGTGTGCTCTGAAAATAACTGATTCATGACTGTGCTTTTGTCTTGCAGTGTATGCAAGTTAGATCCTTATGTTCCAAAAAAATGTAAGTCTTGCACTTCAGGTCAAACTATTAAGATTTTGAGATCTGAGGACTGAACTTTCCTGTGGGATTCACATTGTTTCTTAAGCTGACTCAAGATATATACATTTGATTTTGCTTACTGATTAAGTGAATATGTTAGGTAACTTCAGTGAAATCAATGGGAATTAGTTCTCATCTTACGCAAGATTTACAGCACTGATTTTAATGGAATTGGCTGTTTTTACATTATGTTAAATGAGATTTGAATCGATTTTTTTTAAGTTTAAAAATGAATACAAATTAATCATAAGAACTGGTTTGAATTGCATTTATTTTTGAATAAATACTGAGAACTACAGTTCTTGGTAGAGTGTTTTGAAGCTGCTGTTATGTCTTTAGAATGTGAGATAACGCACTTAGAAATGGCATGTTACTAATTTTTATTCTAATATTAAAATATTAATTATTTTTCAATTGTTTTAATTTTTTTGTTATATACTTACTGATATAATGTCTGAAATACACTCAAATGCATGTTACAGCATTCTGCTTAACTGTCTTTATTTGACCACTTAAATAAGGCAGAATATTTTCTTCTGATTCTATGTCCTGTCAATCAGAGTACATTTTACTGCTACAATCTTGAAGACCAAATCAAAACAAAAAAATCTTCTTCCTTTACAAAGATACTAGTTCAAGAAAACTCATGAGCATGTGATTGAGCCCATCCCTCTTAAGGACAGCATACAAGAACTTTAATTGAGCTGAATGTATGTAGGCTGGGTGAGGAAAATCTATAAATTATTCCCTACAGTTAAATAATGGATGTGTTTTACCATGTTATGTAAGTGCCACTGTTCAGCTAGTGTGTATATGACATTCTCTTGAAAATGGTGATGATTAGCTATACTTAAGCATATACATTTCAGTTATGCCTTTTGAATTCTTAGGAGTTTGTTCCACTTCTCTTACCTTGCTCAAAGCTAATGAACATTTTTTTCAGCTGACTTGACTCACTGACCTGTTACTTCTTGTTTTAACTTCAAAATGATGTTAATTTTTCAAATTCCTCATGAATTTCCCCTGGTTTCAATGACCAGTTGCCTCCAAGTTTCATTTAACAAAAAATAATAATTACATTTCATTATGCTCAAAGTATAACCTTTTTAATCTGCATATTTCTTGTAGGCTATGCTGGCTTATTTCCACTGTAATACATTAGAATGGAAAACTATTAGAAATATTGATTGATCATTTATAATACCAAAGTGATAGATTGAAATGAAATTTGGATGCTGTCCAGCCCTCCGATAACATTGGCATTATTGGATGAAACTGGATGATCTCATTCTAATTAATATGCTAGTTCCATGTGAAAAGCACAGAGAAAATAGTACCTGAGAGTTGGTCAAAAATAGGAGTTCAATACTGAAGACTGCTGAGGTTTATAATTGTTAAAATATGCCACCTTAAATATTTAATATTCCATATACTGAGAAATCATCACTTTGCTTTCTCTCCCATCCATCTCTCTTTTTTCTTCCTCTGACTCAACATTATCTTAGTATGAACCTATTTACATGTAATGCATATTAGCGTGTAGTACATATGAATGCATAGGATATATATACACAGTTCTGTTTTGATTATGATTTACATCCTGCAGTGCACTTGGTTACAACAAAGCTTCTTTTAATCAAATCAGGTGAAGTTGGAATCAAGGGAATTCAAAACGTTTATCTTAACCTTAAAGTGTTGTTCTTATACTAAATCTGTGATCCTCACCTTCTGCATTCCAGCACGTATACATTCTAGCACCTCTTGTAATATGGAAACTTCAGAAAATGTATTTTCAGTTAGCGTGTGTGTGTCCTGTATATAGCGTGGTGTCTGTATTCATTGATTTTAGTCTTTATTCATTTATTTGACCTTTTTTTTCCCCTTCTACCAATCAATCTAATAGTCATTGAACTAGCAGACTTGGTTTCCATATTGGCTTTTTTTTTTTAAATGTTCTGTCTTCTTGTCTGTTAGGCTTCTAAAACCAACCTTCCTCCTCTTTGTTTTTTGTGTGTGTGTAGAAGTTAATGGAGGAAAACTGCCTGTCATCAGATTTTTACAGAGTTGAGAGTGAGCGAATGCTGCCATCATTGAAGTTACCGACTATATCACATTGATTGAGCTTCCTGGGCTTGAGGGATTTTTGAAGGGCTGGGTTTTTATGGTTGATATGTTTTTGGTCATTTGTCATAAAATCATTCCAACCGAGCTGTTTACTGGTCTGAATACTTAATTACTGCAGTAGCAGGGAATGGCATAAGCTTTAGTTTTTACTGAATGTTCATGTAGAAATAGGAAATAGTTGGTGCTTCTGTTTTCTTTTTGTGAGGATTTTACCTATAAACATCTATTTCATTTTTTAAATGATTACCAGAACTTGGGTTTTTTAAATCCTAATATATAATAGTCATAATTTTATATTCCTAATGCATATTTCAAAATTGGATTGATTTATTTTTATTTCTAATGGTCATCTGCACATGGCATGTTTTAGAGATCAATGACAAAAGCTTTTAAAAGGATTTAACAATTCTTTTTCATCTTTGAAAAATATATAAACAAGCTGAAATAAGTCAGTTTAATTTGTTTATGGTCAAAAGAAAATAATTGAAAATACTCATAGAATTGTAAATGTAATACCTCTTTCATTTTTAAATACTTAAAATCTTCTTCAAGGGGCTCATTTTATTTCTGGACTATTATTTAAATAAAACCAACCAACAAACCACAGATTTTTATTTTTATACTCCTCACATTGTCCCTTCCTACTCAGTTGCTTCTTGAGGAGAAGAAGAGTTGGATGGAAAAGCATAAATTTATTTTTGGTTTGGTATTAGAATTTTTATATATTATATAATATTTTATCTTGCAGTGTGCTTCTCCATATCTGTTCACAAGCATTTTACTGTTCAGGTGTAAGTCTGTTTTGAGTGTGAGTATATATAAATTTTATCATAGAGATGGATAAAAACAGAAAATTAATCTTTTAGTGCTAAGGTAATTTATCAGTGTAACCTTAAAAATTTGCTGCCATTTTGATGTTTCATTTATCTTTGAATCAGCAGGGCTTTGTGTTATTTCTGTTTTTCATTGTGCCGTAATGCAACCCATTTAGATTCACTCCAAAAGACCTCGTTGAAAAAAAGGTGACGTCTTTATTGTAAACAGGAAATTGCACTATTAACTATTGTAGTTTTCTTTTATTTTCCCAAAAGACTTTTTTTTTTTTTTTTTTTTTTTTTTTAAATCTGTTGCCCCTGTATGAAGTTCTCATGCCTAACATGATCTGGGTTCTTTAGGGCTGCCAAAAGGTGAAAGTGACTTTGAGAACGTGTTGCTGGAAACTGCAGCCTGGGCACTTTTTCACGTAGAAAGCTCCTGTGTGCTAAGACAGGAAAGGGACAATTTACCACTAGCTTCAAGCTGCTAGCTAAGCCTAGGAATCAAAGATACTTCTCCAGTCACATCAACCTTTCATCAGAGTTTTCCTACCTAGGCATTGCTTATGCTATATGTTAGGGACAGTTTAGAATTTAGACATTTTCTTTGCAGTGTAAAACATTATAGCAGTACTACAAGGGGAAATGCAAGAAATGCAATGTGGTGATCTTTTTGTTAATGTCTGCTCAATTTGCTTGCACTCAAGTGAACTGGCTTTAAATATTCTACATGGGTTTCTATTGTAAAAGTAACCAACCATTTATCATGTTTTTTAGAGAAAGGCTCCAATTAATTTGATTTCACGAAAAGCAACTGACTCAGATAATGAAAAAAAAAAATCCACGTTACAAGTTACAGTGTAGAGAAGTAAAAGGATGTTTTCGGAATTTGGGGGAAAACGAGGTCAAAAGGCTTTGCAAACTATAATATAATAGTAGGACTTATCAAGTAGTGTGACGCTATGGTGTTTAAAAAAAATTGGAAAATGCATTTTTACATGCTATGCCAATGCTACATTCAACAAATTACTACCAAATAGAGTGTATAGTAGAGTTAGCACACTGGCACTGATTAATTGACATGAAAACAGTCTAACCTCGTATGACATAATTTCATACAATTTTGTGTGAGTCGATATAATACAGAATGTATTAACACTGGGACAGTTTTGGATTAGATCTTTTATTCAGATGCTCTTGCTACATCACACGCTTTAAACCTTCTAAGAACAAAAATAACAAAATCTAATAGTTACACTAAAAAATGAATTTTGAGCATTCCCAGGTGAGTAGTTTACGTCTAATGTGCTAAAATAATTATTTTATATGTCTGTAATAAAATTATGACCTAGCTAAACTTTTGACCAGTTGTCATGAAAGATAATTTCCCATTCCAAACCTTCTGCTCAGAATCTGTCCGTATCCATTGATTATATTCAGAATTGAGAGTAATGTGTTTCTTAACTGGATATGCTCGCACTGCATACATGACCTATGTTAGCATGCAGGGTTCCGAGACAGGTGTACCACTCCCAAAGTAACTCAGATTGTCCAAATTCAATTACAAAATTAGTCCTATGGTGAAGCTTTGTGAGTATTTTTTACAAGTATCTTGTAAATGTTATTACTGTACCTTTATAAAATAACTTGCCTTTGACAGCCCACTCTCTGCTGTTCAGCTGATTGCTGTTACAAATGGCAGCTGAGTGACTGAATTCAGAAGGACAGAGCTAGTAGAGCTTACTGTGCAGGAGGCACTTGTGAACTTTTTATCTAGTCTTTCCCAAAAGCCCGAAACATGTTAATCCTCAGTGGTTTTCATTGCCACGGTGTGACACTGATAGTTCTCAGTACATATTTATGTTTAATTGTTTAAATATACAAAGCCTTGGATTGTGGTTGCGTGATATATTGACTTATTTCGATAACAGAACTGGTTTATGAAGTTCTGGCCTTCTGTTGCTTGTTTTTCCACTCCTTATTTGGGTTGACTCAACTAGTTGAGAGTTTGTAACTTAAATTGTGTTAGTGACCTGGCTTAAAGAGAATTGTAAGATAATTTTACTGATGTGTCTTATAAGGGAGTACTACAGTAAGCCAGGTAGGAGGAGCGTAGTTTTGAGGCAGAGTAGGAGGCAAAGCAAAAAAGTTGGGAATCTTTTAGGAAGCCTCACTGAGAGGTTTTCAGTGTCAAGGCTATATGTGTAGCTGTGTCTCTGGTCTTCCACTAGTCACCTAACAACAAGGGGCAAGGCTCATAACTAGGTATGTTCCAAGAGTAAGTACGGGTGGTGGAGAAGCTGGAAAAGATTGTCTGTATGATCTGAAAGTAAGGGCATGTGAAGCAGAATAGCTATAGGCTGTGTCATTCTAATTCTATAAAGAACTTAACCCAAAATGATTGTTTTGTGCAACTGAAAACCGCGGTGAGGACATTTAACCTCAGGTGACTGGGATTTTACTCTGTCATGCAGATGAGAGATTATCACTTTCTAGGTTCCAACCCAAACTACATAATGTGAATATAGCCCATTGAGGAAAATTTAGGTACCTAAAAATAGAGTATGTGAGTATTCTTCTTTCTTCCCATTTATTTTACTCTTCTGCCTGTTCCTGCTTGCATGTCAGAAGATGTGATTTCATGCTGTGGTGAATGGAGTTAAATCCAGTTGGCAGCCGGTCACAAGTGGTGTTCCCCAGGGCTCAGTATTGGGGCCAGTTCTGTTCAATATCTTTCTCAATGATCTGGACGAGGGGATCGAGTGCTCCCTCAGTAAGTTTGCAGACGACACCAGGTTGGGCGGGAGTGTTGATCTGCTCGAGGGTAGGAAGGCTCTGCAGAGGGACCCGGACAGGCTGGATCGATGGGCCCAGGCCAACTGTATGAGGTTCAACAAGGCCAAGTGCCGGGTCCTGCACTTTGGCCACAACAACCCCATGCAACGCTACAGGCTTGGGGAAGAGTGGCTGGAAAGCTGCCTGTCGGAAAAGGACCTGGGGGTGTTGGTCGACAGCCGGCTGAACATGAGCCGGCAGTGTGCCCAGGCGGCCAAGAAGGCCAATGGCATCCTGGCCTGTATCAGAAATAGCGTGGCCAGCAGGAGTAGGGAAGCGATTGTGCCCCTGTACTTGGCACTGGTGAGGCCGCACAGGCTCGAATACTGTGTTCAGTTTTGGGCCCCTCACTACAAGAAGGACGTTGAGGTGCTGGAGCGTGTCCAGAGAAGGGCAACGAGGCTGGTGAGGGGTCTGGAGAACAAGTCTTACGAGAAGCAGCTGAGGGAACTGGGGTTGTTTAGCCTGGAGAAAAGGAGGCTGAGGGGAGACCTCATCGCTCTCTACAACTACCTGAAAGGAGGTTGTAGCGAGGTGGGTGTTGGTCTCTTCTCCCAAGTAACAAGCGATAGGACGAGAGGAAATGGCCTCAGGTTGTGCCAGGGGAGGTTTAGATTGGACGTGAGGAAAAATTTCTTTCCTGAAAGAGTGGTGAAACATTGGACCAGGCTGCCCAGGGCAGTGGTTGAGTCCCCATCCCTGGAGGTATTTAAAAGACGTGTAGGTGAGGCGCTTAGGGACATGGTTTAGTGGTAGACTTGGCAGTGCTAGGTTAGTGGTTGGACTTGATGATCTTAGATGTCTTTTCCAACATTAATGATTCTATGATTCTATGCTAGAACTGGGTAGTGTTCCCTAAAGCAATGTTATTCCATGGCCAAGCAGATCATGCCTGCTCAGAAGCTGGTTACTGTGAACAACAAACATGTGAAAGCTCCTAGGAATATGGTGTTACTCAGTCCACATTTAACTGAAACCTCTAAATTGTACAGTCTACCTGAACTCACAATAGAACGTGCTAAATAAATCTGGCAAGTTAGAATGAACTAAAATACTGAAGAGGTTTTCAGGAAATGCATGGAGGCATGGCAACATGAATGCATTTCTGTTGATCTGAAGAAATAAAAAAAATAAATTCTTGTTTCTTATTTTATTTAAAAATGAGAAACATGCTTTCTGTGTTAGATTCAGCTAAAACTCTGAAGCAGCAATTCTTCCGAGACGGAAAGCCCATTCTGCTCTCATGAATATCATGTAACTTTCTGTTCTTTCCTTGATCTTTTCCCTTTCCTGTTGATACTATCTTAACTAATTGCTCCATCTTGTCATAAATTGAATCTATACCAACACTTAAGCATTGTCTACTTACTTCAGTGTATAGGAAATAGATGGCTTTCAATTATAATTACTTTTGCTTTCAAGTCAGCTTTGCTATGTCTGTCAAACACTGGTACTCTGAATAAAAAGCAAGGATATTTTTATTGTTCAGGGGAAAGTATTCCATATGTAATGTGTAATTTAGAAGCTTCTATGAATATTTTCTGAGCAATTTAAGGTTAACGTTCACCCTATTGCATGGGGAGTTTGGTGTGCAACTTCTGTTGGTGCTAATGGGATGTAATTTCCTAGCACTGAGTTGAAAATCCATCCTTTGCTATCTAAAAGGTCAGGCTAGGTAAACCTGAAGCCAACTAGCTTTTGGAAGAATATATTAACTTATGAGAAACGTATAGTTTGGGCTGGGCAGTTTATGTTGCAATGTGGAATGGAAGAGAAAACTTCGTCTCCTATTGTAGTAATGCTGAAAGCTTTTCAATGAGAAGTCTTGCCACAGGGCTATTCACAACATTGAGTGTAATTCTCATGCTTGTCTAATACTACGAATTAGGTCATTTATTATTTTGGCACAGGACTTTTAACACATTTTTAAATTGTTCATGTATTTATTGCATGAGGAGCGAGATATAATAAAAATTTGATGGTTGTGTTCATTTTCTTATAGTAATTAAAGAAGCAGTGTCTCTGTTTTCAATGTCTATCACTGCCCCACACCTCTCAATATCTCAAAATGCTGAAACTTACCCAGATCTGGAATTCATATTAAAAAAAAAAACAACCAACCTACTCTTGTAAGAATACCGAAGTTAATCTAATGAGAATTTCCATACTACCAAGTTTGGAATGAAGTGGTAACATTATGAACCTAGCTTTTTTTGTGGTACCTTGGCACGTTCTAGAGAAATTATGGAGACTTGTGATCGTAGAAATTTTAATTCAGAAACTGAGATGAATATTTGCAGTGTTTGAATTCAAAATTAGACTTATAATGTGGTGTAAATGGGTGGGTTTTTGCATCCAATGTGCAATGAAGCTGAAAGACAAAAACATGATGTATGCTGCTGTTTACCAAAGACAGATCTCTTAGTTCCAGACAGTTACTGAAGCTGATTTTCAGTAGTTTTCTTTCCTTTTACTTAGAGATGTTGCTTTTTTCTCTATATGTTGGAAGATGATTCTGCTCCTTATTTCTGGTTGGTTTACTATCTCTTGCCATTTTCCTCTTTGTTGACGTCTGAGTTTTATCTCTATTTAGGAAATCATCCTACTGTCCTCCCTTTCCGTATGAAACCTTTTTGTTGCATAGATATTGATGGACCAAGTGTTAGTTAAAAAATACACGTATTTTATACATATATTTATATATAAAGTGCTGTTTTACATAGGGTAATTGGCTTGTGGGGAATTGAATTTCTTGAACGGAATGGTCAGTCACTGTCCAGGTGGCGAATAGAATCTGCATTGCAAGTGCACTAGTAATAGTGTCTTCAGCTGGATACAATGTGACTATAAAACAATTTTATTGTCTTAACTGAGTTCAAAGGATTCCTGCGTGCCCATTCTTGCATCTCCAGGAGCAGTTTTTGTTGACTATTTTACATTCTCTGCCTGTACAATACACTATACCTTAAGTAGGCATTCTCAGCCATTGCTTCTATTTTGATCTTCAGAATGATATAATCAGAGAATAATTCAAATTGAGTAGGATGAAAGAAGGCCTTTAGCCAATCTCCTGCTCAACCATGGAGTTCCTGCACTGTTTTCATGCATTTGCACGTGAAATGGCATGCTGTCTTGTAGTCTTCCTGCTAATGTACTTTTCTCTGCTTTCCATTAGTTTCAATAAAACTCTGAAGTACAAATAAGGCATGTTATCAGAAAGTATTTCATGTGCAGCTCAATGCATTTTGAAATAATCAAGATATTTAGAGAGAGACAAATTCTAAGAGGACTACAGGATTACAAATCACAATGTAATTTTAAAGTTGTAATGAGAATAAGTTGCACAGGAAGGTCTCTTTACAATTATTGTCATGAGAATGAAGTAACACAGTGTTAATGTTTCATGTATTCTGTGAAAGATGATAATAAACTGTACTGCTTTGACCTTATTAATGTTCTGTAATTTGACTTGCTGGCAATTTACATTTTTCTTTGGTTACAGCCTTAGAAACCTGTGAAGAAGAGGTGGAACTGACAGTGAATCTAAACATACCTGAATACTGAAAAGGTCAGAAATATCAAGAATGATAATTCTGATACCTCCTTCTCATGACAAAGGTTGTAGCAAAAAGGTGCAACATGAATCTGCTGAAATAACAAAGGTTGTTACAAAAATGTTTCTATATTTATTGAGAAGTGTAAACAAAAGCACTCTTTTGCCTTGTAGCTCGTTGAATACTCCAGTAATGTTTATTTTTTTACCCCTTAATAAGTGAAATATGTACAATGCTCCCTTTTCATTTTCTTATTTTGCCCTAGAAATAGTAGTCTTTTATACTGAAGGGCCCCCTGCTAACTATTTAAAGATGAAGGAGACTGAATTTTACACTCTGCAGAAGCTTTTCCAGTTCCACAGGCCAGACATATTTCTTACAATATATTTTGGCTATGTAATTGAATAAATTTTCAAAAATATTGTAATCTGTAACCAGCATGAAAGTTTTAGGTTTTTTCTCTAAAAGTTGTGGTATTGAACGTGAAGGCTAAAGGTCTGATTAACATCTTAACAGCATTCTTTGATTTCTACTTACTTGACTGAACACTGAATCAGGCAAATACACCCAGTACTTTGTGATACTCAGCAATGTCATTGATCAGTTTATTCCTGCATCACTGCAGAGTGAAATAAGTAGTAGTCAAACCTCCTTAAAAAAAAAAAAAAAAAAAAGCTTTGTTCTTGGGGTGTTTTTGAGGTATATGTCGTATGTTAATGGAGATAAAGAGTATATAATATGTATCTTAACTTCCATGCGCAAATACACACATACATCAAAAACACTAAATTATTTTTCTTTTAAGTCTTTCACTTGTTACAGTTTTGGGATAAGGAAGTAAAATATTTTGTAGTTTCCTGGTGTTTGTAAACCTAAATTTTGTTCAATTCCTTTCTCATTCCAGTGTACTTACAAATGTAAGAATGCAGGAAGCTGCTCAAAATTGTATAGCACATGATGTTTGTAACAATTATTCTTATACTTCTTTTATTCATTTTTAGCATGGATATGTATTAAATTTAAACGGATCAGTTTTCTTCTTTCAGGTGTGCTTCAGGGGTTTACCCTTCAAGGCAACAGAACATTCTTTTCTGAGAGATGCACTTTAATTTCAAATTTGATCATTTCAAATGCTTAAGATACATTTGGCAGCTGTAGTCTGAAAAGCAACAGCAGCAACAAGGAAACGTCATTCACTATCTGCCACGGATTAACCCAGTGAGGGAAGGTGGCAGAATTCTCTTCCCTACCTGTTGGGAATCCTTTACCTGTCTTTCATTTTATGCAAGGATAAATTGTCCAGTAGGAGTATGAACAAACAGCTTTAAGCCTGCCCATTCCTTCAGCAATATTTTTGTCTTTACAGTAGCACAACTGGGTTCAAGTTACTGATACCTGTGGCATTGCTACGTCTCTTCAGCTTCTTGATCTGGGCAGTAGCTGAATGTCACCTGGAGCTGGAAAGGGATTATACTTAGTGTTGTAGTTTTGCATTGCAGTGGCAGGTGAATTTAGAAAATGGATTGGAACAATGTACGGATTAATGATGACAGTGGAGATGCAGTGTAGAATGGTCTTGGATCCAAGAGTTTTGCTTATAATTTTAAATTGTATTTGGACTACTTCTGTGACACCTCTTTAATTGTAGGATAAGCTTTTTTTCTGGAGGTGTGTGTGAATGAGGGACTTAACAGAGCAATCTCAAAGTGTAATTTCATATACAGTCCTCCTCGTGGAAAATTCAGTCCATGAAAGAAAGCCAAGACAAATTTCCATGGAAGCTGAGAAGCTTGCATTATTTTGCCAAGTAAGCTGAGAAGTACCTACATAGTTTCTTCTCCAATAGATGGATGCTTGGTAAGTCAGGCGTAGGTTTAGAAACTGCCTTAAAAAATCTTTAGATGTCAAAGGTTTCAGTTTCAGCAATATTTAATAAACTTATCTGTATAGCCTGCATGGGTTCACAGTCTTCAGGCCAATTCATGATGTATTAAACTTAGCAAATATGTACACAGCAGTGAAATGACTACCTCTCCAGGTCTTTAGAGAATGGTGAAATTTTTCTTTTGTTCTCAGTCAGTATGGCACATTTGGAGAGGTTTATTTTACTGAGACCATATTGAAATTCTTTCCTGTGTCATATTTCATACTTTTTATGACTTCAGAGTAGCTATATAACATGACAGTAAATAGTACCAATAGACTACAAGATTCACAAAACAAAGTAAAGACCACTGGTTAAAAATGACTCAAAATGCTATTTTAAATAAAGACTGACCATTTTGTAGAAGGCGGAGAGAGTACATTTATTCTTGGAAGTGATTAACCAAAGGTCTTGGAAAATACAAATATTCTGAGCTTAGGAGGTGGTGTCAGAATGCTGTCTTACGGAAAGGATTCCAGTGCTTTTGTACTGATGAACCACACATTCAGTTGGACAAGTAGTTGCAGCTTTCTGCTCTAGAATGCATAACTTTCTAATATTTGCCAAAAATACTGTGAGTTCCTTTTTAACACAACTTTATGTGGTGTCATATAAAGGCGTTCTCAGGCTTTATTTTGCACTTAGAAATGCTGCTTTTCATGCTTTTGCCTTCACAACTCCACATACGTCTCATCTCAGTCTCGTTTTATGCCCAAACGTACCTCTAACCCACACAAAACAGCAGTTACGTAATTTTTTAGTGTTATACATAATTTACATCTAAATACTGAATCGAACAACTGACGCTATAGAAAATGTTATATATGCTAAAGAAATTAACCCTCATCAATATAAGATTTCTCACATGGCTGGTGCTTTATCACCCCTCATTTTGAGACTTAGCAGGATGGGAGGCATCTCTTGCTGGTATGAAGTTTATGACTAGCTCCATGTATCTCTCTCAGCTTGGAATGTAAAACCTGAGAGTGATTTGAAATATGTGAAGAAGGTGCATGTTGGAAAAGTAGAGGAAACTTAATTGGCTCTTAAAATATTTTTACCAAAATGGTCTGCAATTCACTTTCACTGAGTTGTATGCTGCTGTGGTTACTGTGCTGTTGTCATTTGCTCTGTGTTCCTTATAAATTCTTAATTTGGAATAGTATGATGAGGTTTCAGTTATCTAAATGTGTATTATAACAATTTTCTAGGATGTCTTCCGTGGCAGCTACTGTTATTTTCTACAGCGTTCAAATGGCAAATTAGGTTACCACATAAATTATGCCGTTAGTTTGTTATTAGTTTGTAATTAAAAATTACTTAATCTGTACATTACGGATTTTACAGATGGAAAAAAATACTCAGTGAGAGCCTATTCCAGTCACATAGAAATGGGTTTTAAATAAAGCAGAAGAGCAACAGGGTTGATAAATGTATTTAATACAAATGTATATAGCTGTGATTGCTTGGTATTTGTGAACAGCCAAGGAGTTGACGCGGCTCATAGGGCACAGGAACACATTGATGCTAATTCCAAAATTCCATGAAGTTATATTGCAAGATTGTGTATTTTTATCTCGTACTCTTCAGAGAATACATTTGTAATTCAAAAAGGAATGTTAGGTTTATGTCAAATATTGCACAATGCATATTCCATAGGGAATTCTCACCTGACTTTGAAACTAAGGGTATTAACTGCTGCTGCATTTCGATGTTAGATTGGGTAAGTGGGAGCTCATCTAACACATTTATTCATAAATCCTTTTTATGTGAGTGCAATATAGGTCCTAAAAAGTGTCAAGAATCTGTTTAATGAAGGAGGGGAAGGGAATGCGGTAGATATTTAAAGCCCACTGGCATTCATAAAACAGATACAGGTGGGACATAAACTGCAGAACTAGGTATGTGAGGAAATTACTTATAAAGTCAAAATGTGTGTTATATTGCTGGATCTGAAAAGTTTGAACAGCAGCTTCTAAAGATAAGGCTAAATTCCAAGAATGTTCTTTGTTTTAGTGTACATTATAAACATATTTAAGTAATCCAGGAAACACATTGTCTCTGTTTTTGTTTGAGAGATGTACTAGCTGGCAAGTGACATGCTGAAGTACATCCTAATACATCTTCCTTTTATTTGACAAAAGGTCCTAGTGGAACCTTAAGGAAACTAGACTGTCTTAAGGGAGACATTATCTTATAGTGAATCAGAATAAGAGAGTTTTTCCTTTAGAGCTTTCAGTAGCTGATCAGACTTTCAAAGAATGTGCTATTTAAAACTGCCTTGTTCACCAGAACATTAGATTGTGCACACGTTATGGAGAGATTTTCAGAGATAAAAATGTTAGATTTCCAACTGAAAGTTGGGAAGTTGCTTAACAGCCATTGAAAAGTCTCTTTGTCAGCTGGCAGTTTTTGTGATGTTGAATAATAGTCACATACAGACATTTGTTTTCCTTGTTCTCGCCCATGTTGACCAGCAGAAGCTGTTCCAAGTGACCACGCTAGAAATTCCCTCTTGTTTTACATTACTTTTACCTGTCTGAAACACAAGGTTGACAAATATAATCCTTTCTAGGGCAGGACTTGCTTTGCAGCAGCCCTTCTGCTTTAGATTAGTCCACTCCAGCACCTGTGTTTCATGAATTGGTAGTGCTGCATCTGATCCCAGATGCATAACATACCTGGTGGGAGAGAGGCCTTGGTGGTGTGCTGTTCTGTGGGAATCTATTCCTACCAGTCTGTCCCTGCACCAAAAGAGATCACATACTGTCACCGGTCTGTACCACATGTTATTCTGGTACATGGTGTGGTGTGCAGGCACCTCATAGCATATGCTGTAATTTGTGGGATGTTCTATGTCAGAATATAAGCAAACTGAAGAGTCTGGAGGCATCTCTTCAGATTATGGTGGTTTTTTTAGGATTTCTCTGCTGAAAGCAACTCAAGCATTGCTGGTAACATCAAAGTAAAATGGTAAAATCCATCATCATTGGTTCTTTCTTTTCAAACTTCACTTGGCAAACTTTGTATTAGTATCATAATACTGGAAAACAAAACTGGCTTTTCTATGCAATAGCACTGCACAAAAATTTGTACAGTTTCTTTAATAGTGATGATGACTTGAAACTGCGGTAATGCCACAGTTCTTTCTCACCCACATAATTCATGTCTTTGACGTGAAAAAAGAATGATGGGTGAAATGAAGCCTCAGACCAATTCTGTTAGCTGTTTGTGTGATACGAGAGCATTTGTCAGTGTATGATACTTACCTTATACTCCCTTAAGTCTGTGAGCATTACACAGCTACAGGCATTGCTACATTCATATTATTTTACCTTTGTTACTTAGCTGAAGTATAGCTCTTCAGTGTCTGAGCATCTTTCTGTCTTCACTTAATACCTTACATCAGCTACAAACTACTTTACAACAACAATGGATACAGTGTTTACATTTACTTTGGCTTTGGATAGATGTGCTAAAACAGATCTGGGCTCAGTTTTGGGGCCGGTCTTGTTCAATATCTTTCTCAATGATCTGGACGAGGGGATCGAGTGCACCCTCAGTAAGTTTGCAGACGACACCAGGTTGGGCGGGAGTGTTGATCTGCTCGAGGGTAGGAAGGCTCTGCAGAGGGACCCGGACAGGCTGGATCGATGGGCCCAGGCCAACTGTATGAGGTTCAACAAGGCCAAGTGCCGGGTCCTGCACTTTGGCCACAACAACCCCATGCAACGCTACAGGCTTGGGGAAGAGTGGCTGGAAAGCTGCCTGTCGGAAAAGGACCTGGGGGTGTTGGTCGACAGCCGGCTGAACATGAGCCGGCAGTGTGCCCAGGCGGCCAAGAAGGCCAATGGCATCCTGGCCTGTATCAGAAATAGCGTGGCCAGCAGGAGTAGGGAAGCGATTGTGCCCCTGTACTTGGCACTGGTGAGGCCGCACAGGCTCGAATACTGTGTTCAGTTTTGGGCCCCTCACTACAAGAAGGACGTTGAGGTGCTGGAGCGTGTCCAGAGAAGGGCAACGAGGCTGGTGAGGGGTCTGGAGAACAAGTCTTATGAGGAGCGGCTGAGGGAACTGGGGTTGTTTAGCCTGGAGAAAAGGAGGCTGAGGGGAGACCTCATCGCTCTCTACAACTACCTGAAAGGAGGTTGTAGCGAGGTGGGTGTTGGTCTCTTCTCCCAAGTAACAAGTGATAGGACGAGAGGAAATGGCCTCAGGTTGTGCCAGGGGAGGTTTAGATTGGACGTGAGGAAAAATTTCTTTCCTGAAAGAGTGGTGAAACATTGGACCAGGCTGCCCAGGGCAGTGGTTGAGTCCCCATCCCTGGAGGTATTTAAAAGACGTGTAGATGAGGCGCTTAGGGACATGGTTTAGTGGGCGTGGTGGTGTTGGGTTGACGGTTGGACTCGATGATCTTAGAGGTCTTTTCCAACCTTAATGATTCTATGGTTCTGTGATAGCCTGTAGAAGATTAACTGCAGCTGTTTAAACAGAAATATGTCTGTCTGCTGCCAGAGCTCGTCAATAAAACCCCCTAGAAAAATTGTAAGATATCACATGGCTTCAGTGACATAGGCTTCCGTTTTCCTGAGGGTAAGACTTCATATCAGTGCTTTAAAGTATTATTAACTTTATTAACTCTTAACGTCACTGATGGAATGTAGTTCTCCTAGAGCAGAAGCAGGCTGGTTGGAAACTTCATTTAATGTCTTATTTTAATATTCAACAGGGGGGCAGACCAGGCCTGGAGTAGACAGTAGCAGACCCTAGTAGGGAAGAATTGTTGTGTTCAAACAACCAGTTATCTGAATGATCTGTTATACGTATATGGAGTTCTTATACCTTAGAGATGTTTAAGAACCCTCCTTTAAATTTCAGTCATTATTTCAAAGTTGGAGAGTAGAAGCCTGTGTTTATTGAGGGGGGTGTGTGTCTGTGTGTGTGTGAAACACTCTTCAGCTTATTTGGCAAAGGAAACCACTTATGAATTCTCTGTTGCAAGTACTGGGATAAAATACATTTTTGTATGTCATTTAGTTAACTGCATACTCATGGCATTATCAGACGTGATTATGGAATCATGGAAGACATGAATGGAATCATTATCAGACATGATTATGGAATTATGGAAATGCGAGCCTATTGCGTCGCAATATTCCAATGAACTGGTTTCAGGAAGTTGCATGTGTGTTTGGAAATAACCAAAGTAAAAATCAGAGATAGCTAGTAGTAGTTGCTTAATACTGTAAGCTTTCAACAATGCAATTTGTCATACTTCAGAAATAAATCTGATCAAAGGTCATCATCTGGGCACCTCACAGAAATACCAGGAACCTAAACATGGCTGGCATTTGTCATAAAAATCTAAGATTGAGTTTGAAGCTTACACTGACTGCAAGGCTCATATAGATTAAGGAGGAGTCCCAAAGATTTTTTTTTTTTAATGTATATCCCATTGACATTTTCAGACTGGTGGAAAGGTTAAAATAATATTTTAAAAAATAAATACATCTGTTAAACACATGCTTAAGGAAAAAAGGGGGAGTCCAAAGGTGATTGAAATGCTTATATTTTAGTTTTTAAAAATGAGTAGGAATTTGAAGCTTGCATCTTCCTGAAATTGAGACTGAGATTACATATCACATAATAAGTGCCTTGAAAATTTAATTGTAATAGATTTTAAAAAGTCATTAGACTGAAATCTAGAGGAGTTTGGGGTGGGAGAGGAAGGGGTTGGTGATAGGACTTTTGTGCCACTTGATTTTAATTCTTCAAAAAACAAAACAAAACAACCCACGTTATATCATTTCCCTAGAAGTTCAAAGCAGTTCTGCTTGTAATCATGTATAACTGAAAAATGTATAATTTCAGGACAAGAGTAAACTGTGGTTTATGTGGGTTATGATTTGAAAAGTATTAGAAAATTCATGGTGTAAGATGCACTGTGTTCACTAGCTCTAGGCTGTTGAGAACAGTAGAGTCCTCCTTTTACTCTTGCTATTGCTGGTGTTTGCAGCAGCCTTACAGAAGTAGCTACCGAGTGTTAGCTGCTACTGTCATTTAATTCCGTCACCACAGAATTAAAGTGATCCGAGCAGAGCTAAATGATATAATGCTTAAAAATTGACAGCAGCCAGATGCCCTAGCATCACCTACTGTTCTTATTGTGACAAATATAAACAAAACTGCATTTTGTTGGGTTTGGTTTTGTTGTTTTTCTCTTAACTTCGGTCATGTTTCTTGAACTGTTTGCTTGTGATTGTTGTAACGATGTGATCTGACTGTCAAAAAGTTTGTCTAATGTTTCTGCAAAGACTTCTAACTTAATGCAAAAGATTTATTACCCTCTCAATTGGATTTGTGGCAAGGTTATTTCATTCATAAGATGCGAAGTTATAGGAAAAATGAACTTTGCATTACTACAGCATCATATGCTTATGATTGCATTAACATTATTTAACTTGTAAGGCCACTTTCTGTTCCCTTTAGTGAAAGGGAGACCTTCTTCCTTTGAATTTGAAATAATTGCTGGCATTTTTGAGCTGTTACCTATTTACACTGAAAAAAAAAAATTAATATGTGAATTCCTGAGCTGTTACAGAAGTTAGAAATAACATGAAAATATTATTTTGTCTTTTACTATATTGTTGTTATTATATTGTGAAACCTCCTTTGTAATGTTACAACATTTATTCCTTTAATGGCTGCATGTTTGAATTTCACGTCTGCTAAAGAAATTGGTTCCTAATGGAAGTTAGGGCTTCAGTCTGTACATTTCATGGTGGTGTGGCATTTCTCCACTTGAAAGGGTAAGGCCTAAATGATTCAGACAGCTTTAATTTCATTTTCAAAAAGTGATTTGAGACACATTTGGTTTGCACAATATAACCTAGTGCAGCGCTCCTTGCAATTACATTGAACAAACTGTTTTCAGGATCGGTTTTCAGAATAGCTTTGTCAGTACAACAGTACAGCTAACACAGCTGTATTGCTCTTCAGTATCTAACAAAGCATCTTTGAAAGTATCTGTGGTGTATCCGAACAAATACTGGCTAGATTTGGTATTTTTAGCTCTAGCGTGTAATCTGGATGTAGTGTTTACTATGTAAGTATTTTCAAGGGAAACTAAGTTTACGTCTCTATTGAAACTGAGATTAAATGTGTCATAATACTGTATGAAGCAATGCCTAAATACCTTTTAGAATTGTTTCTTAAAAAAAAAAAAAATTAAGTGTATATATACAAATACATAATATAAATAGGTACACATTAGATGTATATAATATATATACATGTGTCTCACTCAGTATATACATATATATAAAAAATTAAAAAAATTTACAGTAGAAATTTTTCTATTACATGCAAGCCTTAAGTTAGGACTATCTCTGCATGTCACTGAGGGTATTCCTTTACTTGTAATGAGACTAGCAGTAGGGTGTGTGAATTTAAAAACGTCTTTCAACTAAGGTCTCAAGCAAAAAGCCTTCAGCCTGGGAGAAGAGGTAACAGCTACAGGCTGCAGAAAGCCTACACATTTAGTGTAGGAAATAAAGAAACCTAGATTTTTGTTATAGAAGCCTCTGTGGGCTATTTTGTGATACATGTTTCTGTATGGGGCTGTAGACCTTGAACATCTGTTTTGTATTCCTCTCAGACAAAAAATAGTGTAGCATAATGGAAAATTCACATGTTATTCAGGAAAAAGAAATCCAGTTTCTCGAGCTGATAGTTTCTTAAAGCTATGAACCTTGATGTTTTAATCTCATGCATTTTGATAGTGCTTGATATTCATAACTGGTAGGTTTGATAAATTTTTAACAAGGAAGTTGAAGATGATGAGAAAACACAAGGGGAGCTTTGCATTTCGCACCTTGTACTCAAGCCTTCAGGTTTAATTTTCACTTTTTGCACCAAGAACATTCCTTGGAGGAAGACTGACTAGATCACATGTTACCCTAAGCTAGCTTTAATCCACTGGGGGGGGGGGGCGGGAAGACCTGCAGAGATAACTTTCCAAACCCCCAATTTTAGTAAAGGCAACAATATCAATGCTTGAGATTCAGAAGAGAACCATTTAAAACAAATATAAATATACATTTTTACTCATAACCTATGGGATAAATCTTGTCATTTCTGCATAAGTAAAATAACAAACATACCAAGATGGGAATACAGTTTAAATATATGCATGTCTTAGTTGCATTATGGAAAGAAAATCTTGTAAAATAGCTTAAAAGAGAAGGCCAGTAAAAAAAATGAAACTGAGACACCAGCTTGGAAACACAATTCAATTTATTTTAATTTGTAGCATTATAAGTATTTTATTTACAATTCAGTTCCTAAGTTGTTTTTGAAGTGAAACCATTAGCTGTCTTTGTGCAGTTGTAACAATTTATTTCTGTTGCATGAACCTATTTCAATTTTTATATATATATATAAAAACTGTCACACAAATATCACAATTAAGAGTGTGCTACATGTCATTGTATTTACTCAGATGTGCATGTGGGTTCTAACTTTCTTTTCATTAAGTATAAATTAGAACTAGAGACTGTAGAATGATGGTGTAAGTTAATTGCTCAGGAGATAGAGATAGTAGTGATAACTCATACTGGATTTACTGCATTAATGAGAGGGAAGGAGGAGGAAGAAGCAGAATAGCCATCTCTGGTCTAATAATGTCTTGTATATAGTGTGCATATAGAATTCTGATGCTATGTGTAATGCCACTGAATTCAATTCACTCGTCGTAATAATCAAATGTTTGCATAGCTTTATATAAATGGATCTGAATGACCTGCTGAATTATGTTGCTGCCACATTTTCACTGATGTTAGTGAAATGTTTCTCATACTTTTTCACAGTTTGTGAAGGGGTTTTAATTTAAATACTACCATGCTATATTTTTAGCAGCTTGATTCCCTGAAAGACCTGTGCCAGGAAACTCATAATGTTTGGACATAGTAACATGTTGAATGTCTTTACAATTGCTTATGAAGACAGCTGGTACATGGAAATATTACTGTTTAAAAGAGCTAAAGCATACACAATTTCTAATTACTTCTTTTGTTGTGAACTATTCTTGAAGGAACTGTACGTTGAAGAAAGGGTTTCACAAGTATTTTAAGCTGTGGTCTGTGCTATTTAGGAGTTCCTGCTGTTTACCATCTGTGTATTTGCACTTCTCATTATTTAAAATAGATTACTATTTATTAAGATGTAATTACAAATGAATGACATACTTTTAAAGTGAGATCAAGTCTTTTTTTTATTAATTCCTGATGTATAAAATCCTATTCATTAAAATTCCATTCCTACACATCAAATTAAAAGAGCCTGACTAAGAATTAAGATTGTTGACTTCTTTTTTTTTTTAAAAAGAAAGTGCAAGCATTTTTGGGGTGCATATTGTTATAGCTGCTGTTGTTGTCTGCTGTCATTACACGTTTTGTTGCTTCAGTTATTTCAGGGACCATCGTTTGGCATATGAGACATGCACAATTTGTAGTGAAAATTTTACGTTTTAAAGAATTAAGGATTGGCTCAGTGACAGAGAGTTGGTTAGGTTTCTTGTCTGTGGGGCGCGACCCAAACGCAGTAACTCTGGCAAGGTATTCATGTGTGTGTGTCCATGACAGGGCGTTGGCCCAAACCTTGTCCACTAGGCTAAATCAAGACTTAGGAAACCATTGAAAGAACAATACATGTCTGTTTAGTCTATTGGAAACTCTTGAAGGAGAATAAATTATGAATATAAAAACACAGCTTTGTAAAAAAAAATATTGTAATTATTAAGGATTCACCTGCTTCTGTAGCATCTTTAAAATGTTTTGGTACCCTTCTATCTGCATAACTTAAATTTATGTTGGCAACCTGTTTTTTGTTACTGTTGTTTTGTTCTTGTTTTAAATGGACCATCTCTTGTAGAGTTAGTTCCAAATGTGTGAACAGTTTCAAATAAACAGATCTGTTTCAGGACTTTATTTGTAGAATGGAGATGATACTTTCTATAATGAATATGTTAACAAAGTGTTCTGAGGCATATACAGAAAGTTTCATGGAAGTGGAAACAGAGTTCTCATCTCAGAGAAATGTTTTATGTATATAAAAAAAAACCCCTAATGATCAGGTGCAAGTTTTTGTTGTGTCTTTTCACGTCTGGACCAAATGGAAGTAATTCAGGAACCATAGATTTCCTTCCTTGAGATACATTTCCGGACATCTAATGTTATTGTCTCTTTGGAAATTCAAAGTATAACGGTATATAATATTTTCTTGACATTAACGGGTGTAACTGATAAAGATTTCCTTTTGATTTTCATTTAAACTATTGGACAGAGGCAGGGGGTATTTTGTGTTGCAATGCTGATGGAATGGTGTATGGTTGCGATGGATGAAATACATAGACAGTTATTTGAAAAATACACAAAGAAAGCGATGCACATACATATATGTGTGCCTTGCTGTCTCATCAATCCTTGCAATATTTTTTGTAACTTTTAAGCATACTAAAATTAATTCATGGTGTCAGTAGAATTCATTCTGAGGTAAAGTAATATTTCCTAGATAGCAATTTAAGATTGCCCTCTGGACTTAAATGTTTGGGTGCTAATACATATTTCTACTGGCCCCTAAGAATGCTATTTGGAATTCTTAGATGTTAGGTGTCAACCTGTTACTGTAATATAATGTAAGTTACTCCAGTAGCTTAGCTTTAGTACCACATTAGCGGTACCATTCTGTCTTAACTAAGTGCTAACAGCTACATGTTTTGTGTGTTGTGTCAGAGATGAAAAAAAGCGCTACCCTGTCTTTGGTGGCCACCAAAGATTGCATGTGATTTACAGATTGCATGTGATTTTATATATACGTATGGAAAGAAGTGTGGCCTATTAGCTTAGTAGACTATGTTTTTGGACACTTGATATCCCTTTCTGGTCCTGCTTTGTCTTTGGCCAGATAATACTGCTGTTTTTGGTGCTTCAGATTCTACTTCTGCAGAAGTGTGATGTAATTTTTACCAGGCATTTTTCAATGGCTTTGGGTTTCTTTCCCTTCAGATTTTTTTTACAAGATACTTATCCAGTAATACTTTGTATTTTGTGGTGTTTTGTGGTTTGGGGTTTTTTTGTTTGTGCCATTCTGACTAGATTTTCTTCACTTAGAATTATCTTTTCTCTCCCAGTTTTGCCAAAACCACTTTTCTTTCTGTACCTTTCAGATAGTAATGTAGGGGCAGTGAACCAAACCCGAGTCCAAATCAAATTTTAAAAATCAGATCCTGCGCACTCAGTTATTTTAGTGGTTGTGTTCAAAATAAATAATAGTACCCAAAGACCCACATGAGTTGGAGACCTACCAGTTTGTTTTCGTCAATGGAAGCATGTGATGAATGTTTTACTTCTACCTTTACTCTCCATTTAATTCATTAAAATCCAAATATACTTAAAGGAAGGAACGTGAGAAAAATAAGTTTTGTGAAACAATATGTATGCATGCTAAAATTCTGTAAATTTGGAAGTCAGCAATATTTGCATTGGCAGCTCACAAATAATTCAGTTGTTTCATTGCTATTGACAATAAAAATATTTCTAAAAGGGACTACTAACATGTTATAAAGACAACTGCTATTTTTTTGGCCTTCTGAAGTGCCTTTTTGAGGAGCAGTGTTGCAGTCCTTCAGACAACTTCTTGGACATGGAAAACATCAAGATTTTAGCATGGCTTGATGAAGACAGGAAACTTACCATGAGATATTGTAGCAAATGGGTCTGTAAATATTCATGTTCCATAAGGAATGTATACATGAAGGCTTTCATTCTCATTCAAAAGGCATAGCCAGCATTTTTTTTATTATGTGTGTTCTCAGATGAACAATGGCACTAAATATGAAATACAAGCCATATTAGTACTGACTTCTGGGAGTTCATTTTGCCAGGTAGGCTCTCACTTCATCTGTCAAGAATAATATGATGTTCTTGTTCCTCATGGAACAATGAGGAAATAGGTCTCCTTTCCTGTTAGCAAACTTGTGATCTGGACAACACAGTTTGCACCACCGGTAGCAGCTTCTACCTATCAGTAAAGTACAATTACAATTAGCTAGTGGTTTTCAGTAAGACTCGATGTATTAAACTACACATTTGACTCAGCTTTGTTCTCATTTATGTTTATTCCAATGTATGTGAGCATTCTGAGTCTGCATATTTCTCAGTGATCCAATTTGAGAGAAACATGACACAGTTTTTCAATATTTTATTACTGCACTTCAGACAATTAAAATCTTAATGTAGACTAGGAAAGATAAATCTTACCTTCCAATAAAAATAGATAAATACTAACTTTCTAGTAATTTCTTCAGTTATTTCACCCTTGAAGATCTCCTTTTTTCTGATATCAGCTGACTATTTTGAGTGCTTTTGAGTAACTATGTTAAAGACCAAATTATGTTCAATATGGCAATATGAATGTTATGTTGACGACAAGCTCCTATTGGCTCCATTGGAAGTAAATCTGTAATTCTGAAAGAGAGTACCATACTGCTGCCTAGCTCTGATCATTTCAGTTGCTGATGGGAAATATTATATGTGGTAAGATAGTGTATTGAACAGAAAATACTATTCAGCATGAATGAAAACCTACATAAAAAAGTGAACTGAAAATAATTAAATATGCAGAAATAGAATAATTCTCTCTTTTTTAGCAATACTCTTCACTTAAGATACTGCATTAAATATAAAACTTAAATTAGTTTCTATGGGTTAGTATTAGAATTTGTGGATAGGAGAAGACAGTCTGTAAAAATACTAGTATTGGTATTGCTGCTGGGGATAGTTTTAAAAATAGGATACAAAGCATTTTTCTCTCTCCTGAGAAATAGTATGGTGAAAAAAAATCACACAGTGAAACAAAAATGAGAAAAGGAGAATATTAAGAATGGTATATGATTCAATAACACTCCTGAATTGCTTTGTTGGCTAGCTAATGAAGCATGGTGCCAAATCTCAATGCTGACGTAAGTCAGCATATTGCCAGCTAGCATTTACAACAACAGGGTTACAAGTCCAGGAAAGGGGGACTGTTAACTAGTAAATATGTTTCAAAAAAGGGGAGGGATCAAGTACATTAGTTTCTGTTCTCTGTGAATACCAGGTTTCACAATTGCTGCTGCATATATTACATTGGTTATGCTGTCTGCGGGGTGTCTGATACATTGTTTGTTACAAATACATGAACATAGACTTCAAAATTAGATTTTAAAAGATAACATTTCTGTTTCTGTGACAATACTTTTCTTAATAAACCTATGCTATTCCAAAACTTGCAAAACCAGAATTATTCCAATTTTCTTATTTGAAATATTTCTGGTTTAAAATCTTAATGGTGCAGTTCAGTTTGTTCCATGTGTCGTAATTACCTTGCTTTCCTCACAGATACTCAGGTTTCTTTGTGAGGAAATTTGCATATCCATTTACTATCATTATCTTAATGACCACATATGGTCATTGTTACAGTTGCTAATTATTTTAAACTGGTAATGTATAAACATGTAATTAGATATAAAAAATATACCTATTTTTTAATATGGCTTATAGCCAAGTACCAAACTACTAATTTTGCTAAATTTTGCCATGGGTTGTTTGAGATTACTTTTTGCTATCATAATTTCAGTCTTAAATATTTGTTATTTTTTTAAAATCTGAACTGGTGGATAAGTGTATAATAAGGATTTGGTAACTATGAATGATAGCTAGAAGATCAGAAAACAGACATCTGACTTAATCCAATTTGAGAATAAATGGAATGTTTTGCTGCTTATCGGTCCTGGAGAAAATACATAAAACCATATTCTGCTTTGATACCCATAATACCACAGAGACCATGTGTAATGAATGAGATGTTTCTCTTCTTGGTCTTCAATAGTAAGTATATTAGGCTTTTGAATTTCTCAGATTATCCTCTATCATGGACATAAAGAAAAAAGAGATGAAAAAAGACGTAGGCTTAACTAGGTTGTATTTAACTAATCCATCCAGTCCATTCTTTTGACTCATGAGGACCTAGCAGTTGTCAGTTGCTTCATGGCTATAAAGACTCTACTGCCTGCCATTTTACAGAGGTTTAACAGGATGGAGATAGAGAAGAATGGTGGCAAAGTTTTCCTGGCTGCAAAAAGAAATGATAAGCATAAGAATTTACTAGAATAAAAATCTGGTTTTGCAGTGATCACCATGAGCTTTTTTACAGTACTTAGGTTTGATGAAGGAAATGAATGTTAGCACCTCTCAAACCACATGACTCACTATAATTCTCTTTTTGCCCTTTCCTGTTCTATATCCATACGGAAGTCACCTTCAGTGAAATAGGGAGCAGGAATCTTCAAGAGCCCTCTCTCCTCTACTGATCTCAGTGACTTTCTCCTAAGCGTTCAGGCATGTATTCCAGCAATTACTGCAGGAGTGACATCGCTTAGTTATTTTGAAACCAAAGCAAAGTTCAGAATGCTCTCCTACTATCTTGCAAACTCAAAGGAGAAAAAAATAATCCTCCTAATATGTTTCACTCGGAGCTACAAATTAATGCATTTTGTTTATTTAGGGAATTCTCTTTACAACCTTTTACAGGACAGACTATTGAAAGTTTCTGTGAAAATTGATGGTTTTCTTTCTCTGCAAGCATAAATACTTAGTTTGTTTTTTGTTAGATAATTTTAACTACAGTAATCAGGTTTTCTAGGTGACCTAGCATATTTATATGGATAAAATGATGAAAATAATCAATAGAGAATGGTAAGAGTATAGTAAAAAATAAACTAGATTTACTAGCATAATATGTTATTGACCTAGTGAGATTAGATTGTCTTCCCTATTGCACTTCAGGGAGTATAATTCAATCTGTACTCACTTGCAGTGGTTTAAAACACTCTTCTGGTTCTTAACATACCAAGTATCTATTAAAATTGCTTCCCCATCCTTAAAAGCTGGGCCTTTTTAGAAGAGGCATCTACAGGAAGTCCTTTTCAGTTCCAGAATGGATGTGTTAGTGTGTCTGGATGAATCCAGTTCTTACGCAGTCATAAAAGAATTGACTCAGTGGAACCTCTGGAGTTGGTCAAGTCTAATCTTCCACTCAAAGTGGCACTAATGCCAGCGCATTTGTGCTGGTCAGTCATGGATTTGTCTAGCAAAGTCTTGAAAACCTCCAAAGGTGGGATTTATATAATCTCTCTGATGCACTACCCACTTGGTGAAAAGCTTTTTCTCAGTGTCCAAACTCAACCTACCAAACTGAAGCTTGTTATCTTACGCTGCTGAGAAGAGTTTGGCTCTCTCATCTTGCAACTACTCTTCAAGTAATTGTGAGCTACAGTTAGGTTGCCTCTTAGCCTCTTCTTTGCTAGACTCTGCAAGCCTGTTCTCTCTACCTCTCCTCAGAGATTATGTGCTTTAGTGCCCTTATCACCATAGTAGCCATCTGCTGGACCTTCTTCAGTTTTACAGCATCCCTTTTAAACTGGAGGAGAACCTAACTGGGTATGGTTATAATCTGCCACTTTCTGAGAGAAAACTAGCTAAATAGCTGATCTAAAAGACCAATTACTCATGAGAGAACCTGAAAATATCCACCCATATACATTACCTTTTTATACTAGCTCTATTGCTTCTGCTATTCCTGTCAAGTGTTAACACTAGATACATGAAAAGGATTTAGAGCTATAGGCTTTTTGCATTAATCAGTAATATTAAATTAGTTGGCTAAATATTGCTGTGTTGGCAGAAATTCAAGACAGTCTGAAAAGGATGCAAAAACTGATCTCAGCTTGAATAAAGATACTGGTCTGAGTTCCCATGAGGGGATCTTTAATGAGGAGGCAACTGTAAGAAAGTGAAGCACTTTTTGTGGAGAATATTGGCAAATATACTGGGTCAGGCAAATTTTTAGACTCCTTGTCAGAGCTGTGGTATCTGGTTTGGGAATGGTCTTGAGAATGTTTTCAGATATCCTTTATTAAGAAATATTCTTTCTTGATTTGCTCTTATTGGGACAGCACTTCAGAAAATGGCTGGAAAAAAGCTCATACAGATACTCTAGGGAGATGTATTTTAAATCTTGGGATTTAACTTGTTTGCCTGTGTTCGAAACAAAGTATTGATTGCCACTATAATCAAAGAAAGATTTTATCGGTTCTCACATCTACTTTCATCTATAACTTTCCAAGTAAACAAGGCAAGCGTTAGTGAAATGACTTTCCATGCTAGAATAGGAGTTATATTTATTGATGCTTCCCAGCATCATCTGGACTTCGTGTGGGATAAAGGCTCTTCTCAATCACATTTCATTATGGAGTGGCTTTATGTGACTAATGACTTTGAAATGTATAGTTTGAAACTAATATCGTGTATTACTTACATAACTGCATATATGTAAATATTTATTTCATTTAAAGATTTTTAACAGTGAGTTAATGAATGTCCCAGAATTATTTGGCTTATTTTCTTTTTCAAGTGTTCATTTTCAAGTGTTTAAATCTTTCATTAAGTCCTTTCGTGCATGTTTATTCCCATTAGATTTTAGATACACTTTTGATCCTGGTTTTAACTTCTACAAATACCTGAATCACAGAACTGTAATTATCGTGTATCTGTAAACTAGGTAATAAAACAGTCTTAACAATCCCTTTCTTTTCAGAGATCCTTTAATGCTTGTACTTCACAGAGTGATGTAACTGGTCTTTCATCTGAAAAGTCTTCATTTTAAACTGTGGTGGACTGACCCTGATCAGCCAGTAAGCACCCACCAGCTGCTTGCTCACTCCACCCCAGTGGGATTGGGAGAGAATTGGAAGAGCAAAAGTGAGAAAAAGTAATGGGTCGAGATAAAGACAGCATAATAAAGAAAGAGAAGAAAAAAAAAGGAGTGATGCAAAGGCAGTCACTCACCTCCCACCAGCAGACCAATGCCCAGCCAGTCCCCGAGGAATGGCTACTTTGGAAAGACTAACCTCCCCCCCCGCTGCCCAGCTTTTATTGCTGAGCATGATGTTATATGGCATGGAATATCCCTTGTGTCAGTTTGGGTCAGCTGTCCTGGCTGTGTTCCCTCCCAACCTCTTGTCCACACCCACCCTACTCACTGGGGGGGCAGAGTGAGAAACAGAGAAAGCCTGGGCACTGTGCTAGCACTGGTCAGCAATAGCTAAAACACTAGTGTGTTATCAACGCTGTACTTGTCACTAGTCTAAAACACAGCAGCATATGGGCTGCTGTAAAGAAAATTAACTCCATCCCAGCCAGACCCCATACATGAACATACTTGTCTTTATTGAGGATGCAGGGACTGATGCAGTTCATACCTGAACAGCACTACCTCAGTTGGGAATATAATTATTCAGTCGTATATCAACGTTTGTTACCAGGTTTTGCTCAGGTTGATAATAGTGGAACAGAGTCATAAAAGCCCCATCAATTGTTTTCCTTAATTAACAAATCCATCTCTGAATTTGTTTTAGGGTAAAATCATATTTTAGACTGAAAATCACAAGCAAAACTTGCCTTTAGTTTACTCAATAATTATTGAGGTTATTGTGTACAGCAGTGTTAATATTGCATTGCCACTTGTGGGTGCTACTTCTCATTTCACCTACTGAAATCCGTGTTTGTGTGAAGTATCACTCTATGTTGTGGAAAGAATGTAATTCAGCTCCTTCTAATGCCAGACTTCTGAGCATTATAGCAATATTATGATCTTTGTAAGGTTAAGCTCTGATTGCCAGTGTTTTGTGTCATTATTTGTATAACTTTGGTTAATACGGTCAGTCCTTTTGACTCATGAATAATCAGATGTTTTATAAAGGAATTTCTTTTCTGTGATGTATTTCACTTAAAGGAAATTATACGTTAGCAGCAAGTCATTTGCCTGAATTCACACAATTGGTTATTGCCCCTTTTGTGACAGTACAGAATTGCATTATGCTTTATGACTTTTCATCTTCTTGAGTAACGACACATCTGTTTAACACACAAACCATGATAGAACTTCAATCAAAAATGCTGACTAAAATATACGCTAGAGGGTTAAACAGAAATTCCTGAGAGAATACTAAAACATACATTTTTACATTTATGGACGCTGAACCAAATCCATTTTTTAATGGTATGGATTTTTTTTCTTTATTAAACGATGGAGCTGGCCATACATATTCTTGTCATTAATCAATAATTTCTATTGTTTTTAATTTTATGTTATGAAAGGCTAGAAAGCACAGCTGACTTAGAGAATACTAACTTGACTCGGGTAAATGATTGCCAAGGGATGATGATTTATTATGAAACCTGGGAAAGATCACAGTGAATCTTCCCGCCCAACCCTTTTTTTATCAAGCAGAATCAGATTTGCAAGTAATGAAAACAAAAAGCCTCCACTCAAGTCAATTATTTCAATCTCAATTAAAAATAATGTTCTTGTCAGAAAGTATTTAATGTAAGTAGTTCTGCTGGTCTGAGTCTGGTGCTTTGTCAACTAAACACCTATCTTAACTTTTAATGTTATTAATGATATGAGACTGTGAATATACATAGGCAAGGTATAAATCTCTATAGGATCAGAGTCCCACGTTGTACTTCTATGTAGTAAAGCTGTCTGCTGGGCTGGCTACAAGTTAAACTCTACCCTCTTACCATATGATACTCCAGACTATGATAAATGTTAATTTGTTTTTTTCTTAGTACTAAAGACAACTATTATTATGAAATTATCCTTTTTATTTATAAACATATTTTTATTTTGGTAGCAAAGGCATACTATATTGTAGAGGTATCTTATGTTTTAATTTGGTCGCTCAGCAATAAATGTAAAGTACTTAACACATTCAGGACTGCTTTTTGTATATCAATCTTCTGATTAATTTTTAGGTTTGTATTTAAGTATGTGTCATTTATGAGGTAATTTATTTAAGCGGTAGCCATTGGTGCAGGAATACAATAAATAATAATGATTCCTAGTTAAGTGTTCAAAACAAACCTGGGAATCAAAATAGCAGTGCTTGGCAAAAACCAGGCACAAACTGAAAACAATTATCTATCCAAAAGGTTTGAAGATCAGTTAAATAAAAAGATTGAAGGTTCACTAATTGAGCTCTATTTGTCATATTACCATCTTTTAAAGATCTATGTAATAAAAATAATTCAATATATAAAAGAACAAAACCCCCACACATTTCTTTTAGTAGCTGCTTTAAAACAGTGAAAGTAAATTCCTTATGTATAGCAGGTATTTGTTTTTGGTTTGAATAATTAGAATTTGATTGATTTCTTGAAGCTTTAAAAGACTAAGCAACAGAACCTGTGTGATACAATGATGTTGGTATTGAGGGTTTCCGGTCATTTTGTTTCAATTTTTTTAATTATGTCCGAACATTAACAGCTAAAAATTTACAGCTATCTTGCTATCTTATTTTCCTGAAATCATTAATTCTTGACTATATTAATACTGTATTTTAAAAACCTGTTGATCTCTGAGATATAAACAGCAACTTGAAGTTGGTTACCAGTTGTTTTTCCTTATGTATGTTATACATTGATAAACTTTTTAATTTCAACGTGCTTAAAGGTAATGAGTAAAAGTAATTCAGTTAGTTGCATTAAACTGAAAGTTATCAGCTCTGTAGAAATAGAATAGCTTTGTTGTCAGGCTCTTGCACTCTCTGGAACTTCATAAAGATTGAACCAGTCATAACTCACTAACATATTCCTACATATGTTGAGTAGAAGGAAAGATATAACCACAAGGAGCACTATTACAGGATGAAAATTCAGGCAATTCAGTGGAATGAAAGGTAAATGGAAAGGGAACATAGTAAATCTTAGTTTATGTGCATAGCAAGTGTTGGTTAAGCCTCAGATTAGGGTTTCAGTCACACTTTCCCTTTGGTGTGACTATTTCTGTGCTTTAATGTGAGCACAAGAATAAGCGTTACTAGATCTGGGCAAATGCACATATCAACTTCAATTTATGGAATGGATTACATGCTTCAGCATGGTCTATTACATTGGAAAGTAATGAACCAAAGCACTTTAGCTTTAGCTGTGGTTTAGCAGAACTCTTAAAGATGTCACTGGCTGGCTGCATCTGGATTCTTGACTGCACAGACTGTTTTGTTTTGTTTTTTTTAATCCCAAGATCGGGTTGGGACCCCCCTGGGAAACTGCCCTCAGGGATAAAGGAGCAGAAGAGAGTTGGCAGCTATTTAAAGACATTTTTCTTACAGCACAAGAACTCTTTGATTTCCACATGTAAGAAATCAGGCAGGGAAGGCAGGAGACCAGCATGGCTGAGTAAGGACCTCCTGGTCGAACTAAAGCGTAAGAAGGAAATGCACAGGCAGTGGAACCAGGGACATGTATCCTGGGAAGAATATAAGGATGTTACCAGCATGTGTAGGGACGGGATCAGGAAAGCTGAGGCACAGCTGGAGTTTGGAATTAGGCAAGGAATTTGAAGAACAGTAAGAAGGGCTTCTACAGGTACGTCAGTCAGAAAAGGAAGATTAAAGAAAATGTACCCTCCTGATAAATAAGACAGGAAATCTAGTGACAACCGACATGGAGAAGGCTGAGGTGCTCAACAGGGTTTTTTTGCCTCAGTTTTCACTGGCAATCACTCTTCCCACACCTCTCAAGTCCCTGAACCTCAAGGCAGGGACTGGGCGAACCAAGTCCCTCCCATTGTAGAAGATCAGGTTCGAGACCACCTGAGGAACCTGAACCTACACAAGTCCATGGGACCTAAAGAAATGCATCCACAGGTCCTGAGGGAATTGGCAGATGTCATTGCTAAGCCAATCTCCATCATATTTGAAAAGTCATGGCAGTCAGGCGAAGTCCCCAGTGACTGGAGAAAAGGGAATATCCCACTCATTTTTAAAAGGGTAATAAGGAGATTCTGTGATTTGGAGATGCTTGACTTGGAAATATTTTCTATATAAAATAATCAATGCATCCTAAATGGAAGTTTTGATAGATTTTTTTTCCTTGTTTTTGTCAATTCAAAAAGTGGGCTATAGGATGGTGTTTCTCAAGAACTTGAATTTACTTGGGCAGATAAAATGGTATGCATTGACACCGGAGACTTTTTTTGTTGCTATTTCACATACAAATACCTCCAGCTCTTGGTGACCATACCTTAAAAACAACGACAAAAAAATGCAGTAAATATTTAAATGTGACCCTGTGCCTTGGCTGTTAGTTTTTCACTGATCAGTCTCATGCAAGTGGTCAGAAGCACGTAATTTTTGTTTACAGGACAAGTTTTTAACACATTCTTAGGCCCGACCCTGCATAAAATGTCTTGTGCTTGGCTCTTGATGCGGCAGCTGTACGCTAAGATGAAAAAGAACAGCAGGCCAGGGAAACTATGATCAGCCCACCATGCAGTATTGTAGAGCAGATAGGAATGTTAAAAACTTCGGAAATAACAAATACTTTATTGGTGTTTGAATATTTGTGTTGTATACATTCTAAAAGCTTTTTAGTATACGTTATAAATAGATGAGTGTGTATGTGTGGACTGCATTGTTATATTTGCTCATTTTAAAGTGTGTTTATATCAGACTGTATCCAGAGCCTTTTCTAGCTGAACTTTAACAATAGGTGAAAGTGTGGTGACTAAGGAATAACTCAAAAAGATGACATTTTCTGTGTATTTTATTACTGTAAAACATAAAAAGCTGCTTTGTTGTCTTCCCTATAGCCAGTAGTCTGGATAGATATTTACAGATGGATATATTAAAATACTTAACTCATCTACTTATAAATCATCATAAAAAGGTAACAACTTTATGAAAGTAAAATCAATACAAATTGCATATGGCTCATGGGATAGATTTTTTAAACTGTTTTTTTTTTTGTTGTGGTAACATAAACATCTATGACTATTAAGCCACTTTTTTTGCAATTCAATTTTAGTCTTTCAAATATAGAACAAGGAGTATTTTCTCCTCACTAATTTTGGTTCCCTTTTTTGCTGATGGTATTTAGAATCATAGAGATATTAAAAAAGTAAAGACACAAAATTTGCTGAAGTGATTTGCTGAGGAGGCTGCATGTACATAAGTAAAAGATGCTTAAGTAAACTTAGAACTTTGGAAAATATTTTCCTTGATCCGTTCTTTCCACAATGAGGATTATAAAACTTTACTAGATTATAGCAAATATAAGTGAGATTGTGACCCTGGCACAGATTTAATTTGATTGTGTTCTTTCTGTCATTTGGAACTTCATGAAATAATCAGTCCATAAGTGGTGTAACAATAGAAACAATTTAGGAACTTCTACTGTAAAGTACTTAATTCTTGTAAGAATTTGTCTAGTGGGGTTTCTTGGTTTTCGTTACTGATTTTACAGTTTGCTGGTTGTATGCTTCTATATATCCAAATCCGTCTGTCGTATGGGAAGGGAATATACGTGGCCTTTAGTTATGGTAGTTGCTTACAACCAGTATTTTAGAAAATGTTTGAAAAACAGTTATGGTGGAATAATAGTGATTTCAATACTAGCAGAGAAAATAAATTTCAGGTGTTTGTCAGAAGACAAGTTTCAAGAGTGTAATCTGTAGAAAACGAATATTGCTGAAATATTTATAAATTAGTTTTATTAAACTTGTTCTAACTTTTGTGCCATTTTGTTTACAGTATAACTTCATTCCTGCTAAATCTGTATTTGTGCAATTTGGCTGAGATTTTTGAAGGCCATTAATTTGCTTGCAAAGTTTCTGCATTTTTATGTTACCCAATGAACGGAGCTGCCCATTAATCATAAGATGAAGAGCCACCACTCAGTGACAATAAGGCTATGCGTCTTAGTCAAGAATTTTACACCAGTTGAAGTGGCTAGAGTAAAATAATTTCAGAAGATAAAACACAGAGGGCTCTAACCTTATTAAAACGTGTCAGTAAATAATAGTTGTTTGTTACTGGTTTAATTTCCAAAATTTCTGAGGTATTTAGTTAAACACTTACGGGGACTAATTGTAAATGATATATACCCATTGTTACTTTGGTTAATAAAAATGGTAATACCTGTGCAAAACTGAACTGCTTTCAATGCCATAATGTAATTACATCATGGAAAACAGCATAATAAAGCAAGAAGAAAACCCTAGGTATATGTAATTTCAATTTAAACTTCCTTTGGAATGAAAAATACTGGCTGGGTATGGGGACCGCTTTTAAACTGGGCAGGAAAACTAACTCTATCTTACTGTACTATTCACTTGGATAAATTAAATCAGAGTATAAAATTGTACCAAGCTCCTCTTAACAAAAGAAGGGCTTGGATTGCAGCTTGATATAGTACTTTCTTATCAAAATCTCTGAGTGTGGCTGTGGTTATCCAGCTGTCTAAGAGCAGAGATGTCTATCTAAGAAAAACAACTTAAAGTTTCTTTCCTGAATGTTTTCCTGTGTTTTCACAGTGGTAGAGCAGCTGTTAATTTCCCAGGTTAATGTGTCATCTGCAGCGAGTCTCAGCCTTTGGTTCTGGAGAAAAATAGGAATGGATATCCAAAAAGAAAAAGTTGCAGACATTAAGAAAGCAAGGAAATTTCCTAGTTTGCTTCAGAATTGTTCTTCCCATCTTTACTGTAGGTTTGTCAGTAGAGTGTTTTTGCTCTTTAGTCTTCTCTCAACCCTCTGTGTGGTGAGAAGCTGAACTAGGAGATGAGTAGGATGATCATCATAACAGGGGATCTAACTGTACATGTGGTGTTGATCTCTATTTGAAGAACGTAAATTTGTCTGCATTAAGATCCATACTGGTGGAGTTGTATTTCATCCTGAAGATAAATCGTTTATACTTAGGTATCTTTAATTTACACTGCAGTCTACAGGGCATTTAGATCAGCAGAGAGATAGTGGATTTAATCTCTTTGAGAAACCCACTCATTTTGCTCGTTTCAACAGTTCAGTCTCTATGGAGTAAGGAATGATGTGTAAATTCAACCCTAAAATACATCCATTTGCAAATAAAAACACAGTGCTTATTTGGTATTGTTAACTGTACATCCAGTTTATTAGACTGTATGTTTAGATGATAAATGCAAAATTTGTAACAGCCTTGCATGTCACTACTCAGTACTTCCTGGATACCAACCCTCATTTTGTGAAATCCTAAACACTAGGGAATAGTTTAGCCCTGTCAGTGCCTTATGAATAATAGAACAGAGTGGGGCTCTTTTCTTTTCTCATCACTTATCCAAAAATTTTGGGGTGGGGAAGGAAAAAATAACCTCTAAAAACAATGTGGGATTTAATAGAATCGTAAGAGCCACTGAACCCAAGTGAATTCTCTTAATTGCATTTCTCTTACTGGAGTTAAGCAACACAGAATAGGACCTGAAGTTTCCGTAATGTGAATGATTAACCATTTTAAGACATTGTACTACACTGTTTATGTGGTATATTGTAGTTGCACCGTTTGAAATATATCCTGGTCTTTTAGCATAACAGGTGCCAGAAAACCTCTTTTGACTTACAGGATGAAGTAGCAAGAGTGGTCGTAGCTTCCTAAGCTTTTACTGTGAAATAAAGAAACACAAATCGTACTTGATCCTTAATATTCCAAAGAGATGTTTAAAGGTAAATTTAATTGAAATGAAAATTCATTCTAATCCCAATAGTTTGGTCTCCACAGCTGTAAGGAAAAACTAGTTGATATAAACAATTACCTCTCTTTTGAGCAACCACTTTAATAATAACTAAAGTATAATACTGAGCATGGATACTACAGTTTATCATTAAAGTTATCCCTGCTTTAATTAAAAATTGAACATTAATGCAAAAAAGTATATAATCCAGATAACAAAATTGTGATTGAATGTCCATTGCAAACATATTAATAGAATAGCAAATAAAGGGAAAAGATCATCATGCAGGCCTTTTTTTTTTTTTAATACCTTTTTCGTTTTACTGAAAAAATCAGCTTTGAAGTGATGCACAGTAAAGAGCCTATAAAATGTATTCCATATATACAATACCAAGTACTTTCAAATGCAAATAACTTCAATCTTAAATTATGGGGAAGTAGGCCACTACTATTTCGTGGAAAATAAATAATTTATTTAGTAGAAATGTTTAGAAATTGGTGGTTGATTTTGAGGCTTTGTAATAGAGGTTGACAATCCTAACCCAAATCTTCACAAACTAAAATCCGATTTTTAAGCTGCTTCTGAAACTATAGTTACTTCTGAGCTTTTCCCCTTTACATATCTGTAGTGATTATTCATATCCTGGGTAAATTGAGACAAAATTATGGCAGAGCTAGCTACAGATGTCATTATCTACCCTGGAATATCTTGTGTCATACTTACATGTGTATATACTTACATTCAGGACTAGAAAAAAATTGTGGAGTCAGAATACATTTTCATCTTTGAGACTCATGTTTGAATTTAAAGAATAGGTAGGAGAGAGTCTTAGAAATAATCAGAACCCAATGGTCATCTTCATTAATTGACTACTTATATTTCTTTTTCCTGTTTTAATCTAGTTTCATAAGAAACTCAGCTCATGTGATTGCACAGCCTGACCCGCTGGTTGTCCAATATGTTCACGTACTGAAATTTTAATCTGGAATGTATGCCTGTGTGAAACCTTTTGTATGTCATTTATTTTCACTTTATAGACAGACTTTTGCTCTGTTAACATTGCTGCTGAATAGTTGTGGGCGTGGTATTCATGTTATATGCTTGTATTTGCAGGCCATTGCCTTCATTTTTTGTGGTAAATAAAAATAATGTGTCTCTTTATGAACAGAGTGCATTTTGCTCACTTTAGCCACATGCTCACATGGTGTTTGGATATAACTTAGTGAAGAGCATTATTTAAAATGATCTTCACAATTTTCTAACTGTTGTGGAAGTAGGAGAAGAAAATAAAGGAAAAATGCATTTAGTTAAACATAGTTGCGTTAAATGCTGTACTTGAGACACTAGCTCAGCTCTCTACAGAAGTGTTTTGTTTTTTTTCCCTACAGGATGAAAATGTAGCACTCAGGAAACATGGATAATGCAGCTATCAAGTAAGATAGAAAATAGTAGCAAATGAAACAAAATCCCGCTTTAAAGTCCCAACACAAAGTCATAATCCTTCTGGATAGATCCTAATAGATTCAATTCCTCTATAAAAGTCCACAAAAGGGAAGAGGGAACGATTTCAGAATTATTTTGTATCCTAACAGTTTCCCAAAATAGAGGCTCTGGATGACAACTTTGTATTAGCAAATATTTGTTTTCCAGAGTAGAAGTTTACTTATCCTTCGGTGTCTCAGGAAGGACTGTTCTGCTTCGTTCTGTGACACTGGGGCTAAGGAGAAAGGAATGGCAGGAGCTGATTCCAAACCTAGATGTTCGTCCTTGAGCCTAGAGATTGCTGAACTTCCTGATCTAACTACATACTAAAACTGTCATCCATTAGGGTGACAGGACATGCCTCAGATAACTCAAGAGAGGTGAGAGAAAACTGGGTGAGAGATGATAGCAGTTCCTCTAGTCTTAACCATGCTTGTTGCATGATGGGAATGGGCTGAGTGTGTTCAGACAACACACTTAGAAACTTCTGCTGGTTCCCTTGCATCTGAGGCCTTAATTGTCCAGCTGCCCATATGACAGCACAGCCACATAGTCTGCAATGTGATGTAGGTGGTATTACGGGTCCTGGCTGATTATAAGTGGCATTATGTGTCCTGGCTGACAGTAGTCCTAGAATGCAAGCTACATTTGGACTGCCTGGTAGCCCTCAAGCAGCTTAACAGTTTTATGTTGCCTCCCAAGACCAAAAAGTGATTCTGAAGGTTCTGGAAAATGCTCTGCTACTATATAACCACAGAGAAATTTGACTTTGATGCTGACCCTGCTTTGATTTGGGGGAGAAGGAGGGTGTTGGACTCGGTGATCTGTGGCGATCCTTCTAATCGAAATTATTCTATAGTTCTACACATGACATTTTAAGCAGCATGCATACGTTATGTTTCACGTGAATTTTAAAAAGCGTCTTTAACATTGAACTAACTTCCTCTCTTGATACAAATTCCAGTAGTCCAAAGCTGTTGTCCAATCCTACTTTGAAAACTAAATGCCTTAAATGTGTTTGAGCCTATGGGCTCATCTACCTAACACAACAGAATATGATGCAAGAGATCCCCGACCTGCAGAGCTGTTTCTGGAGCACAGGTGCATCAGGGCAGCACTGCGCCTGAGATCATAAGCTGTATGGAGAGGTAGGGCTACTTAGTTCAGGTGCAGTCTCGTGTTAACTAAACAACTGTGTTTAAGATACTGACTACTGTCTCCTTATGGTGCTATGTTACGTCAGGAGGATACATTGGTTTGGTCAGAGCTATCTTGTGGCTCTCCCTGTGCTGGGATTCATGGTGAAATGAAGATATGCCCAAAATCTTTTCTGTTTTTCTTCAGTGGCTCAGAGTGATCATTCCAGCTAGAGATGGATACCTTACTGTCATTAGTATATGAACAGCACAACCGACCTGAAGTAAGTGCTAGACGTCTTTCTCAGTGCTCTCCTGGAAGCTTCTCAGATACTCTGAAAGCACTGTAACAGAACCAGAATAAATGAAAATATACAGTGACACTGTACTGGTTTGGTTTTTTTGCTATTTGTACCCAAATTCAGTTAATATTTATGTAATCTGGCTGTGGCAGACCCTGCAGAGTTACAGTGTACTTTCATACTTACATCACTGTTAATCCATAAAACAGCTAGTGAGGTTGATTTTGGGGGGGGAATCTAAATGTGAATTTTAGTAATTAGTAATGTTAATTCTATGCAAATAGATATTATGATAGATTTATCTAATATTTTACAGTATGTTTATGGTGCAGCCTGACTTCCAAAGTTTCTGTCTGATTTTGTACAGTTTTGATCAAGCTATCTCCATAGCAAAAACTTGACATAGGTGTTGTATAATGGTTTATTTTTTTTACTATCTGCGCACAAGATTATGTATGAGAAGTACGCAGCAAGTTCCAAGAGGTCTTAGAAATTTTTGAGTTAAACAGAGATGTGTAGTAGGAAGTAAAAAGTTCTGAGTATTTTTCCTAATACTAGGCACTGGGAAAAACATTACGTTAACAGGAAACTTGTGATCTTTCTGAAATAACATGACTCATTTCAAAAGTTTCCCTGTCTTTGCAAACCAAAACCAGAATGTTTTGTAGCTGTAACAAATGTGGTAAGAAATGCTACATGTACACTTTGGTGCTGTGCTTTTGGAATGAAGCTTGCCTCGGTGTGGGAGCAGAGACCATTTACCACCTGGGCAATTAGCATTCCGCTCAAGGTTTCATCCTGGTGTAACAGAAGGTTGAATTTTGATCTGTGTCTGTAATGATGAGATAAAGTGACTCAGTTTCCTCAAAGGTCCATAGGTATTATGTCCTACATGCAGTAGTGAATTTTACCTGTAATGAATTGGAAAATGTAATCAAATAATTAGAGCTACAGGGTCAGAGACCAGAAAAACAGAACAATGTTTGGCTGATAAGCACATTGATAAAATTTTGGTGAAATGTTAATAGTGATAAAAGTCACTAATAACTATGTACACAAAGCTGGTTAAATATATCTACTGCAAATACTTAATTCAGAAAATAAGTGTACAAACTGACTATGAGCAATATCCAAAAACCATTTGAGATTGGATTCCTATTGTTAGCTGGTTTGCTTTATATGCTTCTCTAATTTGAGTCCCTGCAGGGCACAGAACCCACAGTGCTTGCCTTCCAGTTCTTTTCATCTGTCACAAGACTGGGAACTTAAAGGGAAAAGGGCTCAGTTATCATTCAGGAGAATGTATAGCTTTCACTATTGTTTAAAGTCCCATTCCTTCAATATGGGTTCTGGGGACAAATTTCTGCATCTGGGTTCAATCCCATTGATTCCATTGACAGGTCATTTGCATGGGCTTATAACAGCTTTGAGCCCTGATTTTAACATACATGTTTATATATGTGTAAGGCTCTGGTTTCTGTTGTAAATATGTAAATGGTTATTACTAGTGCTGATTTATTAGGCAGGGAGGTGAAGTGAAGAACAAAATGATACGTTCATTGCTTTAGCTAAACGTGTATCTCTAAAAATGTACAACCATGCTAACTCTGAAGTTGCACTACCTGAGTGAACTTAATTATGTTTACTTAACGTGAGACATGAAACTTTTTATGCATTTTCAGTTTTAAAAAACTTACAAGAAGATGGAGTTTTCATAACAAACTTCAGTTTATGATTTGCAGTGTCTTTGTTGAGATGAGAAGTTCATCCTGTTTACTGGTAGCAAACCCAGTCTTTTACAGGTGAATGTAAAACTTTCAAACGTTAAGAACTTTGTAGTTTTGAAATGATTAAGTAGTTTTGAATGATTTCTCAGGTGCCTTTTTTGTAGACAGAAAATTAGTCTGATTTTCAGGTCTAAGTTTATAGATCATCTATCAATATAGTCATCAGTAATGGTATTTGTTTGTCATTTGGTTAAAGGTATTTCAAATTAAGTCTTCTGACTCATCCAACTAATAGTCTTCTGAAACTCTAATGCAATGATCATTAAATTGAGAGATTTCTCTTTATAATAACCAACAGGTAACTGCTGCTCTGAACTGTAAGAGGGTTGTACAGTTTTTTAACTAGTTTTTATTTTGGCCTCCTTTCTAATTTGCTAAAATATTGCAACAGTAAAAAATTCCCTAAACCTCAACTTCCGCATGAATGAATGTAAAAGATTTTACATGGTCATCTTTCTGCGCTGCCAGAAATTCCTCTTAAGAGGCATTATGCCTGTATGTATAAATACAATTGTGGTTTTGATAACACTGCAGCTACAGCAAAGTCTGTGACATACTCTTGACCTTAAAAATGGGTGATCCGGTCAGAATATGATTCATTCCTTTTGGGTTTTGTAGTCAATCAGGGTTTCACAAGTAAATGTAACAAAGAAAAAGCATCTTGTCTGTTTTCCCTTCATTTGCATGAGACTAATTACTGTAAGTATGGTAAAAGTTATGTCCTGTTCCCTCCTCAATTTGTACCATGTGGTCAGCAAATTGTGGTCCTGTAAACTGCGAGTCTTTATCTGATATTCTTCTAATTAACTTCACAGTACCTCAACTGTGAAAGTGCATCAGGCATTCAGAAAAATGGAAGCATGCTTCTTATGTTCACAGTTTTAACATTTTATGAACCTATCCCACAATTTCTGCGTGCGGTGTGACTATGCCTTAATCTGGTCTTTAAGGGGATACCCAGTGTATTTCCAGTAAAATATATATGGGAATTTGAATAATTAGGTTTTACACAAGTTGGCATGGTTGTTCAGCATCTTCAGTGGAAATTAATTTCTCCTAGGTATATAGCAATAGGACTGAAATAAGTATAAACTTTATTTCTTTTAAAATTAAAGGTCATCTATTTACATGAAATTATATTTTTCCTGTGTATGTTCTACTAAATTCCCCACTACATGTCTGCTGAGCATAGTGGAGTTACTACTAGTATAAATTTAGGCAGCAGATGGAGGAGGAAAAAAAAAGGGAAGATGGCAGAGATGTACTTGAGAAAGCCCTAGTTTTGGACTGATATAGTAGAAGCTGATTTTGGACCTAAAGAAGTTTTATTGGTTTTGCATGAGCTGGAAAACATGCTGCAGCTTGGGGAATTGATGTTTAAACTCTATTTTCAACCTGAGAGATGAGAAATATAGAATGCTATAGTCATATGGAAACACTTAAATTGGATGTTGTGGGTTTTATTCTATACTTATATGCTATGTTTATCATTACTGTTATCTACTTTTCTACTTCTGAGGTTTTCTTTCTGATGCTGTTTTGCTCATGTAGCTTTAATGGACAACAGCAAACTGTCACACCGTTATATGAATGTTTTTGCAGTCAATGCACTTTTTTTTTTCTGAAAATATGATGGAATATTAGAACATAGGCTTTTGTATTGTGAAAGCTTGCTTTTTAACATCTGATTTTCAATACTCTGATGAATCATACCTCTGTTTAGAGTAATCCTTGAAACTTTTTCTCCTACATGAGTGTTTCAAGTCTGAATATTGCATTCTGTTGAAACAGCAGAGCACATGGATCTCAAATTTCTGTTGTTCTTGCTGTACCATGGGTTTGCGCACATCTCCTTATCCATAGTCTGCAGTCTCCTGAAGGGAGAAGGCCACGCCTTTTCTGTACATAGGAAGTAATTTGCACTAGAAATTGTGCGTGCTATCACATGCAGAAAAGCTAGCCTAAACTGTTTATATTCTGAACAGCTGTGACAATACAAGTTATGAGTTGATTTCTGGCATGATTGGGGTGTCTCACAAAGAGCATCAGTCTAAGCCAAAGATGGTAAGCAAGGGGAAACAAATGTAGTGGACATTATATTTTCAAATACTGAAAATATTCAACAATTTTTATTTTTGAATGAAAAAGAGTGTCCCAAGAATATTCAAAACTGTAAGGTGTGGTAACTGCCTATACCTTCATATCTTTTACATCACCGAAATATTAATACAGGCATATTTCAGCCTGGTGTCATGGGTGTTACTTAGGTATGATTATTTTCAGTTTTCCCTTTTTTATTTTATGCATATATCAATGAATGTTAATTTATTTTAACCTACCATTAGTTAGGTGCTCTGTAGATAGTATTCGGAGAACTATTTTTTGTGCTAATCCAATCACTCATTATAGTAGGCATATTAACAATTTCATCCCAGTGTGTTCTTTTTTTTTAATGTGATAAAGCTTACATATAGAAATGAGACTAAGATCTCTAATTCCATTGCCCCCTCCTTAGATAAATATAGCAGTCCGATTAAAGTGTCAAGAAATGTGAGATCACTAATGAATCAACCTTCTATTTTGTTTCATTATTATTAGTTCCAGGTATCTCCGTAATGCATTTTTCTTAATCACGGTAAATAAATCTACCTCTTGAATGGTCATGAAGTATGAGAAAAAATAAATGAGCAGCACAATACATGAGCACCATGCAATCACTCCTTGCAAAATGTCCTCTAACTACCACAAGGAAATCACCACTTACTACTGTGAAGAACTATGAGTTGACTAATAAGTCAGCATGTCTGTAAGATGATGAAAGCTTCTTGAAAAAGTCACTTGCAAAGTTGTCTTTTTGTGTAGATTTTGTATAATAGATTATTTAAAATTCAGCTGTAAATTATACTTCCACCAGATTTCACATAGATTTCCCTACTACCACACACACAGAATAAATACTGCAGAGACTGTACCACACAGCTTGCAAGTTATTTTGCTCAGGAGCATTTTTATTTTAATAACAATGTCTATTGGAATTTTCTATGCTACAAGAATAGCTTTATGTGAAATCTTGTGAATTCAGAATATTAATGTAAGATAAAGTACTTTTAAATTGAATTTCTAGAATGCAATTGATTGTGTTTGCATGGGATGAATAAGGAATTATCCACACTTATCTAAAACTTAGATATCCTGCTTCTGAGCAAGTCGGAGAATAATTTAGGAATATTTCTAATAAAGTGCAGTGTATTTCACATTGCCTTAGATTACTTGAGAAACAAAAAAGCAATATTTTGGTGAAGTACATCTTTAAACCATCTTTTATAGGTAAGGTGAAGGTTGAATTTTCAATTTATTAAAAGCAGAAGTATCAAAAACTTTCTACCTTCATCTGTGAGACTATTTTCTTCTTGAAATCTTTGCATATCTTTAAAAGATTTTTTTATTTGTTGCAGGTTGTTGGTTTTTTCTATAGACAGCATAGATTTAAATTTGGTATCTTCCTTAGAACGTTGCCTCAGTGTATGTTACTGACCAGCATTTTCCAATGGTTATGAAAAACTAAAGGATCATAAGACATAAAAACGGATAGATGGCTCGTTTTTATTCTGGCATTCAACTTGCTTAGCTATAAAAGCTTTTCTCCATTTGTCAACAAGGAAATCATTCTTGCGAATTCTGCAGTGGCAGACCTTAGTAACAGGTAAAATCCATCCAGGAGGGGCAAGAACAGTGGAAGCTCTCTTTATTAGCTTCTAATTTACAGTGAAAATACATTGTTTATTAGTCATGAGTAACTTGTAACCTAACATAGTGTTACTCACTTGAAAAAATAATTTTGTTTTGATTGCAAAGGAATCCACTGCTTTCTGAATGCCAAGTTAACAATGAATATCTTGCTTATGAAGCAGAAATTTACTTCTTCATCTCATGAGTGAAGAAACTCAAATGAATACAATAAGCAGGATCTTCTGGAAAAAAAAAGCAACACAGTTGGATTTGATTTGAAAAGAGCAATAGCAGGCATATGTCATGTGTCATTATAGGAGAGAAGCGGTGACAGTATTATTCATTATGTGGTTTCAGAGTGCCCTAAATTGGAGTATAAGATTATTGGAAGTGGATGATTTCCCCAGATTACTGCTTAATAGTGACTAAAGGGCCCACATTACTCATATTTGCAATGAAAATAGTGCCAAAAACCAGCAGTAGTTGACTGGAATGAAATGTGGAGCCCTCAGGGTTTTAGCTTGAGATGCAGCTTAATTGTGTGTCTCTTCCTTAATACAAATGTCCCTGAGTCTCTGAGGCTGGTGTGCTTTCAGCACTTGCAAATTGATCCAGCAGTTTCCAAAGTATTTACTGCTTTTTTTCCTCACTGCTTTCTAAACAAATTATTATAATGACTTCGCAGACTAAGGTAGGTTTCCCTGTTTCTGACTTTTTATCATTACCAAATGCTATGTTCTTGCAGCTTTCTGTCAGCTTTTGTTTATTTCCTTTATCTGCTTAATCTTCTATAATGACATGGTTGGAAGAGGGTTAGGGTCTGAATCGTCATGAATGGAACCTTCCTTTTGCACTTCTAGAAGAATGGACATGTAAGAATGACCCACCTGGGACTAGTGTACTTTTACTGTAATACAACTGATGTGTTGGTCGCTCTTGTAAATGAAATATAAGTGTTGTGAATTACTTTTAAACAAAAGCAATTAATATTTTCAAGCAGATTTACTAAAGTATTTTTAGGAAGAATTTAAACTGAAATTTCTTATACTTTTAGGGGCACATGTATAGCCCTACTTTGGATAATTTTTTGCTAAATTGCTTGTAGGGTATGCATAGAACATTCTTGTAGAAAACTAAATTAGAAATGACCTGAAATTTACACAAATTTGACAAAAAATTGTGCTGTATTTCTTCCATGGTGTTTAGAATTTGTCTCTGCCACATCCCATGAGATGAAGCAAAAACATTACTGTGAAAGAAAACTGTTTTCTGTGAAGGTGCTGGACTGAAGTGCAGAAGAATGAGTTTTAATTCGGTGTTATGTTGAATTCCTGGTATGCCAAACTCAGACAAGACTACTAACTGCTGCACTTCTATTCCCTGCTCATAAAATGGAAACAAAAGTACCTTCTTTTTGCCTATTGAAAATGTAAGGTGTAAGTAGCAAAGACTAACTTTTACACAGAAGATGCATTAGGAAAGGACCTCAAGAAGTCATCCTGTCCATCTACTTTAAAAAGCAAGGCATGGAACTAAAGTATTTAAATGTTCTATTACAAAAAGGGAGATGAGCAATGGAAGAAATTATTCCTATGTTGTATCCTGTCTGGCAAAGATTGATTTCTGCCTTACCTGCAATACCTCATAAATTTGCATAAGGTATAAAAGAAACGCCAGATTCTGAAAATGATGCTTACAGTCTGTGAATTCAGAGGGATCACTTAAGTCTTTTTGGGTCAACATGGTTGACTCAGTTGGAAAGTGACTAGGATTAATTGGTAGAATCTATAAATAGTAGCTGATTAAAAATAAGATCTTAAATATGTATTCAAAATAAACTGAACTATTACACCTTCTGAGTTTCACTGATCCCTGAGTAGTACATCTCTTAATGTTGATCTTGTGGCTGTGTTCTTCAAAGAGAAAATTACTGATGAGGATTTTTAATTGTTATTATTTCCTTTAGCTTAGAAGATTAAATAGCTGTCTTACAGTGCTCAGCAAAATTTCCAATGAAAATTTATGACTTTTGTAGATCAGTCTTTTTTCTAATATTTGTTAGACACATTGCTGCCTGACTTCAACCACTTATACAAATGAAGTTATTTATTATGTTGTATTAATTGCAAATTTCTACCTTTCAGAAATTACTTCTGCAGTTCATATTTCTGCAATACAATAAAATATTAACTGCAGCAAGAAGCATGATACTGGGGAATCCCTGAGGTGTTATGCAATTAATACAAAGGATTGAATATTGGTAAAGGTGTCTGGGGTGATTTGATATGATCGTTTTTAATACATAGGAGAAATTCAAGATGAAGAATAAAATTGATTTAGTTCATGCTAAGCTGAGAACTCAAAATTTGGAAACAAATTTTTTCTAGAAGGAGAAAGCCTGTATGAATAGTACAAATGACATTCTCAAAAACAGAAGGAAATTCTTTTTATAGTAGTTAGGGCAAACACGCATGAATGATAATATAATAAGAATTTTTTGTGATCGTTATTTATATCTCAGATTTTTTTGAGATCAGTTATTAGGGGATGAAAGCTACGTTCCATTGTTCTGTGTAAAACCCCACTGAAATGATTATATTCCTTCCATTTCCATGTAGCAAAAATTCATTTTTTTTCAGGGTCATGGTTTTTTCGCCTGTATGGTCTAATATTGTTCTTCCACCTCTTGGGGAAAGAAAGGACATTGTTGGTTATATTATGTTTTCCCTAAATCAAAAAATACTTTCACTGTATCAGATTACAGGTGAACAAGTGGGAAAGCCTTGTTCTTCAGTAGGGGTTTAGCTAGATACAGGGTTTGGTCTGACAGAGCTTGCATAATGTCGTTACCTGCCATATAGGACATGTTCAGGAGAAGATGACTTCTGTTGTGTTCTGACCTTGCAGGTCAGACTAGCTGGTTGTGGTAGACTTTTACTGGCCTTGAAATCTCCAAATCTGACTCCCTCCCTTCAGTCCTTGCTTTCATTGGCTCTGGGGAATGTTGCATTGCTGTCAATGTCCTGAGAATACTTGCAGCTCTGCATTAAGACAACATTTTTCAAAGTATACACGAAGAATATGTATCTCCAGCTCTCTTAAGATGGAAAGTATTTCTCCATTGCATTTGCTTCAGTAAGGGCAAGGGGGCTTGTTGCTTTTTATTCTCTCTGCAGCATCAAAGAATAGACCCAGCTAGAAATAGATAAGCGTGAAAATACCTCAGGTGTCTAGCTGCTATGTCTTGTTCATATGCCACTGTTAATAACAGTTGACCAAATACAGGACTGGAATGTTTGTTTTTTTTTTTTTCTTCTCAGATCATCTGGGACCTTTATTTTTTCTTTGGGCCTTGTCTGCAGCAAAGAAAATAGTTTGTCCTCTGGTATCAGCTGGACATGTATCATATAATCAACTCCCTGCCATTTTGGGAATGGTGTTTTTTATTTGCCCTGCTCTGGTCTCTGCCTTTTAACTTTCTTCCACCTCTTCTCCTGCCCTCTCTAAGGTATGTTGGGACTGATTTAATGGCCTGTGGACTGGATGTCAGACCGGATGATTTGCTCCCTTCTGTCTGATGTCTGTGAAAGCTCTGAAGTACAGGTGCTCTAAATCTGACTCTGCTAGTTAGTTACTGTCAGAAAAATCACTTATGTGCCCTGTGCCTCAGTATTCCCATCTGGAAAACTTGGATATTATTTAGCAGCTTCAGACATCATACACGTTAAATATTTGGGAAAAAAATTTGAAAGTTTACTCTAATTAAAATACTCATCTTAAGAAAACAAACAATTTGGACTTGATCTTCCACATATTAGAGCAAGACTGGAACTCGGACCAGATATTAATTACTATTCAAATGTTACACATTTTTTGTTGAGTGATTAGATACCATTAATCTGTACAGTTGCACAGTTGGTTGGCTCATCCTTGTAATATTCTTCTGTTACTTCTTTTCATGGCCAAAAGATGTGGTGCTTTACCCATTACAGTTTCTGTAAGCTTCATGCTGTTAACGATCATATCTATTAAATACTGTGTCCCAAAATGCAAAGTGTATACTTTTATTAGGGAATACTAATTGAAATTACTGTATTTATTGCTCTCCAAGGAAAAGTATCAATGTAGTATAATAGTATGTTTCAGGGCTAGAGATCTTGGAATTCACATTCACAATAACAGCAGTCTACTTTGTGCTAAAGATAATAGGAGACAGTACTTCGCTAGGAGCAGTATCTTTCATGTCTGTTCTGTTGTATGAAGCCAAAGCCTAAGGCAGTTAGATAACACATATCAATATTAATAGTGACAAAACTTTTGTAATATTCAGGGAGTAAATATTCATCACTTTTGTGTTAATCTGGAAACAGAGCACCGTGATTGTTGGATGTAAAACCAAATGGAGAAGTATCTGCTTCTCTGTAGATGGAATCTTTGAAAATAGAAATCACTAGACAGCATCAAATAGGCAAGGCAGCAGTGCAGTGTGTGCATGGAGCTGTGCAAAATGAACTTAGTCTCTTTTTACTTCTTCACACACACTACCTGCACCTCTGAGAATAATTGTAAAACCTCAGTTGCATATGTGTCTGGAAAGCATCTGTACTCTCCCTCTATTTTCCACAAATATAGTTAATCTGTATTTCAAGTTCACAGTAGGACGTTTCTGCCTGGTCTTTGCATAACCTTTGCATGCACAATATTCTCGATGCTTGTCTGTTGGCTGACAAAAAACCTTTTCAAAGAACTAGAAACTTGCATTCTTTCCGTAACATCCCTCTCATTGTTGTCTACGTTCATCAGTGTATCACTTTAATGAAATGATAAGTTTGGTTTGTCATAAAAGGAGAGGCACCTCTGAAGAGCTTTATTTTCATTTCACAGAGCTGTGCCACTGTACATTTAGTGTCATTGTAAGCTAAATGCTTCATCATTTAATTATGTCACCCTTAACAGCTGCTTATGGTAATAAAAACTTTTTGTGAGTTTTACTCCTCCTGAGAAGTACAGTATACACTGCTATGCTTTTCCTTTCAGTCGGACTGTCACCGTAGCATATAAATGGTGCTTTTTATGTCAGGGCAGGGAAGATGGGCCAGCTGAAAAGAAAGCAGCTGTTTTGCTCAAGCACATAGATTTTAGACTGAAGAATGAAATCATGTCCTAATGATGTTTAGTTAAGCTCTGATAATAATCTTGATGTGGTCTTTTGTGGCCACCGTATTGGTTTGAATGTTTTGTTATTTGTAGGACAGCTCAAATCTAATTCTTAGTTTAAATGTATATGATATTACATAATCAAAGATACAGTCTGAAGTAGTGTTTATTTGCATGTCTGTATGTGTCTGGTGCAGAGCTATGCCCACTGACGGTAAAAAAATGTTTGCTAAAAGTTTTGGTAATGTATTTTAGCAATATATGACCTTTAGAGGTCCCTTCCAACCCAAACTATTCTATGATTCTATGAATATCTGATATCTATTTACATCTTTTAATGCAGTTGCACATAAAATATGTGGGTTTTATTTAAGAAATCTCTTGGATATTTTTTGAATGAGGCTTTGTCTAGAAAATTGCAATCACAAATGTTTTTCTATTCTCTAAGAAAATAATTTTGTTCATTTGAAAGAGAATGTGAAGTACTCCAAATGAAAGGATTTTAAATAATTATTCTAAATATTCCACACAGCTGAAGCCCTAAGATGATGTCTTTCCCTCCTCAGCAAACTGCCTACTCATGTTAAGCACCCTGGATTAAAAGGCTCAGTATTGCATAGATTGAGGTGACAGGTGTGATACTACCAACACTTTTCTTTCTAGGACTAAAGTTGCTATCACTCTAAATGGCCAAAGTTATTAAAAACAACAGACATTTCTATTTTTCATCCACAACAGATAATTGGACGCATAATATTTTATGGACTTTAAAAATGTTATAATTGTACCGAGATAAATATTTTAAAATTTTGATATATTAGCACAAAGGCTATAATCACCACAAAACTGACTTTGTATTGTATAAGAAAATGTTTACTTCTAATTATAGCTTCTCTTTATTGTTTCATTTAAGGGGCTGTTAAAAGATTGTATAGGTATAAAGTAATATTCAAGCATAGTTAAAAAGACCTTTTTAGACAATACAGTTCTCCAAAGCCACCCTGTACAGCTTTCAGGGTGAAAACAGCTTTTTTCATTCAAAAAATTCTGCTGAAGTGTTTTATGTCTAGTGTTCTATTTAATGTTTCTATACTATTTTGAAGCTACATGAACACCTGCAGAATCAGAGCCAGCGATAGTAAAATGAAATACCAGTAACCTTTCAAAAATATTTATGGAGCATGATTCAGTTTTGAAATCCATCTCAGTTGCACTGAGCACAAAGTAGATATGTTCAGCTGTCAAGCTCATAATGCTTATTTTTTGCATAAATAATAAATAAGAGCAGCATGACACGTGGGGGTACCAATATTTTAAAATCAAGTCTGTTTTTTGTATGAGTTCACTTGTGTGAAATATGAGGAATAATTTTTGAAGGATGATGGTAAAAAAGGTCCTTCCCTGTGGAAAGAATATAAAGTGCAATTCTCCCTCACGATATACTTGCAGAAGCATGTCTTGGGTTATACTGGAGGAACAGACAGGAGGACTCTGGGTAGCTGTTAAATCCCAGCGTTGTCAAACACCCATTTGGGTGAACAGGTCTTTGGGAGTTTTCTTTACTTTTCATTTAGGGGGATTTTAATATAAATTGACTTTGACCTCCAAAAAGATGTTTTCAGTCTGAAGCAGAGAACTGGTGAGAACATGGGTCTTACATGAACTGATCAGAATAGTTGAGCATTAGCTCCTTCTGTTTTGATTTTCTGACTACCCATTTTACTGAGGTGCAGTTCTGTAGGACTGGTACTACATTTTGAAAAAGCTGAGTAGGGCAGATATAAAAATAGTATTTCTTCTGTGCAAATGAAGCAATTACACAGAGTAATTAAAATGGAGAAATGTAGAGAGAAAATTCATTAAGGATTACCAAACATTTCAGTGAGAATGTAACTATGAAGATATCAAAATCATATTTACAATTAACACTTAAATAGGTCTGACCCCAAATCTGTTGCAAAATCACTGCAGTTATTATGCTTGTCTTCAGTTCGGTCATAACAATCGGTGCAATATATAGGTTTGTTTATAGGATATATCCTATATAGCAGAAATATTCAAGAGAAGAAATGTGAGAAGTGGTCCAAATCAGGCAGCTGTGGATTGAGCCCTGGCTTGTAACATTTTTAATTTCCAGCTTTTGCTGTTGGATATCAATGTGACTTTCATCATTTCCTCCTTTGTAGTATCAGGAATTGGTGTCAGTAAGACATCCTGTAAGATGCAGTGAGAAATTCTGATGAAAAAAGATGGAAAATTTAAAAGCCAGATGTTGTTTTATCATCCACATTCTTAACATGCAAAGGAGAAGCCTGTAGTGTGTATGTTTCTAACTCTACTCTTGCCTGACTGCTCCTCCAGTATCAAAACTGTAAAACCCTGCAATAATTTTATTCTGTTTTCTACTCAGTTCACTATAAGACTAAAAGGATTTTAATTAGACCTACTTCACAAGCTGTACTGAGACCATCAGCAGTGCCTGTACATGAAATGAAAAGGTAAATTAACCAAAAAGATGCTCTAGTTTCAGGCACATTTTATTGGGGTTGACAATGTTAACTTATTTAGTAGGAAAGAAGTACTCTTCTCAGTGCTTGAATTACTAGAGGAATTCTGTGGTCTGTGGCATGCAGAAGGTTGCATTAGAATATCATAAATAGTCTATCTTACCCTTTAAAGATTTTATTGAGAGCTATTTTGGCTAGCACATAGGTTGCATATAAAAGGTATTGTTTTCCTTCCTCTTCCTTTTCTCATTCAGGTTGGAATATTAGATGTCATTTAGAGCAATGTTATCAACGTGACATTCACAAACCTGTACACCATTGTGTAGTATTAATTTGTTCAACTTATTTTCAGGCTTTTCAGAGGGAACGATAGAGTTCTTTTAAAAATAATTTGAATTTTTCAACTATGAATAAATCTGGTTAAAATACATTTAAATATCCAGATCTAGTGAGAACTGGGCATATGACTATAATGTAGCAAATAGAACATAGAACTGCAATCCGTACAGCTCTGAAATATTTTGTACAAATCTGTTGAGCCTCATCTTTTAATTCACTAATTTGATATTCGGATTCTATTTGATGTTGTTCCTTCAGCACCCCCTACTTAAATTAACAGTACTGAAACTGTAACCTAATAGACCTATCTTTCACCCACACTTGGATTTCTCAGAAACTATTAAAAATGAAACATTATTTATCAAAACATTGTTGTGTATTTTCTCTGATCAGTAAGCAAAACTGTATGGCAGTAATAAAATTTAGAAAATGGCAGTTGAGGTTTTCATCAAGTCATCATTTCTCAACAACTTAATATTTGCATACATCTTTGTTTATAGCCAAGCAAACTTTTCAAATTAATTTTTAACTTTATTCTTATCCTCAACATAACTATTAAATGGCCTGTTTTACTTGCCGAGCAGGTTAAGAGAGGCTGCTGTATATAACCCGTGGACTGAGGCACACAGTGGCCTAAAAATAGGGAATAACATGGGACTAAATTTGAACTGGCTCGTTCCCATTTGCGGTATCCTAACTGACAAACTGTTTCCTATTCATTTTAATGGGACTAGTGATGGATCATGTCATAGCGTAAGGAGACATACTGAATAGGTCTGTAGGTCTAAGAGGGATGGCATATTTGTCACAGATCATATGGTGAGTTATAAATTATACCTGCTGTCTTTTGTGCTCAGTAATCCCGTTATAGTCAAGGAGTATGCAATATGAAAGAGAGCAGATGGTTCTGTCTCTGCTGCTTTCCTTCTGAGTTTCTGTCCTGGCTGTACTGCCAGAGACACATTGAATAGGTGCATTTCTCTGCTCTTCGTTTCTACACACGTCTCAGTTGTTGTTCATCTGAGAGCAAAATCTGTGGTCATTATGTGAAACGGAACTTTACAGTCTCTGGTTCCTTAATCCAGTTTTTTATCAGACTTGCTTTTTGTAGTTCTGGTACGGTCTAATCTAGTGCACATTCATTGGTCAAAACTTAGAAAATGCATTTTGCTTCCTTCTTCCTCCCTCCCTCTGAATCAGACGGGTATTATGTTACTTGTTCCCTCCAGGGCACTAGAGGTAACATTCCCTACTTGGTTAAAATTGATTTTGCTTAGGAAGCTTAGCTCAATTCTTCTCCCAAGATTACAGTTATTAACAATAGATGATATTTTCTTTCCTTTAGTTCATTCTTCCCCAGAAAGTAACATGCTAAGATGCCCCTCAAACTTTCTGAAGTTTTTATCCCTGTCAATTATTGTAATCTAATATTTAAGCTAAGAAACTTGCAGTTATCGCAAGACATTTCACACATACTCTTCCCAACTAGAATATTGTGTGGGCAGTGTTAACATTTTATTGCAGTAATACGTTTTGCCTTTTTAGAGCAGCAGGAGGGAAATGTCAAAGGACTTTATTTCAAACATTGTTTGTTTTTATTGGAGCAGGCAACTAAATAAATTAATTTAGCTATTGAAAGAAGCTATGATTTCATTTGTGGTGGTTTGTTACCTCATCTCTAATTGTCTCCCAGTCCCTAAACAGATGCAATTTGCCTTCATGCTTAGAACGACTGGCATTGTTAACCTCTGCTTTAATCCTAGAGGTTCAGATATCTCCTAGTATCTTAAGACACGGACAGTTTTTACTTGGGAGAAAAGGTTTGCAGCCCTCAACTTGATATTCCACAAGAACTGATGTAGGAAACAGTCAGATATATATATATATATATATTTTTTTTTTTTTTTTTTTTTTTAATGCCATGCAACTTATTGGAAAACAAGTTAAAGACTATGAGTCCAGGCTTTTGGAATGGGATACAATGAAATATTGAGAATTGTTTTATGCATGGAAGTTCAGAATTGTTACAGTAAAGCAGAGACCCGAAGGTCATCTGGTGGCGGAGTCTGAATGTTTCATTGATTTGATTGCTAAGGTTCAAATTATTAGTATCTCCTGGCTCTGGGTGAGTATTTCCCAGTTTTTAAAATTCATGTACTAGCTTCTACAATTCATCACTTCTCGTGGAGTGCTTTATACTAGTACAGTAAGATGTGCTTACACCCATGACTGAAGGAATATGCGGGTAAATACATGGTGACTTGGAGCGAGGCAATGTTCATATGGTTCAGTCAGCAGCTGTAGAATGGCTTGTTTATTTTATTAAATGCGGATAAAGGTGCAGCACAGAAATTATAGAACTTTGAATTTTGTGTCTGTAATCACAAGTGTTCAGTATATCAGCTGAAGATTAGGGGTCTGTTTCTATAGCATTCCTTCTTTTTGATGATCGAATCCTAGGTTTTAGAAATGGCAACCTACCTCTTTTGAAGATGTTGCAGTTTAAAGATTACAGCTTTCTCATCTGGACATCTAACACTGTGCTCTCAAATCCACCTTTGAACACTAGAAATAATGACCTGCTCCATAAGTCCTGGAAATGCCACTGACTCTATTTTGAATTTTGGGTAGTCAAGAGGCCTGAAAAACAAATAGTGGTTTAGGTGAATTAAAATAATTTGAGATGAATAGTTTTAAGGGGAAAGATGAAAATTGTTTGGGACTGAAGCTTTTGCTATCCCCAGAATAGGCACAGTTTCCTCATAATAAATGGTCTACCTTGGAAAAGGTAGAGTGCAAGTGGTGGGAGAGGCGGAGCTTGTTCTTCATACACATTAGTTTGTTTGCATCTCTTTTGAGAATATCACAGGTATCTTTTTTTAAAAGAAAGGAACACAGATAGGAGACTAACTCAAGTGTTTTAAACACATCCTTTGCTGCCACAAAGTGATTATATTCATTGCCACCATTAACCCCATTGACGCAGTCACTGCACAATGGCTGAAACTACACTTCTGAAACACTCCAGCATGGAAACATTGACAGACTTGATAAACAGGCTGAAGTGTGAGACGCTGCTGCCTATTGAACAGCTCTGGGCACAAATAGCTTCCTTTTAATATGGACAGAAAGACTAAGTGAAATTTTAATCAAACAAAAAGGCCTGTCTTAGAATACTGAAATGCCAGACCTTGTGGTATTTTGACAATATTGGATTTGTCTTCTTTGCACCCCTGTAACTATTTCAATTAACTTTTGTCTATGTTTTTACTGAAGTTTTTCTTCTTGTTTAAATTGAGCTTAGGTTGCTGGTGTATTGCCAGCATTGTATTATTTGTCTTTTAAATTCACATGAATAATTTCTCCAACTATCAAAGACATAAACTATGCTTTGTTTTTAGACACAACATGAATTTAGTGGAGTATATGAATATTGCTATATTTTTATTCCCTTTCTTTTGTTGTTGTGGTTGTTGTTTTCTCTTTAAATATGGCATTTAGATATCATACCATGTACTCTTCTTATTTAGAAGCCCTTAATAGAAGAAAGGATCTTGCATATCTATTACTTTTAAGTTTCAAGAGCTCAGCCTTAGTGTTATGCTGATATATACCTAAATAGAAAATTTTCTACGTATATTTTGGTCCTGCCAGTTGAGTGAGGTGTAGAAACCCACCTTTTTGTTGATTCTCCAGTGTGTTTGGGACAATTGCTCAATTACCATGAAACAACATGAAAGCCCTAGATTAGGTATGGATTTAGAGATAGGTACCTTTTGTATAAAGTGAATTTTGTAAGTAATCTGATCTTAAGAAAGTGAATTCTAGATTGCAAACTTTATTACGAGGGCTGTATGGGGGTTTTCTTTGTTTTTTCCCACCTTACTTGGTGGTAGCTTAAACTCCCTGATGTTTGTGTAGGAAAATATTTTAATATTTGTGATACAAATGTTTACAAAAGACAAATACAGATAAATCATACGTTAAAAACAAATCGCGGGGAGGTTATTCAGCATGCCTGTGCCATTGATCACAGACAGAATCATCCTAGTCATGTTGTATGCTCTTCTTAAGAGCAGCAGGGTAATATGCATTTTTCTGAAGCAGGGTTGAATAGTGTCAATTTGACATATATTGCTAATGATGGAATCAAATTGATTGCTATCGTTTATGACTCCCTGACTACATTTTTGCATTGAGAATTTATTATGAAAGATGGATCAATTTCTCACAAAAGCTTCTTTTTCTGTTTTGCTTTGTTTTTTCTTTCATTTTAACTGCCAAAATAAACCTCAAAAAACCAAACCTGTTTTGGAGAAGAATTTTATGCTATTGGCAGTTAAATATATTTATCCTCCTTATTGTTAATGATTTCCTTTTTTTTTTTTTTTTTTTTTGGTAACTGAGGAAATATCTAAGTATTAGTAAAATTTGATATCAAATGATGCCAAAGTAATGGTCTTAGTATGAGTTCATATATTCTGGAGAAGTGCAGAGGACAAACTAATCATAATATGACTGATAAAAAGGCAGGAAATTTGCTGATACTCAGTAGAAGTGAGTTGGAAACAGGACTGCTTAGGATGTGTGATAAATGGGTCTTTACTTTGCATATTGCTAGCAAAAAAAAATTATGAAAGAACCTTTTTCAAAATGAAGTACTTTCTCTTTTGTGTATTTAATTAAGATATTTTTTCCCCTTTGAAACCCATTTTGTGCTAAGCAGTTGCTTTGAAACTGGACCCATGATGCTAAAAGAATAATTTAAGATGTTAAAAAAAAAATCCTTAAGATTCATTTGCCTTTAACAGATTGGAGGCTTTAGTTAGCAAAATCTAGCCTTTTCAATCTTAAAACTTCATTTTATATTGTATAGAGTTATCAGTTGGAAAAGGATGGTGTATGGCAGTAAAGGTAGAAGAGGAGAATGTGTGCATGCTTTGCTACTGAACATCCAAGGGACGTTATTTTCTTCAGTGTACAGTAGTGCTAGCCTTAATTTCATCTCCTTAGGCAATGTGAAATCAAAATAAGACTGCTTCTCAGGCAAGAGAAAAAAACGTTCTTGTTCACAAGAGATTATGTCAAAAACAGTTAATTTGGAAGAAGGAGAAAAACTATAGTCTGATGTGGGAGCAAGAGAAGGAGTATCATGAATTTGTGGTAACAATTAGTGAATGATGAGATAGATGCAGTGAGAGGTCAGTTTCAGAAATAATCTTGGTTTAAGGGGTATTTACTTAGAAGTATATGTATAAACTATAAATGAACCTTCTCGGCCTCTACCTAAACTGATATAGAACTAATGACGTTATTTTAGAATCTATTGTAAAACAGGAATTGTAATAATTATGGCTGCCATAAGGACCATAGGTTATACCCTTCAGCCCACAGATACGCTCAGGGCAAGCAATATTTATTATCCAACTATTTTTTGAAGGGAGAGAGAAATTTTGAGAAGTATAAAGCTTCTGTAGATTCTGGGAAAATACATCCATAGCTGAAGAATATGAGAACTCCGCTTGCCCCAAAGCACTTCTGACTACAATCTCCTTTGTAGAAGAGGGAGATAAGATTCTCAGTTGCCAGATTCACACATTCTGTGTTGTTGAATCAAGTGCTCTGTTTTTCTTTCTTAAACTCTGTCAGTAATTTCTTAGTGTCGCTGTGGAAGTCTTTCTGAATTTCCAGTCTAGAAGGATTTGCTGATTGCTGGTAATTCTTTGATCACTTCTTCAAATAACTGATCATAATATTTATAATGCTCTTACTTAATGAGGCAGCACTCCTCTAAGGACTAAGCAAATATTATTTATGGCTCAAGTAATTCAGGTACAGAGAAGTTTAAATCATCATGTAGTACCCAAGGGAGGACTGCACTATTTCTGTCTAAGATTTCTTGAGAGAAATATGAGTGCTTGCATCCTATAAGATTTGCTTAGTAGATCTGATGCTCCTCAAATTGTGCAACTTTTTGTGCATAAATATGAGGACATTGCATAGATCTTTGCTGTGATAGATTCAGTTCTTTACAAATAAACAGTTCCTCCAAGATTTACTGCAAAGTATTTGTTCACATATTCTTCAGTCTGGAATCTTATATTTTTCAGCTCGAATGCCCCTTCTTGCTCTATTCACAAAAAGAACCTATATAAAGCTTGTGGGTAGGGATAATAGTTTTTTCAAGGCCTTGGTTGCATCTAATTTCTGCTCATAGCCTGTATTGGTTAGGAATAGGAGCAAAAAAAGAAAAACCCTCCCAAATTACAGCACAAAGTCCTAATAGTGATACAATTATATGAGTAAGGATTGTCCTTTGGCAAGAAATAGCTCATTTTGTTAAAAAAATGGGTTAAGCCACACCAGAAATTTTTGTGCTGTTGACCTGAGTTATAACTTGGGGAAGAATGGGTAGGGATATGGAAAAGTGTGCAAGGAAATGCTTTAAGCACAATTAATATTTAGAATGCTGAATAAAAATAAAGCTTTACTAAGGTTAGCCAAGTGACTTTACTGTTTATTCCCAAAAAAACTTATCTTTGAGATTCCATGAGGGGCTCTGAAATGATGCTGGGAAGTGCTTTGTCAAAATGGTAGTAGAGCGTTTGATGTAAGTATACTCCAGAGGCACTGTATGCCAGCCAACGAAAATGAAAAAAGATTGCAAGCATCTCTTCCAAAAACAAACAAGCTAATTATGTTAACAAACTACATGGTGAGGTCAGCCTTACTATCCTTGGTCTCTGAAAACAGTACCATCCATGAAATTTTATTTGCTAGTTGTCAGTCCATGGAGTCTCAGCTGGTTCTTCCATACATGATTCATAAGGGCAAAGGTCTTTAAAAATTTCCACATCATACCGAATGATTCTCTGTCTCATAATCTGCTGCTACTTCCTCATATATTACATCACACTTCTTTGCACCGTACAGTTCTCCCACATTACTGTTCATTTCCCTTGCATATTACCCTTATTTTCTTTTTCCTTACTTTATCTGAATTTCTTGGTACACAGAGTGGAACTTGATATATTTCTTTCTTACATCTGTCTTTGAATCAGAGACTGGCCGAGTATGACAAGAATTTATACCAGGGACAGATTTTGTTCATTTCAAATAGGAGTGACCTATGGGAAAAAGGATTTATTGAAAGGTAATGACATTTGCTGCTAGTTCAAAACTGGAGGGAGCTAGAGGGTCAGTCAGTTCAGTGAAAGGGACAAAAAATTTAAAATGGATGGAGTAGATTAAGACCATCATGTTCAGATACCTATTTTCCACTTGAAGCAAGGAAAGTTCTAGTAACAGGACTGCAGAAAAAAAGGACAACCAAAAGGGTAGAATGTGTAATAGTATCTTCAAAACTACTAAATGAAGAGGAAACAAAACAGGGATGGCAAATCTTACAAAAAAATATTATGCAATGTTTTCTAGCAACCAAGTAAATAATTAATTCATTTGGTTTTATTTTTAAGTGCAACAGAATAATACTGAAGATAATCAACTGGAGATAAATGACGGCTATTTTATAAGGAACTTTCTTGGTCTCTTTGAATGTGTACACCATTTCATAAATATAGTATCATGAAGAGATATAGAGAATTAAATGTACTTCTTGGATTCCAGCACCAGAGATGCCAACTTCCCATTGAGAGTACCCTCCTCAAATTGAGAAAGTCCTGTGCTAAACAGCACAAAATGTTGACTTTCTTACAGACACGATATATTTAGAATGGATAAATCTTACTGTTGAATATCTCTAGACTGAGAGCACTGATGATGGAGTTATTTTTCTATCATGATTGCTTGAATTAATTTGTTTTATGAAGATTTGAGGATGCACCTACTGAAATTTCTGGGAATTATTTATCCTGAAGTCCTATCTGTTTCCTTCTGAAACAGGTTTTAAGATTTTATGCTTGAATGTAAGCAACTGTGTTTAATTGCTTGAATAAATATATTTTGTAGGATGATTATAAACAAGATTCTAAGTAGTTAATATACCTATATTCTGAATGAGCAGTCAGTGCCATCCACAAGACGACGTTGTTTCTTAACAGCAATACACATTATTTTTGGCTTAGAGAAACACCCCCCCACCCCCCAAAAAAGTTCTTTTTTATTTTGAACCAAGGCACTTAAACATTTTCATTTACAATACTCTGTTTCATACAGTAGACTTTCTCCATATAGACATTGGTATCGCATTTGTTCCAGTAAAATGTATCCTACTGTAAAAAGCAGGCCTTTTGTCTTCACGGAGATCTATTATTAGATCTTACACTTGTTCTTTAGAATATCTCAGTTTGTGTTATCCAGTCACTTAATGTCAAGGAAACTGCTTGCTGTGTTCGTAATTACATGTAAATGGAACTATGTTAGCCAGATCCTGAATTATGACATTAGCTATTCTAACTGTTGCCTTATTCAAAGATAATTTAATGACAGAATTTGTTATTCATTTAATGACATGGAAAACTTTTTTCTCCCCCCCCCCCACCCCCCACCCCCCCCACCCCCAGTAATCCTAATCTTTAATAGTATTTGTTAGTTGTATTTTCTGTAATCAAAACATTGGGGAAATTTCCTACCAAGTATCACTTATTTTGTATTTAAAACTACATTCACTTTTTTTTGTCCTTCCAAGCGCTGTGAAAACTTACAGCTTTGTTTTTCTGGAGATTAAAATGATTAGTTAATGTAATATTTAGAGACCTATCAGTCTGTAGTGCGATTACCTCAAGGAACAGAAAATTAGGGTTTTTAAAAACAATTCTCAAAAACTGTACTCTGTCTTGAGACTGATCATAAGATCACCAATAAAAGAACAAGCTTTATATTAATATATTATTTTAAATGAGGCATCAGAATTCTGTTTTCCAAAAGCACCTAACTCCCATTTTTCAAAGTAATGAAAGCATAAGGGCCCACCTTCTAGTCTCATGCAAAAAAAAAGATGTGATGGCTTAAAGTGGAACAAAGATTAAATTAGGTGCTGCAGTTCCAAAATAAAAATCTGCTGCTATCCAGCTATCACCTTGGACAGCTGAGCAACAACATGCATTTTCTGCCAAAGCTTCACTGGGACTTTCAAGTCTGCCTCCAAGGTCCATTGGGTGGTCGCTGAGCATATCTACTGGCTGCGTTCCACATGCAGACAACCACGGGAGGAAGTCACTGCGGCGGGGCTTATCTTGTGTGTAGTAACACAATCGTGGGAGTAATCACCCAGCATTAATTTACTTTTCAACATGTGCAGATTCAGACACGTTTTCTATTTTGTAAGACAAAGACCTACTTGCCTGGTTCTGTTACTCTGCTGCTCCTGTGGACTCCAGGGCCAGAAGAGAAGCCAGGAGTTCTTGTCTGTACGCGTAGTTTTGTGTATTATAGGAAAAATCTCTTAGTCTTTTTTTAAATACCTCTTCTTAAGCAAAGGAAGTAGTGATTTGAAATGTAAAATTAGATTCTCAGTAGATACTAACAACAGCAAGCATTTTGGATAGTTCAGGTAGGATTTTCAGAATTAGTTGAACTCATGTTCCCTCTAAAGCCAATAATTAAAATAAAATTAAAAAAAAAAAAACCCCACAAACAGAAAACTGCTGATTTTGAAGAATTTCACCAGTAAAAACATATGCAATTAGCTGGAATTTTATGGGTTTTCTTTATGTTACCTTTTATTAAGAGGTTCCTTCTCTTTTGAAATAGACTTTAATTATTTTTTCACCAAAATCAAACTACTCCTAATAAACTGCCAAACATCTAGACTGTGAACGTAAAGTCAGTGTTGCAACCAGTTGAAACAGTGGAGAATAACCTAGTTTTTGTAGTGTTCTGTAATTTTCTACATGAGGCTGAATGTGGTTGTGATCTTACTAAATCAGTTCAATGATAATCTGAATAATTTACTACTGTGAGGTAATTATAAGGGTACATTTTTGGAAAAATAATTTAGTTTTACCTCTACTTGGAATCACTTGGAGAATTTAGAATACATTTCATGGTTCAGTAATTTGAGAAATCATAAAAATTACTACAATTAAGGAAGTGGTTAATAATGTATATCTTGTTTAGTTGTATTATGGAAACCAAAGTAATCCCTGTTTTTAATTGTAAAAATGTTAAATTTAAGTAGTGGCAGGCAAATTAATCATGTAGTGATTAATCTTGTAATCAGATAGTGGAGCTGGCTTGCTTCTTGACAAGAAGGCATTTTTTTGTTATTATTGCAGGATACTGGGGTACATGCCTAGTTCGATGCTGAAATAGCCATACTGGCTGAACTGTGTGGTCTCTTTTTCTACCTTTCTTTGTTCACATACCAGTAACTGCAGACACAAGGTGCTTTTGGACTTCAGAATAGCCTTGCTTAACCTATTTATCATCAACGTGATTCTATGTGGAGCGTAAGAGCTATGTAGTTTGGCAGCAGGGTTGCCAAAGAATTGGAGGAATTCGTAGGGGCCATTGTCTGTTTCATCTCTGTAAAGCTGATCAGAAACAAGGGAAGGTGAGCATCACATTATGCAAAATCTTACTTATTTTTTATTTGATATAGGGCTGTGCACATCAGCTTAGGTCATGGTGTAGGGGAGACACTGTGTTCAGAAGGGGCGTCACCCTGAGTGTAGAGTTTCCAATGGGACCAGCATGTAATACTGAGCCACCTGTTTAATTTGCTTGGAACAGTCGCTAGGCATTTATCTTTACAGGCTCTGTTGGCATGTTCGTCGTTGTCCATAACGCAGAACAAAATAAAAAAAGCTATTTCAAAAAGGCATAGTTTCTCTTTGAATGATGACTTGTCCCAAGCGAGTAAGCTGGAGAGAGTAACCGTAGAGTATTATTGAAACAAAGAAACAACAAGGAAGGAAGGAAAAAGAAGGGAGAAAGTACACTGCAATTGCAGAAAGAGTTAAGCCATTTTTCTATTTACACGGTTTATTTCACAAGTGTCTGACTCATTGGGCATAACCAGCACAGTTAAATTACAAAATTACTATTTGGTTCTTTTTTGTTGACTACAATTCAAAGCTGCTTCAAGCCTTCCAAATTTAATCCCCCCAGCTCTTTGCCAAGAACATTACCTTTTATTTTCAGCATTAAACTGTATAAGATACCCTTAAGGCTACATGTGAGCTCACCCTCCGTGATAGGAGCTAACAGAGTGTATCAATTGTTCATGATTTCCTATTCTCCTGTAAATTGGGAGAGGCGAGAGGAGCACTGGAATGCGAATTTTGTACTGTCAGCAGTTCTTTTGCAGGCTCTAGCTCAGGCAGTGCATATCGAGGTAATTAATTGTGGAATGTTTTCAGCTCTTCACTCTGAGTTACCGTTTAGCAACCTGTCAAAACTGAACTAATAAGCCCATTGCATGTATTTTGATATGCTTACTTTACTCTAACTGTTGGGATACTATTTCTCTTTCCCCCTTTTTGGTTGAGATGAAGTTAAGGAACTACCATGAGACAGTTAACATGGAAGAAAAGGTCTTTTCACAGAGACGTGATACAACCTTTCAGTGAAGTTTTGTATTGCTTTGTCTCCTAGCAAATTCATTTGGTTTAAAGTATCAGAGATTTTAATGAGTGTATTTTGTGAATTTGCTCTCCTTATGCTCCACCTCCTATTCCAAAATGAGGAGTTTTCTCATTAATTGATTGCATTGTAGGTGAGAAATGATTTAGAACTGTAATTGCTTAATTATAGTGTCTTTTATTTGTGGAAATTAGCACTGAACTTTAGTATAAATTTTAACAGGTGACTTCTTATGTATATTTTGAAAGCCAAATATTAAATCTATTTTTAATGGAATTAGATTTTAAAATCTAATCTCAGAATCTGCTTCCCCTAATGTTGAAAAATCAGTGTTTAACCATGAAAATATTCAAATGAAAATATTTTAAAATCTATTAATTTCTCTTTATTTCTAAAAGAACCTGTAATCTTTAACACCTCACCCCCCCCCCCAATATTTCTTCAATTTTATTACTAAATATAGAAGCTGTCGTCCAAAATTGCCTACAAGACAATTATGGACTTTCACTTTTCTAATGTTTTAAAATACAATATTCCTGTACATTTTGTTGTTGTATTGAGTTCAAGATAAAGATCAGGATGAGAATATCCTTACGAGGAAATACGTGTATGAATATATGCAAACAGTTGCATATGTTAGTGTTTTCTATCCCATAAAAATGTGTATAGTCTCTGCAGATATATGTAGTGTGTCTGGATGATACCTATCACATATACAACAATACAGTGTATTGAAAACTTCATGGTTGCTCACCAACTTGTTCAATGATAAAATCTGACCGATTTGTTTTCTAAACTGTTCATACTTACATAGAGAAAGACCACTGTGGTGTGTATAATAAGTCGATGTTATACTACTACTAAAAGTAGTATAACAGATAACATGCATACACTGACAATAACTTATGCCAGTGTACAAATATGCATGTATGTATGTACATGTGAGTATACGAGTTTATATATTATCATTACAGTTTAACATGTGAATGAATTCCTGCATGATGCAAGTTTGACATGTTAACATTTGTTTTAAGTTGTGAATGTAGCTGTGATGTTGCAGTTGAGAAAGTGGAACTATCTTCTCTTGTGGAAGAAATATATTGGCCGATTCAGTGATATATGTGATGGATTTAAAGGCTGTCAGTGTTGCCATATTCTAATATACTTATCTAGATTTAACTTTACTCCACTTGAGAAATTCACGGTTTGTCAAATATATATTTGTTTTGTTCTTCTTTTCTGCCATTTTTTATTAATAACACTGAAGGTTTTGTCTTTCCACAAATGAAGTGACCTGTAGAAGCGTAGTATGGAGAGGTGCTAGGTATTGAATATATTGCAAACACAAATTAAATCTTTGCTAAAAATATCCTTCTGCCAATATATTGCAAACATCAATTGTGAAGAACCACATCATCCACAAGTGACCTTACTGACCATCAAGATTTGCTTTATGTTTTGTTTTTTCTTTTAATTTATCCCTGCCAAAATCATCTATCTACATTTCCTTGGATTGAATTCAGATTTGTCTTGAGAGCAAATTAATACTAGCAAAAGGTGTTAAAATTGTCTTAAATTTGTCCTGTCTGTTGATCACATGAAATATTTTAGTATAGGGAATTTGGCAATAGAAGTTGGACAAATGAGAAAGGCAATTCAGCTTCAGGAGATGCTCAGATTCAAATATGAAAGGCAAAAGAAAGACTAAAAGCCAAAACTGGTTTGATTTTATTTTTTGCTAGATGAAAAACATAAACTGGAAAAGGAATATTCGCTGGTTTGGAGAAATTAGAGTGTACCTGAAAACAAGGACAATGGTACAGCACTAGAAGAAGGAGTTGCTTAAGAACTGAGGAAACAAAACGTACTTTAATTTTTGTGTTTCAAAAAATTGCATTATGAGCATGATTTAGGGATGGCCACTTTCATGTTAGTGGCAAGTTGAAGCCTAAGTATATAGACAAACGTAATTGCCTTGCTTGTGCTGTTGATTTGATTCATAGGCTGAACAGGATCATGGCTAGACTTCCATTTCATTGGTCAAAATCTGAGGAGAAAGATATTGTTAATCTCTTAAGGTATGGAATTTATGTTACAATGCCTTGTTTTGTTGCTGATCAAATGCTTTTGACGATTTTTTCTTACAGATGTCTCAATCCCTTTTCCATTTCTCCTTCAGTGTATGGAAAATTATGCATTCTGAGTATTAGGGACACATAAATCTGTATTGGTAGAAGAATAAAATACAATGTTTCACTGTTAAATACCTTTTGAAAATGTATGACCACCTAGTTTGCAAAATTTTTTTCTTAGAAGTACACAAGCACTTCCCTGTGAAGCAATTAGCAGTTCTTTTGTGCACAGAGTTTAACTTGTTTTTTTTCATTGGAAAATTCTTGAAACCTAAGCTGTGAGAATTTTGTGTTGGTAAAATCTTAATGATAATATTTGATAATATTCCTGGAATAATACATTGAAGTCTCCTTCCTTTATTTAATAACTTGAAAATTCGTTGTATATATGTCTAAAGAGTCATATTAATTGCTTCAAGAACAAGACGTTAATGCATGTATGCGTTCTGAATTTAAGAATATTCTCATGTATTTACTTTCTACTGTTTTCTTTCCTCTGTCCTAATACCTCGATTTTAAAATGTATAAGTATCAATATGGAAGAGTTTTCTAGTTTTCTACACTTACATTATTCTACTGACTCTGGAAGAAATTACCCATGTTTGTTATAAAACTGACTCTAGTGTCCTCTTTTATTACATTTTGGCCATATATGTTTTAGGGGAGTTCTTTTGTTTGTTTGGGGGGATTTTTGTGGGGTTTTTTTTAGCAGTCAGGTGATTTGCTTCTTATCCTGACAGTACCTTCCCAGTTAACATAGTGATGTTTGCTAACTTTCCAAGAGCTAGTAAGTCTCTGAGAATCATCAAGATAAAGGTTAACGGTACACAAATAACAAGGTAAGTATTTACTACCAGCAGAAATTACTGTGTTTACAGTTGGTATAGTGTTTCAGAAGAGAATCATAAGTAAGTAAAACTGTGTACTCTACATCTGAGCAATAATCATGGATTTCTTTGTAAATATAGTGATTCAGCTTAGAGGTTGATACATAACAGTCTGTGCTCAGTACCTGCATTTGCTTGAGAACTGATAAATTGACATTTGATGTGATTATAAATATATATATATATATATATATATATAAAAATAAGGTTTCCATTCTTGGGATTTTATGAAATTCTTAAAAAAAAAAAAAAAAAAAAATCCCAAAGTCTCACTGCAGGGAAAAGCTTCAAAAGTAAAGCAACAGGAGGAAAAAGGAAATGAGATCATGTGATTCAGATGCTGATCTCAGGAGATCTGAGATTATTTTCCAGTTCTGATACAGTTCTTGTGTAAGTTAGGGAATCACTCTTTTCACCCAAGGCAGTCAAAGGCTCAAATCTGTAGATTTGCTTAATATCAGAGAAATTCACAGTGCCTTCTCCATGTACTTGCCTTCTAGCTTAGTCTAAGGGAACCACTGCTTTCTCCGAACAGACCATCGAAAGAGTTGGGTGTAATCTTGAATATTAAATTTCAGATTCCCAAAACACATCATATGAATAACTTGCATTGTCTTTCAAGACTTCAGTAGTTTGGAACTAAAAAAAGGTAAAATTTATTTACCAGAAGAGATACTTTTATGTAATTTACTTAATATTTTGAGAAATGCTGCTTGATTGTTGGCTATGAAGGAATGTAAATAAGTCATTAAATTGTGTTAGAGGTTGACACGTTTTAACAATATATGAATCTTCAGATTCTTTCGATCTCCATTTGTGAAGTCTTTTAAGAGTGAAACCCCAACCCAAGTGCTGCATCCAATTGTCTCATAGATAATACTTGTCTTTCATTATTTAACAGATAATCACAAGCTGTAAAGTTGTCATTTTTAACCATGTTTCCTGTCATTGCTTTGTTTAATCATCCATTTGTCTTTTCCAATTTTACTTGCAAATTGAAAGGGAAGAGACACTGAGAATTTTTGAGATTGAGTCTTTGAAAAATGAAATGCTGAGGAGGTTCTGTGGTTGGTGACTGACACAAATTGAATCATTATTCAGTATACACTCAGAAAACACACAGGTATCGGTTAGACTTATGTGACACAAGCATTCTAGCTAACTCCCAGACTTAAAACTGCTTTGTCTCTCAATTTCATTAAAAAACAGTCCTTTTCTGAAATATTTATAATTGAATAAATGGTCTCTGAAGTTCGCTATTGAGCTGCTGAAGCTCTGTCACTGAGCATAATTGTCGACTGTTGCTGTTCTTGTTACTCGTTGGCGTTGTGCAAGTTGCTATTCAGGCTGACAAACTTCTGTTAGAGTAGTGACCTGCAGCATGGCTCAACTGCTAACTAGCTTGCTGCCTCATGTATCAGATATTAATTGAACTAAAATCTCTGATACGAGCAGCCGTCTCATAGATCTTGATATGTGAAAATACAGTCTAATGAAGAGAACTCAGAAGGAAAGGTTTTTAAGTGCAAAGACTCTCCTTGATAGCTCTCTGGAGCCTAACAAAATAAAATAGGGTAAATATTTGCCTCTCGCTAACCTTATCAAATGAAATACACACTTTGGTAGACCTTTAAAAGTAAAGGAACATGGAGTGCAATTTGTACACCTTTGTTTTCCAGCAGCATTTATTTTTTGTATAATACAGCTGGTAGATAAGATTAGTGTTCATGATGATAAATGAACAGCAACTGATGACAGACTTCCTGGTAAAGCCTAATAAATTTTAAGCCATTAGAGTTTCTTTGGCATATTTTGCAGTTTCCTCTTATTTCACAAGAATAATAGCTTGCCAGTGCTTGAAAGCTGGGACACAGCCACTTTCTTTTCTTAGATCAGAGTGGAAGATGGTCTTCTGCACAAATGTCAGCAAAAATCAAGTAGAGGTAGAAGAAATCATACCTCTGATAGTGTGAACTGTGAGAAAATAGTGTCCAAGTAATTGGTGTATAAGACGAAAATTATAAGCTCATGCCACTGAGGTTACCTTGTGCTTCTCTGTGATCTTTTGTTTGTAACAGTTTAAGAATTAGTAAGGTTGGAAAACTTTTTTCCTAAGTTATTACATGAGTAGGTTTTCATTGCCTGTTGTACCTACTATGCCAGTTCACGGCAGTCAACTCTTGATTATCCAGAACAATACTGGGAAGACCAGAGATATTCTAGAGAAAGCAGTTGTGGCAATACCTCTTGATTTCTGTATCTTAGGTTTACAGTGCATTTCTCTTATGAATAGTATTTATATAGAACTCTACTTTCTTATTCCATTATTATGCTTTTACAGGTTTTGGTTTTATTTTCTGCCTTTCTTCATCACATGCATATGCATATTCAGACTTATGTATTATCTCTTTGTTAACAAAGTAATTTATTTTAAATAACTGGGGAAAAAAAATTGTTTAGCAAGGGTAGTGGTCTGATGACCGTCTTGTGATGTGAGTCCATGATCAACAATGTTGTACATAGCTGGGTGACTAGGAATTACAGTTTTGATCTGAATGAGACCCAATGAAACAAATAAGTTTTTACCAAGTTAACTAGGAACCTTGATACATTGATTCATGCTGGCTTTATGCTCTTATTGCAGCTTTATGCTCGCTTTGGACAGAGAACACGACAGCATAAATGTAGAGTGGTATGGATAGACAATACCTGAGCTGGTATATAGCCCATCAATAAAAAGTTACTTTGAACAAATCTGAAGCAGAATAGGCTTCTATAAAATCAGTAGTTTTCATCTTGTGGTCATTGTGGTGCTGATCTGGTACAAGGAAACCTTATGGTAGATACAGTACTGCCAAACCACAGCCTTAGAATCTGGGGATGGTTTGGGTTTTAGTCTTGTTAAAGTATGTGGAAGAGAAATAGCAAAAATAGAAAAGATGAGGCAACACTGCAAGGATAAGTACACAGACATAAGATTAAGGCCTAGAGAAAAAAAAAAAAGAAGTGTAACAAATTTCCTGGCTTAAGTGTTGGCAGGGCAGAAAATGACTTAGAGAACAATCAAAGAAAATGTTACCTTCTGTGTTTCAAGAAACAAGACTGCCTGCCTGCCTTGTAAATGGGGGAACAAAAGAGAAATAATCTCTAAAGAAGGGACTCGGTTTGACCCTAAGTTTATAAAAAAGAAATTGTGTTCATTTAATACACAGGTATAATTTAAAGTAAACAATAATCATCTTGCTTGGTTTTGTTACTGCCATATATGCTGCAATAATCTAAATATTCCAGAAGGGCATCACACTTTTATGTGAAAATATCAAAAGCAGATAATCCACCATTTTTCTTTAAAGCTTAGTTCAATACTTAATTGTTCATATTGCTACATTTTTATTTTATCTGGCTTACAGATTTTTTCTGTGGTCTAGTTAATTGCATAAGAGCAAGCCCATTAAAGGAAATAACTCTGTACTAGTTTATCTGAGAGTTTAGTTGAAGAAATGAGGTTACACCAGGGATCAAATCCAGCTTAGGAAAAAAATCTTTACTGCAATCAGTGATGGGCAAAAAGGAGAAGAATGCAATTTGACTTTCAAATCCCAGGTTGAGATTGAGCTTGAAGTTAAAGAAAACAGCTTTCAACTTGCAAACACTTTTGTAAAAGAAATCTTTGAGGGAAAATAAATATGATACCCCAGGATACCAGGGGTATGATTCTGACTTTACAGAATCATTCTTTGAGTTGAACCAAGTTATGGTGATTTGCTATGAAATAATTTTGAGATATGCACTGTCATTTTAAATTCACATTTAGTAAGAGGGTCCTTTTGCTTCCATCAGTTTTCTGTAACATTTGGAGGTGGCCAGCACTTCGACAGGATTTTCCAGTTTCAAATAAGGTACCCTACTTGAAACACCTTCTAAGCTAAGCACAGTAAGCAGCTTGCAGTTCAGAATTTAGAATTATATTTAAGCATTGCTTATGCAGAAAATCACGCAGCTTTAAGCCTGTATTTGTATCCCCATAAGATAAATAAGACTTAAGCATGTGTTTCAGAGTTTTACTTAACTGCTGAAGTACTTTCCTCAGTGGGTTTCTTTACCTGGCTCAAGCCCTTCATGCCTTGAAGTGCTCATTAGCTGCCTATTGATTCTGTTAAGAGACTGCAGTCTTCCTGGGCTTATCCAAACAATGATGAAATCGCACCTGACAGTTTCCTTCTCTGTGTTATTGGATGCTGGCTGCTTATGCTATTGACAAAGCTGTTATTTGAAGAGAAATAAAGTAAATGCTAAGCTTGCGTTTGTAGGCCGTGATACGGTTAAAAGTCACCTTTATCATGAGAACAGCTTCATTTCTCTGATTGCATTGTGACTCTAGAGCAAAGGTGTCAAAGGTTCTTCCACAAACCTTTTTCTACGTTTTTGTTGGAATCATCCCTTTTTGTTCTTGGCCTGAAAGTAATAACTTAAGAAAAATATGCCATTAAACCTATATTCCATTCTTGAATTTTCTAATCCTTAAGCAAAGACCACTTGTGCTACTTTGAGTCTTTCAGATGTACAGTTTCTACAAGATGGGTTTATATTACAAGATTACAAACACATACCTTTAATTTTACTAATGTAAAACTCTAGATCTGCATATCTTCACAGAAATGCACATTCTGCATAGTCTGAACACAACCAGTATAATAAGGATGAGTATATATGATTTTAAATCATCTTGGGATTTACAGTCAATAAAAATCACTTTAGACAGATTAGATTTACATACCCAGTAATTTATAATAAGAACATAAAATAAATCTGTTCGTAAATAAATTTATCTTCCTAGTAAAAGTACTTGGAAATTTTGAATAAGTTATTCAAGATCAAGTTCCTTTAGTATTACTGAGAAGAATAACTTACCCAGACAGATAGGTTCCATTTGCAGTGGAGTTTATCTGAGAAATCTTTGTAAACTTAGAATACAGTTTTGAATTTTTAATCCACAATTTGTACATACGGGTAGGAGCAATCATCACTCAAGCATGTTCAGATGATGAGGGTTGTATTAAAAATCTAACCAGAAGGTTCTTTGAATTTATTCTTTCTCTTATCAGAGTAAGTGGGGGAAAGATTAAGGTAAAAAAGGAATGTGTTAAGATGTCACTAAACTCAGATCTGCTGTTACTGCCAAATCCCCGAATTCTTGCATCAAGATCCTCCAGGGCATTAACAATACACAGGTGGGAGATTAGAATAACTTCAAATATTCATACTTAGTTGAGTAAAACACTCTGTAACGTAGACTTACCATAAAGCTTCATTAAAACATTTCTGGAAAAATAAATGGATGAAATGAAAAAAAAACTATTTTTAATGTTCTTTAACTAGAATTGCGTATTACTTAATCTCCTTCAGAATTATTTTTCTAACCTGCAGAAATAATTTATTTATTGTAGTTATTCCATATTTGTTTATTGTAGTCTTTCCATATATAAATGTCAACTTCCAGCTCAGAGGCTTTGAAAACAGGTAAATAATATTCCTGGTAATTCACATCTAGAGATTGTGTTTCAAGCTGTGAACACAGTACTAACCTCTGTTTTATGAACGTAAGAAAACCTCTTATCACATCAAATCAGAACTTATCTCATGCTAACAGATGGGGAAATCCTTGCCATACTGCTATGTCAGGAATTCACTAAAGTATTATTATATACTCAAAAAGCTATCTTCAAATATTAGGGGGGAGGATTATTTTTGTTAGCGATTTCACAGGATGAGAGAGGGGTTTTTTGTGTTAGAATAGCTGCTTTCATTATGCATTTACAGTGAAAAGTGGATTTGTGTACAGACAGAAAAGATATTTTTTCCCCAGGAGCGTTAGAGAAAAATTATCTAAAATTAGATTCTTTCAGTGCTGATTTTTTGTTCATTTTTCTATTCTTCACTTAAAAAGAGAGCATTTTAGATCAAACTCAAATGTTTATCAAAGACATTGAACTTACTGGCATTTTTTCTACATGATCTTTCTCAGATCATTTGAAGTTTTGATCTGCGTGTTTCTTTTATCATTGTTAGTTTTATGACTCTCCTGTCATATGCAAAATCAATATGGACACATAAGACAATTGAATACATGTAACGGAATTTATTTAGGATACGGGTACGGAATTCTTAACTTTCAGATTATGGTGGGTTGACCTTTGCTGGCTGCCAAACCCCCACCCAGCTGCTCTCTCGCTCCCCCTCCTCAACAGAACAGGGGGAGAAAATAAGATAAAAAAGCTCATGGGTCAAGATAAAGACCCATGGGAGATGACTTATCAGTGACCATCAGGGGCAAACCAGACTCAACTTGGGGAAAATTAATTACATTTATTGACAATTTAAAATGGAGTTGGATGGTGAGAAACAAAGACAAAAATAAAAATACCTCACCCCAGCCCCCTTTCTTCCCAGGCTCAACTTACTTCTTCATTCCCAACTTCTACTGCCTCCCCCACCCCAAGTGGCACAGGGGGGAATGGGAAATGGGGTTTTGTATCCAATTTATGTGTTTAAGCAGTGAGTATAAAAAAAATGAGGTTTTTCATATTAAGCGTTAGCATCTTTTGAATCATTTGAGCTTAAAGACTTAAGATACTGTGAACTCTGAGCATTTCTATAACTTCAAATTCTCTTTAGATTTTTCAATATAGAAATTGAAGTCTCCAGGAAAAGTAATCTGGGCATAGTTCAGATCCAGTGTTCTCCCATAGCATAGCAACAAGTTGGTATCAACAATGTACCTGGAACAAAGGTTCACATTGAGGAAATGCTGCTAATTCCAGTTGTAACTTTCCTGTATATATTTTTGAGATCAGCATGGGAATTCCTTTATAGGCAAATCATATTACTCTTTTTTTTTTTCCCAAGAGAAAACATCATCAGAAAGAATGAAATCTATTTCAGTCTAATCCAAAGCACCCCTCCCTACCTCCTTTATTTCCAAACAGCAGTAAAGAAACCTGAATGAGGATAGAATAGCTGAAGAATGTTTTTTCCATATTAAGCGGTATGTTTATAGTCCCCCTTCATCAGCATTGATAAGGAAAATATTATTTGGAACCTGAAGTCTAATTTGAGATGGCACTGATAAAGCATCCAACATGACTTTGAATTTTTATTATTTTACCTGTTCAAAGTTTAATTTAAAATCTATGACTATCTTAAGGTTTTTAAAATATCCCTTTATCTGGGTATATTTTTAAAATCTCTGAAATGTAAGACTCTTGGTAGATTATACGGCGAAGATGAATCGCTCTTGAATCATACATCATGTACTACATCTTTTATGTAACTTGAAACAATGAATGTAATGTTGGCTGTGACAGTCATATTTTTACCTTCACGTATCAATAACAAGTCTCATAATGTAGAATTTTTAAAAGGAGGAGAAAGAAATTGTGTGAATATTATTATGGGAGTTTTTATACAGCACAGTTTAATTATTTGGTTCAGTAATGTTCAATAATTATTTCAATGTGGAAAGCTCTCACAATCTCATCCCTTCAAAAACTAAATGGTTTCATTACCAGTAACTAATTTACAAAGCAATTTCAAAATCTCATGACTCCTTGTCTGTCTGAATTTACGGTCTCTAATAAAAGGCCCTGGCTAGGAGATATGAATTAACAACTCATTAAAATGAGAGTACATATTCAGTATCTTCATTTTCTGTCCTCTCTCTCACTACTGGCTAACAGCCCTGTCTACTCATTCACCTGTTAAGGGAGACAGTAGTGTGATTCCAAAACACACTTGTCATCTCATGTAAAAGTGGTTTGGAGTGTAACCCTATGGCAGGGTTTGGTTTGGTTTGGTTCTTCAATGTCCTGAAATAGTTAATATTCCAAAACACTTTCCATGCGGACAAAACTCGTCTTTCTGTTTGATGTGCCTCAGAGGCTGAGGACAAAATCTTTCTCCTGCCTGAATGTAAGCTACTTCAAGACTTTTTTCATCCTAGGAAGATGAATTTTTTTTCTTTTCCCCCCAGAGACTGGTCCTGGCCTTTGGGCTTTAATGTGTTTCTTCCTTAAGAGACTGAATACTCTTTTTGGAGACCCAGGATCTATTTCTGGCTTCAGGTGTAACTTTATTTATATAATTAATTATTTCATGCTTTAGAAGGGATCTAAAATCAAGTTTCTGGCTGCTTCAACAGCAATCTTTTTGTAACGTAAAAAATGGAAATCCTAACCCTGGTATTTTTGCTCTGTTCCAATGTTCAAGTAATACATGCTGTGCACCTCTGCAATTTTGTCTGCGGTTTTAATCAGACGTTTAGTTGTGCTCTTCTTAGCAAAACTGCAGTAATATTGTGACCTTTGATCCCTTTCGAATCCCAAAATCTTCTACCTTTTTATGCTTCACTTAATTTTTTTTTTTTTTTAAGAAACCCCTAGTTTGATCTTTTAAGATACTCATCAGTTCTCAATGATTCAGATTTTCAGTTTCATTTGCCTTGGGGAGGATATCTCCCATGGTAATATCTTCGAATGTTTAACAGACTAAGATCTTTGTTGTACTTTGTTGTGTGGATTGAAAACTGCCTGAACAGCTGGACCTGGAGGATGATGATGAGTGGAAAGCAGCTCTGCAGCAAAGGCCCTGGGGGTCCTGATGGACACATGAGCCAGCAAGGTGCCCTGCACAGAAGGCTCGTGGTATCCCGGGCTGCATTAGGACAAGTGTTGCCAGCAGGTCCAGGGAGGTGATCCTTCTTGTCCGCTCAGCACTGGTGAGGCCACACCTGGAGTACTGTGTCCAGTTCTTATTTTAATTTCTAAGATTGGTAACACTGAAGGAGAGAATTTATTGAAACAAAATATGGAATTAACAGAATTGTAACCATAGGGGACTTCTCTTCTGCTCTGCCTATTCCACCAACACTTTAGTGATGCTCTCACACCCCTCCCTAGTATGTGTGTACATCCATGAACACTCAAACTTGCCAAGAAGTTGCTCAATTCACATGTTTTAAATCAAATAGAATCAAAGCTTTTTATTGATTTAACAAAATGTAATTAACTGACAATCAGTGAACTATACATTCAGGATCAATATCAGTAATACAACAGAGAAAGCAGAACACTAGTCACAAAACATTAATAAACACCTACAAATTTTTAAACGCCCTTCTATAACTAATGTCAGAAAATTCCACACACCCCTTACATGTGCACACCTTGACCATTACACACACCCCACCTCTCACAGCTGAGGGTGCTAGAGGCATCCCCGTGGAGTGCTGGCTCCTCCTGTGGGAGGTGGTGGGGCTCTAGCTTTATGTGTACCCATGCTGCTTCCTACGCCCCAGTGACCCGCATGCCATGCGCAAGTGCCACCCCAGCTCAGCTATCCCCCCCTGCAATGCAGGTCTCTCCCAGCTGCGCTGTCAGCCCAGCTTCTTGCATACTTCTTTTCAAGTTGACTCCCTTGTTTGTCTAAAATCTTCTGTTAACCCCTTGGTTACTGTTTATATGGCAGATGGTTGCTTTAACCAAACTTCGTAATTGTTGAGTTCCTCTTTAGTGATACTGGTTTCTGGGCAAAGACCCTCTCAGACGCTTTTGGCTGTCCTATTCACATACACTGATGACACATTCCTATCCTATCCATGGATGGTACCTGGGCCATATACTCCAAAGAGGTCACGTGAATCCCTGCCCACACACTCACATACACGATTTGTCTGTATCTTAACTTACAGTTACGTCTGAACTAAAGAGCAGCTGCATTAACTCAGCCCACTATCTGTTAGGATTAATTTAAGGATACTTGCACAGCTACGCAAATCAACTGAAAAAACACACTGCTGGAGGGATAATGGTTTTTTTTGTTTCTCAAATAGCTCTTTGCTTTTGACATTACCATATATGAGTGAGAACAATGACAGCCCAGCAGTCAGTTTCCTTGACTTTCAGAAGGGGGAATTTGTGAGCATGCTTGGCAATTTGCTCTTGCTACTGTTCAGTGAATTGTCATATTTATGCAGAGATATCCCAAGTATCTGGAACAGTAATAATAAAAAAAAGTCAGCTCTCTGTACATACTAATGGAAGATGACTTTTAACTTGTTTGTGCACACTAACAAAACATCAAATCTCTTTATCCCCTCAAACTGAGCAAAAGATGAATTTCAAACCCATAATGGCATTAAAATGCATCAGAAATGAAAACAATGTAAGGATTCATCATAGGTCAGAAAACAAAAATGCTTTTACACTATCAAGAGCACAGTTTATGATATTCTAATTTTTTTCCACTTCAAGTTTCTGAAATATTTATTAAGGAATAATCCGTAAAATAATGAATATTGCTTTCCTATAGAAGTACAGAAGGCATGCTATATTTCTGCTATAGCGTCTTATTAAATATGGATGTTACGAGTTTCTAGTCACTTTGGGGCCAGCTACTGACTGCTCTGTCTTTTAGCAAACAATGCTAGTTCAGTTAAGGTAAAAAAAACCAAGGCTGTTAGTTTAGCGATGGCTTCTGAAAACTAAAAAAAAAAAAATCTTTTCTATGTTTTGATGGTTTGGAGATATTGGAAAGCTACATATCCGATAGGGTAGTTAAGCATTTTAATATTTCATGTATTCCACAAATTTCATGCATCTCACTGTCCAAATAAAAGATAGACTTAATGTTTGAAAATATTAAATGTTTAAGCAGAAAGACCTTGTGGTACACTCACTAATTAAGCATATCATTCCTTAATACATAAAAAATAAAGTTCAAGAATGGTAAAAGAAAGCATCTAGGGTGTGTTCAGACAGTATAAAAGCAAAGTTAATGGGCATTACTAAATTTCTGACTGCAAAATCATAGGAGTAGCTGCTTCAGAATAAGAGAAAAAAGTGAGTGTTTGTTGTGTATCTGGGTATTTCTGTCTTTCTCATATCCTCTGAATGATACACATGCTTCTCCAAGAAGATAAACTGTGAAGTAACCCAAATGGAATAAAAATGCTTTAAAATAAGTGATTTTATGCAGCTGCTATTGATCATCTGACAAGCCACACCTGTTTATTATTTTAATTCACTCGAAGGTTTCTATGTTGCCAGTTGGCAATAATAACGTCATTTAAGGTCATAAGTAGAATACATATAAAAGCAAATGGTCCCCAGGATGATTGAGAACAGTTGGAAGTTGGATCAAGGGACATAGAAACAATCTCAGTAGCTCTAGCTCTCAAAGAAGGCATGACCACATCAGGCTGCGTGGTAGGCTGCATTTACAAAAACGTGTTATTCATTCTGTAGCTGGGGAAAATCCTATGTATCGCAGCATAAATTAGAGAATACTTTTAATTTGAAAGAAATATTATATGAATAAAAGAAATGGTTCTTGGAAATGCAGTTGTCGTTCTGTGCCAGGTATGTGACACGTTTTGTTCTGCTTTTTCACTGGCTGGTACAAAGTGCTTTTCCCTTCCAAGCCGTGTGGAAGCATGGGCCAGTTGTTGACATGCATAAAGTGACCCTTTAGTGGGATTATTTTTACTTTGAGAGAGGAAATCACAAGATCTGTGAGTGTGCAACATTTTTGCAAGATTGTCTTCCCAAGATTGTTTTCCTAGCCAAGCCCCTCCAGTTTGCAGTCCTGCCTGAAAACGTGTCAGGATTTTCCTGACTGGAGATGATTACCTGTGCAGATGCTGCTGCTTCAGTCCATGGTCTCTGTGTGCTTTTAGGATCACTTTTAGGATCTTTAGCTGAACTAATTCTCACTCAGTTGCACTTGGCAACCTTGACTATCGCATTCAGGTTTCAGAAGGGTTAGTCTGTATGTTGAAGTATTGCTGTCACGTGCTGCTGCCTGTCCAGCAACTTTTCAGGAATCTCTTTGCCATTTGGATAATCTTATTTATGATTTTAAAACTGAATGGTAGCAGTCAAGTTAATTATTTCCTTATTTAATAGTCTGGGTTTTTTTCTTTGAATTCTTGTCAACCTGACATGAAAACAAGTGCTGCTAAATGCTAATTGCATGTCTAAAAATGAATGTGAAATTAAGGACTTAGGATAAATCGAAGTGGTTTAAGTTCAATTTTGTGTTTTCCAAAATATTGAGGGGTGTGTCGTGGTTTTAACCTCAGTCAGCAACTAAGCACCACGCAGCCGCTCACTCACTACCCCCCCCCGGTAGGATGGGGGAGAGAATTGGAAGAGCACAAGTGAGAAAAACTCGTGGATTGAGATAAAAACAGTTTAATAATTGAAATAAAATGATAATAATAATAATACGATAATAATAATAATAATACACAAAGCAAGTGATGCACAGTGCAATTGCTCACCACCTGCCGACCGATGCCCAGCCAGTCCCCGAGCAGCGGCCCCCCCCGGCCAGCTTTCCCCAGTTTATGTACTGAGCATGACGTCCCATGGTATGGAATGTCCCTTTGGCCAGTTTGGCTGTGCCCCCTCCCAGCTTCTTGTGCACCTCCAGCCTTCTCAGTCGGTAGAGCATGGGAAACTAAAAGTCCTTGGCTAGTGTAAGCATTACCTAGCAACAACTAAAACATCAGTGTGTTATCAACTTTGTTCTCCTCCTAAATCCAAAACACAGCACTGTACCAGCTACTAGGAAGGAAATTAACTCTATCCCTGCCGAAACCAGGACAGGGTGCAAAAGAGTAGGAGATTCTTTCGGCAGCCTCAGGGTTAGCCTTCTGAAGAAGGATGATTGAACTCCAATTCTACCCTTTGTCAGCTGATCAGGCATGTAGGAGAATACACACCATCTTTAGAGGCTGTCACAGCTCTACTTCCTTAGTACACTGTCTAATAATTCTTGCTAGGATAGGCAGAAAATGTCCCCAGTGATTTGTGGGAACCAAAATATTTCCGCAGTCACGTCAGTAAGGTCTGTCTCCCTGAAGTCAGAGCTATAGCTCTCAGTCTATTACTAGTAAAATGCAAAAAAATAGATATTGCTTTTTTTTTTTCATTGCTTTGTGGATACACGGGGACTGTGTTGACTGACATTTGAAAATCTGAAATAAATGTTTGCTTCTATTTATGATTTAAGTTTTTCATAGTAATGTATTTTGTTTTCTAAATGATAAACAGCTGAAGGAAGAAAGCCACCAGTATATTACTTGGTATTTTAAAATTAACAGAACAGGCTTATAGAAAATCTTATTAATGATGTAGTTGATACGAGTAGATATATGTCAAATAGGTCATTACTGCAGAGATGGGGATTTTGCTGTTTGTATTAAAGCTTCATTTCAGATCTGTGCCAAGGTATTTTTAACTGCATAGTTTTATATTGCTAAATTGGGAAAAAGAATTTTAATATCTCTTTAGACCTTTTTTTTTTTTTTTAACCAAATGCAGGTATCTGGTACTTCGGAAATCTGTATTAAAGGTTCTGGTTTATCTACATATACTGTGGGAACATTGTAATTTAAAGCTGATTATGTTAAATCACTGTATTATTCTTGTGACAAATGCAGTTAGTTAAAGAGTGTACTTCTATCAGTGCAAAATCTTCACTTAGTCTTATTATTCAAGGCACTCTTTAAATTGTCTTCATAAATATCGAGCTGTAAGAATTCTAGCATCTAAGTGTGATATATAGATAAGGACAGCTTCTGAAAATGGCTTGTAGCCAATATCTAAACTTTGCTATAAATAATTCTCTGAACTGCATTTTTTCCTCACAATATTTACAGCACTAACTGGGAATTTCTGCATTTACCACCTATTTAAAAAAAACTTGTAGTCTCTCCTGGTTTTTATAAGCAGTACTTGCAAAGAAAGGCAGGAGTGCAAATATAGTCCAAATCTTTAGTTTTGCAATAGTGTAAAAATATATTGATTTTTTTTTTTTTTTTTTAAATCATTCTTAGGGCTAAAACACAATATGAGAGTGGAAAGACCCTTAGGATTTAATGCTTACTTATGGGGTGGGATGTGTGCTTTTTAATATTAAAGCACAGAACTGGAATCATAGAATCATAGAATCATTGAGGTTGGAAAAGACCTCTAAGATCATCGAGTCCAACCGTCAACCCAACACCACCATGTCCACTAAACCATGTCCCTAAGTGCCTCATCTACTCGTCTTTTGAATACCTCCAGGGATGGGGACTCAACCGCTTCCCTGGGCAGCCTGGTCCAATGTTTCACCACTCTTTCAGTAAAGAAATTTTTCCTCACGTCCAATCTAAACCTCCCCTGGTGCAACTTGAGGCCGTTTTCTCTCGTCCTATCGCTTGTTACTTGGGAGAAGAGACCGACACCCACCTCGCTACAACCTCCTTTCAGGTGGTTGTAGAGAGCGATGAGGTCTCCCCTCAGCCTCCTTTTCTCCAGGCTGAACAACCCCAGTTCCCTCAGCCGCTCCTCATAAGACTTGTTCTCCAGACCCCTCACCAGCCTCGTTGCCCTTCTCTGGACACGCTCCAGCACCTCGACATCCTTCTTGTAGTGAGGGGCCCAAAACTGAACACAGTATTCGAGCCTGTGCGGCCTCACCAGGGCCGAGTACAGGGGCACGATCACTTCCCTACTCCTGCTGGCCACACTATTTCTGATACAGGCCAGGATGCCATTGGCCTTCTTGGCCGCCTGGGCACACTGCCGGCTCATGGTCAGCCGGCTTTCGACCAACACCCCCAGGTCCTTTTCCGCCAGGCAGCTTTCCAGCCACTCTTCCCCAAGCCTGTAGCGCTGCATGGGGTTGTTGTGGGCGAAGTGCAGGACCCGGCACTTGGCCTTGTTGAACCTCATACAGTTGGCCTGGGCCCATCGATCCAGCCTGTCCGGGTCCCTCTGCAGAGCCTTCCTACCCTCGAGCAGATCAACACGCCCGCCCAGCTTGGTGTCGTCTGCAAACTTACTGAGGGAGCACTCGATCCCCTCATCCAGATCATTGAGAAAGATATTAAACAAGACCGGCCCCAATACTGAGCCCTGGGGAACACCGCTCGTGACCGGCCGCCAACTGGACGTAACTCCATTCACCACAACTCTCTGGGCCCGGCCGTCCAGCCAGTTTTTGACCCAGCGCAGAGTCCACCTGTCTAAGCCGTGAGCCGCCAGCTTCTCGAGGAGAATGCTGTGGGAGACAGTGTCAAAGGCCTTACTGAAGTCCAGGTAGACCACATCCACAGCCTTTCCCTCATCCACTAGGCGGGTCACCTGGTCATAGGAGATCAGGTTGGTCAGGCAGGACCTGCCTTTCATGAATCCGTGCTGGCTAGGCCGGATGCCCTGGTTGTCCCGCTCATGCCTTGTGAGCACCCTCAAGATGAACCGCTCCATAATCTTCCCTGGCACCGAGGTCAGGCTGACAGGCCTGTAGTTCCCCGGATCCTCCTTCCGGCCCTTCTTGTGGATGGGCGTCACATTGGCAAGCCTCCAGTCATCCGGGACCTCCCCCGTTAACCAGGACTGCTGATAAATCATGGAAAGCGGCTTGGCGAGCACCTCCACCAGCTCCCTCAGCACTCTCGGGTGGATCCCATCCTGCCCCATAGACTTGTGAGTGTCCAGGTGGCGTAGCAGGTCATTGATGGCTTCCTCTTGGATTGCGGGGGGTTCATCCTGCTCGCTGTCCCTGTCTTCCAGCTCGGGGGGCCGAGTACCCTGAGGATAACTGGTCTGACTGTTAAAGACTGAGGCAAAGAAGGCATTGAGTACCTCAGCCTTCTCCTCATCCTCAGTGACAATGTTCCCCCCCGCATCCAATAAATGATGGAGATTTTCTTTGGCTCTCTTCTTGTCATTAATATATTTGTAAAAACTTTTTTTGTTGTCTTTAACGACAGCGGCCAGATTGCGTTCTAGCTGGGCTTTTGCCTTTCTCATTTCTTCTCTGCACGACCTAACGAGATCCCTGTACTCTTCTTGAGTCGCCAGCCCCTTCTTCCACAAGCGGTAAACTCTCCTTTTTTTCCTGAGTCCCAGCAAGAGCTCCCCGTTCAGCCAGGCCGGTCGTCTTCCCCGCCCGTTCTTCTTACGGCGTACAGGGACAGCCTGCTCCTGTGAATGGTTCTCTTGCATCATCTACTAGCTGAAGAGGACCATACCAAATAATCTGATTAATTTCTGCATGAAAATTTTACATGGATGTCCTTGAAACAAGAATTAACAATATTTTATGAAATTTCAGAGAAAGGAAGGACAAACTCGCCTATTCAGAATTTGAACATACAGATAAATTCTGTTCATCTTCATGTGATCCTTTAGTAATTCTGACTCTTTCTTCACCTTTCTTTTTTTTCCCATCGCACTTGCTAAGTTCATTTTCCAATAGCAAAACTTCTCCTTGGTAGTCTGTAAGTTCCTTTAATGTTTAGATTACTTTCTTGCTAGTATTGTCATTTACGCTAAAATGGTAACTTTCTTCCAAACCTGCTGTGCTGTTTTTTACCAAATTTTAAATCTAATCTTTTTTTAATTATTATTTTTATTATTTTTATTTTAGGGTCTACACAACGGTAAATTAACAGTGTGTGCATCATGGAGATAGTAAGCCAGTAACTTCGAGAATGAAATTATTTTTTTTGTACGTCATAATGAAAGCTGAGGTGGCAAGGCCAAGTTTTGAATAATTTCAGTATTTTAGAAGTAAATTTGAAATTTAGTTTATCTTTTGCCATATTAAGCAAAACTGTGAAACAAACTCTACTGATAATGCTGTACGGTTTGTTTTTTGCTGTAAAATGTGTTAGGTACAGCCCTCTTTGATCTGAAGAGCGACTACCAGGCTTTTTAGCATTATCTGCAGCTTTCTATCAGTAGTAAAGTTGATCAAGCAAACATTGTAGTCAGTAACAACGTAACATAAATCTTCCTGCTGTTGCAGTCCAGTCTTTGCAGAATCTGGAGGCAGAAACAGGCTGGAGAAGATTTCACAGTAAAGTAAATGAATAATAAAAAAAGTAAGCTTATCTGCTTGTCTTTGGTATATGAGAGATCAAACTGGATTATCTAATGGTATTTTCTCACCTAAGGAATTGTGAACTAGTCCTAAAAAATATTTTACACGTGGATTCTATTTTGTAATGCAGTGAAGTTATGCTAAAAGGGTATGTCCAGGAAATTAACTTGGACTTAATCCTTTTGGTTAATTTACCTTGTTAACAGACTTTAAATGCACTGCCACTTTTTTTTTTTTTTTTTAACTAACTGAGTTTATCTTGAAATACAGACCTGGATATAAACAATGGTGAATTAGGGAGCTTTTGAAATATTTAGTATGTCCTTATTTAAACCATTATATACATAGTCTGGTCCTATATCTAAGTTTACCATTCTCATAGCTGCTGGACTGTTTATAGATGGTAGTGTCTCACACTATTAGATTTTAGATGATACGCTGAAGCGTGCCTATGCATCAAACCAATCTTTTGCATTATGTCTTGTATTCAACTCTTGAGAAATGAGGGTGTGTTGGGTCTGGCTGAGATGGAGTTAATTTTACCCATAGCAACCTTCAGAGTGCTGTGCTTTGTGTTGGTAGCTAGAAAGATGTTGATAACACACCAGTGTTTTGGCTACTGCTGAGCAGTGCTGCACAGCATCAAGGCTGTCTCTCCAACATTCCCACCTCACCAGCAGGCTGGGGGTGGGCAAGATCTTGGGAGGGGACATAAACAGGACAGCTGACCCAAACTGACCAAAGGGATATTCCATACCATATGACATCTGCTCAGTAACAAAAGCTAAGAGAAAGGAGGAAGGGGTGGGGACATTTGTTATTACAACATCTGTCTTCCAGAGCAACCGCTATGCATACCGAAGCCCTACTTCCTGGGAAGTGGCTGGACATCACCTGCTGATGGGAAGTAGAGAATAAATCTTTTTTTTTTTCCTTTGCTTCTGCGCACGGCCTTTTCTTTTGCTTTATTAAACTGCCTTTATCTTGACCCACAAGTTTTTTTCCATTTTCTCCTCCCCCTGTCCTGCTGAGGAGGGGAGTGATAGAGCAGCTTGGTGGGCACCTGGCATCCAGCCAAGGTCAACCCACAACAGAGGGTAAAAGAAAGATTGCTTGAAGTCATTTTAAGGTACTTGATAATTTTGGGTTTGTTTGTTGTTTTTTTTTTCTTTTTTTTTAATACGCACTAATAGGATGAAAGCTAGTTTTTTATTTAGCTTTAAGTTGTCATAAAGCCTTAAAATAAAAATTAGTGTCATGTTTGTGCCAAAAGACTGTATATGGCTTATTGAACTCCCTGGGTGCATCTTGATTTTTATAATACTTCTGTGTTTAGGTCTAAGATGATTTAAAGTCTTTTTTTCAAATTATAAAAATCTGCCTTTCTAATGTTCGCTAGAAAGTGTACATAAATCAAGACCACAAAGTACTTTGTTATATAATGTTGCCAAGATTACACTTGCTTGATAAAATATCACTGAGATGTTGATTTCTTGAGTATTTAATTTTATAAGGAAGAAATTTGCAGCTAGAGAACAGTTTTGGAAGTAGGTTCTTAAATCAGTGATAGATTATTTCATTATTGAGGATGTCACTTGTTGACTAAATATGCTTTCTGTAATGTTGAAAAGAATGTTTCATTTTCTTTGTAATACTACTAGCTAAAGGGCAGCACTGCTCTGTGAGACTTCAGGGACAGGTGGAAAAATGTAACTTGAGCAGGACACTTTTGAAAAGCAAATTTTTAGTGCTTGTTTACATTTCCTACTTGTAAAAGATAGTTACTTCTGTGACTGACTTGTTCCACTCAGCAGTAGTGGCTTGGTTTGTAGAAATCAGAATCTGTTCTAGATTTGGAATATGCAACAGATGGAAATTGGCTGCAAAGGTAGGATGGGATAGTGATAAGGAAGAAGCGATGAACCTAGCATTTCATTCTGACTAGCTGAGGAGACACACAGATTGGTTTGGGGTTCATTCATCACTCTCATCTGTTGCTATCTTGAGAATTAAACTTGATTAATTTTAGCACATATTGGCCATTTGGGTCTCACTGGACTGTTTAGTTTTAGATTGTGTCCAGGTGGAAAGTTTGCAGATCAATATAATTAAATTACACATGAACTGATGCCTGTGCTATTGATTCTGCAAAGAGGCTGAGATAGGAATGGACCTAGGTGTTCTGCTTTTCTACCTGTTACTTATCTTCATGCAGGAAACAGGGTCTGTGCTGTTCCTGGCAGATGAGATACCCAGCTCATACTTTTTACAAATACTAGGCATCAATTATTTTAACATTAGTTTGTCAGTTGTGTAGATACGTGCAGAGATACATCTTTACAATTCTGTTGTACTGTCAACTAATACATAAAGCTGAGTCTTAGAATGTGATGTACAATAAGAGTCAAACATCAATTATAATAGATTTTGACATCTTTTGGCGTGGTTACAGGAAATCCAAATTATAAATGGGAATCAATCTATCTTTTTTGGTGGTTTTGAAAGAATCAAATTCAATTGTGTAATGTTATTTCATTAGGCTTCCCTTTCTGTTTTCAAATAATGGTTATTTTCAAATTTCTGTTCAATTTCTTATGAAAGAATTTTGTCTCCATACAGTTTCCATTTTTGCTGCTTTATCCCCAGTGTAAAGTGTAGAGAATATCTTCCTGCTTCATTTCTCGTTATAAACAAGTAAATTTTTTCTGGTATATCTAATAGGAGCAAATTACTTATTTGTCTTATCCTAATTATTACAGCAAGAAATAGACACAAATACATGCGAGAGAGAAGTTTCATGTTACCGTCACCCGCACCACACTCAGTTTAGTTCAAAAGTAGTACTTTGTCATAGCTCTCTCTGTCTTTGCCTTGGACTAACACTTTAAAGTGACTGCCACTAAAGATGTTACACATGCAAACATCTATAAAAATGCAAGATTGTTTTGTATTATGACTTGAATAGAATGGCAGTGTAGACACTGTGCTCCTAGGGGAAAAAAAAGATACCATACTGATGTTTAAATGTTCAGAAGTCTCTCTGAACAGCAAAGAGCTTGTGGTTGTCCTTTCTTGCTTATTGAGATTTTATTCAGTTTTTCTTCACTGAGTTGCTATAAATCTGCTGAGATTAAGATATAATTAATCTTATTCCTGGAGGAATTGAAAAGCTATTTTTCAAATTTTAACTATGCTGGCATAGGGAAACAGCATATCAACATCTCACTGGTTGTGTCTTAAAAATATCGATGTCATGGAGAAGTCAGGAGAAGCAAGGCTGTATCAAATTGGACTTACATTTAGGAGGGTGCCTATATGATCTACTGAGGCTTCCGGGTATTTAACTCTGCTCCACCTCCGTTTCCTGGTACATGGTCCTTATTGCTGGGAAGATTGTCGTTCACCGTTTTGCTGCAAAAGCCTCCAAGAGCAAACCTGTCTCTCAGAGCATCTTGTTGACTAGGCTTGGAATGCAGAAAATGTCTGGAAACTGAAATACATGGTTAAGATATTTCTACACCTGTAATAAAGGATTGTTTTGCACTAACAATTGAACCTTCTAATATATGTTCAAAGGGGATATATAGCAAAAAAAATGTTATGTAAGGGAAGATAAGGAGTGATACCAGGGGAGTCTGCTTTTGGCAGTTGCATGCATCAGGATGAGAAATTTTCTTCCACTTTCCAAAAGATGAATGAAGCCCAGGTACATGGGAATAAGGTGAACATTCAAAAAAGGGAGAGCTGTCAATCACCTTTTTCATTGGACTCCAACACTTTTCACCTTCTTGAAAGGATCGCAGGGGAGCCTCTCAAACGAGTAAAATATGGTTCAATCAACCCTGTGAGCAGTGATATGTAAGCATCAGAAGGCTCACAGACTTGCTCCAGTTATATATTCAAAAGTTTTAATGCTTGTCTTAAAGTTATCTTAAGCACACCTGTAGAGAAAGTGTGTCAAGTGATTTCCATATATCTGATTGAACTGGTCAGCTGTGAGCTTTAGATGTTTGCCACAGATGACTGTTATCCCTGCCCATTCCAAATGCTGAAGAACAGATGTAACAAGTGAGACTGCTCATTTTGACAAGGTGGGAAAAAAAGTAAAAAATACAAAGAAACAGAAAAAGGAGAACAAAAAGTTTTCAGTTGAAAACAAAATTGCCTGGAGATTTCAGTACTCTCTTCAGGTGGATTTTAGCTTTGAAAAATATTTAAAGGTTTGTAAAGGTTAGTTTAAAAATGCTCAGAACAACTGAGCAGAACTATGTGTATGAGCATGTGTTTTGTATTAGCTTAGCAATTTTTTTAGTCCTCTTGATTCAGTCTCCTAGCTACTGTTCATGACCTCAGACCTAAAAACGTAAGACCCTGCAAAGATGCTGCCCAAACTGCGATGCTTTACCACTGTTTCTGGCTTTAAGGAGGAGAGTGCAGGAATGTCTTCAAGAGTTAGGAGGGTTTTTGAATACTTTTGCAGAAGCAAAGCCACTATTTAGAACAAGGAATTTTCTAAATATCATCAAGTCTTTGAAAAGAGAGAGAAAGGAAAAGTGGTGCCTATAGCTTTCTATAATATAAGAAAGTAGAGTGAGAGAAGCGGAAGAAAAAGGTATTAAAGTGTAGAATCTGTTTGAATTTTCCATAAAATGACGCTAAACATTCAGGAGAAAAACCTTTAGTAAATATTGGAGCGAATAGAAAGAATTCCCTTCAAAGACTTAATTTCATGTGTTTTTTAAATACCTACTGAGATGAATAATGTGCCAGGGATGACAAGAGTGGAGAAGACAACAGATTAAATGCTTTTATGACCTGTTGATACTAGCTTTTTCATGGTGATATCCCAAGATCAAACATGAGCTTGGAGTTCCCTGTGATTATTACAGCTTGTTGTCTTGGGAACAGTGAAAGAGTTAACTAGCCAGCTCTTATAAAGAGACCATTTATTTAGAACATTTATTTAGAAGGAAAATGTGTGGTATAAGGAGAGTAACTTTTCAAAGTTGCTGTTAGTGCCATCTAAAGTATTGAATGTTGCCGTTTAGTTTTTATGAAACTATGAAAACAACTTTGGCCAAATTCCTGGTGGTACAAATTGGTGTTTCTGTGCTTAATTCAACAAACTGATAGGAGTTTTAGCAGATAGCAGATTGGATGGAAATCTTCCGTTGTCTTCATGGTACTCTCTTATACTCACATTAATAATTGTTATAACACAGTTATTACTCAGCTCTTTTTCCTTTGCTAAAGTAAAACAAAAGTAGTCTATCTTATTTGTTCTATTTTGCAGAGTGAATATAGTCCATAAAAGTGTTGTTAGGTTGACAGCATTTTGAAATGAAGTCTTCTGTCCAAACTAAAAGATGGCCTATATAAAGGTACAAGTTTCTCTGATACTGTTTAGCTCATGGAGGCTAATCTGTTCAAGAAGTCCTGTGTTCTGTAGTCCTAAGGTTCATCAGTTTTTGGATGGATTGTAGAGACTACTGATAAAAATACATTTGCAAAACATTGTACACACAGATGAAGCCATAAAATTAACACTAGTGATACCAGATAGCATGGCATAATAGAAACTAGACTATTTCCAAGTCAAACAAACTTCCAAAGAGTCATTTTGTATTAACAAATTTTTATTCTTCTGAATTTGGATCAGATTCATGCTGCACCACCTCAGACTGAAGTTCTTTAGATGTTCTGTTGCTACCTCCACTGTGGATAAGTTGGGGCATAAAGATATACCCTGAAGTGTAGGGAACCTTTCAGTGTTAGGTAACTGTGGCGGGCAGAATAGTTCTGGCATCCATTATACTGGGGAAGAGTTTATACTGTCTGCAGCTCTGAGTTTGACTGGTTTTCGTCTGTGTTGTAATTTAATGAAAAAGAAGTAAAACTTTGTTTCCTTATTCTGATATTTAAGTACCAGTGATGCAGATTTGTTATTTTGTTTGTTTTAAATGAGAAACCGAAGATACAATATGGCTATTTTAATGGTGATCCTGCCCCCTTTTGTCTTGTCTGTCTGCAGGCCATCATACTTTTACATTTCTCCATAGAAGAGACTAGTAAATTAATTACATTTGCTCATTGGATTGAAAATTAAAAAAAAAACAACCCAAAACACAACAACAAAAAAACAAAAATCAAAACCCGGGCAAAGCAGCTCATCTTTTTCTATTAGTCAAAAAGCACACTGTAAGTACTGCTGTGAAACTTTGAGTTGAATTATAAGAGTACTTATTCTGATTCCATGTTGTGTTTGAACATAAACAAATTAGAGTAGTTAATTTTGTGAGAAGTTTCATCTAGATTAGGCTTTACCTTGAACTCCCACTTTCATATTCCCTAGGACAACAGAACAATAATTTGCTGTATAAACAATAACAGTAGGGACTAAGTCTCTCTGGATACCCCCATCTGGCAGAGGAAATCTGGTTGTTAGCATATCAAAAGACTTGGTGAATTTCTTCAGTTTATGTACAGACTTAAATTAATAGAACTTTCTACTGTAAAACTTTCTACTATTTCTGTTTTTTTTACTAAAATTAGAAATCCTATAACATTTATTGGAGAGAGCGTTATTTTTGCTTTTAAAAATTGAGATGAAAATCTCTAGCCTCCTTTATGTACAGAATATTTAATTTCTTAAAAACAAAATCCTCAACTCTCCTATTCTCAAGTCACTGCTTTGTCTGTGAAGGTAAATGCCCACCTGAGACTGGATGTTGCTTTCTTGCTGCAGTTAAAAACAGTCTCGGGATCCCTCATGGTAGTTTTTTGTTTCTTTGCATAACAAAACCTTTTCTGCCAAATTATCGGTTGTCTTGAAGCACCAACAAGTAACACTGTGTTCAGCATATTAAAATCCCTGTTAATATTCTGAAACTCTAGCTGATTTGAGGTTTACTATCTGTTATTGAAGCTTTCATAAAAGCGTGAGGTGGGGGAAGGTGTTTGTGGTTTGCACACACACACACCCCCCAGCAATACAGTATTTTGGGCCTATCCACCAGTGTGATGTGTTGTCTCCACATCCCTGTTGTTAATAGCCATCAGCTACACATACATTCCTTCAGTTTAGGAGGCCAGATTAGGTTTCTGTCCCCAGGATATAGGGTGAACAAATTTTCTCTTCAGTGACACTCTTGCTTTTGCTCAGTGCTACCTGGGAAATGAAAGGAAGATGAGTCCTGGAAATAACAGGGTTAAAGTGAGACGTATTTATTCCATTGCACTTTTTTTTTTTTGCCCTCCCCACCCCCTTCTTTTTCTCCTCTCCTTTGGTTGATTTAAGTCTCTGTTTTCTTGGATTCATCGAAGAAGGATAAAACACACAAACACCACCACCACCACCACATTTTTGGTTGCTATTATATATGGGAAGAAGAGGCAAAGTTTTAAATAAAAATGACTTGCCAAATATTTTATTTTCAATTAAGTATCTGAGAGTATTTTGTACAAGCACTTGTGTCTCGACAGAAAGTACATATTGCAAAAGTAGACCAATAAAAAGATTTATTGGCTGAAACAATTCCCACTGTCATGTGGTACGTAAGAATTAAATATTTATACTTACTCACTGGGATAATAAAACTGTATTCAATTATGTTGTAGACACTAAACAAAAGATTGTTGAGGCCTCTAATAACATTGCAACTCATAAAATATATAGTATAAACAATACATGAGAAAACATTATGGGAAAACAGTCTCTGGTCCATAGAATTTGCTTGTTTGTTAAAAGAATTATTGAGACAGATGACAAAGGCCATCATAAGTCTGTGGTAGCCATAAATGTGAATTTCAGAGATGTTCTTTTGATGTTGATGTCAAAAGCTGTAATGGTTTGGGGTTGCATAAATGAAGCGTGGTTGTCCCTCATGACTGGCTCAAGCCTTACAAACTCTTAGAAATGTAACAAGAGCTGTCTTTTTCTTTAGCTGGGATAATGTAATAAAAATCTCAATTAACCCCATTCTTCCTAAATACAAGTCATTAGTCCTTTCACAGTGGGACTCTGCAACACCGCTACATTTCTCACATTCCCTTGCCAGTTAAACAAGTACGCTGTGGGGTCCTGAGTTTGCTAGAGCCCATTTGGGACACTGTATTGTGGTTATGACTTTGATTCACTGGGGTAATTTGCACCAGCCTGTATTTAGACACAAGAGAAATCTCATTGGTCTCAGCACGTAACTTGCTCAGCACCTTTGTCAGAGCCTGCCTGTAGTCCAAAACACAAAGAAGCAGCCTCTTTTGTTCAAGCGTCTTTCCTTGTAGGTTTATAATTCCTCTTAGACTTGTTCACTGCAGGCATATCTTTGTCGGAAATTCTTCCCTTTATTTCATCTGGGACTGTTCGTTTAACTTTGTCAGCCAAGGAGCTCCAGCTCTGTCGTGACAATTTTGTAATTAGCTATTGCTAGCAATAACTTTGCTTTCAGATGCAATAGCATTATTAACCCTTGCTTTTTTCCCTTGTGCCCTATTTTCTCTTTCTTATCTCTGAGAAGGTGGTGTGCACTTCTTTGCAAGCAGTTGTAACCATTAGTAATCAAAACTCAGCAGAGCACAGCATTTGTCAGAAATGCCATTGCTTCCAAACTGTTGCTGTAAATGAGTCCATTCCTATGCGAGTATGATTATTTTAAAAGCCTTATCAGAGGAACTGGAATTATTTTCTCATTTCTTCTCAGTAAATGGATCCATTGATCCTTAATAACTTCACAATTATTCTGCTAACTGTCATGTTTCCAGTATTAAGTTAAAAAATATGACATCAGATTGTCAGGTATGTGTTGCATTGCTATGACTTGAATGCATCTAACTGTTTTGAAATAGCAGCAATGAATTTTGGCAAATAAAGAGAAATGTTTTCCTGCTTCTGTAGTCAACATCCTAAAGTAAATGAAGAAAATGGGAAAATATCAGCATTGCCTATCATCTGGGCTACACGCCAGTATTGATAAAAAAATAATTAAAATGTAACAGTGTTTAAAAACAAACTGTAAGCCTAGCCAAAGAAAAAATGAAAGCGAAGCAGACTAGTTTTATGAACGGTATGCAGAACATAAGCTAGTAGAATATTACTTTTTATCCTTAGGAGCTCAGAAAGAGTCAATACTCAATGTGACACATTACTTCTTGTAGGACCCTGATGTTTCTTATTTTTTCACTAGTATACAGTAGAACTGTAGTATGTCTTCTTTCTTTTAACTTTCTTTTCTCTGTTTTTCATAATTACCCTGGTAAAACAGTGATTTTTTTTTTTTTTTTCCTTTTTTTTTTTCTCTTCTCTCCTGACAGTGCTGTGAAAAGATACAGTTAACATTTGGGAGGATTATGAATTTACTGGCCTGAAAATGCTATACAATGAAAGTTTATCAGAAATGTTTTTATAAAACATGTTCAGAGTGTGTGGCAAAAACGTTTAGTGCCTTTTCTAGGCTTGTTGATGAATTGAGAGGATGAAGTATTTATGAATTAAGCTAGTCTGGAATGGGCTGGCATTTTATTTTGTATTTCTAAGTTTAGTTTATATTAAAGTACTTCAGATTCCTTATTTATAAACACAATTTTGGATTTATCCCTCATGCCACTCTCTTCTAGATTGATTTATAAATATTAGGATTAATTGTAAGATAAACATCTGTATAAGAAATATGACTTTTTGAATTATCCATTTTTCTTTACAATTATAGAATCATAGAATAGTTTGGGTTGGAAGGTCATCTAGTCCAACCCCCCTGCCATGGGCAGGGACATCTTCCACTAGATCAGGTTGCTCAGAGCCCCGTCCAACCTGACCTGGAATGTTTCCAGGGATGGGGCATCCACCACCTCTCTGGGCAACCTGTGCCAGTGCTTCACCACCCTCAGCATAAAAAATTTCTTCCTTATATCTAGTCTAAATCTACCGTCTTTTAGTTTAAAGCCATTCCCCCTTGTCCTGTCGCAACAGGCCCTGCTAAAGAGTTTGTTCCCATCTTTATTATAAGCCCCCTTTAAGTACTGATAGGGTGAAATATGTTGTTCATCAGTTTATGCATATAACTTCTATGGCGTCTGAGTAAGAAAAAAAAATTAGAGGATCTTTAATGTCAGATACTTTATTGGGCATAAATTACAGAGTTTTGCTAGCAGCAGGCTGCAGGGGTGTCTGTGTGGAAGGAAGCCATGAAACTGCCCTGTGCCAGTCACAGCCAGGGTCAGAGAGGTGCACATAGCATCTCTGTTCAGACATATTCAAGAAACTGTGGCAGTCCTTAGGGGAGGAGAAAAGAGGAGATGTATGCAAGGAGACATTGTTGAGGGCATGGCTGAAAACCTCTTGTAATGAAGCGCTCTGTGTCAAGAGGAGGTACTTCTGAGAGGCTGACCCATGCAGGACCCACATCAGGGCAAGGACACCCCTGAAGAAATGTGGCCTGCAGTTGACTCACGCCAGGGCAGGGACACCCCTGAAGGAACTACAGCACAGGAAGGACCCACACTGAAGCAGAAGAAAATGAGTAAGTAGCAAGGACTGACAGAAAGAAACCATTACACAGACAGCCCCAACCTCCTGCACCACACATCACCTCACGGAAACAATTCGGATGAAGTGTAGCGTGGTGAAAACAAGGGAATTTGAGACTAGGAAGGGGGAGGAAAAGTGTTTGGCTGAAGTTGAGCATGGGAAAGAGGGAGGAAAGGCATTTACTTAAGTGTTCATTTAATTGTTCATGTTTTCTTTTTCTCGATACCCAAATCAGTGATTAGAATTTTGTGTTGATTGACAATAAATTAAGTAAAATTCCCCAAGTCAGGACTGTTTTGCTTGCAACATGTACTCTTTCCATGATGTCTGAGTAACAAACTGCCACAAAATTTTTAATGTTGGGTATTTTTTCCATAGAAATGGCTCACTTGAAATCAAATCAGTGTTTGAATGAGAGGAAGGTGTTTCAGGAAGGCAGAAGAGGCCATGTTAAAGAGATTTAATAGGACACAAGAAATGCATATGTCATTTATTCTGCTTAGCATTTATTTAGAAAGACTTTTATTGTAATATTTCACTATTTTGCATTAACAATAGAATGTTCTTCCCTAGATTTGAGACTGTTACTAGTAGGAAGCATTTCAGCCACCTTTAAAAAGCAGCCATCTCAATGAAGCCAGCTATTCAATAATAAAAATGCTACTGTTGTAGCAATCTGTTGTTAGATAATTAGAAATGTTATAATTACTCAGAAATGCATTGTATGTCAACATCCAGCAGGATCCTTGAGTGCTTTGCCAGTTGTGACCCTAAACCTGCTAATTTTGCTCAGTTTATCGTACTAATTGTTACATGGAAATTCCATAGTCCCACTTGTGCCCTGTGCAGTAGATATTTTGGACAGCTGTAATACAGGACAGTGGATCTGCCCTCCTCAGGTTGGATGAGTAAGCACTGATGTAAATCAGTACTATTGGTGTTTTAGCCAGGACAGCCATCTTTTGGGTTTCGGGGTTTTTTTACCCTGATATGCTGAGATGAGAAACTTTTTTCCACTCTCTGTAAGGAACACAGGTGATGAAGCTCAGGGAAAAATACCATCCTTTTTCCCCATGTCCTTCACCAAAAGACCAGACCCAGTTGCCACTACTGTGTGCAAATAAGCCCATATTTGCACCTGCTACATAGAAAAAGGAAGTCGTCTAGCAGAACAAATTAATCCAGTTCTAGAAAAGAGGAAGAAATGGACATTTATCCCCTGCTTTTTTACCTTTTTGCTTTTTCCTTTTTATTCATTACTTTTTTCCCCACAATAAGCAAATGAATGTTTAAAGCTTCTTAACAGATGTTTTCTTATTTTACTCAGGTGGGATATTTATGATGCATTTATGCATCTTTTATGTCATTTTCTTTTGGCAGCTATATTCTGAACTAATTAGCACACTAGAGAGATCTCCAAATAGGAAGTACATGGGCAACCGTGGTTAAGTATCTGATAGCATATTGCAGAGTCCATTGTGACTGAAATATGAGACTGTGGCATGCTTGCAATCACTGCATGTGGCATAATTGCATTTCTGAAACATGGAGCTGTTAGTGCTCTGAAGTTTTTGTTTGTGCAGCTTTATAAAGGAAACACCAAAGACCTCTTAAATTGTTGTGAATTACAATTTTGAATAAACTACACTATGCTGTCTGACTAATGTATATACTGTGTTGTGAGTGTGCTTTGTCAAGAATGACTGGAAGCATTTAAGTGTGTGTACATATTTATATGTGTGTGTGTGTGTGCTTGCTGTGTGACTAAGATTCAGACTTTTTCTCTAACAGCTGAAATTATTAGAATTACATTTTACATGATGCTGGTATAGAAGTAAGGATACAACAAACCAATTTCACATTTATACTAGTAGATGATTTTCTGCTAGAGCATTTTGTATTAACTTACTCCTATCAAGCATTTATCTATAGCATTACATCTGCAGTATTTGTCTTCCAAAAAAGCATAAAGTTTACTGTCATACTAAAAGCTAGTGTCTGATCACTTTTGTTAGCTATCCTGATCCATATTCCACCTGGTTGGCTGTTAATGGTAGCTGAAGATACCAGAAGTAAGACTGAAGTATTTACTTTTATTTTTCACCAGGAAGATGTCTCAGTATGAGAGAGAATGAGTTAGTGAAAGAGAAAGAGACTAGAGCAGAATGATTAAGGAAATAGCCAAGACATAGAAGACCCAGAGTCCACAGCTGTTCTGCCTCATTTGGAGTAATTGGTTTTTAAAACTGAAAAAGCTCAGCAAAGGTGTCCCACTTTTCCAGCACCAGCAGCATGTTTCTTCAGAAGTCTTTCCTGCCATGAGTCTTCTCAAGTGTCTCCCAGCATGTTTCCCCTCATATGGCTCCTTCCCTAGCAGCTGATGCTCTTTCTAGATATGTCTGAGCCAACGCACTATGTGCTCCTCTGACTAGCTGAAGTTCTGGCACATGGTGACTTGCTTGCACTGGTGTCAGAGCCATTTGGACCCACCTATGACTGGCTACCTAAACCCTGCAATGTATGGCCAACACATACGTTAACTGATTGGGTGCCCATGCATGAACTAATTGGGCATTCATGCATAAATTACCTGGGTATCTATGCATGCACTAATTAAACACTTATGCGAGAGCTAATAGGGTGCTCATGTGAACTAACTGGGGACTCAAACATGAACTGCTTGGGCACTCATGTAAATTAATTAGATGCTCATGCATGAATGTGGTGAACCATGCAATTTATGGCCAGTACCCATGATAATTATTTCTTACGTTGTTCTGTATCTCATTCCTCTTATTTTTCCTCAAAACTGAAATACCTCCCAGATTAGGCCTAGCCAAGAAGAATGAAGGTCTGCTTCTGTACATGTGCATTTGCATGCTGATTTATATCTAAGAGGACTGGAGGAGAGACTAGGCTTTCTATCTGCCAAAAGCAAACACACGATTTTGTCCTACCTGACAATGGCCTACTAGGCCACTGTCTTTGTAATGTTCAGTTAACTACCAAAACCCTATTGAGGGATTGATTATTTACCAATGTCAGTCTTTAAAGTGTGACATTGATAGAATGACTAAGGACAGTTCTGTTTCCATCCTTTTAAGGAATTAAGGTTTCTGTTTGTCTTCAGGGTCTAAAGTGAACTGCATCATCTGAAGTGAGAATTTGTAAAACAGGAAAAAGTACCAAATATGAAACAAAAGCTTTTCTCTCATTTTTTTGTTAATGCATAATGGATTTCTCGGAAGCCTTATTAGAAGAGTATAAACACACAACCACTCAAAAAAAAACCCCAAACATTTGAATACAGGAATTTAAATTGCATCAGTGTTCTGCCTATCTAGCTGTTTCTTTTTTCACGTGTAGCAATTGCTGTTTATAGATGAACATACAAAGCAAAAGTAACGCAATCTCTCTACAGGAAAAGTAACTCCCTTGTCTTCTTAGAAATTCATTAATGATTTGGCAAGAGGATTTCTACTTTTCCTAGGCTCTTTGATCCAAAGATTAATATGACTGTAACCTTGAATGCCATTAAGATAGGGCGCAGCCATCACTTTGCCATGTTTGAATTGGTTCTATTCAGAGATCTGTTTTTAATTAGATTAGATAATTCTGAAAGAACCTGAGCCAAATCGTGGTATATCTGAACTGCAGCATAAAGGCAAGATTAGGTTCAATACAGTTTTGTTGGTAGCACTTCATTGACTGTGAGATGAGATGTTTGAACTGGAAGATTGAATTCAGTAGAAATATCAAGAGACAGTCTTTTATAATCTGGGAAAGATTTTAAAATCCACCATGTAATTTCTCCTTTTCCTCACTGAAATGTATGTTGACTTACTCTTCTGATCCTGTACTTGAATAGGCCAATAGACTTAATTTTTTTTTTTGCAGCTTTTGACTATAAATCAGTGCCTTTTCATACTGGGCCATTGACATATACTTAGTAAAAGATGCAAGAGAACAAGATTTTCTTTATTAATCACAGTGAAAACGAAGCAGCTTTCCACCCCAGTGATGAGAGCTGTGTAACTAGAAGACAGCAGGAGTCTTCGCACTCTGCAGCTTCTAACACACTCCAGAGTTATTTAATATATCAGTGTCAGCCTTGAACTATTCTCTCCAGGGATAGTATCATTATCTTTATAAAATACAACTGGATGGTGTGTGTCTAAAGTTGCAGAATTTAATCTCAGTTTTGCAGGAATTTTTTATGTGCTCATGCAGCCAGCTCTCCCATTTGATAAATAATTTGTTTCCTGATGTTTTGTTATTTACATATGAAAGTTAAACCTTTGTGTGTGTTTGGTTTTGTGTTAATGGTTTTGTTTTGTTCTGAATGCAGCACAGCTTTTTGGAGAAATAAGGCTTATGAAAACATATTACTTACTATTTCTGCTATGTCTGTGTGGATATGCCTCTGGACTGGGTGAGTGTGATGACAGGAGATTTCAGACATTTTAAATAACTTTCACAGTTAAAATTCCTGCAGATTTCAGGAAACACATGGCCACAGTGCTAAGAATTACTCTGTAAGTCCATCAAATGAGTGTAAGCTTGCAGTATGATCTCACACTTTAGTAAGTATCAAATAATACCTATGGGGAACATATATATTAGCAGTTTACAGTCCCAGAAAAGGGACTGTCCAGTTCTGGGCTACCCAGTATAAGAGAGATACGGTGCAACTGGAGAGAGTCCAGCGAAGGGCCACAAAGATGATTAAGGTTCTCGAGTATCTCTCATATCAGGAAAGGCTGAGAGAGCTGGGACTGCTTAGCTTGGGGAAGAGAAGGCTCGGGGGGAATCTCATCAATGTGTGCAAAAATCTGAAGGGAGGCTATAGAGAAGATGAAGCCAGGCTCTCTTCAGTGGTGTCCAGTGACAGGATGAGAGGCAACGGGCACAAACTGAAACACAGGAGGTTCCCTCTGAACATCAGGAAACACCTTTGTACTGTGATGGTGACTGAGCACTGGCACAGGTTGCCCGGGGAGGTTGTAGAGTCTCCATGCTTGGGGATACTCCAGAGCTGTCTGGACACGATCCTGGGCAACCAGCTTTAGGTGTCCCTGCTTGAGCAGTGGGGTTGGACCAGATGACCTCCAGAGGTCCCTTTTAACCTCAGCCATTCTGTGACTGTGATAATGCATCCTCTGAGATGTAAAGCAACTTCAAATTGTATAATGGTTTTGTAATATTACAGCTACACAAAACTAAAATAAAAAGATATAGTTGCTTTACATCGTTAAAAGGAATGCATGTTAAGTGCGTGCTGTTTTTTTTAAAAGTGTGTTGATGATGATACAGACTTTGTGGCAATAAGTGTTGCAAGCAGAGCTGTTGTTCAGATTCTGTTGGTATCTAGCATATGAAATTGCCAGTTGAAGGAATATAAGTACTAAATCTAAAACTGGACGCATTTGCTGTTTTGACAGTTAAATTATGCTTTTTATCACATGAGTCCATTTAACATTGAGGTTATTCATTAGTGTAGGCTTCACCTTCCTTCTCCATTTCCTGAATGATGGAGATAATGGGATTGATTCTAAAGTTATTTAAGTGTTGTTATAAGTCAGAGGTGTGTCAAGTGGAGTTAATGATGTTACATTCATGCAAGTGAAGTGAGAATCAGTAAATTGAGTATAGCAAAAATGCAGTAGGCTAGGAGAGCAAAGACTGAAAAGTAAGATAAATCTTGGTAGTGAGAATGTAAAATTAAAAAAATGTATCATATGGAAGGAAATATTACATGAGCTAGCTCCTCTGGTTTGTCTTGTTCCTAAAAATTCTCAGTATCTCCCACCTGTCTAAACTTTACTGTGCACTGCATATCGCATCAGACTAATTTAAGATGTACTGTTTTCAAAAATGCATTTTAAAATATTTTTATGATGTACATAAGGGAAATTGTAACAAACTGGGCTTTCAAAGCTATTGGTCTCATTTCTTTGATTATTTTGCCAGTGTTTGTTCAAAATTCCCAGTGCTATACCTTTTTATAACTAGGTATGTAAACAGTGAAGATATTAAAGAAATTACATTGCTAAAAAACAGAAGACAATCAAAATATAGTTTAAAATTATGTCTGCACATCATTTAATATGTGCATTAAAAGATAACCAGAATCAAGTCTGGTCAAGGATCAGTGAATAACCACCTAATTTCCAAAAGATCGCTGTTGGTTTTTTGTGTTTTAGTGTCTTATCAGTTCTCCATGTTAGCAGGTTTTCTCGTCTTCCTCTCTAAGGCATGATTGCTCTCCTTCATTATTTCTCCCTTCTGTTAGGTTTTTGCTCTGCTTTTTTTGTCGTGGTTTAACCCCAGCCGGCAACTAAGCCCCACCCAGCCGCTCGCTCACTCCCCCCCGGTGGGATGGGGGAGAGAATCGGAAGAGTAAAAGTGAGAAGACTTGTGGGTTGAGATAAAGACAGTTTAACAGGGAAAGCAAAAGCCGTGCACGTTAAACCATGACAGTTTTATACACCTGCTAAGTCATTTCCCACTCTCACAATTAACAATTATCTCACTACTAAAAAGGATAGTAAGATGCACTCACAGCGTGCAAAATAATATTTGAACTTGTTCTGCCAGTTGCATGCATAAAAATAACTTATCTGGCTGTTTCATTGCTGAGAAAACTTGAAGCAATTTATTCCTCTTTAAACATGCTAAGCCATTTGTATGTTTCAGTTACAGTAAATCTTGTTTCATTCATCATTATCAAATATATGCATAAAGAGCAATAGCTGTTCTTCAATTACTTATAACTACCTATGAAATAAATACTGTGCAAGTCTTTTCATTGTATTTTTTTTAAATTTCAACTTAGTACATACAAAATGTTAATTCTTTCTGTATTTGGAGAATGGTGATAATTTTTTCAGTTACTTTGGAAAATGGAAGTATGGATGTTCTATTATGAAACTACATAACCATACATACACCTTACTAACACTTTAGTAAGATTATTTCCCAGCTGAGAATTTTAGACTGTTTTCCCAATGTGACTAAGGTAAGGGATGATGGTAAATAATGGACATACAGAAGACTGAATTCCTCTAAGAATTCCAGTACATAATTCGGGGTAGTTGGGGTTTTTTGGTTTTTTTTTTCTTGAGTGTGTATACTTAGTGGTGGAAGCTCCCATTTACTTCACACGCTGCCAAGTCTTGCATTCTGAGAGAAAATAATGACTGTAAGTTTGTTTCGGCAAATGGAGGCTTCTGTGCTGCTGTAAGCGTGAATCTCTGACTGCTGACAAGGACTGTGAACTGGCAGGTTCACTGACAGCCCACTGTGACTGTGTGACAGCCTGATTTTCAGATGGCATCCAAGAGTATGTGGACCTGTGTTTAATTCTGGAGGAGGAAATTTAAGGTTCAGCATTAGCTCTAAGTCCTAGATCTGGTAGGAGATTCCCGAGACAGATCCATGCTTTTAGCCTTGATGGGGTCATTCAGTGGATCTTTTGGATGAAGTGGAATATACTGCTTTGGCACTAGTAGGGTTTTGGTCTAGTGACAGACCTGTGTTTTGCAGCTATAATGGATAGCACTAATGGAAGAATCAACACAAATAAAGGTAGTTTGTTTTTACAGCGCACCTTTAAGAAGTACTGTAAAAAAAGGTTAAGTGTTTTTGGGTACAACTTTCTGAAATTGTGAAATTCTTTTTTTAATATAAGCTGTTCAATTATATCTTGGTGGACTGATCTCATCAGATTTTATAATTTAACCTGAGATATTTTGGTAGGAATTGTCCAAGGAAAACTCCAGACATGCAGCAAATGGCATTCAATTGTGGTATCACTTGATATGTCTTACCTTGACTTTGGGTTAGACATGAAATTAAAGCTATATCCATGAATATGGTTTTCAAAGGAAGCGACAGTGTGAGGCTTAGCACCGTGACCATTTCCCACCGAGAATAATGGCATTCCTAATATCCTTCTTTCCTATATTAACCTTTTGTGATTTTTGCGTTGTCTGTTGTACTATTACATTTTATACCTCAACATCATATATTCTTTAAAATATCTAATGGGATGTAGTTTTTAGAAAGAAATAGAAACTTTTGGTAGCATTGCATTGTAATTATTGAAAGATTATCCAAATTACCTGCTTGGAGAACATGAAGTGTAAGGTAAATATATCTAATAGTTTTATATTCACTTTCTAATGACCTTGTTTCCCCAGGCACCTTAAATTTTCTATGAAAAAAAGAGAAAAGTACAGATTTTCAGGCAAATTATATTTCACATTTGGGAATCTAGTGTGGGTGAGACAGTTTCTCTTTTACAGTCTTTTTTAAAAATTAAGTCACTCATAATTATTTATAGAAGCATGCTAAATTACCTTGCCAGATTATGAACAAGTGTTCTGGGTAGAAATCTGTAACAAAAAAATAAATAGATGGTTACTTGTGAGAAGAAACATTTTTATGATGTTAGATTAAAAGAATAACAGTTTTGTATTCTAAACAGTTTTGTGAACTGTTTCACTTACTTGCAAAACATGCTTTTTTCCCAGAAGGTTTAAAAATCCAGCTGTGAGGGAAAAATGACTGCAAGTTGTCAAAATAATTTAATTTTTTCTTAAAAAACCACAGTGCTATCCACTTCAACTTTTCTCATATTTAGAGGATCTTGTAGCCTGCTTGCATAACTAGTGCATGAAAAAATGTGATACTAGTGGGTTGTTTTTCTTTTTAACTACTCATTATTTATGAAGTGCAGAGAAAAATAGTCACAAATGATTGTTTCAGGGGATTTCCTGTAGCTATACTATTTTGTTCAAAGGATTTACTCATGCTGGTTTAATTCCAATATGAAAAGTTAAGGCTCCTCTTGTTGTGACCTACATTTTAAAAAAAGTTACTACATGTCTTTATATGTATATACATATATATAGGACAAGTATATTGGTTGAAAAAATCCCCTATTTGTTTAATATTAGCTTATGATATGTGCCAAACATTTGTTATCTTGGCAATATTTTCTTATTTCACCTTTGTTGTTGCTTGAATGCACATGAACTATGTTGCAGCAGATAATTCTGTACTCCAAATGTGCTGTGTTTGATGTGTAGTCTATAAGGTATTTATCTAGCAAGTGCTGGTTACATGAATAGGTGGCTGTGTTTGATAGCCTAAGTGACTTCTCAGAGTTGTTTCATTCCATTTAGAAAGACTGTTTTACGTGAACAAGTGTTACACATGAAAAGATTTGCCACTTCTGTGCCCAAAAGTGTGTATTTGCAAATGTGCGTAATAAGATTTTCAAATAAGTTTTTGAAGACAAATTTCGTATTTTATATTTTTCAGTCCATTAAGAAGAAAAGAACAATTCCTGTCTCTAGGGAAGAGTTAGGTGTGGGAGTCCCTGCTCCACTATCTTGCCAAATGCTGGAAAAGTCTCATTCTAGCTCTGGGATTTCGAAGTAGAAGACTTAGAAATCTTCTTAAAAAACTTACTGAGTCCCAAAATGACTACTGTTCCATATAAAGCACAAAGTTCAACTTATTAGAACGGTTAAAGTTTTATAGCCTATAACTGTTTTTAGTTTTCAAGTATTATTTATATAGTGAATGTCCTTTACGCCATTGTAGTATAAATTGCAAGACAAGTTAGGAGCACAGTGAATAGAAATTCTGCTACGTGTTTCATCTTAAAAAGAATTCCTCTATGAACTGGAATTAGAACTCACATTTGTGGCCTTAAAAGTCATTTTGTAAGTAAGCAAGAATATCTTTTTCTCCCCATCTTCTGAAGCTAGGAAAAAAATATAAATATGTCTTCACAAAATTATTTAGGAAGGTTAAGGGACTTTTTAGAGACATGAAGCCAGAGACTTAACTTGATGCTCAGGACAGATTTTCTCTGGCTATAAAAGTTTTTGCTTCCAGCTGCAGTATGTTCCAGAGTAAAATGGGCCAGCTAGGAAACTGCAGGAACAAAACATGAACTGAGTTTGTCAGGGAGGTAGTAGCTTGATTATATTGAGACTTAACCTTAGTAGCTGATAGCTATGGCAGTTGCATTATATGTGAATATGGAGCCTGAGAAACTACTTGGTAGCATCTGTGACATGCAGCCAGGCTGAGCTGTAACACCTGCTCAGGTCACACTTTTATCCCAGTCTATTCGGCCAAAATGCCCTCCACAGATTCAACAGGGTTAAATAGTTCTTTCAGGAGACAGCCTAAATTAGTAGGGAACTAGGTATTTATCCAAAGGATAAAATTAGCCTTCTATTTAACTGAAATGTAACATACTACAAAATATCTAGTTCTTGTGCATGTTGAAAGGAAACATTTAATTTGGAGGTGACAACTGTCAGAAAGAAATATGTATGTAAAATTGAAAAATCCTGTCCTGACTTAAATAGACCGGTACATAAAACTAGCATGAAGTCAGAAAGATTAACTCTTTCATCAAAATGGTTACTGTCTTGCAAGAATCTCTTCTTTTTCTGAAGCCTTGTAGCACTACTAGAAATCTAACAGTCAACTTATTTTCAATGACATTTCAATATGGTTTACACTACATTAGCAGCAGACCTTTGCAATATGTTTTATACCCCAGGGCATGGTGAAATTTCCCTCTGTACTAAAAGGTATCCTTGCCGCCTTTGTTTTATCTATGAACAAAATAGTCAGAAGAGCTACGATAATCTCCAGAAGGTTAATGCAGTTTGTCTTGCACGCTTCTGAAAGCAGACTTCTGACTTGCAGATAACTAGTTTGAGGAATTTTGCTTGTTTTTGTTGGAAGGAGCAAGGTAAGATTCTCATTTTGCTTCATTCACCAAAATCTTAACAATATTTACTGTTTGGAGATACAATTTGTGCTTCAGACTGAAAATCGTCCTGCTTACTTGAGAATTAATTAATCTGTTCCGATACTGCATGTATGTCCTCAATGTTGCAATAAATGATGACAGGCCGATTGGTTTTCCCATTCTATTTTGCTCTTTTTTGGCTGTCAGTAATATGATCATACATTACATAATGAAACTCTGAGTCAGCTGGATGTTTTACGTGGATTTAAATAGACCTTTTTCTTATAGAGCACTCCCCAAAGAAAGCTAAAAAGCTTTTTACATATTTTAAACAGGTTCTGTTAGAGCTAAAACTAGAATACTTAGGTTTTTGAACAGTAGACTCGGAGCACATAAGTAATAAATAGAAGGGGTTTATATACAACTCTTCTCCTGCCTACTGTGTCCTTAGAGGCAGGTCCTTGCTTACAGACTTGGTTTCAGCTGGTGACTTTCTAAGTTGTAGCTAACTCTGCCGTGTTCCCTTTAGCCTGTGTGAAGTTCTCTGTTTGCCACAGAGACCCTTCTGGCTGCTCCCTGCTCATCACTGTGTTTTTTCTGACTCTATCTGAGTGGCCGGTTCGCTGCTGTCATCTTGTGCCTACCCATTCTGAACTTGGAACCATCTCCCCAGTGAGCATGCTTGGCAGTGCCCAAAGGAAGGACCACTCTTTCCATTTCTGCAGGGGACTTCCACCTAATGCTATGACTCTTTCTAAAGTAACAAATTGTAAACCACAACATACATTCTGTCACAACATTTTTCTTTCTATACTTCTAAAATCAAGACCTACCCTGAAAAGCATACCATATTTTCCGTATTAAAATGAACACCATTCCAGTATCACTGGAGGTCCACTTCCGTGAGTGTTCTCACAACTGTAATCCTTAAATGGCGCGTTCATGTAACACAGTCATATTTTCAGGGGGATAAAATTGACCAAGCTATCTTTATTTTAAACTTTGCATACTGTTTTGTGTTGAGGCTTTGGCTGTTGTTTGTTATTATTGTCATATGATAGTGGAAGAACTGAACCCAGCTTTTCGGGATAACCTGCTTTTTAATTTCCATGGTGTACCAATATGACCTTTATCATGTGTAAGAAGACTCTGATTGTATATGAAGGATACATTTCAAAGATGTTCTTCACTTCCTTTTCTCAGATTACATGTAGTGATGCTGTGCCCTGTTAAAACTGCCCTATTTCCCTCATAAGACATTCTTTCACTGGTGGATTAAATGTTTCACAATGCATAATTTGTACATCAGTTTCTTAAATATATTAGTCTCCTCTGGGGAGAAGAGAACTATACTAGGTCATACTATGAAGTTGCTGTTGTAACTCAAAAATTTTCACAGAATCAATGAAATACAATGAAATTTGTTAATAATGACTGCCACTGGTACTTCATTTTTATTCAACTTTCTGACAAGTCATTCTTCATTCACTTATGTAAGCATAAAATAAAACAAAATAGATAAAAAACTGTTGGGTGAAAAGGGCGATTTTAGTGGGGCTATTGAACAGGCACTATATAATGTATCAAATAGCAGCCTGCCATATACTTTTCTATAAGCAGTTTGAATAATGCATTAAGACATGAGGATTGGCATAAGACATTAACTTGTTGCAATGCACAGAACTTTAGTTTTAAAAAGCAAGACAAAACAAAATCACAAAGAATTAGTGTGATGCTTGCTTCGTGCCCTTCATGGGGAGAAATCACTATTGGAAAGGGAGAAAATATCTGTACTCTCTCCACTGCAGAGAAAGCAGGCTTACATTGGGCTTGCTATACTGTACTGTATAACACAAAGGCGGAGAAGACTCCCCCTTAACCTTGTTCCTCAGAGGTGGTGTGTGCCACTGGTAGAACTGTTCAACCTTGGTCCTCTGTATCTGATAAGAGATCATTTTTATTTTGTCTGTGTGGAGATATATGGCACATAGCCATATATGACATGCATAGCCATTTTGTTCTGTCTTCTCATTGACCGCAGAATTACTTTCTTCTGAGTAATTTAACATAGTTCAAGACCCTTAACATGATATTAAAATTAAAATTCTTCTGTCAAATGAAATGGTTTATCCTCAACTCGCATAGGTAAGGTTATATTGAGTTCTGAATGATGTAGACTCATCAATGGAGAGATTCCTATTTTGATATGAATAAAACTCACTGAATCTCCCCAGCATATTGATTCACTACAGTGTAGGATTTTATCTTTCTGCAGTGAGAATTACCTTGGATACAGCATTTTCCTCATCACTTGTATCATCTGCTCAGCTTTAACTTTTGTTTAGGAAATGTTTTCCTTACTCTGCTTAAAGAAGGTGGGATCGTTTTGAACTCTTAACCAGTTTCCAGTCTTTTCTGTGGCTGATTTATTTATTTTGCTATTGCTGGGTTTCCTTGCTGTTGTGAAGAAAATAGATCCTAAGTTCAATGGGAAAAATAATTTACTGTTTGCTTGTAAGTCTGTCAGAGTTATGACATGTTCTTAGGATAGCTTCCCAAATCTCCTGTGAAATTTTGCTGGTGTTACTATCTAGAACTCACTGGTATACTGTGAGAGTGGATTGTAAATGTCCAAGGCTTGACCTTGTCTTCTGGGAATGTTAACAATGAAGTAACAGTAGTGATCTGATAAATGGTTTGTTGTTGGGACGTTACTGTAGGTTAGCAGAGGAATCCTTTCTGCTACAAATGGTAACTATTTAACACTAGATCTGATCTGTGACCATAAAAACTGTGCTCTTACATCACTGATGGAACAAACAGATGTTACACTCACCTGGTTAATTTGCCATTCTTGTTTCCAAGATCATCTGCTTCTCCATTGCAGGTACAGGTAGACTTCTGCACAGTTTCTAACCACCTGCTTTACAGGCTCATCACCATGCTTACAGTTAACTCCATAGGAGTATTCCCAGAAGAATTGCATTTTAAAACATGGTCCTTTTACACTTACACCATAAAAGAAAATAGAACTGTTACTGTCAGGTGTCCGCTTTAGATCTGCATGCAAACTGAACTGAATGGTAATACAAAGCTCCACATTTCTGATCACCAGTGACTTTACAATTTTCAATGACCCTGTAATATCTTCTTCTCTTGAAAAAAAAAAAACCCAACCAACCAAACACTTCCCCCCCCCAAAAAAAAAAAAAAAAGACAAACAAACCAAAAAACCCCTCAACAAACCCAGCATGATATTGCTTTTCCATCAGAGTTCATATAGTCTTAAGAGTTCTTGGAGAGTATTCGTATGTGTATTGGGTGTCTACATCCAAGTGTTGGCAGTGGGGAGCTGCAGGGGTGGCCTCTGTGGGAGGAGGTCAGGGGCTGCATGTATTGGCACCAAGGCAGGACACAGTGAACCCCAAGGTCAGAGAAGGAAGGGGGGGAAGATGTACTCCAGCTGCCAGAGCAGAGATTCCCCTGCAGCCCATGGGGAGCCAATCGTGGAGCAGGTATTTCCCTGCAACCCATGGAGGACCTCACACAAGAACATGCAGATATTTCCTGAAAGAACGATGGCCTGTGGGGAGCCCACACTGAAACAGATTTTCCTGACAGGAGCCACAGCCCGTGGCAAACCATGGAGGAGCAGATTTTTTTCCCTAAAGGGCTGCAGCCGATGGGAAGGGCCCATGCTGGAGCAGGGGTAAAGTGTGAGGAGGAAGGAGCAGCAGAGAGGACTGACCACAACCCTCCATTCCTCATCTTGTGCTGCTCAGGGTGGGCAGAGGAGTCAGAAATGAAAGAATGAAGTTGAGCCTGGAAAAGGGGGTGGTGGGGAGGAGTTGTTTTAATTTTGTTTTTGTTTGTTTGTCACTATCCAAATCTATTTTAATTGGCAATAAATTGAATTTATTTTCCCCACGTCAAGTCTGTTTTGCCTGTGACTGCAATAGGTAAGTGATCTCCCTGTCTTTATCTCCACCCACAAGCTTTTCCATCTTATTTTCTTCCCTTTTCTTGTTAAGGAGGAGAGTGAGTGAGTGTCTGGGTGCGTGTTTGGCTGCTGGCCAAGGTTAACTCATCATACTACGCTAATTCAGGAATAGGAGAAGATACAGGAGACGAATCAGACTCCATTAGTGGGGGGTGTGTGTGTGTGTATATATATCTCAAAGTATGTCCTTTTCTTTCTACAGAAAAGGAGCTTTGCTAATCATTGTTGCAGGGTACTTTTCATTGGTTTCCTGCTCTCTTAAGAACTCTTCTTATAGTGATACATGTTCTGGTAAAGGAATTGGTGAATCCTTCAAGGTGGGAATGTATGTATATGCATATGCTTTTTTTAGTCTGTTCTAATATAAATAAATGAGACATTTATCTTTAGTTCATCTGTAATCTCTGTGAAGGGCCTTTGTTTTGTCCCAGAAGTACTTTTTTACTCAACTGACAGATGTAGGTAACGCCACTGCAGGCGACAATATTCTTCGCCCTGGAGGCCTAACAGAGACGTTAGTTTTTTGCAGGTAGTTCAGATTCGAAGTGGAGCGCGGATGATCAATGTTTCAACCATGTTTTTATCATTAAAGTAATTTACATTTAAGAAGACACTCTCTCCCTCAGCTATTAATAATTTATCACAAGGAGGCAGTGTACTGGAGTATTGATTACATATCTGCAAGCTTTTATGTAGTAAATATCCCTCTGGATTTAGCTGAAAAATCTCAATGTGAACTTTTCACAGAAAGTTTGGCAGTTATTCTTCTCTCCTTCCTCTCTTCACCCAGTCTTATTTTTTTATAGTGTTAATACACAAAGAATCCACGCAACTGAGTAGCATGTGTCATTCTTAGCTAATTTGGTTGAACAGATCGCTACCTATATTTTCTACGTGCAGTAAAGAGTCCCTTGGTCTGAAGCTTTCTTTAACAGTTTGAAAAATAATACAAAAATGGTAGAACAACAGTTGTATGTTCCCAGAAGTCATGATATACAAAGTAGAAGCAGTCAAAGAAATCTTCATGGAAAGGTGTGAGATAGGTTGCAAGATATAAATACAAGTTGTATAATGATTTACTGGCTATTAATGAGTTCTACTCCCTAAATGCAGTATTTAATCAAAAGTCTTGCTGAAATAAGGCAGTAAAAATTAGATTTGTCATGATTAAAGTTTGCATAATTTAAAGTTTACATAGCATTTATGATATAAAAGTATAGGCGTATAACTATGCCTTGTCTTCTGATTTTCAGCAATTCCTATTAGAATATTTTTAATTACAGTTCTTACTAATTCATTATTATCTGACACAAATAATGGATATCTCTAAATTGATTTACATGATAGGGATTTTTTTTTTAAATTATGCAGGTAGAACCTACTGTAGTTAACATTTGTTAATATCTTGTTAGTCTTATTTGTCCCAGGTCCCATCTGAAGCTTTTTTTGGTTGCTTGTAGCAACAGAAAATTTCTTATATATGATTCTCTCTCTTCTTTTGATTCCACCCAAAGAAAAGTTGTCTTTTGAAATTAATGTGCAATTATTTTAGCCAAGACAGAAAAACCGTAAAATCAGAAATACTCTGCTTTTATATTCTCATAAATGAGTTGTAGATTAGAACCCAACTGGGATTTTAAACTCATATTTTGTAGAGCAGGTGACATAGTATGAAAAATAACTTTCCAGGAAACAGAATTAGAAAAACAGGAATATCTCAATTTTTTTATCTGTATATACACTGTTTGTAAATTCTAAGTTAATTTAAGATGTAGTTGGCAAACCTGCTAGATCCGTACTTGAATGAAAGCTCTTTATGAAATGTAAATGTGTTACTGCTCAGTGTTACAGGTTAGTAGCGTGTACTCAGCATCATACTGAACATACCAATTTGACTATATAAATATGCATTTGTGCTCTTTGAAGTTGTATCTAAGTGTATACATATACATGCATACATAATAATGAAAACTTAGCTGTTATAAGTGTAGTTTACCATGTGCAGAATATGTTAAAAATGCTAATCTTTACCGTATTTTTATATGTTTTCAAAAAAAGTATCCTTGAGTGTTCTGCTCCACGGTGTTTGTAATATTGTTTAGTTGACTGAACGGAAAAGTTGTGAAAGAACTACAAGATTCTTCAAGTTCACTTCAAAATTCACCATCTGCAGGCATTGTGTCTGTATCAGTGGATTACTTGAATGTTAACAGAAGGTGAACATAAATGGGGCAAATAGTAAAGAGAAACTCATTTTATTTACTCGTGGAATTAGAATGTTTTAGTGTGCAAAACTTTTTATATAATTTCACCCATCGTATCCATAATGCATATCACATAAGCTAAGCAGCTGTCACCTAGCAATATTCTTACTCTAAATAGGGAGTTCCACAGAAACTGTTCGTTTCTTCAGAGTATTTTTTCTTTGTTTTTAATCCTATCTTTGTTTCTCAGTGTACTACGGGCATTCGTATGGAATGAAGAAGAAATAATTCATCTAGGTATTCCTGTGGCTGCACAGGACCTGGATGAATTGATATTTCATGCAAACCTGGTTTAATTCTCTCTAATCATCTTCTGCGTTAAGATTGTGTTCTGGGGGTACAATGGGACCATACCTCGATCTGAAAATGGTTGTGCAGGGTCTTTGTTGCATATCTTCACTACTCATGAGAAACGTCTGTGCTCTTCTGGAAATCAGAAGAATTTCATTTCTTTCCTCTAGTAGTAGATTACTCTTCCTCGGTCTTACTGCAGGGTTGTCTAAGGCCAAGCTAACCTACTTGTTCCTGATTTGGAATGAGGAAATTTCAAAAAAGAATACTTGTGAGGTAGATAACTTTTCTGTGTGCTCAACACCATATTTTTCCCTTTCAACTATGTCATGAGCCTGGTTGTTTTTGTGGGTATGTTCAAATTCTTAGAATAGGAATTTGCTGTGCAAATGCATCATCTGCCTCATATATTTCTTAGCTTTTGTCCATGTGGTTCCTGGTGTTTATAATAATAATATGTATGTTTGTATATAAAGTAAATTTTTCATCCTCATTTTCAAAGTTACCTGCTTTTTGTCACATACACTTGCATTTCATGTCCTATTTTGATGCAGGATCTGCTGCCTCCTTAAAATACAGTTTTACACAATGATGGACCACTAAAACAACAAATGTTTTCGGAAAACTTTTATTTTCATGTGGTGCTAGCAGGAAATCTTACTGTAATTAAAGAAACTCTTGATTTGATTGCTAATAGGAATGTTATAGTCAGCTATAAAACTAGGGAAATACCTGTAATTCCTGTGAAAAACAGGTAAGTACTGACTGACACCAAGACTGATTTAGTGTTGGTTTTTAGTAGTTAATATTAACGTTTTAATTCTGCTTTATCTTTCCTCCTATTCACATGATCCAACGAACTCTGTATTCTTATACAATACAGTTAAAAGCAGATGAAATATTTTTTCCAGTGAAGTACATACAATATGTGTATTTGCATACAATATTTGTATTGACCAAAGTAACATGCAAGTAGCTACCTTTGGCATAAAGGTTGCCTTTCTCTACTTCAGCAGACAAATAACGTTTGTCTTCCTCAGAGTAACTTCCTTGACATAAGAATACCAGGGCATAAGTTCTAGTTGATCATTTTCAAATATTTCTCTCAGTACAGTCACTTTTTTGAATTCCTAAAAGATGTCATCCTAAGCAGAAACAGGTTTAGGTCATGACCAGAAACTTAGCAATCAAAATATATTTGAACAAGCCTTCATACACACTTGCTTAAAAATGAAAAATAGTTTAAAGGCATTATTTGTATTTTTGTTGTTTGCCTCTGAGTAGCATCAATTAAATTACCTTCTAATAGTTTGAAAATCTTGCTATGTACAACTTAGTTAAGGGGAGGTTTTGTCATCATGAATTTCTACAGTTGCTGGAGCATAAAGGGACAATAGTAAAATTGCATGGCAGCTCCCAGCAAAGGACATCAAAGCATTTTTCAAACTTCAATGAACTAAATCAAGCTAAAATAAATGCTGAAATTAAGCAATGTTGAAACTGAACCATTTTCAAATTGCTAGAAAGCACTGGAAAAGGAGAAGGAGTAATAATATGTATTTTCTATACAGCTTCAGCAACACCAGCTACTCTAGTTTGTGAATTAACTTTATATTCAACATTTTGTCATGTACATTAGGTGTTATAATGCATGAAATGAATACATAGTCACATACCAGTAGCTGCAGTTCCAAGTAATGATCGACAATACTGCCTCTAGCTAGCTAACAGTTTTTCCTATGAAATATTTTCTGCATGACCACATCACATGGCAGCAGGCAGCAATGGAATTTTTTAACTAGCTGGAGCTATCAGTGCTAGTGAGGAAGCAATAGAGAAAGATCTATGTTTAAAAAACAGGGGGGGAGGGAGGAGAAGGTTAAAGAAAAATAGCCAACCAGAAAAAAGTTGTCAATGTGTCACATAGACATTTTAAACTAGCAGCTTAATGGCAGTGCAAATTCATGTCTGTGTCCTATTTTTAAAATTTTCAGCTTTTCCTAAATATAGCTTCCAGTTGAGCGTGTTTCTTTTCGCTATAAATAACTCAAAAAAACTGACACAGAATGAACATTTCAGCCTTATGTCAGGTTAGAACCATGATTTGTTTGCATGACTGGGAGTTAGGAACATTCAGATTCTTATCAGGTCAAGTCTTTTGCTGAAGTCAAGTCAATAAGTATGATTCTTTTACAGAAAGAGACCTCAACTTTTCTCTCAAGTTGCAGTAACTTGAAATGAGTCTTTTTCCTCCCGTGAGTATTTATCTAGCTATTCTCCCCACAATACTTACGCGCAATACTTGCGCTACAATACTTACGCACCATATGTAGAAGTGCATTGCAAATGAGGTTCCTTATATATATTAATTGAAAACCAGTAAGAAAAACATAAAGATTTTTTTTTCAGGCCTCTGTACATGTGTCACTATCATGATGTTTGAAACTGTTATTCTTGAACGCAAAACAGTTATATGATTCCAGTATTTTTCAGATTTACAGAACCTGAGTTAGTGGACTACACGCTAGTGAGATGAAGTCAAGACTCTCAACACAATCAAGAGGTAGCAGGAATGTAATCCATAATACTCCAGGGACCAACTGTACGCTATCTTGGTCTGTTAATCTCACTACATATTAGCTTATGCAAGGACTATAGACAAATAAATACAGCAAAAAATTTAGCAAAAAGTAATAATATAGACATTCCCAGCTATCTTATCTGCATTGCCCTGTTTTAAGTTTTGCATACAACAAAAATAACTTAGACACACATGTCTAGGTTAGAACACACTATGTCTATAAAGCAATTGTATAGCTGCATTTTATAAGTGGCATTATTGTAGAAAATTAGAAAGAAACTTAGTATTTCTGGGCCAAAATTTAGAACTGGGGTTGAATGCAGCTTCTATGATTCTGTGAGAGAGTGTGCAGGTACTAAGCAATTTGTATATCTCTGTTTTTATACAAAGACCCTGGTCACAGTACTGGAGACTGACTGACTGCTTGAAAAGGACCCAGAGGTCTTGGTAGATGGCAAGCTAAACATGAGCCAGCAGCGTGCTCTGACAACAAAGGGGACCTGCAGTATCCTGGGCAGTATTATCAGGAGCATAGCCAGTATCACAGAATGGTTGAGGTTGGACCTCTGGAGGTCATCTGCTCCAACTCCCCTGTTCAAGCAGGGGTATCCTAGAGTAGGCTGCTCAGGACTACATCCAGGCAGCTTTTGAATATCTCAAGGATTGAGATTTCACAATCTGTCTGGGAAATCTGTTCCAGTGGTCAGTCACCCTCACAGTAAAGAAATCAAGGTAGGTCCCTCTGGGTGGCAGCATGATCCTCTGGCATATCAGCCACTCCTCCCAGTTTTGTGTCATCAGCAAACTCGCCGAGGGTGCACTTTACCCCTCATCCAGGCTGCATCAACAGGAATTTGTCATCAGTGCACTCCATGAACCTCCTGGATTTCTTATGCCCTACTATGTTGTCCATAATTTTGCTTTGTAGGCACTTCCTTGCTTTTACATGGGCATGCTTGAGGAGACTCCATTTAAGCCCTGTTTTGCTGATTTTGTGTTCCCTTTTGTTCACATCACCCCAGGCCCTTTGCTCATCAGCCCTGTCCATAACTCCCTCACAGGGCTGCTGGTAACTCTCTTCCTCCTCTCTTCCTAGTTTAAAGTCTTTCTTACCAGGTCAGCCATTCTACTGCAAAGATACCTTGGCCTGGCTTAGTGAGGTGGATTCCAACTCTCCCAAGCAGATGTTGATCCTCAGACTAGGTCCAAAAAGCATAGAGACCGAAGCACTGCTTGCTGTTGCCAACGCCAGCTCTACAAACAATTGTTAACACAGAGTGCCAGAGCCCTCTTCCTTACACTCTTTACTCTCACTAGCAGGACTGAGGAGAAAGCTACCTGGACTCCCAAACCCCTGAGCATTACCTCCAGAGCTCTGTAGTCTCTTTTGATAGCCTCCAAATTGCCCCGGCAGTATCCTGGGTGCCCAGACAGAAAAACAGGTGGAGGTAATAGAGTGGGATAAGCTTTGGCACCTGGCAGCCCAGGTGCTTTGCTTTAAAGTAGACTGGGGAGGTGATTATTCCCCTCTAGTCAGCACTAATTATACCTCTCACCTAGAATACTGCTTCTAGTTTTGAGCCCCTCAAAACTAGAAAGAAGGTAATAGTTGGTGCAAAGGGCCCCTCAAGATGGTCAGGACTGCAGCGCATACCCAGTGAGGAGACACTGCGGGAATAGGACTTCTTCAGCCTGGAGAGCAGAAGGCTTTGGGGGAACCTAAGAGCAGCCCCTAAGTACCTATGGGGAGATCAAAAAGACAGAGCATGGCTCTCTGCAGAGATGCATGGCAAGAGATGCAAGTTAAAACAAGGTAGGTTCAAACTGGATATAGGGAAAACTTTTTCACTGTGAGTAGTTAAGCTTTAGAACAGGTTGCTCGGAGAGGCAGCTGTGTGATCTCGCTCTTGGAGGTTTTCAAAGAGCATCTGGATCAAACCCTGAGCAACCATGGTGTGATCTCATAGCTGACCAGGCTTTAATCAGGAGTTTGGGCTTGAAACCTCTTGAGGTTCCTTCCAACCTGAGTTATTGTGTGATGATGTGATTCTCAAGACCAAAGTGCAAGCAATAGCTGAGAATCCCTACTCATTGTGTAGGGTAAACTGAAATTCTTTAAATCCCTTTTTGGACACGATTGGACTTAATAAAAGTAGTGAAGTATTCACTGGAGTCAAGCCTTCACTCTCAGATGAGTTTCTTACCCATCTACATGTGGCTTTTGATGCTTTCTGCATCAAAAACTGTTGAATTTTTTAATAGAAAGTTAAAGGGTTCAAACATGGGGCTAAGTGAATACTCAGAGCAGCTAAGGTGATTAGGGCACTCAGCTAGAGGTGGCAGGTTCACATTCAAATCCACCTTCTGTCTGATTGCTATTTTACTTGCTATTTTGTTTATTTGATCTCTGCTCAAAAGAATGTAATTGAATATTCAAAGATATATGCGTAAAAAAAGAGTGTTGGGTCAGAATGCAGATGGCATGCACTATAAATATAATAAAGGCAAATGTTATTTCCAAATAATAGCCCTTTTGTAAATGCTGTAGTTTCCCATGCTTATCCTTTTCCCATTAGAGATTACTTTTGTAGAAACTAGTAAAAGCAGCAGAGTTCAATGAAAACATGGATTTGAATAACTAAATCTAAGTAAGTTTCTAAAAGTACTCAGCCATAGAGGATTAAAAATAAATCTTGATTTACGTTTTGGCCCATTATATTGAGATGTGTGCCTTAGCTTTGGTTAAGTCAGCTAAGTCTTATAAAAGAAGTTTCAAGTGGGTCACATCGTTGCTAGGTTATATGAATCTGAGCTAACTTTGGCTTGTCTCATTTTAATACGCTTGATCCAAACAGAAATAATAATAATTAAAAAAAAAAATCTGAAGTTCCCTAATATCATTTAATATCACATCTATACTTGTCATATAAATACAATGCCTGTCTCATTTTTATTCAAATAGCAATCTATCAAAATTGTCTTTTGACAGGATTTTGACTACTTCTTATAGTAATAACTAATAGTTCTTTTTTACTATTTCCAGGGGGGGAAAAAGTATGTGTGTGCGCGGAGAGGGGAAAGGATAGAAATACTGAAAAAAATTTTGATTTTTACCCTTAAAATGATTCAGGAATTTTAAATCTGTCTGTCAATTTTCATGTAAGACAGCAATCTGGAAAGGCCATTCTGTTTTGCTTTTAGTCTGTTTGTGTTTAGTTAAAGGAAAGCGTAGGGGCGCTTTTAAAAATAAAGCTGAATCTTTAATTGCTACTTTTAATAAATCTTTTAAGAATAGATGAAATTATTCATATACATTGCACTCAAAGGGCTTTTAGTATTTTTGCACACAAGTGATAATGGGTTGAAAAGACTGATTGCAAAACTAACAATAAATCAATCAAATGGTTCTTGTAATATGTCTCTCATCCACTGTGTGTGATGCTTAGTTTATGACATCTTAAGTTCTCAAAAGCTGATTTATTCTTCCAGTAATCAGTGTTCTGATCCATTAGTTTTTATAACGTAGAGAGATGTCACTGTTGTTTTTTCCTGAATGATTTGTATTTTAAAATTGCACATCTGTCAATCAAGACAAAACCAAGGATTTTTAAAAACGTGATACCTTGACTGTAGGATTATCACTGTACACTGGTGTTCGTATATATTACTATTCAGTGAAATTCTTAATTACACTTTCTAGTTTTGGATTTTTTGTCTAATATGTAGCCAAAAAAGTTTTTATTCAGCTATGATAATTGTTTTACTATTCTCTATGTTGGTATTTTAACAGAACGTGACAAAGTCAGATATACACCACCCCAAACACATCCCGGCTCTGAGGCAGAATATATTTTGTATGAAGTGTGATTTCTTAGATATTTATAGTAGTTATCAGCATATCAGAAATGATCATAAAAGACTGCATCTGAGTGTTAATACAAACAACTTTGAAGCCAAAAGGAGTTTTATCATTGAACTTGGTAATATTACGTTTTCATCTATCATTTCTCAAATTAAAATTATTGCTAAATCGCTGAATTCAGGCACATAAAAAAAATCAACCAAACATAAACAGAAGTACAAACCAAAACATTTGTGTGTACTTTTAGACTCTACCTACACAGTTCAGGGAAAAAGAGTAAAAAATATATGGGTTATGGCTTGCTTGTTTTTTTTTTTTTATCAACACAAAAATTATCATTCTGATTTTATTAGCCATTTGTGGGGTAGTAAATTCTAACAGAGAGCTTCTCCTAAAGTTGCGTAGTTTCTTGGCATTAAAATGTAAGGTCTGTGAGCCTGGGTATCCGATGTGATATTAACAGTCCTTTTCACATGTGAGTGTCAGTTGGCCTCTCTGAAAGTAAAGCTGTGAACGAGGTGAATCTTGAGAGATAAAGTCAGTGCTCTACACATCATTGGGAAGTGCACGGGATGTTTGTGAAATTGTGGTATGCATTGAACATCGTCTGCTTTTCATGAATACATTCAGTGCTCTATGTCAGTGACTAAAACCAACTCATTCTCAAGCCATAACCATATGGAATGACTGCAGGAAAATTTGGAGCTGAAATCATGATAGTTGTGCGCTTGAAGCTTCACTGATGATAAAATTGGCATTGGATAAAGACTTTATCTATTCTAGGAATGTAGATGCAAACAGATGTGTACGGTTTTTGTATTCATTCAAAACTCAGAAATAAAGACAACTTAGATCTCTGAAATGATGTTAATTACAGCTGATAGTTATCTAATATTAACTTGTCTCCATTCTTTTATTTTCTCCTGCACGCTGATATGTTTTTGCTGCCATCTCCCTCTACTGTCCATACACCCAGGTCGATAAACACAATTCACAAGTCAGGTAGCTGTAAAATAGTAGGTTGACTCTTGGTGATACGATAAGGTTGTAGACGTTTGCGCTGTGCATCTGTGTTCTTGTCACTGTCTCTTACTTCCCCGAGCCCTGTTGTGAGGAAGGGCTGAGGGGGAATAGAGCTGAGGCTGGATTTGGAAGCAGCACCAAACAGATGGGGAGGGATGTGGTAGCTGGTATGTGACATCCTGGTTAGGACCAGGGGCTATGTAGCCTTCTTGTTCTGCTTTAAACCTACTTCTGGTGCTGTAGTGGTACCTGAGGGGTTTTTTAATATAATTTTTTTCTTAATTCTGGGTACATTGTGTAGAATACTGTGTAACTCTACATGTATATTGATGTCTTTTTGACTATTTGATTGTTCTGGGGTGCTTTAATAACGAGGAACAGACAAACCAAAGCTGAAATGCTGTACTGTTTTGAGGCCTAGAGTGTGCATGGGTAGAAAGGAGGCTTTTCTCTATCAGATTATTGTTAATGAAAAGTTTACAAGCTAGAAACCCGTTCATATTCTGAAATGTAATTATTGCTTTGGTTTCAGTTTGGCTACTTGCTTGCTATTGAACTGAAACTAGCAGAAAAATAAAAAGGAAGAAATTACTAATGGGGTTCATACAAATGAAATGCGATTGTGATTTCTTACTGTTGCGTTCAAATTTCCTTGGGTGTTTGCTTTTTGTTTTTGTTGGGTTTTGTTTGGTTTTGTTCTTTAATAATTTGGTGACAACATAGTCAAAAGGAGTCAGTAATAGTTTAGGTAGGGGGGTATTCTTTTGGCAGGACTAAAAAAAAAAAAAAAAGGGAAAAAAGGGAAAGTTAACTTAATATGGAAAGCTACAAAAGTAGTACCACAGCATTTTTTCCAGTAAGCTTGGCACTCTTTGCTGAGTTTTGCACTATACAGCCATTAGCGGGCTGGTCAATGCATTGCTTTATGAGGCAATTATTTCAGCATACTCTATTCAAAATACACATTAGAACTTAACCTTCTGAATCCTGAAGTAGCATTTTTATCACCCAACATTAGAAAAGAGTTGGAGTCAGCAATTTCCCCTTTCTTTTTATGATTTGGTATCATTAATAAAGCATTGGGCTGGTAGCTTTGTACAGTTCTCCAGGATAATTTGTGACACAAAAGGTGCTACTGTGATACAGTTGTCTGTTGACTTATTCAATAGCAGGGGAAACATAGAAATTGTTTAAAAATAAAAATGAGTAAGGGGGGGGAAAGAGCTCTTAAAACAAATGGAGGACTGATACACAGCGTATTAGGCCTGCTGCTATTGGATATGCACAAGTAGAAATGGGAAGTTAATATGGAATTTCTAATTAGGATCACATGCTAATGAACTCCCTCTTCATGTTAGTTTTATGCCGCTTCAGAAATTTTTTATCATATGCTTAAAAATTTATGACTAGAAACATTAATGAAAATGAGGCGTGAACTGGAAATTGTGCTATTATGGAGATGAGTATGGCTGTGGCTAGTCTGATTTCTAAGGAGGGATCCTTTTGTTGCCATTTTTTTGAGGGATGAGAAATGATACAAGTAAAATTAATGACTAGACATATTCTTTGCCCTGGCTTGGCTGGCATTATTATATTTAAAGTTATAAAAGCTGGATTTAATAAAATTTTGAACTAATTATAACGGGAATTTTAATCATAATTGGAAGTCTTCTGTAAGAATGAAACCTGTAAATTGGCAGAGGTGTGAAATTAATAAAGTGCATATGTTTCTATACACATATACGTGTGTGTATATATAAAATGCACAGCTTTGTATATAAATACAGACACGCTCATACACACATATAGGTCTAGTGAACGTTTTTATACTGACTTTGTTGCTAAAGGCTCTCTCCTTTTTTGCTGTTTGACAACGCAATTGCTCTTAAGTTTTGTGGATGAATGTTTGGGTGTAAATTTTCCAGAACTGGCATTTTTGTCTCAGGTATCTTGTAAAAATCAATTAGGCTTGCTATTTAAAATGTCAAACCCCCAAACACTAGCTGTTGTATTGTTTCTTTCGGTCCCACTAAAATTATCATGCAATCTTGTATAAAATATATTGAAAACATCTGGTAGTCTGTCTCGTTGGAATTGCCTTTGGAAATAGTCTAGTAACTTTTGACAGCTTGGCTTTACAAGGGTATTGATTTCACTGTGGCTTTATCATGGAAAACTGATGAATGGTCAAAAGCTGAAAGTGATGTAAAACCCGGTTTATAGTTTTTATATGAAATGCACGTAATAAAATAAAGTAGGTTTATAAAACATAGTAAGGTATGCCCTTGTGAAAACATTAGAGTTAAAGAATTTTGCAGCGTTTTCGTGTTGTGGATTACTTGGCCTAGGGACACTAAAAACATTTCCAGGCTTGCTAGAGATGGATGAAGGAAGGAGCATACTTATTAAAAACAATACCATACGTCGCTAATAATTATGTGATATTTGTGAGAAGATAAGCTTGCATAGAGCATTGCTTTATAACTTTATAAATGTTTCCATTTGAAATAGGCTATTAATACTGTACAGAAACCAGTATGGGAAAAATATTGTTTCCTTATTCCAATAACAAGGAAAAGTAGACAGCAGAAACACAAATAACTGAAAGGGCATGTAACATGGGAAACAGGAACTGCAATTTGGATGGTGAAATATCTTTTCTGTAGAACTGAAGAACTGAATAGGAAGAATTAGAAACAGCATTGGCCATCTGTATTGCATTGACTGCAATAAAAGAAAGTAAGGAAAATACAGGAAACTAAATTGATTTCTTTCTGGAGGAAGTAATTATTTCACTGGCCAATTAAATATAAACACGATGAGAAGGTGTTGAAGTAGAAACACTTGTGTCAGTTCTGCAGAACAGTGCATTGTTGTTTGTATAAAATCCCCTAAGGGCTTGAAGTACATGTTAATCTACGGTCCAGTTGGGTCCTGTTCTGCGGGGGGGGGGGTGGGCTGGTGAGAGAGAGGCGGTGCAGGGTTCTTTTTGGATCTCAGTAAGAGAGGCCTGACAACAAATGGCTTAATAAAATAGCTGTTTTAATAAGATAAAATAAAGAGAGGAATAATATTACATCCCTTTGCATGGTGGGAACCCCACATTTCTGTAGTTCTCAATGGACCCCAGATGGGGGTCCCGCAACATGTTGCACAGATCCTGTCTGTGGAGAGAGTTTCCTCCTTTTTTTGATCATTCAAGCTATTATATCATTTTCTTACAAAACACAACTGTATTCATAAAGCATGTTTGCATGAGAGCTTCTTGCTGCACTGCTAGGTAAAGGCAAGGCTAGGTAGGTGGCTCCCAGCGGGAGCTGCCACAGGCTCCTTGCTGTCAATGAGCTGGCTGAGATTATCCTGCAGCCCAGGGGTCTGTGCAGCACAGCACAGTCTGAAGGCCACGCAGCCCATCACAGCGCAGGCCTGTGCCTACTCAGGTGAACTGTTGTGTGGCTCACCAATGCCTCGATGTACAATGGTCACCCAATCAGGATCGTGGTGTTGGAATCAGACTGCATAAAGGCAAACATTGGCCTTGGACAACTGTCCTTGAGTGCTGAATTGCTGCTAGACAGACACAATGAAATGAGAGCAATTACCAAGCTGTTTCTGAAGATTCAGCTGACCCTGCTCGATTACCAGTCCTCCAGAACAGATGTTGTTCCCCTTAAGACATGTCATCAATTCAAACTATTACAGGGGAAAAAAAAAAAGGGGAAAAATTAAAAGAAAAATTTGCAATTAGAAAATGCTGTGGTGTAGCCTGGATTAGTGAACCCTGAATTAAAACTGGCAACTGTAGATTTTATTTAAAAAAAAAAAAAAAGTTTTTGTAAAATTCCTAAATGTTGTTCTTTCATTGTGCAAAAAAAGCAATGTCAACTTTGGTCAAGATACCTTGACCAAAGATAAGGCTATCATAGAGATTAGTATCCAGGTTTGGGCACCATGCTTAAGAAAGATGTGGGCCCACTGGGGAGAATTCGGAGAAGCACAATGAGGATAAGCAGAGCATAGCCTACAAAATATGATGGGGAGGAAAAAGTGAGCCAGTCATTGTCGTCTTACTTTCTCCCTGCTACTTGATAGTTTTATCATACCTCCCTTCTCTCATCTGTCTTTCAGGCAGAGCGATTACTTTCTGTTCAGTATTCCATTTTATAAGAACTGCTCCGTACCTTTAGTTAGCCTTACTGCTTCTGATTTGCATTTTCATTAAATGAGGTACAGCAAATGAGTGACTTGTTGAAGGTTGCAAAGGGAACTCAAGTCTCCAGAGTTTGACTAGTGGAGTTATCGCTAAACCATTCTTCTTGTATAAGAATATAATAGAAGACATAAACCATAAATAGATTACAATAAAAAAAATGAAGGAAAAAAGGAAGTTGCCTCACTCCAAGCAAAAGGTCAGTTTTCATTCTGAGAAGGATGAGAAGTAGAATTTTTAAACAGATATAATTGTAAATGGAAAAAGGAACAGAACATGAATTCTTTTGCAACCTCCTCTTTCCTTATGTTGCTATTTTTGAGTCACAGGGTCCTCTCTGAGCAGTCACGTGGATACAGCCATGATGTATTAAATCAGGAAAGGTAATTGAAACTAACAGATCAGTCTAAGATTTGTTTGAGCTGTTTCAAGAATACAGGAAAAGATAGCCTCTTGTTTGTATGTAGTCATGTTTGTAGGCTACAGCGTAACAGAATGTGGTATGGACTGCACTGCTCTGCAGTAAAGGCATTTTATCTCAACCTTTGTTCTCTTTGCGTTACAAGTAAGCTACAGTTTTCAGGATTGTGACTTTCATTTGCAAGAGGCCTGCCCTGCACTTTTCCCTTCTTGGAAAGTCTAACGGTCCTTTAATAGTGTCCAGTTTTTTGGTTCTTGAAATGTAAAACTTGTATTTGGTTACAGGAACAGGCAAACTATGGGGATAATTGTCTTGCACTTTGTAGCTTTGCAGACACGTTACCTTTACCTGGCTAGAAATTCTGGCAATCTGATTACTTCATTTTAAAAGCCCTGATTACAGTGAAAAGAGAAAGATAAACCTGCAAGGATCAAAAGATTTCAAATTGGGTATAAAACTAAAAGGAAGTGTGGGGCTTTGTGGAAAAGTAACATGTACAAGAAGTTTATGCTGTGGCTTTATTTATTAAGAATTGGAAGCATTGGATACTTGCCATGCAGAAGAAAAATGGAAGAATATACATCCTGAAATATATTGAAAGAGAAATATTAACAGATTGAAGGCTAGCGTGTAATATGATTGAAGATTATGAAATGCTGAAATGTTTGGCAAAGGATATTGCATCTTGCTTTTTGAGAGGATGGTTGAGAAAAGATAAATTTCTCATTCAATTTTTATTAATCATTTGACACTCATGGTAATTAGCAATTTCATAATTTAATAAGCCAAATGTATTTTATTAAGCGTACTTGATCCTGACTTAGTGTACTGTAAGAAGTACAGTAGCTGTATGATTATTAGCCACATGAACTTTGAAAAAATAAGATGTTGCCTGATACGTCTCATAAATATTGTTTTATCCTGCATTCAGCTTTTGGATCAACCCTTCTTCTCAGCATTTTAGAGTTGTGGTTATTTAAAACCTTGAAGCATGTGATAACTGTGATGAGCATAATGAAGTATGTTGAGTTTGAGCTTGTAATTGCCCATGAGAAGCATTTCAGTAACCCTTCCCTGCACAGAGGGACCGTGGAGGAGGCTATCACAATGCAGATGCCATACACTCGGGCAAATGAAGGAATGTTAATTCACCTTAACAGAAGTGAATTAACAGAATTGAGATTTGTGATTCTCACTCTCAACTGTGAGAAGAATCTCACGCTAGACTGTAAACTTACTCCTCTGCACCATAGTAGGAACTCCAACCCTTCTTTTAATTAATGTTACAATATTGCTAGCATTAACTGATTTCTTCAAAGATACTTTTGTAATTGAACTCAGGTTTTTTGCATTGCTTCTGCCTTTCTAGTTTCCATTAAGAAATTGTTGCTCATAATTTCAACAAAATACTCTTAAACTTTTGGAATCTGAGACATTGAGACATTTATGAATGCTACAACGTAAAAGCTAAAGAAAGTTGATGTGAAAACATTATGGCACATCACTTGATGAGGTAACTTAATAGGATTGCTACTAGCAAGCTTACTCTTAATGGCTTTTACAAACTATGGTTTTATTATATCAAACTGCTGCTATAAAAAGTAAGGAATTAAAGAGAATGCATTAGACATAAAGGGGAAAAAAAAGAAAAAAACTTACAAAACTTACAAGCCTGTCTGAGGTTTATTTTGCATGTTTTAATTTTGTTAGTAGGATAAATAATTGCAAAGTTTTAAATTGTATATAAGTTTGTAACATAAAAATATAATAAAAAAATTAGAGTGCAACTTTAAAACATAATCATCAGCTGTAAATGCAGTCATTAGTCAACTCATCTCACTACGTAACTGATGCTATTTGGCATTTTGCAAAGTGCAAAACTATACTGCAGCTTTGCTGTTCTCTGAAGCAGAAATCAGCTAGGAGTGGAGCCAACCCAGGTCAGGTTATGCTTTGTGAGGATCAGCAGCAAATCAAGGTGTGGATTTGGTGACGGTCCGAAACCACTGCTCTTGCTGTTACATGTAGCTAAGATGAATGGCCCAGCTCCTTCTCGCTTTATTGCTTTTTTCAAAGGTACAGACATATTGCAGTTTTGATTCTGCAGCATGAGTCAACAGGGCTGGATACAAGTAGGAAACATACCTTGAGACATCCCGGTGTTTTCTTTTAGTGTAAGTTAACTTTTTCTCAGTTATTGTCTTAGCGTGTGAAAGGTCTGTAAGATAGAGAAATTGCCTTTTTTAGAGCACAAGCTAACCAAGCCATATTGGGGAGGAGAGTGAAGAGTTAGGAGCTCTAAGTTAGCATCAGTATCACATAACACTGTCATGATTATGGGGCTCCACAGTCCCTATAGTGTATTTTTTTCCCCAAAGTCATTGAGCTATAAAGTAAAAAAGCTGTTTTGTGAGTTAACCTGTTTTGAGTGGTTACGGATTTCATTAGCCGAGAACTGATGGGTTAAAATGTGTTGGGTTTTTATCTGACTTTATCTTTTGCTTCTGAACTTTGAGAACAGATCCCTGAAAAGTTTTGAAATAACTAACAGTTTGAGCTGAAAATATTTGAAATAGGAACCATTTCTAACCTAAGGCTGGTCATTTAGTGCTGTACTCTTTTAGCAGCTCGCACACATACATAGATCTATACATATATAGTAGTCATACAAAAAATAAATAGAAAAAACCCACTGAAATAGAACAGCTTGTTGGCTGAACAAATGTTATGCTTGATTGAAACATACAAAGGACATTTTAAGTGTATGCTGGGCTACCTCACTACAAGCTTAAAGACACCACATACTGTGTTACTCGTTCTTTTCTAATTCAAAGTCAAGCTACTGTACTGGACCAATAGTTGGTTGGGTTTTTTTAGGCTCCTATTAAATAACGAATTTTCACAGTACAAGCCATAAAATGAATTGGCAGATTTTGTGAGTGAGTGGACTGTAATTCTGAAATGAGACTCCCTTCGTCACAGTTTCAGTTCTTCCCACCAACTGTTCAAATGCCTCAGGTGCCAGAACGGATTAGAAAACCCTGTGAGAAAGGATGGCAGTTCTGCTGATGATAGTGAAAACACAACACTATTTTTTCTGCTTTTAACTGAACACGGTGAGCACAGTATGAAGCTTTACATTTTACAGTCTTAGCCTGGGTCATAAGAAAATTCTATTACAATGCATCAGTTACCTTTATGTTTATAATCAGAGCTAATGCTATAAAGTTATATCCTGCAGGCATTTAACCCTGTTTTCAAGCATTTCTTTTTGTTATTCCTTAAGATATGAAACATAACTGAGTAGTACACAGTGACAGAAAAAAATTTAAAGTGGCAGTATGCCTTTAAAATTACATTTTCATGACTATTTGATACTAGCACAATTTTACAATAATACAGTCATGTTTTAAAAAATCCTCCCTTTGTTAGTCATAAAATGAGTTTATGTTCCCGAAGACATTGCAGGAAACAGCTGTCGTTACAGTCTAAGCGCGCAGCAGGAGGCAGTTGACAGTGGCTCTTCTAATCATGTAATCCTAGGACACAATGCTGTTAATTTGCTTCGGTTAATAACAGAAACTACCACCAACTTTATTAGGGTTCCAATTTGCCCCCAAAGTTTAAGTTTTCTTAATGAACAAAGTTTTGTTGTTCTGAAAGAACTCGGTGCAAACCAGCCTTTATCATAAACCTAACATCGGCTCCAGGGAGAGATTCCCCATGCTATTGTTAATTTTCAAAGGTAATGAAGAGCAGTCTTACTGGGAGTTGGTGGATTAGATAGAAACTGTTTAATCTTTCTGTCCTAGCCTGAATAAGACTAACAAAATGCCTAAGCCCAGGAAAGCCACAGGTCTTGCTTTACAAGGAAGGTATAGGTTTAGTATTAACATCATGCAAAAATCAAACCAACACAATCAAACTCTTTTTCATTTCTGTTGAACAGGATCATGATTACACTACTGCCCAAACAGATGGATTTTTTTTCTTGTGATTCTCGTGGCTTTCAGGTGAATCAGGCCCTAGCTGACAGGCTCTTTCCATAGGTCAGGGTTAAATGGCTTTCTGTGTCTGTGTATTGGAAGAGACATGTCAGCCAAGAAAATCCCAGCAGCGCGATACACCCAAGGTTCTCCGTAGCTGGGTCACTGTTCATTTGGTTGGAGAACCTTTTCCCTCATTAATAAATCTGGCACACATTATGTGTGCTCATAGAGTTCCATAGTTTCACTTCTCTTAAGCAAGGGTAACAGGTAATGTTTGTGCATAGAGAGATGAATTTGATGTGTTGTTAGCTCTGTAAGTTAGAAGTTACTCAGCAGCTCAGGTCGGAGGCAAGGTAACAATAAAAGGGATTTTTTTTTTTTTTGAGTAAAGATATTTGTCTTGAGAGAGTAAAAGTAGGATGTATTATATGTATGTTTTGCACATATTTATATTTACTTGATTATTTTATTTTTTTAAATAAAACTTGATATAACCTGTTAAAGGAAAAGATACCATGTCAGAGCCAACAATCCAAGAGGTGAGGCTGTTGCTGCACCATATCCCCAGGTCCAACCAGTAGCGAGGCTGAAGATTTATTCCCACAGGCACACACACACTACATGCATATGTATATATGCATATATACACAATCAGCCACACAGATCACAGGCAGATACTCAGAGCACCCAAATGAACATAGATAGCATCAATGGCCTCATCCTGCTCCCCAGTCTGGATGGACAGTATGGAAGTTCACTAGTGAGCAAATATACGTATATATGTATGTACAAGGTGGATCCCTCCAGCAGCTGGGCTCAGATATATAAGCATACCAAGATCTCTTTTTAAGTATAATTTGGATATTGGTGATCTCTGTCCATTACATCATCCTAAACGAGGTGATTTTACTCTCTTTTGTGGGAAACATTATAACTTATCTGGTAATGCTGTCATCCTGTTTGGCTAATTACCAGACAAAGCACTGATTAGGCTTAAACTCAAACAAATAGATTTTATGTTGTCTGAGGTGTATAGATCAAAAATTAAACCGGAGTTCTTTTGAACAAAGAACTAATAATGATTAAGAGCTACCTTTTTTTTCTCTTGTACCTTTCGATTGATTGTAGGACTGCATGGTGTGATTGATTAAAATCAATAATTTAGAAACTGACAAAACAATACAAAAGGATAAGAGCCAGCATGACAACAAAATGATACAAATGATCCCGACTATAACATTCAAAGCTTTTAGAGTATAACACCTTGCTACTTTTTTCCCATCTTCCCAAAAATCTCAGCATTGCAAGCAAAGTAATGGGTATCAGGTTTTCAGCTATGGGGAGGAGAGCCTAAATCATTTCAAGAGTTTAAGAATAGGAAATAAGAAGGGAAAGGAGAAAAGGTGCAAATGTCAGGAAAGGGGGGAGTAGAGACAAATACATGATAAAGTGCCAATTAATGCATTTTTTCTATATGTAAAAAAGGGTTTACTAGGCATCTCTGGCTATGTAACAACCTTTCGTCATGGCTTCAGTGATACATGTTTTATCACTTTTTCAAGGAATAAAGAGTGCTTTCGTTTACAACCTACACAAATACTGAAAAGTACCTTAATGAATATTAATTATGTTAAATTTCAGTTGTTTAACTTTTTGAGTGTATGTTCCTTACATTGTTTGGTAGTTTATTGTTATTGCTTTTTGCTTATTCATATGACTATAAAGCCAAGGATATCTAGCCATGTGTTAGAGACCCCTTGTAATACGTGCTGAAAAGTCCAAAATTAAAATATGATCCTTGCTCAAAGAATTTCATTTTGAAGACACTTGGAAGAAGGGAATACAAGGAAATAGTAAAGCATCATACTTCCTAACACCTATTCAGGGTTCCAGTTTGTCAAGTTTTGGTAGCCACCACAGCAAGTGAAGCAAAGAGAGCTTGAGAAGGGGGAAAGTGAAACAGCTCAGCGAATGTAAGGGGCAGCATGAAAGAAAATCAAAAAAGCATATATCTGAAAATGTTAGAAATAAGTAATGGCTGTTTGAAGGTGGGAAACTGATACTTCTGTTCATGAGACACGTGGGAAGAGGTAGGACTGTCTGAGGGGATAGCGAAGGAAGATGTAAAAAGATGACTGAAATGGTCTAAACAACAATTTCACACAATTACATTTGCAGCAGCAATCTAAAAGGTTGTGAGTAGAGAAAAACAGCTAAGGCGGAAGAAAATATTACTCGTATAAATGGTGTGATGAAGCGTTGGGTGAGAGTTTAGGTTCTCTGAATGGATATGAAGTGCTAGATCTTAGAAAGGTTACACAGAAAAAATCTGGAAGTTTTGCCAGGACTTCAAGGTGGTAAATTTATGGAAGGTCAAAAAAGGAGGGCGTGGAAGCCAATGGGCAATAGGCAAAAATAAATTTCTGTTTTGAACTTGAAGCAATTGTTAAGATATCCACAAGGAGATTTGACAAAGACAAGTTAAGATTTAGTTCAAATATGTAAATCAGAGTGATGACCCTATGAGTCATACGAAAATGTCTTTGTAGGTGATAAATGGCCAAAGATAAGATGTGTAGGAAAAAGAGCGGGAAAGCAAGGACAAGCAACTCTTAGAGCACCAAAAAAAGCTGACGGTAGACAAGAAGATGACATAGATAATGAGAAAGGGTAATTACAAGAGGAGTTATGATCAGCTGTCTGGCTGATGTTATAGCAAGTGGTTTACAGATTAGATGAGTATGAACATGAAGTACTAGCTTTTAGCCTTGGCTTAGAAAACATTCATTAGAAGGCTTTGCCAACCACATCTCCTTAAACAGATGGATTGCATGGGAGAAGAGAATGGGAACTGTTGAAGGGAAAATCCATGACGTGATCGTAAACACTGCATTCAGTAAGTTTTAAAGAGGTTATGGAACATAGAAATGCAGCAAGCAGAATTTTTGATCTTTGTCTTAAGATGGGAGAAACCAGAGGGGAGCAGAGTGAGTGATTACGGAGAAGTATAAAGAAAGGGAACTAATGTCAAAAAGTGAAAAGAGGGAGTAATCTTACAAGAGACAACAGAGGCCTTAAGTCTTTTAAGGAGGGAAAGGGCTTCCTTGAAATAACAAAGGAAGGGGAACAAGGATCACGTTAAGCAGGGCTAACTGCCCAGGCACCAAACCATGATTTAAAAACCCTGATAAGTATCTCTGTGAACTGCATTGCGCTACAAAGACAACCAAGACAGTTTAGAACTAGTCTGTGTCTGCCTGTCTTCATGCTGCGTTGTGCAGTGTGGAGAGGTGCCGCATTAACAAGGATGAGAATTTCTACTTTCTCTTTGTGGAAGAAGGCGTTACATAAATATGTGAAATAAATATGCAGCTTCAAAATACTAAATAATGAATTTTGGTGAAATTAAGACTGAATTCAGGCTTTCCCAAATACAAAGTTGACATATTATCTAGGTTGTATGATTATAGGGGAAATAATAGTAGCTATGACTGTATGAGACAGCCGTATAGGTAAGGCTGAGAATGGCTTACTGTTTAACAGCCAAGATTTCTAACTAGTGTCTAGAAACAAAAAAGGTCTGAACGCTTTTTGCAAAAAGACAGTAAACAGACAGTATATTCTCACTTTTATAATGGAATGAAGCGTTAGAATAAAAACACACAGTAGCACAAAACCTGTTGCCTTTATGATGCATGCCTGACGTATCCCTCTTAACTTCGTACTTCCTTGTTTTAAAGAGAAAACTATTAATTTTCCTAATGAGGCATTCTAGAGCACTGTTGCTTTATGTAATGCTAATCTTATTCTCCTAGTTTTCCTTCATTTGCTTTTAATAATACTTATAAAATAATTTAGTCTGCAGGTGTAACCAAATCTGAGCCTTCAGGCTATTCCAATCGCACAGTTAGTATATAATTGTTATAAAGAGGCAAGTTATTGTTATACCTGCTTATCGTTGGAAGAGAAGATAATTGAATTGAAACAAGAGTTCACAGAAAACTCTTATATTTCTCAGTGCTTTTGCTTTTTTGATCACATTTCACTTCAGTGTTTTACAATATTTATTATTCACTTATTTTCTAACTATTAAATTTACTGACTGCCTATCTTGGTTTGAGACAAAATTTCTTTCTTTCCCTCTGCTAATCTACTGAAATACAGTTATGCATAATAATGACTGAAAGTTACTAATTGCTGAAAGTCCTTGATGTGTTATGACTATTTTTTTGCCTTTTTCATATAGTTCTAGGGCAATTTTTAGGGAATAAGTGTCCTCATTTATCATGAGCAATTTTCACACTAGCAGTAACATATTAAAATAAAACAAAGGTGCTAAGTAAAATACTCATAAGGCAGGTATCTTAGAATTCAAGTTATCCATGTGATTTTGGTTAGTTGCCTTTGCTTGTATGTTGTATATCTGTCCTGGTTTCGGCAGGGATAGAGTGAATTTCCTTCCTAGTAGCTGGTACAGTGCTGTGTTTTGGATTTAGGGTGAGAACAATGTTGATAACACACCGATGTTTTAGTTGTTGCTAGGTAATGCTTACACTAGTCAAGGACTTTTCAGCTTCCCATGCTCTACTGACTGAGAAGGCTGGAGGTGCACAAGAAGCTGGGAGGGGGCACAGCCAAACTGGCCAAAGGGACATTCCATACCATGGGACGTCATGCTCAGTATATAAAGCCGGGGGAAGAAGAAGGAAGGGAGGGACATTTGGAGTGATGGTGTTTGTCTTCCCAAGTCACCGTTAAGCGTGATGGAGCCCTGCTTTCCTGGGGATGGCGGAACACCTGCCTGCCAATGGGAAGTAGTGAATGAATGCCTTGTTTTGCTTTGCTTGTGTGTGCAGCTTTTGCTTTACCTATTAAACTGTCTTTATCTCAACCCACAAGTTTTCTCACTGTTACTCTTCTGATTCTCTCCCCCATCCCACTTGGGGGGAGTGAGCAAGCGGCTGTGTGGGGCTCAGTTGCCGACTGAGGTTAAACCACGACAGTATCTTCTTAGTGTAAAACACCTTAATAAGTGTCTTACAGATGCTATATTGCATACCACAAGCTATGAAGTGTACAGAACAGTGAAAGGAAGAATGTTCTCTTGTGGTAGAGGGTCTGGATTGAGACAAAAGCAGGTTAATTCTAAAATAATGACAGGTTCCCCAGAAGATACAAATATAAGTCCTGTCGTCTCCATCTTCCCATGCCTCTTTGCCATCTTTTGCTAGAAGCAAGAAGTAATTTAGTCCTTTTTCTGCCATCCCTGCTTCTGCTAATAGTTTTTATCCCAAACAAAAGGTGAAGAAGGGTGAGAAAATGAACGTGACAGGTATAAAGTAAATGAGAGCCAAAAAAGCTCCGTGTTAGCATGTTCAGCTAAATATTTCCACTTCCAGAAACATATTTCTACTTTTCCTACTTGCAATATCAGCCCTTTTTGTGCTGCTGATTTTAGTAGAAAGTGTAGTAAGGAATAGAATTAGTGAAAACATTGTTAAATATGACATACAGGTGAAGGATCAGAATGATTTTTTTTTTTTTTTTTTAAAGGAAGATTATGACTCTCAAAGCTATTAGTGCTGCTTGAAATGGTAAATAAGGAAGATCCGTGTTGATACAGTCTGCCTGGGTTTCCAAAGGACATTTGGTAAAGTCCCTCATGAAAGCCTCTAAAGAAACTATGCAGCCTTGTGGTGAAGTAGAAGGTCCTTGTGTAGACAAAAATTATGGTTAAAGATGAAAAGGAGAAAACAATCAATGGTCAGTGCTCACAGTGGTGTGAGGTTATCTACTGGGACCCATGCAGTTCAACGTATTCATTGAAAGAGGGGTCATTAGTGAGGAGGTTTCCTGATGATACGAGGTTGTTTAGAATAGTCAAGGTAAGAATCAACTAAAAAATTACAGAAGGACTTTATGAGACCAAGAAACTGATGGAACTCAATGTAAATAAATTTAAATTGAAACACAAGAAAAAGGCAAACCAAACTTCACATGTAAAATTATGAACATGAACTGAGTAGAAACAGAAACAACCTGAAAAAGAAAAAAATGATGTGAGATCTGAAAGAGGTCTAGAAAATCATGGGTGATAAGGAAAAGATGGACAAAGATTGATTTGGGTTTTTTGGTTGTGGGCGAGTTTTTTTTCCTTTGGTCCTTCCACTGCCAATAAAGAACATCAAATGATGCTAGCAGGTGTCAGGTTCAGAAAGAACAAAAGGCGGCGATACTTCCTGCAATGTATATACAGATGTAGACATTCTTGCAACAGGATGTTGCAAATGCTAAACGTTTACTTGGGTCCAAGGGAAGACTCGAGAGTTTCATGGAAAAGAAATCCATCAGGAAATATTAAACACAAAAATATACCAAGAAGTTTCAAAACCATAAACTATTGGAGACTGGGAGAGCATTCAGGGGAATACTTATTCCTCCTTTGCCCTCCTACAAATCAGGAAATCTAAAACTAGAAACAGTTCAAAAAGAAGAAATGTGAAAGCAGAAGTTTCCTTTAAATGGAAGAGTTAGCTCAGCTGCTACTCCAGTAATTATGAAATGACTACCTGGGGGCGGTGGCGGGGGGGGGGAAGGCAGATGGAATGAAGCTGTTGTCCTAAAAGTAATATTAAAAAATTCAGCCTAATTATTTTTGATCTGAAGCTATCTGCCTTAGTCATTTACCTACCCAGCCTGCAGTAACAGCTATATGAATTAGTAGTAACCTAATTATCGTCATTAAGCAGGTGTATCCAGTGTGTTTTTTCTTGTGTTGGATTTTTTTCTGTTTGCAAATCTTCACGGCATCCAGAAGTAAAATGTAAAAAAGGTAGACAACAATTAGGTATGCCTAGAAAAATACCAGAAAAAAGACATTTGGAATAGTTATGTTTGCAGTGCAAAGTCAGCAGGTTTTGCAAACTTTTAAAATAAGATTATAAAAGATGAAACAGAAAAGCTTACTTCAGCTTTTAAGAAAGATGTAAGCAATTTTAAACTGTACTTTTTCCCCAGGGAGAGTTTGAAAATATTTCTAATGAATTAAAGTATAATAAAAGTATTTGATGGATGATTACATATTTTTCCTATTAATATCTTAATTTCTAGAATGCTTAATTGTAGATCTTAGGGGCATGAAGTTAAGGTAGTGTATTTCCATGTTGAAAGTATGCACTGTATTCCATTTTTCAGCGGGTTTTTTTAGGTAAGAGATTGTTTCTTTCTTTCCTCCAAATTTTTGAGAAATCAGAAGGCTGCTTGTACATTAATGTAGAGTGTACAAGCTGTATTCACGTCAGTAAAAACTTACTCAAGCACTCTGAATGAGGAAATGTAATCTGCTTTGAGATAACTCCCCTTTCAATTAGTTCTGAAAGAAATGCAAGTCCCCAAGTCAAAAATTTTTCAGGTTCACCCAGGGAACAACAAATTGGTCCCCTAAATAGAAGGTTACTTCTTCCCCTGACAAAACCATCTCATAAGTGGGAGAAGAACAGAGAAGTCCGTTCACATATTTTATTTTGTATTGCTCTGAACATTCTCATTCATCTGAATATAATCCATGCTCCTACCCGATCCCGATGGGACAATAGAGAGCATTTATGAGAGTAATGTCCATGAAATTGTTTGTTTTTTGAGAGACGAATGAGGAATAGATCATGACTTTCAAACAGTGCCAAAAAAAAGAAGAAAAACGGTGTGTTTCAATTGGAATAATGAGTAGCTGCCCCTTTGGCTGCAGGTTATACTCTTAAGAAAGCTCAGGCACAAGGTGAGTCAAGGAGGTGGCTGACTCTTTTATGAAGTTGTGGAGCTGAAAGATAAATATCACCTGGTTAAGCAGTTCCTGAAAAGGAAATAGTACAAAGTCCAAAATGAATTTCTGGGAAATAGCTTTAAGTTAGGGAAATAGTCACCAGTATAAATGGCAGTGGTTCAGACTTTCTTCTCCAATTAGAAAGACGAGACTCCATTCCAGTTAACCTTGTAAACTTCAAGGGTTATTGGTTAGAAAATGAATGGTTATGTTTTCTTCCTTTTTTTGGTGCTGAAACTGTAATTGATGTTACCAATTTAAGCTGGAAAGTAGCTTTAGTCAAAGAGAAATAATGTGTTTTAAAGGAATGCAAATCTCTTGTAAAAATGCTTGAAGCGTTATTTTTTATTTTTTTCTAGAGTTTACTAGCTTCACTGCATTACAGAATGATGACCTCTTGGTACCTATAACTTTTTTTTCCGCAGTTGAAAAGATTCCTGTATGCATTGTGACTGTTCTAATCGTAACAGGTCACAGGAGAACCTGTGAAGCACAACAGCCTTTCCCGCCCCGCATAGGTAATAAAGCAATAGCTCTCACCCCTAAACAAAAAAATACGTAAAACAGAAATAAAGAAGGATGTAAAGGGAATGGTCCTTTCAAATCTTAAATACATGAAACCATGCAAGTATATTAGGAGTTGGGAGCAAAATGTGTGAAATAAATCTTTGGGAATCCAAATTAATGAGAGCATCCAGAGGCAGGGCCATGGCAGAGTTTGCTGCCCATCTGAAACCTCTGTGCTGCTGAGTGCATTCAGTCTTTCCCACAGCTTCATTATTTCATCTCTCTCTGCCTGCAGTTGCTCACGTGCACTCCTCTCCTCCTCAGTGTCTGCAAAAACTGTAACCACACCCCGAAGACAACGGTTTTCATCATGCTTTCGCAGGAAACAAGCTCAAATAGACAGTACAACACAATCTAAATTAGAATTTGTTAATCAGAAAATTATAAATTATATTAATTTTAAAATTGATAAAAAGGCTTTCTAATTAGTTCACTAATTTAAAAATTAAATACATGTAATAGTACACAGAACTTTTGTCTGTCTGATAATGTATGTTTATGCAGTTGCAGCAAAATAATCCAGTTGTCTTGGATGTTTTTTTTCTCTCACTTCCCAAGTTAGCCTACCATGTTAGTAACCTATGTGTGTACCAATTTTAGTTATTGTTGTTACAAATACAATTTTGATTGCAAATGACATATTGTTTGGTGTACGTATTGATAGCTTCCCACTGCATTGCATGCTTAGGATTTATGAAGCATTTAATATGTTTTTTTGTTGACATTTCTAAGTCCTCAGTTTCACAGTTACATGGTAGGGACTTGGTTTATGTATTTGCTTATAAATAAAAAATGCAATAGTATATCCTTAAAAATGAAACATAGCCTCATTTCAGAATTCTTTTTGTATCCTCTTTCTGCAAAAAATGGATAGCTTCACCCTGTCTTACTTCTCTGAAGACAAAAACAAATCCTAGCAATTCACTAATAGGAGGATGTGCAAGCTAAAAGGCAAGATAGAAATATAAGTGAAAGATGTTACTTTGAAGTCCATATTTGTAAATGAGAACCCTCGTTAATGCTTCTTTCCGATCCTAATTTCACTCTCCATAGTGAGGCACAAGGGGTATTTGAACATATGGAAAGCTTGAGCTTAATTGTTCAGATTCTGTACAACCATTCCAACTCTTCAGTGATTTGCGCTATTTAGCATTTGTGTGCATTAGGTAATATATTTAGTGTTTCCCGTTTCAATCCAATTTATGTATGTTTGGCTGCAGACCAGAGCTGTGGGCACACAGTATGGAATTGTCATAAATCTGCCTATGCTGACTATAAGTGCTATATTGCTACAGTTGATAGCACGCTTGCATGAACATTTCAGAATGCTTGCGGAGCAATACCGCCTATTCCCAGCAAATCTCCTAGGGACTAAATTAATGTATCTCATATTGTATTGATTGTAGCCAATAAGTGCCTAAATGATTTGATGCGAGGCAGAGGGATTATGAAGGGAAGAGGGAAGAGGCAGCTTGAAAGAAATATGCGGTTTAATTACAGGATGAATTTCGCCAATCTACCTCCCCCTAGGAATTTAACAAATAGGCCTAAGTGCACTTAGCTGTTCTTGACATCTGTTGAAATGATATCTGCCCGTGATGAGGGAATCATGGGAATTGGTCTAAGGGTATTGTCAGGATCAGTGAGCCACAGGAAGCTGCTTTTCTGTCTGTGAAATTAGATGAAAGAAAAGCCTATATTAGCAGTTTTAGGTTAAGCTGTAGTGATTAAGATTTCCGTAACAGAATTCCGCTTTCTGATTTAATGACACTGGCTCTGTCTTTAGGAAGATGTTAAGTAAATATTAAAAATTATGTTGAAACGTAAGCAATGAAATACAAATTTAAGCTGGAATCAAAAACTATTCATGGTGCTGCTGTTGGTGGAAACTTGATATATGCCTTTCGAGAGAAACATCCAGGTTTATACCTTTTTTTATGATGTGTTACGATGTGTTATGAAACTCAGAATCTCTTAGGTAAACAATGGAGATAGCATAAAACTGAGGGAACACAAAAGCTGGAGCTTCAGCTTAAATTCTATAGAAAGACAAGCATGGTGAAGACTGATGTTGTGTGTTTGCTCATTTTGATTACATCTATAATTCAGAAGGAAGTATAGATTGCTTAATGCTTTCTGCTGCATTTTTATAGTATTTATACTGTACCTCTGCGAAAGAAAACCTGGCAATACCTTTAAAGCCCTAAGAGACACAAGTTTCTCTGCATTATTTGAAAGCTGTGTTTTCCCGTGCTTGGAGCATTTATTTGTATTACCTCATAAATTACTTGTAAGTCGTTTCCTCTGAAAAAGTGATAAACATTTATTTCAGGAGGTAGAAACAGAAGGTGAGACTGTGTATCCTATTATCTAAGCTGCATGTGTGTTGCTGACTGCATGTGTGTGCATTTTGACTATGCATTTTGCCTATGCAAGGACTAAAAAACCCATGAGATTAGGCCTTGGGTTGTTTTATATATAATGCAAATTCTTCTGCCTGCAGTATTCTTTTCCTATTATTTCCGTAGACAATTTGAAAGCAAAAATAGATGGTTAATTTATTCTACTGTAAAAGATAAATTAGGATTTATGGCCATAGGAAATGTTTATTGCTAGTTTTGTTTACAAATGCAGTAATTGAGGACAGAATTTCAGTTGGTGTTACTGTGCAATGTGTTCTTGGAAATGACTGAATTCACATCCATCTAAATTTCTGATGCACTCCACTGTTTCACTGATTTCTCAAAGACTGCAATGATGTTAAATTGGCAAGCACATGACAAAGATGATAAATCACAGCAAAGTTAAAAATTTAGTATTTTGGGGTTTTTTCCTGCTGTATTTCTGAAAATATACATATAAATACATTTACATAAGTGATACACAGAAATACAGAGAGCAACAGAGAGACAGACACACTTTAGCAATCACACAGTTTTTAAAGACCACCTTAAAAACAGTGATTTGCATGTCTGGATTACGAAGAGGGCTTGGCCTCTCCTTGTTCTCACTGGGATTTTTAATAAAGTTTAGCTGCTCTGTGCAAGTATACGTAAAGAGATCTATGCAGTACCAATAGGCATATGTAGCTCATAGTTTCTTTCAAAAGGAATTAGTTAAGAAAACCAGAAGATTCCGTTTGAAAGGCTAACGGGACTACAATAGGCTACAATGTCAAAATCAAAACATTTTAGTATAAATTTTGCCCGGCATCAACTAAGTCATTTGGTGAATATATAGAAAAACAAAAGCAGCTGATTCCCTCTTGAAGATATGAAAAACAAAGGATAAGAAACTTGGAGAAAGGGCCTCAATTTTAAAAAATAGCTTTTTTTAATAGCAGGAGATGTTTTCCTCTAACAATGGACTTTGAGTTAACATCAAAAATTTCATTTTTAATCTTTTAATTGCAAAATTTGAGATTGCTCTCCAATTTCCTGTGAAATATAATGTAATGTAAATTAAAGCCAAGATATCTCAGAGGTGAAGAATTATTCTTTACAAACACACCATCATTATTACTTGATTTTTAGGAATGTCTTTATTTGGTATCTCTTTGCTCAGTTTCCTGAAACTGAAAAGTAACACAACTTTCTGTGTATAGTTTAAATCTTCTGGCAATAGGATTAAATGGAATGTTAATTTGTTTCCCTTTGCAGCTATAAATACTGTAGTCCTTTTAACAGAAAATAAAATAGGATTTTTTTTGCTCCATAAGCACCCAACTTATTAAATTGTAATATATGTATAACTGTCAGGGTTTTTTTCACTTTTACCTGAATGTGAGCTATCTACCATAGTGTGTCATATCTTAAAGCAACTTCCAAAACAGCTATGATGTAATATATGCTCATCTAGGTTAAAATTTTGAGTTCATTCAAATCTTGCACCCATAATTAGGCATCTAGATATAATGGCCTGATTTTTGAAAGATGTGAGCACATTTAGGTACAGCGACTTGCTAAGATTTGCTGTGCTCTGCGTTTCTGAAAACCAGGCCATATATGTAGGTAGCCTAAATATAGATTCATGAACTAATTTAAGACTTAAATAGACTTTAAATTATTGGGCATGTTGCTCGGTTCATGTTATTCTTAAAGGAGAAAAACAGTGATTCCTGGCAGTGATCCTTGTCTGATTGGCACTGATGACAAAGCACCCACACTTCAGTGGGAGAGGATTGCTCCTTGTTTTTAAAAGTATTTTTGAAAGCTATATAACAGTTCAATGTTGTATTATATTATCCCAGTTTAAGGCACAAGCTCTGTCTTTTGTATTCCAAATTCACTAGAAACATAATGGAAAATTGTTTAGGCAGAGCACTTTCAGTGGAACTGAATTATGTATGGATAATCTAAAATGCCTGCTCCCTTCAAAGCCAGTATGTTTAAGGAAACACATTACCTTCTTTGAATAAAACGCATTTTATATTTAACAGAGCATTTATGACTGTCAAACAGTGTGTTTCTTTTTCTTCTTTTATCAGTGGTATTTTCAGGGCTTACCAGAAAACTGTTTCAGGGGTTGTTTTGCTTTTCTAATTGGAATAAATTTTAATTATATCCGTGTTTTTTATCTGTAGATTTAGATTCCTCAAGGAAAGGGAAAAAAAGGTATTTTTAAAATGTGGTATCACTGCCACAAAATCACAGTCTAATTGTCATTGCTAATACCTTGTAATTGTCACCAGTACTGGCATTGGCAACTAGACGAGACAGAGTGATGAAAAAAGGCAATTATTCTTCATTTAATGAGGGCGTTCTGTGTAATGTGCAAACCAGTCCAGAAAGTCCAAACTCTGTCTGAATGTATTCATTATAACTCCTTACCCTTTGTCCAAGTTTCTGTTCATTCATTTTCTTATATTTAAATTTGGCATCTTTTGTTAATTGAGGTTTCTCATAATGTACATCAGGCTAGGATGCAGATGAATGAAAATGGAACTATAATATTGCACTAGCATTAACGTTGCTCCTTTCAAGTTTTGGTTGTTTGGTGTTGGGTTGGTTTTTTGTTTGTTTTTTTGTTTTTTCAAAAACACATAGATATTATTTTTTGGTGGACATTGAAAGAAAATACAGGCATGGATCTGGGTACATTCTGTAGTAGCCAGAGAAAAGACATTTATTTAAAAAAAAAGTTGTACAGCATTGTACTTTTGTGTATAGGCTATGTTTTATTAGAAAATGATAGTAACTCAATATTATTCTCTGTAGAGAAAATTTTGGACAATTATGCTTGTGACATAGGGTAACAGAAGAGTGGTATTAAGCCAACATTGTGGCTTGCTGTTTCTCCCGGTGTCCCATCATTTCATTCTCCCTCCCATTGTGGAGAGAGATTTTCCCGCAAATTTATCTACTCTTTGGAAGAAGAGTAAGTTTTCAAAAATTATTAGAAGTATCACAGCATTAGCAAAATATCGACAATCGAGTTACTAACACATTTCCACATTTCATGAACATGCTGGCATGTCTAAACAAGGAATGAAAATAGCTGCAGTCTTATGAAATCCCTGCATTTCCTTGGAAGCTAAGTGTTTTAAAGTGCAAAATTCAGCTATCAGACTGGTTGTTACTGAGCCAACCAAGAGTGTGATTTCAAAAAAAGATTCTTTCCAATGATGAATTTAGTGACTTTCTTGCTCCCTCTTCTTTTCATGTGACATGAGTAATTCATAAACACTTTGTGGTTCAGGCAGCAAGGTGGGAGCAGAAGTATCTAAAAAAAAACCCCAAGAAAATCTGTAGCCAGAATGACAAATCCTTAGGCACAGCTATAAAACATACAGATCAGTAGCACAGAGCCATAAGAATATATTGACTGTGGCCCAAACTCATCAGAAGATTGATCAATCCAGCTGACTTGCATTAATTGTGAAATAGAAAGAACGATGCAATCAATGATAGGCATGAAAGTGCAGCGGTAATGATGCCACGTCTAGCTAATCCAATAATGGAGAACCTGATGTATAGCATATTGGAATTCCACTGTTCGGGCCCCTGTCACAATAAAGTATATCCTGCAATTATGGGGAAAAATTGAGCAGGCAGCAGTTGAGCTAGCCTAATTGGCCAGTGCCACAGTAGTTTTCCTGATTAAACACTAAGTTAAGTGGTAGTCAAACACTGCAACTTGTCTGCATTATAAAAGATAATCCTTAAATTAATGTGAAACTTTGTATTTTAATCAAAGCAAACTATGAATATTAAGATGTGTGCAAGATGTCTAGTTAACTGTGAACATTTTAACAATTTATAAACTGGTCTCTTACTGTTGGCTACAAGGAGAAAGGACCGTATGCTGAATTGAGAGCCACCAGTTTCCCGTGCTGAAAATCAGTTAGGCTTGATACAAGCTTACAGACCTGATGGGAAAAATAATATACGTAACAGACCCTTAGAGAATTCAAATTTAGGTAACTTCTGTAAATGTTTGCCTATGGTCACTAATTTTAGTCTGCTCAGTGTTACATGTTGATTGGGGAAAGAATAGATTTTTAGAAAATAGTAATATAAGTACAACCAGACCTGCAGCTAAAGTTAGGAATCGGTGGTCGTGTACTTATTATAAAAACAACCGAAATCCTCTCCAAAATACAGCATTTGTCACATTTATAAGAACTGAAAGACTTAGTCCCTTAAAGTATCAATTTTTCTACTACTACTTGAATAATGATATTTAATTTTTATTATTAAGTTTATCTATATGAGCCTACCTGTTGTCATTTTGGCCCGACTTTGCCGGCGGCTTCACCTTTTGTTTTACTACACAGCTTTGTGAGGAGGATGCTACAAGCCCGTGCTGACCAAGCAGGAGCACCTCTGAGGTTCCTGCTTAAGGAACACGTGCTCTTCAGCCCTGCCCTCCCCCTGGGGCCAAATGATGGGCTCAGCTGGGGAGCTTGGTTCTTTCTGCTGTGTTTGGAAGGGAACAGTGTTTAGAGGAACAGTGGAGCCAGGACTCTGTTTCTTTCACCTTATCCCTTGTCAACAGTGTTGCTCAATTATTATTTTTTTTTGCGGGAAGATAAATGGCTGGTCTCAGAGCTGCCCAGCATTCAGAGAGTACAGGGACTGTTGTTTATGTGTGGGTTTGAGCAATTACAGGAAGGGAAATGGATGCCTGTCTAACCACTGAGGAAGCATCTAAACCGATCTGTAGAACATTCTGCTTTGCCTTTTGGAAATCATTGACTGCTTTAATTCCAGTACTGGATGGGTATCTTTATGTTTCAGCTATATAAATTTACCACTTTTCAGATACAAACATCTGTGTATAAATTGGACTGAGGTTTTGACACTACATAGTTCTTGAGACTCTTCAACAGAACCTGGTGCCATTTCTATATGCAAATGTAGAGGGTTTTTCATTAACAAAATAACTCCTACTCTTGCTGTGCTTTTTTCTTTAAAGAAGTTGCTGAGGCAGAGAAGCTTAGAGACAATTATTTAAGCAAATAGCAAACAAACAAAAAGATTCACATTCCTATGTGTTAAGGTATACTGGTTACAACTCTTGTGACAGATTAGGAGCTGTACACCTCTCACTCAAGCATCTTTGACTCTGGAGCAGTCAGCTCCAGAAATCGGATGGGTGTGTGAGACCAGAAATTGTTTAGCCATCTCAGTTTAATGCCCTAGTGCAGAAAAGCCAGTGCTTTAAGACTTCAGCTCACATCTTCTATTTCCTTTTCAATGCAGTGTAATTTTCTCAGTATTGTCGGGAAACTCTATCAGCTAATATTTGCACAGGGCTTTTTTTCTTCCCCTCTAAAGTTGATTACACCTGTGGGGAATAAAATGACAAAAGAAACAAGATTCCTCACATGGTTACAGTGGGAATGCAGGGATGAAATTGAGGAGATAATTTATCTTAAAGCTTCTAAATATTTCAAAGTGTTTGTTTTCAATATAAAAATGTAATTAAAAACTAGATTAATCAGTCCTGAAATTGGTTTCAGGCTGCTTAAGTGAGCTGACAGCAAAGACTGTATCTTTTTGTTTCTCTGTAAGAAGAAAATAGAATTAAAGTTCTTCAGAATTTTTCCTTTAAACATGCTGAAGTATAACCAAAAAATAAGAAAAGGTGACCAAGTTGTGAATGTAATACTACCATACTAGATTTTAATAGCATCTGTTTCAGTGAGAAATGCATGGTAAGGTGTATATTTTCTAAACATATATTTGGTTGCATGAAGTGTTAACAGTTAGCTTTACACCTCCCATCATAAAAGTAATAATAAAAGAAAAGGAGAGTTCAAACTCTGTGATGGTAAATAATTGCTGTGGAACAAACCCTTGCCTTCCCAGAGTCTTTGTTCGTTTCTTTTTGCCACTAGGGAATTATTTTAATACATGAAAAGTGTATTCAAGTTATGCTCCAGCAGTAAATGAGATCTACTAGACCTTATTTCTTTCCAGGACAATTAATTTCAAGCCAGCCTATGTTAAAGAAAGTACCGAGCAGTGTGTTTTATAATTGCTGGAAAGCTGTACATGCCATATTAGAATAGAAATATTGGGTTTCTTTTCAAGTTTTGAGTAATCCCAGTAGACTTGCAAGCTGCTATGAATAATTCTGTAGAGCCCTAAGTGAAAGAGTTCAGATATTTCCCGCCCTCTCTTAGATTACTGCAGTTATTTGAGGTAAACAGTCAAAACACCTCAACGTTAAGGGAAATGAAGACACTTTCTGTTAAGACTGAAGTAGTAATGGATAGCCTAAAGGCATCAACCTAAACCAGCAAACTGACTACAGCAATACTTTTTTTACGCATTTTCTCTCTCAAAGAAGTTGCTAGATGCCACCAATCATCTGTGAAGTTAACAACACGGTATCTTCATAACAGAAGAACTTATGCAAATGGTTAACTTTGCTGTTAGTAGCTTAATAAAATTAAATGGGTGTGTATATCTCTGTAGACCATTCCTTAATAATGGAATGGTCTTATTTGTGGTACCTCGACTTGAAGTATCTTAAGGCCTGTGTTATATGCCATTTTTGCTTTGGGTTTTTTTTTAATTTTTCACATATAGCTAAAACTTAGTGCATAGCAAATAGGACTGGGGAGGTGAAGAAGCATGCTTGGAAACTGCTTCTTCCATGGGAACCTGGTTGTTCCATGGAACTGCACTGAGAAGATACTGTTGCTTCTGCTTTCCATACACAGTATCGTTACCTTTGGTAATTTCTATGTTGTGCTCTTGAAATAAAACTTGTAACACAGATGGTTACCCTAGAAGGTCTTATGGACTTGCAAGAACTTGCAAAGAAGGTGTTAATGTTTTTCCCCAGGAAAAGAGAGAGGAATTTTACCCTCCCCCAAAGTATTGTTTCATCTGTAATTAGCAGAGGCAAGATCATCCAAATACATAGATCAGTGAGCTCACTGAGATAGTCTAGCAATGAGGGACTCTACTGGGATCAATTAACATGATCTAGATATTAAAGGGAAAGCAGAATATTTCCTCTTTTTTTCCTCCTATGACTTGCCACATTTGTCTCTTAAATAAAGACTCTTGAAAGCAAGAAAAAAAAAAGTTTTTTCTTTTTTTTTTTTTTTTAACATTTCCAGCAATAAAAGTCACCAAAATGATCTTCAGTTATGCTGACAACCGGCTTGTTTCTTTTACAGTCTAGACAAAGTGGCATGTACATCTGGGTACCATTGGGACAGATTGTTGACTGGTGGTCTAACTTTTTTGCTATTTAACAGCAGGATTCCGCTCATGTTGAAACTGAGGCTCTGATTCTTCATCTCAGTACATTATGTTATGTATTTATGGGGTTTCTATACTATATATTCCTGTTGTGGGACGTCCTTAGAACTGAATGTAGGTGGTTAAGGCATCTTTTTATCACTGGTATTGTAGATCATAATACTGTATTACAACATCTACGTGACTACATTATACTGGTGGTCACAGGGGACAAACTTGCAGCTTTTTGGAATTTGTACAGTAAACACTGGGAAATCATGTCAGGATTGTCAACAATAATATATTAATATTTTAAATGTTCTGTATGCTTTTTTTCAATCTAATTGAAGTCATGCACGTGGCATTTCTCAAGTGACCCAGATGTGGGCTTCTGAAGCATGTGAGTGAGCTAGCATGTAAGCCCATAAATTCAGTTCACTGGTATGCATCAGCAATGATGATTACTCTAAATGTACTGAGAATGGACTAGACTGCTTTTTAATGTGCAAGTTGAGAGTGCTCATTAAGGGAGAAAAGATGAAACTTCAAGCACCTAGTACTAGGCTTAAAGTCATTCCAGCTCCACTAGAACACAGTATTTTCTATTCCACATAAAATCAGTTCAGTTCTTGTCAGAAGTGACGGGATGGTAACAGTTCATTCAGGAAATCTTCCTTTTAGGAAGATTTAATCTGTATTATCCTGATCAAAGTTGAGGTTTTCCAGCTTAGTAAGAGCTGACTACCAAAGCTAAGTAGGAAGGGGAATTTCTAGCATGTCTGGCAAAGCGCTATTCATGTGTTCCTCGTTGCCTCTAAACAACAGAGAAAAAATAGTTTTTGAAACTTGATTATTGGGCACTACAAGGAGTAAAATGCAGTGAAAATGGACTGCAGTATTCTTTTTCATTTTTAGAAAATAATTCCAGACATCAGAGAGAGACTTTATATAACCTAGTAATGAAGAATAGTTCTTTTCCTGTTCTCTGGGCCCCAGGCATTCCACATTTCTGAAGCTGGAACATGACATGTACAACAAGAATGTATGAAATCTTTAAGAATTTTTTTTTTAATACCCAGATAACTGCTGAACTTATTTTCTTCTCAGAAAGGAGATTATAAATATATTTCTTACATAATTGGTTCAGAACTATCAAATAAAAACAAAAGTGACTCTCATCCTCCTGCCCCACTCTCTCTTGACCCCCTGCAAATGCCAAATTTGCCTGTCTTACTTATCATGGAGATGGATATTTAGATAATGATAGCAAAGCTACTTAAAATGCAGAAGAACTCATTCCTTGGTTTATTTCATGTTTCAATCCATTTTCCATTATAATGCTTATGGACTTGGATTTCCACCCCCCACCCCCATTTAGCTTATGCTTTTGACTTGCTTTGAGAAACATCTTTTCCTGCCTTCCTGCCTTATTTTTTCCTAAAGACAGGTGGTGGCAACACTGTTCTCTCTAAATAAAAAAGAAAACAGCTGATAAGGTGCAAGGCAAGACTAGGCCAGCAGTGCATGTCTGTTTCCAGTGTTGCAAAATCTCCCTTGGTTTTTCAGAGGAGCTGGTACCTAAACTAAGCATAGAGTTATCTCCCCACTAACTGCAACAGTAAAAAAAGAAAAAAAAAAATTTAAAAAATCACAAATAAACTAAATTTATGGCATAGTATAGATTCAGTACCTTTCCATCCTGCCTTGCATATTTAAATCCAGACTTGACTTAAGAAAATTTATTGCAGTCTAATAACTATAAAATACTAAAAGGAAATAAAATCAATGTTGGCCCAAATCTTAGAATGCAAACCACACGCACACTGTAAAATATGGTCGAATACTGCTTACTCAGTAGATTCAGCTCTAGGAATCAAACAGAACTGAGAACGACCATAAAAAATATGCAGGAAATGAAAAAATCTGTTTAATAGCTGCCTGCAAATTGTTGTTTTCATAAGATCAAGGTATTTTTTATTCCCTTCATGTAAAAAGAATTCTCACTATTGATACATCTGACTTGGACAGATGAAAGGTGGTTGGTTGGTTGTTTTTTTTCCTTCTTTGCAGTGTTCGTAGTCACAAGTCTCCAGGCTGCTAAAGGCACACATATGAATTACAGTGTTTCAGGAATTAAGTGAAAGGCTTTGGAAAAAAACAGGACATCTCCATGATGTATTTTAAGTCTGGCTTTATTTCCTAAAGAATGCTGTATAGGCATTTTAACGAATTATTGAACCTTATTAGAATGCAAAGCATACACTGAGCAAAAAGTATGCTTCTCTTGCCAGTTACATCTGTAACCTGCCATACTTATGCACAGTTGCAAAGGATAAATTCTAGGAGGAGGTTTCCCCTTTTTTACAAGAGGGCTTTATCTTCATCAAGAACCAGACAGAAGTACAGCGAGAGCTGAGACTGAGGGAACTGGGGGGGGGGGGGGGAAGGAAAAGGATCAATTTTATGGAAAATTCTGATGTTTCAAAACAGATTTTGTCTTTAATTAGAAAGTGATTATTTTATAACCCTTTAGAAAATGGACAGCACTTTACCTTGCGGTTGCTCTAGAGCCTCAGAATCTCTGTGACTTGGGGTCTACAGCTCTAACATAGTCCACTGGCAATGGTGCTCGGCAGCTGCAGGTTCTGGGAGCCTTAGGCAGGTGCCTGGATTGCGTGGAAGGCTCAGCTCCTTAAAAACCTACCACAACAGTGTCTCAGTAGCTGAAGGAGAGGGGAATGAGCTTACAGAAAGCTGTCAGGGCTTTATTAAGTTGAACACTCTCTGCAGAACTTTCTATTGTTGTTGATCTGGCAAATCTAATGAACAAATGTCTTTATCACCCTGTTCATAACCAGCTCTACACGTGCAACAATAGCTTTTTAGTTGCCTATTTGGTCACTTAAATAAGATTTTTGCTGTCTCTGAAGCGTTGTGGATTTTGACCAAAGCTTTTGTTGTACGTCACCGGTTTTCAGTTTTGTCTGTACTGTTTGGTGTTAGGAAGCAGCACGCTGTTTCCCTTCTGTGTTCTCCACTTCCTAGTTGTTTCTAGGCTTTCAGGACTATCCCACAGTCTTCCTAAACTTTAGAAATTCAGAGACCTTCACACAGTGCAACAGATGCAAGGTGAAGGCTGTATTTTAACTAGGGGTGCTTAGTTCCTGCGAGATGTACTTCTTTATGTAATGATAGGTGTTAGATATCAGAAATGCCATAGTTTAGACTTATTTGTCCGTGATTGACATTACAGTGTAATTCAGCCCAGGTAAGAATTCTTAAGCAAAAGTATCTTTTCACAATGGAAATTAATTATTATTTTTAATAGTGTGTGCCTGCTTGAGGCACATTAGGAATTTTTATCTAAGTAACAAGAGACAGCCCTGTCTCAGAATATGCATAACAGAGATGTAAAAGGCCTGAATTCAAGTCTCTAGGCACCATTAGAAGTCAAAACAATTGCTATGATATACTGAAAAACTGGACAAGTAACCTAATGCGGAGAAGCATTCCCTACCCTTTTAATTGCTGCTTATCCTGTCTCAGTAAGTGAGGTAATTGATGTTTTACTCTCAAATTGATCTCAGTGTTTCAGGTAGTTAGCAGACTAGAATGGCTTTTACATCATAACATTAAAAATTGATTAATCTCATAAACTAATCCCAGGCTTGAAAATTTGCTAAACCTGAAGACTACCTAGCTTAAAAATGATGAGTTTGTTTGGATCTTGGTTCCATTGGACTAGATGGTGATTAATCTGATTTAACCACACAGAACACCACAACACTGTTCCTGCTCTTTTAAATTATCCTGTTCTCGTTTCCCCACAACGGCCACATGCATCAGAGCTTTGAGGAACTCAGAATTATTTCTGTGTGATACTTTGTTTATTCCTGTTTAAGTGAAAGTAATTGTTTAGTATCGTAGCAGGCTGGCTAAAAATGGAGAGGTTTTCAGTTTGACCAACTTGACCCAACACCTCTTTGGTAATATGCATCCTCTTGCAGCTGTGGAACTCAACTCAAGGCTTTGGTTTTACTTTGCTTCTTGACGGTATATGCAAGTAGCATTTCTGGAAGTAAAAGGGAGGAAAAGAAGAAATAATCTGCAGGCCAAAATGACTTTGAGTAATTTTGCATATTTATCTCATTGCAAAATTTAGTAAAGTAAGTTCTACAAAATCTGTTCAGGTGTAAAAGCAGCAAAGAGTTGTTACAAACATTGGAAACAAAGTGAATGAAAAATAGTGAGTTAAATGACAACTTGCTTGAGGCTACGACTATACTGTATTGAGTACACAGGCTGTACCAGCACACTGTGAGCATTACTCACATGCAAATGAGGATGAAATGTACCTTTTGATTTGTGCATGCTAATTATTATGTCATGTATATTATTACATGATGTTGAAATTAGTTATTAATATAGCCATTTGATTTATACTGTGCTACAATGAAGACACATAGATACAGATACAGGTAGGAGAGATGTTTCCCTCTCTCCCTCCCTCTCTATCTCCCTTGTATATAGAGCTATAGATAGATACGTATAAGAAAACTTGTAGATGGATCTCTTTGTCCTTGATGACTTTCAATCTGGGTTAAGATATGGCAGAAAAGTGAAGACATGTATAGCTATATGAAGAAGAAAAGAGGTTATATTTATTGTAAAAAGATGATATTTAGATCTTTCATGTATATATAGTAAAAGATTTCCATCTGTCTTCTAAACTGACAGAGTTTCAGGTCACAGTTTACTTCAGGGCAGCTCATCACAAAGTTTTTGAGAGATGTTGGGAGCAGCGCTTCCGTGCATAAGGATCATATGCAATGCATCATTAAAATTATTTCAAAAGGTATGGATACAATAGAATTTTGAAGCTACAATTTCAAGCTTGTTATCAGGGAGGTCATTGAAGAACATGACATTTAGTTTGCAAAATGAGCGTGGGTGTGCATGCACGTGCACACACATACACAAGTTTAAATGTTTCCCTCTACTTTTCCATTTTTCGGACAGCAAGGCCATTGCTGTGGTCTCATTAAAAGGTGAAAGAAAATGTTTAACTTTGTCCGCTGCACCTGATTTTTGCCAATGCTTGTTCGTTTTCTTAACAGAAAAGCAAAGAACATTTTGAATGAGACTTACTTGTTCAAGGTAACCTTACCACTTCTGAGTGAGAAGAATATACTGCCCTAATGGATGCTCTTATATGACAATCTCTAAATGTCTTTCATTATTAAGTGTCAAGCTTTCTTTAGGAAAGCTTTAGAAATTCTTGGGAGAAATGTTTCATTGCAGCAAGCTGTAGCACTGCCACTAAAAATATATTGCTAATTGAAGTGTATTGACGTTCTTTGTAATGCATTCTTAGAACAAGTAAAAGCACTGAGTAGTTATTGAATGCAAGGCACTGCATCTTCTGTAGTTAGTTAAGCTGTTTAGGAGAGGAGATTAAGGTACTATGCCCTTCCTTTCCCTATGTAGTTATTGGATTTGAGTATTGTGCAGAATAAAACACTTTCCTCTCAGGATACCAATGCTGCAAAGACTCAAAGAAACTTTGCGTCTGTCCCTCACTTTTTCACTTGCTAGCCATGGACAAATTGGGAGGTAAGTTAAATAATTCCAAGGCCTAAAAGGTACGTCTCCCCATGAAGGTAAAGAATTTTGACTATTCAGAAAACAATTCCTTCAAGGCACTGTTCCAAAGTTGAGCAAGGGTATTCAGAATTACTTTAGCTGTGTGTGAATATAAATACAGAATTTGCAAATCGTACCTCTACAGAGTTCCTGTTGTGGGACACTTACCACTGACAGACTTGCACACATTTAGCCATATTCAGCTATGGCGCAACATTACTATTTTAGAACAGTACCATCTGTGCTTCAGATTTATCAAGCTGCATGGTCCATGCTGGTGGGAGAGGAAGTTCCTGAAGCATTGCTCTCCTCCACTGCCAGATGGGATTCCTGGTTTTGTATATGACAGTTGAGCCCAACATATCCTGCAGATCCAGGGTTCCTCTGGAGCACTGTAATTGCTATGCTATGTAACACCGTACGCTCCCCCAACAGAGTGAAAGAGTGGCAACAGAGGGGATCCTGACACGGGGTAATGGGTGCAGACTTTGCCAGGCTGCCATTTTTCCAGAGGAGCAGGTAGGCAACGATCACGAATTGCAGAGCAGGTCTCAGAGGCGTAACTTTAGGACTCCTAGAAAAATTCGTGATCTGGAGCAGTCTGCAGATATATGTATTATCCCATTGAGAAGAAACCTGGCAAACCATAGTTTGAATACTGTTAGTGGCATCATCTGAGGCTAAATATAGCCAATGTTATTATGAGGTAATTCACGCTTGCTTTGTTGTCATTTACTGACATATTTTGTTCTCAGTAGTGCTGTGTTTGGCACTGCAATTATCTTGGAATCTTTTTAAATGAATATTAAAAGGTAATCAACTGTTAATTGATAACTCATTTTAATAATGCAGACAATAGACAGTAAGAAACATTACTTATTTTGCTTACATTACTATTTAGAATCACAGAATAGTTTGGGTTGGAAGGGACCTTTAAAGGTCGTCTAGTCCAAATGGAAATCCGTGATTTCTTACTGACATCATGACAACTTGAAAACTGTTGCAAGTGATTACATAATGATCTTTAGGTGCAAGCAGGAGAAGCATCTGCACTGTCTTGCCACATCTCTGGAGTACTCTGAACCACAGTGAATCTATGATCATTTTTGTAAGTGCAAGGAACTGGAGTTATTCTTCAGATGGTTGCCAGAAGACTTTTACCCTTCTTTACATTTCTAAATCTAAAATTATTTGTTTCAGTAGAGGTCCTCTGCAATTCTGTTGCTGTAAGAAAGAGCAAAGTACTGCCTTCGGTATGTAAGATTTACAGTACAAATCAGAAACAAAAAAGGATTTTTACGTGTTGTACTAATATCAACAGCTTCGAGAGGTGATTGTTTTGTGGCTCTAAGAGCCAAACTTTCTGCCTGCTTGTACAACCTACAGTTTCACTGAGTAACAGCTGAGTTGTAAAAACTAATGTAAAAAGTTCCGTATGGCATGTTTGGTCTTACAGCTCGTTAAATATCTGCCTGCAGTTTCTTCTTACTCAAGCTTCTTGCACTTACAGAAATGGTCAGGGGAATTGCATAGCGGAGAGGGGGTGTGAATCTTAATGCAGAGCGCAGGTCAAGCTCATGCCATGAGACTAAGAACAGCCGTGGTCGTGGATGTACACGTTTTTTCTCTCTGGGACTAAGTCATTCATTCAAAAAGAAAACACACTTCTGGTTTTGGGTATATTTACTACATATCACATGTAGGGTGTGAAGTTCTCTCTCTAAACTTCATGAAGGCATAATTCCTCCATGTCTTTGCTATGCTTTAGAAAAAGTGTCACCTGAGGGGTCCACAATTTGATAAATTAGTGCAGTAAAGGCAACCTCTGCCTTGCTCAAAAGATTTATTATAAAACAAACTAATAAGTGAGACAAAGGGTACAATGTTTGTTGTTTCGATTTGTGATTTGTGTGTGTGTGTGTGCAAGCATAGAACTTATAATTGCATATCCTGTGTGAAACAGAAAGGGATAATTTAAAAGACATTAATGACATTTTGATGCCTACTTCCTATTGAAAATTTGTGTGGATTCTAATGATTAATTTGCATCATGTATTTATATCCTTGCAATTCTCTCCCAAGAGCTAAAGATAAGTAGCACATACATGTTTCATAAATAATGAAGTTATCCACCAAATTTCAAGCCTTAGGTAGAGTGATACATGAAAATAGCCTATCATTTTTAATGAATTTACTTCATGGTGTTCACCTCTTTTTGCAATCAAATTTTACTGACAAGATTATCTATATAAAGTACATGTAATTGTATAGGCATGGATTATTTCTTAGTAACAAGGTTTAAAACTTGCACACAAATCCTGCTTATGGCAGAAGTTCTTACCTGTTTAAGAAACAGAACCCAAAACAAGAAGGAGAAAAAAAAAAAGGGAAAAAAAAATGCTAATAGTTTGACCAACCAACTACATTAAACTATAGTAGGATACTGTTAATTAACTTTCAGTTAAGAACAATTGTAGAATTTAAATTGTTGTTCATGTTAAAAATTCTAAGGATTTCCTATTTTATCTGCATATGAATAAAATAAGTTTTCCAGGTAAATTTACTGATGATTGATTTATTAGGTTAATAGTGCAGAATGACATTGTAGTATGTTTTGGATAATTTCTTATAAATTAAACTACTTTTTAGATATATATCTCAATATATATACCCCCACACACACCCTTTCACTTCATAACACTCTAAAAAGTAATTTTTTAATTAGAGAAAGAGTAACTCTAAGGAAGGGGACAAATCAAAGTTTGGATATCTGTCAGTTCATTGGCTTCTTGCTGACCTGGCAATATCTTGTTTCTCAGACTAGTTCCTTCTATAATGGCCTCTTCAGCCAATAGTGTGGATCTGCCAGATAAAAGCTGTGTTTTGGGGTTTTTTGTAATTTGTTAAGCAGCAGTGACTGAATGAACTTGACTTATTTTTATCAGCACACAAGCACAGCAAGTAGCCTTCCAGATGTTTACTGATAACACACAGGCAATGTCTATAGTAGCAATTTGTAAAATAACTAGCTTTGGTAATTGTCTGAAAACCCATGCCTGTCTCCAGTGATATCCTTATTGTCAGCCTTGTATTCTCTCCTCTTCCTTGAAGTGTCTTTCCGAGTTGTTATCTGCAGTTAGTATAACTGGCACCTTAACAGACTAGTATTAATTTTCTGTTCCAAAATATAAGAAACTATTCTATATAAAATGGAGTTTTTACTTACACCCTGTCTTAATTTTATTATATGTTCTTGGCCTATAGTTTTTAGTCATTGTCTCTGTCGATTATTTTTACTTCAAAAAATCTACTATGCAGCATATCGGATTTTTTGCCTCCTTTATGTAATGCAGACACTTAAATTCATTTCAAAAGCTGGTAGCAGTACCTGATACGCAGATACTAATTAATATATCGGATTTCTTCATTCTATATTTACACTAGCTTCAGACTTTATCACTTAATTGGTATTCATGCCATTATCTGCATTTTTTTTTTTCTTCTGGATAGAAACTTTAAGGAAAGAGACTTAAGATCCATTTTCCAAAGGTTACAAGATTTTACAAGAGTAAATTCTTGTAATAACAATATGCTTGTGAAACAAAAATTTATGCTGCAGTAAACAGTGCAATACATGTCATATGCCAGGCTTGGTCTGGTAGTGTTTGCATTCTAAGATAACATACTTCTAATTCTATACTGGGTGTTGCTTTAACATCACAGTATTTTTAATTACATTTTTTCATAGTGTCCATTTATTCTTTTTAGTACAGTGCCTTTGCCTTCTGATTATTTGTTATAATACTTACTGTGTTATGCAGGGAAATTAAATAAAATGCACTATAGCTAGTCTTTTATGTATAAAAGGAGTTTATATTTGAATCCTAAGTATAGATAAAGTTTCTCATGGGATTGCTCCATGCAGAATTTAATACATGCAGAACATGAATGCAGAATTTAATTCTGAGGCTTTACCGCATAAGCGTTCTTCTAGAATGGTACTTGCAAAAAATATTTTCTCAGAGACCTTTTTCCTAGTTTCTATTAAAGTCTACTGCAAAGTAGTTTCCAATAGAAATGCACCAGGGCCTTAATGTTCAAGGGTTAGTCATATAGTGTAGATGCAAAATAAACATAAAACAGTGTTTGTCTTTGCGGTGCTTTTCACACAGGCATACCAGAGACCCACGGTTCCTAAACATTTTATGAAAAAACAGGGAACTACTTATGTAATAGGATACGATGCGGGAGCACGGGAAAAGCTGCGGTGCTGGCTGGTGTTATGGCACCTTGCAGGTCTTTTACTTGAAGGGGTGTCAGAAAATGAAGAGCTTCCAGGCTGTGCTGCAGCACCACAAGTTTCCTTGAATACACTCGGGGAGCCAAAGGCAAATTCAGTGACATAAGTGTCTTTGTGATCTGCAGCATGCTTTGGGCGTATAACTAAGGCTATTAAAAAAACCAAACAAACCACCCAAAACAAAAATTAAAAAAACCCCAAAACGAAAAAAACCCCCAAACCAAAAAAACCTGTATTTGCCAGGAAACAATATTGGTCAAGCAGTATAGATAATCTTGCTGAAAAAACATATCTTAGCCTGAAGCCAAGAAAAGGTGAAAATTGGACTTTGGGGTTTCTCAATTGATTAAAGGAGCCATTTTACACAAGGAAATAATTGCCTACAAACTGTTTTAGTATATCAAATTTTTTTACAGTATTTCTGTTTTATTTTTGGAGATTTTCTACTTTTTTGTCTCAATAAAATTATCCTGTTTGGAATATTTTGCTAATTTGAGGGTAAGAAGAAAAGGAGAGGAGAAATGCTTATAAAACTATAGATTATTTTTTATGGAAGATGAGATGGTCCCCATTTGCATTTACAGCTTTACAAGGATTGTAGCACTAGGCTCTTTTTCTTTTTTTGATGGAAATGCTTAATCTGAGCTCAATGGGCCATAATAATTGCCCGTTTCTTGCAGTAGAAATAAACCCACTTGTATGTGACACTTGAAACCTTAACTCTGCTTAGTATTACGCACAGAATTGTAGACAGTTCTTCACCCAAATATATTTATGACAGCAGCACTAGTCGATATACGATACCAAGCCAAGGGCATTCGAGAATAAATCAGTCCCTCTAGCTACTGCTATAGCACAATAACTGATGGTTGTAATAAAACCCTAGGAAATTAAAATTCTGTGCATGCAAACACACATACCTAGCCAAGAAAAACACGAAGCTCTCTGTTCTGGAAAAATTTGCATATGTATAGACATATACACTCTGTACCCCTTTGTATTAGTAACACAATGTACACAAAAAATACAGGTTTTCAGCACTGTATCATCTCATTTGACACTCTTCAACATTTGGGGGCTTTCAGGAGTTATATGTAGAAAAAAAAGTAAGCAGCTCATGGAAGAAGAGGAGGATGGTCCCAGTTACTCCTCGAGGAAGAAATAGTCTTGATTTTATATTTGAAAGCCGCTTGATGATGCTGTAAGTCACTACCAAAGGCTCTGAAAACCCCACTTCCAGTTGAAATCATCCTATATGTTTATGCAGTCACTGATATTTTTAATGAGTCTTCTGTGTTTCAGCACCTCAGGCTCTGCTTTGTGGCACTGTGAGCTCTCGGGATGGACATTGTTTCTTCATTTGTGTGTTGGGTTTTCACATGAAGTACTGAGAAGCCATTTTAAGTTAATACACAACGTTATTTATACATTTATGTACAAGCCCATACTCTCTCCACATATTAAATAACTTGAAGCATCATTTCTTCTGAATTCTGTAGGGCAATGAGATAATGAAAACTAATATGTAATAAAATGATGCAAGGGAAGCGACTGTTTCCACATAAAATACACCAGACGGCAGTGTACGTTGTATCTCCTTGTGTAGCACAGCATTTTTGTGCAACATGGCAAGGAAAAAACCCAAGCATTTAATTTTTGATAGAAGACTTTTACAGTCAGGTGAGTATCTAATAAGAGAAAACTCTCATAGATGGATTTTGCATAGTATGAAATGGTATGGACTGTCTCATAGTATCTAGTGAAATACAACCAGTGCGACTGTGATGGAGTAATCTACGGTTTTATTTCAGCTATTTAATCTATGTATGAATGAGGAGAAATACGAGACCTTAATCAGATAAATAAGCAATTACTAATTGTGAAGTTACATTCTGGTAAAAGCACTGAGTGTGATCACTGCCAAGTCTTTTGCATCTGACTCTCATGCTCCACAGTTCCTATGTAGGTATTGACTGTAAAGCATCCTTTCCTAATGAAAACAGGCATATGTTACAATTCAGGTAATCATATTTGCATTGTCCATTTTGAGGTGGAAGAAGAAAGACAAAAATATTGGAGGGCCTTTCCTGGAACTACTGTTAGAGTAGGCGTCTTAAGCTGCACAGAAAATCATGGATAAGTAATTTCAGTGTGACTGCTCACTGGAAACAGGATGGCTTTGTATACACTTTTTTTCAGAACACAGGCTAAGTCCATTTACCCCAAATGTTTGTTTATGGTAAAATAGCTAGAATATAAAAGACTTCAGCTGTTCACTCACTATCTTTCAACCACTGGGACTGTGCACCATTTCAAATGACCTTCTCAATCCTGAAAGTATTTTGAATTTGTAAATGCAAAACAAATACTTGGGAATGTTGTACTGTAACAAAAACGGTTTTTCTTTTACATTTTAAGCAGAGTCTTTCTGTAAATAACCCTGTCACCATCATATTGTTCTCTTTGCCCCACCACCTAAACCCTTTCTTCAAAATGGTGCTTAAAAAACTTGGCATTAAAAAAACCTCTCCAGGTGGACTGCTGGTATTCCTTATCAACTTGAGTAATACTGTTGCCCTCTTAATCTGTCCATTGCATCCACAGATGGGTCCTATTTTCTATTTGTGTTTCAGTTTCTTCAGAGCTAGGGCTTGCATGTCCGTATGAAGAGTGGATGACTGATAAATACATTTAAAAGATCTTAAGTCTCCCACCTGCTACTGTTATTTAAAGAAAACAAAACATACTTCCCCGTTCTAGTCATGTTCATAAACTCACCGGAAAATGACACCAGCAGGTTGCACAGTATTTCCAAAGGGTCTTTTTTTGTTTAAAATGATGGAGCCTGACAGCATCAGTGTCTTAGAATCATAGAATCATTGAGGTTGGAAAAGACCTCTAAGATCATCGAGTCCAACCGTCGACCCAACACCACCACCCACTAAGCCATGTCCCTAAGTGCCGCATCTACTCGTATAGAATCATAGAATCATTGAAGTTGGAAAAGACCTCTATAAGTCTTATAAGGCTGTGGTCTTCTAAAAAGACCTGCAGTCTTGAACTGTTGTTCAAGGTCTTTAAAAATTTTTCTTGATGAAATCCTTTAAAGAGAAGCAGTATTTTAGGCATTCTTCCACTAAACTCTAGTGTGCGAGGGCTTGACATAATGACAGTCAACATATTGACCAGGTTCTTCATGCAGTCTTGAACTAAAATAAATAAATAGCTCATTGCACATGGCTCAATCCAGAGACACAATGAAGTAAATTTAGGATTGAGAAGCACTGTATTTAAAATTGCAGGATGTGCACAAGGTTTGCTTCTAAGGTCTCTTGATCATTAATTAAATATGTTATGGGTTTCAGTTTTTCTCATTTATCTGTACAGGTTTACATATTGTAAATGCATTATTTATGTTTTCCCTTAAGTGCTTAGTACTGCCAGGATGCTTCTCTTAAACTGGCACAGACAGCAAAAAAGGCAAAATGAGAGAGCAAATTTGGCACTGGTTAGCTGCCCAGAAAGCCACTTGTGCCCAAATGAGCCTTTCTCAGATATATTTTAATACACTTGAACTGATAGAGAGAGAGAGAGATGGATAGATAGATGGCATCATTGTTTAAACTATGAAAATTTATTTTTTCATTGAGGTAAGTTTGGTTTGTTTCAGTTTTTCTTTTTAATCTCATCCTAATGATGCATTATCACTGAGCCTTGCTGCTTTTGTTCTGGAAAGCTTTTAGTATGAAGGGTGATGAGGGAGCTATCCACACGGAAGTTCACTCTCTGAGGGAAGCCATCACTGAAATGGATTTTGTTATTACAGCTAAAACATACAGTTTGGAATCAACCATTTGCTGAACTTTGAACAAAGGAAATTGCTGCCATTGGTGTGTCCTGCGCATCGCCCCTGTCGTCTTCCTCAATTTCTTTTAGTAAACAGAACACCATGGATGTGGTGGTAGATTGAGTCAAAATCTATTTAAAAATACAACTCTCTCATTCATATGAAAGCTGTTTGTTTTTAAAAAAAAAAAATGGATGTTTTTGTTCTATTTGTTTTGCTGGGAGATGTGGTGTAGCAGTTGGATGTTAAGACACAGTCGCCCTCTCCTGACTTGTACATCTTTGTTCTTATTCACTCTTTGCCTCTCTACTGTATTCTCCAACTGTTCCTAAATACTTCTTTTCAATCTTAAATAACATTTCCTGTTCTGCTCTCTGTGATGTTAGATATTTGTCAATTTTATGTTTAAAATGACAGTAGCAGATAGCCTTAGAGATGACTAATTAAAACACAGAATTAATTATCTGCTTAAATAGTCAATAACTATAACCCTCGCTCCACTCTACAACTATTTGATACTTCTTTGTTTGTTTCTTTTTACAAATTTTGCCTTTCTTCCATTCTGAAATTCCCCCTCCCCACCACCAACTTTGGTTTCCAAATACCTGGTGTTGTTGGAAGCTTGCATGTTTATATTATTAGCGTACATGAAACCCACTGTTCTGAGTCAGGCCGGGGGTCTGTAAGTCCGAGATACCATCTTTATGCATGCCTATGGAAGAGGGGAACAAAGCAAGCGCCTCCAGAATTTTCTTTCAGTCTCCAGGAACTTTGTGTGGCAAAGTTAGTGTCTGTGCATTTAATAATCTTATGTAAGTTTTTCTTTCTTCTTTTTTTTTTTCTTTATCCACAGCACGTACTCCTTTATTTACACATTGTATGAGGAATCATCTTTTTACTTAGTTTAATAGGTGGCCAGTTCAAACCATTTTCACTTGTTGCCTTCTAGTTGTTTTTTTGGAAGACAGAAGCAGCAATCATTCTAGCTTTTCCATCTCCATGTTATTTATGATTTCATAGACACCTACTCCCAGCCATCTCTTTTCCAGGCTGAAGTATTCTGGTCTTCCTACTTGTTCCTGTCTAGATATATTTCCTTACCTTTAACCACCTTTGTCACCTTTCTGTCTGAAGACAGAATGCCTGTAAATCTGTGCAGCTAACGTGAGGTCAGAGCCAAAAGTTTCATCCCATGGGGAAGAGGACAACACATTCTTTTGAAGGGTGATGTTAAAGGTACAATCTGAATATATTTTCCCCTGTATCTAAATGAAAAAAAAAAGTACATATACATTTCAGAAAGTCTTTCCGAAAGACACTTCACAATCATCTCAAAAGAGCCGAAACTAATATCGTAGAATAGTTTGCAGCTGCTGTGGAATAAACAAAATGTCTTCATAGTTTACCTAAACATGCAATCAGCATGTCCAGGCCCACCAATGTGATATGGTGGATGAAATGGGAAGAATTGTAAATCTCTCCTTGTTTATGTATTTTATCAGAGAGACTAAACTTGTGAGCCATGCATGGCTCTGCAGTACAAAGGTAAGAAAATCGGAGGATAAACACATTACAGATGAGATGGAAGGATTATCTCATTCCATATCCCATGGCTGTAAAGCAAATGTAAATCTGATGGGTTTTGTTTCTTAAGTAACAATGCAATTTACGGCAGCGTTTTGAATAACCCTTATCTCCTGTTGGTTTCTATGCTGAATATCTTTTCTACATGATTACATTTTTGGCGTCTTCTGAAGCTTTTAAAATTATTATTACTACTACTACTGAAGTATTAGTAGTACTTAATACCTACAAAGATGACAGTTCTACTATGTTCTGCAGGCAATTTACGAAAAATATCCCTGTTGCAAAAGTTATGCTCTCTAGGCATCTGACTGGAGAAAACAAGCAAATTTGACAAGAGATGCAAAAGAAAGTTTCAGAAAATCATCTTGAATTAAATAAAAAGCAATCACAATATTCCAGCATTCTGTAATGCATTGCACGTTCTATTATGTTCTCCTTTTTTCCCTTTGTTTTCTTCAATTAATCACCATGTTCTTTGTTCAGTTTTCTTTCTCTTTTTTTTGTTTTTTTTTTGTGTTAATGCTTGAAGAGTACCCTGAGAAATACTGGAATTAATGGTAGAGGTTGAACATGTCTTCTGGAAAAATAGCTGGTACACCTAGAACACAAATTACAGAATGTAAGACTGGCAGCCTTACCCAAAGAAGCTGATCAGTGAAATATTATAAAGACAAATCATTCTGGATGTTGTTCAGTTTGCTAAGTGGAGCTCATGTGCTGTTAGTTTGGCAAATGACTTTCTTCATTTCTTTGTGCACCCATTTACCTACCAAAAAACCATAGTGATATCTGTCTTGTGTTATGACTGCTCAGGACGAAACTGAATAAGGTAGTAGTGGTAGTGTTATGTTTAGAGAATATAACCTACAGACAGTCAAAGAGTAAGTAACTTTAGAGGGTTATGATTTTAAACTTTTTGTTTTAACATGTGTAGGACCATTGTCTAAAACAACTATTCACATTTCAACTAATATTTTTTTTCTGAAAATTGGAGTTAAAATCTCTAGTGTGGAAGCTTACACAGAGAAAAACCTAAATAATAATAGTAAAAAAACCTCCAAACAAAAGAAACAAAACCCCAAACTCACTTCAAACTTGGACTAGATGATCATTGTAGGTCCCTTCCAGCTGAAATATTCTATTCTATTTTATATTTTTTAAACAATGGGAATAGATGCATCTAGAGCAGATTCAGATCTAAAATTAACTTGAGACTTATGTAAGTACACCTATAATGCAGACTAATACAACCTTAAAGTAATTTATAAATGGTGTGAAGGCATGAACCTTGAAAAATGGAATCATTAGTCTGCAAGAGATAGTTACTTTAGCTGTACTTACTTTTACTCTATAGGGGAAGATTGTAAATAGACCTATGCTGAATTCCTTTAGCTTTTGTTCTCTGTTAGAGAACTTTAAGAAACGTATCAGAAGAGCATTTGTTGCTATTAGATTTGTATTTTTGTACAGGCACTTTGTTGTAAAACTTCTGCTACATATATGTAGAGAGAGAGAGAAGGTTTAGCTTGTAACTTAATTATTAGGACTTATTTTTCTGTGTTGAAAAATGGGCTGGCAGTTTTATTCTTTTGTAAGTAACCTAATTTTGCCTGAGAAGTTCCCCTTTTCATCATCACAAGAGTAAAAATATCTCATACAAGTGGGTATTGGTTCACGTTTTAACTTTTTGTAAGAGCAAAGTAGTGAAAAGTGTACTCTGAACCTCTGAAAATATCCTTAGAAAACACTGCATCAGACTTCTTTTTCATGTTTTGTGAATTGTTTGCCATGTACATTAATTGCAGAAATGGCAGTGATTACACTTTAAGGCTAATGATACTCACTAATGATTCTAGAAGTATTCTAAACATACTTTCTTTTAAAAACAAAACAAAACCAAAACCCAACTAAACAAAAAACCCTCTCACCACAGGTTGGACAAATCAAAATCTGAGTGCCTTCCCGAGCACCTGAGCAAAGCTTTTAAAGTTTTGTTCAAGAGGTCCTAGTGGCAGGATTGAGTTAGAAACCAGGGAGCTAGAAAGCAAACTAGGAAGGGGGTGTTTCAGTGCTGCTGTTCAGTTTCTTGAGCTCTTTCTAGAGGAGCCCCTTTCTTTTTGGCAGAGTAGTGACTTCGCAAATCGTGCTGCCATTGACTGATGCCTCACTTCTGCTGTTACTTGGTAGCGAGATCTTGCTCAGCAACCAGCTCTCAAACTCTATGAGTGTTTCTCATAAACCTGGCAGAACATAAAGACAGCAGTATGGAAAAAAATATGCATTGGAATCAAGTCTTCTTCAAAGTTATTTTTATACAGATCAGAACTGGAAGTTGTCATAGGAATAGTTTTATCACTTCTTGAAGCTTCTATATCTCTATTTCTAAGGTGTGCTGTGAATATATCATGGTATCTTAGTAGCAGGATATTCAGAAATATAACACAGACTTGTGATAGAACAGAAAAAGGGGAAAGCTTCTTCCTGAACTGAACTGCCAATGAGATCTTTAAAATATCAAAAATGCTTTTGTACTTCAGACTTGTGGTGGGTTCTGGTGTTAATTTCCTTTTGACCTTTGTAAATTTAAAATAATAAGTGAAAAAATAATACCTTTTTGCAGTAATGATTCTATCTAGATCCACAATACGCTATTGTGTTTAGACTCATGGCTGCATTTCTAGTATTTATTTGTGTAAGATATGTAGACCTAGCAGCTTTGTTGTGGCAAGAATGCTATGCTTTCAAAGTTGTTGGTTTTTGTTTTTTTCTTTTTTCCTCTTGTAGAGTTCAAAGCAACAGATGAGTTGTGAAAGAGAACAACCAAGGGTAAGTGCAATGATATGCAGAATGTTCTGTATCTTTAAAACATAAGCAAAGTCTAGTTTGTGCTATTGACAGATGGATTACTTTAAGAGGAACGTATTTATCTCATTTGTTGCTTGTTGGTAAATATTGTACACCTCAATATAAAACAGTTACAGTAGATACAGGTTTTTCTTCCATAATTTAGTGAGATTTGGCAGTAAATACCTCTTTATGGGAGCTCTCTTGACACTCAGTGTGCTCTTCCTACGCACCGTGTGAAGATTTAGTAGTGGTAAAGGTCACTATGTTTCTCCGACTTCCTCCACTACCGGACTGTTTCAAACAAGAAGACACTATCCTTTTGATTTTTTTTTTTTTTATAGTATGTGTGCTTTCCAAAAGAAATCAGTGCTAAGAATGCAGAAAAGGTCCAAGTATTTTAGTGTGTATATTGGTTGTGTACAATCTGTAAACAAGATGGAGTTCCTGAACCCAGGTTGCTAACCTTTATTTTGTTTTCCCCTTTTCCTATGTTGAAGTGACAGTGTTCCAAACAGGTTTTAGTCCCTGCTCTCTTTAAATGCTACATATTCTACACATCTCTGCAGATGCTTTTTCATCACAAGTATTTCCTTGTTCAACTGATTGATTCTAGTATTTGTTTGGAAGGGCATAAGAGTTTTCATTAATTTAAAAAAAAAAACTTTTGGGTCATCCAGGTGTTGCTTAATAGACCTACATTTATTGATACCACATGATGGGTATTTTCTTGAAATCCTATATGCAAGTAGAGAGGGAGAGGCAGGCCTGAAGGAAGTGTAAGTTTTTATGCAAACAAAAATGTTATTGGAAATAATAGAAAAAGCAGCATTTTTTTGTTTGCAGTTTACTAAGCATCAGCAGTGCCTGCATGACGTGCAAGTATGAAGAATATACTCTAGTCTTAAAATAAGTTGTGCAGTGTTCTTAAACATTCATCCATTCATTAGATTAACTTCATCGACGTATCTAGATGCTTCAGCTGGTCTTCACCATATTTGCAATGAGATTTTTGGTAAACAAGTTATGCAAGTATGATGCATCACATATTGTCCTTGATTCTATTCTTGCTGATATGTGACCGCATTGCTGTTGTACTGAAGCTGAAGTGACAAAGCTTTGTTTTATCAGTAGCAATGTCTCAACAGGGCAGCTGTCAAAGTTAAAATATTGCAATAGTACCTGAAGGACAATCTTTTCAAGAGGTAGCGGTGCCATGAGAACAAAGAAAGTTTTCATTTGGTTTTATTGTTTTTATTAAGTTTTCTCCTTTGAATGAAGAAAAACATTGTTTTGAAATATAATGGGAGGAGGCCCCCAGGTCTTTCTTTGCAAATATGTGTGATTTTTCTAAGTAGTGCATAAAATGTGATGCAGTAAAACTTTCATGTATCTTTCCATTCCAGTAATACACATTTACATCTAACCATGAGCTCGGTGCTTATGATGCCTTTGTGTCGTATCAAAATGTGACTTTTCATGACAACTTAGGAATAAAACCCACATCTCTAACCTACTAAAGATTAGGTATATCTCCTTCCACCACTGCTGTGATGTTCCTCTTACATGAAATATAGTTATCAGTGTAAACTCTGTTCCTGAGGCTGGGATGCAATGAAAGCAGTACACCACCCCACAGAGTTAGAGCTTGTGGCTGTAGTACAAAACGTATAGCCACCAAGAAGTCTCACACAGACGGGCACGGCGAGAGCAACAATTACAGTGCCGAGCACAGTAGAGCTGTTCCTTTCCTCTGCCTGGTCTTCAAATGCCCAACCTTTACCAGTGCCCAGAATCTATTCTGTTTTACAACAGCTCATCTGCTGTGACAAAAGGTCACAGTGAAATTTTAATATACTGTGTGGAAATGATTTGGTCATAGTTCAGTGCTGGCAGCTTTGACCCTCTGTAGTCATGCTGCCAACAGCCCCCTGCTGCCAGGTTCTGCACCTTCAACGCTCTCAGGGTGTAACTTGACCATTCTGTCACTTTTAGGTTGGCTCCCTAACTGAGCAGTGCTGTTAAAGAAACGTTTAATTGGCTGAGTTAGATTTTTCAGGCCTGCAAGATTTTCTTTGGGTTTTGTGACCTACCATGAATAGTTGGATGTGAGGCAGTTTCTTCACAACAAAATATTGTTTCATCCCAACTGAAAGAATTGAAATATAACAAGAGAACAGGATTAAAACAACAAAATGGCAACATCCATTTGTGTTTGTTAAACTGAGTTAGAACTAGATTATCCTTAGATCATCTAATAATATAATAAAAAAGACATCTTATCTCCCACCTTCCTTGCTAAGTCTAAGATGACAATGTGTCTGCCACTCTTCTTGTTTGATTCCCTAGTCATTCCTTAGTCTACAAGTCCTGAAGAAGTTCCAAAAGAAAGGCACTTTAAGAAAGACTTGTTTAAAGCATAATAGTGCAAATAAATAATTAGACATTGTGTGGCTATAGAAAGAAATATCCAAGTCTTACTCTAATCATTTATTTAGACATTTCTCACCTCTGATCTGTTTCATTGGCTTTTAAATTCTAAATGCAAAGCAGAGACTCACTGTTCTGGAATAAAGCATTTAGAGTAATGACACTTATTCGTATTGGAGCCTCTGGCCATTATACATTATATTTACAATGAATGATAATTCTTATAATTAAGGATGTCTGTATATTTTAACCCTTTTCTGCTCAAGCTTTGAAAATGACAGTGACCACAAGTTGGTAACTTAATCGACTTGCCAAACTGGCACAATTCCCAGCTAGACATTAATGTTTATACCTGAATTATTTAAATGAGAATTCATACAGAAAGCTATGGGAATTTTACTCTAGCACAGCTGGTTGGGTTTTTGGGGGGGGTTTTTTGTTTGTTTTTTTTGTTTGTTTTTTTTCCCCCCATTTGGATATATAACACAAGCTGACTTTGGTGTACTTCCATCTGATTTAAAAAAAAAAAAAAAACAACAACAAAAAAATTACAAAGCATTAATGCCATTTTTTAAGTTTTTGTTTCTCTTGGAAATTATTTCCATTATCATGTGCTGCCTTGAATTTTTTTTTTTTTTCATATTTCTGTAATTTCTGTTTGCTTTCTAATCTGGCTTCATTTAAATCAAGTTGTACTAAAAAACTAATGTGTCTTTAAAGGGAAATTGATTCATCAGTATCGCTCTCTCCAGCTCCATCCACACACTGCTCTTTTTGTAAGTATTTCCTTTAAAGAAAATAATGATACTGTTTAGTCCTCTTCATTGTGTTTTGTGTTCTCCAATCCTGATTTATAAATCCCTTCTTGGACAGATACACCCTATCCTCCTCTCTGACTCTTTCCTACTGCCACTTGCTGTTTTATGAGTCGCTGTGTGGAGCTTAATGTAATTGTCATTCTGATGCATTATAAATGACCTGTAAAGACATAGAACTCACAGCTTGCTCAAAATCATTTTAAAACACTTTTCTGCTCATATTTGGGTCTGAAAAACAGACTTTGAAAGACGAATGATACAGGTTATTTAAGGGTATGAAGAAAATCAGGATACCGGCCCTAGGTAGAAATAAGCTGTAGTACATAAAGCTATAAAAAAGTGTAGCGACAGCCTCAGAAATCTGTCTGCTGCTTCCACTGAACCTTCCTTACTGTTTTGACTTTAACCTGGGATTTTATTTTTTTTTTATCATAGCTGAAGGACATTATTTAAACTTATAGACTAACTTAAACCTTACCGAGCTTTACCCAACCTTCCTTTCAACCAAGAAATTATTACTTTGCATTATCAACTCAGTGTAAGTGTTTAAAGTGAACTCTGTATCTGTATTTACATGCATGAGTTTGGCTATATAAGCTAATGCTTTTGGTCCTTATGCAGCAATACTTGCTAAGCTCGCTAAGGTGGGCATAGAGCAATTTTAAACACTAATGTTAGGAGGTTTATAAATGTTCCTGTGAATACCAATGAGGTCTTATGGTAAATGCTGTGATTAACTTCCTTGATCTGAAATTTTTAAGTGACCTAGTTGTTGCTGTAATTAACAGCTTCTTTCATATGCAGTTATTATTAAGATGCAGTATATGCAGCCAGAGTTCCTTCTCTGGTCTGAAATATGGGAAGGGCAGGGTCTTACTATCATCTTGTATTTAATATCAACTTACATTTTTTAAAGTACTCTAATTTTCAAGGAGACGAAAGGAAGTTTTGCATTCAATATTGTTCTGTTTGTCTTGTCTTTTATACGGTAAATGAAATAAGCTGTGACATGCAGCTAAAAATGTATTAAAGTTATGCCAGATAGAGGGAAAACAAAAGCAAATGCATTTACGTCCAGCACAATTTTTAAGCAGCCATAATCCTACGATATTTAGCTTGCTTTCTGTCTTTGTTCAGTGCATTAATTCATCAGGTTGTAAGCTGTGTAGATGGGTTTTTTTTGAAACTTTTTGAAGCTCATCATTGTGGTATTAGCTTTCTCCAGTGATCTAAGAATAATCCACTGATAATTTTTGTGTACAATGTTCCCCTGATGCACTAAGAAGGTAAATCGTGATTCAGTGGCAGATGCTAATTTTTTTAATCAGTTTGAGCTGAGGGGAAAAAAAAATAAAACAACTGGAGAGAGGAAGAGAATCAGAGTGGAAGTGATTTGTGAAGTAGATGTTATTTTTGAGCATTTTCTGAAATAATTTACTATGGTGATAGCACAGCAGAACTTACCTGGTGACTGGCCAAAGAACCTGTGCTTTCAATCTCTACCTCTTCCCACACTGGACTGGGGAGAAGGAAAGGTATATAAGCTTGTTTGATGAGTCAGTGATGTCTTAACCTTGTTTCCAGAAAGCAACACAGTAATTTGTAGCATTTCTGCAAAACTGGGTATCTAGTTCTGGCCGTTAATAAAAATTTCACTGTTTTTCTTTTGCTTCTGAAAATCTCTTGGTATGCTTTTGCAGCCAATGTGTGTACATTTTGCCTGGAAGATTAATCTGAAACTACCTAGTATTTTACATTCCTCTCTTAAAGGAAAAAGGGGTTAAAAGCGGAAAAGCTAAGATATACTAGTAGAGTTGGATCAATCTGATGTGTGTTTACTACTCATCCTTTTCTTAAGAATTCACGTAGGTTATGCTGCATTTGACATGCTAGACAAGGGGCTTAAAATGATCCTTCTTTAATTTCCGTAGTTATTCTTGCAGTGAGCTATATGTGTCATCATCCATGTAGGTGTATGGTGAAGATACAGGTAGGTGAGATTACTAAGAAGGCATCGTATTTTTGGTTCCCGGTCTGTATTACACATTGACATGGAATGAAATTAGAGTAATCTCACTCACCATCTTACAAACTACATTCCCAGTGGTTCCATAAAGAGTAATTCACAGCATAGTTTGGAAAAAAATTATTGGAGCTAAGATCTAAAGAAGAATAAAAGGATTGTAAATAGTCCACCAAACTTTTGGGGAGGGGGGTTAATTGTAGGGATGTGATTTCATTTAAATTTTCACCTAGCTTGAAATTAATGTGTGCAAAAAAAGGCAACCAAAGAAACATGGTAAAATCTATTTCAGTCCGGCTGGCAGTTCTGGTATACTTTAGGAGCTTCCCTAAGCATCGTAACTTTCTTAAGATAACACTGGCCTCCAATTTGTTGTTTAATAACCATGGTGATTATTAAAAAAAAGTAACAATGGCTAGGTAATGAAAATTGTTACGGTTCATGTTTAAAGTGACATAGCCTCTCACCGTGAGGATGATGTTATCCTCTTAAAATGCTAACTGCTAATAATATATTCCTTTGATCAAGAGAAGAAAGAATGTTTGCAGCACTTCCCTTTGTTGAATAGTGATGGTGCCACTCACTTCAGCTTTCTTTAAATTCTTTCAGGAATAGTAAAGAAGCCTTCAGGTATTTTCCATCTCTGCTGCTGATGGAATGCCATTCTGAAAACCTTCCACTCCTTTCCCAATGTTGTTTTGGCATCTCTCTCTGAGAACAGTAGGCAGAGGATTTTCTGTCGTTCAAGTACCACTTTCTCTTGAATTCAACTTTGATTTTTGCACGGTCAAGTATTTTCTCAGTATGGTGCTTCGTAATTGCTGAAACTGAAGAGTTACGGTAATATTTGGTGAGGCTGAAGCAATGTTTTCAGTAACTACCTGTCTATTTAGCATGACAGACAGATTCTGTCTAGAACTGCAGCACGCTATATGGAATTTGGTAGCTACTCAACATATATTTAAAGTCATGTTTGTATACAGACAGTCAAGGATAGGGATTTGGTTTGTGAGGGATTTCACTAAATGTAATCAAAGTTCAGGAAGTGGCAAACTTCTGAAGGGATAGAAGGAAATAGGTTTAGATAGTATAAAGTACTGAACCAGTGCCCAACATTAATTCAGTATCGTGGTGCTCTCTTTCTCCTGCTACAAAAACATTAGCAATACGCAGTACTGTATTTGGGAACAGCTTTTGCACTCAGAACAGCAGCTTTTGGTACAGACTTTCTGCAATGATGGCATACAGCTTCTTTTGCAGAGCATTCACTGTGATCAGTGATGCTGCCCCAGAAAAAAAGAAAGATTTTCTTGCTTATTTTGTATTTGTTGAGAGGGAGCTCTTTTTAATAAACTCCCACAACGTGCTGCTGTGCTAAGAACAGAAGTATGAATTGCTCAGAATCCCACCTCTTTGCAGTCTTGAGAAACAGCTACGTAGCTTTGGAAGAAGTTATTTTAAAAAAAAGGAAGGAAGGCCATAATCTGTCATTGTTATTCACATTTGGGATTTTACCCCTTTATTTGTCCTGTTCATTTAAATGGGGTGAAAATACTTCTGTGAAAGCAAAGAGAAATATGCATGTGGAGAAATTATTGCTAAGTTATTAGTTGTAGCTATCTTCATATTGTAAAGTATCTTTTTAATATTTAGGTGAAATTGACCAAACCCCACATAATGGGTAGAGAAAATACAAATGTAAATACATGAAGTGTAAATATGAATGAAAATACATAAAGTACATGCTAGTTGTACCTGGAGAAAAAAAGTCTGTCCTACTGCTTGTTTATAAAACCTTGATAATCTCCCCAAAAATACAGAGCAGATGGATTTTTTTGAATGTATTTGATCAGTACCAAGTATGGAAAAGTTTGTCTGTCAAGTTACACTGGCAGTTCATCAACAGAGCGACACATGACAATTATGTCAATACATGTGGACTGCCCAGAGAAAAAAATATTCTAAGTCAAACTAAACGTTAAAAGTGGAAATAATAGCCATAAGGAACTGATGATGAAATCCCTGCAAATCACCATCCTAATATCCCCAGTCTCTGTCACTGAAGCGGGGTAACTCCCTTGCTCAATGTATTGAATATGTGCTTAAGAGAGATCTTGTGTTTTAGATGCCACAGTCTTCCAAGAGGAGAAAGAGAATAAAAGGAAAACAGTTGGTAGGTCCTAAAAGATCATGATGAGATCATGATGAAAGGGGTAGGTCTCTACTGGGACTAATACTATTTTATATCTTCATCAATGACATAGTGGGATTGCGCGCACCCTCAGCAAGTTTGTGGACAACATCAAGCTGAGTGGTGCTGTTGATACACTAGAGGGACGGGATGCCATCCAGAGGGACCTGGGCAGGCTTGAGGAGTGGGGCCAGGCGAACCTCATGAAGTTCAACAAGGCCAAGTCCAAGGTCCTGCACCTGGGTTGGGGCAATCATCAATATCAGTACAGACTGGGGGACGAATTGATTGAGAGATGGAAGAAATAGTAAGCAGCTATTTTTATGTTTGTAGCATGATATCTAGAGGATCCATTTTATAAACCAGGAAGTTGAGAAAGGTAAAAATGCTTTGCTGATTTGTAACATCTTTGTTGTTTCTCACCCCTGGTAGAAGCTGACCTTGACTTAGCAATGTTTTTTTCCCCCACATCTATTTGCTATTGTGTATTTTGAAGCTTTGATCACCTCTGTTATCTTTAAAGAGAATATGGCTTAGACGGGGGAGGGAGATATAAAAACCAAGTACATCGTATCACAGGCATTTTTCATGCTCTGCTAATATTGGAAATATAAGCCCTTATGTAAAGGGGTGGCTACAGATGTATTCTAAATATGTAATCAAATGCCATGTAGACTGTTATTTCATAGGTAGTGGGCAAAAATACAGATATACTCTGTGCTCACAGGTTCATTGGGGCAATTTATAGCATTTCTCTTTCATACAATAGTTGTCTCTTCCTTTGGATTCTTAAGATCTCTTGAGTACAATACTGAAAGCAAAAAAAAAAGCGGCCCTCATCTGAAGGTCACTTTCCTACTTGATAGCAGCTGCCCTCCAAAGAGCACATAATTAATAGTTTTATTACCTTGATTTAGTCATTTCCTGTGGTTAGTTTTCCCTCCATGCCATAGATTACTTCATATGCTATCAGCTCATTTCTCCTTTTTTTTCCCATTCTCTGAACTACTGCTTTCTTACAACTGTTTTCATCATTGTTAAAAATCATTTATCTAGCACCATAAATTACAGGCACTTTACAAGCACAGAGTAAGATACCGCCTTTGCCCTAAATAGTTTATGGTTCAGATACATCCTTGATTTCTGCTGTACCTTTTTTACTTAACACAATGGCCTGGGAATTTTAAGGTAGATTGTGTTAATCTCCTGTTTTATTCCCACAATTTTTCATGATCAAATGATGGCGATCACAACTGTATGCCTCAATTTATGTGATGCAGATAACTAATCATTTGTTTGCTACTTAGCATGAAGGTATTGTAAACGCTTCTGCTTACTACTAATTCCAGGCACACATTTTTGTGCATATACATTTGCATCTAAAAGCTGCAGGTGCTGGAAAAAAAATCCAGACTCTTGGTCATTTAGCTCTGCCTCTCCCCCCCCCTTCTTTTTTTTTTTCTCAATACTGTAACTGGCATTTCCATTTTTTGTAATGAAAACTCCCAGGAATTTTCATGTGATATTGCCACAGTGCCCAAGTAAAAACCTGACAGCATGTTCTGTAATGATGACTTTGAAAAGGTAGTTTATTTTTTTTTAATTTGGCTTATTTGCTAGGCTCCCAGCTCAAGGATATTTTATACCTGGTCTACAGTCCTGCTTCCAATAAAATGCACTTTTAAAATCTAATTGTAGTTACCATTTAACTTGAAAAGCATGAAAAATATTTTCTGACATTTGCCTGAAAAGTAGCAATCCAAAATACAGCAAAGGAATGTTACTGTAATTATTTACTATTCTTCCTTCACCTTTAAATATAGATTTAAAAAAACCATACCTGTAAATCTAGGAAAGACTATAAACTCACTTACCAACTTAATTTATCCGAAGCCCTTGAAATGTTCAGGTCTTGGGTGCTGGTCATCTTCCTAGTCATATGCTCAGATGGAAATGTGGAGGCCAGTACAGGATTGAGAGGTTTTCTTTCAGTTATGATAATCTTGTATCCAAAGTATCTATTTTACAGGGAGAGACAGGAAAATATTTTGAATGTTCATCAGTGACTAAAATATAATGAAATTCTTCTAAACTCGTATGTATCCAAAATTTATAATTTTTTCACATATCGTATTTTTTCACATTTTTTCACATCAGAACAGAGCAATCATGGTGTGCTGACAAAGCCATGCAGCTCTTTCTGTCTTGAAAACAGTAAGCAATGCTTACTATACAGTTTTCAGATCTAATGGCTGCAAAAAAATAAGTTTCCATACTCTATTCAGTACATTAAAATTATGATACCTCTGACCCAAAATAAAAAAAAAAAGTTTTTTCACTGATGTCTTGTTTTGAAAAGGTATTGGAGACTTATCCTAAATAACACATAATGGTCTTAGGGTTACATGTAACTATCAGAAAGACTTTTACCATTTTTAGAAGACTCTGTGACTTATATGATACAAATTATCGAATTTTATAATGATATGAAAAACATTGGCTTTTATTTGCATCCACAGAAGTTTTCTGATAGTTTTTAACTTTCTCTCTATACGAAATGTGTGCTCTTTTTAGGATGGAGAAGCAAAACCTATAAGGCTCACCAAAAACAACCCACTTGACCTCAGTGTAATAAACACATTCCCCCACATTTCTTCTGAAATCTTAAACTTCAGGCTTATCTGTTGTTGCTGGATTTCTTTTTTTTTTCATTTCCCACTTTACTCTCCAGGAAGCGTAGCTAGGGATCCTGGAAGATTACTATGTAGACCAGAAATTATTTATGTAGATTAAACCAGAGGTGACATGAAAGGGCCATAGTGTTCATGAATTGGTGAACAGCAGTCAGTTCAAAAGGCTGATAAAAATCATTATAAATAAATTCTACTAAAATGCTCCTGTGATAAATTCTTCATTGCATTAGTTAGATCTTCACTACCTCCCAGCTCTACGGCTTTGCGCTCCTGATGGCGCTGAACAGTCGTCTTCAGCAGCTACACACTTGAAAGACTGGGGAGAGAAAAATGGAACCATGTGGGAACTTTTGGGAGACGGGTGAAGTGAAAACAAGTCTCTTTCCACAGCCTCCATGAGGAGTAACTGTGGGGAATGAGAAACTTGCTATGAAAAGGAGCTCCTCCACCAAAGCCAAAGGCCAGTGATAACAGAGGCTTCTGGAAACCTTAATAAAAATCAGTCAACAGAGTTCTCTTTAGTCCCTTGCAAACAAAACCTCAGTAACTTATCATAATAACACAGCAACGTAGACTGAGAGGCATTTAAAATATAATTAATGGTTGAAATTGTGAAAGCAAAAAAGTTTCTGGGAATCTTACTGACACTTCTGTAATTGCTTATTTCAAAAGTTATGTCAGTAACGTGAGTGCTGTAGTTAGTCAAGTTACCAAAAATGTTCGAGACTTTTTAAAAATTGTTAATAAATAAATGTATGCATAGAAAACAGCATTGTAAAAATTATAGCTGAAGTGGTCACACACAACTCTTCTGAGTACTCTTATTCAGAAGAGCAAGATATATGGTGCATATAGTCAGGGGTGTTAAAGATCTCACCTGGATATAGTCACATTGCCAGCTGTGGGGAGAAAGCTTCTTTGTTATTAATCATTCTCCTAGAAGACTGTCTAGGAACCATCAGCTGGGATCATTATAAGTACAACTGGTCTGAAAACAGAATTTAATTTCTGTTCCGTGCACTATTCAGATATTTCCCAGGATGCTGTCACTCCTCATCTGAAGAATCATAGAACAGCCCAGGTTGGAAGGGACCTCGAAAGATCATCTGGTCCAACCTTCAGAAAAGGTTGAAAGAAAAAAAAATACAAATCTCATTTTTCAAAATGTTTAATGAAACAGTATTTCCACATTTGATTCAGAATCATCCAAGCTTTATTTTGAAAGCATTGGAAAACACTTAAGTTATTAAAAATAGAAAAAAAATTATTAAGTATGCAACTGTAATCATACAATTAGTATGACAATATAATGTGGAGAAAACTCAGTTGAAGCAAACAGTTTTGACATTATTACAGTAAATAGCAAAAGCAGATTTATGTTCCTGCGTGTTTTTCTAAACTAAATTCCACACAAATGCTTGCCATGTTCCTGCATTGTTTTATTTTGCTCTCTTGCTGAAACTAAAGCACAGTACTGATGCATTGCTCTGCACTTCCAACAGTGCATGATATGGAGCGCTCAGGCAGTTGTAGGACTCGGCCTTTTGCCTGCTTAGGTTAGTGCTGGAGACACAGGGAGCGCACAGTCGTTCCTTTGCCAAGTGGTGTAAAGAATGTAAACAGTATTGGAATTTGTAACATAGAAATAGTCTTAAAAGATGTATCTTAGGCTAAGAAAATTTTAGCATATGTTTAACTAGGTGGTCGTGCTCTCTGACTTGCATGTTTGAATATCCATAGTCATGGAGGACCTTAATTCAGAACATTTAGCTAATGTGGAGACTCACTCACTGTACAGAGAGCATCCGAGTTTGATGCTCAGAGGGAAACAATGCAAATTATCACCACTGAGGGGCCATATGGGCTTTTATGCAATCTGATACTGCAGTCCGGGAGTCTCTCTGCCTGTAAAGAATTGCATTAATGAGCTCATTTAGAATTTCCTTGTTTGAAATGCAGGTCATAATGGAAAACAAGCCTTGGTAGTTACCACTTTGCTCTGTATGTAATACGTACTTTGGATACCTTACCTAAATAGAAGCAGGATACACATTTCTGAATGTTCTTTGCAGTCTTTCCATATTGGCACGTTAAATTTCAGATGTCAAAAAATCAAAGTATCTTTTGAAATACTTTAATATTGTTTACTTGCAGTGATCAATTTGCAAAGATACTGTGGTTTAGCAAGGTCTTGCTCAGTGAAAAGCAGTAAGAGACTATGATGCCTTTGATCAGCATTTTGCAATTTACTCTGTGTGTGGAGCCCAACTGAGACTAATGTAGTTCCAGAGAAAAGTGATAGCGATATTGTTACCGAAGGTTGTGGTCACAGAGATGTTGCTCCTTTTTCTTATATACATAGTTTTCTTTGAAGACAAAAGCAGCAGATGTTTGCTCTGCCACTTGCTGATGCTCTCTTTTAGTCCAACTCAAAGTATCAACAACCTTTTGTCATGGGGAGTGCTTCAGAACTGTGGAGTAATCTCGGGCTCCATCAAAATGTTGCCACCATTTTAGTGATTTGTCTATGATGAAAGATGGAACTGTAAAGTGAAGAACAATGACTCTTTGTGATGCTACTGGAGAATTTTCCCTCCTGAGGAAAAAAGTTAATCTCGGTTTTCACACATACTCAAAAGTATTTCCAGTCTATACTACCAGAAGAATCTACATTTTGATATGAGAGTGAGATTTTATTTCCAGAATTTCACTGTCTTCAGAATAGGGTGTAATTTGTTTTGGTTTCAGTGTCAGTGCGTGTGCAGTTGCTGTTGGAAATAGTTAACTTTGCATTTTGTTGCTGGGAAAGAAGTATCCAACTGATGTGAACCATGAACCCCTTAGGAAAATAGAAAATACATAGATTCAGAGCATCTCGGAACATAAATTAAATATTTAGTGTACAGGCTGGATCCCTCCTAATGGAGAGTGTCTGAGGTAAGCGTGGCATCTCTAATGTACAGTCAATTTAATAACTGAAAGAATGGGCAACTAATGTAAGGAGGCAATACGGCGAGTATTTTGATTTCAAACAAAAGAATTGTATGATAAGTGGACTTTGTAATTGTGAGAATGCATGATCAGGGAATCCAATTTCACTTTGCTGAAGGAATTTCTGATAGTACCAGAAGGCAATGGGGTGGACAGAAGTATGCATTGGTTTGTTTGCTTATTATCTAGTTTATTTGGTGGCTGTGCAAGTGGGTATAGAGTCAGAGGACTGACCTGTTTTGTAATGCTTGATACACGCAGGCAAAAGTATTCCAAATTTGACTTTTTGCAATGAGCTGCATACTCCCAAAATTTTTAAGACCAGGGAAAAAATCGTTCCTACTATGGGGATGTTGGAAGGGGTACAGTGACCTAGTTATCGTCTGCTAGCACTGTGGGGGAAGCAATGCACAAGTCTGTTGTCTCGGTGTGTTCCTTGGAGCAATGTTGTGTGCGTTTACCTGCAGTATGGATTTACAGCTACTTAATTATGCAGTACTACTGTAAATACAAGTACTTCTTTACAGGTAGTTGTGTGTTGCACTTAACTTTCTTTTAGAAATACCCGTTCTTCAAAAACAATCGTGTCCTGTTCAAAGAAATTCTAAATCTAGAGATGAGTCTTTGTACTTTTAAGCATTCAATGTGAACAAGAACAGACCATGGATAGCTACATGCAGATCCATTCACACATATGTTATACTCTGAGACAACAGGAAGACATTCCCTCTACCAGACTTCCAACAGGCACTCTTCATCTCATTTTGTCTCTTGACATTCCCTGGGCCCCCTCACATAGTTTGGATTGATGGGCAGAAGTTTCCCAACATATTTGAAGTGATCTCAAAATAATTTGGTATCACTTCTCAAGATCAGAACCATTTCGGCATACATGTGTATATTAGCACATTGCACATATTAAGAAAACACTGATGCAGCCTTAACTATTGTCTCACTGCTGATTTGTCATTAATACACAAATGGTTCCAGTAAATGGCAAGGGTTTCTGGAAAAACACGGTCTGAGACTTATTAAAGGGGAATGTTCAGTGAGTCTCAAGGTAGAAGCCAAAAAAAAAAGCAAGGGCTATGGAGAATATATGCAGACATAAAGATGATGGAGAGAGTCCTACAAGACACAAAATGAAAGGCAGGCAAAGATGCCCAAAGTGTTTTTGTGGTCTGGAAGGCAGCCAAAGAGGCATTGATTTATTAAAGAGCAGCATCACAGCTTCCTTTTCTCGATGTGATGGTGCCATTAGAGCTCCACGAGCAGTCTCTGATTTCCTTGAGAATGAGGAATAGGAATTTCAAACAAAACACCAAAATAAGATTCTGAAGGCAATTATTTCCCAGACCTATGCCACTGCCAGACCATCGCTTCGCCTGTGTACCTGATGGAGAATTCAGTATGTAAAGCATCTGCCGGGGATTGCACATGTAAGTTCCCTGCTTATTAAACACAGCACCTACTTGTGTAAAAAGTACCCTAGCAATTGTGCACCTAAGTTTTTGCACTCTTCAATCATGACATGGTATACAAAAACTAGCTTTAATGAGACAGGTAATCTAGAAATAGTGACTCACCAGTTAAAAATGACATATTCAGCTGTTCTGTTAACTCAGAGCTGTTCTTGCAGACTGGTAATATACTGGGAGTGACTAGCACCTGTAGCATCATCTTTTTTTCTCTCTCTGTAGATATCTGAATTCTTTTATGTCATTTCTTTTCTCTTCCACATTTGCGCTCTGAATGTCCATGTACTTTAGTTTTGTACTTTTCCATTTCCCCCCTCCCCCCGCCAGTGCCTCCCTAAAATAATGCCTCCTATGGCTACTTATTGTCACTTTACATGGCTGGAGATGGGCGATACCTGCCTTCACCAGGACTTTGTTGTAGAGGCCTTTCTGATAGTGTGAGGAAAACGGTGGAGATCATGGGCAGCCTAATGGCAGGGCTAATTCTGGCGCCCTTCCCAGGAAGGCAAGATTGCAGGTGGCAGAGGAGCAGATTTTCACCTTAGTCTCATGGCTGTTCTAACAGTGCCGCCGACATCAGCAGTGGTACCGTTGGCAGCCTCAGAGGAGGCGGCGTGCTCTTAGCACGTGCTGCCCTGTAGATATGCATGCCCCTCACCAAATCAAAACAATGATATAACTAACCCCCCGTTACGACGCTGTTCTCACCTTGTTAAAAACCAAGTGTGACAAGGAGACAGAGCATGAATTTCTTCTGTCAGCTATATAGTCAGAAATAACAACTGATAGGTTTGCTGTGATAAGTTCTATATGATGGCTTTCCTGAAAGGTAGGCTGTTTCATGATTTACTGAACTATTGTAAGTGATAAAACTGATCCATTTGTTATCATCCAGCGCATAAAGACTTCAGGATTTAAGGAGCCTGCACTAAATAACAAAGCGATTTATAAACTCATAAACTGAAAATTACAGAGAAGTAGTCCTTAAGTCATCGGTAATAGCAAGCTTTTATCATATTAGTGACCATTATCAAATGTTAACCCCTACTCCCCTTTTTAAAACAAAATCTTACCTTAGGAAAGCTGTAATTACTGAAAAATAAAGAAGTCATGGACATAACTTTGTATTAATTTACTGTGCAAGTGAGGCAAGTTTTATTTATTTATCTGGATGTCATCCCTCCCCCCGGCCCCATCAGGTCCCTGCATCAGCTGCTGTGAACTGATTTATGCTTCTGCTAGCAGAAGCACGTTGGCTGATGTTAGCTGAGGAACGGTATTAGGTGGCTCTACCACTGGGTAAAAGATCTTTATCCAAAGCAAATTTGAGTGTAGTATCTTAAAAAGCGAATCTTCCTGAGTTTCAATAAACAGGTAATAGTTAGCAATAGTTGGTTCAGATTAGCCTGTCCTGAGGATAATATAATTGTGTCCTACTGTGAAAATGGAAATATGCTGTACCGGATTTAAAACAATGCATTATGATTACAAGATTGTAAGTCTTCTCTGTGTTCTCTTGAATCAAAGATTTTACGGGCAGTGGAAAGAAGATGTGGACTAGAGCTAAGCAAACATTTGCCTGGAGATAATTTTTCTGATGACATTAGTTTCTTTTTCTGCTCAAGAGTATCCTGAGTTAATTAATTAATTAATTCAATTTTATTCAACTAATGGAAGTTCTCAAGGAATAGACAAATTGAGAGCCACTTGTTACCAGTACTCAATATTTGATATCCAACTTGCTTTGTTCAAGTGTGTATGATTACATGCTGAAACAGATTTGTTTCATAACAACAGCATAATCTCTAAAATCAAGATGAAGATTTGCAAAAAACACCTGGGCATTATCTAGGAGAAGAAAATTGGAGAAACACACTAACATTTCAGGAAATTTAGTTAAAACAATGTTTTCTAATAGCCAGTAAATTCTGATCCCACGGTCCTTGTGTCAGTTCTCTGGGAAAGGATTTTGTAAGCCTTTATTTTCCTTTCACAAACCTTATTCTAAATAAAGTCAAGTCCATCATCATCCCATAGCGACACCCTCCCTGATCAGGACTGAAGCTGGAGCCCAGTTATGACAGCTTAAAAACAGGAGACAGTGTGAGAGATTTCCCTACGGCTGCCAGTTTTCCTTGTCAGAACTATTGGCTGAGCCTGTTCTCGCTAAAAGCAGTGGAGAAGCAGCAACAATATGGCACCTGTCATTGAAATTATGGACAAGAGATTGAGCTGTTACCAACTGAACAATGATCACTAATAATTTGGCTTAATCATAGTCTGTTAGTTACCCTAAGAGTCTCGTCAGGATAGAACGTTTGAATGTTGGGAGAAATAAGCAGCTCACGTTGTTACAGAGATGGCACAAATGAAGTGTACATACAGACAAAGGATCAGACCCCTCGCGTTTCTTCCCATCACCTTGCTATGTGAAGAAAAGGGAAAGCAAGTTTCGTATTCCTGGTTCTAAGGGAAACTATGAACTGTGTAAATCCCATGCATGTGTCATGGAGTCTAGGATCAGAGGAAGCTCCCATCTGTCTCCATCCTGCTTGTCACTCCTTGGACTATACACTGAACACAATTCATCAGACAGACAGAAATCCTGACTCAGTATTTTAAACTGTGGTGATGTCTAATGACCAAATTGTTGGCTGGTTGCTCCTCAGGCTTTCCTGGAACAATATTCTGACCTCGCTATACAGCAAATGAACACAGAAACTAATTTCTTGCATAAAAAGTGATGGAAGTTGTAACAGAAATTAATTGAAAATGGAAAAGCAAGTATGTGTGGTGAAAACACAGAATAGTTTATAAACCAGCTGAACTATACATAAAGTTGCACTTCGATTGTTCTTCTACAGTTATGCTGAAATCCAAAAAGCAAAAGCCAAAAAACCAGCAACAATAACCCCCTTAAAACTGCAGTGAATTCAAAGCAGATTAAGGGCTTGTTTTGTTACTGTACCTTCTAAACATCTGCAGTTTTTCATTTCATAAATAGCCATGATAGATGAGGCTGTAAGGTGTGGAAATTAAGCACAAATATTTCTAGCTCTCTAAATGTTTCAAATTATTTTTCATGTTCTGTGTAAATTATGTGAGATTTTAGCGTTGTTGCAGCTCATGTATCATGTGCCTGGTTGGTATCTTTTCTTGGTGGAGAAGCCTAAGTAAAAAAAAAAAACAAAAAAACCCCCACCACAGTTCATCACCAGTAATGTCAGCATAATCGTTACCATCACATTCCCTCCCTCCTTTATTAAGCATTTTTAAAAAATATTATTAACATACACACACCCCTGCCCCAGTTTAAATTATAAAGTACAGAGGCTTTAGTTGAAAACGTGGACTCATTAAAGTCAATAAAAGTTTTGTCTTTGCAATCTGTGAGTCAAATGTATGATTTCAATATTCTTCTGTATGTTTATATAGCACCTAGCAAAATAGGGATTGTACCATTTAGCGCTGAGATTACTTTAATATTCTTGCAGTTCCTAGGAATCCTACATACCCTGCAAGATGAGAAACTTAGTCTGCATTTTCTTATCTTCCAATGCAGTAAGCAGCAATATCGATGCTATTTCCAATCTTCTGTGTCATTAATAAATATGCCAAGATATGTCCATGAATTATGCCCCTTTAATAAGGTAATGGAACTCCTAGAATCTAGCGCTTGACTTTTTTTAAATCTGAGTTGTTTAGGTGCCAATAAGAATGTGCTGATCATATATATAACTAATCTTGATTAATTATGATTACACAATTTATTATTTCATTTTTGCTATTATCAACTATTTTTTACCTACCCTTAATATCTCACCAATCTCTTGTGATTCCATAGGCAAAATATTTGATGTTCTGATTGATTATAAGAGTTAAGGCTGTGGTACAAGCTGGTACAGAAATGCCAAAATACCTGCCAATGCCCCTATAAAAGAGCCTCGCAGGAATGTCTTTGGTAGCACCAAAGGAAATGGGCCATCATTTCACAGCAAATAGCATATACTCGTATTTGGAACAGAGTTTCTGATTGCTTGCTCTTTAAAAGAACAGCAAGGTTCTCATTGATTTCAATAGCCTTTGACCTGAACCCAATGTCAGCTCTCTTGGACCAGCCTTTGTTAAAATGATCGTGGTCAGTACCTTCTATTTACTTTTTTTGACACTGCTTGCAAATCCAGAAGATGTAAGAACTAACCTTAGCAAACAGGCTTTGGTTTAAACTTTATTCATAGGTGCAAAAAACAGAGTACTATACCTGTTTTCAATCTTCTTTTTATCCACGTTTTTCTACCTGTGCAGAAACTGGAGATGATCTAACGAACAAAGCATTTCATAATAGCTGTACTAAAAATAAAACACTTCAAATGAATGGTTTTGTGTAGCAGCATTAGAAATTGTTCCACTTGTTTGACGGAGTAAGATATGAAGAATTGATTGAGTAACCAATTTAATAATGAAGAGAATTTAGAATACAAAAAGATTAGTTGAGAGCCTTGGGACACAATTCACTGAAGTTTTATATGCTGCCTATGCTCAGAAACAGGGAAATTTTGATATAAAAGTGATTTATAGGCAATAGCTGTGCACAGTCTTTTATCATATTAATAAAATCTTCAACCAGTCTTTGAAAATTCTAAAGCCTCGTGTGTTCAGTTCAGATGCACAGATCAGAAAGAACTGCTGGCTGGCAGATGTGCAGATATATTATCAGAAAATGTATTTTCAGCTTAACCAGTATAATCTAATTCATTCTAACGTGATATTTCAGGTTTATTATAGTGTAATTGAATACAGAAGAACACAGTGCACTCACTATACAGTAAACAAAATGAGGTGAAAGTGTACAGCTTAAAGGTGACCAGGTTAGGCCTGTTAGATTGCTGAATGTTGGTGGTTAAATTGGCAGATGATTTAAACAACCCAAAACTGTAAAGAAAAGGCTGTTCTTTTCCTTTTGAAGACTACCTTTGTGAAGTAAGTGGCTCTACTTTATGAAATTGCACTAAACTTATTTAAAATTATATTGTCCTTGCACATTACTGTAAAAGTTATCACTTTAGTAATTGGTACATTAAATCTTTCTCTTCTGCTTCCACTAAAACAGGCAACGACCTTTTACCTGGACATAGTATTTAGTGGATCAAACTTAAATAGCTCAGTGTGTATACATGTATCTGTTTATCTGTATAAACTTCTCTATATAAATCTTAGAATTGTGTCACATGAATTCATTGTTTCATTTTTCCATGTTAAATCAGCTTTGAAATGTTAGTGGTATAGCTGTTATTTTTCCTTTGAATTCACCCCAGTGGCAGGAGTCTTTAAGACTCTCCTGATTACCATTTGTTTAATGGTATGGATTTTAGTTTGCTCCCCCCCAATCCTGTTTTGCTATTATGTTTCCTTGTTATAGGCTGTTTCAGCAGGTGCCTATCCATTTGCCACCTGCCCTGGTGCAGTGAATGATTATGCAATTTAGTTAATGCATTTCAATTATTTAGGTGACATTTTACCTTGTATGGTTAGGCTGAATATGTAAATTGACTGGAGTCTTTATTTAAAAGGAACGACAGTTTTTTGTCTGACAAAGTGCGCACTCAGTGACCAAAGATAATGAATAAGTAATCAAACATAAAAATAAGACAAAAGTTCTGTTTATTCTCATTCCCATGGCCATTTTTATACCTCCTCTTTTTATTTATTCATTGATTTATAATCATTATTTATATACTATAGTAGTTGATGCACTTAGTAGACAGACTGTGTTTGTAGCTTTCTACATCAAAACCCAAAGCCTATTACGGTAACAGTGTGATATGCTGCCAGTTCACAAGGTCAGGGATGATTTTCAAGACCAATAATACAGCCTAAAAAGTCACCAAGGCTTGTCTCCTTTACATTGTAAAATTGTTTTTCACCTGAGGATGCTGTTGATCGAGTTACTAAATATATTGTGCATTACAATGAGACAGGTTAAATGAGTTAAAAATACTTCCTTGTAGCAAATGATAAAAGTCTAAGCTGTCAAGTCCCTTGCATACTCATTCATTTTCATAAAGTATCTTCAACTTAACAAAAAAAAAAACCCAACAAATCCAGTTCTCTTTATTAGCCTTTGTTAAACATACAAATCAAAATTCTTTCTAATTTTGATTTTAAAATATGTATTATGGCAAGAAAAAAAAACCCTACCAAAAATAAATTAAATTAGCGCAAACACTTTTACTATCATCTGATTTACTGTTTGTATTTCCCTGTTCCTCATATTGGCAGTTATCTCCCAGCAGTATTAACAGCAGCAGCAATAACACCGTGAAGTCAGTAGATGGCTGTAGAAAAGTATGTTGAACACTCTTGTGTTAGAGTAATAAGATTGGGAAAGGCCTTGACCTGACTGGATGCGGCTTTTATCTGAAGTACATTTAAAGAGATAAAGGAGAAGCAGGGTGCAGTACATGTTCCTTTCTTTTCTGTAGGAGCTTTGCTCTGAGTTTAAAAATTTCTCAAATACAGGATTTGTGAACTGGGTCCTTTAGCAAGGAGAGGTAATGGCTTGAGTGCCACTGGAGTCACCTGCTATTCTCTGATGATTCCCCCCCCCCCCCCCCCCCCCGACGTCTTAGAAATCCTCCTATAAATTCCTACAGAGGGGGCGTCTGTAGATCCCATAATAACAATCAGGAAGTGGTATATTCCCATTTATTTATTTATTATTACTATTTTCTCTTTTTTTGCTTTCTCTCCAATGTAGTTGGCTGCCTTTAGTGCACGGACCTGCTCATTAAATAGATACACCAAGAATTGTTACCTAAGCAAGCTTGACAGTAAAGAAAGGACAGACTGAGTTAGGGAGAAAAAAGGAAGAAAAAAGACAGCCTGAAGCAAGTCACTTCACATGCAGAAAGAGCCACTGAACGAATGCTATTCTCATAAACAAACCAAAAAAATACCTTGTATAAGAAAAGAAGAGAACTGTGAGGACTTGACAGAAAAAGGCAAGATTTTCTATCCAGTTTTCAGTTTTCCTTCCAGACATACTTGGTGAAGTAAGGAGACTTCTGTTTGCTGACAGAGCCCTTGATTTCTTTCAAGATGATGATGTATTTGTGGGTAGGTAGTGTCTCTCTCTGTGTCAATCTTTTTACTAATAAATTGACTTTGGGACTGTAGATTTTAGCCTATAGTTATAGCATGTTTTCTAATGTGTAAAGGTGTGTATACTGCAGGATAGCTTAGCGTAGCTAGTGTACAGTACATGTGCTTGCATTTCCAATGGGAGTTTAAACAAACTGGTTCATTAACATTAAGCTGCAATTTATTTTCAGGGTTTGCAGGATGTAGCATAGCGCACTGCTTTCTTTTCATTGCCTTAGAAAATGCTACAATTGTATATGTAAGATTCACTGTGTGGTTCAGTCACAAAACGAATGCTGCATCACTTGTGGCTGTTCAGAATTTGCTTTCTTTGTAAGAAATGAAACAATCTTAATGTGATTAAAAGTTCTAGTTTGTGTTACTTGACCTAGTTGTGTTTATATTAGTTGTCACAGTCTGTCTTGGCTTTTGAAGTTTCTGGCAATTGACAACCGCAGATAAAGAAATAGGTAAAATATACTTATTCCTGTGATTTTTGTACTCGGCATTGTTCAGATTCCTTGCAGCAAAATCTGCTCACCTTAAAAATAATGTTGTGCTGTGACATGTATATTGTGAATTAGTGGAACTGTTAACCTGTTAATTCGTCCAGGTTTAGATAAGAAACATTTTTTCTTAAAACAAACAAACAAACAAACCACAAATAAATCAGTGAATGAATATGCATACTTAAGCATTTCTGTGTTCCTCTTCAAAGCCTGTACATCTTCTAGGGAAATATTTTAAACTAATCTCATTTGACAATCTATTTATTTATTTAAATTAAATGTATGTAAAAATAGACGGGCTTGCAGCTAATCTGGGCCACTTCTGCAAAACAGGCTGCATAAGAGTAACATTTAAGTCTTAGAGATATTATCAGTAAATCACTACTGCTCTTCTAAATTGCTTGTAGTCCGTGCTGTAAATCTCCCTTTATGGTTCCTTCTAATTTCTGTTGACCCTCCAATGTACTGTAGTAACTTTTGTCATCTGTGCAAAAGGCACTGTATGTAGACTTTTAAGTTTCTTATTTCAGTTCTTTGACCTGTGCTATCATTTCAGGAGCTCACCAATCACTGAGCCTTACGATACTGTCTTTTTCTTTTCTTTTTTTCTGTGTTCTGTAGTACAAGTCACTTTAATTTTCACAAGCAAGTATCTGTACATGTAACAGCAACCCTGACTGCTGCTTATTTTTAACCCTTACCATGATTCTTTATTGAAGCTGTATTTTTGCTAATGCAAGAATTAATTTCATTCTATTTTTAGATTTATAAATCAGATCACTTAACTGCAGTAGTCTATTTTTTATTCAACACTCCTGTGTTCTGCTGTTGTAGTTAACATCATCTGAAAAAGATACACAGTAAGTACTTGTGGATAAACCCTTTTTTCTGACATGCACAATAAGGTGAAAGGACATGTATTATTCTATTTCTTTGTGGCGCTAGCTCAAAAGGTTTAAAAGCTAGGGACTCTTCCTCCCCCACCCCCCCCAAGCATATGAGTCTTTGTTAACTGGAAAACTTAATTAAATACATTTTCTTACAAGTAGCTATGCAGATTTCTATTATCTTCAGTGTGTTGTATTTTATATTATGTATGAACTTTTCTAGTTACTCCTTTTAGAAAAAAAAAATATATGTTTTAAGCAAAAAATACAGTAATAAGCAGTTTCTGATGGTACCACTTCCTGGTTTCCAAAGCTTCCAGTAATTAATATTTGACATTTAAAAGTCTATTCCTTCCATTTTTATTTTGTCCTTTTTACTTACATTTTATGATGTCTTGGGTTTGGGTTTTTTTTTTTTAATTAGCAGAATTCATTAAACAGGAGAATACCTGTCTCTTTTTTGGCACTACTACGCCTAGGTATTAAGCATTCTTCCCATTTTTAATTTAACTTTCCTAGTCTAAATGATTTGAATAAAATCTCAAATTAAGATTAGTAGGAAGAAGCAGAGTATGAACTTTTTTTTTTTTTTATTGTAGCTGAACATTATTACTTTCTTTTGTTCTGGAAATAAAGATGAGTTGTATTCATAGAAAATTTATTTCTGAAATCGTATGATTTTTAAACTCTGTACATTAAGTGCGCGTATGTATCTGCATGTAAAAGATGCAGTATGTAAACAAGAGGCTTTTAACATATGCGGGTGCAATGTATAAACTCAGGCAGCATCTGAAATGCTTTCTCCTGGCACCACATCAATATTTTATATAATTATATAAAAGCTCCTCAGCAATATTATTAAAATTTAAAGTAGCCAACTTGTGTGAAAATGTAGTCTTTGCTTTTTTAAAAGGTGTAAAATAAATTTATTTCATTGGTACAGATTTTTTTCATACTATTCACTCCTTTATGTGGCAGTGCTTACCTGTTCTTTCATGCCATGTATAACGTAGAAATATTTTGCAATATTTACAAAGAAAAAGAAAATTGCAGTTTCTTTGCATTTTATGATGTCTTACTAACTAGTATCCTCTAACATTTTTGGTTTTTTAAATTCTACTGCTGTTGATGTCAAGTTCCTTTTATGGCAAGCAACTGTGAACATGTTCAGCTAACTAAATCAAAACATTCTGCAGGAATGCAGTGTACAGCCAGTAATTCAGTCTGTTGAATGGAACAGTCTTAATTAGTTGTTGTTTTTAAGTACTTATTTCAAGATTTCAGAAAGTAAAGAAAGATTTTTAGTACCGTTAACCCTGTCAAAGGAAATCCGTATTTGTTGACAGCCCAAGCATTTTAATGATGCCTATACTCTCCCCCTCCCCTAGAAAAAGGAGAACTTTTTGTGGTCTGGTACTTTTATGTACAGACACCTGTGCTGTAGGAATCAGAGTTCATCAATATCCAATTTCATATTGACTAATAAACTTTGAGGACTTTCAAGTATTACTGATTTAGGGACTACAGCTAAACCCTGAAGTCAAAAGGACCTATATCCTCTCTAACATTAAAGGGTATAGACCCTTTTATATCCTGATCCTGCTGCAGTATAATACACCTTTCTCTCCAACACAAGATTGTTGCAGTGATGATGCAAGGTGTTCTTGATGACTGCAGATTATCATTCACATTTTATAGTGCAACTTACCTCCCAAAAGATGTTGCGATTTTTCCCAAAATGTAACGAGTGAAAATTTTTTCAGTTAGAGGGCTGTGAAGTTGCTGACTTCCGCTTACCTTGGAAATAGAAGCATAACACTCAGTGGGTGAAATGAATGCTGATGGCTGAAAGCTGAGACTGCTCAGAATCTTTTATAGAATCCACACTTTTCCAGACCTGCTCTTTCTGTATAGTATTCCTCCTATTCTTTCTCATATTTAGAAAAATAAGCATAGTTTGTCTACTTGACAGCACAAGCAACTGATTGTTTCACAAGCACATAGTTCCATGATCGCTTGTTTTCCATTTGGTAGTTCAGACTGAACTATTTTGAGTTCTCATAGACCTCATGTTCAACTTACATAGTCTGAGTCAGAAGATGAGAGTTTAAAGTTACTACGTCTCATTAAAAAGTTAGTGTCATATGCAATTAAATATTGTTGTAAGAAAAACTGGAACAAAATCATTGGTAAATGCATTTTAAAATATACAAATTATTGGTTTTCCATCTTTTGTTATATGCTATGAAAATGCTGAACTAAAATTACCTTAATATACGATAATAAAATTTTGTAAGCTTTATAAACATCTAATTAATGTCTGTTTAGTCAGAGATGTGCTTCATTCCTGTCAGTCTGCTGTTCTTTTTAATAATAGGGAATGAGTTTTCAGAAATTTTGTATGTATTTTGCAGAGATTTTTCAGTAGCAGCTTCAGAATAGTACTTGATCGAGTAAGGCAGAAAGCATGTCAGCAAATGAAATTTGTTTTTGCCCAAAACTAGAGTAGGCAGATACAGAGAAACAAATTGAAAAAAATTTATATGCAATAGCAACAAGATAATTTCTTCTGGCGATAGAACATTGTTTTGGTAACTCTGAAAAATAAAGCTTTTTGGTCCAATAGAGAGAACTGTGTGTTGTACTTGCCTGCAGTAGCAACACATACCTCAGATGAACATTCGGGGAGAAGACTGGAGGAACAGGGAGTAACAGAAAGACTGTATCAGAAATTTAATCTGGATAAATATTTAGGAGTTAAAATACTTTATGGAAGCATTTCTGGTGCTTTTGTCAGTAAGCTTCTCCTGTTCAGAGACATCTTAATACACATACAGGAGTCTGTGTCAGTTCACATATTCAAAGGCAGATGGTATTTCATTCAGCTGAACAAAAGTCTTACTGGTTTTTAGGCACTACCAAATATAGGCAGGCACAGAACATGCCTTTCTCCTGAATTAGGGAAGTGTGTAATTTCAAACCTAGCCTGTGCTCTTTGTGTACTAAGTGCTACAGGACAAGTTTGTAACTGAAGCTATACAAAGGCTTATTATCTAAAGGAAATGAGAACCCTAAATGGATGTGAAGATTACTGAAAAGACAAAATCAAGAAACAAAATCTTAGGATTTTTAAAATTGGAGTAAGAAGCTAGAATATCCTTTGAGCAATACAATAATTCTGATATTTTTTGCGTAACTTTACTTACTATGTATTTTGCAGCATTGACGTTGTGTGCATTAAACAAGGTATTTCTCTCTTAAATGAGGCCTTCCCAATAACATCACAGACTAAGACAAAAATGTGCTACTCACTGTGTTTAAAGAGCTACAGACAGTTGAGATACAGTATGAACTAAATTGAAAGACTAAATGAGTATGTTGAAAACATTGCCAGTGGAACTCTTCAGCTGTATAGACTTTGCTGCATAGAATTATTGAGTAATCAAAATATTTAGATCCTTTTAGTTAAGAAAAATCAAACATATTAGCTGAAAAGCTGCAGGTACCTTCAGAGTCAAAATGATCTTCATGCTGCTTTCCACTGAGACCTTGAATAAAACATGTAGCTTCATGCTCTGTATCTGACTGCCTGACCGCTGATGTTGAATAAATATGTACCTTTTATTATTAACAGAGAAAAATACAAAATGATTTAATAATAGAGCATGCTGATATGAATATTAAGGCTCTTCAAGGGTATCTGACTCAATAAACCTGAATAATGAAGTATTACAATTTCTAAATCTGCAATCTTGATGGCTGAAATGAAAGGACTGATAGAGATGCTGAATGAAAACAGGATTACAATTGGTTAAGGTAGAATCTAAGACAATTCTCAGTAGGTTATCTTTTTGTATCTATTGGTATATACACATAAGTTGGTTTAAAAATGGTGTGTATAATAATTAATTTTGGAATGACAGAAGCTAAAAATCACGATAATATGCAAAGCATAGAAAGATTCTGCAAAATCACCTTTTTTAATATGAAGAAGAGAAATGAAATAGAAGAGGAAGGTAATTTCAATTTAGAATATTTGACACCAACATTTGTTCATCCAATACATTCAGTCTTGAAGAGTTTTTTTGACCTGCTACAGTATTTTGTAAAACAATATTCTATTACTTATACAGGGTAACAATATGAACAAGGGAATAAAATCAGTATTATGCGCCATTATATCCAGTGTTGCATAATGGTGGCTTAAGCAAGCAAGGCAGTTTTCGTTTATAACAATAATATGCATCCCTTTAGACACAAACACATACACACACGCATATACATCAGTGCTAATGTGTGATGAAATTGAGTTTAAGTAGTACATTAGGAATGTATGTATTGTTATTAATTCTTTCAGCAGAATTCGTGCATTTTGTGTAAAGCTATATGATAGAATTACTCTGTTCTTTTCTGAAGTTCCATTATATACTCTGTATACTTTAATTACTGAACCTATTTTCCCCCCCTTACTTTAGCAAGTACATTTGTCCCATTAACCTTATCTTCCTCTTGTCCCTCTTAATAGCATTGGTTTCCATCACAGCTTTGAATGAACTGTGTAGATGTTCTTTTTATCAGTCCGGGGACGTTTATGTGAGGAAGGAATTGAACAAAGACTGCATGAAATGTGGCTGGGTGAGCAGGCTAGAGTTTTTCTGTTGTCCTACTATGATTATCTCTTAGTGGAAATCCCTTCTAAATACCATTTCTGTGACAGTCTGGGGAGTTTGTATGCTACTACATCTACAATTGTAGAATCTTAGCTACTGTTTGAATGGTCTTGGTTGATGAGTCAGAAGGATGAGCAAGTCCTGAAGACTTTTCTGGGCAGTTGAAAAACCTTGTTCATGTCTTGAGATTAATTTCTTGACTGGTTGCTTTTGGATATTTACTCCAGTGAAGTATGCCTGTTTGAGAAGCTGAACAAGACTGTAATAGTCCCTAAGCCAAGATTTTGCTTATGGTTTCTCACTTGTATGTGCAAATGCCATTAGACTTGATTTACCTTGTATAACTAATTTGATGGTCTCACAGTTCAATCAACAACAGAGGATGTTTAGTAATGGAAGTCTAGGTATCTGTTCACATCTTCATTAGATCTTGATCTTTTTCTGTCTTTCCATATTGGGTTCCTGTTTCCATTCTGCTCCTGGATTGATATTCCTTCCTTGCCAAACAGATGAATGTGTGTTTAGATCCTTCTAATAGCATAGTATGGAAATACACCTGTTCTTACTGCAACCAGAAAACTGAAGTCCAACATACCTGCAGAAGTGACTGCTTTCCACATATGGATATAATACACTATGCATTCTTTCCCCTCCAGAATTATAATTTTGTCATGGGTTTGCCCCAGCTAGCAGCCAAACTCCCGCCCGTCTGCTCACTCACTCCCTGCCTCAGGGGGACAGGGAAGGAGGAGAAAATAGTAAGAACAGGAGTGAGAAAGCTCATGGGTCAGCATAAAGACAGGGAGATCCCTTATTGATTACTGTCACAGACAAAACAGACTTGCCTTGGAGGAAATGCAATTATTTATTGCCAATTATAATTTCTGCCAATTAAATTTGCCAGTTTAATTTCTGATTCAGGTAAACAAAATCCACAACCCCTCTTGTTATCACCCCAAGTTAAACTCGCTTCCTTCAGTGAGGGAACGGGTGGCGTGGAGGGATTGCAGTCAGGACGTAGTTTCTCTCTGCAGCTCCTTGCTTCTCACTCTTTTCCTATGCTCCAGCGTGGGTTCCTCCGCAGGCTTCAGTCCCCTTGGGGGTGTGCTTGCTCTGCCATGGAGCGCCTCCTCCTTCTCCGACCTTAGCATTTCCTCTGCTGTTTCTCTTTTTGTTTCCTCCTCCTCTCTCCTTCCAACATTTCTGCCCTTTCTTTACGTATGTTTTCACAGCTGCATCATCAAACTGGCTGATGGGCTTGGCTGTGGCCTGTGATGGGCTTGGCTGTGGCCTGTGATGGGTCCATTGCCAAGCCGTCTGGAACCAGCTGTGTCTGGCATGGGGCAGCCCCTGTCCACCTCCCGCAGAGGCCACCCTAGCAGTCCCCTAACTACCAAAACCTTGCCACCTACACCCAATACAGATTTTAAGTCAGCTAAACATGTCAGGCTGAGTCTGATTATTGACATTTCAAGTTTTCTTCAGAGATTGTTCTGTTTGTCTTTGTTGACTGTCTTGGCCTTTTATTTGATAAGTAGTGTTTTGTAAATTTAATTTTTGTGGTGTGTATATATAATACAGTGAAGTACTCCTTTTATAGAGGAAAAGCTGATATATATTTGAATTTTACTTTTCAGTTAGCTTCTCCTCAAATATAATTACAGAAATTCAAGGAAGAATAAAATGTGACAACATATTTATGAATCACGAGATTTAACAGAGACCGAAGTAGATCTTATTATTGATGTGCTTACTGCTTCATTAAATTCCCGTTAAGGTTTGCAGCATGGATATGGATAATTTGCAATAATAATTATGCAGTGATCGATTGATTGTGTCTGACATTGTACTTGTCACCTTGAAATGCAAAAACCATTCATTTTCTACTGTATGAACATTTTTCTCTAATGTTAGGCACCAGCATGCAACGGTTTATTTTATAGAGAAGTGCATTTTATAAAGTTGGGAACTTAACATTAACCTTTACCTAAAAATGAAGCATCACTTGTCATTTTACAAAAATGAAAACTGCCCAACCAGCAATGTTTTGAGATTAGAAAACATGGTCTAATTTCAAAAAGATTCTTCAAATTAGAATGTATGTATTTCAATTGATTCATGCATGTGTATTAGGAACATTAGTTTTTCGATAGGTCTGTGTTTGAGATACAGCGTAATGAGCATACTTGATAAAATTTCGAGCTTGAGATCTCTGCTTTTAAAACTGGTGTGTGTTCTTTGGAAAGTCTGTCTCCCTTTCTCACCAAGACTTTGATTCATGGCAGTATTAGTTAACTGGAAGCTCAGTATAAAATGCTTTGACTTTAGTCATTCTTTGAGTTAAATACTGTACATTTCATGTTTTGAGTGGTCTAATCATCATGACATTTTAATCTTCCTTTTATTAAGAATGTTTGTAGTAATGAATGAAACGCTATCCGTTATCTTGTTTGTTTGGGCTTTCAGAATTTTGAACAAAATGTTTCTATTGAAATTCCAGTGAAATAGCTAGTCAGTGGCTGCCATTAAGGTTAAGTGCATCTATGCTTTCCGAACTAACATAAAGACAACCGTCAAAAGAAATGTCGCATTTGTAGGTACTCCACCTAGAGCTTTTGCAGAGCATCCATTGCTATGGAATAGGAAGTGAAGACCAGAGCAATGTTTGGTGACATGTGATTTGATTCAAAAGTGACTTTTCCAAAGCTAAAAGCCGAATTTAAATTCTATCAGACCAAATATTTATAATTATTTTACTCAAGATTTAAACTTTTATTCAAAGGTCTATGTTTTTGGAGGTTTTGTTTGTTTTAATCAGTATTTTGAAAACGTGTTTATTCAAAAAGCAAATTTTAAAATTGTTCATGTTCTTTACGGTGAAATGTTCTGTGTAGATGATTTTTTTTTTTTCTCCAAGGGTGGGCATAGGTAAGTGTGTATGTTTGAATATGGAAATGTTTAATATGTTGGAGCTTGTGTGATCAATTTGTTGAGTAACTTGCAACTAATTTGAAGAGTAACTGCAGTGGTAACGCTGCTAATATTACAGTGGCAAAGCTAATTATACTGTTGGTTTCAAAATTAGCAACCTATGTAGTTTTTATGACAGCATGAATGCTGAATAAAGCTTACAAAACTGCTTTAAAACTGTGACATAAGCAAAAAATTGCAAAACTTTTAAAAGCAACTGTTTTTTATCAGCACACATGTAAGATAACTGAAATACCTAACCTGAAAAAAAAGACTGTTACTGATTGTGCCTTACTGTTTTCAGCAGTTGCGCTGTATTAGCTTGCAAGTTTTCAGAAAATATCCCAGGTCAATGGTATTAAGTTCCAGAAGAATCCGAGATAAATTGCACCATGTGGAAACATACCCAATATATCATGATCTTCTGAATTAAGTTGTAATTGTCATGTAATATTGCTTTATTCTTCTCAGGTATTTGATTCTGATGTCAACCTACACAGCCATGACAAACTCCTAATTTTCAATGCAAAGCCTGGTTATATTTTTTACATACCTCTTGTTCATTATCCAGTGGAAGTGTTGAGAAAGCCTGAGATAACTTCCTTTTGTGAAGTAACAGTCACAAGGGCCATGATTGTTTTTCCAGTTGTACCTGTATAGTCCAATCTTGGTTGCAATGTCCAGTAAATAGTACATCCCAATAACAACAGGAACAATGCAGGAAGAAGGATAAAACAAGATGTGTCACTGAAAGGGAAGGAAAATGAAGAAGAGAGAGGTCAAGGGGCTGAGATGAAAGGAGTATGTTTAAGATCAGAACAGTCAATGCCCTTTTGAGTTAAATGTGAAGAAATCGTGTCCTCCTGACATCACTAAGGTTCTACTTTTAAAGCAACTCACAGGGTGAACTTCATTTTTTGTCTTCATGTATTTCAAACTGTATTTCCTGCCACAGCATCTGAGGGCAGCATGAAACATGCAACAACAGGAAACTTGAGATCTTTGAGCATTTGTTTCTACCTAGAGTAACTTGGTGATGATGCTAATAATAATGCCCTTTCCTTGTTATGCTTTTGACACATGTAGATGTCTAAGGCACCACCCTCTCAAGTAGGAAAAATTAATTCCAACAAAGTGTTGGTAAAAAAACTTTAGTTTTTTAGGGCGATTGTGGCTGAAAGGCAATTAAAAATTTGCTTTAGAGAAGGGTCTAATTTACCTCCTGGTGTGACTTTACCTGCAGTTCTTTGAATTGGATGGTTAAGAGTCAGAGTATTTTTGTTGCTTTTTTTTTTCTGCTGCAGAGTGGTAATAATATATGGTAATCGGTCTTCAAAGCATAAGAACAGCTATGTTACTTCAGAAGTATTCAGACACTTGGGGGTATGTGTACCAACTTGCCTGCCTAACTGTCATGGTTTAACTCCAGCTGGCAACTAAGCACCACGCAGCCACTTGATCACTGCCCCCCGGTGGGATGGGGGAGAGAATCGGAAGAGTAGAAGTGAAAAAACTCGTGAGCTGGCATAAAGACAGTTTAATAGGTAAAGCAGAAGCCACACATGCAAGCAAACGTCCCTCCCTTCCTTCTTCTTCCCCCAGCTTTATATGCTGCGCATGACGCCATACGGTGTGGGATATCCCTTTGGTCAGTTGGGGTCAGCTGTCCCGGCTGTGTCCCCTCCCAGCTTCTTGTGCCCCCCCAGCCTGCTCGCTGGTGGGGTGGGGTGAGGAGCAGAAAAGGCCTTGACTCTGTGTCAGCACTGCTCAGCAACAACGAAAACATCCCTGTGTTATCAGCACTGTTTCCAGCACAAATCCAAAACACAGCCCCATGCTAGCTACTGTGAAGAAAATTAACTCTATCTCAGCCAGAACCAGCACACTAACACTTCATAGTGTGTGACTTCCACATCTCTCCATAGTCTGCATGCATTAGCAAATCTCTTATTTTGTTCTACCTATGTTTACTGTTGTTAATATATATTAAGGTACTCAAGATTTGTCTTCTGAAAGTGCAAAAAAGGAAATATAGGTGGCAACTGCATACTAATGTTCATCAAGAAGGGCAGAGCCTATTGTGTTATTCATAAAAACCGTCAGTACCTTATGCTACAGACAACGTGGTTGGATCCTTTTCTTACAGCATTAAATGTTTATATTTACAGCATTTGGATATTCATATTAGAACCATATTAGAGCTAAATATACCCAGAAAAGAATCTCACACAGCTGTGATATAACCATGCGTTATCAAAAAGAGGCATTATGTAAGAAAAGGCATCAATAAGCTCTAGTCTGGCAACGTGTTTGATGACTCTATAGGCAACAACAGAATAATAATAATAGAATGCAAATTTTGATTTGTATATTGGATAATTCCTCCTGATAGCTAGGAGACGTAGAAGAGTTTACTCTCAAACAAGAGAAGAAAGCTGATCTAACAGGAGGACAAAATTACAAACACTATAGGGCAAAGTGTGATGGAGACAAATGGGGAATGTGGAATTAAGACCTGTAAAGACTAGTAAGATAATTTAATAATACATACAGACCTAGCTGGGGTAGCATAAAACATTTCATTCTACCACTCACACCCACGTAAGGAATCATAGACTCATAGAATATTGTCCTGGTTTCGGCAGGGATAGAGTTAATTTCCTTCCTAGTAGCTGGTACAGTGCTGTGTTTTGGATTTAGGGTGAGAACAATATTGATAACACACCGATGTTTTAGTTGTTGCTAGGTAATGCTTACACTAGTCAAGGACTTTTCAGCTTCCCATGCTTTACCGACTGAGAGGGCTGGAGGTGCACAAGAAGCTGGGAGGGGGCACAGCCAGGACAGCTGACCCCAACTGGCCAAAGGGATGTTCCATACCATGGGACGTCATGCTCAGCATATAAAGCTGGGGGAAGAAGAAGGAAGGGGGGGGACATTCGTAGTGATGGCATTTGTCTTCCCAAGTCACCGTTACGCGTGATGGAGCCCTGCTTTCCTGGGGATGGCTGAACACCTGCCTGCCAATGGGAAGGAGTGAATGAATGCCTTGTTTTGCTTTGCTTGTGTGTGCAGCTTTTGCTTTACCTATTAAACTGTCTTTATCTCAACCCACAAGTTTTCTCACTTTTACTCTTCCAATTCTCTCCCCCATCCCACTGGGGGGGAGTGAGCAAGCGGCTGTGTGGGGCTTAGTTGCCAGCTGAGGTTAAACCACAACAAATACCAGGTTGGAAGGGACCTCAAGGATCATCTGGTCCAGCCTTTCTTGACAAAAGCATGGTCTAGACAAGATGGCCCAGCACCCCTGTCCAGCTGAATCTTAAGTGTCCAATGTTGGGGAATCCAACACTTCCCTGGGGAGATTATTCCAATGGCTGATTGTTCTCATTGTGAAAAATGTTCCTCTTCTATCCAGTAGGAACCTCCGCAGGAGTAACCTGTACCCATTACCTCTCGTCTTTTCCATGTGACTCCTTGTAAAAAGGAATCCTGCGGTATGATGTGGTGACATGTTATTGGCACTTATAAAAGTTCCACATGCACTTCTGTTACTTATTATTCACTGTTAATTTGTGTGTTTAGTATTTGTTACTCTCTTATTTTAGAAGGTTATCGTATGCTATTGATGCAAAACTACATAGTGCAACCTAAGATAACAATCGTGTTTTAAGTTAATATATGGATGTTCACAGCCTGTGAACAAATTCTTAATTTAAATTGGTTTATAAAAAGCAATTATAAACAGACAAGTCAAATTTATCTCTTAGCTATAAAACACATGCGAGTGAGCCACGTCTGATCGGAATCTTTCCTGCTCAAGAGTAAGCCTGTTCATGTCTTATTCAGTTGGACATGGAGAAATGAATATTTACTCATGTTTTTCAGCAGCCTTTTACACACTGAAGATTTTTTTTTCATGTCTTGTTAGGGAAGAAATTTAATAATGTTATCACAGTCAAATAAGCTAAATATGACCAAGCAGTCTTGTTTCTATTTTTCTAAGATGCAAATTAATTAGGTGGCTAAATATTTTAGCTCAGGTTCCCCTGTAGAAAAGTCAGCATACACAGCTTCACATATGCTAGTACGTATTTTAACCAGTCCTTTCAATCACGTTACACTGACTTAGTTCAATTCAAAACCACCGTTTCCCACATCAAGACAGGTCTGTGGAATGATTATGTACCACACTGTTGACTCTGTTATTGCTAGTTATTTGAGTGGATTGAATGGTATCTGAAAATGCATCATCAAAAGTAGTCGTAAGAAGAAATGGAGAGAGGAGACAGTTAATAAATGATTCATGGAGAGATGATATGGTTCTGTCTTGATATTCATGGGATGAGTTGTTTTGTATATGATTTGCTTTATGGGAATCTTGCTATCATATAGATTTTATACATATTAATAGCTCAGTTAATTTGGAACTGTTTCATGTGAACACCATCATGCTATTACTCATCAGATGAGTTCCTCTTCGACAGAATAGTCTCTAAACAGTAAAGTTTATTGGAATTTAATTGGGGCAACTGTAGGAATTACAGCTATTTTGCTCAATAGCTTATCACTGAATTATGATTGTTTATTGGAAAAATCACTGGACCATATGAATAGCCAAAGAGTGGTAGTATAGGCTTGAGCGAGAAGAGTGATTTCTTAGGTCACATGATCACAGCAGAATATGACTTAGTATGTTGTTTTCACCACTGATCACTTACGGTGAATTGCTGATTTTTGAAAACAAACATGTGGCTATCCTAAAGAAACAGAATGTGTTGGGCAAAAGATACTTGCATGACATAGGAGGAGCTGCTGCTTGGACACCCCATTTGGAAATCATGTTGGAGGAAGCTTATCATTGATTTCTTTAAATCTCCCTCACCTCTGCTCAGGAAGCATTTTGGCTAAAAACCTTAAATGCCTGTATGGGGTCTAGCTGTGATGGAGTGTATTTTCTTCATAGAAGCCATATGGTGCTGTGTTTTAGATTTGAGGCTAGAACAGCGTGGGTAACACACCCGTATTTTGGCTACTGCTGAACAGTGCTGGCACAGCATCAAGGCTTTTTCTTTTTCCCACTCTGCCCCACCCCCAGCGAGTAGGCTGGAGATGGCAAGAGGCTGGGAGGGGACACAACCTGGGCACAGCCGACCTGAACTGACCAAAGGTATATTTATGCTCAGCAGTAAAAGTGGAGGGGAGGTGTTTTTTGGGTAAGTGGCTGTTGCTTCGAGACTGGCTGGTCTATTTGTGAGAGGTGGTGAGTGACTACCTTTGCACCACTGCTGGGGCATACTGCATTAGCTTCCCTATGAGGATCTGAAGGGAGACAGTGTTGAAAACCTTCCTGAAGTCAAGGTATGCAATATTTACTGCTCTTCCCTCATCTACCAAGCTAGTCCTTTCATTATAGAAAGTCATCAGGTTGGTTAAGCATGACTGGGAATCCTCTTGGTGAATCCACGCCAATTACTCCCCCATTCACCTGCTTGTCCTTTGTGTGCCTGGGAACGGTTCCCAGGATTAGTTGCCCCATCGCCTTCCCAGGGATCGAGGTGAGGCTGACCAGCCTGTAGTTCCCTCGGTCCTTCTTCTTGCCCTTTTTGAAGATAGGAGTCACATTTGCTTTCTTCCAGTCTTCAGGCATCTCCCCCACTTGCCACGATTGTTCAGATTATAGAGAATGGCCTTGCAATGGCATCAGCTAGCTCCCTCAGTGTGCCCGAGTGCATGCCATCAGGGCCCATGGACTTACGTATGCCCAGTTTGCTTAAGCATTCTCTAACCCGATCCTCTTCCTCCAAGGGTGTGTCTTCCTTGCTCCATACTTCCCCTGCAGCTTCCGGGGCCTGGGATTCCTGAAGACTGGTCTTACTAGTAAAGACGGCATTCGGTACCTCAGCCTTCTCCATGTCCTGTGTCACCAGGGCCCCTGCCCCATTCAGCTGTGGGCCCACACTTTCCCTAGTCTTCCTTTTGTCACTTGGGTACTTACAGAAGCCCTTCTTGCTGCCTTTGACATCCCTTGCCAGATTCAACTCCAGGTGGGCTTTGGCTTTCCTAACCATCTCTCTGCATGCCTGGAGAGTGTCTATTATTCCAAGGTTACTTGTCTCTGCTCCCCCCCTTCTCTGTACTTCCTTTTTATGTTTGAGTTTTGCCAGGAGCTCCTTGCTCATCCATAAAGGCCTCTTGGCATTTTTGCATTACTTCCTGCACATTGGGATGGACCACTGTTGAGCTTGGAAGAGGTGATTCTTGAACCAGCTTTCTTGGGCCCCTCCTCCCTCCAGGACCTATTCCCATGGGACTCTTCCAAGCAGATCCTTCTTCTCTGAAAGAGGCCAAAGTCTGCCATCCTGAAGTCCGGGATGTTTTTTACCTTGCTCCCTGTTCTCAGGATCCTGAACTCCACCATCTCTCCTGGCCTCATGGGGAGGCCCCAGGTGCTCCCTGCATCCTGGGACTTGGAGGGCTACATCCACCATCCAAAACTCTCTGGATTGAAGCCTCTGCCTTGGTGGGGACAGCAGCTCCAACGCCTTCTGGGGAATGTGGCCTGTGGCATGTCATATCTGAGAATCTTTAGGCCAGACTGAACTTAGATGAGGACACCATCTTTGTGCCCCTCTGTGCCAATTGCTGCTATCTGTTGGCTGCCTGTGTAAGCTGTCCTCTCTTACTTATGCAAAAAATGTACATATTTTTGATATAATCTGCCTCTGGGGTTAAATTCATGCTGTGACACATGTCTGAATAAATGTTGTATGCCTTAAATGATTCAAGAGATGATTTTAAAAATATTTTCCCATTCTATTGCTGACATTCTATTCTTGGTTTCTCGCACTGGAGAATGGTCAACTCACACAACAGCGAGTTGCATTCTGAGTTCTTGTGTAAAAAAAAAATACACAAGATCAGTGTGTATCATCAGTGATCAGCTGCTCACATTCTACCTCAATTTCCATTTATACAGCACAAAGTACCAAATTAAAGTTTCTAAAACACCTGCCTTTTTTTTGTTCTGATTCCCTTTATTGTCTAGTATTTCAATCTATTAAATATGAAAGCTTGTTGATAATTGAAACTTTTTTTGGGTTTTTTTTATGGGTTGCTGTGGTTTTCTAGAGACCCTTTGCCATGTTTTGAAATGCTGTTAGAAAGAGATGCAAGCAGAAAAAGGAAATCTAAAAATAAAATCAAATTAGATTTAACAGAAGATAATATTTTTGTGTGTGTTATAAGTTAATTAATCCTTTATTTCTCTGAACTTGGAGAAGGAGAAATGAGTTTGTAAAGCAAGTATCATCAATCTAGTCAGTACTGCTGAAGTTTTTTCCAAATAATTACAGGAACGAGCAACAAGAACGTTCCCAACTAGCATCACTGGGCTAGCAGGACTGCCAATCCAGAGACTTAAAACAGCATGAGCTTGTCCCTTCAAAATAGCAAATTTCTAGAAGGGTGTTCTTTTTATTCTAGGTTGCAAATCTTCAGTGTTTGCAGTGGGTGGTGCTAATAGTTAATATAAAAGCTGATACTGAGCCACATAATAATCCTGGGGTTTTAAGTAACATACTACTACTTCTAGGACTATTATTACAGGTTTTCAATGCTGGGTGAAGCACAGACATCACTCAACTAACAAAATTCTAAGCAATTCTGAGTTTTTAACACACTCTGAACAATGTTTGAAACCTATTACTGAACATAGTGACTGTGTGCTTCTCATGGCTGTCCATCCTGTTCAGGAAGCTCATTGTGAATCATCAAAAGTCTGTTAATGTTCTTCAATGTTGCAATACTGGAAAAGTGATCGTGAAGGTGTATGTAGTCATCAGAAAGTCTGAATACTAGAAAGATCATTACAGGCTATTATAGTGGCTTCTAGAGAACTCAGGAACAATGGCAAATACTGTCCATTTGCCACATAAACTCTTGGCAAAAAGCGCTCAAATTATGGTACTCATTTAAGTCTTGGAATCTATGATTCCATCTCACAAGCAGGTTTCCCTGCTTATCACGTCCTCCCCAATAAGGAGAAAACCTAGAATATACAGAGTCTGCAGGGTTGTAGAACTGCATACTATCAGTATCCTGATGAAAGGGAATCCAAAATCCCATCACCCAAGTATTGCTTCAAAAAGTGAGAATCAAAGAGCATAATCTTGTGCAATCTTGCAGGTGAGTCATGGGAGAATAAGAAAAATCTTCCTTGACAATTGGGAAAAGAATGAACTGATGCAAGTATCAATCCATCAAGTTTAAGATCAAAACAACACAGGGTCCCTTTGTTTTACTCTGATAAAATCCACACAGAATCTTTACCTTATTACTAGCAAACCAATTCTTCCACCCTTCTTGTAGTAATTTTCTTTTCAGATTTTGAGATTCTGCTAGGTGATCATTCGCATCCTTTTCAGTTTCTCAGAGGTCTCCCCAGTGTTTCCAGTTCAACGTGATGGTTCTATTATTTTGGTATTCAGATCTAGTTTCTCTGTCAGGATGCCAAACTTCTTCCTGAGAAGCTTAGGTCACAAATGGGGAAAAATAGTTTCGAATTGGTTATATCCTTGACAAATCTAAATGAAACGTATTGTAACGTAATTAGAGGTTGGAATTAAAGCAGATAAAGTTTGTGGAATTTCTTATATGTTTCAAAGAACTCTTGCAAGTAATAGAGATAGCTCTTCCAAAATTCAAAATGCAAAGTGCTTAAAATGGATAGTACTCAGCCATGTGAATAAGGGAATTCTTTGTAATAATGTATTGTGTTTTTTCCCTTGTAGATTAGAACACAGTTTAGAATGCTGATTTTTATATTCAGTAATACATCTAGATTCACTGTTGTAATTCTTAAGTTACTTGTAGTATTCCATGAAAATAAATATTTCATTACCAAGCGTCAGACTTAGAGCTAATTAATATTTCAGGAATGAAAGAAGTAGTGCCATTAGCTCTACTCACAGAACTATGAAGAGTGTTGTTCCTCACTACTCATGTGGAATTTCCACAATGGAACTGAATAGACAGGCTTATTAACAGTTAAATGTTGGTTTTGAATGAGAGGAGTCCAACTTATGATGAGATTGCAGAAGACAAAGAAACTTCCATAAAGTCACTTCAGGGACCTACATGGTCCCAGTAGTCAGTGGCATGCATGTGGGGAGTCCCTGAATGCCAAGAGCATTTTTCAGTCCAATTAGCAAAATAGTATCTGATCTCTTTTCAGCGACAAGGAAGAACTCCGGCAGTGCATGAGATTATGAGATGTTTGAGTGTCAGCTTATGGTAAATGGTTTATCTGTCGAGGAAAGTTTTGCAACTAAAGCACCCGTGGTCTAACTCCAAAAGCACAGTACTTCCAAGTTTAAATATTTACTGCTTGTTTTTCAGCATTCACTCTGTTTGCTTATTTGTGTGCTTAAAGTGTTGCAGTAAGTTTCTAAGAAGGGTGGAGGGAAAAGTATGTGGGCAAAAAAGCAGACACAAAAAAATTCAGGGCTTGAATTAGGCTTTCCAGCAGAAAGTTGGCTTTCTAACTCCAAATCAAAGTGCAAGGTAGCAATATTTTTGACCTGCTGTCTCCTATGAGACAGACGTACAAGCCATTTGATAATAGAAAGCATCTAGCTAAACTGTTTAACGATGGATTTGGACAGTATAGTATCCAACATGGTTGTTAGGGCAAAAATATCTACACCAATTAAATATCCAAGGTGAAAGACTGCAGACTATCAGGCCCCTCCTAGAAAACTGAACTACGTTGTGTGATTTATTCGGGGGGGTGGGGGTGGGGTGGGGTGGGGTGTTAAAAAGAGGGAGGGGGAAGTCTTTATTTTTATTTGGAGATTTTCCTTTAAATTTGGAATGTTACACAAATCTATTGATGGCATTATCCTTCTATCTTCCCAACCGGGGTATACTGCACATTAAAGATGGAGGTTTCCAGAGAGAAAGTTCTAGGAATCCTCCCTGGAGTTTTCACACAAGGTTAGATAATTCTGTGTAGAGATCCACTCTGAGCTATTTTGAATGGCAACTGTTGTGGTTTAATAGTTGCACAATTACACCACAGAAGTAAAAAACTGCAAAACTGTCAGGATGCAAAGTCATTTAGAAAAGGTCTCATGATCCACTTCCAAAAGGTAGGAAACTGCCATTCCCTAAAATAACAGGTATCAATGCAGAGTTTGTCTTTCCTCAAAGCCTTATAGCTTCAGCTTTTACCACAGAGAAGGATCATTTGGATTATTTCAGGTAAGCAAGATATTGGATGTTTCTTCTTAGTTTGCTACGGGAAATATTTGTTAGTTATTAAGAAAAAAAATGATAGAAAACTTTATTTCCATTGATGTAAGCAATCAGTTACTTAAGAATACTTCATTAAGTATTAGTGATAAATATTTTAAATTGTTGATTGAATTACTCAGGATACATCAGTTCTTCCAGGAGGACATGTTGTACATTAAAACAGGCATATTTCAGTAAGAACTAGATTTCAAATAGTATCTGCAAATTCAGAAATCCACTGTTTTGGAGTATTCTAGACTGGAGGGAAATGAATGATCAGGGAAAAAAAAGGAGCACAAAATGAAACTTTATCTGAGAATGTAAGCTTTTTATTTGACTATAACACGAAGTATCTGAAATGCTTATCACCGATCATTCAAAAGGGTTAAACTATTTGCAGCCTAAACCTGCATTATACAAAGTAATTTATTAATTTACATGTATTTCTATGTGATAACAGGCTATTGAGGCATATTTCTCTGATCTACAGTGCATAATAACAATATGAAATATATATTCCACAGTGCCTTTGGACTTCACAGTAATAGTCACATTTTGAAATATTGTGGCTAATCTAAAACTATACAGCTGAATAGAAAAACAAAACCAGTTCCAAATATGAATAAATGATCTGCTACTTAATATGTCAGTGTATTTGTCAGGTTGATAACATTAGGCTCAGCTGCATTCAATTCTAAACCCTGCAATATTTGAAGTTTGATATTGTGCCTCTCTAAATTTAATACATGGTCCTCAGTAATAGAGGAAATCACTTTAGCACTTGGCAGTTTGTTATGCTGTATAAAATTGACTGCCCTGCAAACACAATAGCGATAATAAAAATTGTGGTCAGCAGGGGGGTGTAATGCATTTTCCAGCTTCAGCAAAGGTCCCGATGAGATTTATTGAGATTTTGCCGTTTGGGTGAAGATCAATAGAGCTTTGTTAATAATTTGTTGTAAGGGCACCCTTCAGGGATATGACATTTTACTTTAAAACTTTGGTAATTTTGAAAGCATGCCTAGTGATAACAATGTCAAGTCCTTATGTTTCACAAGCATGGATTTTTGCATTCAACTTGTGGCAGCATTTACTTTCACAGCAATTACAGTTGAAATCATTCAATATATGATGCAGTCTGGTATTGATAACAAGATTCCACATTCTGTAAGAGTTCTAATGCAACTCTTAAGAAAGTATCCCAAACACATTCTTAAGTCCTCCATTTTCTTTATTGTTTTCTTCTCTAATCGAAGAACTTTCATTTAAATGTCATTCTGTAATTTCTTACTATTATATAATTTTCATGAATGATCTGGAACTACATTCTTATTTGCATGACTGTAGAATTAGAAGGTTTCATAAGAAACTTATCCCTATATCTTCCTATTGCCAGTAGCACTTTGCATAATAACTATTAGCTTGACTTAGAGATCTGTATTTCTTTTATATTTTCATAAAAGAAACTTTACTTTACTTTATGTGCTAAGCAAGCCTTCCTTTTCTGCCACCAAAATTTGGTGGACATTACTGACTGTTTGTAAGGAAACAGAAATTTGTCAGCACTTTGCAGTTCGAACACAGGGACTAGGTACAGCAGAACAATTTATTTTCAATGAGCATGCACAAAGTAAGATTTATGACTTTTGCAGCTCAGATGACATTCCTTACATAGTTGCCGAGCTACAGCAAATTAAAGGGATCCATATAACACTAAGGGGTGTGTTTTTGTAATGAGGGAGAAGAGACAGAAGCAGTAAGAAGATAATTAAGGTAACAACTTGTGAAAAATTAAAGTGTTTCTGTCTTTCATTTTTGAATCTCTGAGCGTAAACTTTGTAGTTGTTAATTTAATTGCTGATGTTCTCCGTATCCCTGAAGAATATTAAGGATTAATCATCTGGTTCATTCCAACAAGAGATAAGGCCTAAGTGCATTGAAATTTTACCAATTTAACCCTGTCTTCCTCCTAATATGACATGATTAACATTCTTCAATTAACAACACATAATTATTCTAAAGGCCTCATTGCACTTACTCCATTTTTCAGTTTTAGGTTGCCCTTTGCAGGTATTTCAAAACTGAATAAAAGGAAGGCTATATTTTTGTTCTGTATTATTGGTCACCTATGTTCATCCAAATTACAAGAATTTAGATTTTTAACTCTTTTACTTGTTTTTACTCCTTTTTGTTCCTAATAATCTCTATGTGCATGTCCTGAAAATTGGTTCTGATTAGCTAAACATTTTCTTTAGCCCCTCTGTAAGGACAGACAAGTATTTCTTTTCCAACCTAACTGTGCCAATCTGAATAAATTTTCTTAATTATTTGTGGTTGAATACAGATTTACAGAACTAGCAATTTCATTGAGCCCTAGAATGCATAGCTGTTCATCTAAATATTAATGCATAATGCATTGTTTCATTTTAGAATAAAAGATAATGAAATTATTTACATCTGTAAGAGACTTCGGTTTAGAGCTACACTCAATAAAAAATGCAGCACCTTTTTTATGTATCCTGGTACTTACTGAAGTGGTTTCCGAGTATCTTTCACTGGGCAAATAGTACATAGTTGCCTTTGTGTCTGATGGATAATGAAGTAGCTGTTAATGGGAAAGCATCATTAATTTATGGTAAATCAAGAGAAAAAAAAATAAAACTAGATATGAAGAAAATACACCTGTTTTTCTTCTGAAACCTAGGAGGTAATTGAAGTTCACTGATTTGTAGTTTTAAAAGGAAGACAGTAGCATTTCCATGTCTAGTGCTTAAAAGATTCCATATTTCTTACTCATTTTCTTTTAGATCAGTGCAACCTTTAAAGATCAATTATTTTCCATTAGAATTTTTATGATAATGATCCAGATTGAAATATCTATATACGAGGCTAAAATGTTGGCTGTGTAGCATAAATACTTGATATGAGACTGCCTTAAAATTACATGGGACTATTTTCTGAGAACAGATCCTTAGTTGGACAGCATCCAACTGAGAGGCCTACAGTCAGGTCATCACTGTAGAGATCTACCGGGGCATCTCTGCATCCAGATGTCTGTCTGGGTTTCATCAGGGCTTTTCAGCCAGCAGTTCTTGAAGGATCACCTGGTACTAGATACAAGAAGCTCCATCTGCTTGAGGCCTGAGTAATTCTGCAGTTACAGGTACAAGCATGAAGATATATAATTATTAATAATATATATATTAATATATAATATCTATATTATAGAGGAGCATGTTAGTTGTTACCTCCATTTTCAAAGCTAGAAAACTCAGTGAATGTTACCTTTTCATTGCATGCCAGTTAGGTCACTAATCAGTATTAAAGGTTTTGAACCCTGGAAGATGCAATGTGGCTACAGAAGGCACTATTTTCATATCTGATTTTTGGAACAGCAGCAATAATTTCTGCTTTGTAGGAAACAATCTTAAATCAGTGTTACTTCAGCTTTTAGATACAAGAAGGTACTATTTAATTTTCAACTTTAGTAATTAAGTGCATTTTGTGGCATATCTTCTAATTTCAGTAGACACAACATATTTTTCTGCATAGTAATTTTGTCTCACTGGTAAAAGAGGAATTTGGCCATTTGTCCAGATTTTTCCACCGGGCTGCGAAGAGGGCCACTCTGTGTTCACAGATTTATTTCATAGCCATTGTAAAGTCAGCTTGTTGTGAGGGTTATTGTGCAGCAGATGCACAATAACCATGAATGTTCCTGATGCCTACATATTTGTCAGGGTTCTGTCTTATGAAAATTGGGGAGGTCAAATCTTTTCTTTTTCTTTATTTTGTTTCTGGATAACATTAAAAGACTTCAGAAGAAAGTTCAGTTACAGTTGGCAGTTACTTTGTATTTTTGTGGGGAATACTAGTTTAAGGAATCTGCATAGTGCTGAAGGCTTTCTGAGGAATGTCCAGTAAATTACATTTTGGCAAACAGTGAAGCATGTTTTTCCAACTGTATTATGATGACATTGTTAGTAAATTTCAAATAGGATGGCATTGTGCCTACCTTTTCAGAAACTGAGATTTTCTTCAGGATTACTGGATATCTACAATTAAATTGCTTTGAAAGGCAGTGCTATTACTTCGATTATTGTAGTTTGAACCAACAGATGTTTTTCTCACCATTTGGAGTCTTTCACATGTCCTGATTATATAGGTGTTGCTTTTGCCTTGGCTACTTTGAAAACATGGATTAGTGAGAAATGCCCTAGTTTATTAGCATAATATTAATGAGGCCATTTGGGTTGTCTTTCTAATGGCACTTCTACCTAGTGGCTATGGGCTGTCTCACAGTAGGCATGGCATTTTGTGAAAGGCAAAAAGATTCACTGAATTCAAAGTAGCAACATTTGAGAACAAACTGAACATTTATGTACTTGCTGTGGTCATCCAGTGTTAAAAGAACCCTAGGTAAATGGCTTGAATTATGATTACATTAATACTCATATTCCAGAACACTCAACAATGCACTTTTAAGGAGATAAAAAGATTTTTTTTTCCCCACAGGAAAGGGAAAAGGGTTTCTTGCACATTTCTAAGGAACACCAAGTAAAGATTGCTGCTGAAAGTAGGAGGTAGTACCAGGTGAACCATCAATCACGGGCTTGGTCCAGTTTGATAGTTCCTTTGCAAACTAGAGATGTAAATGTATAGGACCAGCAATTCTGAACATGAAATTACCTGGATTTAATTTTAGGAAACTAAAGAAAAGAAAGAAAGAAAAAGGAAAAAATATTCCATGTCCCCCCATAATAAGTACATTTTAAGACTGGACATCTCCAGTTGTCAATATGTCACCAAGTACCAACCTAAAGTGACAACTCTTCCTACTACACATCAAACAAAATTGCATTAGGGAAGAAATTAATCAGGGCCTCCTCCATGCAATAAAGTTGCAGGGCTTTATTGAAAACTACTTAAATCAACTTTGATATACAGGGCTACAGAAGCAGGAGAAATCTTACTAGAAAATACAATCAGGTATTGATATATATAGTTATATGATCAGGGAGATGTTTTTGTGTGTGTACACATACATGTAAGTTTATATATATGTGTGTGTATATATATACACATACACACTTAAAAGCCATACAGGTTTTTGTCTTTTGGAAACAAACAAACAAAAAATCAGCCTCTCACAAAAAGGAGATTGATGTCAATAGGAAACAGAAATGTGGTATCTTTTAATGGGTCAGAAAAATTGTTTCCTTTCACAACAATTAAACATACTTGTTATTTTTATTATTTCTTGAAGTTCATGTTCATTTGATGATCATGATAGGTGGGCAAGGGACAGATACCCACAGACAGCAATGGTTCTCAATAGTGGATATTGCATTTTTAAAAATGTGTCAGGGCTGAATTGTTTGAAATTTTGCTCAAGAGGAAAAATACTGTCAATGAAATAATCAGCAAGTGAAATGACTTCAACCCCAGGTGCTACCTGTCTTTGTAAATTTCTGCCCTGGGTCTATCCTTTCAGCAGGCAGGCAGGAGTCTTTTATTAGAATTAAATGTAAGAAGTGCCTTAGACACTGTTGTTCAAGCACCTGTGCATGCAATTGTGCTTTCTGAGGTCAGCTGCCTATTCATTAAGGTTGGCTGAGGAGCACAGCCTCAGCACTGTTAGCATTTTGGGAAATACCTTAAATCAGGAAGGCAATTAACACCTGTACGGCAATCATTTTGTCCCATTTCCTTCTCCTTTTGTGATGGATGCATTTTCTTTAACACAACAAAAAGCCAACTTTTTTGTATTTCTTTCAGCTGTGTTCTGCATTAGTCACTTTTTTGGGGCTTATCACCTGTTTATCCCCTTGCTTAGAAGCACTGATGAGCACCACTTCCTAATGTGCTCACTGGAGATGTGCCAGTAAAACTCTTCTGGAAGTTTCAAAACCTTTTTCAGAATGTTTACTTCTTTTCATCACCTAATCTTCTCTACAGTTTAACCAAATCTGCTCTTTGGTATTAGTAAAGGATTATTTTTTTTTAATAAAATCCAAAACAATTCTTTGCTTCTGCAAAGGATGGCAAACAGAAACGTTTCACTGATTTTGAGAGCTGTAATACACTAGTATGTGACCCTAGTCAAGGCAATGATTCTGTATTTAAAAATTAGTCAGTATTACAGAAGTAACTAGGATGAAAGAGAGCTCATTATTTAAAATGAGTTAGCAGGAAGAATGAGGTATGAGAAAGGAGCTTCTGACATTGTTCTGCAACTGATGATGTGCACAGGGAGAAATACTTCAGAGGAGAATAACTTCTGACATGTTTTGTTTACTTGTTACATAGGTGGATATAGTTTCAGATTTATCAATGAAAAGCCCTAGGAAGACCACTAAATTACAGACTTAATTGCAGTATCTTCCTTTTTCAGCTTTTGGGGAGCCAGCTGGTCTGTGGTGTGAGTAATGCTGAATACATTCATTAGCAGCACAGCTGAGGGGAAGCATCTCAGAGGGCTGCTACTGTTACTGGCCTGCAGCTTCCACTGAGACCTACAGTATTAGCTCCATAGTGTTCTTAGATATTGTACACTTGTACAAAAATCTAGGCCCTAGTCTTTCTTATTTACTGTAATGCTATCATGAATGCAACTGCTTTGCTCTGAGAGGACTGCTGAAAATTTTCATCATAGAAGCAACCTCTGAGATTTGGTTTAATTTATTCTGAGAAACTCTACAGAGAAATCTACCAGTTAGTGAAAAAAATCAGTTATTGTATGCTCTGTAATGTACTGTGTGCTGGGGGAAAAGAGTGAAAAAACCTGTACTGTTCAACTGTTTGGCTCTTTAAAAAAGAGGAGGAAAGAGAAAACAAGGTAGACGATTGAATCTGTAATTCCTTGAGATAAAAAGCTCTGATGTTGTTCTGTACTTTTCTCAGCATACTTCCTCAGTTTTAGTCACTGTATTTCTGCTGAAATAATCTCTGCAGTGCCAAAAATCATATTTAGGCTTCTGGACTTTGGTAAGCTTATTTGCAGTAACATTTATCTTGTGAGGTAAAAATAAGCATAAGACTGTAATATTCAGTTGAATTACAGGTTGTCAAACCTTTAAAAATTCAGGGCATCTTTGGCCACTGCCCTCTCTAGATGTTCTGTATACAGAACATCCATGTGACCATATAACAGGATGGTCACTGTGTGAAAAGTATATCCTTAGCACTGACAGCCTTCAGATGTAAATCTTTCACAATTCATTGCCTGCAGAGCTAGTCATACTGGAAGTCTAGGATGAATGTAATCTGTGATAAGTTTTGATACTAGTATGATTCATTCCAAAAGTTTGGAATGTGTACCAACTGAAAAAAAGGAACTACTTTGCCCCCCTCAAGTGTTTGGCTCTCATTCATGTTTGATGTGGATGGGGAAGACTTTTTATGAAACTTGTGTTGTCGTCTACCCACAGGAAAGGAAGCATTTAAACAGCTAATTCCAGATTAATGCAGAGAATTTATCAGTGTCTTTTATTGTTTTTCTTTCTCTATGCTTACCTTTGTTTATTGTCTTCTGTAGTTATCTGTCAGTACAATATTCTTGCTTTGGAGCATCAATTTTCTCCAGGTAAGTACTGAAACTCATACTCGCTGAACTTGATTACAATTAAGTATGCACTCAAATTTAAGTATGCAGGGACTGTGATTCCCTCTGTGCAGACAGACCTCTGCACATCTGAAATACTTTCTTCAGGAGGACTTTAAGATAAGATTAATGCAACATTAGGCTAATGACATACAGAATTTAAGTAAATTCCAGGTTTACTTTGTTATTTTGATGTCTGTGAACCGTGACCTTTCCGTGTGCATCTAAATTTAGAGGGTTTGATATTCATTCAGTAATAAATTATAGTTTATACGTATTTTTTTTCCCCCCTTCTTTTGTCCCTGGCAAGACATGCTAAATATGATACCTTGCTGGTGGTAGATTTACATCTTCGTATCCAAACAGAAAGCAACTGAATATAGCTACAGAAACTGACTGACTCATTCCACAGGTGAAGCAGTAAAACTCACTTATATACCATGGGCTGTCAAAAGCACCTGGTAAACAGATTGAAAACTGTGACATTTCTTCTCTAGCATCTTTGTCTAAGGATGATTCCATATGCAACTTAAAAAAAAAACAGTGAATAATAAAATAACCCAATGTTAGTGTGATAATTATGATGCGGATGTCTTTTAAAGTTGAAATTATAAAGGTTTGTTCTTACTTTCTTAAGACTAAGGATTTATCACTAGGTAATTTTCCCATTATTATTATTAATCTCACTATTACATATCCATGAGAAAGCAGGGTCAGTATTTTTGGAAGTTGCTTGTAGTAGCATGAGCCTTGCAGTTCTAGGATACTTAGTGCCAGAGTGTGGATATGTATTGAATATGTTGCATTCAATTTTAAAGCAATATTCATAATTTTTAACTCACTTATGGATAACAGAGTAGATGTCTGTAACCTCTGGTTTGGTCTCAAACAATTTACTGAATGATGTGCAGGCTACTGAATTTTAATTAGTAAGTAAAAAAATGTGTTTCCATCAATTTGTGGGAAGTACTGGTTAATAGATGACACATGCATCCTGTATTACCTTAAGCTGGTGCTGTTTTATTCTTTTGACATCATTCAGAAATCCAGTCTTCCACTGACAAAAGGACAGATAAGTGAAACTCAAATTTTCAGCAGCAGGCATATTGTTTGCTGGATGTTTAGTAATACAACAAGCTAATATGCTGGACCAAAGGGATTATTGCTTCTGTTGCCTGCCTTCCCAGAGCAAGAGGTTACTGCTAAAGGTGACAAAAAAAGGACATAGGCTCGCTCATTACCTACTAACGTTCACAATCTGGTATATTAGCTTGAATAGAAATTATGACGGTTGAATTTAATATGCTAGGCCATTAGTGTGGTCCAACAGAGACTGGGTCATGTTCAGTTCTGCCCCAGCCCACAGCAGGGGTGGTACACTTCAGTAACGGCTTTGGCAAAAAACTGAAGGTAAAACTGTCTATAACGACTGCTATTAAATCTAACAAAGCCTGTCTACAGACCTTTTAGACTGTGGGAGCCACTCCAGGTCATTCATGTTACTCAGAGTCCTTATTTGTTAGACTACAGAGCAAGCAAGCTTTGAGGTAAGAATAATTTATTTGTTAAATGCATACTGCTAGCTAGATTTAATTATGTCAGATAAAAGATTACTGAATTTCCCTCTAGTAATTAATATGCATTTCTAGAGCAGTTTATTATCTTGCATAAAACAGTGGTGCATATAGTTCAAAAACGTATCAATGGTTAATAGTTGTTTCAACTGACCAGCAATGTGGATAAATACATAAAAATGGGAATGGAAAAAAGAATATGAAAATAAAAAGCATTCTGTGAATGCTAGAAAATATAACATAGTATTCAATTCATATGCTTGCCTTATAGAATTATCTTTTACCCACTTAATATAGTAACTCGTGTTTTGAATGGAAATTAAGGTCTGCAGTTCCTGGGTTTTGAATCTAGTGTCTGTAGGGGGGTTTTTGGTGTGTGTGGGGTTTTTTTTTTGTTTGGTTGGGTTTTTTTAACCAATTCAGGTACAAGAATTCTGTCTTTACTTTTGGTCAGGGTCTTTTGTTCTTTTATAAAAGTTTCAGTCAAAGTAATCAAGACTAAGAAGCAGCAATTTTGTATTGATTCCAATTTCTAGATTTTCAATGCAATAGGCAACCAGCATTGTAAAAAATGACCTCATAATGATGTCAGAGAAAAAAAAATCCAGTAAAGTCTTTATCACATGTAAGTCAGTAACCAAACTAATGATATCACTGCATGAATACACATAACAGTATCACAAGGTTAACTAACAAGGGAAACGAAATAGACACCAAAGTCATTAAATGCTCACTGATGAGCTACTGTAAAGAAGTAGCAAAAGACTTTTGAAGTAGGAATGCTATAGAAACATTATCTTATTATCATAATTCCTATCTATTACCCTATTTATAGATATATGTCCGAGGTTGCTACAGCATGCACAATGTAACAATGTGGAGAAAAGTTGCACTCACTGGCAGTATAATTGAAGCTATATAATTGAAGTAATTCTTTTGACTTACTGACTTGTGCTGTATTTGGATTGAGTAACTTAGTAGTATTGGGTTGTTGAACTGAGTGATCACATCACTGCAATGATGAAATAGCTGCAAGATTATTCACTTGTCTACATCTACATTTTTTAAACGTCTAAATTTTTAAACGTCTAAACGTTTTCATCTCCAAAATCCAGAGGTAGGTACCTACATTCATTGAGCAATGCATAATTAGAACTATGTTGCTCAGAACAAAAATTTGCGTGATGAACAATGTTAGCTGTGTTTAATAACAGTATACATAAAGGGTGTCTCAAGTTCTGCCCCTGTAGCTTAAAGATGAATTAGGAGCACTTAATGTCTGCGGTCAATCCAGAGCTAAGAATCTGTTCCTGAGTGTCGTGGTTTAACCTCAGTCGGCAACTGAGCACCACACAGCTGCTCGCTCACTCTCCCCACCCCCACCCCCGGTGGGATGGGGGAGACAATCGGAAGAGTAAAAGTGAGAAAACTCGTGGGTTGAGATAAAAACAGTTTAATAATTGAAATAGAATAAAATCATCATAATAATAAGAATAATAGACAAAGCAAGCGATGCACAGGGCAGTTGCTCACCACCCGCCGACCGATGCCCAGCCAGTCCCCGAGCAGCGGCCCCCCCCGGCCAGCTTTCCCCAGTTTATGTACTGAGCATGACGTCACATGGAATGGAACGTCCCTTTGGCCAGTTGGGGTCAGCTGTCCTGGCTGTGCCCCCTCCCAGCTTCTTGTGCACCTCCAGCCTTCTCAGTTGGTAGAGCATGGGAAGCTGAAAAGTCCTTGACTAGTGTAAGCATGTCGTGGTTTAATCTCAGTCAGCAATTAAGCACCACACAGCCGCTCGCTCACTCCCCCCCACCCGGTGGGATGGGGGAGAGAATTGGAAGAGCACAAGTTAGAAAGACTCGTGGGTTGAGATAAAAACAGTTTAATAATTGAAATAAAATGATAATAATAATATGATAATAATAATAATAATACACAAAACAAGTGATGCACAGCACAATTGCTCACCACCCGCTGACCGATGCCCAGCCAGTCCCCGAGCAGCGGCCCCCCCGGCCAGCTTTTCCCAGTTTATGTACTGAGCATGACGTCACATGGTATGGAATGTCCCTTTGGCCAGTTTGGCTGTGCCCCCTCCCAGCTTCTTGTGCACCTCCAGCCTCCTCAGTCAGTAGAGCATGGGAAGCTGAAAAGTCCTTGGCTAGTGTAAGCATTACCTAGCAACAACTAAAACACCGGTGTGTTATCAACTTTGTTCTCATCCTAAATCCAAAACACTGTACCAGCTACTAGAAAGGAAATTAACTCTATCCCTGCCGAAACCAGGACAATATCCACCCCTTATTCTATACCATTTGCATCATGCTCAAGTCTCACATTTTCCAGTACATTTTCATTAATCACCACCCCCTTTTATATATATATATATACACACATACACAGATATCATTCCCTTCATCTGTGGGCCATCCCTCTAAAATGTTCGGTGAGTTCATTTAGTCCATGACTTCGGGCTCCATCTGTCATAATAATCTTTCAGGGCAGGAAAAATGGAGATGGTATGTGGTGTTGGATTGTTTCAGGTTGAAGTCAGTTCTGGTACCATCATCACTGTGCTTTGCTTGGTTTCACTGAAGTTATTCTTCATTAATCTGGGTGATTCTTATTATAATAACATTAGTATGGCATATAATATTATTAGTATTATTAGTATATCTGTGTATTATTAGTATAACTATTATAACTATAATTAGTACTTAACATCACATAATTCAGATCATTGGCTATTCTCACCCAAAATCAAATCCCCTTGAGGCACACATCGGACTTCCCCATCCTTCCGCATTATCCACCAAGTGCACCCAGGTCCTTGAGCAAAAGCAATCCCACGGATGGGTCTGCCTCTGCCCGAGGCAGGAATAACCCAGACTGTCTTCCCCAGCATATTTTTTATGTGCACTACAGGGACTTTATTCCCATCTACAGTACGTAAAAGTTCTGACTGGGCAGGGCCTGCTCGATTGGCAGATCCCCGAGTGTTGACTAACCAGGTGGCCTTTGCTAAATGCGTATCCCAATGTTTGAATGTCCCACCACCCATTGCTCTCAGCGTAGTCTTTAACAGTCCATTGTATCGTTCAATTTTCCCAGAAGCTGGTGCATGATAGGGGATGTGATACACCCACTCAATGCCGTGCTCTTTGGCCCAGGTGTCTATGAGGTTGTTTCGGAAATGAGTCCCATTGTCTGACTCAATTCTTTCTGGGGTGCCATGTCGCCATAGGACTTGCTTTTCAAGGCCCAGGATAGTGTTCCGGGCAGTGGCATGGGGCACGGGATATGTTTCCAGCCATCCGGTGGTTGCCTCCACCATTGTAAGCACGTGGCGCTTGCCTTGGCGGGTTTGTGGGAGTGTGATATAATCGATCTGCCAGGCCTCCCCATATTTATATTTCAACCATCGTCCTCCATACCAAAAAGGCTTTAACCGTTTGGCTTGCTTGATTGCAGCACATGTTTCGCATTCATGGATAACCTGGGCTATAGTGTCCATGGTCAAGTCCACCCCTCGATCACGAGCCCATCTGTATGTTGCATCTCTTCCTTGGTGACCTGAGGTGTCATGGGCCCACCGAGCTAGAAATAATTCACCCTTATGTTGCCAGTCCAGATCCACCTGAGCCACTTCAATCTTAGCAGCCTGATCCACCTGCTGGTTGTTTTGATGTTCTTCAGTGGCCCGACTCTTGGGTACGTGAGCATCTACGTGACGGACTTTTACAACCAGGTTCTCCACCCGGGCAGCAATATCTTGCCACAATGCGGCAGCCCAGATGGGTTTGCCTCTGCGCTGCCAGTTGCTCTGCTTCCATTGCTGCAACCACCCCCACAGGGCATTTGCCACCATCCATGAGTCAGTATAGAGATAGAGCACTGGCCACTTTTCTCGATCAGCAATGTCTAAAGCCAGCTGGATGGCCTTTACTTCTGCAAATTGGCTCGATTCACCTTCTCCTTCAGCCGTTTCTACAACTTGTCGCATAGGACTCCATACAGCAGCTTTCCACCTCCGATGTTTTCCCACAAGACGACAGGACCCATCAGTGAACAGGGCATATTGCTTCTCATTTTCTGGTAGTTCATTATACATTGGGGCCTCTTCAGCACGCGTTACCTCCTCCTCTGGCAATATTCCAAAATCTTTGCCCTCTGGCCAATCCATGATCACTTCCAGAATTCCTGGGCGACTGGGGTTTCCTATTCGAGCCCGTTGTGTGATTAGTGCGACCCACTTACTCCATGTAGCATCAGTTGCATGATGTGTACAGGGGACCCTCCCTCTGAACATCCAGCCCAGCACCGGCAGTCGGGGTGCCAGGAGGAGCTGTGCTTCAGTGCCGATCACTTCTGAAGCAGCTCGAACCCCTTCATATGCTGCTAATATCTCTTTTTCAGTTGGAGTATAGCGGGCCTCGGATCCTCTGTATCCCCGACTCCAAAACCCTAGGGGTCGACCTCGAGTCTCCCCTGGTGCTTTCTGCCAGAGGCTCCAGGTAGGGCCATTCTCCCCGGCTGCGGTATAGAGCACATTTTTTACATCTTGCCCTGCCCGGACTGGCCCCAGGGCTACTGCATGAACTATCTCCCGTTTAATTTGTTCAAAAGCTTGTCGTTGCTCAGGGCCCCATTTGAAATCGTTCTTCTTCCGGGTCACTTGATAGAGAGGGTTTACAATCAGACTGTAATTTGGAATGTGCATTCTCCAAAAACCCACCACGCCTAAGAAAGCTTGTGTTTCTTTTTTGCTAGTTGGTGGAGACATGGCTGTTATTTTGTTGATCACATCTATTGGGATCTGACGACGTCCATCTTGCCATTTTATTCCTAAAAACTGGATCTCCTGTGCAGGTCCCTTGACCTTACTTTGTTTTATGGCAAAACCGGCCTTCAGCAGGATTTGGACTATTTCCTTCCCTTTTTCAAAAACTTCTTCTGCTGTGTTGCCCCACACGATGATATCATCAATGTATTGCAGGTGTTCTGGAGCTCCACCCTGTTCTAATGCAGTCTGGATCAGTCCATGGCAAATGGTAGGGCTGTGTTTCCACCCCTGGGGCAGTCGGTTCCAGGTGTACTGAACGCCCCTCCAAGTGAAAGCAAACTGTGGCCTGCACTCTGCTGCCAAAGGGATTGAGAAAAATGCATTAGCAATATCAATTGTGGCATACCACTTGGCTGCCTTTGATTCCAATTCATATTGAAGTTCTAGCATGTCTGGCACAGCAGCACTCAGCGGTGGCGTGACTTCATTTAGGCCACGATAGTCTACTGTTAGTCTCCACTCTCCATTAGACTTCCGCACTGGCCATATGGGACTGTTAAAGGGTGAGTGGGTCTTGCTGATCACTCCTTGGCTCTCCAGTCGACGAATCAGCTCATGAATGGGAATCAGGGAGTCTCGGTTGGTGCGATATTGCCGCCGGTGCACTGTGGTGGTAGCGATTGGCACTTGTTGGTCTTCGACCTTCAGCAACCCCACAACAGAAGGGTCCTCCGAGAGACCAGGCAAGGTGGACAGCTGTTTAATCTCCTCCGTCTCCAAGGCAGCTATACCAAAAGCCCACCTGTACCCTTTTGGGTCCTTGAAATACCCTCTCCTGAGGTAGTCTATGCCAAGGATGCACGGAGCATCTGGGCCAGTCACAATGGGGTGCTTCTGCCACCCATTCCCAGTTAGACTCACTTCGGCTTCCAATACAGATAGCTGTTGGGATCCCCCCGTCACCCCAGAAATATAGATGGGTTCTGTTCCTATATATCTCGATGGCATTAGGGTACACTGTGCACCGGTGTCTACCAGAGCCTTATACTTCTGTGGGTCTGATGTGCCAGGCCACCGAATCCACACAGTCCAGTAAACCCGGTTGTCCCTTTCCTCCCCCTGGCTGGAGGCAGGGCCCCTCTAATCCTCATCACAGTACTCGTTTCTCATTTCTTGTACGTATGAGTCAGAAGTTTCTTTATTAAGATCAAGAGTAAGATCAGCCCTTCTACTCTCTCTGGGGAACTGCCCGCTGGAAACTGGAGCAGCAATTTTCCTGGAAGAACCTCTTTCTGTGATTGTTTTCCCTTGTAATTCACGTACCCGTGCCCCTAGGGCTGCAGTAGGTTTCCCATCCCACTTCCTCATGTCCTCTCCGTGGTCACGCAGGTAAAACCATAGGGTGCCCCGTGGTGTGTATCCTTTATATTCTCTCTCTTGAGCAAAAGAACGCTTACTTCTAATAGCCGAGATACTGGTCCGTACAGGTGAGGAGTAGGACCTATCCTCTCTGAGTTGCTGGATCTCCCGGGACAGTTTTTCGGACAGTTTCTCCACAGCCGAGACGATGGAGGAAGAAAGACTTTCCTCGTATTGCCGGAGTTGACTAGCCAATTCATCCACTGTTTGTTCCTCTCCATCTTTCCAGGTTATCACTGCCAATGAATTGGCGTATGACGATGGTGCGCTCCTTATAAACTTCCGCCACATGGGTCGTGTGCACTTGACTTCGTCTGGATCTTTGGATAGTTGTTCATTGTTCAGGTCATCATAAATCACCTCCAGCACAGCTAATTCTCTCAGAAACTGGATACCCTTCTCCATGGTGGCCCACTTGCTTGGGCGACATATGACATCTTCCTTAAAGGGATACCTTTCCTTCACGCTTGACAAGAGTCGCCTCCAAAGGCTGAGGATACGTGTCCCTTTTCCAATTGCTTTGTCAATGCCCCCTTCCCTAGAAAGGGATCCCAGCTGCTTGGCTTCCCTACCCTCTAATTCCAGGCTACTGGCCCCATTATCCCAGCATCGGAGCAGCCAGGTGACAATATGCTCACCTGGACGGCGGCTGAAATCTTTTCGTATATCTCGCAGCTCACTCAGGGATAGAGATCGGGTGGTCACTGTCTCGTTTATGAGTTCTTCCTCTTCCTCCTCCCCGATCAGCGGCCGGCTTTCCTCCTCCCGTTCTCGTGATGGTCCTTCTCTAGGGTCATCTGTCTCGTATACTTCTTCCTCCGGTTCCCTTTTAGAAGAAGCTTCTTCCTCCCTTACTAAACGAGCTGACTTCCGCTTCCAAGATTTCTTCTTGTGTACAGGGGCGACTGATACTGGCACAGGCTCGTTCTTTGGTTCAGCCACAGGGCGTGTTGCTGGGGTTGGAGTGGCCGCAGTGCAAGTGCATGTCACCGGAGTCTGAGTGGCCGCAGGGCCTGTTGCCGGGGTTGGAGTGGCCGCAGTGCATGTCGCTGGGGTTGGAGTGGCCGCAGTGCATGTCGCCGGGGTTGGAGTGGCCGCAGTGCAAGTGCATGTCACCGGAGTCTGAGTGGCCGCAGGGCCTGTTGCTGGGGTTGGAGTGGCTGCAGTGCATGTCGCCGGGGTTGGAGTGGCCGCAGTGCATGTCGCCGGGGTTGGAGTGGCCGCAGTGCAAGTGCATGTCACCGGAGTCTGAGTGGCCGCAGGGCCTGTTGCTGGGGTTGGAGTGGCCGCAGTGCAAGTGCATGTCACCGGAGTCTGAGTGGCCGCAGGGCCTGTTGCTGGGGTTGGAGTGGCCGCAGTGCATGTCGCCGGGGTTGGAGTGGCCGCAGGGCCTGTCGCCGGGGTCTGAGTGGCCGCAGGGCCTGTCGCCGGGGTTGGAGTGGCCGCAGTGCATGTCGCCGGGGTTGGAGTGGCCGCAGGGCCTGTCGCCGGGGTTGGAGTGGCCGCAGTGCATGTCGCCGGGGTTGGAGTGGCTGCAGGGCCTGTCGCCGGGGTTGGAGTGGCCACAGGGCCTGTCGCCGGGGTCTGAGTGGCCGCAGAGCCTGTCGCCGGGGTTGGAGTGGCCGTAGTGCGTGTTGCCCGGGTTTGAGTGGCTGCACGGCCTGTTGCCCGGGTCTGAGTGGCCGCAGTGCGTGTCGTTTTACTGTCAGAGCCAGAGACCTTCTCTTCCCTTTGAGGGTACTGAGTAGTGTTGAACAGGGCTCGGTAGGCATGGGCCAGGCCCCAGCACGTTGCAATGAGTTGCATCTCTCTAGAGTTGCCAGGGTGACAGCATACTTTTTCCAAATATTCTACTAACTTTTCAGGATTCTGCACTTGCTCAGGGGTGAAGTTCCAAAACACTGGGGGTGCCCATTGGCCTAGGTACTTGCCCATCTTGTCCCACACACCCTGCCACTCATAATTATTCACCCTTGGGGCAGATCTCTGGATGATATTCTTAAATTGCTTACCAACTTTAGACAAAACCGAAACAATATTCCCAAGAAGTATTAATAGAAGTATCTGAACTGCCCAAGGATGCTCAAAATACTGAAAAATTACTGTAATGAAGGAGGAAACATCATAGAAGAAGGTAGTGACACTGCCATTCTGTATTTCCTCTGTAAAAAAACTCTCAGAAAAGTTACTGCAATTGCTAGTTGTCTCCACGATATGGTATCCATGGTACAGTAACGGCTTCATTGCGAAGTTTACATACCACAGAAACGTCAAGGTCAATGTTCTAAAAACAAACCTCACAAGCGAGACATTACTATTCACTGCAGACCACAGCAAACTGCAAAACCCAACACCAATCTTTAACATGTACAGCAGGAAAAAGAGCGCGATGCAGATTATACAAATCAATATCGAGAACAGAGAAACCAACATTGTGACCCTCAACTATTAACAGATATAAGTTCCTTAATACACTCCGGTTAATCTGTTATTATCTCAAACCCTTCGTGCCCCACGTTGGGCGCCAAAAAGGACTGTCGTGGTTTAATCTCAGTCAGCAATTAAGCACCACACAGCCGCTCGCTCACTCCCCCCCACCCGGTGGGATGGGGGAGAGAATTGGAAGAGCACAAGTTAGAAAGACTCGTGGGTTGAGATAAAAACAGTTTAATAATTGAAATAAAATGATAATAATAATATGATAATAATAATAATAATACACAAAACAAGTGATGCACAGCACAATTGCTCACCACCCGCTGACCGATGCCCAGCCAGTCCCCGAGCAGCGGCCCCCCCGGCCAGCTTTTCCCAGTTTATGTACTGAGCATGACGTCACATGGTATGGAATGTCCCTTTGGCCAGTTTGGCTGTGCCCCCTCCCAGCTTCTTGTGCACCTCCAGCCTCCTCAGTCAGTAGAGCATGGGAAGCTGAAAAGTCCTTGGCTAGTGTAAGCATTACCTAGCAACAACTAAAACACCGGTGTGTTATCAACTTTGTTCTCATCCTAAATCCAAAACACTGTACCAGCTACTAGAAAGGAAATTAACTCTATCCCTGCCGAAACCAGGACAAAGCATTACCTTGCAACAACTAAAACATTGGTGTGTTATCAACATTGTTCTCACCCTAAATCCAAAACACAGCACTGTACCAGCTACTAGGAAGAAAATTAACTCTATCCCTGCTGAAACCAGGACACTGAGGATAGAAGCCTTTATGTAGTCTTTAAAAATTATGAGCAGTGCTCATTGTTTTCCAGGTATAGCCACTGGATTCCAAGAGAGTAATCTAGAGACCTTTCTGCTATCTTTCTGGCTTACGCTGTTGTTTTAAGACATCTCCTCTTTAATAGGTCATGCAGAATAGCCTACAGGTCTTCTTTTGGGAGGCAGGAGACAAGGCTTTTAACTTACAATAAGAAAGTTCATATAATTATAAAAGATACACAGCATACTTTAACTGTCTAATTCACTGTCATAGAATATTGTGGATGTCAAAAACCTACCTAGTTCAAAATCAATTTGATAAACATGGAAAATAAATTCATAATGGATTATTTAAGCAGAAGTGCTTGACACAGTTCGATGGAGGTAAAAGAGTTTAGCAGGGAAGTACCATTAAATGGTTGCCTTATTTCTCTTTCTCTGAACTTTCCAACCTTCAGACAACTCTGGAGACAGAATCTTGGGAGAGACGGACCTTTTATACAACCTAGTACAACTGCTCATATGTTATGGCCTTATGTTTGGCAGTGCATTTCTGACAATAGGTATTGTCTATCAGTTTTTACTAGCAGACTGACCAGATGAAGAAACTTCAGGAGCTCTGGGAAATACTACCTATTTCTGGTCCTATGAGCTTGCTATACAGGGAGCTTTCAGATCAAAAAGGGAGACACTGTGGTATCTTTTTGGATTTCATTGTTAAGCCTTTATTGTCATATATTTTTAACATCAAGTTAATAAGCCTAAAATTAAGAATGAGTTACTAGCCAATCAACTGCATTATAGAACTACACTATCTCTCTTATTCTAAGCACATCGATGCTTACTAGCAAAAATAGCATAATCTTCAGAATTACTAAAGAACATCATCATGCTCCTGTGTTGGTCTGGAAAGATTTATGGAAAGTAGTGGTGCGGCTATATGCTTAACATAAAAAATACAAGTCCTCAAACATAAATAGATTCCACATCCTGCCATATCAACCCATTTAATCTGTTTCAAATAATCTGCCTTCCAGAATCTTAAGGGCAAAGAGGGAGACAATCTGATTTGGTCACAAAACAGGAGTCATTAACCTTGAACACTGAGTCACTGAACTTCTCATGGAGAGCAATGCTATTTAATAACCCATAATCTAACAGATTCTGTCTCAGCAGTATCTGTAGGTGATTTCCCCAAACACCAATGAAGCTTTGAAGAAAAGTATTGCAAAAAAAGAGATAAGGCAGAAAGATAAAGGAATCAAATCTTGTATTGCTGATATGCACAGCTTTTACATCTAACACTAGTTCATTTCTAAAGTGAGTCAGATATCGTGGTGTGTTTGTTATAAATTAAGAATAGATTCAAGAATCAGGTTCATGGTTCTGAAATGCATTCTCTATTTATTCCAGCTATGCTGGTGAGTGCTAATAAATATATAAAATACCTACTACTGTGAAAAGATAATTTGAACAGCAAGCAGTTATGTTTAACAAGAAAAACATGTATACTGAAAAATACATATAGACTAGGTGGTATACATTTATAAACATATGTGGAGTCAGTTTTTCAGAATGATTTCTCAGAATACTGAACGTGATCTCTAATTCAAAGCTGTACAAGAAGAAAATCAGCCTGCTAGCATTTCGGTGAAAGTCACTAATCCCCCCAAATAAAATGTGTATTAACATGTTTTATCATACAAGCATCTCTTCTTCAAAGTCAAAATGTCTTGACCTTTTAGAGACAGCAGAGAAATCTAAGTGTATTGTCATTTAGTTCATAGTTCAAAAATACAAACTGTGTTTATGCTAGAACCACAGAGCGTATTATTCTGGCAAACTATGTGTGCATTAGGTCATACAACAGTACAGCTTGTTTGTACCTGGCTGCAACACTGTTCTAAATACAGAGAAGTTCAAAGCAAGTCCTTGCATTCAGTATTATTACAGTAGATTATACACTAAATATTCAGAGGCTTCAGTGTCATTAACAGTATATAACTGAAATTACATGGGCAGTATTATTCTCATCAGTGTAGGTTAATGGAAGAAAACTCATCTGATCATCTTTTCAGTAGTCTTGTATGTTGAAAAGCTTTTCCTCATGCATATGTACAATATGACAGTCTGCTCTGAGGGGGACTGGGCTCTGGAAATGGGAAGCTGGACCATATACTTAGTTATTAAATACATTCATAGGACAAACTCTATCACTGAAAACGTGTAGTACAAGATACCATTTAAATTGGAAAATTAATTTAGGGTAAATAGAAGGTTGTATCCCATGCACAATGTTGTTATAATACGCTGTTTCTATGGAATCAAAAGAAATTTTATGCAAACTGCATAAAATACCGTTTTTATGCAAACGGTATTTTCTTTCAGAGTACTTGTACATTGTATTTTTGTTAGGGATGGTAAAATTGTGTTGAATGTGAATGAACCCAAATGGCAGGGATTCGCAGCACTTGTGCCAAACTGAGATCAGATGGAAATTTATGGGAGTTGGATCAAAAGAATTCTACATCTTACCGTCAATGTCATGCACCTGATCTAGAATAAGAACAAAAATTTACTATGTGTAAGTATATTTTTCCATTAAGGAGGTGTATCTTTAGAAACATCTTTCTACTTGGAAAAAATAGTTGTGTGTATGAATCCATGCTCACATTTAGCCATATACTGTGTTAAACCTTCTTAAAGACTGTTTTTGTTCTTTTAACACACTTTTCTTAAGCACGGATATTTATGTTCTCTGAAAGGTAGACTCATCTAAAAGCTACCTCAACACTCTTATCTCAGTGAAGTATCACTGGAAGAGATTAAATTTAATCTATATTTTAAGTGAAATTTGGTAGCATTTAAAATGTCACATCCCATATTCCCCCTCAAGCTTAGACCTTTTTCTACCCCATTATTCAAGCGAACAACATTCATGCTTTTTTTTTATTTTCAAAGCTTTTATGAAATATAAGTAGGGAACAGCAAGAAGTGTAATCCATTTCCTTCATTCTCTACAGCTGAAAGTAACAACAGCGTCTCATGTCTTATACTGATATCTCAAGATTATGAAATACTTCAGTCCTAACTACTTCATCTTAGAAAGCAACTGTGATAGAACTTGAACGGGAATTGTCTTTTCAGAAGACGAGCAAACCCAAAGATACAAAGGCCTCCATCCTCTTAGGTATTTTGATAGAAATAAAATGGCATAGCACTTTGAACGTGGAAAACTCACAACTGTTTGGTAAAACGGATGAAACACAAAAATTATTCACCATGGTGAGGCCGCACAGGCTCGAATACTGTGTTCAGTTTTGGGCCCCTCACTACAAGAAGGACATTGAGGTGCTGGAGCGTGTCCAGAGAAGGGCAACGAGGCTGGTGAGGGGTCTGGAGAACAAGTCTTATGAGGAGCGGCTGAGGGAACTGGGGTTGTTCAGCCTGGAGAAAAGGAGGCTGAGGGGAGACCTCATCGCTCTCTACAACTCCCTGAAAGGAGGTTGTAGCGAGGTGGGTGTTGGTCTCTTCTCCCAAGTAACAAGCGATAGGACGAGAGGAAATGGCCTCAAGTTGCGCCAGGGGAGGTTTAGATTGGATGTAAGGAAAAATTTCTTGACTGAAAGAGTGGTGAAACATTGGAACAGGCTGCCCAGGGAAGTGGTGGAGTCCCCATCCCTGGAGGTATTTAAAAGACGTGTAGATGAGGCACTTAGGGACATGGTTTAGTGGGCATGGTGGTGTTGGGTTGACGGTTGGACTCGATGATCTTAGAGGTCTTTTCCAACCTCAGTGATTCTATTATTCTATGATTCTATGATCTACCTGAGAGCTACTGCCCGGTGGCGGGGTCTCTAGCTTCGGCGGCGAGGCGAGCAGAGGAGCAGCTTGCCCTGTTCCCTCCCGAGCCTCCTGAGGAGCCGCGCCAGGGGGCGCCTGCGCGCACGTCCCTGCCTGGCGGGAGCGCCTCGCGCAGCCCGTTCCAGAACACTCTGCGGCAGCTGCCCGCGGGCGGGTCCGCGCCCCCGCTCGCCTCGTCCCGACGGCGGTATCCAGGCAGAGGTAAAGGTCTGCCTGCTCCTTCTCTCACGCACACAGACGAATATACAGATACGTACATACACAGACTCTACATAAATATAACTTCGAAGTAGAATTGACAGTATCCACACAGTAAGCTGTGAATGAAAAAATCAGCCATAAGCTGACTAGGTTCTCACAGTAACAGTGTGTGTGGGGGTGTGAACTCCTGTATAAGTCCGACTGCAATGTAATCAATAATATTTAAGAAGAGGGAGATTGTGAGGTGCAATTGGAATCTGGTAGGAAATGACAAAAAAACAGCGAAGCAAAATGCTCAAGCTCCTGTGCATTTGGTTAAAGCCCCTCGGTGCTCCCTCAGCTGTCAAAAAGGCCACCCTACTTTTTAAAAGTGTAGATGTTTACAAAATGACAATAGCTGTTTGTCAACAATGACATAACTGTTCATTTTGACTTAAAAAACAATTAAACTTAAATTTTAGTATTAGTGTATTATATAGCTTAATAGAGATGTTTAAATTGTTTTATGAGACACACATTATCAAGGCTGGATTTTTACTATATGTGTGTTGAATAATGATGGTTTTTTATTGTTTGCAGCTAACGATATACATTAATTTTCTTCTCTTTAAATCTAGTTATTGTGTTTAGGCATACGAATTCTACGTTCTTAAAAGTAAAAATCCAGCTATCTCAGTGTTTGACATGCATAGAGGCATTGCAGGAATGCTTTCTATTGCTGTTCAGCTAAAGAACACCAGAGAATTGTTACCTCTGTAATGCAATTTGAGCAAGAACAGATTAACCAGCTGTCAAACAACCAAAATTTTTATTGAGTGCATTTCAGAAATAATTTGCGAATATGGCAGTGTTTCAGGGCACCTCTTTTTGTGATGTGATCAGGCTTGACCATATCTCGGTTGTCTATCGCTTAGCTTTGTTAACAGACAGAAAGTAGATCTCTAGCTTCCCTCCTCTCTTACTAGAAATAACTTTAGAATATGTTGTATTTAAGAACATTTTTAAGATTGCACATAGTTGGTTTGGGGTTTTATTTAAATTGTTTTGAATGGTAAAGAATTTTTAATGTTTCTTTTATAAGAGCAGCAGGGGAATTCCCATTTTGTGGTCTAGCAGAAAAGGAAGTTGATGTGATGTACTTTACAGTTGGCAAAAGTGGTGAAAGTAAAACATTTGTGCATGGGGAACAGTTTAGAGGAGGTGCCTAAATTCATAGCAGGTAGTACTTAATGTGGCTGAAGTCCATTTTTAGTCAGCTTATATTACATATAATATTTGTGAGGATACATACATATATACACATACATATATGTGTACTGATTATGTGGCCAGTACAATGGTGTGGGAAGAGTTCACTACTAATACAATGAGTCTGAAGGGAAGGACATTTTGTCAAAAGAAAGTTGGAATACCAAGACTGGGATAGACTGTGCCTGAGTAAGGCAAAATGGAGCTCCACAGAGAATAATTTTACATTTTTTTTTTTCTCTAAATACAGCAGTATGCTCCAGGCATTCAGGGATGCAGGAATTTACAGATATTTGTAAAAAAAATTGTTAAGTCTTCCACATCCTAGAATTTAAGTCTTAATTTTGCAAGTAAGTACTTTGCATATGCCAATATATATGAATTGCTTTTTTGTGCTATCCCCATGCCTGATTTCTTGACTTAAAAAGAACAACTGCCATGTTAAAATTCAGTAGATACATATTTGTTTATATATTTTAGAAATACTACCCTCTATGTATGTATATATGCTGGAAGAAAAAAACAATGCATCAAAATTAGTCAAGAAACTAAGCTTTTTTGTGCTTTGCTTTCTATTCTGACATTTCCTATAACTGTTTTTTCCTTTCCAAAGCAATTGGAAAAAGTTGGTAAATCTCAGCCACCTGCTTTGAGTATTTCATAATGGTAAGGGCGAAACTCAGCCTAGCTGTTTTGGTTAGTAATGGACAATTACAAGATGCGGGAAAAAATCTCCTTTTTTTGCACCTGTGACAGCCAATTGAATGAGTTAATTCTACCCTGTAGATGTTGGAGGCTCTTACATACACAAATCAATTTGTTACAGTACTGCATCAGTAATTAGAAAATATTTGATTGTATACAGTCTTTATAGTACTGTGCTTAAAAGGCACAGCAATTTTCTGTTCCTTCCAGAAGCTGAGGGAGGATGTTGCAGTGCCCTACAACACCCAGGGAGCTATACACTCTGTTAAATTTTTAACATCCGTTTTATCAAACAGATGCTCCCATTATTCTGTGTGAAAAATCAGTTTAAAAGATAAAATGCAGAAACTGTTTTGGGGTTTTTTCTGTAATTAGATATACAATTTTTTTCTGATTTGTCAGAACAAGAAAAGCCATGAGCTGCACTTTCCACAGAGTACTTCCCTGAGCAAAGCTGAAAGCAGTGGAGTTTGAGGAATAAGCCCTGTTGAAATTTCATTGCTGCCAATATGAGTAGATAGATCATTGTCTTGGTTTTCCAATATTAAAGCTATGCTGCTGTTATGTGATGTACGTATTGCCTTGGAAGAAAGGAGAGATGACTTTTTATTTAAGTAGGTTAATAGGTCCCATGGTTTCCAAAGCTGAATTTGTTTGGGTTTGGGTGGTGAACTTGTAAAGGCTTACTTGTTTCAGCAGCATAGCAGGCCAGACAGGTTTTCCCAATGGCACTGACATTTACTATAACTTGTATGTGCGTATCTATCTTACAACTTCAGTGTTCTGTTCACCAGAGAGTTCAGCTCTGCTAAATGAGCCCTCTAGGTTTGATTGGAAGGCTTGGGATATTGTGGATATGCACTTGCTTGGCTGAAGGTAAAAATCTAATGAGAGACAGAGAAGGTTGTGTATGTGTGTGTATGTAGGAAATTTATATCTGAGAGCTTTTCTACTCTATCTGGGAAAATGTGTTTTTCTTCAAAGCCCACATGAAAACTGGAACTGATTGTTTCATATGCAGAGACTACTGACCATGTGATCTTGTTCTCTCACAATGAATGGGATACTAGGTTTTATTCTGAATTTTACAAACCATGCTCAAATTTCTATGTGCACATACTCAACACAAAATTTTACATGTGCTAAGCTTTTAAAAACAATAGGGAAAAATGCTCTGCTCTTTGTTTATTACAGGCACTAGGTAGGCAGACAGTGTATATGTAAACGTGAAACAAAATGGGCTGGAGCGCCTCTCCTATGAAGGCAGGCTGAGAGAGCTGGCATTGTTCAGCCTGGAGAAGAGAAGGCTCCGGGGAGACCTTAGTGCAGCCTTCCAGTACCTGAAGGGGCCTACAAGAAAGCTGGAGAGGGACTTTTTACACGGGCATGTAGCAATAGGACAAGGGGTAATGGCTTTAAACTAAAAGGGGTGATTCAGACTAGATATAAGGAAGAAATTTTTCACTATGGGGGTGGTGAGGCACTGGAACAGGTTGCCCAGAGAAGTTGTGGATGCCCCATCCCTGGAAGTGTTCCAGGTCAGGTTCGATGGGGCTTTGAGCAACCTGGTCTAGTGGGAGGTGTCCCTGCCCATGGCAGGGGGGTTGGAACTAGATGATCTTTAAGGGCCCTTCCAACCCAAACCATTCTATGATTCCATGAAAATTTGTATTTAGACAGATGTATGTGTACATACAGTCGATTGCAGGTGTTTTCTTATGTTGTTACTATGTATCTTTATCTGATACATCAGTATCTGGTATCTTTGCATTTTAGTGGTTATGAACCATTTCTTTTCTTTTATGTACAAAAAGTTCAGTAGTTATTAGCATTGTACATTGTTGAAACAGTAATAATAATAACAATATCCTCTATGTGTACTTTCAGAAATAGAACCTTGGGAATGATTTGTAAAAGCATTTGGGAGAGAAACTCAGTTTGTGGCTTCAAACTGCAGATTACTTCTGACTAGAGTTTTGATACAGTGAGATTCATTAACGTTCAGAGAAAATACAATGTCAATATTAAGATACAGAAAAGCTTTATTATGAAAACTTGGAATTTCTTATGTCATTTCAGTAGTGATGTAGTGTTTTGTTTTTTTTTTTTACTCTTTTATACTCTGGTTTTAGGACCTTGACCATGTCCACATTAAATTCCTTGAAAATGAAATTAAACCTTCAGTTTTCTCTTTGATAATGTTTTAGGGTAGTGTTTGGATTGAGCAATTAGTTTAAAAGATGGTAAGAACTAGAACAGTGTCCAAAAGTGCTTTTGCTACATTATGGATTTAAGATAATGCCCTTAATACCATGCATTAACTTTTGGTCAGCCAGTTGGATTGATGATCATTGTAGGTCCCTTCCAACTGAAATATTCTATTCTATTCTATTGGAAGACCTACCAGACATTGTTTTGCTTGTTTTTTTACTATTATCGTAGAGGAATAAGCATGCTGCGTAACTTGAACAGTAGACTAAGCAGCAGCAGCTTGAACATTTGACTTACTGCAGAAAAATGTGTTTGCGTCATTGTAATAGTTATGCTGCTGCTTGTTGCAGTTTATCACATTAACAAACTGTGGATGTTTCTCTGAGCAGAGCTACTTTCAGGTTCTAAAATGAAACAAGACACGTCTCCCTCGCTGGCCAAGCAATGAAAAACAGGATAAATTAAGAAAATAATGAGTCCTTTATTTTTCTGAAAACAAAGCAACTTTTTTTTACTGTTCTGTAAAGAAGAGTGTCATGGTTGATTTCAAAAGAAAAGAAGTCAGGTCTTTGACTGGTGTATTTGTGAGCTATTAGTTGAGAGCTCAGAGGTCAAGTGCAAAGGGGTTTGGAGCTTAAAGGAGAAGTTGTGCAATGGCCACAGCTTCAAAACACTGCCCTGCTGAATTTGTAAAACTTACAGGAGCCTGGTTCCGTATGTCCGTTTGTTAAGGATGTCTGACAACATCAGTGCTGTCACATGTTTTCACCTCTCCTTCTGTTCCATCCCTATCAGCGTCATATTCAGAAAGCTATGAAGCAGGTTTAGATCTAAGTCTCCAGATTTCTTGTCAGCCTGTCTGGAAAGCAGCAAAGCTTGAGGGAGCATTTAAAATAATCCCTCTTTGGATGACAGGAGAATAAAGAAGAGATTGAATGAGTAGAGAAAGGTGTAGACTAAAGGAGAACAGTAATATGGCACTTGGACAGAGGAGGGGAAAGGATAGACAGGATGAGAAAGCAAGCAAAGAGGGAATAAAAGCAAAACAAAAAAGGGTATGTCGATATAAGAATAGAAAATATTGCAGGAGGACAGATAGTGTTACAGAGGTAATGTACAGAAACGTACGTTGGAAAAAGAAGTAGGAAGTGTTACAGTTTTCCTTGATTCTCCCTGCTGAAAGAATGAAAATGACGCAACATTTCTGTACACACACAAAAAAGCTGTATCTGCTGCAACTGGATTCTATCCCCAACTTTCTCTTTTGAATGAGCACTGGGAAGTGAAGAGAATGTAGAGAGGAGGGCATTACTTCTCTAATGAGGGAGAAAATGGTTTTTGGAAATCCTTACATCTACCTCACCTTCATGTGTCAAACTTCGTATTTCTACTATTCTCCAAGGAGCTTCCATGGAGTTTTGCTTCTGTATAATAAATGTTCTCTTTATTAATTCTAAAAGTTGAATGGTGGAGATTGGAAAATGATATTATAGGAGAGTATTTTACTTAGTGTGTGTGTTTACTCTTACTATCCTTTAACCACTTCTGAAACTAGAGAGCAGTATTTTTAAAAGTATTGGCATTTGTGATCCTTGTTAATGTGGGATATATGTTTGCCATACACTTGGAGTTAATATTGTGCTTTGTAACAATCTAAGTTTAGAATCAGATCAGGGATATTTTCAGTTGTGCTGTAAGTCTCAGGTCACTTCTTTAGATCTCTTATCATTTTGAGTAAGATGATTTCTTTGTAGTGTAGTTTGCAGGTTTTGTAAAGTATTTTGAGGTTCTAAGATAAAAGAATAATACTGGGGAATTTTGATTTTTCTTTCCCTTCTAGCAGGAATCCATACATTCACCTGTGTAATTCCTTGGAAAGGTAACCTGAAAATACTTGCCTCCAAATTTAACCTGCATATTAAAGGAAATGTCTACACTGTGACAGGGTTAGTATTTTCCAGTAAATTACTTAACATTACTAGCAGCAAGCAAAGGCGCTATTATACTAGCCGCAACACAAATACAAAAGCATCAAAGATAATGACAGCTGTTTATCTTTTTGTGATGTTAATGCGTAACGTGACTGGGGCCAGATAAACAAGACCAAGCATCAGTGCTGTGCATCAGATTCTTCACACAAGACTTAAAAAAAATCCAAGAGCACAGAAGATGGAAAGATCAACTCTGCAGATCGTGTCAAATATATGTATTACTAAGATCTCATCACAGACTTTTCCTAAGCAGTAATCTGGCATCTCCTGATTAAGATACTACTGAGTGTTGGAGATATTCAGGCATCTCTAAGATACTTAGGTTTGTATTCTTTATGTATGTCTGAATTCATTACTTTTTAAAAAAAATCAGTTTGTCTCTTTCTGCTGGCAGTTTTATGGTTTTGAGATTTACTTGCTAACCTTATTTTTCAACATGGCTGCTCAGAGAACTTAAAATCAAGCCTGCGTATTTTCAGCTTGGTTTTTTTAATATATTAAAAATGTGCAGTTGTTCAAGTCGTCGTGAGAGGTTTCCTCTGGCATAATTTGGGTGTGCTTGTTTAAAAATGCAGATCTGTATTTTATATATGACAATACTTGCTTATGAAATGGCATGGTGGGAAATACTTGGATTTGAAAGTCTATCCCAGCACAAATTTTGTTCTCTTAAAAGGCATTGACAAGAAAAGGAATAGTTTTATATTTGGTTAAGAGATGAAAATTTTACCATCCAAGAACCAGTATTGCACATTTTGGTTTAGAGTGGATAAAGGACGTTTTCTGTTCTTTCAGAGTTTGAAAATTAAAATCCCTTGGAATATTTTAAAACATTAACTGTGGTTAAGGGATTAAATGAAGCAAAATGATTTGCTGTATGTTGAATCAATCAGAATTAAAGTTCATTTATAAGTGACAGGTTTTCTATGCACAGCAACTTTCTTTTAATACCTCTGGTATAAATGACTCTTCTTTCTAATATGCAGTGTTACCTGTGTTTAATGAAGTGATTTAGGTATTCTGGGTGGGTTATTTGTGAATTTGAATTCTAAATAAGATGAAAATTGCTTTTCAGTAGCAGGGCTAGCTTTCCCAAGATGAGCTAGGTGGCAGAATTGACTAAGAAAGTGGTGCATAGTTATTCCATAAGCTCTGAATGCCAGTTTGTTCACTGAATCATGTGAAGTGCAGTCCATTTTGACTTTATACCTTACAAAAAGGAATTATCTGTTTATATCAAATACATTTTGTAATATTTTATGCAGAATACCTTAAAGCAGGTGTATGCTAATTTCCGAAAAGCTACAGGCTCTCAGTGAGATGGGAAAATGCATCTTGTTTTGCAAATCCAATATGGTTATTTAACAGTTCTAGTGATACAATTATTCTTCATGTGTATTACACAATGCAAGGTCTACAGAAGGATTCTGCTGATAGCATATTTCCCTCAGGTTCTCTGCACTGCCTGCCCAAGTTTGACTGCTTTATACGCTCAATTTTTACGGAGGACAAAGGTGAAGAGTGGATAGGAAAACAAGGATGACAGATGTTTGTCATTACTGTTTAATGCTCTACTGGACAGTTCTTGGATACTAAGATGGAGAGCATGGTGTGAAACCAGAATAAGAACAGGTTTTTAACATAAGTATTGTTGAGTCAGTGGCTTTAAATACAAGTATGTAGCTATTAAATACGAAGTAGTGGTTTACTTGTAGTTTTCAACGTCGGTGAAAGAAGGTATGTTTCCCATGAAGCATTCCTATTGGCAATCATTACGCTTTAATCTAGGAAAAGCATCACATCATAACTCCCTTCAGGTCCATCTTTTTCAAATAGGCTAAAAAGGACTCTGGGTTTGATATATTGGTGGAAGACTCGTCAAAAAAACCCATAATCTGGCTTTCCCCCTTTTTTTTTTTTTTTAACCTATCTCCCATCTCTTTGCCTTAATCTCTGTCTGATGTAGTAAAACAGCTCTGAAGGCACAGAGAGATAATGTTGTCTGGAGGACTGAGTATGCATAACTGGGAATCAGGAACTCCTGGAGTTTTTACCTCTGCTGCTCAATTGTTTCATTTTATTACATTTGCTGAGTCACTCAAGTTCTAACTCATTTTTCTTTACATAAAGTTGATGATAATTGGTGGTGATGACGATAGGTGGTGATAATAGTCATTGTTACTGTACTGGCTCATTAATCTTTTTGTAAGACCCTGTTCTGTGAAGGACTGTTTTAGCAGACCTAATATAGTCTGTGTATGTATGAGAGTCCATACATCAAACGTGTGGTGCGATTCATTCTGGAATACCAGTTTCAGTCCATGATAGCAAACAGGGTAAAGTAGAAATAAATACAATAATTAAAAGAAAATTATACTGATAGATAATGGTAGACCAGAACATGTATTATTCGTTATCCAGAAGGCCTAGAAGGATGTACTGGAGTGTGTGAAGAAGAGTGACCGGGCATGGATTGCTAAGCAGAATAACCTTTGAATGAAATCTGTATTAGAAAGCAGCCTTCTTGTCAGCCTCTCTTCTTAAAGGACTTATTTAAAAATAGTCTAACTCTGCATCAGCATGAAGATTTTTATTAGGCTACTGTTATGGAATCAGTACTATACCTAGAACAGAGATTACAAAGTGCTTCCATTCTGAATTCCAGAATTTAAGGTACCTGATATAGAGTCTTTGCATTCATTTGCAAATATATGTTCTGTTACTGAAGTAATACAGGGTGTTTAATGGAATTGGCTTTCCAATAAAAGGGAAACAATATTGAATTTATTAATCTGAGAGTTATTCCAAGAAAGAATCTTGCTTTATACACAAATGGCCTGCTAGGAAACAATTGTTATCCAGCTCACTTTGGGTATAATCTCCATTAGTCAATATGTGCTTTTAAGATTAAATTTGCAGTTGTACTGTATTTTGTCCCTGCTGTAAAAGTACTGGTGTATTTCTGTTCTTTCTGTTCTGTACAGTATGCTTGTTGACCACAGAGCTTCATTCCCTATGATCATGACCCAGTTACGTTGAGTTTACTAACTTGGTTAATAAGACTATAAATAATAATTCATAGTATTCTTTTGTAGTTAGCAGTGGTAGCCTATTATAATTTTCCTTGGCAGCACATATGGTGGGTGATAAACTAACTAATAAAAGTGCCACATGGAGTATAGGTCCGCTTTTATTTTTTTACGACTGTTTCTTTCATCTGATACATAATTAATGTGCAAGGTTCAAAATTGTTTTGTCTGTGATTTCGGCTTCTGCGGATGTATTCTGAGCTGTAACTGTTGTGTGAAAACAACGATTCCCTGACTTAATCAGCTGCATTTGTTCAATGACCATTGTATAAAAATAGCAAATGAGGTTGTCAAAACACTTTTTTTAAGAATTTTTGTATTCACTCTTTGAGTCTTATTACTAGTTCTTTTAACTGAGATTAAAAGTAACTGTAAATTCCACAGTAGGTCTTCTACCCAAGCAAATGCATTAACTTTTTCTTTTTTCTTTCATTTGCTGTTCAGAAGTTCGTGCTCTTTAGTTGGCTTTTTAGTCCCATCTTCACAAAGGATGAGATCCAACTTGCAGTCTTCTGCCTGTAAGCTGGCTTTTCCAGTGTCTGCCTGCTTTAGTAGAAGCAACTGCAGCTCTTCTGCTAGTTTGAGAATTTCAGTGGAACTCCAGGTTGACCTTGGACAAAGATGAGAAAAAGGACATCCATTTTGTATGTCCCATTTATTCTCTCTCCTGTCATGGAAAGAAATCTTTGTAGTGGTATTGCTTCACGTTAAAGTGATATAACTTTTACCCCCAACCCTCATCATGTAAATCTGATACTTTATGGTGCCTCAAGTCAAAATAGTTGACAGAGTACATCCCAGATTGCATTTGTAGAGTTTCAGCCTTTTATCTTAATCAGAAGATATCTGTATTATAATCAGCATGTTAATGCTAGTTTTCTGAGGCTGGTAGTCTATCACTTCTGTCCCCTTCCATAATTAAGTAGATCTACAGTTCTTGAGTCAAACTTCCCGTGTATGAACCCTTCTACTGTGTAGTTTCAAAATTCTGGTAGTACAGAGACAGCCGTATAGGTATGTCATACCACCATATCAAACAGAAATTTTCAGCTCCACTATAAATACTCATCACATATTTGGTGCAATGTAGGGAGTCTTAATGAACAAACTCTGCCAGGCTCTAACCTACTGCTTGCTGTTGTCTTCTCACTTACACCTGGCTGGATTTAGGTGAATCACCTAAGATAGATTCCATAATTTTTCAATGGAATTTCTTCTGAAGGAGGAAGTGCATTCCAGATTTACAAGGAGAGGATCTTGAACTTGGAATGTTTTCTCTTTTCTCCTTTTGCTTTCAGCTTGTTTGTCCTCCTTAATTTTGCTGACTGGGCGTAGGACCTTCTGCTTGGAAACTTCCATCCAGCTGAATAGATACCACTGCTTAGAAAAAGCTCCATTTCCTAAATCGTTGTTTAGTATGAACAACCATTCATGATACTTAGTGAGCAGGTATCTGGAATGATGTAACAGGTTTAGAAAGTCATTACAGTACTTTTTTTTTTTTTTTTCCTTCCCTGTGAGTAATTAGGGAATACGTGCTGGATTGCAGTGAGAGCGCTAAGCGTGAGGATTGCCATTACTGACTGCCATTTACTTATCTGATAGAGAACAAATTCCCACCAATTTGTCACCACAGGGGAACATTTTTATTGTATGATCTAGATTTCAATTTTGGAGTTAGAATTCCAGTAATGTTAAATAGATACATTAAATATTCTCACTGGCTTAAAGGTGTTAATTTTTTCTTTTGTAATCATGCTTCAAAATACACCATTCTTGAACACTGTAGCCCAAAAAAAGCTTCCTTGAGAAAATAACCAGCCTGTCTTATGAGAGAAGGGAAGAGTAGTGGATGTTCAATACCTTGATTTTATCAAGGTTTTTAACACATTCTACCCTAGTACTCTTACAGATATATTGGTGAGATATGGAATGGATAAATGGATGGATGATAAGTCAGCTGTAAAACTGGCTTGACTGCTGGATTTAAAGGGCTGTGATCAGTGGTTCAGAGTTCACTTGAAGGCTCATTACTGGTCGTGTGTCTCAGGGTCTGATACAAGGGGCAATACTGTTTAATAACAACTTGGAGAGTGGGGTGAAGTGCACTGGCAGGAAGTTTGTGGATGATACCAACTGGAGGAAGCAGTATGTATAGTGGAAGACAGGGCTGCTTTTTGGAGGGACTTGGATAAGTTGGGAAAGTGGGTTCATATAATCATAAAATGGTTGTGGTTGGAAGGGACCTCTGGAGGTCATCTGGTCCAACCCCACTGCTCAAGCAGGAACACCTAGAGGCAGTTGCCCAGGACCATGTCTAGATGGCTTTTGAATATCTCGAAGGTGGTAGACTCCACAACCTCCCTGGGCGACCTGTGCCAGTGCTCAGTCACGCTCACAGTGAAAAAGTGTATCCTGATGTTCACAGGGAAACTCCTGTGTTTCAGTTTGTCCCTGTTGCCTCTGGTCCTGTCACTGGGCATGACTGAAAAGAGCATGGCTCTGTCTTCTTTTCACCCTCCCTTCAGGTATTTATATACGTTGAGAAGATCCCTCTGAGCCTTCTCTTCTCTAGGCTGAACAGGTCCAGCTCTCTCAGCCTTTCCTCATATGAGAGATGCACCAGTCCCTTAATCATCTTAGTGGCCCTTTGTTAGACCCTCTCCAGTATGTCCATGTCTCTCTTGTACTGGGTATATTAATCAATATTACTAAATATTAATAATGTAATTTCCCTCCCCTTTGATTTCTTTAGAGTACATTGGGTATTTTAGAATAGAGGATTCTTCAGTAAATACTTGATCTTCAAAACTGTTTAGCTATAGAATTGTGGGTCAAGCTGGTTTTTTTTACTTTTCTTATGTTCCCTTCTTTGACACAGAGCCAGGATATTCACAGTTAATAATGCATTTATGTTCAAATCACACATACGTATGATTGCTCTGTCCATTTTATAGAAAGATGGCTGAGGAAAAGATCTAAGTTGTTGATGGAGAAGGGGATTGGACCTGAGTGACCTGAGGTGTAGGACTGTGCTGTTAGCCATGCAAACTTGTTACAAGTAATCCTTAAATGGTAAAGTTCGCAGAGACAAAGCAGTACAAAGGAAAAAAAAATAGTATTAGGACTGTGAATCGGAAGGTTTAGGCATTTCTATACTTCATCAGCAATAGCAATTTCCCTTCCTAGGAAAAAAAATAAAAATTAACAAAGAATCTGATGTCCTTTTTGGTTCTTCAGAGATCTTGAAAGATTTTTTTTTTATTTTTAAAGTGTTACTGTCTTAATAATGAAAGGCAACTTCCTGGAATTACGACAAATTTAAAAATCTGTTTTGTTTCCCTTGGCAATGCAATACTTGGTTGATAAATTACTTGATTCTTTATGTTGTTCAAATGCTTGTGGACACAACGTTAACATAAGGAAAACTAAACTAAAGCAATTTTATGCAGCTTTTTTTACTATACCCTTGAGCATTTTCTAAGTTTGCATTTAATCACAGAATCTTGGCCATGATATTTCTGACAGGTAATTTCCTTAATGTAGTTGACAGAGATGGATTACATGGAAGCATATTGGATCCAATACTTTTGTGTGCAAGTGATAAGACTAGATTAGGGTTATCTTGCTCTGAGTGCCTGGAAAGATACAGCCAGCTAATAATTCCCCTGGTAATATGGATGGTTTTGTGGGAGCAGGAATTCATGGCTAGATACTGGCCTGCAAAAATATTACCAGATTTTATTGCACCTTGAGAACATCTGGGGCGATGTGTATTTTTCTGTTACATGATATCAAAATTATATGTCAGAGAAAGACAAATGTATTAAATGTTTGGCAGATTGGAAAAGTGATAAGGCAAGAGGCAGGTACATATCATAGAAATATTAATGGGATTTTAAAATAAAATTACTTTTGTCATAACCATGAATATCATTCTCATTTTGCAGAGAAATAACAAAATAAGTAGCATTTAGCTTTTTAGCTGCTGTAAAGGTTCAGGTAAGAAAATTGCTGTTGTCTTGCTGCCTTATTAAAAGACCCTAAGCCTGAATGTTCATAACCAGGATGCTTTTTGAAACAGGATTTAATTATAAATAGCAAAGTCTGAATAAATTTTAGATCTCAATAATGTTCTTGTGCAGTCAAGACTTTTTGAACACTTGAGTGAAATAATTAAGAGCCATCAATGTATAGCTTATTTTTATTTACTCGTAGCAAGCATTCACTTCAGTTGAAAGAGGATTTTTTCAGTGATCTCCAAGATTACGACAATTTTATAACTTCTTCAAACTTCAACTAGACTAAGAAAATAAATTTGATGAGCTAGTAGCTACCAATATTGCAGTCAAAGCATCTGTTAGTGGTCTCTCATTTGGAAACAGACTTACTGGAAAGATGAAGGTTGGAGAAAAGAGCAGGTAGTGTTCATAATACATAGACTCCTGACACTCCCTCTATAATCAGTAGAGAGAGATGCGCCTTCAGGAGGCAATTCAGAGTAAGAGTCTAATTTAGATGGTCTGAGTCAATGTCCTGTGGGATCCTCTTTGTATCTCTCAACTGATTACTGAGAGGGCTAAAATGAGCAGCTTCCCTAAGCTGAAGTTAGCTTTTGTGAATATTTTCTGGAACAGCAAGTTGCATAGATTCAAGATACAGAATGGTTTTCCAGGTTTTACAGCTTTCTAGGCAATAGAGTTTTGCTACAGTGTCTATATAAAATGTTCAGAGGCTTTTTGGTGGGGGGGCTTGGAAGGGGGGATACTGTATTTCTTGGCATCATGGCTTTTAGCTTCTTTCTAACTAGTAGTGTAAAAACTGTTGTCATATGTTATTTCTGGAAAACACAGCAAGTGGAAAAAACCATCCCTAGATTGCAGTTAAAAAGAAAGAAAAACCAAACAAACCCCAGAGCACTAGAGAATATTTGGGTTTGGTGTGATGGGGAAGCTTTGTGTCCTTTGTGTCCTGAAAGATTCTTTACCTTACATCATGGCCCAATAAAATATATTACCTATCTTTTCCTTGGTTTATTTCCAAAGGAAAAAAAAAAGGGCATTTCATACAGAGACTGTGTCATGAAAAAGGATCACGTAGGTGTTTAATATATGCTGTGATGAGTAATTTTGGTCATGGTACATCAGAAAGCTACTTTCCTCCACCTTCTTTCTAATAAGAATTTTAATCCATTGATGACAAAACCTCTAAAGTATTTCCTTGCTGCATTGTAATACACTGTGACAAATTATGTCTCAGGAGTTGTAAAATTTTCTCATAGCTTGTAATACCTCATTTAATGAATTGATCACACTGAAATGTAAAGATGAAGCAGCATTTATTTTGTATGTTATATTGCATATAATTTTTAGACTTGACAGTTATAGCCATGGAAGCTGTTACTTTACATATCATTTTCAAACCATATCAGCCTTAAACACATTTAAATTTAATAAGCAAGTAGATTAGATTTGCTTTTAAGCTAGGCATATCATTATAGTTTGTGTTCCCTTCAGTAGGGCAACTGCTTACTATTAAATGCAGTATTTAGTTGTCTTTTAAAACCTAAAAATAATAAAAGGGGATGTATTTACAAAAGTAATTGAATATAGAGCTGCTTTCGGGGACAGCGCCCCAGTCATGATTTTTATAGGGTGTATACGTTAAAGTAGTTTTTGGTTTTTTATTAAAAATTGCCCTGTTTTGAGGAAATATTAATGTAGGAGCTATATGTGTTTCAGTTATGAAATACCAGATCTGTCATAGTAACATATGGCCTGATCATTATCTCCTGCAGAAAAAAATCCATGGGAGGGGAGAGCTTATTTGGAAACTCTGCATGATTTACCAGGCAGATTTTCTGATGCCTCATCTTTCTCATCAGAAAGAATTAGTAGCTGACAAGGAGGTGGATTCTTAGCATCATAGAATAGTTTTGGTTGGAAGGGACCTCTAAAGGTCATCTAGTCCAACCCCCCTGCCGTGGGCAGGGACATCTTCCACTAGATCAGGTTGCTCAGAGCCCCGTCCAACCTGACCTGGAATGTTTCCAGGGATGGGGCATCCACCACCTCTCTGGGCAACCTGGGCCAGTGTTTCACCACCCTCAGCGTAAAAAATGTCTTCCTTAGATCTAGTCTAAATCTACCCCCCTTTAGTTTAAAGCCATTCCCCCTTGTCCTGTCGCAACAGGCCCTGCTGAAAAGTTTGCCGCCATCTTTCTTATAAGCCCCCTTTAAATACTGATAGGCTGCAATAAGGTCTTCCCGAAGCCTTCTCTTCTCCAGGCTGAACAACCCCAACTCTCTCAGCCTTTCTTCATAGGAGAGGTGCTCCATCCCCCTGATCATTTTTGTGGCCCTCTTCTGGACCCGCTCCAACAGGTCCGTGTCTTTCTTATGCTGAGGGCTCCAGAGCTGGACACAGTACTCCAGGTGAGGTCTCCCCAGAGCAGAGGGGCAGAATCCTCTCCCTCGACCTGCTGGCCACGCTGCTTTGGATGCAGCCCAGGATACGATTGGCCTTCTGGGCTGTGAGCGCACATTGCTGGCTTATGTCCAGCTTCTCATCCACCAGTGCCCCCAAGTCCTTCTCGGCAGGGCTGCTCTCCATCCCTTCATCCCCCAGCCTGTATTGATACTGGGGGTTGCCCCGACCCAGGTGCAGGACCTTGCACTTGGCCTTGTTGAACCTCATGAGGTTCACACAGGCCCACTTCTTGAGCTTGTCCAGGTCCCTCTGGATGGCATCCTGTCCCTCTGGCATGTCGACCACACCACTCAGCTTGGTGTCATCTGCAAACTGGCTGAGGGTGCACTCAATCCCACTGTCTGTGCCATTGATGAAGATATTAAATAGTACTGGTCCCAATACAGACCCCTGCGGGACGCCACTCGTCACCAATCTCCATCTGGACATTGAGCCATTGACCACTACCCTCTGGATGTGACCATCTAACCAATTCCTCACCCACCGGACAGTCCACCCATCAAATCCATACCTCTCCAGGTTAGAGAGAAGGATGTTGTGGGGGACCATGTCAAAGGCCTTACAGAGGTCCAGAGAGACGACATCTGTAGCCCTTCCCATGTCCACTGATGTAGTCACTCCATCATAGAGGGCCACTAGGTTGGTCAGGCAGGGCTTGCCCTTGGGTGAAGCCATGCTGGCTGTCTCGAATCACCTCCCTGTCCTCCATGTGCCTTAGCATAGCTTCCAGGAGGGTCTGTTCCATGATCTTCGCAGGCACAGAGGTGAGACTGGCTGGCCTGGAGTTCCCTGGGTCTTCCTTTTTTCCCTTTTTAAAAATGGGGGTTATGTTTCCCCTTTTCCAGTCAGTGGGAACTTCACTGGACCGCCATGACTTCTCAAATTTGATGGATAGCGGCTTAGCAACTTCATCTGCCAGTTCCTTCAGGACCCGTGGATGGATCTCATCGGGTCCCATGGACTTGTGCACCTTCAGGTGCCTTAGATGGTCTCAAACCTGATGTTCTCCCACACTCAGGAAGCTCTTCATTCTCCCAGTCCCCGCCTTTGCCTTCTGTGGCTTGGGCGGTGAGGCTCGAGCACTTGCCGGTGAAGACCGAGGCAAAAAAGTCATTGAGTACCTCCGCCTTCTCTGTCTCCCAGGTAACCAGGTCTCCCGTTTCGTTCTGGAGAGGGCCCAGATTTTCCCTCATCTTCCTTTTATCCCCGATGTACCTACAGAATCTTTTCTTGTTGCCCTTGATGTCCCTGGCCAGATTTCATTCTATCGGGGCTTTAGCTTTCCTAACCCGATCCCTGGCTGCTCGGACAATTTCTCTGTATTCCTCCCAGGCTACCTGTCCTTGCTTCCACCCTCTGTAGGCTTCCTTTTTGTGTTTGAGTTTGTCCAGGAGCTCCTTGTTCATCCATGCACGCCTCCTGGAGGAGGTCATCCTTGAATATTACCCAGCTTTCTTGGGCCCCTCTTCCCTCCAGGGCTTTGTCCCATGGCACTCTACCAAGCAGATCCCTGAAGAGGCCGAATTCTACTCTCCTGAAGTCCAGCGTAGTGAGCTTGCTGTGCGCCCTCCTAAGGATCTTGAACTCCACCATTTTGTGGTCTTTGCAGCCCAGGCTGCCCTTGAGCTTCACATTCCCCACCAGCCCCTCCTTGTTGGTGAGAACAAGGTCCAGTGTAGCACCTCTCCTCATTGGCTCCTCTACCACTTGGAGAAGGAAGCTATCATCGACGCATTCCAGGAACCTCCCGGATTGCTTATGCCCTGCCGTGTTGTCCCTCCAACAGATGTCGGAGTGGTTGAGGTCCCCCATGAGGACCAGGGCTTGTGAGCGTGAGGCTGCTCCTGTCTGTCTATAGAGGGCCTCATCCGCTCAGTCTTCCTGGTCAGGTGGCCTGTAGTAGACCCCCACCATAATGTCGCCTGTCCCTGCCTTCCCTTTAATTCTGACCCACAAGCTCTCGGTCAGCTCCTCATCCATCCCCAGGCAGAGCTCCACGCACTCCAGCTGGTCATTGACATGGAGGGCGACACCCCCTCCTCATCTCCCCTGCCTGTCCTTCCTAAAGAGCCTGTATCCCTCCATCCCAACACTCCAGTCATAGGAGCCATCCCACCACGTCTCCATGGTGCCAATGAGATTGCAGCCCTGCAGGTGTGTGCACGTCTCTAACTCCTCTTGTTTATTCCCCATGCTACGTGCGTTTGCAGAGAGGCATTTAAGTTGGGCCCCCGATGAAGCTGACTTACTGGCTGGAGTGGCTGGAGTTCCTTTGTGCTGCTCTTCAGGCGCTCTCCTGCTGACCTGTGTTCCTTCTCCAGGCTCTGGGCATCTATTGCTGGCCCTGGCATCAAACCGGTAGGAGTGGGATGGATTGAGGTTCCCCTCTCCCAGCATCTTTCATTAATTCTTACAGGCTTCTAACTATTTAAATGCCTTACCATCCATAAAAAATATGTTGTTAGTAATGTGAAAAAAGGCAGCCCTTCTTTCTTCCATCCTGGCTTCTTTCAGCATTAAAGAAACTTTATAGAATATCGCATAGAGAACCTCTGCTGTCATTGTGATCTGTTTGTGACTCCCACCTCAGAATCTTGGTGGATGTAGAAGCAGCTGAGAGAAACCTGATGAAAATCTGAACTTTATAAAATCCCGGTGGACTTTTCTCTGGACATTACGTTGCTTTTCCTAGAGTATCTGCTAAAAGACAATTCCAGCATTGTACTTGTTACTGTGGCACAAAATTAGGATGCAAATAGGAGGCTTTTCACCTTAACTCAGCCAGAGGGAAGAATGGTTTTTCTTCATATTTTTTCATTCTTTTTTAAAGATCAGTTTGGAAATAGGGTACTGAGTTTTCCAGACTTTATGAAAGTATTTTTTACTTTTTATCAAAATGAGGCTGATGCCTGTTTTGCAAAGTCCTTTCACTAAAGTGGAAAACTTGAGCAGAAGACCTTGTCTTAGAATCTGTCTTTGAAGAATATAATTTTAAAATTAGTTTTGAGGGGTTTGTTGTGGTTTCCCCCCCTTCTCACCTTAAATATACTGTTTCACATTGCCTTCATGTTTGTAGAGTAGTTCTTTGGGTTGTGTGTAGGTTTTGGCTTTCTGGTCTATCTGCATTCAAAGGCCTACTCAGCAAATTAGTAGACCTGATAGATCTTTCCAAATCCAAACCTCTTCCTATATATTTTTCTAGGGAATTGTTTGTCTCTAAGCCATGCAAGCCAATATTGAATGAACTGGAGTATGCCAGACAAATAAGCTGAAACATACAATCTGGTTAAAGTATAAGTTGCTGTATAGTAGCTTCATATAAAACCAACTCCAAACCCCTTTCTGTTCTTTTTACAGTTGGTTAACGAAAGGGAAATCAGATGGATTGTGCCAATACTAGTAAAAAAAAAGTGAGACAGACCAAAGATTCATGCATGTTGCTTAATTTGTAACATGCAAGGTGGCACGCTTTTGGCCTAAGCCAAATAGTAGTGCCTCTCAGGCCCTGGCATGCTTCTGGAGACGGCAGATGACAGCAGCTGTTCCGAACAGGCAGACAGAACATAGCTACCCGTTCTGGTGAGGTAGCGTTTTGTTTATGGGGATATGGACTGTAGTGCCATAAAACAGGTGCCTGTTCTGATTTGTTGCATAGCCATGAAAACCACCTTTCATAATGGGCTGATGGTACAAAATAGGCAGAATCCTTGTAACCAAGGAACAATGTCTGATAGAACTTAAGAGAACTGCTAAGTCTCTTGTCTTGGCTGTTCCTCTTATCTTACTACACTTAAATTTATTTTGTGCCTTGTCCATGAAGTTGGTAAAAGAGTTAAAGGAACTATCACTGCATTGAACTTGAGTGTATGGGATAAAGGAGGGGAAAATGTGCTTCTTAAATTAAATCATCTCCCCCAGTTAACTATTATTTACTATTTATTTAACGCCCTTGCATATAAACATATGGCTATCCACACTGTAAAAACTAAGCTATAGTGAAAGCAGACTTCACAGCCACATTAGAAGATGGACGATGTGACTGCAGAAGGCTAAGGATTAGTTAGCTGATAAGCTTTCAAGGAAGTACAAGATTTAGTAATCAACAGGGTAACATAGAAAAGGCATCAGAAGAATTAGTTCTTTGCCATGGGGTTTGTAAGAGTGTTATTTAAAAATTAGGTACATAGTTCCTGTTCATACTAATGAATGTAAATCATCGTGAATTTCATCTGTGCACTTCACTAGATTATGTGATCTTGGAACTTTTATTGATAAGTTTTTTAGTACAGAAGATTGGCAATGTACGGTGTCAGCAAAATATGTCACGTAGTGATGAGGTGTAACTGAAGAATTGAATAATTTGTATCATGTCTTGCTCACAAGGATAATTAAATGGAATGGCATTTAAGTTGATGGAACTGCAGGGGTGACCACTGGCTAAAGAAGTGTCTCCCAGGTAATTTTTTTTTGGTAAAATGATTATCAATATTTTGTTAATTTCTCCCCCTTGTGTGTGTTTTATATGCTTATTTTTCCTAGTACTTTCAGCAGGAATAACAATTACAGAGAATAGAAAATAATTCTAAAACAAAATCATTTAAATAAGAAATCATATATTTGTGGAATCTTACATGTTGTATCTTTCATTTAAATACAGCTTTTTCATTCTTTTATTCAAAGAAAATGTGCTGCACAGTGAAATTACACTTAATAACATCAAAAAGTAATTAAAACCCCCCCCCTAATTTCTGGAGGTTTATAGCAATGCATCTTTAAGTTTACCTCAGCATTAAAGGGGCCATTTAAAAAGACAAGAGCTTAATCCAGACATCAGTGATGATGATTTCCTTCAATATGATAATAAATATCCTAAAGTACCCTTTTATCTTTAATAATTCAGGATTCATTGAGCATTTAAAGGTATTCCTGTTCTGTCATTTAAGGAATCTGATAGCAATTTGTTAAAAATAATATGAGACATGTCTCGATAATAGACAAAAAAACTGTGCAATATATAAGGGATGCTTTTTCAAAATGGAAGTCGGTGCTCTTTACAGGACTTGCATAAAGGTTTAAAGATTTTCACCTTACTTGCTTATCTTCTTGAAAACTGTGACCATTAGGATGACTTCCTATAAATTATTTGGAGGACATCCCCATAAATCAGTTATTTTATAAGAAACTCCTCAACCCTCCCTTTGGAATTATGTGTAAGAAGTCTACAAAGGAAGCTTTGTACAAAAGTAATATATTGCTATGCTTTATCAGGAAAAAAAAATCAGAATAACTGTTTCTGAACAGTAAAGTACTTCTCAACTGACATTTACAATTTGAATCACCATGATTCTCCAAAAGGTATGCATTTGTGTTTGTAGCATAGTTAATGGAATTGATAATGATTTTAAGCTAATTATAACATTTACATGTTGTTATTCAGTTTCCCCTTAAATGTGAAGTATAATTCTTTATAATTGGAACTTTTTTGTTATTTTGGCTCTGAAGGATACAGTTTTTAAGCTGAACGTTATTTTTCATAGTCAAAACATTCTCAAGCAAGTTACTCTGTTACAGATTATTGTATTAGTCTTGAGTATATTCACTTATGTTTAGAGACCAATATGGATATGAACTATGAGAGCAAAGATGCCTACTGTAATCTGAGAGCAGAATCTGAATTGAGATTTCACACTTTGAAGAAAAAACAAATACATGGCTGAAACTGAATGAATTAAATATGTATATTAGTAATTATGATGTTAATTAAAACTAGTTAGCGATTACACAGTGGACTTCCTTTAAGAACTCCAAAAATCCAGATCCAGTTGCTGACTAGTAAATAGTGTGATGTGTGCCTGCAAAGTTAAATAACATTGATTGAAGCAGCAGGTCAATGCACAGTAATTTCTAAGATTTCTTAGGCTTTAGCTTCAGTTTGAAGGGCTTGGTTAGAAATATTCTCAGACTTCTAGGATTTCTGTTTGTGATAAATAATTTTTTGCAGTAGATGAGCAGAGCGCTGAGCATTGGATCTGAGTTATGCATTGCACTACCCTAAGTTGCTACTGGTTGTCATGGTAACACTTTTAAATGGTGGTGGCTGTGGCTTGACATCAGAACATTTTCTGTTAAGTGAAGATTTTTCTGAGATTGTAATGGAGTGTTTTAAGTGGGTGGACCTTTTGTACTCAATAAAATATTTAGTTGGTTGTAGTAAATATTAATTTGTCCTCCCTTCAAGATAATACACCATGCTGTGTATTTACAGTTCTGTGCTAATAGAATGGTATTCCTGGAAAAGAGTTAATCCATTCTTAAGAGTCAAACTTGCTAAAAATAAATTTGCTAATAATGCTTTAAAAAGTAATCGTTGAAGTTGTTTCACTTTATCCTTTCCAAATACTGTGTGGCAGATAGGTTAAATTTGCTTCAGGTTTTTTATGCATTTAGTGAAGTAATGATTTTAGTACTCATTTGTATTTAAAGCTGAACTTAAACATCTTGACACTGTGACTTTCTTGTTTTGAGTGACTGAAAAGAAATGCATTTATGATAGCTTATATTTTGGGAGAGCAGTGGTAGAAATGGCTTAACTAAAAAGCTGGGAATGGAACAACTCTCTGTCAGTCATATGTTAACATACTTTGTTACTGACCATATTGTATTTGAGTTGAAGCAATGTGAATGCCGTCTTATCCCTTTCTTAGAGAAGCTTTCAAAGGTGATCTCCAAATCATGTCTGCCACAGAGCAAGGATTTTCTGAGAGTGACAAATGCATGCCCACTACACTTCCCATATGCTTTTCAATAACTGAATTCCAAGGCTCCTGACAGAAAGGAAATGTCTTAGAAAACACTTCAGTACAGCAGGATACATTGAGTGAAAAGCAGAACTGTTTTTGCAAGTCAGGATTTATAAACTTTAATAATACACTTATCGGGAACAAACGGAAATTCAGTTTAGAGCATTTGGAGAAATCATCCTGACGGGTAATACTAATTCATTTCTTCTTGCTATTGCACTGCTTCATTGATAGTTCACACAGTTTGATGGCCTTTTGGAGCCAATTTCGCCCTTTGTGGCTCATCATAATCTCATCTTTCATCCCTGTGATTTCAGAGGCTTTATGGAAATAGCATGCAGATGTGTATGTGCTTTAGCACAGCTGATAACAGTGTCTTAGATGACCCCATCAATCTTAATGACATTTTCTACTAATCAGCAAGAGGCTTACAATTTATTTTTCTTTTCAGCTTCTTCATTACCTTTTCCTCTTGTCTATCTATCTATTAAAAAAAAAAATCAAACAGTGCTTTAGCCTTGCCATGCTAAATGCAGTCTTCTACATACCCACCAAGTATTTTTTAACTGTACGCAGTTTTGCTTCTTCATGGTCACTCAGCTGTTTTTCTCATAGTTACTCTTTGCTGATTTAATTGCTTTGTCCCTACTATTTCCCTACCCAAGGTTAATACATGAGGGGTTGCCCTGCGGCCACCTCATAGATCTAAAAGTTGCAAGACACTCAGAAATTAGAGAAACCTACTTTAAACCACACCTTTCAACATCACTTTTCTTGGAGTTAGATGGAAGAGCCTCAGGAAACGAATATATGACATAAGAAAAAGAAAATGACAACTATTTTTATACGTGTAGGGAAATACAGAATTTGTCCTAAGCTGTAATTGGTGTATAATAATTAATGACGGCTTTTTTCTTTTTGTTTTACCATTAACAATATGAATTTGGAATTTTGCAACAATGACTGGCTTTCCCAACTTGAGCAACTGTACTTTGCGTTTTTCTCACATTAACTTTAATTCAAAAGGACACTGCAATGGACACTTTTATTGAGCAATAAAAGTTAATCGTTTCAATGAAGCATTAAGATTGGATGTACTTACTTTTGTTTCTGCATTTTAAAAAATGTTATTTATGGAGAAGCACCCTAAGTTTTAGAAAGCAATTTTCATTGTATCAAAGTGAGCCATGGACTCACTATGGATTGGAATTTTGCCCAAAGTGGGGAGAACATAGTATTTTTAACTGTATCATCATCTAGAGTGGCCATGAATGTTATGTGAAGTTAGAATACAAGGAACAGAATAATAATAGAACATTACATTTCCATACGTAGCATGTTAAAATATGTCAACAAGGTATGTTCAACTGCTTTTTAGACATTTTACTTTTTAATGTCTTAAAAACCCACAAGGAATACAACTCTTGATTTAGGCCAAAGCACTGTACATAACAGTTCAAGATGTAAGTAAGAATCAGGAAAGAAAAAGACAAAGCATCAGGAATGTTAATCTACAGATACAATGTATAAAAACTGTTCGTTAGAGCAAAAAAATCCTGAAATTTTCTTCTCATCTGATATGATTATTTGTAATCTTGCCTGATTGTTGTCTGAATACAAAATACATTTGCTCTGTCCTCTGTGAAAGCTGACCCTCAACCTGTCCAGACAACTTCTATGGTGGCATGGAATCCTCCTTATATTCAGCTGTGTGTAAATACTTTCTTGTTACATCGTGCTGTAGTTTTTGTTTTCTTACCTTCCTTGTATCTAATGTTGTTCATCTCAGTGCCGATATGTTCTGGTGCAGCATAGCAGCTTGCCTATACATTCTCTTGGAGTCCTTTGCAGGTTCAATCTTTCTTCATAAAACTAGTCTCTAATTACTCAGGATATAGTTTTGATGCATCTACCATTAAATAAAAGATTACTTCAGTTCTTTGGAGGTGTAGATGCCATTCTGTCAAATCACAGGCCTTTCTTTCACCTGACTCAGTAAGGGTAAAGCTTCCCCCTTCTTTTTTGACTTAGGATATACATTTCAGTTGATTTTTTTTTTTTTTAAATCCATGCTATGGTATGTACTTGGCCAAACATACCTACTATTGACAGCTAAGAAGGGCTAATGCAGTTAGCTCATTACTGTCTCTTCATTGAGAAAAGCATTAAGCAACCATTCTGGGTTAAAAATGAGCTTAATGGGATAGGCACAGCCCCCCACCCCCATCCTCCAAGTCTAACCTCCAAGTCTAATTTTGAAGTATACTGTGAAAGATGTGTCTAACTGTTCTTTGCAATTCCTTCTCTCCATTCTGACTGGAGGACTTACTAGATCAAATACAGCACTGTGTTAGTCTGCTTTCCATTTTGGATCTGTTTTGGAGTTTGGCACAGTGAGCTTAGGATCTGCTTTTAAAAGTCAGTGTAGAGGTATTTCAGTAGCAAGATTCTGCCATGCAAGGTCCAATAAGCAAGTGTGGTGTTCCTTCTTCAGAAATATAGCTTAGATAAGTCTATTCTACATGGATATAAAACATCTTGTTAAAAAAAACAAAAATCAAAAAACCAACAACAAAATGCCATACTCCAAGAGTAGCTGTAAATAGCTTTCTGTCAAAGTGGATGAATGTTTTGGGAACAATTTTACAAAATGCTGTTTTAGGACTACTAATAAGTATTTTCATTATTGACATGAATGATGGAATACAAAATATATTTTAAAAATTCCCTGAGAATGTCAATCTGAAAGGACCTGCAAGCATACCTTTAGAATTAAAAATGACCTTGATGAGTTGGAGACTGAACAGAATGCAGCTTACAAAGGGCAAATTAAAAGGTCTACACTTAAAAATATTCACCTGTGAAAATATAAATGCATAATGACTGCGTAGGTAAGTAATTTGCAGTACAGTGATTTTAGCTTCTAGTAAATCAGAAGTTGAACATATTAAAGATATCATGCTATTGCAAAAAAGGCGTACACATGCCATAGTTTTTATATAGAAACAGAATAAACATCAGTAAGGCCTATGAAACCGTACTCTTGAAAAATTTGGCATTTGTAAAGCTTCAGCTGCAAGGCAATATTCTGGGAACAACGCTTCAAGAAGAAAGTGGCTTAATCAGTGGAAGTACTGAGAGCAATATGAAGCATCAGAACTCTGGAAAATGTGACCTACAGGGAAAAGCTGGGGAAGCGAAGCCTGAGCAAGGACTTGGTAATAGTCCTCACATACATAAAAAGCAGCTGCAAATAACAAAGTAATCGACTTTTTCTCTGTATTCACTGTGCAGTAGGCTTACTTAGCTGCAATGTCAGGTTAGGATCAGCAGCAGGAAAAACTTTCTAATGGAAGAGCAGTTGAAAACTGGACAAAGTTGCTTAGAAAGGTGGTGAAATCTCTACTGCTAAAAGTTTACAGAAACAGTTTAGACAAAAGTTGTAGGTATAGCTCATCCTGGGAGCTGGGGTAGAGAAAGATACTGAGGAGTGAGAGGGGCAACCAAATGGTCTGTCTAGATCAGTTGTATTTCTCTATTATTTGCTTACCTAGCTCATATACATTGAGGACACTGATGATTTTTAAGTGCTCTTGAGAAAGTGTTCTCCTTGTGCTTGATAACTTTGTTTTATTTTGTCTATTGCTAACACATTTTGGAATAAATAAAAATAACTTGAAGCGATCTCTTTTCAAATATAGTAGCAATTATTTGCTTTATCACATATGTTTCTTTCAATTTAGAAACTAAAAGGTAAAAGCTTATTTAGAGGTCTGGTTATTTAATACAGTATATTAATTTATTAATAACAATTGAAGCAAGAAGATACATGAGTTCTTGGAACCAGAATCAGAATCCCAACTTGGAAGCAGTGTGTCACAGGCATGAACTGTTTAGTCCTTAGGGCACACTTGCAGACGGTCTTTATTCATTTAGCACTTCCTGTTGGCTCATTCCCAAAATCCAGAGCACTTTGTTCTCTTTCCCTCCAAGTTGGAAATAAAATTTTATTATCGTAGTTGAGGGGGATATGGCGCAGTACAAATAGGCACAACTTAGTGTGCATATGTCCAAATACAGGGTATTGCTCTAGGTTTTTAGACCTGCAGCGGTTTAACAGGCTGCCAGATGCATCCCAGTTACGTGCCATTGAAGACATCACTTGGAAGGAAAACCAGGAGTGGATGTAAGAAGAGAGAGAGAGCTGATTTTTCCAAATTAAAATGTGCAATCTTAGCACAATAATTCAAATGCACTAGAAGTAATATTCCTTTCATAGTGCCGATGCCCATGTAGCATTTTTCTTTCACATATATTGAACAGAATATATATCACTGTTTAAACCTTTTTGTATCTCTGTAGGAAGGAAAATTGCTTAGGCGTGTTGTGCATGAATGACATTAATCTCAATGACTTCATGTGTAATACCGAGGCTTTGCTTTCACTCGGCCTTGGTGACCAGATAGATCTGCAGCTATGCACTAACTTTGATTCCAGCCCACTGCTTGCTAACACGATGAATATGAACTAGCTTGAGATCTTTTCCAGCCTGTACAGTACCACAGCTAATACTAACTCTGACTCTATTCTAGGACTGAGAAGTGTAGTGTCTGTGTACCTACTGCCCACAGTCCAGTATTGGACCGTGGAATTGGGTTAGTGGGTGCAACATTTTTTTGTCACTGACCAAGACACAAACTTAGTATCACAGACTGAAGTTTGTAGATGATAAAAAGAGCAGAGAAGGGGAATACTGGATAAGTGACTGAGTCATAACAAACTGAATCACTTGATAAATTGGCTGCAAACAAGTAATTTGTTTTAAAAATTATCATTTAACAACATATATGTAGCAAAAAAGAATATAGCCCATCAGTGGGGACTTTTACCATTTCAATAGAGCCTTGGAATATGAGTTCCATGTAATGCAGTCCAGAAGGGATAATGCAGTTATTGGATGTGTAAGCAACTGACTTCTTAGATAGAGTTGTTTTATTCTGACTGCTTGACTTCTGTTGGGTAGTGTGTCCAGTTGTCATACATGAAAGTTCAAGAAGAATGTTTATAAATTGCAAAGTTAGAGAAACTCCATGAAAATTACTAGTAGGTTGGGAAATGTACTTGACAGTGAAAGACGTAGAGACATCATATGATTTAAAGAAAAGAAAGCTATTAGATTGACTTGACCAGAGTTGATAAGTAGTGATTTGTTCCCAATTGATACGTATTTACCAAGGAACATAACTGTGATAACAGAGGTTTCTTTGGTTGAACCAACAAAAGTGCAGTAACAGCCAATACCTAGAAATCAAAACTAGACAAATTAAGGTTACAATATTTTGGCACTGAGAGAAAATAGGCATTGATGCAACTTTCTGGAGAGCTACTTCTGTCTTTCTGAGAATTTGGGGGGTTTGTTTTTCCCAAAGCATATGCTCTATTTTGAACAAGTGTTGATTCAGAAATATCTTTTATTTTGTATTATATGTGAAATCAAATTATCATTTTGGTCTTACAAGCTGGAGTACACAGTTGTGAGTGTTTAGCGTAATTATATGTCATTGAAAAAATCTGATAAGGCTGATGGTATGTGGGAATAGGTAAGCTGTTTTGAGTTCCTTTTTTCTTTTAGGATGTTTTTGTTTGGTTTAAGTTGGGATAGAACATAAGGAAACAAAGCCTAACCCTGTAGAATTGAAAAGTGTAGAAATGCAGTAACTGCATGAGAATTCTTATGTGCCAGCTGCTGAACATAAAACATTCTTCACTGAAGTATAAAATCTGACAGGGAAGTGTAGCTGCTGACAAAGAATATTTTGTCTGTGTGACAGAGAAAAAATTATCCATATGGAAGAGGAAAAATTATCCATCAGCTACCTTTGGTATATAAGCTTTCAGTTTTGAAGAATTCTGGCTAAAATGACCATAAATCTATTTTTTAAAGTTTCCCTGCTTTCCCTCACACATGCTTTCCATTAGGTATGCAGTTCTTCTAAAACTTGCATGTAGTATTTTTTACAGTTTCTAATTAATATCAACATAGTCAAGTTTCCAAGAAATTGTACAGCCCTATTTCTTAATTCAAAGTCAGTATTTTATACAGAAATAACAAATAAGAACTGCACAGGAAATTCAAGGGGAATAGGATTCAAGGGAATCAATGTGTTCACGTAGGAGGGCGCACAGGGAGGGCGCCTCTTCAAAGGAGGGGCATTCCACGCGCCGAGTGGGAGACTTGGAGTACACATAACCCAGCAACCAGGCACCGTTCTGTGACCATCAGCGGAGGTCAAGGGCACTCATCCTACCTGATCCTCAAGGCAGAATGGCGGGCACTCTATGCAAACGCACGTAGCATGGGGAATAAACAAGAGGAGTTAGAGACGTGCACACGCCTGCAGGGCTGCGATCTCATTGGCATCACGGAGACGTGGTGGGATGGCTCCTATGACTGGAGTGTTGGGATGGAGGGATACAGGCTCTTTAGGAAGGACAGGCAGGGGAGATGAGGAGGGGGTGTCGCCCTCCATGTCAATGACCAGCTGGAGTGCGTGGAGCTCTGCCTGGGGATGGATGAGGAGCTGACCGAGAGCTTGTGGGTCAGAATTAAAGGGAAGGCAGGGACAGGCGACATTATGGTGGGGGTCTGCTACAGGCCACCTGACCAGGAAGACGGAGCGGATGAGGCCCTCTATAGACAGACAGGAGCAGCCTCACGCTCACAAGCCCTGGTCCTCATGGGGGACCTCAACCACCGCGACATCTGTTGGAGGGACAACACAGCAGGGCATAAGCAATCCGGGAGGTTCCTGGAATGCGTCGATGATAGCTTCCTTCTCCAAGTGGTAGAGGAGCCAATGAGGAGAGGTGCTACGCTGGACCTTGTTCTCACCAACAAGGAGGGGCTGGTGGGGAATGTGAAGCTCAAGGGCAGCCTGGGCTGCAAAGACCACAAAATGGTGGAGTTCAAGATCCTTAGGAGGGCGCACAGCAAGCTCACTACGCTGGACTTCAGGAGAGTAGAATTCGGCCTCTTCAGGGATCTGCTTGGTAGAGTGCCATGGGACAAAGCCCTAGAGGGAAGAGGGGCCCAAGAAAGCTGGGTAATATTCAAGGATGACCTCCTCCAGGAGGCGTGCATGGATGAACAAGGAGCTCCTGGACAAACTCAAACACAAAAAGGAAGCCTACAGAGGGTGGAAGCAAGGACAGGTAGCCTGGGAGGAATACAGAGAAATTGTCCGAGCAGCCAGGGATCGGGTTAGGAAAGCTAAAGCCCCGATAGAATGAAATCTGGCCAGGGACATCAAGGGCAACAAGAAAAGATTCTGTAGGTACATCGGGGATAAAAGGAAGATGAGGGAAAATCTGGGCCCTCTCCAGAACGAAACGGGAGACCTGGTTACCTGGGAGACAGAGAAGGCGGAGGTACTCAATGACTTTTTTGCCTCGGTCTTCACCGGCAAGTGCTCCAGCCTCACCACCCAAGCCGCAGAAGGCAAAGGCGGGGACTGGGAGAATGAAGAGCTTCCTGAGTGTGGGAGAACATCAGGTTTGAGACCATCTAAGGCACCTGAAGGTGCACAAGTCCATGGGACCCGATGAGATCCATCCACGGGTCCTGAAGGAACTGGCAGATGAAGTTGCTAAGCCGCTATCCATCAAATTTGAGAAGTCATGGCGGTCCAGTGAAGTTCCCACTGACTGGAAAAGGGGAAACATAACCCCCATTTTTAAAAAGGGGAAAAAGGAAGACCCAGGGAACTCCAGGCCAGCCAGTCTCACCTCTGTGCCTGCGAAGATCATGGAACAGACCCTCCTGGAAGCTATGCTAAGGCACATGGAGGACAGGGAGGTGATTCGAGACAGCCAGCATGGCTTCACCCAAGGGCAAGTCTTGCCTGACCAACCTAGTGGCCTTCTATGATGGAGTGACTACATCAGTGGACACGGGAAGAGCTACAGATGTTGTCTCTCTGGACCTCTGTAAGGCCTTTGACACGGTCCCCCACAACATCCTTCTCTCTAACCTGGAGAGGTATGGATTTGATGGGTAGACTGTCCGATCCATCCGAAGAAGCGTGGCCAGCAGGTTCGAGGGAGGGGATTCTGCCCCTCTACTCTGCTCTGGGGAGACCCCACCTGGAGTACTGCGTCCAGCTCTGGAGCCCTCAGCATAAGAAAGACACGGACCTGTTGGAGCGGGTCCAAAAGAGGGCCACAAAAATGATCAGGGGGATGGAGCACCTCTCCTATGAAGAAAGGCTGAGAGAGTTGGGGTTGTTCAGCCTGGAGAAGAGCAGGCTTCGGGGAGACCTTATTGCAGCCTATCAGTACTTAAAGGGGGCTTATAAGAAAGATGGCGGCAAACTTTTCAGCAGGGCCTGTTGCGACAGGACAAGGGGGAATGGCTTGAAACTAAAGGGGGGTAGATTTAGACTAGATCTAAGGAAGAAATTTTTTACGCTGAGGGTGGTGAAGCACTGGCACAGGTTGCCCAGAGAGGTGGTGGATGCCCCATCCCTGGAAACATTCCAGGTCGGGTTGGACGGGGCTCTGAGCAACCTGATGTAGTTGAAGATGTCCCTGCCCACGGCAGGGGGGTTGGACTAGATGACCTTTAGAGGTCCCTTCCAACCAAAACTATTCTATGATTCTATGAATGGCTAACACTGTACGATACACTCTTGATATGTCAGCTACTTCTAGGGAGAAATAGGAGCAAGTGCCTCATTTTAAGACCTATTTTCCAAACTTGTTCCTAAAATGATATTGCTGCAGCCAGCTACTGCAGTTCTTTAGAAGAAATACAGTTAGGGTCTAAATTTTTCTGGAGTATTTCTTTTATTCCTATGTCTTGTTTCAGTTATAGAATAGTAGATGTGGCTGTTCAGTTGTGTTCTTATGGTCCAAGTTTAATTTCTGTGTGTCTTTGCAAAACTACTTCCTGATGAAGATAAGTAGTAGTAATGTAGAAAATGTTTCACGATGCAACCTTGTCATAGCTTTTCCAAACTGACTGGAAGCAAGAAATGGTAAGAGTTGAATAAACATAAATTTTCACTGTAGGTTTTTATGGTAGTAAGAGCAAAGAAACATGGTGTTTACAAACAAATTTGGAACTTACAAAGGAGGGGGACTTGAACAACCAGACAGGAAAGGAAGAAGAAATGCCTAGAGACAAGGTTCTTGGGAACAGAGAACATAGACCTGCCCAGCAGTGAAGCATCTGTCAAATAATGGGGGGAATATAAGCAGATCTGTAGCACTAAGCAGGAGTCTAAGAATGGTGCCTTGAGTCCTAGTGAGAAGAGAAGGAGGATCCTGAGAGGACTGATGTGAGGAATTGAAGCCAGGAATGGGTTTGAGTTCAAGAGAGTTTATGGGTATGGGAGAAGTCAGTTAAAACTTGATGGAAGAGGAGAGAGGGGAGCAAAAGATTAAGAGAAACCGAGTGAGGGGAAGACAATGACAGCAGGGAGTTAGTGATGCTAGGAGAGTGCTGTTACAAGAAGGAAAGATGGACAGGTCAAATATGTAAATAAGGAGAAAATGGAGAATAAGAAAAAAGAAAAAAAGAAAGCATAAGTACAAGAAGACTAGTTCTGCTAGGCCACACTATTTCATTCATACAAGCAAGCATTGTTTTTGTTTCATGTTTCATAGTATTTCCGAGGAGACTTGAGTGTGGAAGGAGGTACATAAAGAAATTTATTTATTATAAGTATGAATATATTATGGTTTGGGAGTGTCCTATTGGTCCAACTGTTGGGCCGTGTAGATGCACAGGAAGATGCAGTCTGTGTACTAGCAAACCTCTAGCCTAAGAGAAATAACATATTAATATAATAGGTATTGGGAAAGTAGAGGAGGAAAGTAAAAACAAAACTAGCAAAAGAGATATCTTCTAAGGCTCAACATTCAGAGTTAAACAGGCAAGACAATTTGGCACCTGCAGTTCTTCCTCGCCTGTCTCACTGGATGGTAGGTCTTCTGACAAGCAGTTAGCTTTTTTCATTGGTGGCAAGAGCATTTGACAGGGAATAGGCATATTTGTTCCAGTTTTGTGAACTCACCATAAGGGTGAGTTCACAAAAGAAGGACTTCACCCTGGAGTGAATGTCCCTCTCATCCCATCCTTGTTGCCCTGGTAGCAATCATTCGAAGGATGAATGCTTTCAACATACAGATGAATTTCTTTTTTGTTGTTGTTTTAGGTTTTAGGCCTACTGTAGGAACTGTTTTTCAATATTTTTTTCTCTTTTTATTACTTGGTCCCACTGCAAAGAACTAGTTTAAGAATTTCCCAAATAATTTATACGGAGAGAAGTATAGAAGGAAAGGGGCTAGATCATAGATTGGAATGTAAATTCAGTTGTTTGTGGGGGTTTTTTGTGTTTTGGGTTTTGTTTGGGTGGTTTGGGTTTTTTGTTTTGTTTTGTTTTTTAAATCTGTCAAATACAGGTATTGACAATGTGAATCTTTTTATCAGTCAGAAGAGGTCTGGGGTGAGAAATGAGCACCTGTGTCTCTGACTTTTGTCTGTAGCATTTACAGCCTCAGTGGCAACTTGAAAGCTTCTCTAGTTGTGATTTCCAAGACTGTAAGATGTAATTCCAAGAATGTAAGATGGGAACTTCTTAATGTATTTCATTTATAGTTTGTAATGCTTCACATGTCTTAAAATAGGGAATTGTGCTTAGCATTTCAGAATTTCCAGAAAGAAGTGGGTTATCATACACCTCATTTGTTACTTAAGTCTCCACCTCCAGGCAGTCTCCCCAGTGTAGTTAAATTCTGTGTGCTGTATCTGAAGTCATTGAGATCTGAGATTTTTTTTTTTTGAGGGAAAAAAAAAAGAAGAGAAAAAAGCTAGGTGTCACTCTTCTACCAATCTTTGTAGTTAGTAAACAAACAGGTTGAAGGCATCCAGAAGAATTTCATGTGGACAGTGTCTGGTTTTGTTGTGATAGTGGTAGTTTTGTCTTTAGACACAAAAAAAACAGTGTTTAGTGAGCTACCAAGCAGTGAGTGATTTCTATACACTTGTTGGGCTGAGATCAGTAAATTATCTGAAAATGGTCTTAGGAGCAAAACCATTTCAGCTGGACTACAGGTCCTTCTCTCATTCTTTGTGTCCTGTGAAGTTCTAGTGTTTCCAGATCCATTATCTGTGCGTTGTATGGCTATTTATTTACTTTCAACAGCAAAGTTGTTCTTGTTTCTTTCAGTAAGTGCTTGCTTTAGATGGCGTCTGAAAGGGATAAGGAGGAGGAAAGCTGCTTTTTGAAATGAGTATTATATTCTGACCATTGCTAACCTTCATTATCCACTTTTTATAAACTGGAGTTTCCTCTGTTTTTGTCAGCCTCATTGCAAAGCTTTGTTAATACATCACCATGAAAATGAAAGTTTCATACACATTGACATAATTAATGAAGAGGCAGGCAGCATGCTCTACCAATTAACACCACAGGGAAAAGTAAAATTGGCTTCCTTTTTGCGTGTTGTGCCAAAGTTAAGAGCTGTAACACACAGCAAATAAATAGAGATCCTTTTAATGAGCTGCAAGATTGAGCTGAATAACTCTGAAAGGATGTTGTGTAAACATTTCCAACTATTTAGAGTGTTAAGAGTAATTGATGAGCTTAGCTGAAAGTTGGAGGGGGGGGGGGGGAGTTGGGGCAGGGGGCGGGGAGCCTGTCAAAGAATGGAAATAGTGCTTGTTAATAAATTATTTTTATTTTCAATTGAGCTATTAGGCATGTTAAAGAATATAACAAGCACTTTAGAACAAATATGAAAAAAAATAAACAGTTTACTGCTTGCTACTCGACCAACAAGTTTGTCAGAATTTGTTTTTTCAACTGAGTATTTCTGTACTTAGTATTTACTCATAATGAAAACTTGACTAATTGCTCTCTGATGCTGGTTCTCAGTAGCCCAACCATCCGGCAACGTAAGACATCACTCAACCTTGATTTTTTCCAACTGTCCCAGAAGTCCTAACATTAACAATAACAGGGAAGTAAGCAGGTGAAGTTTCTCTGTGGTTTATGTGCAGCATTCTGTTTATCTTGAGACATATGTGTAGAAAATTCAGAGCAGTTCAGGCTAAAACTCTTTTCAAAAAATATTTTCATTAAACAGATTTGTCCTAAAAACCTTATTAGTAAGATTGAGTTTTCAAAACATACAAAAATCCAAACCTGTAATGGCTGTTTATTGAGGAAAAAATTCATGGGCATTGGAAGTTAAAAGGCCTGATTCAGAGCCTGCATCATTTACTTAATAATGGGTCAGAGTGTATGTGTAATAACAGAAATGTAATTTTGAGTGTTCAGTGGCACCAGCTACCTTAATCTGTCTTCTTTAAGCAAATAAAACGTCCTTCACTTTCTGCCCATTGTAAATAATCTGAATTTTGACAATAATCAGTTTGTACAATTTTTTTTACCCCAAGTATTGTATTAGGTCAGATACAGCTTATCACTTCATGTTGTATACAAGCAAATCACCAAGATTGGTGATGTATGAGTGTCTGCACCTTGGCATATTAAATAAATCTTAAAATATGTCAAAATTGTAATCAGGGAAGCAAAACATAGTGAAGCTAAAAGTAATAATTAGAAGCCAATAAAGATTATGCTAGACTTGCTAAACAATTGACCTTCTAAATGGTCATGTCTGCTGTTAGAGTAATCTCCACAACAGAGAATTACACATCCCTTCACTAGGTATGTTGAAGGTGATACCAGAGGCATCCAATAACTGTACAACTAAGAATACTAATATGCAAACACAACTGGAGACAATTTGTTTTGATTGTGGTGAAGTTCTACTATATGTTAAGAAACATGTATCGCTGAGTAGTTAGTTAACTTCTATTTCCAAAAGGAAGATTAAAAGACATAATAAATGTCAGAGTATTGTAAGACTCAAAAATAATGTTGAACTTCCAAAATTTATTTGTTTAGAAAATAAGAATGGTAATGAAAAAATATTAGTCCCCCTCCCACCCCTCGAAGATTTCTCACTAAATCTTGAGTCTTCAGCTGCCGGAAGACTGAATTTCTGTTACCTAATCACTTGTCTAGCAAGGAAGATGCATTTCTGAATATTTTTTTTTTCTTTCAGTAATTTTTACTTATGTTTCATTTCCTTTTAAGTAGTCAGCCTTGTTTCAAATTTATAATCAACATTTTTTTTATTTTCCATCCTTTTACTACTTCAGCTCTGCATCTCGTTTTGTCTTTACCTCTCTCATACCTACCTCTAGTCATTCTTGTGTATTCTCCTTACATACCTTTATATTGTCTAATCTTTTTCTAACCTAGATTTATCTTAACCTCCCATGAATTAGTAAAGTGTCTTCTCCTCCTCCGCCCTCTAAATTTTAGTTACTTTATTTTTCTCCCCTTTAACAATTGACCTGCTTATGTCCTTCAAAACATTTAATGGACTCTGTTCTGTCCTTAATGATGGGCCAAGTCTCTGTTGTGGTAGTGTTCAAGACTTCCTGGCTGTTCTCAGTTAATCTGATGGCTGTCATCCTTTCTTCTCAGCCAGCTGGCTGAACTCTGTCTCCACTCTGGCTGTTGCTATCACTAGCGTACCAGTGTCTCTTCTTCCCCAAGTGTCTGAATATTCTGATTCCTCTCTTCTGACATCATGTACTCTCTTTCTGCCTTTCTGCCGCTCTTTCTGTGGCCCTACTGCCTTCTTCTGCAGCCCAGTAGAATAACTTCTAGAAGGACTATAAACCACAGTGGCAACCACTGAGTTCCAACAGGGGAGATGAGCATAGATGTAGTAGGAGAGAGAGAGAAAGGACAAAAGCCTTCATAAGGATTTATAAGAGGAAAATACTTTATTGGCTTATTTTTGTGAGGATACTATGTATAATTGTATCTTTGACTTCTGCTTCAGAAAACCATTTGCTGTCTTTAATGCATCATTTTTTCCATATTTGTAAAGAGACATAATATTAAGTTAGTTAATTTGTTTGTCTTCAGGTTGTACAAAGTTCCTTTGTTGAAACTGGCTGAGGATAAAATATAATTAATAACTCATTAACTGTTGTCACTAAAGCTTGAAGGACAATGAGCATGTTAAAGACTGAGGATCATCATTTCTGTGATAGAAAACTAGAATGATGCGGAGATACTTAATGCTGAAATCCTTCATGCATTCACGTCTTGTATAGCAAGTATATTTCTGGCCACCCCTAAGTCCAATAGGTAGAAACAGGGAAGGTACTGAGGCAAAAGGTGGCAAGAATAAAAAGAAGTACAAAAGAGCTTCTATTGGATGAAAGCTTAAATAGATTAGAATTCTTGAGCTTGGAATAATGGCAGCTAAGTGAAAAGAGAGGCCTATACAATCAGCAGTGCTTCAAAGAAGATGCAATGTTTTCGCAGTACAAGAATTAGTACTCGGTGATATTGTCAGTCAGCAAGTTCAATATTAGCAAAACAAAGTACTTTTTTTTACATGGACCATAATTGCGGAACTCACAATTTATTTGGGCTCAGAAAGGATGGATCAAGTAGTGGCTGGTATATACAGTGATCTGTATACAAGTTCTAGCTTAGGAGGCTCAGAAGCCACTGACTGCAGGATTCTATTTTGAGGACAAGTGCTGTGCTCCACATAGCATTTCTTACATTCGTTCCCTGTTTGCTACTATGATTCTGGACTAGATGAGCCTTTTCTCTTAGGCAGTATGGCAATTCTTATGTATTAAAAATATGTATGAACTAGATGTTGTTGTTACAAAACTGTAATAATCAACAAGGGCTAGTTAAACAATTGTAAAGTTCAAAATCCAATGAAAGAACGCCTTCATGTGTTTTACATTCATATGCCATGAATTAAGTTTCTGCAAATAAATATGAGGTACTCAGGGTGGACAGGTTAGAGCTTATTAATTACTTAGCTTTGTGCATATAAGCAATATATATGCCAACTCCAATCACTAATAAATCCATCAGCTTTGAGGGTTTTCCTGTTCATTTCTACTGAACTGTTAGTGTATGTGACAGGCCATGGTTCTGTCAGAACGAATTGTCCCCCTTGAAAAGCTGGCAGCACAGGGAAGTGACAACTTAATGGAAGCTAAAGCACTCTCAAGGCAGTGCCTGGTGAAAGCCAGGGAAAGTCATCCATAGCATTTGCCCTGGCTTTTGAAAATGTCTCTTTGCATTTCTGGTTGCGTGTAAGATATTGGAGCTTTACTGGAGTCACATTTACAGGTATTATTAAATGAAATACGATTCAGTAAAACACTTGTTTGTTGATAGACTTTATTCTACTGAGGTCAGCCCGTCTAACGTGATCATACTGCATGTGCTCTGAAGTACTGCAGTATTACTCATTTTAAGATCCTTAATTTTAGGTGTCACATAAACCCATTTCAAATACATAAAATGAATAGAAATGTAAACATTTTATCCTACTGTTCACATGAGTGCATAAATATTTTTATTTAGATATGAATGGAGTATGTGTTTAATCGAATGGATGAAAACATAATGCACTTTTTTTAAGTATACTTGTTTACAGGTGAACAATATATAGATTATTTCTAGTGCCTTTTATTAGTACTATGAATTAAAAGTGGTGTTGAGCCGATGGATAAAATTATCGTACCAAGATTAATTTATGTTGTTTTAATCTATTTTTAGATTACATTGGTGTATGCTAACATATTTATTTATAAATAAATAAAAAGCCAGTCATTTGCATAGATTACATTTGTGAACTGTGTTATATATACCCAGTGAGTACATTTAAATATTTTAATTACATTTTAATATTTTAGTAACTTTTTATATATTAAACAGTGGATATTCTATTTAGATTATTGCCTTCTTACAAGGGTTACATGCAAATAATTGCCTTGTTTCTGGTTTTCTTGGTGGCTTTTGGGCAAAACCAGAATAGCAATGGCTTTCAGTAGAATAGTATTTCTTCATCTCTTAATAAAATAGCATGTATGTTTTTACAGGTTGTTATTAGCAAAGTAGATTTTTTTAAAAGAAAGTGATGCCTATTAATAGCATTACTAAGAGTTAGTAAACTTAATCAGTAGTATACCATTTTTCCATGTTCACAGAAAGAGAACAGGAGAGAGCAGACCAAAGAGGACTTCAGAATTCAAAAAGAGAAAGCCAAGTGGCTGGTTTAAATTATAAACAAGCAAACAACCAAAACCAAAACAAAACAAGCAAAATCTTTTCTGTGTGGTTATTTTCATGATGATTTGCTTTACAATTGGGACTTTCACATTGTTTAGCATGTAACAATTATTTTTGTGAAGAAAAGGTGAATGATATAAACAGACACTATTTCTTTAATGTTGTTCTTAACACCAATCTGTTTCATTTCCTCCTTCCCTTTTTCTCAGCCATCTTAGGAGACATTCACTGACCTTACGAAGCTCTGCATTCCATATTCAATGATAGGATATCTGGGTTTGCTGCACGCTTTTAACTACTTAATGATATTAATGCACTAAAAATGAAGTTCTAAAACTGTATTTTAATTGCTCACATATTGTTTCTGAAGTATACCTTCAACAGCTTTGTGGGTACAGAAGATAGCTGAGTCATCATTCCTTCATTTGTAAGCACCAGAATCCAAAGGTGAAGTTGCTGATAAAGGCGTTTCTTGTAGCTTTATTGTGGATAATTATATGAAATTATTTGCTTGTATCTTAGATAAGTTTATGCTTCACAATGCAATTGGAGCTATGCACTAAAGAGTCCAGTGCTACAATTTGTGGTTCTGAAGCAGGGAAAAATACGTAGGTATTGTCATGTGATATTTTGCATCTTAGTTCATACAGAAACATTTACAAATGGTGACATATTTAGAGGACATGCTTGCTTGATTCACAGTTGTCAGTAGGATTGTAGGATACAGGATCCATTGATGTAACTAACCAAGTCTAAAGTCTAAAGAAGAGACAAATGTGTCATTGAAAGAATTTCAGCATTGGAAAAGGTCAATAGAGCAAGGAGAGAGGGATAGCAGAACATAAAGGAGAAAAAAAATGGGGAGATTATAGAAGTCTACAATATAGATAGATACTGAGAATGGAAATCAAGAAAGATAGATGCTTTATAAGGATAAGGTGCCACAAGTAGATCCTGCTGTCATAGAATGTCTTGAACTGCACCATGCCTATAAATCAAATACATTTTCTTTCATACCTCAGAGAAGTTATAATTCCCTTTAAAAGGCTAGATACTTAAAACATTCCTCCTTTTAAAAGAAGAAGAATTACTGTCTTTTTATAAGGTGACATACCCTATCTGCTTTGCCTTCTTTAAATTAATGCTTCATCTCAGATGAATAGTTTATTTATTAATAATCTTCCTGATGTTCTTTTTATCTTGAGTGGTCATCCAAAATTTCTCAAGGTGGCGTGTTTTTCTTTCATTAGGAGACAAATTAAAATTGAGATATTTGTTTCTTTGACTCTCTCCTGTTTATTAACAAAAAAGGTGCGAAGTCCTATTTTGATGAAAACAAGAGGAATCAAAAATTATCAAAGGATAATTTCTTTGTTCATAGATAGTAGCTCCTTATAGGCATCCCTCAGCCCACAGCCCTCTCTTTACCTTTTCCCAGGGATAAAATTTCTAAAATCGACTTTTCTTTTTGGCATTTCCTTGTCTCCGCCTCTTGCAGGTTCTCTGTGATTTTTGCCTCCCCCCCCCCGATACCACACTGTAACAAAACAGTTCTAGCAGAACCCCTTTGCTTACCTTTATTTTTGGTAGTGACAACTGCCTATGTTTGGGTTCAGACCACTCTTGCTTTGGGTGTATTTGCATTAAGGAGTTTTGGTGTTTTTAAGGATTTTCTTGAGTTAAGTGTGAAGCTATGGCTTATAGTAACGATCGACCAGATGGTTTGTAGTAACTGATATTAACGTATTTTTGCTATGAAATGGTTTTCAAAATGGCTTATTCTCACTTATATATTCTCATGGAGTAAGTACCACTAAGTGTATTTCAAGTAGAGAAGCTGCACTTCTGTGTATATTCAGTGGCTGTGGTTTTATGTTACATAATACATTACATCTCAGTTTCTTAACAGAAATGTTCTCTATTGGAAAGTGTTTCCTTAACACATAGAATTAATAAGAGCTCACACAATCTTTGCTTCAATTAAATTGGAATTTTCAAGCCTGTTGTACTTCATGGTGCAGATTTCTGTTGCCAGTTCATGCATATTTAATCTTTAATGGTGACCACAGGATCTGCATAATGCACAGCTTTTGACAGTTTTGCATTTATTGTTTTCAAACATTAAGGAACATCGTCAAGGTTGATGGTCCAAAGTTAAAACATTGTTTTAGAAAAAAATGGAAAAGTCGTCTTTTAAATTCCTTGATTTAACTAAATAATGATTAATTCAAACAAGACAGCATTACACTGCCAGCTCTTCAGGTGGTGATATGGCACCACCAACCTCGCTGCATCTTCACCCACAAATGGAAGGAAGTTACTTTAGGGTTTCAGTTGTAAGAGTGTGTACGCACTAGTGGCCTTTTGTCTCATCTGACATGCTCTCTTCTTAGGAGAAAGCAAGGTATTTAAAGAGAGACTTGTTTATTTCAAGCACATTGTTTTACACAGAACATGATTGTCACGCACCAGGCCCCAAAACAGAGCTGATGACAGAGAAGGACAATATTATGAGCTCACCTACTAGCAGCTGCAGTGAGTTTGTTGCACTTATACTGATGGCAGGTCACCTTATGTAAGAAAGAGTTGGTCTAATAAAATAGTACCATCTATTTTTATACACAGTGATTATTTTCAAGAGGTGTTGGAGACTGGAGTAATTTCATAACAGAGGAGACATTTTGACAGCTGCTTTTGCTTTGAAATTATCAGGTCCTCAATACTGAGTGAGATATCATTGATAAATTATTAAGCACAGGTTTTTTTTCAGGTAAGAATTTCATCTTCCAGTATGATGGATGTCTCCCATCTTACACTGGGTGCACCTAGCTCCTTTAAGAGCCAGAAGTTCAAAAGCTGTGTTTTGCCACTTTTATTTTGCAGTTGCTTGAGATATTTGGGTTCCTCCTCCTTTTAAGTACTTCTTTTGGCTGAATTGGTGGTATTAGAGAAAATATAATTTTCTTTTCCCCTAAACTTAACCAGACTTAATTGTGGAATTACAGAATTTTATATTTATTTATTTATTTATTTATACACATGGATTCCCCCCCCCCCCCTTTTTAAACTAATGGACAATTCACTGTATTGATGAGCTTTATGTTGTCAGCTGAAGATTAATTCTTGCATTTTAATGCTATTTTATTTTAATTTCTTTTAACTGACTAAAGGCAGCAAACCATGATCTTCACTATTTCCCTTTCCAGAAAGCTACTGATTGATGTAAGGGGTTTTTTTCATACATACATACATATGTGTGTGTTTATGCAAATTACTCTACAAATCCATGTCCAAATTAATTGTTAATGTGACATATTTTTTAATTGACAAAATTTATATTCCATGAAACAGTGCGAAGTTCACATGCACACAAAAATTGGAATATTTGTCTGCATGCTGTGATTCAAGTGAGAATAGAATTTTTCTGTTCGCATCTACAGTGGTTTCCCTCATACTTATCTTGTCCTACCTTTAAGAAGAAGCTTGCTTTCAATTTATGCAGTATAAATACTGTGCCTCATGCGTGGAGTATATTGGCACATGTAAAAGAGACTTTTTTAATTTGGGTAAAGTGTATAATATGTCATACATGTTTGCTAAGTTGTAAGAATTTTAGATCACACTCTTCAGGAAAAATCTGAACTCTGGAGAGGTATCAAATTTTGTTGGAACTGGGACAAAAGTGAAGTGTGCACAATAATTATTTAGTTCATCGCTGGGCTACTTTTTAGGTGTTGTGAAGGAAAAATCAAGAGGAAATATAGTTGCAGTCAGAGGTTAATGTAAAGAAGTCCAGGTAAATAAAAATTATTCTATACTGTAACTAACTTGCTCTTCTCCCTTTGCCTTGTCCTTCCCTCCCCTAGTTTTTGTTTGCCCTACCACTAACCTTTTCATACCTTCTTCACTTATTTCTAGCGTTGTGAATCCAAGGTCACCAAATGTAGTTTAGCATGTAAAAATACCAGGCATAAATGCTTAAGCTGGAAAAGTCTGATGGAAGTTTAGTGTTGTACAGCTTCTTCCTTGCCTCTGAAATTCTGAAAGGCAGATAAAACATCAGAAATCTCTTGGTGAGGTTTGTATAGAGTCTGTAAGAATTGCTGTAACAATTGCAAAGGTGATGTGATATCAACCTAACTTGCACATGTAATCAGGAGACTGTTTGGACAGGAACCTACCAGTGTCAATAATATGCCTCATTCTGTTTACATGAAACAAATTTGGAATTTACACAGAAAACTAATGGAGTCTCTGGTGTCTTGCAGATTTCCTTGGCTCTATCCCCTATGTATAATTAATGTAAGCAAGTGAGTGAATGAGCACTTTTCTGTAGCAGTCAATAGGCAAGTATGTTTGGAAAATGAATGAACTGCTAAGATTAATTGCAAGGCTACCTGCCTGAATATCCTGTTGAGAGACTCAGGAAGAAATGCCAACCCTTTTATATGCAAAGGATTTCTTTATTAGAAGCTGTTCATAATCTAAATAACATTAGATATCAGATTGGACTGAAGATAATTCTTTATTGTGACTGTACTAGTCTTAACAATTGAAAGCTATTAATTACTGTAAGAGAATAATTCATATGAATATTGATCTTAATCTACTCAGCTAGCTTGTTTAGTATTCTGTGTAATGATGGCCAATTCCAATAATAATTAGAAAAATACATTTTCTAAGATGTACAGTGGTTGACTAGTCAGCAGAAAGATTTAAAGGAAAGTTTTGTGTGAACTACTTTTTGGGAAAAAAAAATCTCTCGGATGGGAATATGGTACAGTTAAGGACTTCTGGTTTTGCTTTGCATTTTTCTAGTCATTTTAGAGATCATGTATCTTTTGAGTCTAGATTTTTATTTCTGTTTATTTTAGCGAAGTGCTGCTTATCAATATTTTGCCAGTATTTTAAAATGGATTTCCTGAAGGGAAGAAATAGTATGTGGTGTTTGGTTTTGGGTTTTTTTAATCTGGCTAAGTTTTAGGAATATTTTGAATCTACTGGTTAATTCTGTCTGCAGACCTCTGTTGTTTTGACTGCCACTAATGTAACATCTGACACAATATTGATCTAAAATGTGAAGCCAATCTTGTGAATGGTAGATAGGAACAAGGAAGTGCAAGAAGGAAAATCCTGAGTACTCAAAGGAAAGAACTTGTCAGCATGTACTGTGTTCAAGTTCAGACAGAGGTTTTTTTCTTTACCATTTTAGCATGAAATCAATGGGGAACGCATACTTTTTTAGATGTGTCTGAGATTGCACAGCAAATGGTCACCAATAAGATTCTCAGCTGCCACACAATCTGGCATAGCTCCTTTCTGCTCCACAGCTCCCAGTTCCATTCAGCCCGTTGTCGATGTGATGCCACTTTTTGGCTCCTTGCCCATCTGTTTTAGTCATTACTGTCATATAAACTGATATTTCTAAACTAGAAACCATGTTGTTTTGAGATAAGCCCATTGGAGTTACCTTTTGTGATGTGTTAAAGCAGTTTATTGACTTGTTACTTTAAAATATAAATGTTCCATCAATATTTCCTGCAATATATAGAGAAGGATACTATGATTTTTTTGACACAAGACAAGGGTTTATAATGAAATATAATCAAATTTTGAAAATGCTTCCTTTTTGTCATTGTAACAGTACTTTCAGAGTTTTAGTTCTTTTTTTTAAAATCACAGAAGAAAAAAGTGTCCTTGAATAAAGTATTTGTATTAATAAGTTTTGGCAGACATCATTTTTTAAGTGTAAAATATACAAAGAAGTGGTTAGCCCTATCCAAATTATCCATTAGCACAACAGGACTATCCTAAATTACATCATTACATATGTCAGCTAAAGTACAAAGATTTCAGGAGGATGAAGAGCAGCTTTATTCTTACAGAAATTGAATACAATCAAAGGTGAGTTAAAAGAAATGTGGCATCCAGGAGCAGACAACATCCTATCATCAACTTAACCCATTAACAAACCCAGAGGCGATGGCAAAGAAGCCAACACAAATGTTAGTGCAGTGTGCCAAAGAGCCAGATGCCATCGCTGGAAAATGTCTTCCACAGCTTGGCATCTCTGCCTTCTGCCTGTCGTCCAAAGGGGAAGAAAAGCTGGGCAAAATTGATTATTTTGGGGTGTGTGTAGAGCATGTTTCCCTCTCTTCCCTCTACCTCTCTTCATAGCAGTGTTCTTGGCTAACTTGCATCAGGCATATTAGTAACAGGTTTAGAAAGGACACAGGCATTTCTGTACACATATATGTACGTATAAAAATGTGTATATGCTTACATTTGGGCATTTGGGCAGGATGGAACAGAAAAAGGGGGAGACCAGGGAAGGAGGCAGAAGAATACAGAGCAAAGTAAAACCAGAGCAACACATAATAGGATTATGAAAATAAATGTTTACCTTTCATACTTCTTACAGTGTTTGTTTATTTTAGTATTTTCAATAATGAAACTTCAGTAATTTCTCTAACTTTTCCTAAGTCAGATCTCCTCTGTAAATCAAACAATTTTTTGATGTGTTCTCTTTGTAATGACATTCCTCATAGCAGGTTCAAAGAAGTAACATTGGGCAAATTTAATTTTTACAATTTAAACTGAATTCTTTTATGTGATTATTCACATCATTCTGTGTTATACCTGGATAATATATCTATATATGCATCCAAATATTGTTTGATTGCTTCTTTTTAAATTGTAGGAATAATTTCTGTCCATGTTATCAGTAGTCAGACTTTTCTTAGTAGGCCTACCCATTCTAAACTATTAGAAAAAGTGTCTGCAATAATTTGAGTGGCCTCCAGTGATGGTGGGGCTGCTGGAAACTGTATACGGTAACTAGTAACTGGTAGTCTTTTATGGTTAGCTAGTAGCTAGCTGTATAAAAGGTGTACCATCATATTCAAATGGCTGTGTGTGTATGGATTGGGTGGGGGGATAAACACTGTGACTTTGGATAATTTTCACTTCTGTTTTCAAGTCTGTATGTTCTGTGGAAACTTTTGTGGGAAACAGATCTTGTGAACAAATCCTTTTTTTAAAAAGTGAAAATACTACAGTAGTAAATATGAAATAAAAGTGCTAATTAATTCAGGGAAAACTCTTTAAAGAGATATTGATCAGAAAGAGAGACAATTTGAGGTGAACTGTGAGTTAAAATACTACTTTTCAAAGCTTAAAAAAGCTCACAGAAGATTGTTTTTATGATTCAGCTGTCAAACATGGCTGCAAAGACCCAATTTATGGCAGACAAAGGTTTTTGATGAACACTCGTTGAATATGCTACCCCATTGACAGAGCAAGCCGCCTTTTTTGTATGATAGTGGTGGATTCTGAAATGAAACACAGTAGGTAGGAGGAAGTTGAAAAGATTTCAGAAGCTATAATCTGTCTTGGAACTAAAGGATTTTTTCCCCACTTTAAGTTTCAGTATCCTATGTCTTTCATGCATTCAGTACATACTAAAGCTGTTAAAAAGATATCAGTGTCATAGCATGAGGAATTATGAGTAAGAGCAAAGTTGTGGTTAGAGTTGGTCTGGACAAAAGAGGATTATTGCTTTCTGAGTTCATATTTAAAACCTTCGTGTCCATTTTTTTTAGGTTCAGTAATCATTGCTGAGCACAAGAACTGACAAGATGTAATAATCAATATAATTTACATTTTAGCAGCAGTGGAGTTTTAAAATTTTTAATAAATTATAAAGATTTTGACAGGATGATAGAATTGGCACTGTGCAATTTAAGGTTTTTCTATCATGAAAGATCCATATGCATAGATCTTTATAGTTCTTTCGGAGTTAAATCTTCAGGTGCCTTATCCTAGAATAAAGTCTTTATCATTTGGATTTGAAATTCCAAGTGTGTCATCACTGAAGTATTTTAGCTTGCCAGTATTACATTTGAGTTTATTCTTTCTTCATTGCTTGTTCTTCTCCTTATTATAGATGGTCTAAATTTTTTTTCGCTTCACCTTTTTACATTTCAGTGCTTCACAGACTTCACTACCAAAACCTTGCCACATAAACTCAATACACTTTTTCCTTTTAATTTTTCTTGATGCTTTCATATCTATTTTAATTAAGTTATAACAACATAGGCAGGTGCAGGTTCTGACTATCAGGAGGAGTAGTTGTAACTGAATTCTTAAGGATTTAAAAGCAGCACACCAGAGAGGCTTGAATAATTTGATATGTGTTTGGTAATTTATAAAAGGTATGTGGCTGGTTATTCCAACACTCAGTAAAAGATTCAGAGTTTTAATATTATGGAATCACAGAATGACGGAGGTTGGAAGGGACCTCTGGAGAATGTTGAATCCACCCCCTCTGCACAAAGGAGGTTCAGCTACATTGAGTAGCAGGTACATAGAGACCAGGTTTTGGGTATCTCCAAAAACAGAGACTCCACAACCTGTGTGGAAACACTGTTCCAATGTTTGATAGATCCTCCTCCCAATAAAAAAGGTTTACTTATGTTTAAATGGGATGTCCTGTTTGTCAGTCTGTGCCCATTGCCTCTTCTAATTTGCCTGGACAGCAATGAGAAGTGTCTGGTTCCATCTTCTTTACTTTCTCCCATCAGGTATTTATCCACATCGGTAAGATCCCCCCGAGCCTTCTCTTTTCGTGGCTAAACAGTCTCAGTTGTCTCAGCCTCTCCTTGTACGTCAGATGCTCCATTTCCTTAATCATCTTTCTGGCCCTTTGCTGGACTCACTCCAGCATGTCCATCTCTCCCTGGTACAGGGGAGCAGAGAAATGGACACAATACTCCAGGTGTATTTTGTATAACTCACCAATGCTGAGTTAAAGGGGAAGAATCACCTCCCTTGTGATCTGCTCACCAGGCCCTTTCTAACACAACCCAGGATGCTGGAGACTAGTTTGCTGCAAGGGCACGTTGCTGGCTTCTGTTCAGCTTGTCCTCCTGATCTTCCATGTGCTTTTCTATAAAGCTGATCTCCAGCCAGTTGTTCCCCAGCCTGCGCTTGTGCATGAGGCTATTCCTCCCCAGATGCAGGACTTGGCGTTACTCAGTGTACTGTTTTCATCATCTTCATTACCAGACTTCATCACTTTGCTTACATTTGCTGCTGTAGTAGTAGTAGTAGTAGGTTTTGTATTGCTTTGAGTAATGGATAAAGTCTTGATTTTCAGGTTTTTCTTCTTCCAACCTCTGTATTCTGTGAGTGATAACTCTTCCTGGTATTTTGCAGCTTGCAGTTCACAGAACAAATTATTCAAACATCTTACTACTTTTTGATCAAAACCTTTTGTTTATGCTACATCACAAGAATGTTTTGAATTTTGAATTTTGAATTATCATAGGCATTGGTATTTTACGGTATTCATGCTGAATTCCACCTATGTTGTTTAGATGTTTTTTCTTTCCTTTTGCTTTTCATTTCTGTCTTACCTGAGAAATTTAGTATCTTGAGATTTTTTTGTTACTGGCTATTTGGAAATCACCACATAACTCGTACGGCTCAATTGTTGTCACTGATGTAGTCACATTACAGTTATAGCTATTAAAGGTGAGCTTTTAGAAAATTGTTGAGAACTCAATGCCTTGAATTTCAGTGACAGTCTATTGCCTTATTATTCTTTGAAAACCCCAATACAAGAAACCTTAGGTGGTTACATTTTAATTATATGTGTTAATGAGTTGGAGGAAGGATGAACCAAGCAGGGGCAAAGCTTCTGAGTCATAAAAAAAGTTTAAAAGTACTTTAAACTAGGGAAAATGTTAGTGATCTTTTTTTGGAATTTGCAGTGCTCTATTTCTGTGGCTGTAGGTTGGAAACAGATTGGATGTCAGACTGATTGTCAGCATTTGTGTTAGTGGTTTTATATGTGGGTGGTTTCTCAAGTAAAGAATTTTGCATTTATTGTAAAAGCTAGTATGGTAACTTTCCTATAGCTAGCTAGGTATTAAAATACAGAAGATGTAATTAATGTATAACAAGAGTTTGAAAATTTACCTTTTGTTTCAAAGAAAAGGGACTCCTGAAACATAATTCACTACGAGAATATTAACATTTGAACCAACAAACTGAAAATACAGTGTTTGGTGTGTGCTGAAAGGATTTGACATGCTAAATTTTAAAATAGCTTCAGACTTTATCTTTCCTTTCTGTTGCTTCTATCACAATAAAGACTAATTTCTGTGTTCTTGAATAAACATCTACTGAATCAATATATGTGCATTGTTACACCTAAATCTATAGCAGATGGTGGTGTATTATCTTAGTTGGTTCTATACTTTATCTTATTGATCTACCCTATCATCACACTTTGGAATATTACTCAAAAATCTGAGTTCTGGCTCACTAGAACATTTTGAGCACATAATTTACCACTTCACAAAAAGTGGAATTGAAATGGCTTTTTTATGTCAGACGATTAAGACCTCTGTTTGAGCAGTTCTGTGAATTCTGGTATGCGGAAGTCCGGTGTTTTCAATATTATAATCTATGTGGTACAGGTCCCTAGGGATGCATTATTCCTTCCATACTTACTGCCCCATTCTTAGTCATCTGAAACCTTTTTCCCATGAGTAGAACAACAACTTGTTAAATGCTTAAACATCATATAAAGTCATACTGAGAGGTGTGTGACAGCTACCAGCAAACACCATTCCCCTCTGCCTTAGTGCCAGAAACTCCTTGATACCACACAGAAAAAGTGATGGGTTAGAAGTGTTCTGTATTAACAATATAGAATCATTCTGATTTGTTCTGTGTGTTGAATCAGTCCTGTTACGTGGTTACACAAATCTTACAATATCATTTATATTTGTTTACCTACAAATATGCTTTTAAGTCAGTGTGGCTTTGCAGGTAGATATTTATTTGGTTGCAGATTTTGTTTGTTTGTTTTGCTTAACTTATTTAAGTAGAACAAGAAAATGAAATCATGGTTAACAATGTAGGTGTATACTATATTAACAAATGTGCCTATAAAGTAAAAGTTGGTTTTGTTAAATTGGTACACAGGTCAGTACGATAGGAGGAAGACTTGAGCTGGAGCTGTTTATTCTGTGACATTTTGAATGCTTGGTATGTTTAGCTGCTCTGGAGCAAATTAAAACAGGTTACTATGAGAAAGATTTGATGGCTATACTCAGAATAGTTGGCAGAACAAGAGAGCAAAAATTAGGGACAAGTGGAAAATTTCAAGCTGAAGAACTATGAAAAATGTTTGTGGCTTGGTAGATGCAGTAATGGCTAACAGCAGCATTTTAGGGTTAATGCTGAAAAAAAACCACATAAGAAACCCAGAAAGAGAGTCATTGCTCTGATTAAGGCAAGAGGTGAGGACGGTGTAGCCTATGTTTTAACAGATCAAAGAACAAATTTTGATGATGATAGAAAAAAGTAATTATTTTAATTTTTTTTTTTGAGACCACCTAAAATAGTATAATTTACACAATTTGTCTGGAAAACAAGGAAATATGTTCTTGTACATGTTTATTTGTATGGAGAAGGTTTGTATGTATTTATAAAGGAAGAGTACTGAGAAAATCTTTTGAAAGACAGTGTATGACAGTCTTACTGTGTGAAATAACTTCCTTTTTACTATTGGCTGTTCTATAGGCTAATTGTGTTCTATAGCATGGTTAATTCAGATGAGCATTAAAGGTGTGTAAAGATATTTTTGTCTAAATAGTACGAAACCGACCTTTTCTACTACATTTCTTTGGGTCCTGTTTTTTGTTTAGTTTGATGATCCTCTGAGGGTAAGTTTTCTCAGGTATATCCAGTTCTGCATGAAGTCAGATTGCCCATCAGTTAATATATAATGAAACAAATGTACCACACAGTATAAAACTAAAATGACAAAAATACAGTTGGAATTCAGAGAAATATAGAGACAGGGCAAAATATGAATTAATAAATCCTGCATGAAAGCATCTAAATACTTAATTTTACTTGTGTAAAGCTTTTGTTTTGCCATGAAAGACCTAAAATATATGGCACTTTTGTATGTCTAGAATATAAATAATCTGATGACAGCATCATTCTAAAGTTCATGCATGTTTTAAAAATTATTTAGTGTTCTCCTGTAGTTCTCAATTTTATCCAGATGCCTTATTCAGTCACACCAAAAGCACATTACTGAACATTTTATTTATCATTGTACAAGTCTTAATTCTCTTGCAAGTTAGAACTGTACTATTTTCAGTTGAGCTGTATATCACACCTGTTTGGAAAAAGATAAAGATTGAGGTGGTTTTGTCTTTCAGTCTAAGATTTCTGAGGATGTTTTTTCTTGAAATAGACTCAACAAAACAGAGTAGTAGACTTCTGGCACAAATCCTGCACGCTATATGCAATTAATGATTAATTCCTCCTTTATCAACTGGATTACTGATAGTAGGATATCCACTGCTCTGATCTATTGATATCAAGGGAATTTGCTTCTAAATTTTATTTATTTAAACAAAATCTGAAAATAACCCCCAAACTTGTAACAAATTAGTAATTTCTGTGTAGAGGAGTCAGTTATCCTGCTTTGGAAAAACATTTTCTCATTACTGAGTGTGCATGGGATAGAAGAATTGAAGGAATGAACGAAGGTTTTCCTTTAAAATTTACTTTGGTTATCATGAGGAATTCTTTCAAGCATTCAGTAGCTGGGACACTTCTATGCAAATAGATGATGTGGTAGAGAGTTGAGTGTGTGGGTACTGGGTTGTGGAGAATGCTCCAGGTTTCTAATCAGTTTCTGTCTTAGAATGTTTTCTTAGAGGTGATTATCCCCAATAAACCTAGTCAAGGTCTTGCTTGCATAATTAAAATATTTTCTCCATAACTATTTGTTTGAAATAGGATGTATTTTTTCATAATTTCAGAGCTTATGACTAATTACTGGTTTAGTTTTTGAAATTGCAAGAGGCCAGCATTTCAGTGGAAGAAGAAATTATCTCCGACTGTATTTTGTAGTGTGTTAAAACCTTGCAGTGCTTTAAGATGAAAGCAAGAAAGGATAAGATTACATATTTAATTTAAGCATACCACATTTTTGAGATAATTTGTAACTGCCATTTTTTACTTATGATTTCCTTGCAGAATGATCAAAAGCTGTCATTGACAAACAAATCTATTTCTCTCCAGTGAATCTGAATGCAAATATCAGTAACACAGCTGTTCCACCAGCAGAAGATTCTATTATATTATCACCATTGGATGAACTTTTAGTACTGCATACGCTTGAGATACAGCCAGGTGACTATCTGTTTGCTGCTTTCAGTTGGGCTAGAGTGGACTTGCATGTTACTTTATATCCCTTCAAGTACCTACCTGAAAAGGAAATAAACAAGTGATATTTTTGTAATTCCTCTATAATGAGTCACTTAAAAGCAAATTTCAGGCAAGTTATAAATGATGGATTTTGCACTCTCTCCAGCTCCTTGTGTCCCTCCAGATTCACAGTAAATTAGGTAGCTTAAAATATGTGACTTCTATGTGCGATTATTTTGAGTTGGTATCTCATATCTTAGTTTTCATTCACATAATCATTACCAAGAGTTAGAAGGCCTAGCATTTAGTAACATGATGCATGAATCAATATTTCACAGCTTACTTTTGGAGAGAAACTATCATTTTGTTTTTCAGAACTCACCTTCACAATGAAGGCAGCATAACTTGCTTCACACAGACAAGCTACCGTTTGGAGTATAGTATTTTAGAGATACAGCAGTTTTTTGTAGTGTCTTTTCCAACCTCTAATGTATTAATATAAAATCAAATCTTGATGTAAGTTGCTGCTGTATTGTTTAACTGAATGTCATTTCATACCCTCTGCAAGATTTTTTTAAAGATTTTAACACTTCCCCAATAAGAATCTATTAATGAAAGATGACCGTTTGGGGTTTGGTGTACAAAATCAACTCAAGTTGCAAGCACTGACATGTTATTCAGCTTGAATCTTTTATTATTTTTTTCTTCAGTCTTTTTGTATCTCAAGGGAAAAAAAATGCTGTAGCATGTTACGAAATACTGTGCCACATGCACATAAAAATATATCATAGTTGGCATATCTGTAATTTAGTTATAAGAATGAAATTCCTATTAGGAATCTATATATCATATTAGCAAAACAGTATCCATCCTGTACTATATTATTTTGATAACATGATAGCTAGATTTGAAACGGAATCCAAAGGTCATAGTTGGCATCATATTGAGAACTACTCAATCACATTTTCTATCCTGTCACTGACGTCATCTCTCTCCAGCCCTAACTACAACTGTCTACACTGCAGCAGGTGTGGAAACCCTCTAATATGTTTGTGCCATTTCATTTTTTAAACATACAGTGAAGAAAGTAGTTTTTAGACTGCATATCAGCTTTTTTTGTGGGGGTGGCACTAAAATAATCAAGTATTTGATTATTTGGGATCAGTAAATTCATTATATTAAATGTATTTATAATTTTTATTTTTCGGATTGTATCTCATAATTATTGAAATTATATTATCAAATACTAAATTTACAATAACAACAACAGATAAAGACAACAATAAATTACAATGTTTATCCCCCACAAAAGCCCATTATTCCCTGCATTGCACTTCCTCACTGCCGGTAGCAAACTTGTGTTTGTAAACTTACTTTGAGTAAGTTACATAGCCGTGTTCTGTTTAACAATAAAGCAACATAAAAATTATGTGTAAGGTTCAGGACTGTTGAGCATTTGAATCTTTCTTGTGCTGAAAAACAGAAATTCCTAAATTTAAACTGAACTACTGTTTTTCTCCAAGTATCTGATTCGGACATCTTATTGGAGTAAAAGTTAAAATTACATGGGACATAACTCAAGTAAAGTTGGGTTTAGTTTGACAAAGGCTATGCATAAACCAAAATTAACTGATGATAGTGATAGCACACCAAAAAATATTGTGTAACTAAGTAAGCATTGGCACAGTATACTCAGGATATTTGTGGGTACTGAAGGGAAAAGAAGCTTCTACTGATTGATTTTTTTGTTTCAAAACAAAAGAACGTAAAAAAAATTCTGATTAAAAGTTATGTATGTGATATAAGAAATACAATCAGAATGGTGCTTTTGAATATTTGAGGTTTTGTGTGGGTTTTTTAAGGAGCAAACATCCTTTGATAGACTATAAACTCATCGAAAAACAGTGTAGAGAGTTAAGTTCAAGCACAGAGACTAAGAATGACATTGTGGAATGTACATTCTGGTCATATCATGTACTTTAAGGAAGAATGTCTCCTCCAATAAAACTTTAAAAAAAAAAAGTTTTTCAGATAAAGCTGTATACTGCAGATGTGAAGAATAATTTATTTTAGAGAGGTTCCCAGTTCTTATAAAGAAATGTCTTGCTACCCATATTTCTAATATCTAATGGTAAGCTTAATTGATAATTTCATGAGCTCTTCATTCGTAATTTCAGGAATGTTTAGAAGATTCTAAGTTAAAGTTTAATCATGATATAAAATATTTAAAAATTTATTTAGTAAAATGCACAGTCTCCTGAGTTGTGTGAGGTTAAGTGTTAGTGAATTTATTTTTACTCTGTATTTGTTAAATTTTGTAAGTATGATATATTTATAATAGAACACATTTGTTATGTTAATCTAAATATATACATATTAGAAATAAAATTTATTATGTCATCCTTTGTGACATCTTGTTACTTTTTGCCTAATTTAAGCTTTCATTTAGAGAAATAAATTTCTGTTTGGTACTGTTATTCCACTCCTCCTCTGAAGGCCAGCCCTGCCCCCCCCTAATTTTTTTCCCACTGTAATATGAAGCTTAAGAGAGTTTTCTATCAAAATTTAAATATTATTGTGGGGAATGAGAACCAGTTTGCCTGTAAGTTGGTACTTGGTGTTTAATTTTGTGCCCTGCTGCTCCTTTTCGAGTTTTTTTTTCCTAGTTGTATTCTCGGTTTGGAATGTCAGCTTCAATCTGAACTTCAGCCGTCCTTCTGTTGTGAGTTAGAGCATCAAGAACATCATCAAGAGATAGGGAAGCACAAACCTGGGAGTATCACTCACCTTTTATAATTATTACCAGTTTTATAATTATTACCAGTCCAGGCTAACCCTTGAGATGTGTAACAGATTTTAGAAGTAGGTAAAACTTTTTGGGAGAGAGGATACCCGAGAAAGGAAAGCAAGCCACTCTTTTACTCCAGATACACTTCCAGCCAACAGTGGCTCATAATCTGAAGGTTTCTTATAATCATTGCTAGCAGACTAAGAAAATAGAAGAGAATCACAGTGTATATTGACAATACTGCATGATGTTTACTTTATGTAATGAATTATAATAATATATATATGTGTATGTATGTATCTCCCAGGATTTTTTTTTTAATATATATAATTATATTATGTATATGTCTGTGTGTGTATATATATATACGAACACAAAAGTAATTGACAACTGGAATTTGATGGATTTCTAAATACTGTTAAGAGTGTCAGGGCTGTGTAACTTCTGGGAATGATAATACAGAGGAAAATCACTTCAGATCACCTTTTGGTTCAGTGTCGTGTTTTAGAAATCACAAAGAGTGTTTTTGGTGCCATGCAGTAAAGGGTTACATCATGCCTTCCCCAGTCTATCTGTCATGGTACCAAATGTATGTCGGAAAAAAAATATTGAGAGATTTAAAAAAAACTATAAAAGGAATATAACAACTGATATTATAGAAACTGGGTATTAAGTTTCTCCTGAACAATCACATTTCCATGTGAACAGAAATCTTGCATCATAAAGATTAAAGTTCAAGGCTTCTTACTTGGCAGCAAGGACTGTCAACAAGAAAGGCATTCATTATTAATAATGAAAAAAAGTCATATAATTTTTCATCTTACCCAGGGAGGAAAAGGACGAAGAGACATCAACACATTAAACTGTGTAGCTAACCCATTCTGTCCTCCCTAAGCCATAGTAATGAATGTGATATATGCAGGCAGAGACAACGTGCACTGCCAAAACATGTATATTTGTCATGCAATACAGCCTTCCTTTTTGGTTATCCTAGTGAGAGGCAATATTTGTTTAAACAGGAAAATGAATTTATTTTCCAGCTGTGAATTCTGTGTCAGGGCACCCATTTTCAATGAATTTTGTCTCAGTTCCTGGGTGTTTTCTTCATAATTACATAGAGAGTGTGTAATTTTTGCATTTGAGGTTAGTTAGATAATCTGAACTCGGAGTTCCTATACCAATTAGTTATTTCAGTCCAGGTTAAGTATCTGGGTTGTAGTTAATGAATGCAATTTGAATACCTCACCTCTGTTCTGAACTACAATAAGATTATATAAATACATAAATAGATTTTTTTAATAGAGGAAAATATTCTGATTAATATGTATAATAAAAAAAGCATCAGGATTCTTTTTTCTGTTTTTCTTTTGTTAACTTAACAGCTTTTGTTTAATTACATGTAAATTATCTAAGAAGGTTTCCAAGTGTATAGAGAGTAGTAAGGGGAAACATTATTGTGCTTCCCAGAAACATTTCTAGGAGATACAATCAAAAGCAAATTGTATATTGCAGACTCCAAAATATACATTCCAGATCGTTTGAAATGAAATAAATAAAAATACTTACAGTTCTGGAAGGCAACTAAATGTTATGTAGTTAACATGTTCAAGAAAAAATAATTGATACTTACGATACATAACCACTGTTGATTCTATACAGAATTTCTTAAGGGACACAACCATCAATGTTTTCTAAAATAAAGTTAACTGTTCTGAAGCAAAAAGCAAAACATTCTAGTGAAATTAAAACTGAAGTACAAGAACACAATGTTCAACTAATAGTAAAAAAAAAAACAAACAACCATTAATACTCATTAATATTCAGCTTTATAAATTCTGTAGCTAAGGATTTATTACTCGGGAAATATTCACTTTATAATCTGGTCTTCATTTTGCACAATATTCTAAAGTACTTTTGTTAAATACATGCTTTTTGACTGTACAAAGAAAACATACACAGAATGACATTAAGTGGGAGTGTGTATCTTTACATGCAAAGTTCATTTGATGTAACTGTAACGATGAATGAGAAGCTGTTTGGAGTGTAGGTGAAGGACACGTCCCCAGTGGTGTTACAGAAGGGGTAACAAGAATTATCAAGGGCTGATTATAGATTCAGGACTGCTGCTTCACTCTATGTGAAGGTGTCTGCTGCATTTTTTTGAAGCCTGAGGCCTGCCAATGCTTAACCTATTTCATACTGGTGCATGTCTATGACTAAGGGTCTATCAGCCTAATATCATATCTTTACCTCTGAGGAATGACCTTTGGTCATCCAGTCACTATGATTTGTTGCCTGTTGGGACAAAAACCTCTTGCTACAAAGGAAGTTAATGTCTTTTCTAGCGTTATTTTCTTCTGTTTATATGTTATGAATTAGTAAAGCCTTATGTGCTGATGGTTCCTCTGACTCTCAAAACCAAGTGAGTCTCATGAAATCCACTGCATATTTTGACACAAGTGAGGTGTGATAAACATTGGCAAGGAGGCAAGCAAGAGGCATCAGCCTTTGAGACCCATAGCTGGATAGAGCTGAGCTGGGGGTAGTCCGCTGTCTCTCTTTCACACCAATCGAATAGTGAGGGATTTGCAACACTTTATTAGATTGTGTCCAGAAATGTGAAATTCATCCTCAAGATTAACTTGAGAAATTTAAACTTTTTGGAATGAAATATTTGAGTTTATGCAATTGCCCCATACTTTCTTCTTAAAAAGCATGAAACAGTTGTTCAGTTATGTGAGAAAACAGCTAAGAAAATGCAATATTTGTGTTGTGGTTTTATTAATAAAAAGAAGGAAAATAAGAAAATTCTTAATAGATTCTAGCAGTCTTTGATAGGTGGCCAGAGAAGGATGGGATTTTTTTCATGAACATGACTTTGGCCCTTTAAATCAGTCTGAATACCTGCTCAAATTTGAGTAACGCCTATTAAATAACTCTTAGAAGTTAATGGTTAAAATCTCAGGGTTTTGCCCTTTCTGAGCATCTCACCCATCCTGGTACAGATCAGGCTGTGCATGCAAGTCCCGTTTCAAGGCATCTGACAGAACTGTACTCGGGCTGTCCCAGGGAATCTGACTATCTAAGTCCTCTGGCCTGCAAGCTTGTTTGTGTAAAGGATTTTGGGCCAGACTGGTGCACTGGAGCACAGAAGAGCCTGTTCTCTGGTTTCCTCCTGCTGACGTTGAAGCTTTGTAAAGGACAGAAGTGTCTGGTTTTGTTGGAGCAGGGATGAATGTTAGACTAGAGAGCAAAAAAGAATCAATGAAGATGAGGAACCAAAGGTTTCTTATTTTGTGATTCAGTCATTCCAGTGGGACTTACTATGTTATTTTCACTCTACATACTCCACATTGAGAGAGGGTCAAGGTGTGTGTGGGAAAGATGTATGTAATAAAATAGTCAGGATGTATGAATTCACATTACACAGATAAACTTAGTTCTGGTGTTTCATAGGCTTTGAGTATTTAGTTCACAATCTTAGTCATGTATGTAATGTACTTTTGTCAGTATGCTTTATATAGGAATATGTCGGTATATAAAAACATCTAGGGGTGGGTACATATGAAAAAAGTAGAAATAGTAAAAAATTAAAAGTTTCTCCAGTAATTGGGACTAACCCTGTGTGTACAACTCCATTTTGTTGATCAGATTTTTGTTTTTAACTTGAATGGAATAAATGAGATCTAGAGCAATCTCAGAATTGAGCAAATACTTCTTTGCATGTAATATTTTTCACTGAAGGTAAATGCTAGGGGGAACCTATTAACTGAGATCAGTTTTCCATGTAAAGTATTAGCATTTGCAGTTTGTTTATCATTTCAGGGGAGGGGTATAGGTTTTCTTTATATTAACATCATATGCGACTACAGAGGCCATAGGGTGGGTTTTGGTTTATTGTTTTATCTGTTAGTAATACCTCTCATAAATACCTAACTAGCAATGATTTTTCTTAAGCATTCTTTAAAAGCATTTCTGTAGAGAACCTGATTAAAATGGTTGATGAATTATGCAGCAAGGCTGTCTTGTTCCTTGACTATGTCTATTTTATGGCAATTGAATTATTTTGGCAAGATTTAGGTAAATAAGATTGTTAAAGTTTGCTTTTTTCAGATGTGTTTCTTTCCATGTTATTTCAGTCTTGAAAATCATCTTGGCTTTTCAGCAATAGGTTCTGAAATATTTAAGTAAGAATAACGAGTAAATGAAAGCACACCTTGACTTTGTGTCGAGACAGATTTTTTGAGGATTGCTGGTGTGAATCAGGTGTAAATGATTATCCAGTCCTGGTATTGCCCCTTATTTTAGTAATATTTTATTGCAGAAACTAATAAAATGAGAATTTTTTCATGTATTTTAACTTGAAAAGGATCACCAAATCCTTGAGAAAAATACTCCTGCTAACTTTTCTGCAGCACTGCAGGTGTTTTGTGTTCAGAGAGCCCAGGACTGCATTCACTGAGTGTTCAGACTTCTAGTTTCAGTGATTTTGGCTCACAATAAATGGAAGTTGAAACAATACTACAGATTTTTTACTATTTGTTATTTATAGTCTAGCTGCTGATTTTAGTTAATCTTGCTTTTGTTTTTCTGCTGTTTTGTTTATCTGTGAGATCTTGAAGTTGCCATGTCTGGAGATTACTAGTGCGCCCTTGTATCTAATTCTGTTCTTAACTATTCTGTATTCCAGTGGAGACAGTTCAAATATTTATATTTTACCTTTTTATTGATATGTAAGATTTTTACACCCCAGCAATGTTTCTTATCAGAATTAGGGTATGCAATTTTGGTACCAATAATATCGGCTTCTAGTAAAAATTCAAGATCTGCATCTATTATACACATAATGTAGCTGATACAGTAAGGTATGTGCTACATCTTAATAAGGGTTGAGATTGTCTCTAAAGCAGGGAGTTATTATGTACACAGTGAGATATGGTCTGTCTCTTTAGAGTTCACTTTCAGGTAACTGGATGGCACTAAATGCTTGTAATTAGATGTGAAACCCTTTGTGTGTAGGTCACCTGGCTTATGTTGACTGAGACCTGATGTTAGCACCTGATGACTGTTTAGTGGCCTGGATGAAATTCAGGCTAGTCTCAATTAGTCTCCTGCAGCAGACGTATCTTCATCACAATTGGCACCTGTGATGGCAGGCCCAGGAGGGAGGCCAAAGGTTTGAGCAGGCATGCAGAATGATCTAAGGAGTCATTCTGAGAGGCAGTCTTTACAGGTCAGAGCTAATGCAAATGCGTGGAAGCATTAGAACTTTCACTATGCTGTGCTTAGTTATAAGGAAGAACAGGTATGTTAGTATCTGATGTGAATAATTTGGCAATTTTAATTAGTTAATTTTAAATTTTAACTTTATCTCTGTAATAATGCACAAGGTGTATACAGGATGGTGCTTTTTATTCGATGTATGCGCTTTGTGGATATAGTAATATAACTTAAAGAAAAAGTGAGTTACTTGTAAAGTCTTGGCTTTGTATTGCTTTGAATGACCGCTTCAAAAACATATTAGTATCTATGCTTGTTAGTCCCCTATCCCTTCATTTAAATACAGTATTTGCTGATTAATAAGGTTATCTGTTTGATGTATTCTTTTCTGCCTTGTTTGAGCAGAAATTGAGCATGTGTTTTGGAGAAGATCACTAGTCTTCTGTCTCCTGACTATTTATGGAAACATGTCTATGCTCTGTCAGCACCACTGAAAGGAAGGCACAAGGCTACCCATGCTAGCTTTAACTTAGCTGTCTGGCCTAGTAGTAGTAACCTTTCCGCTCCTTTTGTGCTCCTGGGACATAGATATAAAGACCTTTCATAGCAGAGAAGTTTGGTTTGGTGGGTGAAGCTAGAAAATGCTAGGTTGGAGATTTAAGTTAGGACAAAAAGCCATCTCTGTGTAATATGAGCAATTAGATACTATACTGGGAAGCACTACAAGCCATAAGACAATAGCTTGTATGCTTTCATATTGTTTTTGAGAATGCATTTAGCATCTGATGTCAAAGTACTTTATTAATATGCGTTATCCGAGCTCACCGATATATTCTCTAACTCTTTTCGAGCTTTTGAGTAGCTGAATTTCATGTATCATTCAGGCTTACAAAAAAGAGTGTATTCAAATAAAAGCAGTTGTTCGTAACCCCATTTTAGACCTTCTTCCTGTGGTTTTTTAGTTTATGGTATTATTCTATGTATTTTTAATGAAAAACATTTAATATAAATCATGCTGTATTGATATTGTATTGAGATATGACAAAGCAAGGTATACTTACCTGACAAAAGATAAAAGCTGCAAGAGGATACATTCTTAAGTTTTTATATGGTCAGAATTAAGCAAAAAAACTTACCTCTTTGATCAGTGTCTTTCAGATTTATGATTTAATCTGAGAGTCTTTGGAGGTACTGAGTAAAAACAAGTTAGAAAGTGCAAAACAGAGCCACTAAAAAGAAGTTAATTTTTAAGAGTAATTTATTTTCATTTTTCTGTGACAGTTTAACTCAAATATTTGTAATTTTTTTTTATTTTAGTGTTAAAAATTCAATGTTGCTAAGTTTTATCTTGAAATTACTTTGAATTTCATGGCCAAATTACAAAACTTAAAGGAATAGATACACCCACAGTGTCTTAACTGTAGAGCTAGTTTCAATAGGGCTAATATAATTCAAGAAAAGCAATGAGAAAGTGTTATTTATGTGAGTAAAAACATTTCCGAGAGAATTTTGCTAAAATGTGTTTTTCTTCAAAGTACATGAATATGAATGGGTTTGTAGGGAGGGGGAATCTTTATGAGTATCAAGTGAAAAGGAAAAATGTGAACTGGTCTCTCTGAGGTTTTGTTACTTGTAATCTGAGGCAAATACTCTCTCATTTAAAAAAATCCCACAAACTATAGAGCTTTTAAGACTGATATAAGCATAGTTAGAATGAACAAGCTTTAATGTATATGTTTTCTTTTTATTTTTAAGAATATTTGTGTCTATCATGACTGGAAGATTCTTGAGAGTAAGAGGAAAGTTGGACAATGTGCAAGTTCTGCTTGTTATGCTTGTGGTCATGCTTAACAGCAGATGTAGAATACCTGCTTCTCTTCAGTGTGTCCAGTCTATTTCTGATACAAAATATTGAGTGTAACATTTTGTGCATTATATTGTGCACACACAACATGACTCCTATGTTTTGAGCTATCTTTCTTGGAAATGTTCGTATTTCAAGGGACGTGAAGGTCCTATCCGAAGTGAAAGGCTGTTTGATGTGTGAGTAGGGCATAGGGGAGTCTGGTTATAGATGTGTGAGAGAGAATATTGAGAGAGGCCTTAGAGAAAGTAAGGAATGTTAGGTAATCTCTGTGTAAATGTTCATCAGGAGTAGATTTTAATGCCAAGTCTTGAATGGTCTGAATCCCGGAGGGTGAGAAACTTGAGCTTTATGCGGAAAGCAAAAGAAGTCGTGATAGTGCCAAAAAGCAGCAGAGGGAAAAAAGAAGAGTGAATTCAGTGTTACTAGTGTGGATTTCATTGAATAAAAGAAGATCGGAGAGGAAGGAATTACAAGTAGGAGAGGTAAAGGACAGCCACCATAACAAGAGTGTTGATTAATGTTGATGAAAGCAAACAACTTCTAGAGAATATTGTAGAAGAATTTGCAGACTCTGGTTATTAGTTGAGGAAAAGGAAGACTCAGAGATGTTGAATGCGACACCTTATCAATTGAAGTAGGAAAAGATTAATAAATACTGATTAGAGAGTGAAAAGAGGAGGGAGCTGATGCTGGGCTCATGAACAGTCCTGATAGAGGTTACACTAATGAAGTGATTGGAAAGGTAGTATAGAGAGGACAGGATGCCTGAAGGATTCAGGGGAAAAAATGGTTAGAAAAAAGCAACTGCTTCTTTCAAAACCAGTGAATAGAATAAACTGGAAAAAAAGAAGAGACACAATATTGACTCTGTATATAAAATTGAACTTTCTCACACAGTACTTATGTCCCTATTTCAAGGCTTAATGAGCAGGCCTGTATAGGCAGCTTTGTATCAATTCCATATGCAAAGCTGCCTTTATGCCAAAACATGTAATTCTGCAAAGGTGATATAGAGCCAAAATTCTTAAGTTAAAAAAAAAAAAAAACACAACCACCAAGAAAAACAACCAACCCTTCTCCTCAGATTCTGGCATAAGAGTGAGGTTGGGTCATGGCATCTGACGTCTTTCTGCTGGAATGGTCCTTTGGAGAGCGTATAGCTGGCTACTTTGGAAAGCCTTGGTAGTGCTTCAATATAAACTGAAGCTCAAAGCTACAAAAACCTCCATTTTAATTCTCCTGATCTGCATCTTCATCTCTTTGGATGAAGATAGGTATTTAACTAGAACCCTTAGGGCTTGGCCGTAAGAATTTTAAGGTGTTTTAGTTGAAAGTTAGATTGAAAGCCACAAGAAAGAATTAGAGATGAAGAGCTAGATTTTGAAGAGTCATTGAGCTAAATTTAAAACCAGCTTAGTCCATCTTATGGGGTAGTGTCAAAATGATGAGGAATATTTTGAGGTTTACTGGTAGATTATGATAAATAAAGTCCTCAAGGGAGCTGTGGAGGTATTGTTCACCGCACTGGCGGGATCGCATACTCACGGGGAGTGGGCAGGCTGTAACAAAGGACAGGGGAAGTGGAGACTTAGATTCAGCTGCAGTTAATGGAGGATTTGTTGGTTTGATACATGAACATGTTAATATTTAGCTGTTATACATTAAAATGAGCTGCTGCATTGTGGACTAAGCCTGGTAGATTTAGATTCAGGCAGAATATATGAGAGAGATCCAGCTGTAGAGAGAATAATAAAAGGAGAAGTGGTTTCATTGTAGAAGGAAACTGTGCTGATGTCCGGTTAATTTAATTCCTACAGAGAAAAGATACAACCTTTACATAATAGTATAATTAATCTATCATTTATTCTCCTTCTGAGATTTAACATTCTTTTAATTTTTTTCTTAAGAGATTTATAATCTTTCACAAAAACCTAAAACTTCAGCAATATGTGTTTATGCTGCCCTACTATGTATACTTATAACTGCATTTGGTGTTGTTTTTTTTTAACTTTTATTACTATCACATGAAAAGAAGCTCTAAATTCATGTGCTCCTGCTGCTTATTTCACACTCCAAGTTAAATTCTTTCCTTGTGATTTCATAACAGCAGCAAAGTGTGAGATGTGGTGGTACAAATCAAGGAGCAAAAAATCGGGGCAAACTTTTTTTGATTAATGAATTTGTGTGAAAATTTTAGTTTAAAATAAGTATTTAATGTGGACAAAGTAGAGATTGTAGTACTGCAAATGACTTGTGTCTATATAAAATAAGAAAACAGAATTTTGTATAAAAACAAATTTGGGTGAAAGATATGTAGTATGTCCTTACTACTCAAATGCTCTCTCTTTCTCCTATCTGATACTTAACAAACAGCCCACAGTGGCAGCAGGCAAAGGTAGGCTTCATCACTTTAGATAAAACTGTAAACTTTTTTTTCTGAGTAGTTTGTAGTCCTGCCATCCTATATACTGAAGCTTTAAGCTACTTCATAAGTTGTACACAATTTTCTGTGATTAATACTAATCAGTTTTGTATATTACATTTTTTTTTAAATTCTGAGGTTTTTTATTTAATTCTGAGTTAATTTTCTAAGGGTCGTTGTTATGTCTTTTCATCTGGGATTTTGGAAAGAATGTTACAGGGCAACACTACACATGACAGACTGATGTCTTCTTGCTAACATTACAATATTAAAAACAACCTAAATTGTAATTATTGTAGCTGGACACTTGTGTCAAAGTGGTTCTTTTGTGAAGCAGGTTTGTACCAGTGTGTCAGATTTAAAGAATCTCTGTATATGTCTGTTTGAAAGAGTTTATTTATTGGCTCTCTATAATTTGGTTTTGTGGCAGTAGTGCATGGTGGGTGAGAGCACCCTGTGCTTCTGAAAACGAAACGTTGAAGCGTCTGTACTGCCTTTGTGCTAGGTGAGGTGCCAGTGGGATTGACAAAAGATTTTGCTGCCCCCATTTCTATTTCACCTTCTTGGTTCTGTCTGTCTATTTCCCTGCTGCTTGAGCCTGTACTCCTAAGATAACAGTTTAGATAAAGCTGCTTTTTTTTTTTTTTCCTTCTTTCCTTCCCTAAAAATGTAATTGCACAAGATCTTAAGCTTTCCTAAATCAGGGTTGCTGCACTCATTGCTTCTTGCTCTGCATAGTGCAGTACTTCCTTTGTTCTGGCAATGCTGCTTGTGCCATTGGGTGACCAGTGCTTTCTGAATGGTTTTGCTACTTCAGTTATCAGCCATACTGTCTTCCCAGTTGTCAGGCAACTGAGTCACTTGTGCCAATGCTAGCATAAAAAGTGGATGGGAACACGTAGATGGAAGAGAGCAAGGGCAATGGTGATCCCAAAGTAATTTAAGGTGCTTTGGAACCTCATCCTGTGCCTTCAGTGCACTATTGTGGTCAGGTGTAGGCATATGTTTTTGAGACACAAGTCTCCTGATAAAATACTTTTTTCTACCCTTTATTTACTATGCAAATTGCGTAGCAGATTCAGTTACACCATCGAAAATCGGGTACAGCTCATTATGTTTGAGTAACTGATTTAAGCTAAGGCTGATATAACCTGCGTCTCCACTAGATGGAGTTCCTGGTATAGCTGTACAAGCATCGCCGGAAAAGAAAAGCCTCCGAGTGGAGACCGGGTCTCGGGTGTGAGGGGAAAAAGAGGACTAATAGGCTTGGATTCTAACCTTGCTTTCCACAGTGAAAAATCACGAGTAAATCTACTGATTTTTGAAGAGATTCACATAAAATTGTATCAGGATCAGGTTGTTAGGCCTGTCTTCCTTCCATCCTCCCCCACCCCACCCCACTTCCCCACCCCACCCCTTGCTTTCTACAGAATATCTAGGTACTGTAGGCCAGGGAAATAAGACCTGTCAAGGAACATACATCTTCTGTTTGGATGTGTCTCTAACTCTAAGGGCTGAACGTTTTTATTTATTTGGTTACCTCCCCACTGCCGCCCACCCCCCCCCCACCCCCAACACATTAGTGGGAATAAGGGCTCTTGGCTTCTTATGTTGTTGAAAAACTAGATGGTTAATGTTGAATGCTTATGAAATATGTATTAAGTGGTGCTGAAGAGGTTAACTGTACTATAGAGTCTTTGTAGACATTGGGTATGAAATACTGGAGAAGTCTATGGACATAGCACAGTGCTTAATAGAAACAGAAAATTAGTGATTCTTATTTGCCTGAGGTATGCGTAAGCCTCTGTAATATCTTGATCTTTGTGCAAAGACCTAGTGAAGAAGAGCAATCTTAACAGAAACCTTAAATTAGAAATAGGGATTTTCATGACAAGAAAATATCACTGGAAGGATGAGATGTCACCCATTCATTGAAAAGAATAGAGGGAAAACCTTTTATTTAGTCTTTTTGACAAAACAAATTATTTAAAAACATCAGTGATATTTCCCTAGTTTATTTTAAAAAAACATAACACATACATAAGAAAATAGAATACTATGCAGGATAAAGGCAAAGATATTAATGATTGATAGTAATTTGTCAAAATATGTTAATGAAGCATTCTATTTTTAAGCTTATAATATGCTTCTTTTCCTGGTTTGAAGTCCTGGGAGCTATTTTTTTCATGTGGTATTAGAAAAGAAGTGTTTAGAGAAAGGACTGCACTACTATTAGCTTCTATACCCCTTGCCTGAATTATTTTTATACCACATCAACCATTTTATAAAGTTGAGAAGAAAATACATTCTTCATGTGGATAATGTAATATGCAGTTGTGATTTTTTTTTTTTTTTTTTAATGCTTGACGGCTGGAGGCATGCAATCTTTATAATACTGTCTGCCTTCTATATGTGTGAACTTGTTAGTGTAGGCTACTGCTGAGACAAGTTTGAAGTGTAAAATGGTGTGTGGTCTTGCAAGTGATCTCTTTCAGATTTTTTTTACTTGATGGAAAAAATTTGACTGATTAGGCAGTTGAATGTTTGTAAACGTGAAATTTGAGCTTAAGTTTTGAGAAGTAGATGTTGACTACCAGATCACAACAAATCGAGTGGATGATTTTAAATGGAACATGTTATACTAAATAAACAAATGCATCGTAAATGAAGGAGTGTTTTTGTATTTGTACGTCAGCTGTGTGAGAAATGCTGTTGGTTCTTTTTGCTTTGTTTAAGAGGTTCTTTGACTTCATGTTTTTATTTGCATATTCAAGATTGATCAATACTTTGCTGTTGGTGTTTTTTAAATGGCAGTGGATGTGAGGAGGGGGTGCATATCTGCAAGTTCTCTGCCTTTGCTATATACCATGACACTGACAATCCAAACAGGTTGGAAAAGGGAGTGTTGCCTCTCACGATGGTGTAGTAGGTATCGTGATCAGATGGATCTGTTATCACTGTGGAAGAACTTTTTATTTCTGCATTTCTAATTGAACTCCCACAGAGGCTGATTTGGGTTGTGTAGGTTGGTAGCCTCCTTTTGTTTTGAAAAAGGTTTGTAGTAGTTGTTAATTGATCTCTTAATTGATAATATCAGCAATTGAATGTGGGATAACTGAGTTCAGTTACTGACCCAACAGAGCAGCACTGAGGCAACTGGAAGATGTCATATGCTGTAGGTAAAGTGGGCCTTGCAATTGCACACATTGATTTTTGTAGAATAAGGGAAAAATTAATTTGCAGATGAGATATTGATGGGGCATAGGCTGTTCTGTGAAATTGCGTTGTAGTTATAGCAATACTGTCACTGTGCATGAGGATAGAAGGTCAGATTGTGTACAGTCATTCATGTACCTTTGGCAAATTTGTGGTGGTACTTACTGTATATATAGCCATATCTTGGAATGTGGTTATGATTGATGGGTTGGGTTTGGTAGAAGAGTGTGGAAGGAAGGAAATGGCTTTAAAGAAGATACATCGATTTTATTTTTATAAAAATAAAACACACTTTGTTACCTCTTTTTTCCTTTTAGACATAATGACAAGTTATCCTTGGAAGGGATGAAAATTGGTTATGACTTTCCCTTGCATCTCTTGAAGTAGCGTATATCAGGCTAAAGAGTTCTGTTTCTATTTTAGGTCTCTTACACTACTGAATTATGTATGTTCATCTATTGTTTCTCTGTGTATAGATGATTTGGATAGTTAAAACATTAATGTTCTTGTTTTAAGAATATGAATATACAAATGTAAGGTATTCCTAGTATTTGTGGGTCATATTTTTCTTACTTTGAAATGTGTGAAAATCAAGGATAAAAGACCAATGAGAAATCTACTTTTACTGTTAATATTAGCTACATTTACACTAGTAAATTCTCTTGAAGTAATTGTTCAACATACTGCTTTTAAGAGTTTAATCTGTTTTATGGATGTCCTTTTAGCTGTAAAATAGTGCAATAGACAGAAGAAACTTGGCTTGACCATCACCATGTTCCAGAACTTCACTTTGGGAAATTGGATAGACTTATACAGTTCCAAACTGTTTGGCTAGGAAGCATGCTGCCTTTGATTTTGACATATTGTGGAATGAGTTGATTATTTGCCTCCTTACATAACGTATTTGTTTTTCATTAAACATTCTGATAAGGCCTTATTAAAGTAGCATGTATTATTTATGATATTTCATATGAAAATGAGCTGAAGGGAAAATTCTATCAGCTTAGGGCATTTGCAGAATAACAGCCTTTCTGTGCTAGAAAAAAAGAAGAATGAAGAAAAGCATGACATACTCCTGTCAGAACAGGAGACTGCTTAAGGCAGAGAGAAAGAATGAAAAAAGGAGAAAGGGCATAGACAGAGTTCATTTCTCCTTCTTCTCGCTCTCTCTTGCTCTGTGGCGTGTGGGGTTTTTTTGGTGGTGGTTTGGTTTTTGTTGAGGTTTTTTAGTGTTTGGGGGTTTTTTTTTTGTGATAAAGTAATCTGTGCTGTTCTGTATCTGGGCTGTTTGAGTAGATCAGTCCATGATAAACTGCAAAAGCATGGATGTTTCTTAAGCCAAAACCAATCCCTGTATTGTAAGTTGGTGCATGATTGTTTTGGTGTTGATTGCCGAGTTCTAAATACATTGGTTTGTTGCATTGACTGCTTTTGAGAAAGAAAATTATGTAGTAACTGATTCTGCTGGAAAATTTTCGATTTTGCATGAAGAAGACTTAGTGGATCTAAATCAGTCTCTGAAGCTTGTGTGGGTGCAGGTATGTGTGTGCACATGTAGAATGAAAAAGAATATATTTTTTTAATACAGCGCCTGAGTTGCAGTGACATGTTTTGTATCTGTTTCCAGTTAAGCAGGGACTATTATTTGTTTTTAAGGGTAGATCTTAATATCAAACCAGCTATGCTGTTGATGAAATAGACTTCTCTTGTATATGGGTTATTTACTTATTGTCATTAACGTTAAACTCTTGATATAAAATGTGTTTTTGTGGGAGTTAGATATCCTATAAAATAGGTAATTTTAAAATCTTCTGCAGAGTCTTTTTAAAAGGAACCTCTTCAAAACCTCAGGTGTTGCTTTGAGGTTTGACCTTCTTTCCTGAAGAATTAATATTTAATTCATTTGTCAAATTCTAATTAAAAATAGTAGTATCTTCTGTTATACTTGAGTTGTATCTAAGAAAAAGAGAGACCTGTAATATAGGACCTCAAGGACAAGCTGTAATATAAATTATTTGATTTGCAGGTCACATCCTACTTTATTACATAAAGACTAACTAGATCTACTAATGAATAATTATTACTCCATAAAATAAAGGGGGGAAGAAGAAGGAGCCTGCAAGAGTGGAATACTAATTTGAGGTATCACTCTCAAAGTAAAATGTAAACATTAAATTCTGAAAATTGCACGTGTAATTTTTCCATGTAACCTGATAGGGCAGTCCTTTATAATAGATTGACTAGCTGTCAAATAAATTTGTAATTTTAGATGAGATGGGTTTTAGACCAATTTTAAGATACAGTCTTTATCCAAGCCTGTTCCCCTCCCCCCAGTAAAGTAGACACAGTGTGCCAGAGAATTTTGTTTCATTCCTAGTGTTTCTGCTGCAGTGGTTACACTGATATTTCACAGTTTCACTGTAATGCTTTTATAGGCTTCTCTGGGAAACTAGATGGTGAATGAAACGTAGATATAAAATTAATTTGTATTTAAAAAAAGCTCATTTACTGATAGCACTGTATTTTTGCTGGAATCCTCTTGACTAGCCAAGATTCTTTCCCTTCCCCACTTTGTGCTTCATACTTTTGTTCTTAGAAGGGGAAAGCCCTTTTTATGTCAGGTGTGAGTCCTGGGAAGGGAAAAAAAAAAGTGTGTGTGAGTGTGTATGTGTGTGTGCAGAATCATAACAGGCGCTCAGACCCAGCTGGGCAATGACACTAATTGCCCAGATCTCATGGATGCCTGTGATGCAGCGCGCTCACTTTCTCTCCTTCCCTATCCTCTCCAGGGATTTTTAAAATGCAGTATTTGAATTTTGGTGAGTGGTAAAGACCCTGCCCTAGGACCCATTTGACAAATGAGAAGCTGTGCAGCATCAGCACCAGCCGACTGAGCCTCACTGAGTCAATCTCTCTCTACTAGTCAGCAGCTACTGTTGTGAGACAAGCTTCAGCTCTCTCTGTCATTGAGGAAGTTCCATTTGCTCATCAATAGGCTGCAGGCTGTGTCTTCTTTTTTTCCTCTCTGTTAAAAATTCGTAGTTTAAATCTACCAAGTTGCCTTAGCTGACAAATGAATGTAGGGATCTAGCGCTGGGAAAAAAAAAGGCATTCAAGAAATACTGTTTCCTTACTTAAATAATCAAAAGGAAAAAAACGTAGTGACAAGATAGGGCAAACGTGCTTGCATGCAAGCCCCCTCACTTGTTCTACGTAGACTTCAGAGCAACACCATGCAGCATCCCCTTACGGGTGCAACCTGCGTGGCACTGCCGAATGTGGGCATGTGTCCCCAGCTCTCCTGTGCCTTGACTTTTATGTACTTACAGCAGGTAAGTTTTTGCTTAACTTTTTCTTTTCCTATAGTGTCTGCTTTGTCAGCATCGTTTGGGGGATTTGTAATCTTGGAGATATTTTTTGTGTGAATAGACTGCATAAATGTCTCCCACTGTGTGGAGTGAATGTTGTGCCTGCACTTAAGAATGGTGAGAGTGAGTAGAAAATATGTTTTAACAGAGCATCAAGCCTTTGCATATCTTCCCCCCCCCCCAATGTCTTTTTTGATGCTGTTTATAGATATTTAACACAGTACTTTGACTGCGTTTGTCGTGGATACTGTAGCAGAGTTTCAGCCATAAAGGACTGCTCTTTATTCACTTGCAGGCATAAATTATACTTCTAATGTAAATGTGCCCAATGGCAATTTTGTTTAAGCCTTCTTTGAAGCCAGGAATTTTAAGTCTGTGTTAAAACACGCTGCTGATTAAAATCAAGCTGATTTTTAGTTCACCAAAAAAAAAGAAAAAATTATAAAGCTATATCTGTGCAGAATTAATACTTCTATCACTGAAGTATATTGGAATGGGTTTAAAAAAATGTTCTGATATCAGCAAAACGATACTAATTTCTAGTCCATTTTTAAGATTTTTTTTTTTTATTAATTTAATATGATTTTTGGTTCTAGGGGGTTTTTTTAGGTATTTTCACCCCTCTCCTCCCCAGTTCATTTACTAGTTGTACCCTCTCTCTGTTATAACAGGAAATAAATAACTGGATAGTAACACATTATTTTTTTTTAAATTAGTATTTTGGAATCATCATTGTATTCTACTTCTCTGTTTTATAATTAAGTCCACCATTATAGAGAGTCATCTAGTAACTATGTAGAGCCAAGACAGAAATATGTTATCATGCAAAAATGATTAATCCTGTTTATTCTGTTACTTTCTGCTGAAACTTCAGGGAAAAAAATTCTTGTGCCTACTGTAACAAATAGGGGCATTTCTTCCAACTTCCACTACAATAGTTTATATGCATATTGACTTCCATGAAACAGTCTCTAACTTTATTTCTGTATTTACAAATGCCTGAAAGATGTTTTACAGTATTTCTTTTTATTCCTAAAGATGAAATAAAATAGATTTAAAGCTTATTTTTATTTCAGAATATTTGTTTTCTATTACTGCTGAAAAAACAGAACTCAAGAATTTGCCTGATATAAACCCTTCCGTAGCTTTTTTTTCTTCAGTAGTATAGTATAAACCATTTCTGACTTACAGCATGGGAGTGCATAAAGATTCTTGTATACGCCCTAGATTATACATGTATGTGGGAGGGATTCATACGTCTGCAATTAAAATTTGCATCAGATAGATGTGATGTATTTAATATTTAAATAAATTGCATGTCATAATAAAATTCTATGTTCTTAGTAGTTCTGTATTCTGGATACGTTTTGGAAATTACATTTATAGATCAGCTTTAATGATCCAGTGTGACTTGTGCACTTACTGGTTGTATACAAAATGTATTCCTGTATTTTGTTGGATTTGTTCCTTTGAGTTTGCCAAACAACAATTTGTATGTTAAAGATCCAGCTTTTGAAAGAAAAAATATGAATTAAGGTGAGAGGTCAACATGGCCACACAAGGAGCTGATATAGGATAACGTAAAGACGAGGTTAGGTGCTATAATAACCTTCCTGTGTGAGCTATTGCAGTATCTTTATGCAAACACATCTATAGTATGGCACTGCTTTAAGGTTTAAGAAACTGTGTAACCATAATGATTACTTTAAAATAGTGAATTCAATTCCATCTATTCCATTTGAGAGAAAGATGAGAAGTGATTGCTAATGCACTTTACAAAGTGCTATATCTAGCGGGTAATTTTTAACTCTTTAAGTGGATTAACTGCCACACTGAAAGTATTTTTTTTTTTTTTTGAAGTGTTGGCTTTCTCGTCTGGTTAATCCTATTGTCAGTTTAGAATCATTCTGCCTCTACTAATCACAATTATATATAAGTTAAAAAGTCATCTGAATTCCTGATGATAATTGTGGCAGGTTCCAAATTCTGTGCTTGTTGCTTCTTTTGATTGCTAGTTGGCATTTTAGTTATTCTGGATTCCTAGAGAGTCAGATAATTATCATCTTAATTCAGGTATGATTTATTATTTTATGTATTTGGTTAAGTATTTCTTTAGAAACAATGTTACTTTATCTCAGAATTATTCAGGCAGAAAGATAGTACTGCGGTGATATTACCTACAAAGCTAACATAATATGGTTCTGGTTTTAAATAGGAAAGGATAAGAAGTGTTTTATATGTTTGAAAAACATTAATAAACTTTTACCATGACAGTCTACTTGGCTTTTTTTCTATTTTTCCCATATGTGATAATTTCTAGCAAACCTACAAAAATACCTGTTTTGTATGTTTCGTGCAAATATCACTATTTCAGTGAAACTGTAAATGTTTTTCTCACTCTATAAAGTTGTCTATCAGTCTTAAATACTGGTAACCTAAAAGCTTTATCTGGCAACTTAATAACTAGTGATTCCCCCCTGCCTGTGGACCCTGTGACCAGCAGTATATAGACATTACGTGAACCTATTGAGTATTTTTTTCTTCTAAAAACTGCACTTCAGATGTGTCTGCTCACTTGCACCTCAATTAAAATGAATTCAGACATCCGTATTACAACTGAGCTCTCAGTTGTGAAACTTTACTATCTATTTAGAATCTATGAAAAAAATTATCCTCTATTTTTGTGTGTATCTGCTCAATACGCTAGTATTGTCACATTTAATTTTTATAATTGGATATACGTCTTTCCTGAAAGACTGTAGAAGGCATTACGTTCTTCTCAAGATGGGCAAACCAGTCTTCCTGTCAATAAATATTTATGTAGCTATGAGGATGGTGGTTTTCTGTGGAGCTGTGTTAATCATTTGGGAAAATCTGTGTTTTGGTAGTTGTTTAAAATTGGCCATTATTTATTTGCTAAACTAACACCACTTGGTCAGTTTGTTTAGTATAGATGGATAAATTGTTTTCCACAGTGTACCCACAGAAGTGCTCTACTACTTTGTCCAGTGTTAGAAACTTCAGTATTTGCTCTGATACCTTCCAGATTATGCAGGTATGTAATGTTTTAAGAGCTAAGTGAGGAAACTGAATTTTTTTAAAACTAGTTTGTGCATACAGGATCCTTTCCCTAAAAACATTTAAAGCTTAACTGTTGAAAATAAAGTTGAAAATAAATAAAGTACAGAGGCCTAGTTCACATTATGGATTAACTATCAATAAGATACTCGAAAAAGCCAACAAAAACTGAAGGATGCTTCCGAGTTAGTTAAGCCTTTTGAAATGGTCTGAAACTATTTGGATGTTCTCTTACTAAGATGCTTCTAACTTCAGAAATCCAGAAAGAGTTTTCAAACATTAAAACCAAAATGACTGTATCAGTGGCAGCAATGAACAGAAGGAGGATATGGTTTTGATTTGGGAGTTTTTACTGCGTCATTATAAAGATAGGGACAATTGGGGAAAGTGTAGATGCATTTGGGTTAGAATTTTACCTAGTGTCAATATTGAAAGATACAGGAAAAGGGAACTCAGATTTGTAGTGCACCCTATCATTTGTTAGTATTTTATGGTGTTAGAAACAGCTAAATACATCTATTTTCTCTTCTCCTCCTTAATACGATACATCAATGCAAGAAATAATTTCTGACCACAAGCTTACATCAAATGCTAGCATGAAGTAATTTTTGCAGCAAAATTGACCGCCTGTAAATTGGGATTTAGCATATATTAATGGAGGCTTAGTTCTGTTAACTGGTATTTCCCTATGATATGTTTGCCTGAACATAGGGTTATTTAGTTGGTATTTTCTGAGTAAAATAACAAAGTCAACTGTTGTTTTGAAACATCGCATAATATTCCATGTCATAGTGTATAGTGCTGCTGTCATTATTTTAAAATTGGTAAATTTTTTTTGTGTTTAATGATGATAGATGTGCTTTGTTTTAAATAGTGAAGTGGTTTGTACAAAGGGTAATTCCTCTTAAATGGAGCAATTGCTCATAGTGGACATTCACAGATCGAAAACAATTGAACTGAAACTTCAATATCAACCTTTTCTGTCTTTAACAAGAAAGTAGTTCACGGTACAGCTCTTGTATCAGTGATGAAAAGAATCCACCATGAAAACAAACCAAAACCCAACAAACCCTCCATCCCTACCCCAGCTATTCCATTAGTGCTTACATGGTAAATTAGTGTAATTTTATTTGGGCCTTAAGCATTATGACTATGGAGAAAAGCTGAATTCCCCACTCAGTTACTTATGTCATGCTTCTGGATCTGATGATTTATAGGAGTCTGAAAGACTTCTTATCACATTCTTTCTTCATGGCTTAATTCAACATTGATTTATTTGGTAGCATTTTCAATTGATGTAGTCAATAGTGTCAATAATGGAATAAGGATTAGAACAGATTATCTTTGTGCTAAAATTGTGTAAAGAATTAAAATGGATGAACAATTCCTGGATACAGTTTACCTTTTTTTATAGAGCACAAGCACATAGTTTGCTGAATGCCACCATTGCAGTTACAGTTCTAAGTATGTCTCTTGCATTTTATGCTTTAGCGAGTCTTCAAAGGATCGAGTATGTTAGTTGAATTCCATAACTGATGTTTTACGATGACACTGTTTAAACTTACTATGAGAACACTGCCTTGCTTTACCTAGTCCATTTATAGTACTCACTCACTCTGTGGCTCTCCTATAAAATCAGTTAATCTGACTTTAGCTCATGAAAAGTTTAAGCATCTGTTAGCTCACAAATTGGAGTCTTTGCACAATTTTGTTCCTCAGTCTGCCATTTCATGGCAAGTTTCATGTGAGAACATACAACCTCTGCTTATGACTGCATGAGTGAAAAGAAGTCCACGTTACTAATGCTCACTCACCATCTGTTTTTCTTACAGCTGGGCCTTGAATAATTGTCCAGTAGCTGAGGGGCTGAGGGTAGGCAATCTTTTCAGGGTTTTCTGATTCATTTAACCAGCTTCACTGCCCCAAGAGAAACATAGTGCTTGTTTATTTGTATGTGTAGGGTAAAAAAAAATGTACTTTGTCAGCTAGATTATAGTACTCTGTTAAAACAAAAAAAGGAATTACCATGCTACAAACAATATCATGTAGATGCATTTGCACCTAAGGGGGCAGTGTGGCAGTCTTAGGGAATTTTAGTATATGAATGAAACAGACCTCAAAAGGTGGGAGTGTAATTGCTGCATCCGGAAGCACTGCTAATGCAGAAGTAAGGAATGTGTCTTGATGTGCTGTTTATCTTAATTAGGGTAAATAAGATCATTTGGTATTTGCCAATAAAAACTTGGAAGGTGGTATCTGAGACTCCACCTCTGATTCAAGACAAATTTAAATGTTTACATATCTTTTGTCTCACAAGAGCTGTTTTGTTGTTTTCCAGAGACTAATGAGAAGTGGCTTAGAGATCAAGTGCTATAGCAGTACTCATTCTGAACAAGAGCTAGTTTGGGGCATTTAACTACAGCGTTGTCAAACAAGTCTCTTCTCACAATAGTGAGAGGAGGTGCTTCTCTTAAGTACTTCTCTCTTTAAATACTAGGAAAAAAACCCAAAACAAAATTAAAAAACAAACAAACAAACAAAAAAACCAAAACCAATCCCAAACACAAAAATGCCCCAACCAACCAGAATCAGTTAAGAAGGTTACTTGCTGCTTTGGAATATAAGAGCAAGAGCAGTTGCAAAGGAGCTTCCATGTGGCAGAAACAGGTGAATATTTTTGGCTTAGAATCATTGTTTTTATAACTGGGCTCTTTGAACATTTTAAAACACTTCAGCTGAAAAGTGATGGCGGTATTTTCTGTTGCGAGCTATTCGTAAGTTGTCACTATTCATTGATATTTGCTAAATATGTATATGGATGGGTATTTTCTGAAAAAATACGTGGTGTGGTATTTTATGCCAAGGAAAGCATGCGTTGGTTATTTAAGCAGGGTTTTTTCTCAGGGCAACTAGTAGATATTTCAATCAGTTCGTTTAGATTTTTTTGACCAGTAACCATGCAATACTAGACTATGAAGTTTTTTGTTTTTCAATGTGTGTATTTCTGAACGGGTAAATAAATACTATCATCGTGTTAATATTAATTCTGTTTAAAATATTTTGAAGTATTTAATAGGTAGTATAAATGAAAGTGATGAAAATTGTGACACTAGAATTTATCACCTTGCTTTATAGAGTTAGAATAATGTTAGTGGAAAGGAGAAGTCAACACCTGCTAAGAATCCTTCAAGCTTTCCTGCCTTTTAAAGGTGTATGTGCGATTGATTTATCAGTTTTAAAGCGTGATGTGTAGTACAAGAGCTCTCCTGAGGAACTCCTGTCATTTCTTTGCTAGCATTGCTCATTTACCTCTGAGTTGCCTAGTGCAGCACCACTGACTTCTTTTACATTTTGCTTCCCCTCCTACTCTGTCAGTGCAGCAGCCCAGTGAATTTAATTAGAGAAAATATGATATCTAATGCCTATAGTATCCTGGCTAGTTGTAGTTGGGCCTTTGGTCTTTTGCACTATAGCAGGCTCCAGCTGTGGGGAGATCTCACTGTGTTTTGATCCTTGTGTTGAACAAATGCAGAATCAAAATTAGATACTGTAGTAAGAACTGAAGCATTCAGTGAACTATTTTTTGTTCACAGTGAGTCACTGATTTTTAGTTTTTCCTCCAGATATGGAAAGAAAGTGTGTGGTACTTTAGAATTGAAATACTTACGATGTTCAGATGCTCCTGAATAAGAATGCAAGTGCTTTCATCTTAGACGATTTTTTAAATTTACCTTTTGACCTTTTATATCAAAACACACTAAAAATTGTTGGTCTTCCTATCTGTAACATCTTGAATATGCCTTTTTGTAACTGTGCGTAAATTTAATAGTATCATCTCATATATATTTGTGAGGTGTGTATATACTTACAATATGCCTTGCCTCAATTCTATACTGACTTGCACTAACTTCTTCTTATTATTATTTATTATTATTATTTAGCTTTGAAGACTGCTGCTTTGGTTTTGCTTCTCATAGCCTCTTCTTTTGTAGCTATCTTCATTATCTCTACTGTGGCCAGTAAGTCTTCTATAAATTAAGTAGTTAATTACAGGTATTGATTATGGGTATGAAATCTTCTTCACAAACAAGGAGTGATAAGAAGTTTTAAAATATAAGCTTATGTTTTCATAATGGTACCGTCTTTCACAAGACAGTGTGAATTTAAAGTATTTGTTTGAAATAAGTTTCAGTAAGCATTACAGAGGGAGACAAAGAACCTGTTAAAAGTTCTCCCAGAGAATAAGAACTTGTCAAAACAGAGCTAGTGTGAAAATTTGGGGGTGAAAAGAAGTCAGGCAGCCCATATATTCAATGAGTGTCCCCTCCTTTCTTAAGCCTTTTTTCCTTGTCATGTATTAGTCCTATCTGTGGGATGTTACATGGCTACATAGCTCAATTAATGCTCTATGGCAGGAGGAGGAAAAAAATGTCTCTCTTGTCAGAAGCGAAGTTATTTACTTTCAAAAGCTGACAGAATAGCACTGCAGGGGCTTCATTTATTTCTGTTCAGAATGTCATTATTGTGTAATGCAGAGGGACTTCTGCATGCATTGCAGGCTTATTCTTGTAATCTTTAGTCTGCTGGATGGCTGCATAAGTGTAAAATGGCACACTGGAATGTTTCCCTATTCTGACTTTAGCTCGTTCACTTTTGCAAAACTGCATTCCAAGTGTCTCGAATATTTACTGATTAGATGGTGATAAATTCGTTTGTCAGTGGTGCTGATGCTTGATACATTCGGAATCATGCTCTGGCCTAGCTGAAAGGCTGATTGTATCCTTAGCTACCTTTATAATGTGTGTCATTTTTCCTGATGGGGTAGCATATGGTTTGAGACTGCTTTTTCAGCATTACTCTCTCTGTCGTACTCTTTAGTCTAGCCCCAAAAGGAATATTTTAGTGCAGAACATTTTTATAAAGACTACTTGCTATTTCATTTAAAAGTTTGAAAAAACATTCAACTTTGAAGTACATGCAATACAACAACAGAGGCAAGATAAGTAGTTTCGATGTTCCCTATCCAAGTTTGGTGTGTGTGGTGTGTGTCGCTACAAAAATACAGGGCTGTTCAGAAATTGCAATTCCAAGAGGTTTGGTTTATTTTTCCTTTTGCGTTGCTACAATCCTTTCCAGCTCTACTTAGAATACCACGCTTAGCACATGCACATGAAATTGCCTGTTGCTCTATGGAAAGATTTTTGGTACACCTAAAGTAAAAACACTGATAAAGCTAACTTCAGGAGTTCCTCATGCCCAGACATTGCCCTTTTTCTGCCTGCTCTTAAAAAAAAAAAATAATAAAATAAATGCTCCAATAGAAAATTACTTCATTTGGAGAGGAGCCACCTTTTCAGTGATAGTTGATTTTTTTTTTTTAAGACTAACCCCACTTTCAGTAGTTTTTTTCAGTTTAAAGTGGTAAACTTAACATTTTAAAAAATTCAAAATTTATTCATTAGTAGTAGACTTTATTTGAACACAACCTGTCTTTAAATGAAAGGAAGAGGATTCTGCTTCTAAATGGGCTTGCTTGCTTCTTTCCTTCTTTTCCCTTCCTTTATTTGCAGACATAAAATCCAATAAATTTCTATTGCAGTTGCTGGGCTTGGGGGAGAAAAAGGAAACGAAAAGTACAAAGCTATTGGGAAGCGTCAAACATGGAGAATGATGAAGTACATTTCATAGCTGCCAATTCCAACCCCAAAATCCCTGTTGTGCAGGAAGGCTTTCCAGCTCACACAGGAAATTCAGCCATTGCACAGCATAGTATTAATGATTTATACACACCGCACCACTGCTTTTGTTCACTAGCAGAGCCAGGTTGTGTTAATAAAGGAATTTCAGGGAAAAGGGTCCCGGCATGCTGAGTTGTTTTGCTCAGTGCGGTGGATGCTGCCTTCATAAATCAAAGGAATTTAGTGCTTTACAACCTTTCAGAGCTGCTGAGGGTGGGTTTTTTTTTTTCTTTTTTTAATCTGATTCACCTAGGAATATTTTCATTTCTTTTCTATAAAGAATGAATGAACTACTGGATGAGATCTATCTCAGCTGTTTTAGGGTTGATTGGTTTGCTTCACAGTGGCATTATACTTCCATTTGTTTTCCATTTGGTATTTATGCTTTATGGTGTTGTCTATGGAAAGAAGCTAGCATGGTTTTATTAACATAAAGAGATGCAGATCACATTATACTCTGTCTTGTTTCTTAGAAATAACTAAATGTAAAGGCAAAATGTTTACTGCAAACAAAGCAATTTTTTATTCTTTATCTAAAACAAAAAATTTAATAACACTTATTAAAGCATTTATCATTTAAAAATCAAGATAATTTTTATTCGCAAAAATATGCTTCCGTGTTCTTTTGCAATAAATGTGAGTGTTAATTTTCAAAGTTGCTTTTTTATCTGGAAACTTTGTTTCCTAATAGCAGCTGCAGGATTGGGTACTTCATTTTGTATTCATTCACATAATTATTCTTTTCAAATAGTGGATCGATATTGATATTACTAAAGAAAATATGTATCTATATTTGATTATAGAAATGAAGATAAAGAAGGATGGTTTTAAAAAAAGCTCTCAAATTCTGATGTGAAATAGAGTTAAACAATGTTATGGGACACTCTCCTAGAAAATAAACACTTGGTTTGATACTTACGGAATCTAATCTTTACTTTCCGTTACTGTTTTACAAAAGGGGGGGGGCAGGTACGAAATAATTACAGGGAATGTGTTTTTTGCAATTAAAGGGAATCTGGCTTTCCAGGGGAATCTTAAGACTTAAAAACACAGTAGGTGCAGTGTTTTTAATCTATTTGGATCACTCAGAGTCATTGATTCCTGTAGCTTTTGCTTACAGAAAATGTGACTGCCCTGTCCTGGCTTTGTTACAATAGAAAATATGGTTTCCCTCCTAGCTTCATGAAAGTCAACAATGTGGGAATCAGTATTGCAGAAGTTAAAGCTACTTGGAGAGGAGAGGAATTTTTTGTTTGTAGTTTGTTGCCTAGTCTGCAGGCAGATAAATACCCTCTTTTCCATTTTCCTCACTGGTTTAAATATCACAGATTAATAAAAGACAGGTGCCCTGTAAATTAGGTTTATGTTTATAGAGTACCATTTTTGTATTTGTTTGTCCTCTATTATTTGGGTGCGTGAGTGTTTCATTGTATTTAATTATGTCTGTGAGGCACAAGACAACAGTCAACATCTGCTCTATTGTTTCCTTGGTTTATAGATAGCTTTGATGGGTTATTAAACAATCTATTTTTCAAACAGAAAACAGGGAAACAAGCTGCACCCATATTATGTAATTTTGTAAAGGTACATTATGTAATTAGTTGTCTAGTATTTGCACAATAATCTTTTATTTTGGTTGAATAAATGCTACTCTTAAAAAATATGTGATGATCTGGGGCAGTTTTTATTTAATAGTGAATTTCTAGTTTATAATATATGGGTTAAGTTGATTTTGCCACTGCTACGTTGATTTCGCCATACATTTTATATTTAAGTAATGCTATGGAGTTGTGAATGCTAAGACAAAAATTAGAAATGTGTATTAACTTTCATTTATTACTGAAACAGCTACTGATGAACTCTTAGTGATTACAGAAAAAGTATTAATTAACTTGAATTATTTTTGCGTAAAAGTTTACACTGTTGCCAGAGCATCATTTGGGGAAGGCAATGCTCAAACTGCTTTTACTCTCACAGATCTTACTCAGGGCAGAACAACCCTCGGTACTCCCCTGCCAAGAGAAGTTGTACTGTACGAGCAGGGAGACAGCACTGTAGAACTTGACTCTTCTATAAATGGATTTCCTGTTGGAAGAGTGCTTTTTTCATTATCTGCTTTGAATTTTTTTTTGTTTTTATGTACCTGTCAACTGTGTTAAGTTTCTTTATGTAACACTGATGTCCACTAACGTACTAATGATGAACAAATCGTAAAATTAGGCCTCCTATAGCTTTTATCATTGCAGAAAGTCACCTATTAAAAATATTTTAAGGAAGAACATGAGTTTGTAGTATTTGCATGGCTATTAAGCTGCCACTGTATACCGTTATAGAGCTACAGCTATCTGTAGCTGTTTCTTACATGTGTACATTTGAGGCCTTTGAAATGCTGTTAATGTAATGTGGTTGTTTTATGTACACAGGTTTGCCATTGAAAGAAAGTTGTTCAATATCGTTTTAACATGAACTAAACTACCCCTTGTATATACATAAAGAACTGAATTCAAAGGGAAAAAAAAAGTATAATAAGCATAGTTACTCAGAAAAGTATACATTATTAACTCATGTAGGACTGATGTTCCAGGTGCTTGTTTAAATGCTATTTTGCAAAATGGTGTTCAGTTTTTAGCATAGAATGAAAATACCTCACTTTTTTGTGCAAGGCCTTGCACAAAATACTTCGTAATCTCCCTCTCACCTATTCATGTGTCTCTGCCGCAAAAGATGTGAACATAAAACAGGGATTTCAAATCTGTTCCTTCAAGTGTCGGTAAATGCTCCTCAATAGATTTTGAGGATTACACTTGTGGTTTTGACTCTCCACAAACATGTGACAAATGGAAACTCTAACAGGAACCTATAAATACATTTTTCTAAAAAATGAAGTCATGCCAGGGTAATGCTGTTTGTAGGGAACTTTGTTCTCGGGGTGTTTCCAGAAACCCACTGTGAGGTGGTGGTGGGGAGGGAACTGTGGTTTTGTTTGGGTGTTTTTCTATAATGTTTATTGCTAAATGGTTTGGAAGGGTATGTCTCTTAGGAACTGCTCCTTATAAGCAAACATATGTGTTTGTATACAAACCGACAAACCATGCAGGTGTCTTCAAAAATGCATGTGTGGGAATGGAGCATTCATGGGCTTTTTTCTGGTATGCAATGCAGAGGTGGATTTTAATGGGAGAGAAAACCAGGATCAGAATTTCTACTGGGATAGATCAACACAGTTTATTGACTTCCACTAAGGATGTTATCCTTGGCTTTGCTGTAAAATTAATGCATTGTACAGTTTATGTGCTTTTTCTCTCATCATCGTACTCTTGTATATTTTGCTTGAGAATAGTTTTAAGTGCTTATTTGCGCTAAAATTATACAAGTGGTGTGTGCCCACTTCCAGCAGAAAATGAACTTTGAAACTGCTTTATGGAAACTTTTAAGGGAAAGTTATTTTCACAGATTTATGAAGGAAGCTGAGTTACAGCAGGTGGTGTCTGATCTGTGATAGTGGTGGACACTGGTTATTTGCATAGCTTCATGAGGAATTAGGGGTATGGAGCACAAAACTGTTCAGTGTTTTGTTTGTATGATCTTAAAGAGCTAATCAGGGCTGAACAGTAGAGGATAAGAATTCAGGAAATTTAGCTCTTTTACTAGTACCACAAATGGCCAGGTAGATCAGTAGACAACAACCAAGGTCGTTAACTTCCATTGCTTATGCAGTAGTACTAGATTAGACAAGCATCTAAGGAAGCAGATTGTGAAGGAGACCTATCACTAAGAAAAAAAATTGAGGGAATTATAAAAACCTTTTGAAAATAATTTCTGTAAGAATTCACTAGTCTCAGTTGACTCGTTAATTATCCTGAAATCTGACAGTTCTGTAGAAGCAGCTATGTAGCACTTCTCTGTCTTTGCAGTACCAGAGAGATGTTCCAATAATAGCATTTATAATCCAGATGTGCAAAAGTTATGTCTGTGGGAACAACAGGATATGAACTCCAAGTGCAGTTCATGTTTGAGCAACACAAGTCAAAACTCGTAGGGGAATATTACATTTCTTATTTTCATTTGTTCCTGGTGTTCAATAACACACATTTTGGTGTTTTGCTTTTTTTATAAACAGTATTATGGGTTGCATTTTTTCTGGTTGGGGACAGATCACTATTGAAAAATCTTGAGAAAAGGTAAGATGCTCTCAGGCAAAGAGTTTGAGTTAAATTTTTGGTGTCTGATCCTCCTTTGCTGCACTGCAGGAGAACTGGGTGCATCTCAGGTCTCAGAAGGAGACTACTCACTCTTTGTCTTATTTCTTGCAGCAATAAAAATCTTACTCGTATCCAACTAATAACCTTAATGTCAGCTAAAGTACTGATTTCAATAAAAATAGAAATAATCCTCTTCTGTTGTCCTTCTTCTCTGCACAAATTTACACCAGTCCTTTGCTGGTGCGCTCCAAGGGCACTGACAAAGGTTGATAAATGAAGGTGAAATTAAAAAGGCCAACCTTTCTTTATTCCATTCTAATATAAAATGGAATTAACCAAAAGTAAAAAAGTTGATAAGTGGATGACAGAAAAGGCTCTTACCATCTGGCATTGATACAAAAGTGTTAATGGTGTTCTGTTCTTCGGTGCTTATTCTATCCTCTTCTGTTATTCTGATCAGTAGCACGATTCCCATAGGTTTACATTGTCCTGAGGAAGTTGTTGTGAGAGAGAACATTAGAAATCAAGTATTCACATGAAGTCAGTATCCACTGTGGTTGCTGAAGAAAAATCGCCTCTTTGGTAGAATAGTTATTTAGGACTGGAATGTATAATGAATAAATAGAATATTGTCTAAGAGGTCTTGGGGGGAGGGGAGGAAAGAAAACACATGATGTGATTCTTTAAGGTGAGATCTATTTACTGTGTTACGAGGAGGTTGTGTTGAAGCTTAATCCAGGGAACTTTATTCTCTCAAAGTAGTTTTCCTGTGGACTAGCTGTTTACGTGAAGGTGCCTGCAGAGAGTACCAGAGCAATTCCACTCACATTGACCTGGCTTCAGTCACAGACCGTCAGACTATGGGCAGAAGAGATCTGACCCACCTCAGGAAAAGGCAGATAGTCCTATGCTATGTTGGCTGGATAGGCCATGGACAGCAGCTACCTGTAAGGCGTAAGACTGAGTTTAGGAGTGGTGGCTGAATTGCTGAACGTGGGATTAAGTATGTCTCCAAACAGTTGCATTAGGAGTTACCTACGAGACTGAATTGACTTCAGACATAAAGCAGCAATAAAGTTAAAAGAGCTTTCTTAACTTTGTGGAATTCAGATTTGGAGGCAAACTTCATATCAACTATGCCTTCTAATGCTTTCAGCCAGATCCTGCCTGCTTCAGATGCTCCTAGCTTGTAGTTCTTGGCTAAACTTCAGTACTTAAAAACTATTGCTGATGTCTTGAATAGAGCTGAATTATAGCTTGCATTACATCTAATGCCTTCAAGTCTTGATATTTTATCTCTGGAGAATACGAAGCTTGTCAGTTCTGAACAGAAATTCCCTCTGATCCCTTTAAAGACCTGTAGGGTCTTTATTAGTTTGGGGTTTGAATAGGTTATTTCTCCAAGGCACCCTGCTTACTTAGGATATCTGCCCTATGCTGGTTTCTGCAATCAAACCATTGCACTTGGCATAGTAGGGTGCTTGAATGATGTATTTATACAGGCAGGAGGCATGATTTAATACCATCTTACGATTCACTATGCAGTCCTATTAATGTGAACTTTACTCAGGGGAATGAGTAGCTGCTACTTGTCAGCAAATCCCGTGTGTATTAAGGAGGTGAAGTTGTATTGAAAGATCCTCACAGTGATACTCTGCTGTTCCCAAGGGAAGCAAATGAAAACTGTACTTTGATGAATAATGAATGTGCTAATTGGGGTCAAGAAGAAGTCATAGCTTCCTGTGATACAGTAGTCAGAGTAGCCTGACTACAGCAATAAAGAGAAGTCCGTTTGACCAGATTTGACAATAAAAATATGTGGCTGTCTATCATCTCCACATAACCAAAGCCTGATACATGACAGTGACAGGCAGGTGGTTTGTCTGTTCTAGAATACACTGTTATATTACTGAGATCCTATTTTATGCATGTTGGCGTCAACAAGAAGACGGCCATGAACTGATACTGAGTGAGACTGGTTGTGTGCTCAAGTATTGGCAAAAATCCTGTGTGGAATGGTTGATGATCTATCATGGCATTGCTTGGGTATATCAATAGGATTCATTAAGAGTGGATATTGATTAGAAGTCGGTCTGTTCCTGATTTGCAAGGAAAAATATATTTTGTTGCTGCTGGTCTGTATTTGCAAATGAATGTACCCCAAGGGGAAGATTGCAGCCTGCTCCTATCTCTTGGCAAAATACATGCAAAAATACATATTTCTTGGGCATCTTATATCCAGCACATGAAAGAGAAGAAGAAATGAATGAGATTAAGGAAGATATGTGAAAGTATGATAGTAATACGTATTTTCTGAAATACGTATATACAGCCTGACTTTTTTTTTTTAAATAAAGGTATATGTGATGCTGCTTGTCATTTATGCCACTGGAAGATGTATGTCATTTTCAGTAGTTTGGCTATGTAACTGCATGATGTCAAACAAGCATGGGATCTTGAAAGTGTCTGTTCTACATTTCATACAAAATTTTCAAAACTGTTTAACTTTGCGTAGATTGGAGGCTTATATCAACTTTTTAAGAAATGGCAGATAAACTCAAGAGCAGAGTAGTGAAAGATATCTGAAGTAGCCTAGAGATGGGAGAGAGTTTGTTCTTAAAGAAGTCAACAGTGAAAATACAACTGATTTGGTACGCTATCCAGCCGATAGGAATTATGTAATAAAAGCCAGTATGGAGCTCCATAAGAAAAGGAAAACAATGCAGTGCTCATTAAGACATAAGAAACATAGTGAAGACCTTTGCAGCACATCTCCGGTGTTGTGAGTAAGTAGCAACGTACACATATCAAAATCAACTCTTGATAGTTAAAGCGATAGTATTTTCCTCCGGTTCTGCAGCTAACTTTTCTGAGTGATCTAGGACAATAGGAGACGAGCAGAGAAACTCCCTTCACAAATAGAATTGTACAGGGCCACGGAGCTGTTCGTTGAAGGAGCTGCCCTACAAATGGCTTGCATCACCATGTTTGCTGCACCACTTTTTGTAGCTTTAGATGATTTTCTGTGTGACTCCTTGCACAGTCTAATGTTATCCTTCTTCCTAGTTCAGTGCCCAGCACATTAAATAATTGAAGCACCCAGATTCATCCTGCTTTAATTTTGACGTGAACGCTGGCACAAAAAGACAAATCTGGTTGTGATTCAGAATCTTTCTAATTCATATGAAAGCACAGATAAGTCAAAAGGCACCTATAGCTATTTGTTTGTTTTTTTCAGGGAGTAGTGGTTCACAGATTGTTCTCTGGTTTTGTGCCATGATATGTATGGATGATGACAGGTCCTTATGTTTCTGTGGTAGCCAAAGGGAAGTCCAGCCACAGAGGCATCCCTTAGCTCTATTTTTTAACCTGCTTCCTCTCTCTAGAACACATTTATCACCTATGTAAGTGAATGTGTTTTGCGACTCACTGAAGGGTAAATCACTCTACGTGCTATCAGGAGACAAATATGTATCTCTAGCAATCTAGTCTAAGCAGGAACTGAAGGTTTCTAAGGATGTAGAAGAGGGCAAGCCATTTATGTAAAAATATCTGCCTTCACACGTTCCTGAAAAAGTGAAGCTAAGTCGATGTATACCTTTTGAGTGTGTGTGTTCTTTCATATTACTGTCATAGGTGATGATCTCCTTGTACGAGGCACAGTTCTCTTCAGAAGGAATTTACAGTCTAAGATGAATACAAATGTATAGCTGACTTGCAGAGGAACAGAGAGGTTGGTCATCATGCTACTCAGCAGTCAGTTCAGCCCACAGTCAACATTTTTGAGTGGCATTCTGGCAAGAGGAGGTTTTATGGGCTGAAAGAGAACATTCATAGATGTTTATAGGAAGTTCTTACCTGGTATCAGGAAATTAGAGGGGAAAGCATCAACACCATTTTGAGTGTGGTTAGGAGGTGAAGGAGCGTACTTTTCTAGGCAATATGAGGAAGAAATTAATCTTTCAGTTGTTCACAGTAGTAGCTAGGGTAGAAATAGGCTGAAGTGAGCCCCTGAAGGTGATATCAAGTACCGTATAGTTGCTGAGGTAGTAAAAGGATGTGTTGTGGGGCAATGCAGGGAGGGAAAGGAGAAGTGATCTTTGTGGGAGCATTCCAAAAGAAACGCAAAATAAACAGGCCATTCTTTAGCTAGTGAGATACTAGAGGAGCAGGTGAATCAGTGCACGGTACTGACAACAAAAAAGAAAGTTTGGAGTTAGTCAAACCAAAGAAAAAGGATTGGCTGTGTACTCAGAGACCAACATTTGCTGAGATATTGCACTTCAAATAATGTAAGACCAATTGGCCTATAATGTGAAAGCCTCGATTTTTCTAGGGCAATAAGTTGTTTCCCAAATATGCATCCTAAGTTTTTGCGTGAGATGATTCTGTCTGAAGCTCTCATAGTTAGCAGGACTATAATTATCTTTATTTGTCTTTGAAATCTCTAAATTTGCCACCATTGTATACTTAAAAGAAAAAGGCTAGAAAGTTGAACTTCAGTGGAACTGAAGCATTGTTGGTTTCTGATTGAAAGAATCAGCTAAGTTCATCTTGAGTTGCAGCTTGTTTTTAATTTGCTCCTAAGAGCTAATGTAATTTTAAAACAGAAATTTTAAGTGCAGAAGAAAAATGTGTTAATACCAAATGTGCTGTACCCCACCAGCGTTCCACATACTTGAAAAAAATGGGCTCTCCCAGTTGTAAACAGTTTCTGTATCCTTGCCCTATACACTAGTGTAAACTGAGATGCTTAATAAACTCTACAAACTCTGACAGCATCTGCCATACTTGTATCAGTATGAGATCAGTAGATATCTTTGATTTGTATATGTGATATTTTCTACTTTAAAAGTCACTAAAATATCCATGTTGTATTTTGGTTCTGCTGTTAAGTATAATAGGAGTTGGCTGGGGAATTGATACTTGGCATGAACCGCTCCTACATGTACTTCAGGCTTTGCTTAGAAGAGTGGAATAGACTCAGCAGCTGAGGACAGGGATCAAGTCTGGGTAGTGCTTCTGGTGCCCTTGAAGAACCTTTGGTCCCAAATGGTTTTTGCAGAAAGGTGGAAATAGTCTTTGGAAGACAAGCGTAGTAGTTATAAAAGTGGCAGTATAAAAAATGGTTGGGAAGGTGGGGGAAGCCATGCAGGACAGCTTTTTCTATCTACCAGTATTTCATTTAATGCCTGGGTCTGCTTACCTCAGGTAATGCTAATCAATGGCAGCTCACCTTCTCTTTTGGAATATGCATGGTACTGATTTGGTCATACTTTTTAGGGACAATTATCTAAAGTTGCTGTGGATGATGGAAACTACCAGGAGACTTGGCAACTACTTTATCCTCTCAGTTCTAGGTTTTCCTTTACCAGAAAACCACTGAGAAATCGAAGAGAAAATGGAGAGCATTTGGAGAATAGGAATGGTAGCCAGAAAACGGGAGGCTTGAAGAGCTTAAAGGAATCAAATATGACATAGCATAAGCTATGAAGAGGGTGCCACAGTGGCACCTGAATTATTTATGATCTATGAGATTGGAAAGTTAGGCCAATGTTGGAAGGAAGTAAAATTATTTGAAGTTCGTTGGTGTTGTATAGCATTTGGAAGAACCATTGTTTGTGGTATTTTGAACTAGATATAGGCATTAAGAAGAATTAATTATTTGGCAGAAAGATGGTCTAAACAGATTACTTCTGTCAGGATCTGATTAAAGCATACATCATTGATTGACTGATGACTGCATTGCAGGGATCTGCCTTTTCCAGGCAATGTGGCTCTAGGGAAGTTGCTAAAGTATTTTTTTTACCTTGAACCACAGCAAAACTAGGTATCTGCTTTTGCCTGGGGGAATATTTTGGTTATTGTCTAATGCACCACTTAGGTATTATATGCAGGTGGGGTCAAAACCTTGGCTCTTCTTGCACCATTTTCATTTTTATTGTTCTGCCTGAATGTGTACGCCAGTTTTCAGGCATACTTTTAGCTTTATTTCTTTCTGTGTGCATCCGTACTGTACAAAGGTCTCCACTTCCTTCCCATTTCAGATGGCTTTTTAGCAAGTCTGCAGTGAAATCACTATTAGAGCACTCCTGTCAGTAGCTTCAGTTCTGTGCTAAAATATAAGTTTATGGCATTAGACTGCTGGGCTTGAAATACTTATGTATTTTGTGACCTTCTACTGCTACCTTAGCTTGCTTAACCTATGCTGTTCACCTTTAAAACCAGCTTCTTTCTAGGAGGCAAGTTCATAACAGGGCTACTCTGTCAGATTTTGGAAGTTTGATTGTTCAGTTAATTTCTGTGTAGAATAATTATAGTCTCTTACATTTAATCAATTCAAATAATGCATTGTATTATTGCTGCAAAAATAGTCTTTAATTAACAAGTTTAAAAAAGTTGTGTATTGTACAAGCTTCTTAGCTGTGATTCAGGTAATATCACCCGGGAGTTTTCAGTCCAATGCGACTAATTCTTATATGGCTGCTAATTTTTAAAACTGCAGGTTCATTTTCATAAATAATACCTACCATTTAGCAAAATTCTGCAGACATGAAACAAATAAGATTGCATATTTTATTTGGGTATGTACATTTTATATATAAAACTAGTGTTCATCTATTTTCTTGTTCTTTTCTCCTGTCTTTCGTTTTTTAAAATAAGTTTTCCATTTCAGAAAATCCTTGAAAATTTTTAATGAAAAAAAGGGTTTGGAAACAGATAGCGGAAAGAAACATGCCCTCCATTAGCATACTGAAAATGGCTTAGCATGTCATTTTTTTCTAACAGCATTATAATTTTCTAGAATGTAATGGAAGTGAAAGCTATATAGTTGTTTAAAATAGATGATCTCCCCTTTTCCACCCACACACATACTTACTTTTTTGCAGGGAGTAAGAATCCCGGACTAGTCAGGAAGTAAGTACTGTCACCATCAGTGGCTTCAGACAGGTGATTGATGTGCATGGTGCTGACCATTCTGGCTTTGTACTAGCAAAAACATTTAGGCTCATGCTTAACCTTAACCATGCTAGAGGTCCTGCTAAAGTGAAACAATTATTAGCATATTTAATACTCTTCTGGCTCATCTTCTGAGTCCTCAGCACTCTTTATGGTCAAATTTCATGTATTCAATATATTCTTGCAGAACAGGAGTGACCATTAATGCTAACTAACAGTGAACTGTAAAACTTAAGACAAATTTCCTTTTTGTGTGGCTGGGAGGGAGAACGAATATCTTGGTATAAACTGGTGAAGCTGATGTAGTTGCATTGGCATAAGTTCAGAATTTGGCACGGGGCGGAGATGCGAGTAAAGCTGTATTGTACTTCTGTGGTTTTGATTCACAGAGGTTTGTGCGAACTTAGGTAGCTGGTGCACACATGGGACATCATCAAAGAGCCCAACCAGAAAGTCAGAGCTTGGATTTGGAGTGCCATACGGCTATACATTTAGAAGCATGTTGTTATAGTGAGGCAAGCAAAGCATCCTTTCATTAAAACAGGTAACTACAGTTTATTTTCAAAGATTATTTTTATATATTACAATCTGCAATGTAGTAACTATAAATGCTTTTTAGACATTTGATATTTTCATTATTCTTGAATGTTTATACTGCTTGCAAAGGACTGGAAGGGTCCTCCTGTAAGTTGCTGAGTTCAGGCTACTGCTACTATCGGCATCATACAATTTTCTTTTATATGCTATCCTTTTTTGTTACTGTGGATTTGGAAGGCTGTTCTAGACCCTCACTTAGCCAACACCAAAATACTTCTAAAAAATAACTTGAAAAAATATTTTCAGCCTAAATTTATTCATAACTACTTTTTCCTTGATTTTTAGTCTGTCAGGATTGTTCTTAGCTTAAACAGTCTCTTCCTCCTACTGTTTTCTTCCCTGTTCACAGACTGTTTTGTTAGGATAAACAAATCAAACTTTCTTACATTCCTGTGACAACATAGTTGCTCCATTTCCCTGAAGAACACAAAAAGGACTTTGTCTACAGCTGTTGTAGTTGAATTTGACCTTGTTTTTAATGTGGACGAAGAGAACTGTATGCTATTGGAAGTACCTCTAAGAAATTAAGAAATTAATTGAGAAATAAAATGAATTAGGAAATACTGATAATTTGCCTTTTCATATTTGCATCACACCAGCAGCTCAAAGTCCTTAAACAGAGGCAATGAGGTCCTGCTTTTCTTTCTCCTGAGTTTAGAACTGAAATTTCTGTTATTAGCAGAAGCATGACCTTATGTTTTGTATTACTGAATTTCATCCTGTTTCTATTAATGCAGTCCATAAAGTTGAGCAATTCTTTCTATATAATATTCTTATCCTTCTCAGTCTTGACAGTACATTCCAACTTTATGTCATCAGGAAATTTCATCAGCCTTTGCCAAAATAATTAATGAAAATGTTAAGCAAAAACTGTCCCAAAACAGATCATGGAAAAGCTTCCCTCGAGCCTGTGCTTCCATGTACAAATCATCTTTCTCTTTAGGTTTTTCTAACATCTTATCAAATACAAACATGCTGAAACAAAAAAATGACTAGGTATTTTACAGAGCAATTTACCAATCCTTATTTATGTCAGTTGTCCCACTGGAGTCATTTAACTAAAGCTTGCAGAATCCATTTTATAATCTCCATTCCTAGGTGAAAGAAATCTTCTTTCTCTTTAAATGCAGCTCACTGTGTTAGACCAAACAAATAGGTAATAGTTAAAATGAACATTTTTTTTTTTTTTTAGAAATTAAATACTTTTAAATGAGTTGTAATGGCAACTCACTTTCTCGTATATACCTTTTGTTTATATATTTCTGTATGAAAGTTAATAACTGGTTTTGTATTGGAATTTATGAAAATCTTTTGGCAAAACCCACGATGTGTCAGCCTACTGTGTGCTTAATAATTAAACTGCAGGGTTCTGTTCCTTAATAAGAAAAGAGCCAGAAATATGATTAATAGCTAAGCATAGTCAGATAACCAGTGTGAACAGCATTATCCCCAACGGAAAAGTGAAGCGATTCTATAACAGGAGATGGAACTAGGTAAACATCACTTCATCATGTGACAATTGCTGTCCTCATTGGCGGTCTCTCAAAAGAGCCATCATAGAGGGTCACAATTCAACACGTAAAGTTAGAAACGGTATAAGGCTGATAGTAACGAGGGCCAACGTGCAGCTGCTAAGGTAGATTTCTAAATCATGCAACACGGCTGCCTTGATACATGAGAATCAATTACTGAAAACCTTTCACGATGGTCAGAATGTGACATTAAATAATTGAGTATCACATCAAATCTTGTCTGCAATTAGTTATCTGGAAAAGTAATTATGCAACATAATCAAGTAGCTGAAATTAGTGATGTGAAGCACCCTGGTTATTCAAGGACTGTAGGAGAGGATTATTTCTTTTTTGACTTGTAACATGAAGTTTTAAGCACCTAACTAATTCTTTATTGAATTAAAAAAATCTTGCTCAATTGTAATTCTTGTCATTAGTCATATCTGCAATAGAGGATACATTGCACATGAAACAGGTGTTAATGACTAAGTATGTTTTGTCTAAAGTAAAAATGGTTATCTGTGGAAGAGAATGTCTTGCAAGTAGTACGTTAAAAAGCAAATCTTTTTTTTTTTTGGGGGGAAACAGCCTAAATTTTGCTCTTTTATCTCTTACACTAAGAGTGTAAGTTTAATTGGAGAACAGATATGAAATACTCTAAAGGTCAAATTCATTCTTTTTAAAAAAGCTATGATAAATGTAACAACATAGATGTTGTGAAAGGTTAGAAAAGCCACTAAAATATAGTTTACGCTAATAGAAGTAGTTAGCTTGCATTAGTTAGCTCAAATATTCAAAATAAGTAAAAAAAAAAAAAAAAAAGAATCAAAGCAGAATATGTATCCAATGTAACAGACTTAAGTTTAAACTCTCACATGAATATTGTTTAACAGCTTATAAATACAGGCAAACATTTATTTATGCAATCATGATAAACCTGATTATTTTTAAATGGCTTCTAATAGTAACTGTTGTCATGTATATGCCAGAACTGATAGGAAAATTAATTCTAATGGGTAGATCTGTACAGAGTTTGATCTGTATGTGTATAGTACTTAAAAATCTGAACTGATAAAGAGTAGTTGGTTAGTCATGTTACTTAAGCTGGTCCCAAAATAGCACCTTCCTTTTTTGATAGAGTTAGGTTTGCAGCTGTTGTCTCTATCTGTTGTCTCTGAAGAAAACTTTAACATTAAGAGTTGCTGACGTCAATTTTTTTCTTTTTTTTACAGCTGATGTGGGCTTTGCCCCTGACAGAAGTTATTTGGTTCTAGCTCTGAGTTTGGAAGAAGTTGGTATATAGATTTTCCCCTAACTTTCAATTGATGTGTTTAGCTTTAGTGGGAGTAATACTATCACTTAAACCATGTTGTCGTCTCAAGGAGTTTTGCTACATCCATATGGAGTGCCAATGATTCTGCCGGCAGCACCATACTTCGCTGGACTTGTTCAGGTAATGCAAGGCCGCTTCCAACAAGCAACTTAACTCTAGTGCACTTAGAGTAATAATTGGAATTTTTATGGTTGAGAAAGCAAACACTTTTAATACAGGCAAAAGCTCTCATGTAGTCAAGTAAGAAGACAGTCGGAAATCAAAAAGATGGATCACCCTAATCTGTGTATTGACATCTCTCATGGCTGAATAAATGATGTAGTTGAGCTATATTTGCTTGTATTGATTTGTCTGCTGTTTAACATTCATGCCTTTGCTTCACGAGGTTGACCACAGGGCAGAGGATTTGCTATCCGTTCTAGGTTTCTGAGGGAGTCAGCATTCCCACGGCAGGTCATAAGACAAAGTAACTTACCATGATGTGTTTAGGTTAAGTGTTTTAGCACAGCAAATATGGATAGTGTTAAATATGCATTAATTCATATGTTATGCGTCACACTGAATGAAAAAGGGCTTGTGTTTTTGTGTGTATAGAAATATATCACCTTCACAGAATATTTATGCACATCATATGAATTCTTTTGAGCCCTGAAAGCGTAAGCTCTTGCTTCAGGGCGAGAGTTCTGTATTTTAGAAGTTAACTGGCAATTACTAGATTTAGTTGTTGTGTTGTCTGTTTTTGATTTTATTTTTATCAAAAAGTGGTACTACTGAAGTTTCTGCTGTTAGACTTAGGATTATGAATAGATCACACAGACGCTAATTAAGCAAAAAGTATTCTATTGTTTACAGTATTTGAAGACATTAAGAAAGAATTCAAGTAACATTTCCAAGCATTGACAAAATGAAAAAAACAGTGTACCCTATAAATGGCAGTAGTTAGATATTATGCATTAACAGGGTCGAGAGACACACGTGTATTATGGCATTTCTGTGTCATGCTAGTGATCAGTCAAATTAACTGTGGAGGACAGGCAAATTTTCATTATGCTCCTTTACTACAACAGTTAGCTGGCATAGAGGGGCAATCACAGCATGAAACGGGTTTTTTTCCATATAGGTCTATTCAGTAATTGAAGACTGTGAGTTGTTGTGTTCTTCACTTTAGGCTTAATATCAGACACATATGTCTAAAATAGAAATATAGCATTGCACAGTGGCCATTATCAGGTATTGAAAAACTGTGTCATCTGGGACATGCAAGCTGATGCTATTTTTTTTATGCAGTGAAACGCAGTAGCACACTTGAACACATCAAGCAGGCCTTCATATCCATTAGAATTTGGGGGTGAAGGTCGAACGTTAGAGCTCAGTCAGACCCTGTGCCATCCTGTCCAATAACTAATTACAAGCAAATCGTGCCTTTCACTCTATGCTGATTGTTGTTGAAATTGCTTTTGAAAGTTCTCATAAGTTCCTGTTATAGATTAAGTGCTGGTGTAGGAAAAATAACTGCACCCAACTGAAATGGGTGAATGTAATCAGGTTTAATGGACTCGAGAGCTTGTTGGGAATTAAATAACTATTGATTTGTTGGAAAGTTGCTGTCATTACAAAATGCCACTCTGGATGCATTATCCAAGCAGATAGATTAGAAGAAAGCACCCTTTGAAAATTCGGGATGCCTTATTTCAAATCTCTTTTCTTTTCTTTCTTTCCTTAGAAAGATATATCCAGGCCTATGCTACTTCATTAGCATAGGTCTAAAATAGTCAAGCAATAATAATTGTTCTACAAAAAAATAGGTATTTTTACAGGTACAGTTGAAAAATGTTCTTCATATGGATGCTTCTCTAGTCTCTCCTCTTCTTTCCCTCTCCGTAATGTCTCATCTGAAAATTGCATTTTGGAAACAAAACAAATATTTGAGTTACTGTCTTAGTGGGTGAACTAGAACATTAAATGGTTTAACCACTTTCTCACCCCAAGTTTTTATCTGCATTTGCAGTATCTGCAGTCAGCTTATGATAACAGAATGCTTATTGTTTGTCTCTTAGAGTAAACCTAAGTAAAGTATCCAAAATAAATAATGCAAAGGACACTTGACAGGCATATTGATATCATCCTCTTCTAAGCAGTAATTACATAATGTTCAGAACTTTAATGGAAATTTTCTTCCAAAATATGCCTTGATAAACTGATTATGCAAATATTTTTATTGGGTTGCAGGTTGAGAGCTACAACCCTGAAGTATTTTCAAATACGAGGCTGTTTTGTCATTTTAGAGGCTTATAAGATTGCAATTTATTTGTGTGGATTTCTACAGAAAGTAGATGCATTTCTGATTAGGGATTCCCCATGATTTCCAATTGGATTTACACCAGGATTGCATATGAAAACAGTGTAGAGTATTGCATAGAGATTTGGGGGACTATTTTGGGGTTTTTTTATGTTTTGTTTTGCATCGTTGAGCAAGAGAGAGCTCAGATCTCTGTGGAGGACTGTTAGCCTTCAGGGGTTCTGCACCTTCAAGTGCTGTATATTATTCTACTTTATGCTGTGTATGTGCAGCCTTTTCCAGCCTCTCCTCCTAAATTCATCAGTAAACTCTATCCTACATCCTCTGCTTGCCTTTGTCACACCCTCTTGTTACAGAATACTGGAATGTATGAAACTTAGGACAAACAACAAAGGGCAGATACTGTGCATACCTCTCTGGAAACACTTTATCTAAACAGCCATGTGTATTTTCCCAATTGCATGTATTAGTCTATTAAGATTATTTGTATTCCTCTTACTGAGATCATATGTTTGAGTGAGATGACAAAAAATGGAATGCATATGTTCTTGGAGAGAGAGAAGGTAGTTGTTCAGTGTTACAGATACGTCAAAATGTATCAAATTATGTTAAATATACTTGCAAACTTAGTTTTATTTTCCAATAAATAAATATACCTTTAAAAACTTATTAGAATGATGTTGGTCTTATTGCCTATGATTTCTTAACACATTTTTTTAATGAGAAAAATAAAATATCTTTTCCTCTCCCTTCTTCCTCCTGGGTGAAACTGTAGGAGGAAAAAAAAATCACATGAAAGTACAAATGATGCATAAATAGCATTATGCCTCATGTGGGTGGAGAGATGTTTTCTGACTTGGCACAAAAGATGTACTGGTGGCTTCACAGGCTGTCACAATTACACTGCCATGAGGACCAAAGCAGGTACTGCAATCCAGAAACTGCGTATGCTGTGGACAGCAAGGCCTACTTTGTGTCAAAACTATCACGCTGTTTCTCCTGGCAGGTGAGACCAAAAAAATGCCGTAGAGGATTAAGTGGCAATCCAGTAAAAGACTTCTTATCCTGCCCTTGGTTCATATCCCAGTTTTGTCATTTGATTCCCTTGAGGGAACCCTTATGTCCGGATAAGCAGTGAATTCGGTAGAGTGTCATATGAAAAAGATCCATCTGCATTGACCAGGGTGTGGGACCATTGCCCTACTGCCAGGAAGTGCGGCTGTGTGCTACTGTACCGTCTGACATATTCACAGAATAAACACGTGAAAGGAAGTTCTGTTTGTCATTAAAATTACAAAGTGCAGCATCAAAAAAACTATTTCGCAATTCATAGAGGAGTAGTATGTTTTGTAGAATAGTAAGTTAACTGTCTCCATATTAGCTTCATCTTTCATGGCTTTGAGTGTTTTAGTTATACAAAAGCTTTGCAATTGCTCTGGATACTTGGAATGTTAGGATTATGATAAAATACTTCTAAAAACACAAGTGCAATATATGACATTTTAATGATGGATGCTAAAGTATTTATTACATGGGTGGTTTAGGTGGCTCAATTTCCATTTAGCAGAGAAAGAGGAGTTCATATGCATTATTATAAAAATCACTAAAGTTGAAATTACCTAGACTTTTCAGTAAACTACTGGAAAATTCTAAACAGGGAGACAGTTCTATTTAATACAAAATGCGCTACTTAATTTAAGATTAAAAAGATGGGTTTTTTCTGAATATGGTCAGTATTTTTTAAAGTCTGCTTTTATTTTAGCATAGTGACCAGAAAAGCTCTAGGAGTTCTGAGGGTTTAAGCTTATGTTCATTGTTAAAGACTTCAGCCAGCTAAGCTAAAACCTTTTCTTCTGCTTCTATTTGCTTATTTATTTGTGTGGTGGTAAAGGGGGGGGTAGAAGAAAAGTAGGAAATAGATGTCTGCTGATTAACTATTTTAATAAACTGGGAATTACCATACTTTTAAGTACATAATTCTTAAGCTTAAATTATTCGTAAGATATTTTGATTATATCTGTGCATCTGATCTTCCATAACTGGTTAACTAGCGTGTTTGCCTGACAACTGGAAAAGTGGTAATGTGGAGACAGTTCCATTTTATTTTAGGGCTAAGTGAGAGAATTGCCTAGAACATGCTGTGAAAAGTAGTGGTGCAGACTTCTTCACAGTTCCATCTTTACCCGTCTGTAAAATCCTTGTTTTAGTGCTGTATTGGGAAGTGCTAGCAGTGAATACGTGAATACTTGTAGATGCTAGTGTGTTAGGCTACCTGCAAAATCACACTCACTTTCTGGCAGTCCAGTTGTGGAAGATGTTGTGGATATGTTGTGTTACCTTACATTGAAAAGGCTTTTGTAATTCAGTAGTTTTTATCTGAATAATGCATTTGAAATAGAAACGATGAGAGGTTTTAGTTCTTTCCATGTTGCCTGAAGTGGTGTATAGTTGTTTCGGTTGTTTTTAGATTACCATCTAGTGGAACGCAGCGCATAATTTCTGTTTACATTGGCTGAATTGCCTATATGAAGTGCAGTAAGTAGATGATTTACCTTAGATGCAGATTTATTCTGGCTTGATTGTGTTGTTCTGTCTTTGCAAGTGATAAGGGTCTCCTATTACTAGTACTGTACTCCCAGCACTTTGTGAGTGTTTTACTACTGCAATCACTTTTCATCTGAGTGCATATTTTGTTCTGTTTTTGAGAGAGTATATGTAAAATTTCTTCTTTCAGTCGAAGAGTTGCAAAGTTTTTCTCCCTTCTGCTTCAAAAGTGCTTTTAATAGGAGAATATAAGGTGGTGGTGATAATGATGGATGTGGTCTGTATTACTTTGTTTACAAAAAAATTCCATTGTCAATGTTTAAACCCCTGAAAATACAACTTCAGTTGTTTGGGGTTTTTTTTCCTTTTGATACATGGATCAAGCAATGTAGCCAACATGCATGCTCTGTGAAACCTGTCATTTCTCAACAGGCTACAGACAGCTTTAAAGTGTTTTGCTATTGCATGAGTTTATTTTCTTTTAACCTGCCTTTTTTCCTTGCTATTAAGTGCAGATATCATAAAAGACATGGTGAGTGAATCTGCAGGGGGGAGAGGGAAGGGCAATGACACTGAATGTCTTTTTCCCATTGACCAAAAAGACTTTTTTAGTGAGAAGGATAGCGTTTCAAAATAGTTTTAGTTTGACTAAGAAACAAGTGGTTATTTTCTCCTCCCATCTGCATAATTTTGTCTCGCTGGCCTTTATTTCGGAAATCAATGGGTAACATAATTTGAATGAGTCAGGCCAATACTACATTACCTCTTACTCTGTCAGCTCAGTCAATGTTGTGTTATAGTCAGGGCTTCTTTCTGAGCTCAGAAAAAAAGCAAAAGATTTCATCCGACATCCAACAGACACAGAATTTTTTCCTGTCCCGCTTTTGCATGTAGTATCAGTATTAGTGAATTTTAGACATTATGATATATAATTATGGTCACTAGCTTGTGTGTTGGATAATACATTTCAATGGAGCGTTTTAGTATGGCAAGAAACTGGGTAAATCTGGGCCTTCATGGCTGCAGCTTCTGCAGTGTTTTTTAAGTGGAATAAATAAAAGGACATTTGAGTTTGTATGAACAGAATCGTTTCTATAGATAGAATAACTTTCATTAGGACAGGTTCTATTTATTTGTTCATCCCCTAAATAAGACAAAACTTTAAGATTTGGACTCTCTGTAAAAGCAGATTGTTTAATTTGGCTTCCCTAACTAGAAGCCAGCAAGCTGATACGGCTATTTCCAAGGATCTGGAATTTCAGCTGGCTTTTTTTTTTTTCCCTGACTCATGCATAATCATCAGTAATAAAAATTCTGATAGCCAGATTATGCTAGGAGACACAACTTTGAAGTTCTGTTGCTTTCAGTAGAATGATACATGACTGATATAAAAATATGCTTGTATATCTAAATATAGAACAATTATTTTTATGGAGTTAGCTTGAATATTTTACCTATTCACCCTCTGATAAGTTATCTTGTGTTACATGAGCTAAAGTTAGAAACCCAGTTAAAATACATCTTTTGTTTTATTTGGTCTGCTTGCTTTTTTTTAACTGAAGTACGCAGGTAACTGTTTTCTCAGACCTGGTTTCAAAGAGGGTGTTGTAAAAACATATGAAATGTCTATTTCAATAGACCAGGTTGTAGGAAAAAATATGGTAAGGACATAATAATTTAAACTATAAATACTTTCAGCTGAAGTAATTGGGGATTGCATTTGAACTGTTCTATTACTAGGTGAGAGGAGTGGAATCACACCTGGCTAAATATTTACTAGCTAGATATCACAGCTGTCTTAAGTTTATGAGCATGAGAAAGGTTCATTCAGATAATTTGAAAAATTTTGGGTGTTTTTTAGTGCAGTGACAGGTCATGAACACTGTAAATAGATAATAGGAATTTGATTCAGGTAAATTTTCTGTGTCAAGAGTTTCCACTTGTGTTTCATGAGATTCAGATTATTGTGGATTATGGTACGTTCTGATACCCTGGTTCCTTCTCTTCCTCTAGTGACCAGAGATACATGAGCTAGATAGCTTGGAGGATGACTTAATCCTCTTTAATTCTGATGGTTTGATTAAATCGATAAAGAATGTCTTTATTTCTTTTCATCTACGTATTGTTTTATTGCTGATCAAGCTGAGAAGTAAGTAAAAGTCTCTTGCCTATATATTGAAGAGTCAGAAGTGTTCGTATTCTGCCTTTTAAGATTTTGTTTGAGGCCTTTGAATTAAATAAAAAAATTGTGCATTTCAAGGAAATGTTATTCAGACTTTATTAGAAAGTATCCTTAAGTAAAAGCAACTTATTTCTTATTAGGATAAAGCTAAAAATACTCATAAAGCAGTGAACTGGTCGGAAATCTGCTGATTTTTTTTTTTTTTTAAATTCTGAGAGATTAAAAATCTGGTGAAATTATTGTTACCCCAGTGCTTTTTCATCTTGTAGAGCTAGAAGTACACTTTTGTTATGTCTCTGTCCTTACTTTGCCATACTATTTCAAAAGCATGTAATGCTCCCCTGTATACTAATTAGTAAAATTTAAAAGTAATGGAGGAGAAAATGGTAGGTTGTTTATATAATGTTTTACTATGATAAAAGTCTATGACACCTTACTTTGTAACATTTTAATATCTAGCAAATACAGTAAAATGCATCTCCAGCCATCTTAGACATGTAAACCGCAAAACATCTAACCCAGATAAGAGAGTGGCTGCCAAAATGCAAATACATAGATTTCTCTGAAAGTTACCAGCAACTATGCAGGTATGCATCAGCTGTCTTCATTTTTACTCACAGTGGTACTATATACAAGCATGTTTCAAACACTTTAAGAACAAATCATGTTGATACTTGAGAGCAAGAAAGAGAAAAAAGGGAATTTCCAAACATTTTACTTGTCTTCCATCCTAGGGAAAAATCTTAGAATTATATTAAATCAGAACCTGAACATAGGTGAGAATTCCAAAGAGTGATAAGAACAGGTTAAAAAAAAACAAAACCAAACACTGTCAGGCTTTTTAAAAGATATAACCACGTAGTTGGTCAAAAGCAAGAAAGATGACGCTTAGTTGAGAAATACAAGGTGACTAGAGGTGAGGGAAAGCAGGTCTTCCTGCATCTGTGAATGATCTCGTAGATAATAATACAAAATGAATCAATCTTTCTTTTTTTTCCCTACTAGCCCCAGTGAGATGCTGACTTTTAGTAAATTAGTAAACCTGAGAAGTCCTTCTTTACTCTCTAGACATAACTTTTCTCTCTAAGTATGGCTCAGGTGATTAGGCTCAGTTGGATGCTAAACTGAGTGCTTAAGTTGGGACCTGCTTCAGTTATCTGAGAGAAAGTTTGAAGGTGTATACCCGCCTATGGTTCCTTATTCTCCAAGTGTTGGATGTGTATTTTATGTGTACAGGGTTTTGTTTTATTTTTAGGAAAGTGGGTTTAGTGCTTGACCAGCTTTTCAGTATTTTTCTTCTTTTGTTTCTCTGATGTATTAGATCTTGTCTGTGCAAAAAGAGATTAGAGATAAATTTTTAATATTTTGAGAAATACAGAAAAGCCTATTTTTAATGAAATAAGCTCACATTTGCTAGGTTCTCTTTCTCTTTGACTTGGAGTTGTTCTGAAAAACATTACTTGAATAAAATTTTTTAAAAGAAATTTGATCTTGCTAACATTTGAGGTACAGAAAGAAAGTAAACCTCTACAACTATATTTCAATGCCCTGTTAGAATGAAGATATTTTAACTTCAGTTACTAAAAAAAAAAAAAAAAACCAAAACATACATACTACTTAGAGCCATCAAAAAACAGGATGGAAGAGGGTGTTGATTGTTTATATACAAAACAGAAAATACAAATTCCTAAGAAAGCCATGAGGATAGTTTAACAGAGTGTCAACAAAGTTTTATTCTATAGAGCCTGAACCATACTTGAAAAGGTCTGCTCCTCAGTATCTTAAATAATTTCTATTTTGTTATGCATTTGTAATAACTAATTAGTACTAAGTGGTTTTTAAGTTTGGGGTACCTGGAAACTGTCCTATATTGGAAAGCTGTCTATTCAGGTACAAGCTACAGAGCATGGTTTCACTATTTGATCTCCACTCCAATGAATGTTACTTTCAGAAGTGCAGCAATCTTGTCTACCTTGTCCTGAGATAGAACAAGGAGATTGAGCAATCTAGCGTGTTCTGTTGTGAGAAGTCATGCAAGAGTCTGTTTTGAGATGACCATGGAAAAGACAGCACAAGCTTTCCTTTTACTAAAGGAAATTAAGTGTAACTGGAGCACACACACACACCCCATCTGGAACACAGGAATAAATTACTTTTTTTAAAATCTTGTGTTCAGACACAAAGCTGTACCCATATTTTTTTGTATTTTTGGCCTTATTTCTAAAACCAGAATAAAGCAAACTTGAAATCTTGAAAATATCTTAACCTGTCTGTGACCAACTTAATAAAATTAAAAATCTGGCTTCCATGTTTTCTTTGTCTTCTCTTTCCATTTAAGACATGAGTATCCATCTCACTTCTTACTACCTAGATACAATGAGGAGGATCTAGCAGTTATCACTAGTTGGATCCAGTAAGAGAAGAGGATTTAAGGCTAACTGGAACACAGCAGCTAGGGTTAGGCCCAGTTCTCCTTAAAAGACCAGCCAGTCTTTGGCAAATTGCTGTTCCTACTTGATTTTCCCCTATCAAATCAGTTCTTACATTTGCCATGCATTTTAAAAAAAGTCAGCAGTTGCAGAAATGGCTCTGTGTAGTTCCGTGTTTGTTTATTCATTCAGAATCTTAAATATAAAATGAACGAAAGTATTGTGTGTAAGGATTTACTTCTAAATACTTCTAAACGTTACCTAAAATTGTCGATGATTCAAATAAATTTTTCAAAACCAATCATTCTGTAAGAAAAGAAATAGATGGATCGCTTTCATGATAGTGTTGGTCGATGTGTACTGGGAAACTGTCTTTGCTGGCTCCTGTGGTGACTTATTTTGTAGACATAAGTTGTTAAAACACTCAAGCCTTTTGAACACTGCTGTTATAGGAAATGAAATAAATCCATTGCAGGATTCTCAGAGTACCATTTTGAACTGACATACTGTGCTGGATTGACTGAAGTGAGTACATGGTCTTTTTACTGCAGAAATGAATGTTTTGATTTTTATGCCTTGCTCCATGAAGGAACAGTTAAAATCAGGCATAGGGAAACGTAACAGATGTTCATACACATTTCCCATCTGAAAATGCCTTCCGCTGGCCAAGACGATTGTTAGGCACAATTAAGCCCAGTATATACATCCTGTACTGTAAGCCAAGTCTTCTGAATATGTTCCCAACAGGGAATCACAGATTTGGAAAGAAGGCAGTTTATATGAACTTTCATCTGCAGTAGATTTTTGAGAGTCACTGTGTGAAAAACATAAGGAGACCTGACTGACAGCTCTGAGTCTGTGCCCCAATGCACTGTGCTGTAAACTATATCTTTAAGAGAAACTTTCAGTCTATGAGAACATTTCATATGCATTTCAGGAATACTAACACTTGAAATATGATTTCTGAGTGGCATTTGGTATTATGTTGCCAACTGACTTAAAAAGCTTGTGATATTATGCCTTGTAATGTTCCACATTCAGTCTAATTGTCACTGTAATCAGCTTTATGATGGCAAATCTTCATGATGACTACAGGGATCTATTTTCCTCTTTTTGCATATTATGTCTGAAATGTGAGTTACTTTTTTATTTCAGAGGCATACTGATAGTGAAGGGAGGAAGGCACTGTAGACCTGCAGACTTTTAAATCACGTATGACGTGTTTATGCAGAGAGTGGGATTTGTCATTTCCAATGATACAATAGCATCTACTGTTGAAAAAGATGCTGAGAACCAAATACTCTTACATTTTGTGATATATATTGTAGCTGAACACATTATAGTTGGCCGTTCCGGAAAAGCATGCCTTCCTGGTATCTCAAAAAATTGCAGTGATTGACTATTTTTGTTGTATCAGAATATCATACAGACGCTATGAAAGTGTGTTGACCTAAAAATGTCAGTGGGTATTTCATTTCAGTCGTCTTTTATATTTTACTTGGGGGGGGGGGGGGGGGGCAAGGGTGGGGGACAACACACAAAAATGCACGACAGACATTGCTTTTCTGTTGTGTAATGCCTCTCTTTTAATAACATAAAAAGCTCTGTGCAAGGTCTGTAAAAGGAATCTAAGTTCCTGGGCAGTCAGTAAGTCTTTTCACTGAAATATGCAAGAGAACTCTAAAACCTGCCTGCTATTCTAGTCTTATTTTTCTGTACTAAGACACAAATCTTCAAATACTGATTCCCAGTTTTTCTCTGGCCTTGGTTCTCCATGTATCATCTTTGTTAAATTCCTCTTCAGATGGATATAAATAGGGTTTAGTATCTCATGTTATCTTTACTCATGGCAGAAATGGGGAGAAAGTTGGCCTGTAGTCTCATGTGCAGGTGATGATATACAGTTACCGGTATTTCATGAAGGCAAGAAAGTGAGACTCTTCTAGTTTTCTGAAAAATATGCTTTGTTCGTATGAGAGAGAATGTCTTAAGTATCTCTTTGTTAGTCCTCTGGAATTGGTGGACTTCTGAGGAGTACCTAGAACATTGCTGGGCAGCAGATGGCCTTTACATGTGCCTGAAAATGATTCTGTGCATGTTAACTCAAGTGGTGGCTATGTGTTAATTGCTGGTGCTTGTCCACAAGAAGCGTTGTCTTGCTTAAGCGTCTGTGAAATATACTTTCTATATGCTGTTCTGCAGTCATCTTGAGGTCAGTATATTCCTGGTGGAAGGTTTCTGGCTGCAAATTTATCTTTTGTGTTATTATTCATTGATTCTTACAGAACTGCACCAAATAATTTTTTAATAAAAGCCTTCCTCTAGCAGAATAATAGCAAAATGCTGAGAAAGGTATTTTTATTCTCTTGGTTCCAATAAGAAATGGGAGATCAAGAAGGGAAGAGGCATTCCAGTGATTCTTTGGTGAATCTTACTTAGCATGGAAGACATTATTTCAAAATATTAATGAATGTGTAGTATCGTACTTCTGGATAGATGGGATGACATTTTCTGTTTTACATTTTCAGTTTGTTAGTTGAATTCATTGTAGAGACTTTCCTCCCCTGAGTTCCAGAAGTTAAGATCAAGTACCTGAAATACTTAAAAGCAGTTCTGGGTCAGAGCCAGACTACAAAATTATTTAAGCCCATATTTCATAGTTTTATTCTTTTTTTTTGTTTCTGAGCACTACTTCTTTTCTGACACAGCAAATAATCTGCCCAGTGCTTCATTTTTTGGTACCATTCTTTAAGATTGTTGTTGTAATATTACAGTTTTTACCCCATGTGTCTCACTTTCTGTATTCTATATGTCTCTGTTATTTCTCTCACTTTGTTGCTTTAGTATGTTTTCTTTTTTATGTAACGTGGAACACTTCTCTGTTACTAGAATGGCACTTTTTTTGCATTTTATTGATTAAAATTATCTTCTGAGCACCATTCTTCAGTTCCATTGCAAAAACATATGACACGGTATCCACAGCATAAAAATAGATTGTGAGTTGGGAATCAGACACCTTCAGAAACAGATCCAAGACATATTTTTAGGGAACACTGTACACTAGCAAGCATTTAAAGTATTTGTGGAACTATTTCTTGAGTGACGCCTGTTAGCTCATGTGGTGATTCTCAAATGTGCTGTCTAAAACGCCGTCCATTTCACTACTAGCTCCCTAACCTAATGATTAAAACTAAAGAATTAATTTGTCAGTGGGTATACTGTATACTGATACTATTGCGTTTGTTACATTGTTAATATTTGTTACATTTACCACTTTGCTCTTCTGTATGCATACATAATTCTGCTTAAGCAGTGTGTTTCCTTGGAGGGAAGGATAAAAGTTTATAAATTTAAGTAAAACTTATTTATTGGTTTTTAGGGGGGTTGTTTGTTTGTTAAATAGCAGTTGTGGTTCAAGAATAAGATGAAGTAGTTAGTGTTAGTTACCCTTCATGCTTTTTTGGAAAAAAAACAGTGTACATACTTTGTGACTTTGTTTAATAGTTAGCTTTTGTTCTTTAACAGAACAGGAGACTTAGAATACATATTACCTACTGCAGAAACAGAAAATCAAATCGAACGTGTAATGGTTCTTTTTCTCTCTCTGTCTCAGGACAGAACATTTTTGTTAAAAATTGATTCTGCGCTCTTTGACGAAAACCATTTCTCTAATGTAACAAAACCTAATTTTTTTCCGTCTTTCTTATTTATTTATTTTCAGAATCAGAAACTGAATGTATACATTTATATAATAAAGGTTTCTTGCTGCGAAGAGGGATTTCCAATTCACAGATTCAAAGATGTTCAAGCCAGGAAGGATCATTATGATATTTCAGCCTGTCCTCTTGAATATACATGCTACAGAATTTGTCTGAGACTGACTTAAAGCAAACTTTTCGAAGATATTTAATCTTGTTTTAAACATCCAAGTAATTTTGATGCCATCAGTGTCACTGATACCCTACTGAACTGTCTGAATGTTTAATTGCCCTTGCAGTTAGGGTATTGCGAGGCTCTATTTCTCTTTATTTCTGCTTCTGGCCACTGGTTCCTACTGGGTTTTTTGTCTGCAAGATTGAAAATGCAAAATACCCACAAACAAATGAGGAAGCTCTTGAAGTGTACCACCTCCTAGAAGAGATGTATATCACAGACATGGAGAAAAATAGGGAAGGCAGGCACCTTGTGGAATCATGTAATCTACTTCTCTGCCTGAAGGCAAGATCAACTTTGCCTGTGTCATTTCTGACAGATGTTTGTCAAGCCTGTTCTTAAGATCTTGAATGACAGGGACTCTCTAACCTCTCCAGGCATTTTAGACTTGCACTAGAGGTGTTTTTTTTTCCCCAATGTCTGAGTTAAAATCTTTCATTTTGTAATTTAACCTCCCACTGTTGTTTTATGCAGAGTGGGCATAAGAAATGCTTTATTTCCATCCTTTTCATAGAGGCCCATTATCTGCTTAAAGACAGTGATGTCAACCTCAGCCTTCTCTTCTCGTGGTAGTGCAATCCTCATTCCTTCAGTCTTTCCTTCTAGAGTTTTCCTTAGCCTTCTACTGTTGCAAGACATTATGGGTAAGATTTTTAGATCCACAGAATTACTTAGGTATCTAATTTCTCTTTTTGAGAAGAACACAATATAATGTATGAAGCATAACTTTCCTTTAGAAACCTGAAATCGGAGTAGGAGATAATAAAATTTTGCTAGTAAATACAGATGTACAGCAGGGAGGAGAGGTGAGAGTTAACACTAAGTTGTGAGACACAGAGCTCTGTGAAGGATGTTTATTTTGCTGTTATTAAAAATTTCATTTCAGGATAATCCCTCTGAGATTTAACACGTTATTTTAAAAAAAAAGCTTCCTAGAGCAGCAGTAAACAAGACACAGTACAGTAGGTTCAAACGATTCATAAATGTTTGGATTTTTTTAAACATCCCATTTATTGAGTCTATTCTGATACAGTGCTGAAAGAAACAGCAATCATGTTGCCTATGTGTTTGCAAAGAGTGACATTTGTAAGGTAATCTATTTAAATAATCAGCACTCTGAAGCCTTGTCTGCAGTTTTTGGCTGTCAAATTTTGTGAAGTAGGAGGAAAAACGTTTAAAGCACAGGCTAGCTCTTTACTGGTTTTTGCATATCTCTTCATCAGCAACTCAACTGAGGCTTCGTTTTGAGGTGCTACTGTATGTGTGGCAGTATCAGTTTCTGTGCCTGGCTTTGTCAAAGCATGTAGTCTGTGCCTCTGAATGTCCAAAGAACAGGAGCACGTCCTTCCATATGGATATGATTGTTGGCATTAGTGTCACAATGCCCCAATCCCCATTACTACAGAAATGTGTGAAGAAACCTCATTTTACTGTATGGCGTTTATATTAAGGTAGAACATAAGATAACTACCAGTGCACAGGGGTGGCTTTTTGTACTACTCTGACATGAGGTCACTTTCTATTACACCCACTGTTTGAGTGGACACCATTATGGAAATCACAGCAGAAAAGCCCCAGACTCTTTAGATAAAAGAAAAGCATGGTCTTTTCTTAAGCAAAAGTGAAACCTCAACATAGTGGGTAGTGGTAATGATATGTGTTATTGGTAGGGATAACTGATTACATTAAGGGCAAAACAGTAAACAAAATGCACATATGCTAACATTGTGTTACCTGCACTTAATTTTCCCTTGATAATCGTCACTGTATTTTAGAGAATTATTATCTTAAATGTATGATTTCTCTTTTTTTTAAAGTTTGTAAAGATAGGTGACAAAATATGATGTATGAATACACATACTCTTCAGGTCTTTTAAAGCCACAGTGCTGTAAAGTCGCATGTTACAAATTATAATTAATCCATATTTCATTTGACAGCCTCCAGTAAAAGAAGGCATTTTGGCATGTGTTCAGGAACATTCCTGTTCAAAAAGGCACTGAAATTACAGTAAAGCGCTGAATATTATTAATATTGATGATAGAATCTGAAACTCTGATCAAGAATAGTCTGTGATCAGGAAGAGGCAGATAAATGGTTGTGGAAAAGCAGAGAGATTAAGAAACTCAGAAAAGTGAAGTGAAATAAATGAGCCTTAGCAAAGTGGGATTTATTTGCCAGTTTTTATTTGTATCACTTTATAGAGAGTGACTCAAAAACCCCCATATGTACGACATTTCTGCTTTAAGGAACCTTCTTGCCCTGACTTGCTTTTTTTCCTTAGTTATTCACAAGAGTGTTAATGTGTTGAGGTGTGCACAGCAGAAATAAACCCAGTTAGAAAATCAGGGCTTAGTGAGTGAGGGAAGCGTGGTGGAAGCTCACAGCCCTTCTTGAGGGCCTCCAGATGACCATTTGCCAAGTCTTGTTCTTGTAGAATTTGCTATGTAGTCTCAGAGAAGAATGAGAGCTTTCTCCCCTCTTACTGACCAGCACTGGGGAGAGCTTGGAAAGGGTCAAAATGTGATAAGAAATGTATAAAGATGAAAGAGTGCCTTTATGACTCACTCCCAGATGCAAAATACAGATAATAGAGCATCTCTTAAAGAAATATTTATAGAGTTTATATATAATTTTCCATTTATATGATGGAAGAACAGAGGAGAATATAATAATAAGGGTATGATTTCTTCTGCTTAAGCTTCATAATGATAAACAAGGTGTTACTAAATTAAAGCTATCATATTATCGGTATAATTTTTCTTCAGTTTCTTTTTTTTTCACTGTGATTTACCATTCTCCCCTCTCCTCTGGTTTATGCACCAGTGCCTGCATAAATAGGAAGCGATCCTTGTAATGTGGACAAAATCATGAGCGTGAGGCTGGAAACTCCTTTCAGTTTGCTTAATAATATGGTTTATATTTTGTCTCATGTATATATCTAAGGATGCATGCCTATTTAATTATATGAGAAAGATTTCTCCTGTAGCCTGACATGGATCATGTATTTTCATTTCATGAAACTTGTCACAGCTGATTTCACCCTTTCAGGGGCAGATTTTTAGGTAGTCGCATACATTATAAAATTAAAATACCTCAACAGCGGTATTATTTGGGAGACTTGTACAAAGGACTTGTGTATAGTTTTAAATTCTGTGGACTTGTTGGAATGCAGCACTGTTTTTTAAGGTTGTATCTAGATTATGAGTTATTTTGTATGAACATTTCTGTGAAATGTAAATATCACCAGGAACCAGAAAAACAGATGAAATGCTTGTAAAGGTAATAAATATTTGATACTTGAAGATTGTACTGAAATTTCTCAATAAGGAAGAGTAGACAATGTTTTTAAAATTAGCAAAGATTTGCTACGTGCTTAAAAATTGCCACTACTCTTATTTTCAGTTGGTGTAGGCATACTCTTTTTTTCACTTGCTGTGTTTATTATCGTCAGGATGTGCTTAAATCATGCTCTGTACTCAGTGAAGCTTTGCTGAAGAATGTCAGTCAATAGTTGCAAAGCTGTCAAGCACTTTTCCCTAAGTTGAATTTACACAGGCACCTCAAGAAGATATTAATGAAGTCTTGTTTCACTGCACAGGTGTAGCCATTTTTAATAAACTTTTAGTGATCTAAAGTACTTTCTGTGCAATTGCATTTTTTTTGTGGATTACAAAATGGATAAAAGCTTCACCAGCCTTTGCAGAATGAGGGGAACTGCGGTTTACAATTCTTTGTGGCAAACATTCACTTTAGGTTGGTGATAATAAATAATAGCTTATTTATTATACCAGTGATAGATTATTCTCACTTCTACTTAAATTTGACAAGCTGCACAGTGCTAAACCCTGCTAAAATGGTGCAAAGACCCAATTACAGAAACTACAAAGGCATGCAAGAGTAAGCAAAGAAAAAACATATAAAAGGATTAAAGATCAAAAATAGAATGATTCCAGTGAAACTGCATTAGGAGACATCAGGCAGGAACACATGAAAGAATTAGAGTATGAAGAACAAAGCTTTATAAAGCTTCTGAAAACTGACAAACATATTTTAAAAATTATTTCTGTTAACTCTCTTTATTAGAATGAAGATAACTTATTGGAAAAGTACACATTTTTCAGTGTTGTAATGAACTAAACACTTGAATTGTATTCTTCGTATGTTTTGTTTATGGAGTTTGAGTTTCGTCTGCAGAGTAGTGGTAGCTGGCTTTAACCAAGGATTTTAAAAGTAAATTGCATCTTTAATTTTAAATAAAATACTATCTAAGATCTATGCAGAATTGCAGGGTGGATTTACCCTAATGCATGCTTACCCGTGTTAAACATGCCAACCCTTTATTCCTTCTGTGGCTTTAAACACTACCTTTCCAGCTAATCCTTTATTTCCTTATACAGTAGACATGGTGTTGCACTGTATCTAGAGCGCTGACAAAATTGTGGTGCAATTGGGAATGAAAATGGCATTTGACCCTTACTTTTCTTCATACAAATGACTATTGCATAGAATTTGTTTTCTTTGCACAGGAAACTGGGAGAATGGGATAAATGAAAAATAACCCTTCCAGGAATAAGACTCAATTAATTGCTGTTCCCCCATGTTCCTTGGAAGAACTAGACAAACTACAGACTTTTACAGTATTGCTAAAAGGATTTCTGTATTTCCCACATACAGGATTTCTGCTGAAGTTGAGAGAACCAGTTTAGATACTAATACAGGTCCCAATCACAGTAGCTCCTGAATATCTTTTAACTTCTAGTTGACAATTGTAAGAAGGCTTTCTTTACATAAAAGTCTTTAAAATACTCAGAACCTTTGTCTAAATCAATACTTGCTGTGTATTTTTGGTCAGCATGGAACCACATTTCTGTAGCAGTTCATCTGAACTTATAATTCAGGTTTCCCTTTCCGTTTCCTGGACATACTGAGGGTATCAGTTTGGGAATGGATGAGAAGTGTTGTGATTTTTCTAAATTTTTTGTAGAAGTATTGACTACTGGTTGAGGTGCTGTGTAGACAGTCACTGGCTCTTCTCTGGGGTTGTTCTCCATGTAGCTGTTGCAGTATGGTTGAAGCCTGGGAGGGATACAAAGCAAGACAGATGGTTTCCCACAGACTTCCCCTCTAGCTCTTTCATCTTTCATCTAACTATTAATTCATCTGTTTGGATGGATACATTCACGCATGGAACCAAGATGAATAATAATGAGATTTTTAATAACTCCCTACATTTGCATTCCTTGTAACTCTTTACATGGTTCTAGCTGATTAAAATGAATCATTTACATAATTAACATATGGTTATAGTGTTGGCTTTAATATGCTGATTATCTCAGTACTTTTGTCTAGAGTCAATTGGATTCAAACTGTAACAATTGTTTGAAGTGAGAATAGTTTATTCCTGTGAGGGTTGGTGAATATTTGCCATGGGGCCTGATTAGAAATAGCACAACTGTCCAAGAAATTCTTTAATGTAAAGCATGTATTTAAAAAAAAAAAAAAAAAAGTCTATTACATCTGCTGTGTTTAGGTCAGGCTTTACAAATAGCTTTCTATGGTTAGGGAGACTTCTGCCATTAGTTCCTTAGTGAGATACAAATAAAGTACCAGGCATAGTATTAAGAATGAATCAAGACAACTAATACAGATCTAATTGTTTCCTAATTTGTAAAGACTTTTGTTTTCTTTAAATCAGGTTTAGAAATAATAATTTTTAAAAATTATGTTAAAGTAGAATTATGAAATTACTATTACACAAAATGTGTTTCAGTATTTTTATATTCACTGGATTACCCTACTATTAAGAGGTTTAGTTTTCATATTTGTTATTTTGCTTGTTTCCTTCTAGCATGTCTGTGTAGCAAGTAACACTGAAGCAATCGTATTTTAAGAATTGGTAGAATATTTTTCCAATCTTGCTATCACCCTTGATGGTGTGCTTAGCTTCCTAATGCAGAGGCTGCTTGAAAACAGAAAAGAAGAGAATTGTCAGTTTTTTGTGGTTAGGTAACTAACACTTGTGTCAATGAATGCTTTTTGAATGTTCATGAATATTTGAAGCAAATTTGTGTTAATTGCACTACTGTTGTCCACAATTAGTCTGTGGTAGACATGATTAATTGTAAAGAGCCCTGACATTTATGCATAAAAGGCTTGAGGTCAAACAGAAATGGAGAAAAATGGTTGCTGCCGCATTGGCAGATGGAATGCTAATGCATTTTGACTCGTACTGAGAATAATGATATTTCTACATCAATAGCAAATAATTGTTTTAGAACTGTGGAATATTCTTCTCCTCTCCTTTGCTTTTCTTTCTCTGTTTAACTTTCTTCCCTCCCACCTGGGATGCCACAGTCACTAGTTATTTTTACAGTGTAGTCTTTAATTGGCTTGAATACTTCTTAGTCAAATGCTTTACTGGAAACCTGCACCAAATTGCTAGCTGGGAAAGGTGTATATCGATTTGCTTCTCTGAGGAAAAGTGTAATGGATAAATATTCATATGATAATTGCACATGCCTCTTGAACGAAGTCTCTTGAATCTGTGTTGGTATATGTCCTATCAATAAATGAACTTCTCATGTTCCTAGGACATAGGCTTTAATAACATTTTAACTTGCTTATCATGTTGAGTAGTAAGTAATTCAGCAGATAGAATTTTAGTGCTTTAATTTTTATCTTAATAATGAACAGACCATGTTCATAGTGTCATTACCAGTTTATGAGTGTGATCCATAACTATTTGGGTCCTTTTCCACCACAACAAACACCATGTGACACTTAGACCAGTACACTGCAGTGATCCCAACGGCTGGAACTGTAGGGTTACAGCGTTCTTCACAGCTTGCTGGTCCTAAGCCCTAGAACTTTTTAAAAATCAAGAGACCCTGATGGATCTTCCTTTTTAGAAAGCTAGCGTTATGGTTGATTCAGTGAATGTAGCATCACACAAACCTAAGGCTGGCTGTGTACACGTGGTGTACAGCAGTCAAAGTAAATGTATGTGTACCTGGAGCAGAGGGAGTCTTCTTCCAACTCTTCAGTGTTTGGGAGTTGGCGGATAAATTTCCTTTGTTAGAATTTACATTAATCTATCTAATTCTTTATAAGCTATGGATGAACTCATTAGTCCAGTGAAATTCTGCTGGTTTAGGTCCTGAGTGAACGTAGTCCTTAGTATAAAGGCTGAACAGATAAGACATTCCCATAAATAATCAATATTTAAAAAAAAAAAAAAAAAGGATGACTCTCTTAAGCAAGCAGAATTCTGCACCTTCATTTCTTGCATTTTAATAAGATTCAGGTCATCATGCTTTAGTGATATAGCATCCATGGAAGATAGGCTAAGCCTTTCCAATACCCTTTGAAAGTTTTTATTTGTTTATGTAAAAGTTTGCTGCAAGAGATAGAATTTTATACTACTTAATAGTTCCCGTTTGAAGTGCAGGGAAATTACTTTTTCTATCTGTTCTCAACAAAATGTGCTTCAAGTGAAACCACCATAACCCATTTAAAAAGTTCATTTTTCTATTTTTAGCTCTCTGCAACAGGACAAGTTTTTGTTTATTTACAATCTTTGCCACTTGGCCGTTTGTAGTTGCTTTTCAGCACATCTTCAAAAGTTTGAGGAAGTAAAATGGTAGCCTCGAAATGTATGATGATATTCAATGAATTTTTTTAGGACGTCAGTGTAGAATTAACTAGCAGTGCTCCTAAAAATGATGATCTTACAAAACAGTTTTTCAAACTGTGGTCCAGATGATAGCGTTAAGTGTTCCATGGAATCAAGTAGGCTTTCTAATGCTTTTGGTTAAAAATTGGGTGATGATTGTTCATGATGGCCTCTAAGAAATGTTGAGGGTTGATAACGGTCTTTGCTAAATAGTCTGGGACACAGTGTTCTGTGGAAATCCCACAATGGGTAATATTTCTTATGCAGTAGCTCAGCCTGCTGAAGTTTTGCTATAATATACTTGCATCAGACCAAAACCAGGTAGCAAATGTTTACACACAATAGGACCTTATATAATTCTTGCATAATTGTATTCAGAATTTTTTTAACAAACCAAAAATCTATGTTTCATCATAAAAAGGCAACCTATTACCAGTTTTACTCTGTTATAGAATCTACAAAAAATAACCTAAGTGAGAGAAATCAGTTACATATGTAACCCAAAGGATATGGTTATCTAGAAAGATTAAATTAAGTGAAATACTGTGTTCTTTCACTGAGTACTTTTTGAATTGGTGACATTTGGTTACGTGGCCTCATTTTCAGGTATGGCGTTCTTTCAAAGTAGAATATATAGTACTAATCTCCAGCTCTCCTGTAATAAATGCTGGACTGCGGACAGGAGATGGCCAGAAGAGAGTGCCTGGGCAAAACTTAATCTTTAATAAGGTGCAGAACTAGTCTATAACTGTCAAGGAATGACAGAAGAGCAGTGCTTTCAGCTTGCCTGCTCGGAATAGAAAATGGGGTCCTCTGACAGGCAAGAAAGGCTACTTTATTCTTTATTGGGTTTGGGGCTATTATTGTGCCTATGTTATTTAGTTATTTGACATTGTGAGTTGTTGGGGCAAAAGGAAGTCCAGTTATTAATGTGAAAACAAAATTTAAAATGGATTTTATGCTGAACCTGCATTGAAACCTCTTTCTCTTACACTTGGAAGCAAAGCCATAGCTGATGCTAAATGGATGCTGTTTGTAATTTAGAAATATAAGGCATTTTTATATTAAAACCAAAAGCAGCTATTGGAGATAAAGAGAAAAACAAGCAGACATTCAATATTTTCCAGCTTCAACTGCATGAAAAAACAATGCACAAGTTGGGTGTTTTAATTCTTCGAACTACTACTTGCCTTCTAGAATTCTTGATAATAGCTTTTTCTGTGCAGTCTGAAGTGTTTTCCCAAGCTTCGGCTAGAAATTTTCTGTAACTGTATTGCCAGCTGTGGTTGTGTGCCACCAGTCATCGGTCTGGGAGTATGCAAAGGGCTCATGAGTAATGCTTTTATCAGACTTGTGACAGATTCAGCTTCTGCTGCCTAAGTTATGTGATTTGGATGCCTTCCATGGTTCAAAGCTCCTTGGCCCATGAAGCAGTGCATGCTGCCATCTTTTTGCAACAGTTTTTTAACAAACTAGACATTTTCAAAACTTGAAGAGTCTTGGGACTGTTTACAATACAATCATCAAGGTGCTTATATAGAAATACGTGGCATTTAATTTGCAGGAATATCAGAGACTTCGTAAGATGTGTATTTTTTGGAAGATTTAGGTTTGGTTTTAGACAGACTAGTGAAATCAGGATTATTTAGATAGATTTTTTTTTTTGTCTGAAGGTTCAGAAATTTTGAGTTTACAAAGATCAATATGTACTTGCATATTAGTAAGTTTAGACAAAATATTTGTCTAGGGACATAAGAATATACATTGTTCAAATATATAGCAAATGTGGGACAGGTATGCTAGCAGATAATATACTGCCAAATTCAGACTTTTCCAAAATAGTACAAAACAAAAACACTTCCTTATTTGTTCATTTGTTTTGAGTTCTTAGGTATGTATGCAAGATAATTGCGTAGGAGTCAAAAGTTCTTTAAACTTAAAATGGTGTTGCTTTAAATATTGTCAATTTGTCTTTCTAAAGGTATAATTTGGATAAAATCATAACTGCCAGTGATGGTGATTTGTGGTGTTTGGGAGGTGTGACCTTTCATTTCAGGTTTGAACAGCACTTTTAAACCTCTGAAAAGACCTGCTAAAATGTAAGGTTTACCCATTGTAGGGGTGAACCAATGGAAAATCACTGGTTTCCTCTAGACTGATTTTTTGTATGTTGATTTTTCAGCCAAATATAAATTTTGTCTGATTTTTCTTCAATTCGCTCTTTGTATAGTCTCAGATATGCATATGCATAGTCATAAGCATGCTGAGCAAAATGCTGACCAAAATAAAGCTTGCCCAAAACAGCAAACAATTTTACTTCTGCAGAACACCCTACTCTTTTATAATATTTCTTTTAGAGTAGTCACACTCAGAATGTGTAGCTATCTGGGATTCTTTTAAAAGCAGTCTCTAGTAGGAAACTAGTTGCTAGTTTCTAGTCTTTGCATTCATGCTCAGATTTGCAGATTTTCAGCCTACATAACTTTCCAGGAAAATCCATACAGAAAAGGACAGCATCTCACAAGTGACAGATATCCAGAGCACATACATCCATGGTCTGGCTCTGGTATTGCGAAATCATACAAGTGTTGGACACATTTTGGCGCTTTTAAATTCACAGTCATTCTTGTTCTGCAGGAATAACTGGCAAGACTATATGAAATGAAAGCAATTTGCAATAATTCTACTAAAAAGTGAGTAATAGGTACTGTTAAGAAGAGGTGTTTCTATATCCTAGGCAAAAGTAACATTGATGCTCAGTTGTGCTTTACTGGGAAATACTGCGCTACAAGAAAAGGGAGGAACATACAACTTCTGAATCATCTTAAGCTTTAGCTTTTCTTCTTTTTTAGTCTTAAATCACAAATGATAGTTTCAAGTTTTGAAAGAAAAGGCAGATACTGAACAAATCTTTCCAAGCAACAAGTTTTTTAGGAAACTTCCAGATGACTCTGCAAACTTGTTTTTGTATATTTGTTACATCCATGTTGCTGTTTTTTGTCTTGAAACCTGAAAGATACTGTGAGAAAAGTATCTTGCAAGTGTGGTAAGTTTCTTCTCCAAAGAGTGATTTTGGACATATTGTTGTGTATGTAGTTGTCAGTGGACTTTTCATTGAATTTCATCATCATATTATTCACTTAGGGTCACAGCAATTTAAGTATGGCACTGCCATTCCAGACAGATGGGCATGGGCAGGCAGCCAAGAATACATGTTAAGGGCAGAAGACTCTTTAGCAGCCTTGTTTGAAAGTGTGAGTATCTCGGCCCACATGTAGCGTAACTGTACATACCTGATCCATTTTTTCCTTGCTCGTGCTGCACTATAAAGGCAATATTTTGTCTTAGAAGAGTCTAGGATAGCCCTCAGATAAAACTCTGCAAAGATCCCTTAGCTTTTCTCATAAGACACTGGTAGTCCCAAAGAAGTCTCCATAGCTCAGCAAAACAGGGAGCCTCTTGTCTGTTTTTTATTTGCCTCAGTTGAGTTTAGTCAATTTACACAAGAAGGTTATTTAAATCAGAATACATAAAATTAATTTTTAAAAAAAGTTTTCCTCAAGGTTGTTAAAAATGAAATATAGCACATTAAACCGTTTTTGGTTTGGGTTTTTTTTTAACGTAGAAATTATAATGATCTTTTTTCTTATTATTTCATAGAGGACAGAAATTCTGTCCACTGATTGACCACTGATTTCTTGTCCTGAATGGGCATTAACATTTCTTAACCCAGCCTCAGTTAAATTTTATTTTCCTTACTCTTGTTTAATGATTACAGTAAGTTGCTTTAAGGGAAACCTTTTAATACTGTGTAACATGGCACAATTTAATAGCATATAAGGGATGTGTGTTTGTGGTCTGAACAAATTACGAGTCAGCTAAGTTTAGCTGAGCAGCAAGGCATGGTTTACATTTTAAATATGTCCCTATTAGTCACAGACACTAAAAGTTTGGTGATCAACTACTTTGATCATTTAGTCATTGTGAGGATTATTACTTTATTTGAAAATCAGCCATTTGTATCATGTTGCATTTGTAAATAAAAGTAGTTTAAAGTAATATCTGGAGGTGGGACTACGTTGTTAGATTTGCCTATGGCTAAAACTGTGCAAGTACCCTAACACTTACAGATCTAGCTTTTAGATGTCTATATGCTGACTATAAAGTCTTAGCAAAAAAAAAACCCCAAAATAACAAAAATTTTTTTAAAATGTTACTGTATTAGCTGTGAGTTTTCTTTCTGTAGAGGCACATATGTAACAGTGCAGTTGCTTTTTTTCCCTTGGTCTCATGCTCGTATATGAGAGTCTGATTCATCCTCAGTCATACTAACTTGAAAACTGTGGGTAAACGAGAGTAGAGTTATGCGATTGACTGTACAGTGTAAGGCATGAACTGTGCCTGAAGAAAAGCTTTTAAAGTAATTGTATTACTTCCTCTTACATACACAAGTTGCATTACCTAGAGAATTGTACGTTTTCTTGAGTCCATTCTTCTATCATTTGGTATCTCTTCTTGAGTTTTGTATCTTTCAATATAGTGAAAGTTAAGAGGAGAAAAGAAAATCATGTTTAAGTCTTCCGGTTATTTAAGAGCTTTGGTGATACTATGGCATATCTTATATTACACTGAATTTCATTGTACAATTCAGTTCACAGAAAATTGGATTCTTTGAGCAATTCTTTTTTAACAGTTATTAAAAGACCTGAATCAGTTCCTTTAATAATCTTAAAAGAAAGGGTATAAATACAGAATAAATTCCAGATAGGAGATGTGATTTAAGTGTAGCTCAACTTTTTTCCATAAAATACGTAGGCTAGAAGTCCAGAATGGGCTACTGTAATCATCAAGTTTGACCTTCAACCTGTAATACCACTATGGAATCCATCTGTTTTGTTCCAGCAGCCACACTGTATTATATATTAAACTTTTTTTATCAGTGGAGTGCTGGAAATGAGGTAATGAACAAATGCTTAATACATGTTTCTTGGTGTCTGCCTTGTGTGCAGGTTTATGTACAAAGAATGCACACTTCATTGAAGTTTGGTGTGATCGTATTATTATATTTGTTACACACATTTATTTATGTCTATTGTAACTGGAAAAAATACAAGAACGTATTTTCATGATACGTGATTTCTGTTACAGCTTGACTAAATGGAAGAAATTAATGTTTTGTTAGTGTTGTATCAGCATCCACTTTCATATGTGTTCATATAATTGGACATCTTGTGGTCTAATGTGTACTAATTTGGGCTCTTTAAGCCAGAAAGTACATCATTGTCACTAATGGAGGTGTCATAACGGAGTGTAACACTGAAACGACTGTTACACTGTATTGAGTAGAGTCCATGCAGGAACATTATACAGTTATCTCAGCTTAGGTAGTATTTTGCCTGTGATTCACTGCCAGGACTTGTGGCTGGAAACGCACCCTTCCTTCCTGCACCAAACTAAAAACCAAAAGCAAAACGGAAACAAATTGTAGTTTACTTGGGCACAGTTAAGAAGTGGTCTTTGTTTGCATGAGCAGGTTCCCCCCAGTTGAGTTTTGCCATCATTACGTCGCCTTCTTGTTATAAGATTATATTACATGGGATAATACTGGATTTGTTACTAAGTCAAAAGGCTATTCATAGTGCAGAAACTTGTCAGGTTTCCATAATTCACTGATATGCTCAACTAATTCCCTCAAGGTGATCTCATCTTCGTTGTGCCTCTGAGTCCTAAATTTTTGGTTTGATTTCCTGAGGGTTAAAAGTCGTTCTTCCTGCACAGACAAAATGTTTGTGTTGACAAGCGACCTAAGGTAGATTATGTAGGTGATCTGTTTTAAGAAGCAGAATGTATTATTCCTGGGAGAGAGAAACATACTTGTTCTCCAACAGGTTGGTGCAAGTTCTGGGAGTGCAGGTAGAGCTTGCTAAGCTTGTAAGAATTTTTCCCAAAAATTGTTAAACTTTTATTTCTTTGCATTCAAAAAAATGTTGAAAGGGATTTTCTAATTGTCAGATTAATATTTTATACAGTTAAGCCTCTGGATTTTTTGCAAAGATTCATTGTATCCTGTCTTTGTAGTTATCTTGTTCCATTCTCCTCTTAACTCCTGCTATGGGAGGAATTTTAGCCTTGCCTTCCCTTCTGGCACAACACAGAAGTTCAGCTGGTTCTGGCATCATAAAATATACAAACCCAGTGGGGTCTTGGGGACAGAGATGTGAGAATCTCACTTGACTACTGGAGCCTTAAATGAATGGTGAAATTCTGCCCCTTAGGTGGTGGTCAGTACTCGGAGAGGGGAATGGAGCAGTATTAGTAACTGTAGTGTTAGTGCTATATTTGCTTTGTAATGACTCCTAGTCAGGGTTACTTTTCACGTTCTTAACAGACAGAAAGTGAGCCTCTCTCCATAGGTCACTCTTTCTGGCCACCTCTATGTCATTAAGTTCTGAGGGTTGGATACTCTTACACTACATCCTTATCCCTGTGCAGCTCCATGAGGAAAAGGAGGCTTTTTTTTTTACTTTTCTTTTTTTTCTTTCCACACTCTCTTATAGATAACAAGTAAAGCTTTGTTGAGTTAGTGCTCCTAGCAGCACCTGGGGATTAGCGTTATCTCTAGAATTGTAATGTATGGGCCAATATTGTATCATGTCCTCTCTAACGGGTAACTGTAAAGGGAATTCCATCATCCTGTGTACTTTCTAGTGATTTCAGCATTTTTGCTATGAATATCTAAAGCCCGCTGTATTTTCCTTTGGAGGGGGGGAGGAATGAGATGAGGTGAATGAGTGCCTGGAAGAACGTATGTATACAAAACCATAAACATCAGTTTAGTCTTCAGTCTGCGGTTTCATGCAAACCATATAGTAAACAATTATTATACTTAGAAATGAGGCAAAAAGCTTTTTCTATGCTCACTGCTCATGTTTAAGAATCTTTTAGCTTCATAGCCAGTTCTCAGAATAACTTACTACTTAGTTAATATATTTGACCTAATGACCAAATGTGGCAACTTTATGAATTATGTATCAGACTCTTGAGTACCAAACTGTGTGCTTTGGTTTTATTAAATCATCTCTGATTTGATTATCTTCATTATATCATGCAGCAAGTTCATTTCTTTTGAATGTATTGTTCAGACTTTACAATTAAAAGATGCAAATTAAATTGTATGGTTCCCCTCCTGTCTTCATTGTGATATCGATGAGTAATGTACTGATTTTTGGAATTCCAAGTACTGTTATAATGTAGCTTCCTTATAATCTAACAATAGAAGATCAATGTAATACTTCGTATTATCAGTTTCTGGGCCCTGTATTATCTGTTCAGAAGAAGCATATTTCCAGACTCAATAACATCAGCAGCAGTAGTGCATGAGTTGTTTTTATATATTTCAATTTGCCAATTAGTAATACAGTGATGGTTTCCTAAGATGCATAAATCACAACGCTGCCCACTTTCCTAATAGGAATATGACAACTCATTTAATGTAATAACATCATGATATTTTAAAAAAGCTAAAGTTTGGCACTTCTGCCGTTCTGAAGCAAGTATGGGTTTTAGTTTTCAAAATCATCAGGGAGGTGAATGTCTGAGGTTAGTGAGATACAAGTAGGAAACATTGACAAATACATGGAGAGTGAAGACTTTGTATGACTTTTATGTTTCTTGTGCCCCTCAGAGCTCAGTTGTCTGTTATTGTTCAGTCCAAACCATCAACATAAATACTCCAACTGAACCCAAGTACAAGCAGTATTTCTTATATTCTTGTAATTACTGTGAATTTCTGGCTAAAGTGCTATGTGTAAGTCTGTATGGCTGGAAGTGGAAAAGCTCATCTTTTTTGTGATTGACTTGCTCTATTTCAATTTAGGAACTGTTTTCAGCCTGTGTATGGAATCATCCAAACTCTACAATCTAGAATGCTAAATAGCTCCCACATATGCAACAATACTGTTCCAAAAAAAGCAAAATTAAATGATAGATGGCATGTGTTGTTATACTAATGCCTGAGGCTTTTCAGTATGCTACAGCAGAGGGTTTCCCCTTTCTGAGTGTTTATTTAAAGTAAAATTAAATTTGGTCCATTCATAACTTCTTTATTGTATTAACTGAAAAATATCTCTAATGGCTTTGCAAGACTTTCAATTCTCTGTATTCCTCCTGCTCCCATCTTTGTGTTACCACAATTCCTTTTTTTTTTTGTGGTTTTGTTTTGGTGTTTTTTGTTCAGTTGTTATAGAGGGTTAATTGCTTGGGCCTTTAGATTCTAGTTTAAACACATTCATATTGCTTGATTGGAATAATATCCCCATTCTTAATAAAGAAAATTCAAATTTACCATGTTCTTGAAAAAGATGGATAAAACATTTTCTTTCTCTTCCTTGTTAAATATGTTCCATACAGCTGTCTTCAGAAATGTACAATTACCATTAAGTAGTTTTCTGGCTGTGAAATGATACTTACTCTATAAAAAGATACTTATTTTTCTTATTTTTACAGGAATAAAATTAGATCCTGACCTTAAAATGGCTATGTTTATGATTCAACAGTAAATATTATTGAGGAAGGCATTCCTCCTCTTAATTTTGAGTCAGTCTGGTGAAAGCCTTGATTTAGGACAACAGTACAGGATTTTCTGAGTAACAAAGTAGTTGCTGAAGAGAGACAAAATTTGTAACAAACTCTTAAATTAGGTGGGGATAAATGATGAATGGACTTCTGCAATTTGAGTAGTTGTAATTTCATTTGAATCCGTGGAGTTGCATGAGTGTAAATTAAATCTATGTATTCAAGATTACATTCCTGAATACTTAGTTTTCCTTTTTTCTTCTTATTTATCATAGATGTACTCTTGGATGAAGAAGATAAGTTTTATGCTCCATGTATTATTGTCTATTATGCAGGCTAAAATATTACAATTCCTTCTTCAAAGAAAACAATATATTTGAATGAGAACTAATTACCTCTTTGTTTTTTACTCCAAGTGACAAAAGCTAATACATCACACTTAGCCACTATAAGAACTTCATTTCAGTAAACTAATTAAACTAATCCTATCTCTACTCATTATTCTCAGTTCTGCTAAATCTTTTAATGGCACAGATTTATTTCATTACATAAATTATATCATACTTAAAGAAAACAGTTTGCATAATGGTGTATTTGCATTCCCAAATAATATTCTTTGCCTTATTTAGGGTGGTAATTCTTCTTAATTATTACTAATTATCTAGAATGATGTATAGCTTTAAATGTAAGTGCTTGGTGTTCTTGTTAACATATATTAAACAGTGACAGTTCTCCTGTATATAGATGATATAATGTTAGAAAGTTGTGATATTTCCTACAGTTTACAACCTGTAATTTCATAACACAATGGCTGATTAATTTACCAAATTTCCAGGGGAAAAACAGTTGCTTTTTGATTGTTGGTGATTGTAAAATTAAAAGATCATGTCCTTACTGGACATTTCTTAAGCTACATAATTAAAATGAAAATGTGTACATCACTTTTTCTACTTTTTAAATTATAAAACCAGCATACGTTGAATGCTAGGAATTTAACAGCAGTGTTGCTGAGAAGCTGTAAAGGAATAATGCATAAGCACCACTTCAGACTAAATTGCTTTCTACTTATAGACATGTAATGCAATTAAATCAAGAAGCTGTAAGCCTCCCAAATCTCCTAAGTTTAGTTTAGGTATTTGTACTTAAGATATCTGCTGCAGAGCTTTCCAAAATGATAAAACAAAGACAATACGGATAATAAATAATTAATCAGAATGAATGTACGGTATGTGATTCATATGAGCTGTACAGAGGATTCATAATTTTATTGATTTGATAAACCACTTAGAACACCATTACTTCTGTGATATAATTTTAATGCCAGTTTTCATACTATTATCTGGACTTTAATTTCTGTCACTGTTAGTAGTTTATGAGAGTGCTGACACTAGGTGAATCATGAGGTTTTTAGGAAATTCACACAGAAAGAGAATGAATTGTGGTTGGTTCTAGCTTAGGATCCTGCATGATTTCTTAAAGAATGAAAGACAGACAGACAGCTGACAGACAATTTGTAAATTGTTTTATCCTAAGTGCTGTGGGTTACAGTCCCTCAGCTCAACACATGTCATGAAAGCTATCTCACTATTATGCTTGCCAAGTCCAATCTGCCAACTTGAATTAATAGAACTGTAATTCATCTTCTAGGTATCAAGCAAGCATCAGTACACACTTGTCAATGACACTTTACCCTGCTTTGCACCTTAGTTGCTTCTTGAATGCAACGACAAGAATTACTTTCATATTTTGCTCATCAATAATAAAAACCTTTCATTCATGTACTAAGTGTACATATATAGGCTGTTGTTTTGGTCAGTTTTCAAGTATTTGTCCCTAATTTGTTACAAAAGACCATGATAATTTTATTTCTGTAATCAGTGCTGTTCCTTTTCTGACGTATATAAAAAAAAAAAAAAAGTAAATCAGTGTGCAGATGTTTTTAAATTTGAGTTTCCTTTTATTCATCTAATTTGCAAAGATGTTATCTACAAACAAGTTTCAGATGTGATTAACAGAGGTTAGCATAATGATGTAATCTAGTAATATTTACATTTAAAATGTTAAAACACATTGCACATACATTTTTGAATGCCAGAAATTATTAGGAAGAAGAGGAGAAATGGAGCACATGGCACAATTTCTTTTATCCTTCTCTAATATGTCTATCTCCCCAACGTTTTGGAGAATGTCAGGCAAAATTTTTAAGAACAAAGGTAACTGCTTTGAATAACAGTTCTTATTAACTTGATTCAAAATACGGTATGAACCATTCACTCTTAGAAACTAGGGTAAAATGACTAACTTTTCTTGTGAAGAATATCTAGATTTCAATAGTATTTTAAAAAAATAGAGGATTATAAATAGTCCAAAACCAATAAGGAAATATTGTGTGTAATATTTTTACTTAGCTTCTTAAAATAATAATGCATTGCAGTGACAAAGGTTTTTAATAAGGGAAAAGTTATAGGTTATAGAGCTTTTCACCTTCTTTGTGGTTCTTCAGATTTAAGCTCCATCAATAGTGATTGAAAATTGGTAGCGCTGATGCACACTCAGTGACCTCTATGCAGTAAGCTTGCTTTTCATGCAAAAGATCCTGGTGACTGGCGTCTAAAGAGCTGTCATAGCATGTAGCAATCTTCTAGTGTGGCAGGACACTCAAAAGATTCAGTGGGTCTGGAAACCAAACTATGGACCTTTGCGTGGGTATTCTGGTCTGGTCAGACTTAGGAGCTTACTAATGTGTATGAAAAAGCCTGTGATCCCACTCAAGTTGTACGTATTTGGAAAATACCTGTGAAAACTTCTTCAAATTGTCCTGTGATTTTAAGTGCTTACCAGGTGTTCTGGATGTTACTATGAGTTTGTCTTATTCATGCAAACTGCTGAGCAATGCTGTGAGAAGTGGAGTTGAGGCTACTTCTGTTGAAATCAGAGCAGAATGGAAGGTACACAGAACTGGCTAAAAATGAGGCTGTAGAGGTTGGAGTGAAAAATGCGTAAGTAGACTTGGAGCTGGTAAGTGCTCAGAAGATCAGTGAAAAATGTAGTTTTCATGAAGGTCTGGAATCTCAGTTTTGGTGGCTATCTCAGTGGTACTCTATTTTGCTAAAGTGGCTAGCAAGTAAGATTTAAAAAAACAAAACCAACACCTACTAAAAACCCCCCCCAAAACTATGAATGGCATATGGGGTATGATAAATAAGGTGTTAGGAGAACATCAGCCTTGTCATCATGAAGTAACCTGTTTTATCAACACAAGATGTAAGCAGAGAGAAAGGGAATTTCTACTGTGAAATACTTGGTATTTGTCTCCTGAGTATCTTTATTTACTGTTTATGTATTTTTCTCAGGGTCTTTTGTGTTACGGAACCACATTGCTCAGTGTTAGTTATCATTATCAATAAAATAAATTCCAAACTTCAGTTGCTAGATATGATAATACCTAATAAAATCAGTTGTACTCTTCAAAGTATGCTGTGCCTGAGTGAAATATGAAGTGTGTATATAGCTTCAGTATGCATGCCTAGCTTTTGGCAGTCAGCTATGTATTTTACTTGATGGATGTATGTAATTACTTATATTTTTCATAGATCTGTGTATTTGATAAGTCATCTATGAGATTACGTAGTACCTTTAGGTGGCAAGTTTATCTGATAATCTTTTAAATTTCAAATTCTAGTGTTAAAATTTCTTGAAGTACCTTGTACATACATATGTATTTATGTCTATTTATGCAGAACTTACCTGTATAATTTTTACATTAAGAAATACCTGTGTGTTTATGTAGTATAAAGTATACATAATTTATGGTTATAGAATTTTTTACACTAAGCTTGTTCAGTGATACTCTCTTTTTATTTCTATTTGCGCTAATTATTGAGTGCCAACCTGTAAAACACGCCTGTAAACAAAGAGTTATTTTGGAAATAGAAGAAAATAAAATTTTTTACTTATGTTTTTCTTTCAGGAACATCTTATTTAACAATGAGTCTTTTCTTACCCTCTTTTACAGTTTACAGTAATTTGCATACTTATAGTACTTACATTAATTGGCATGTAAGGCACACCAGTTAAACAGACTCATACATATCCTTCCCGAATAATGCAGTAAGCTAAATGTTTTTGAAATTTAATGTGGTTTCATATTGGTAAATGAGATGTATTTGTGGATCATGTTGCTCTTATATTAGCTATGTTTAATGATAAATTTATGATAAGTACCTCATTTATCATAAGGTCAAAAGATCTACACGCAATATAAGTATTTCATGGAACTGCCAGAAACTTAAAACTGTTAAGGTGATGAAAATCACTTTGAATTTTTGGAAAGAGTTGGTAGACTACAAACTTCATGTCAATTTGGTCTTCAGTTCTAGTAGTGTGGTATTTCAACAAGGGACAACATTTTATACAGTCTGAAGATCAGAACTTTCACTTTTGAAAGTCGTTACAGCTCAACTGAAGTTACTCCTCTTGAGGACCAGACCTCAAGTGCTAAATATACCAATTCTATCTTTTGCTAGGCAAAGAAGATGATGACAGTATATTCCCATGCACTCACAGCAGCAGTTTCATATATTTGATGAGCTCACATTCACAAGACATCACCATATCCTGTAGTATACAGCCAGGTGGACCAGACATAACATAGTCCATAGTGAGTAAATAGTCCTACCTTATATTAAGCTATATATCCATTACTTTCTAGAACTGTGATGACTGGCTGTTGGTGTTGGGGTGGGGGTATAGCATTAGGAAATCTTCCTGACTGATTAATCCAATAAAATGCTTTCTTTTTTTGTCATGTTCTTCTCCTATCCTACCCTATGTTCTGACAATTTCATCCTAAAGTGGCCACCTCTAACAAAGACACCATTACTATAATGTGCATTGTAGCATGTTGTAAAATGGCAAAAAGTCTAAAGAAACTCCAGTGTATTCATTAAAAAATAATTTGTCTATAATTACTGCTGGTCATGATAATAAATAGAGAGATATTTAGAAAGAAAATTAGCCAAAGTGAGCAAATAGCTCTCCAGACATAACATATGGGTATGAACAAATGCTTAAAAAAATATTTTCAAACTCTTTAAGCAGTCTTTACATGCTATAATCACAGAACCTGTTGTTAAAATGACAGGTATTTATTGTTGTGTTTATTTCTTGTTACCAGCATAATACTTAAAATTCTAAAATTATAATATTTAGAATATTGAAAACAAAGGCTGATCATACTGATAAAACTAATCTGTAACAAATTTCTACATTTAAAAGCTGCTGGTTTTGCATGAACAGGCCATATAGTCTAATTTCAAATCTAGACTATTGGCCTAGTTTTCCTGTGCTTGACTCCACATTACCTGTATTCAAGGAGTTTGCAGCTCAGGTGTTATTGGTAAATACTATAATAGCGTCAAAACATCAAAACTAATATTATGAATTATATATCCCAAACTCAAACATACAACTAGTTTAAAGTCTAATGGTATATACAAGACTTACAAGTACATGTAATGTCTTCAATTAACCAGATGGTGCAGTTGGATCATGACAGGTGGACACAAAGTGGAATAGGTGCAGATAAAAGCTAGTAGGATGAGGGGAATGGAGAACTAATCATGTTAGAAAAGAGGCAGGCATGTTTAGTCAAGCAAAGAAAAGGGCTGAGGAGAGGATATTGCTACTCTCTATGAATGCTTTGGAGTAAATGACGGGGATATGGACAGCATTTTAAGCTAAAAGGCACAAAGACAAATAGGTATATGCTCTCTGTAATAATTTAGAGAGATATAAAGGAACCTTTAAATAGTCACATCAGGGAGTTTCTGAAACAGGATTCCAGTTTGAGCATGGGCTGGGGGAGGTCAAACAGTTACCAAATTTTAAGACAGAGTTTCTTCAGTTTCTCAACAAAAATTACATCATATGGCTTCCTAGCAGGTGACTGTACTCACTGACTCAGGAGTTATCTTGCAGTTCTGCTTTCTTTCCAAGTAAAGTCAGTCATAGATGCTCTGGCATTTTCAACTGCCAAAATCCCTGCAGTTGATAAGATTAACCTGCTGAATTGGTCCATGAATAATAGGAAATCTGTGTATTCTCATCCACATTCAGTAATTCACACGTTACTACTATATTTGGTGATAGTGCTACTTTTCCTAAACCTTGTCTTTTGTATGTGGAAACCATGGAAAATTCTTACTTTGAAATTTATGATGTTTGGACAATCGGTTGCTCCCACAGAGAGTCTCTTTGTCTTCATAGAGTCTTCAGGGGCACGCCAGTCTGTTCTGTGATGCTGATTGTAAGTTCTGGCGTTCTATATAAATTTAAATAGCCCATCTTATTATGTGATAAAGGAATTATGGTTTGTATCAGTATAAAAGAAAATGAAGTGTAGACTGTATCAAGTTATCTTATTTCAGGGGAAGGTTAATTGAAAATGCAGCTCACACAGTGTGTGATGAGGTGGAAAAAAATAACAGAAGTGACCACAGTCAATGCATGCAGCCCACATGCTTACCATTTTTCCATTTTCTTTAAGCATTTATGGACAATTGAACTGACACAGTGTGCAGCAAATGGATAGTTTCCACATCTTTCTGTGCATGCTGTCAAATTCATGTATTTTTAAAATTATTAATAGTAAGTGCGGAGAAAGAAAAAATTATGTTTTGAAACTATACTAAATGTCAAATGTAGTAACTACACTGTGGCTGAAGACATAGTTCTGATGCTTGCAGAATCAACTACTTAATTAAATTTTTCACTTGTAAAATCTTACTTGTAATTTACTTTTCAAGAACACATTTTGTGCAAAATATAATTTCGGAGTTAAAATTTCAGTGAAGGGATGCCTCAATGCTTCTTTTGTCAGTGGAGTTAAATCTTGTACAGCTGTGTGTTTACACTTTTAATGCATGCATCATTAAATTAATACTATTTTCAAAGATTAATGACAGCACAGTACCTGCACTAAAAATTAAACAGCTCCAGGACAAATAGAACTCTTTTGGTTCTGTGTATGTAGACATTGTCATTACTGCCATGAGGAATAAATTAGGATAAAATCCAACTTCACTCTGTGTGATCTTCAAGGTTCTGTGGGACCACATCTGATAATATTCCTTCACAGAAGTCTCTTCATGGTTTTAAGTAAGGTTCTAGTAAGAACTCCAGGACTTAGCCTTCTGTAAATACATATTCATATCCTTATGAGTATTATTTTCAGGGTGCCTGAAGTTATCTTATATGCCAGATCCTCTCCCAATTTCATTTTACACATAGCTGTCTACGTAATCGTCGTTGTTGTTCCGGCTGCACTAGCTTACACCTTCTTATATATTCTCTTTATATTTTTATTGAGAATCATCACTAAACCAAAAAGAAAATTGTCCTTTCCTTTTCAGAGTAGGTAGAAATATTTTTATTCCACTCTTAAATAGTCATATTTTCCCGCCTTGCCTTTTTAAACATTTATTCATGTTAAGCAATCAGCTACATAAGCATTTTAAAATGTCACCCAAGTTACTTAATGTACTGCCAATGTATACCTTGACGATTCATATGAACGGAAAGTATTCTATCCGTATTTTCATTATTATATCTGGATATATGCTTATTATAGAAGTGAGGTGAGGAGCCATTTGCATGTGTGCATGGATTGATATGTATGTAGGGATACAAACAAAAGGTTGAAATACAGATAGGAGAATATGCAGGAAATAATATTTGCTCTTTTTCTGGCCTTTTCAAATTAAGAAAATGTGCCGGTATTTTGGGTGATTCTGTGGTATCAGCTCAGTTCAACCACTTTAAAGACTTAATTTAAAAAGCAAAATTAATTTTAAAAACCCAACAAATGTCTATGGATGATATCACAAACTGCAGAACTGTGAAAGGATGGGTAGTAAGGAAAGATTGTAATAAGAAAAAAGTGTAGTAGAATTAGTAACAAGCAGTTTGGTCTGTGCTGGTGGTTATCTTAGCTGAATGTTAGATGCTGGTAGAATACATCATCTTGGACAAGAAATAAAGTCTTCAATGTTTTGCTCATTGAATGACTTCCTGCAGCGGATTAGTCCAACTGCATTCTTTCTGGAGGAAACACTCTGCCTTTCGCTTTCTTTTAGTGTTGTCTTTTGAACTGTTGTGTGTAGGTGTGCCTTTTGCAGAATATATTTGAATCTGAGGCAGTTATAGTCTAGTGATAAGTGAAATAATCCATGTTTCTGCATTTAACCAGCATTTAACTGAATACTATTGGGTTCCCAGATAAATATGTGTAAAATGATTGTTACGTCATCTCTGATCACAATGTTTTGGTTAATCTTGACTTTCCCTTGGGTAGTCATGCAGAATTTGCCATGTGGTGCAGCAGCCAAGTAAGCATTTAAGATTTTCATTGTTAAGCTCAGTTAAAGTATAAATTCAGGTTTTAGTAAATGGCTTTTTGGGTAAATCAGCATGTAATATTATCCACTGTAACATCACAATTTTTTTGAGAAATACATCCCTCAGTTAAAAAGGCTGCGTAGCCCATTCAGTCTTTTTATAACCAACATAAGACACATGGAAGTAAAATAAAGTAACCTCTCACAGCAGAGGAACAAACTGACCTTTTAGCCATATAAAGTTGGATCAGATTCCTGGACTAACAGAGGAGTACGAAAAATGCTAAGATGGTCTAGCATCTCTTGAGAGTTGGGAGAGAGCATATAACTGCAGGTAAAGTGGTCAGTAAAATGCATGTTGCAGAAAGATTGAATTTGATATCATACATGATGACAAATGACAAATACATGGATGCCTTTATAGTATTAGTATAACAGTACTGTATATTATAACTTAATTTTTAAACTTATTTATGACATATAGTTGTGATTGAAAAGTAAGGATGTGAGATAGGATTAAAAAGAATCTCAAAGAAATGCACAATTAATTTCAAATCCTTTGGAACTCCATTAAGACATAACAGAGTGAAAGTTCTGAATGAAGGATTATTTGCAGAGGGACCTGGACAGGCTGGATCGATGGGCTCAGGCCAACTGTATGAGGTTCAACAAGGCCAAGTGCCGGGTCCTGCCCTTGGGTCACAACAACCCCATGCAGCGCTACAGGCTTGGGGAAGAGGGGCTGGAAAGCTGCCCAGCAGAGAAGGACCTGGGGGTGTTGGTCGACAGCCGGCTGAACATGAGCCGGCAGTGTGCCCAGGCGGCCAAGAAGGCCAATGGCATCCTGGCCTGTATCAGAACTAGTGTGGCCAGCAGGAGTAAGGAAGTGATCGTGCCCCTGTACTCGGCCCTGGTGAGGCCGCACAGGCTCGAATACTGTGTTCAGTTTTGGGCCCCTCACTACAAGAAGGACGTCGAGGTGCTGGAGCGTGTGCAGGGAAGGGCAACGAGGCTGGTGAGGGGTCTGGAGAACAAGTCTTATGAGGAGCGGCTGAGGGAACTGGGGTTGTTCAGCCTGGAGAAAAGGAGGCTGAGGGGAGACCTCATCGCGCTCTACAACTACCTGAAAGGAGGTTGTAGCGAGGTGGGTGTTGGTCTTTTCTCCAAAGTAACAAGCGATAGGACGAGAGGAAATGGCCTCAAGTTGCAGCAGGGGAGGTTTAGATTGGATGTAAGGAAAAATTTCTTTACTGAAAGAGTGGTGAAACATTGGACCAGGCTGCCCAGGGAAGTGGTGGAGTCCCCATCCCTGGAGGTATTTAAAAGACGTGTAGATGTGGTGTTTAGGGACATGGTTTAGTGGGCATGGTGGTGTTGGGTTGACGGTTGGACTCGATGATCTTAGAGGTCTTTTCCAACCTCAATGATTCTATGATTCTATGATTATATAGCAGGATTTCAAAATGATGGTGCCTCTTTCTCATACCTAGTTAATTTAGCATTATTGCATAAGAAGAAATCAGATGTGTATTTTCTGAGCACTCTTTTGTCTATCAGGCTGAAGTAAAGATTTGCTATCAAATAGATGAATTATGATTTCCATTACCTAAAAGAAAAAAAAAGTAGAACTTTGCAATCAGTGGTGCTGTCCATTTAACTTCTGACAAGCCTCTTGCCACTGGACCCTCTAGTTTTTTGAAATTTCTGAGAAGGTAGAGACCAAAGCCACAGTACTGTAATAATGGAAAATTCGTTTTATTGTGTGGTGCTTAAGACCATCGCCACGTTTTCCCTAACTCACACTTATGGAAATTTTGCAGTGTTAACACAAATTCAGCACGTATGTGTAATGTGGTCACTGTGTCTTAGAATATCAAGCTGAATGAAATCAGTGGTATATATCGCTGACTATATGGAAAATACGTATGTACCAGTTGAAATTAACATTAGATTGTCATGTAATGTCTTTCCAGTTAATTCTGAAGGATTATTTTAATTTTGGTTTATTTTCTGGTTTTGATATTTTAATATAATGCACCTTTCGCCTCCAACCACAGCTTTTCCTACCAGTGCCACCTGAAATCTGTAATTTCATTTGTTTTCTGATAAAACTGATACTGAATTTTAAAAGTATTAGCTATAAATTCTTATGCTTGCATAAATTGTGGTGCCCAATGAAAGAACCAAATATTAGAGAACTCAAGAATGGCAGTACAGTTCTAATTACTTCTGTAATTTTTCTAAACTCGGTGCAAAATAAATTACTACTTACAAAAAATATTAGTGCAGAGAAAATGTACAGAGAAAATACAGTGTGGGCAAATGTTGTGCTGCTTTCCCCGAAGTATTCAGGTGACCTTATTCTGTAACAACATGAAACAATGATGTTGGGATAAGAAGGTCATTCAGACATCAAGCAAAAATCAGTCTTTGTCCTTTGCCATAGAGATTTCCAAGTATATATCAACTACTCTAGATAGGAATTCCACAACTGATTTGATGTGTATGATATGTAGAGAAAATCCTAGTAGATTTTCATTCCTGGAGATATAAATAATTAGATAGTTATGTAGTAAGGTGATAATCGAAGCCATTTTTGCAAAGCACACGCCTTAGAGTATGATTTTTGTCAACAAAATCTATTCTGTTATTAACAGGGATTTTCACATATACATATACTTGTTGGGATATTACAAAGAGTTGCAGGTACAAAATGAAGCTATTGATCAGAACTGATTATCCCCCCCCCCCCCTTGGGTCCGTGCCCTATCTGTAAGTAAAAGTGCTGACTCCTGCATACTGCTGATTGCAGATTTTTTTGACAGCAAAGACCTGACTCTTCCCTAATCCATGTAGCTGCATTGTACAAATTACAAAGCTTATGTGACAGACCTGTTCTGTATTCCAAGAACTGCAACATACCTGTCATCAGATAGAAGCAAGAATGCACAAGTCATCACTTTACTTTGGAAGCAGAACAGATGATTGAAATTATTTCTTACTACTAACTAATTCCCCTTTTAGTAGAGATAAGCTGCTTTGTTCAGCTGTAAATGAAACATTAGGGTATTAGCTGTCAAGCCAGAAGTATTGGAGAAGCTAAGATTTTATCAGCTGTAGTAACATTTTGGGCAATAAATTGTTTTGTTGGGCAGAATACTAATCTCCAGAGGTACAAAGAAACAAAGCTCATTAAGGTAAACGCTTAAAGCGTGCACAACAAAAGCAAAGACAAAGGCTTATTACCTTTGTTTTGGGGATAGATAAAACATTTGCACTTTTTCATCTCTGTGTAGCATTGAAGAATTGTGTGGTGCTGTTATTAAAAAGATGCATTTGTAGACTTGCAGAATGCTTTCTGAATATATCCAAGGGACACATGCATTTCTGAAGTATCAACAGAGAGCTGTAGTAAGTGATGGCTTTTTGGAAATAGTTTTGTTTCCCTCTGGGTAAAATTAGGTATCTGCACATTGTCCTGTACTTAGTATTCATCAGATTAATAGACTAGCAATATTAAATGAATGTTTGAAATAGAGAAGAAAAAATGCCTGAGTTACACTAAATATTTTTACCAGTTTGTATACCTAAATTAAATTCATAAGGGTTTGTAGTGTAAAGCAGTAAGATGATGGGAGCAGAGGAACGGTGTTGCCGTTAGGGACTGCAGCTAAAGAAAAACATATTTGGAATGTGATGAAGGAATTACAGCTCTGTAAACTGTAAAGGATGGACATAAACTTGCTATCAGAAACAATTAAATAGGGAGTAAGTAAAACAGGTCGAAGGAATCTGTATGTGTGAGCTAAAAGCCAGAGTACAGCCTGCAAGTAGCCAGAGGCAGATACTGTTTTCCATCATTACTTGTTTGAAGTAGCATTTTAGAAAACTGTAATATAGAAGTTTAATACATAATACAAAGAGCAGAAACGTGCTGAAAAATTGCACAGAAGATTCTGCTAATAGCTGACACAAGTGTCTTCAAAATTTTCTCTGGGCAACATCTAGGATTTTGAAACACTAAAAGAGCGACATCTTTGCAGTCTATCCTGTAATCTACAAAAGAGTCAAAAAAAGATGCTTTGGAAAGGATCAAGCAAAAATGAATAAAGTAGAAGGCAGTTGACCAAAACACGGGTTCTTTAGTAATGGCTTTCAGTACATAGGAAACCACAGACAGCTTTTGGGGTGAAATCCTATATAGATAACAACAAAAAGTACTGAAGTCTGCTAGTTGTGTTTTAACGAACACACAATTTTGTTTAAATACTGCTGTTGGTCACTGGATCATTGTTCTGTGATGGAGAAATCTTTTCTGATCTGCAACTTTGTTTTCCTTCTCTATGAATCAGAGATTATAATATTGGCCCACCAGTATAATCTACTTGATTTTATGGGAATAAATACAATAATAGTCAGCTTTGTTTGTTATTGGCTAATACTGAAATTAATGACGTTGTCATTTCTTCATTTGGGTCAATTGTGCTCATCTGAGGGACAAAGTATTAAGGTTTGGTGGGGGAGATTCAGTGATACTTTATTTTACTGTCTTAGGTTATGTTGTTAGCTGTAAAGAATATTAATATTTTACACAAGTGCTTTATATGCACCCCCCAACTGTAAAAGAATATAAACTTGATTTTAAAATTCACATTTAATCTGAAGAATTCAGATTTTAAGAATATAAATCTGCTGTATGCTGGCGTGTTCCTTGTTCAGTCCTAGTTTTACTGTCGTGACCTGGAACAGCAGGAACCTTTAGGCTGTTGTTTTACTCCAAATATTGCATCAAATCAAATGCAGCCTAGCTTTATTTTGGCACTTACTGAAGGGCTGCTTTCTAATCTGAAAATAGTGCCAAGTCAGAATTCTTGTACAGTTGCTGAAGTTGCATAGGAACATGAGAAGTCCAAATGCAAACTATCAGAAGACCAAAGTATCAGGACTTCTGGCTTTTAGTATGAGCTTTACTATGCTTTCCTTATATTTGGGGAAATCTGTTTTCTTAGATGTCTCAGCAGTTGGATTCCAGATTTTAGACACAGAGACGTCGTTTTAAGAGATGTTGTATGCTTCAGAAAACCTAATCAATCTGCAGAAATTTAAGTAATCTTTGAAAATGCTGATTTCAACTTATCCTTTTTTTTCCTTTATTTGTAAAATAGTATTAATAGAGGGAATGTACTGTGTAAGAGTAACGTATTATTGCTGGTTTTATTAAAATAAGGTTGGAATCTTTTGCATTGTGGACTCATCCCCAGGGTACTCTCAGTCACAGTTATACATGAGCTAAATTTCATCTCATTAAGAGAAAAAAATTTCCCAATTTGTCAATTATCATGATCAGCAAATGAACAAGAGCTTGACTATAATCTTCTAAAACACATTGAGTGGCATTTAAGTGCTATGGACTACAACACCACACTCTGAATTTGTCAAAGCCAAGCTGTGGTATACAAGTCCAAAGTGTTAATGGAACAGTAACTTGAAGATTCATTCACATTATGGGTCAAATCGAGTAATTTATATTAGTTGAGCAAGTTGGTGTTTCTTTATTTTATAAATCATTTTCCTAAGCAGCTTGTTTTCAGAGTTATGTATCAGTATTGAAAAGGCCTATCATGAAGATGAGTTAATAGAGCTATTGTTAAGAAGCCAGTAAATCACAAGTTGATTACTTGCAGTAATTTAGGTATTTCAAGTATTTGGGATTTCAGTTATTGTTATATTTTGATGTTTATTGTCTTTTTGTTAATATTAAACAAATGTATATGTATGAATAACTATATAGTTACTTTACTCTTAGGGGAAGCAATCATGTAGCCTGAATAGAAGCCTTGAGCTTCTGAAGCTAGGTAGATGTAGGCAGGATGACAAGGCAGATGTGCAGACATCTAGAAAATACTTGAGAATTTCCTCACTCTGCCTATCAGCGAGTTGGAAACTGTTTTTCTGTGAGCATAGGCTGTGGAAACCATAGATTTCAATGGCTTCTGTTTTTGCAGTTACTAAGCTGAATTAATTCTTGACACGACATTATGAAAGCCAGCATAGTAGACCTACACTGGGCTACAAGCCTTGTCCTTTATTTTCATGTGAACTGGAGAACAGAAATTCCAAGTCTGTATGAAATCCATAGGTTAAGAAGATTCCCTCCTGGATTACTTCATATTAAACAGTATTTCTAGAGTCACAGAACACTCTTTTGAATGTATTTAAAAGACAGTAGTAGAAATTTGCTATGTCCTAGATTCATTCTGTGTGTTCCTGATGACATAGTTATTTTATCCAGGATGCTTTTAGGGCTGTAGCAGTTCAAGAGTTATTTGGATGAAGACAGAAGTGTACTGGAAGCAGACATTAGTAGCATACGAAATACACATTTCAACTTGGACCATAAACATGTTCCTGATTCTGAAACATAAGGTGAAAGGGTCTACTCTAATTTTTAACCGGTATTCTAAAGTAATTTTAATCGTGCTTTTGTCTTGTTTCAAAGCATAAATTTAGTTTTAAATACACACTTCTTCTGGAATGATGATTGACAATTACTGAAATATTCAGAGACCTGGATTGTTTCGCATATTTAAAGGTGGCTTGTTTTTATCTGACATCTGGTTAAGCTCTGGGTATGTTACTGCCATGAATCACCAGGAAATAAAACCAAAAAAATCAGCTGAAATATTTTCTTTGTTCTTTTTTACTTTTGGAGCTCATGGAGCAGCTCGAAAGTGGATAGAGCTCTGAAAAAACCAAAGTTTGTGTGTGTTATTAAAGTGGAGGAGGAGAGTTTTCTGTGAATATCAAGTTCCAGAATCTGTGAATTTTGACAGCAAATATACGGGGTATGGTTTGATGATCCAGGAAGTCTGGCTCTTAGGATTTTTAGTACTGCATCAGAAATGCTATGCTAACATGGTACAAGGTGCTGATGTGATAGAAACTTTGACAGGCTCACTTTGTACTGACAGGTGTAACCCAAATCAGGCATTCTCTTACTGTGTCACTCTAACTTTATGCAAGATTAGGTATTTCTGTCTTCTCCCAGCTTTCGTAAAGCCAGCACAAAACCCCTCTGAACCATGAGTTCTAGTTTATTGGGTAGAAATATGACTGTACCTAATTTGCTAATATTTGTACTGCAGGTAATCCAACAATGTACAGATCTGGTAGCAGTGATAGGAGAATCGTAACAGCCGAAGAGACAGCCAGGAAACCTCTGAGGATGTATGCTTTTGCCAACAGTTTAAACTGACGAGAGCGAGCACCACCGCTATAAAAGAAGCAGTAATGCTTCAGCCAGCTTGCTTTCCAATACCCTCTTTCCTGGGCTGGGAGGGGCGGCTGCATAGTAGTCTTACAGAGGATTAGGTCAGGGACTGACTTCCTGAAATGCAGCTGCACTGGCTGAACATGGTCCAGCAGACTATGGCATAAAATGCCAATAATGTTACTATGTAATGTTACTATGAAATGCCAGTAATGTTGGTACTTTCATGAAGTGATGCACAGAGAACATGAAAAAATAACATCCGGCTGACCACTTAGTCAAGCTATAACGCATGTGGTTAAAGAAAAATATGTATTTTGGGCCTTTGTGAAATGTGACTCAGAAACTGAAGAAGCCAAATGTATCTTCGTATGTATCTTTACTGGCAAGAAGTAGTATCTTAAATTTGTGATTTCTGGAACTGTACTAATTTTTGACATTGATCAGAATAAGTCAATCAAAACTAATGTGAGTACAGTGTAGAATTTGGCACTTGAGTATGCTGGAAAGGGTTACAGTACGAGGCTAGAATTTTCTGTTTAGTACATCAGTGCAGTTGCCTTTTGTCTGAACAGTAAGAAAGGGAGAGATAAAAGTTAGTAATATTATACACCTAAACTGTCAGAAAACTCCTTGAAGTGGTAGAAACTTTTAAAATCTCTGTACAAAATAGTCAATGAATACCTTACACTGTTTCATAAATTTGCTTAATGCAATATTTACTGATAGTGTCAAGTGTTTTATACCCACTCACCTCTGTATTTTAATTTGTATAATGGTTCTTTTTAATGTCAACCCTTTGTCAAGCCTTAACTGCTTGGGTTTATATCTCAAGGCAGGAATGATAACTGAAGAAAACAGTATACTTAGCTGAGAAATCGTACTTTGGTTGCTGCTGGGGCCAGGTATTGCAGATTGTTCTTGGATCTTGCAGATTTGATACTCTATAATCCACTGGCATACTTTCAGTGCCAAACTTAAAAGGAATTTTTCAAGTCCACTATAGTCGTCTGTGTTCCTTATCCATTTGCATCCTTTGCAAAATTTTCATTGCAATGAAAATCTCATGATCTTTCCCATGTCAGTGTTTTTTTCATTTGTACTCTGGTTTAGAGACCTAACTTTGCTAGCCAGGAAAGAGAAAAATGGAGGGGTAGTACTGAAAAAAACGTGATGTTGTTCTATTCATATGGCTTCTGGATAAATCCTTGAATTACTGTATTGAAGATACTTGAAATTTTACAGTCTTTGCTGACAGGAAAACTAGGAGAATCTATCAGCAGTGCACAGTGGATGGGCCACATTCCTCAAATAATCCAGTCAATTAAAAATTGATTTTTGTTCTAGGCAGCATGGTGGTAATGTAGTGGGGAGACAGTGTATGCATTACCAACAGAGCTCACATCAGTTAAGTGATATTTAGGTGATCTTCTGTCATGGGAGAAAGCAGTGCAGTTGATGATCTTTGCTACTGAAGAAGCTAAATTGAAGTGTCAGATACCAGAATTGCATTTTATTTCTAATATGTTGGCCTGCCAGCCTGGGAGAAGCTATGTGAAGTCTGTGAATACAAAGGGACAAAAGTGCTAAATCTAGCAGAAACTGAATGGTTTGGGGAAGATTAAACTATAACATGGCTTTTAGAGCCTTCGAGTAAATGCATTTAAAGAAATTGAATCTTGAACTCCAGTTGCTGGACCTTTGTCTACTACCTTTCTCCCTTTTCCCTGACAGCAAATCTAAAGTAAACGAAAGATATGCATGATCTAAATTGCACCAATCTTGCTTCTTGAAAGAAAAAGAGGTTATAATGCCACTGAAAAGTTAGAAAAAAGCTTTTCTTAAGGTAGTTGAACTGAGAACAAAAAAAGCCTAAAACTGTTAATTAAAATTTTTATTTACCCTAGATTTGCAAGATGCTGAGTTACGGAATGTAAAGAGGTATTTTTTTCTAATATGGCAATGTGGAAACATGCAGTCATGCAGATTGGACTGTATCCTCGATACATATTGTGAGCCTGTGCAGTGGTTATTTTGGAGACACACACAGTACCAGCTCACAAATCTGAAATTAGTCTGGTCTTGTCTTGATTCATTAAAGCATCTAATGTTAATGATAGCTTTGCAAACTTTCCAACAGAATAGAAAACATGCAAAAAGGTTTATCTGAGGTTCTTGGTAATGACAGGATGCTGAAGTCACATCTACTTTTGGTTATGAGACATCACAGTCAAACACCATGACACTAAAGGTGTAATTTTTTTTTTTTAACAGGATGCAGGTTTTTCCCTTCATTTTCTGTCAAAAGCAGTTGTAGGATGTCCTGGTGCGTCTGTAAATATAAATGCTTCACCTGAAAGGTGGTGGCATTTAAGTGGTGGGTTAAGTGATACACGTTAAACCCTTTGTCAGACCTCTCAGAGGTTTTGTGAGGTTCAGTTTCTTAATGTCTGTGAAGTAATTTATAATGCTCAGGTGAAAGGCACTGGAGAAAATATAAGTGGTCCTGTTGTTTAAAGTTTAGATCCTAATTTTAAATGGACAGTGTTATGTCTATGCTTGCCAGAAAACTCTGTGTCACGGTAATACTTTAGTAACCTATTGCCATACATCCCACATCTTGGATTAGCTTTCAGCATACGGTATTACCTGTTTGTAAAATGAATATATCAAAGATAGACTGGAATGATGAGCAATGGTCTGCAAGGTATTTTAGAACATGTGGTTGTAAAGTAACTCCTGCTGTATTTCTGAATGCTGCTTGACAAGAATGTTTGACATCTCAAAGCCAAATTACAAAGGGGACAGTGCTTTTATAAACGTAAGAATCCAAAATTGTTTTCAATAGAAGAGACTGGTACAAAAAGTATGAATATTGGTCATCAGTACAATTACTACTTAACATCATGTTTTGTTTTAACATAAATTTTAATAAGTTGAAAGTCTTCTGTAAAAGATGATCTCACCTGTGTCAGTAGTTTTCTTCATTAATTTATTCTGAGACTGTATAAAGAGAAAATAAATCGCAAATGCTTTTTAAAAGTTATTATTGGGGTAAAATGCTGCTGGGTTTCAGTGCTGGGGGGGGAGGGGGAGAAAAGATGTTTCTGGGCTTCAAAACTCTTCAGCATAATTTGAATACAAGTGGCTAACTGTGATAAGTATGTTAGGCTCCCTTCTGTTAATTAAAGTATTTCAAATGAGACTAATTTGACAGCCACTGGCTCATATTATGCTAAATACTTCCTATAGTATTACTTTGAGGAGAAGTCCCCTTCCCCCCCCCACGTGAATACTTTTTGGTAGGACATTATAATTTTGGAAGCTGTGCACCACAAGCAGATAATATCTAATTACCTACTAGTTCTCTGTTTAGTTTGAATGATTGCTCTCTGCTAATGACTAAATTGAAAAGGTTTTACCAGTCATTGACAGAGCCAAGTACAAAATGCGGTCAGATACTTTCTCTAAAATGTCTTTAAAAACATGTGTGTTATTTCATTGTATTTTTTTGTTTAGAGATGTCAGTTTACTTGATCTGTTGCTGTGAGTGAGAGTTAATTTATTGTAAATATGAAACCTTTTCTTTCCTCCAGGTTGTATTAAATGGATGGCATTTTTTGATTTTATTTACTGTTCTTTTTTCACTAAAATAGTGCAAAACAGGCTGCATACTAATCTCAAGACTAAAGCTAGATATTGTAGTTATCATAATATGGTATTTGATATTACAAAAATACCCACTGATGTTTTGTAAAATACAAGAAATTATTTTCATGTTAACTTGAAGTTTGTGCTTTGTGAATAGTTTAAGAAGTAACTTCATCAGAAGTATTTATAGAAGAAGTACTAGAGTTGTAGTAATTTTTCTTTTACGTTATTATTGTAGTTTTATCCAAATTCCACCAGGTGCTGCCAAAGAACATACAGCCAAAGCAAAGTTTACAGCTTAAGTGGAAGTTGCTTAGAACATGTGTGCACGCTTTCATGAATACAGCCATTAAAACCTTTTTCAGAAGCAGAAGCATCTTCCCTACATGTTTAAGAGCATACCTCTTTTCTTTGTAACTAAGCACTAGGAATCAAACAATTTGATACAGAGTGACATCGTTTATGGGTATCATGTTCTTAAAAATGCACTTTTTCTTATGACACAAAGATATTCATTAACTGGTGTCGTGGTTTAACCCCAGCCAGCAACTAAGCCCCACCCAGCTGCTCGCTCACTCCCCCCCGGTGGGGTGGGGGAGAGAATCGGTAGAGAAAAAGTGAGAAAACTCGTGGGTTGAGATAAAGACAGTTTAATAGGGAAAGCAAAAGCTGCGCATGCAAGTAAAGCAAACCAAGGCATTCATTCACTCCTTCCCATCGGCAGGCAGGTGTTCAGCCATCCCCAGGAAAGCAGGGCTCCATCACGCGTAACGGTGACTTGAGAAGACAAATGCCATCACTCCGAACATCCCTCCCTTCCTCCTCCTTCCCCCAGCTTTGTATGCTGAGCATGATGCCATATGGTGTGGAATATCCGTTTTGTCAGTTGGGGTCAGCTGTCCCGGCTGTGTCCCCTCCCAGCTTCTTGTGCCCCCCCAGCCTGCTGGCTGGTGGGGTGGGGTGAGGAGCAGAAAAGGCCTTGACCCTGTGTCAGCACTGCTCAGCAGTAACAAAAACATCCCTGTGTCATCAGCACTGTTTCCAGCACAAATCCAAAACACAGCCCCATGCTAGCTACTGTGAAGAAAATTAACTCTATCCCAGCCAGAACCAGCACAACAGGCTATAGGTGAATAATAAACTGTTTTAACAAGTAGTTATAGACTTTTGTAAATATTCCACTATGTTGCTGTCTTAATTTTGGGTGATGGGGTATTTTTTTAGTGAGATGTTCAAATTATTAAACTTTAGTGAATTTGGTGGTTTTGTTTTGCTTTGTTTTTTTTTTTTTTTCATTCCAATAAGCAAAGTAAACACTTTATTCCTAGTAACTTTGGTAAAGATGTTTCTTTCCTTTGTTTGCTTTTTGTCTTGCTGAGTCAGGAGTTTTGTATATCACAAGTCAGTTCTGTTTCAGGTTTTGTCTTATTCTGGGAAGAAAATGGGCTTCCAAAAAGCAAAGTTTGCTTGAGGTAATAAGAGCCCCAAACTTGTGACTGATCACAACAGTGCAGTTCAAAATGCTCAGGCAAACAGCACTCGTAGCAGCAGGAATCAATTCAGAGACTTGGCGCAGAGCAGTTTCTATCCTGCCTCCCTGGTGAGTTCAGCCATTGTGCTTATGACATAAAAACCAATGTGCATTTTAATTGCTATACTTATTTTTGAACTGTTGCTCAAGTACTAGTATGGTTTAAGTCAAAAAGGCTGTATCATGGACAATGCGGTATCGGTTGCCAGAAAAGGTGTAATCGGCGTCTGCTAGTGTTGGTGATGCAAAAAACCAACATGTATTAGCTACTGCACTGGGCAAGGAACTTTAGGGGATTAACCTTGTAGCAGGTAATCACTAATCACTAGAATGGTAGTATTACATTCTATAAATGCTGTGTTGTTTTCTTTTGTGCTTTATTAAATTAAAGCCTTGAGTTTATTGTCATGCACAAATAGTTTATATTTGAATGTTTATTGAATGTTCAACAGCAAAAATGAAACAAAAATATTCTTTGGGGTAGTTTGGCATAATCAGTGTGGATTGCAAAGATAAATGTGATTAAGGGAAAAGGAAGGAAAGAATTGAAATGTAGCTGTTACTTTAAGTAGAAATATATTCAGAAATGTGACTGTAGCTAAGTCTGCACAAAGAAACTCCTTGCTTGTAAGAAATCCATGGCAGTGACTTCACCTGGCGGTATTTAATTAATTATTTATCAAGCATTATGTTTGCCTTCCCTTGGGATATGATCCTCCTTATTGTGTCTCCCTCCTTCCACCAAAAAGTGTCAACTAATTATTCAAATATAGAATATTTTAATTACTTTAGATCTCAAAAAATGTTAGTATGTACTTTGTTTCTTTTCATAACTATATGTGTATAATAGATAGCTCAACATTACTATAGCTTTCCTGTGTTCCCATTTTATTGCCATCCCAATGTACTTGACAGAGAGGGACGAAAGGAAAAAGAGGAAACATAAATTATCCTAGCGATGTAAGATTAGATCAACACTTAAGCTAGGAGGTGTAATACAGATGCTGTGATCAGGTGCTCAGAGCCAAAATACTCACAGTCCTTGTGCTATTCTAATCAAAGGTACTGAAGATTGAGCAGTTCTCTGATGTGGTCTTATCAGTTTGAGTATAATGTAAATCCTGTTACAGCAGCTTTGTCCGATCTGCCTGTAGCTTTGTTCTGAACCTTTCAGTAACAGTTCACTGAAGCAGAAAGAGCCCTGTGAATTGATATTATAAACCTGCATGGTTGCTTTATTCATTGTTGAAGCAAAAGAATATAACAGAAGTATTTATTTTAGTGGATTGAGGATACTTTTTTTTTTTAATTCTATCAGCGTAAGCAGGGGAAAAATGTTCTAAATGCAAAAGAGGAAAAGCTAATACTGTAATCATATCCATACCTATTCGGAGCACAATACCATTGAAAGATAATGCAGAATACTGTATGTTTCATTTATTTTACACATTCAGAGAGACTGTTAAAATCCCAAAGTGTTGTTATTTCCTGCTGATGTAGAAAAAATATCATGTGACACTTATAATCAGGAAATAATAGTCATGTGAAATAAAAGCTTCTCATAATGCACTTAGTCTTCCCAGACATCTGTATTTTTCTAAGCATCACCTACCTGCTCTCATTGGGACTGAGATGAGCCTTAGAAATTCAAGATTGTATTGTATTCACTTTCTTGCTGGTGGGCATTCCTTACTGAAGTTCAAGAGCATGAAATTTCTCTTTAGTCTCACTGCTTTGATATGGTATTTGCCTAATAAACAAATTAAAGTGTGGAAAAAAAAAATGATAAAACTGCAATATCTTGAAATTAAGAGGCTGAAATATTAAATTCAGTTCCTTGTAATGATGCTGTGGTGCCATGTTGACCCTTATTCTTGAAAATCAGTTTTTATGTTGTGCATCAGTAAAAAAATATTACAACTTTGGGAATTTGAAAGAGGATATGCACTATTTGAACTTTTAAAGTGTCATGTAATCTGAAAATTCTGGCTTTATACTTTAAAGATTTTGTGGAGAGATTTAACTGACATCTGTGAATTATGCAGATATGGAAGCCCAACTTTATTTGTAGAAGTTTGTATATGCTGTCAATGAGTTCTGCTACTTATGACACGTTTTCTCTCTTTTGTGGAGATAGGAAGATTTATCAAAGTTAGTTCCATTACCACTAAAAAGTGTTTCAAATGGAAATCTCTCTAAGATGAGAGTTATTTAAGATAGAATTATTTTTGTACACTGCTTTTAAAATTTCATGTTCAGTTTCTAAAAAACCTCTGATCAGAAAGTTAGGGTAGTGAATAGCTGATTTTTTTTTATGTTAAATACTTTAAATATCTAAGGAAAAAAGTATACTAAACTCTTAATTATGGAAAAAAATTAAGCTTGTCACCTCTTCATTGAAATTAATAGGTGTAAGAATTACTTTTGTGGAGAAGTAATGTATTTAAATTTCATATTTCATATTTGTCTTTCAATTAATTTTGCATGGTATTCCATGAAAAGACAGACTTTGTTTTGGTTTTATCTGATGACATAAGCAACCACAGATAACCAGAGGTCAATGCGTATCTTCAAAATAATAAAAAAAAAATGTTATCCGATGCACAGTCCTGCATCCAGACCCCCATTGGGGGAATCCTGTTTCTGTTTGGAGTGCCTGAGTGAAGGGTAGAGCTTCTGTAACTCGGAGGGAGAGCAGGAGGTGCTACATGCCAGTCCTATCTCAGAACCTGCCCAGTAAAGTAAGGCTGAAAGCTCTGAAAGAACTAAATTGTACTCAGAGAGATGGATGTTTCTGTTTAAATGATGAGAATTGTATGTCCTCGCTGCTCCTTTATGTGTAGTGTAAGGTGTTTCCACATAGCAGCAGAAATCAGAAAAAGTTTGGGTGGATACAAAACAATGTCTGAGAAGTCTTAGTATGTGACATAAAAGATGTAGCTGCCTTACAGGATGAAAAGTGAAAGGGTGTTTTGTTTTGCTTTCTTTTTAAAATTTTTTTTTGGCCAGGTAGAATAGTATGAAATTAACCAAAATTTTTTCCTTTCTCATATTTAAATAATTTTAGTGTGACAGGAATGCTGCTGATTTTCCATATGTAGCCATTCCTCTCTTTACATATCAAATAGCTGTATGAGCTTTCATAGGATGAGTATCGTTATTAATCCTTGACAAAGGTCCCCAAGGTTTCAGTGAGAGTCTCTGAAACAGTAGGCAGTGCAGATGTAAACTGGGTAACAAACACAGTGAACTGTGAATCTCAGATGGTTATTAATTGCTTCATTCTCACTTTAAATTCCAGCTAAATAAGTCTGACAGTTGTAAATGCAGTAAAATGTGAAGAGGAATAAATGGACTTAATTTTGCAGAATACTAGCTTTTTGGTATGTACCCACACCACTCATCAATCCAGATGTTTTGTGTATTGACTACAAGACACTCGTGTCCTTAGATTATGAAAACGTACTTGTTTGTATTAGCAAGATGAATGTTTAACTGATTTAGTAGTCAGGTCTTCTATCTGTGATCACTGTAAACATTTGCATTGATTAGAAGGAAAAACAAGGCCTCTTTGCAAGGCCAGAAAGTTGAATTGCCTCAAGTTGATTTGTTTGTTTTGTTTCATCTCCATGTTGTTTATTATTATGCTTTTTTCTTCCAAAATAAATTTTAGGCATTTCTGAAAGGATTATGGAAAAATAATGTGTATATATAGTGTTATGTTTTCATATTTACGTATCTGTCTTCTGAAGTTTGTGGAATTTCTTGCAGATCTGTTCTTGTATTAAATCTTCACTCTGAAACAATTCCTCCCATTTTGTACTCTATAGAGCTGTAATATTTGTCCAAGGATGAGCTGCATTCAACATTTTGTTAACTGAAATGGGAAGTGACAGACTGACTAAAAGAAAATCTCCGTGCCAAAGAAACAGATATTACTTCTTTCTCACAGATTACTGTATGCCTGGACACTGAAGACTTTGAGATTGCAGATGCACTAAGGTTTCATATTGATCCATGTTAGACTAATTTGATCAGAAGAGAGACTTCTGTATCATGTTATTTTCTCCTATACCATTTGATTGAGATGATCAAACATTGAGAATATTGTGCAGGAAAAGGAGGGACTGGAAGAGAGAGACATTCAAAAAATTAATAGAGATTTATTAGATATATTTTGTTTGCATTGATTTTCACTATGGATATATATCTCTTGATGGCAGCTGTCTTCAAAATAATAGCATAATAGATAATACTCTGCTACATAATTTTGTATTTTTATTACTTCTTTTTACTGATATTTGTAGAATAATTTAATCATTGAAGTTGCTCAGTACCTGCATACTCAGCAAAGATCTATTTCTTTATTGCATTTTGAATATTATTTGGCAAAATATGAGAAAGCCATGGTTATCATGCAAGAATGTGAAGTTGAAAAATGTCTGAAGAACTGCAGAGGAGATTCTGCAACATGGGCATGAGAAAGTATAAATTATATTCTAATCTTGCAGAAGTAGGTCTCGAGCTACAGGGAATGCTCCATCCAACAGAAGACAGCCTACTGTCTGCTTTTTAGTTCAGGTTTATCAGACTGTGACTTGACAGATCGGAGTCAGTGGTGATTGTGCTGGTTTGAGGAGTCCCTGTCCTTGACGGTTTGCTTCCATGCTACAAGAAAGAGAGGAGGCAGGGGATTACAAAGTACTGGGAAATTATCACAATTTCAGATGTTCCTTTGTCGCATTTGTTTTAGAAGACCTGGGAGCCTTGGAAAAGCAACACGTGATGGTAATTCAGAGCCTCCTGTGTATAGGGAGAAGGGATGTTAGGGTGCTTGTGTCCGACTGTATCTGCTGTTCTCCAGGTCCCTCACTGTTTTACTGATTGAGACAAGGAACAGTATCAACTAATTGGCATTCATCTCTTCCCAACTCTCCCAGTCTTTCTACAAGCTTGAATGAGGCGGCGTGCCCTGCTCTCCCTTTCCTTAGTCATAGCAGGGAGCATGCATTTTATATAAAGAGTCACCACTTTAGGGACATACAGCTTGGCTAAATTGAAAGAAGTCCAGTGGGATTTTTCTTGTTGATCTTTACTTGTGTAAAGGAAACAGATGATCTGAAAAATATGTTGTCTAAAAGTTTAATATTAAGAAATGGGAAACCATTAGCTCACTGTCATTCCCTGGCTAATATCCTAATTTTGTTACTGACCTTAGTATTGGATGTCTTCTGTCCAGTACAATAAAAATTAGACCAAAAGCATCCATTTTGTCTAAACTGAAAAAAGACTGGTTGTATAGTAACATGGTATAAGCCTTAGTGAGATGGAAAGGGTAGTTATCACATGGTGTCATCACATCATTTGCAGAGCAGTTAGTTTTATTTTTGCTTGCAGTTATAGCTCAGGACAGGGAAAATGTTGTATATTGCTTTCTTTTCCCTTTTTTTTTTTTTTGACTCATGAGATAGCATGCTTTGTCAAGAGTGCATTTGTTAGTCTCACTGTCATATTTATATTAAAGACATAACAGGATCCTACTGCATTATCAATTGCTTTTCATTACCCTTGTCTTTGCTTGCAAAGGTCACCACCTTGCACGTGAATCAAATTTGGAAAAGAGTATTTTCTTTAGAAGTGGAACTGTAGTCTGAATTAAAAGGCAATGCTGTTTGAGAAAGTTAATAAACATATTCCTGAGCTTCCTTTTAACTCTTACATAAAGTTAATTCAGCACCTTTGTGTGGGCAGATTGTATTCTTCCCTGTCAGAGTTGCAGTTGCTTTTGTTTTGTTTCACATTTGAATAATACATTTGATTACCATGGCAAATGTTGCAGTGTATGCATGCCTGACTGTAGTGCCTAATTAACTGATGATAACAAGGCAGGATTGCCCTCTTCTCTTTCATAAGCAATCATATACATGACAGTTCTTTTATCTTTCTTCAAAATTGACTTGCTCTCCTGACCCTTAAGCAGCTCCTGTTTCGTGTGTTTACCTCTGATGTCTTTTCAAGACTGTTAATTTTCTGTGGCATATCCTATCTAGTTGTAATTAACACATCGAACAGCAAAGAAATAGTTCTGCTTGCAGATGCCTAATGGAGGAATGCTTTCTTCCAGTAATTATACAGCTTCACTTTACTGATTTGCATTGACCTACAAGGATTTTTTTTTTTTTTTTGAGAACATCTACAGTGGTATAGTCCTATTCAGGTAGGGAAAACAAACTAAAAAATTATGTTAATTTGCTGTAGTTTACCTACACGTATAAAGTAAACTTAGAAGCAGTCGGTGGTAAGTTCAGTAAAGGTTTGCATTTAGCAAAGTTAAATTGGCGGTAAACAGTGCTGTCTTCTTGCATGTATTTAATCCTGAAGTCAAAGGCCTGTTCTTATAATTAGAAACTTCAAGAAGCACTTGACCTATTTTAAGGAAGCATTAAAGCCACATGTATATAAAGCAAATATTTTCCAGCATTGTATCTTAAAAAACCTGAACTTACATTTCAAATAAATGGGACTAGGATTTCTCTTTATCGTTTTATAGCTAGGCTGAGATTAAAGCCATAATGAATACAAGTTCAAAGAGAGGAAGGTAAAGATAAAAGGTTGGTAGTTACGGCAATAAAAACAGGGGCAAAAAGAACAGCTTTTCTGAAGGACTCAGGCTGGAATAATAATGATAGAATTGTCTAAATCAATATATCTCTTGTCAGCCTCACGTCTGATGTTTGAATCAGTCAGGCCTTTTCTGCAAGAGCTTTCCTCAGGAATATTGAATTATTTATTATTTGTATCTTTTTTCCTTCCCTTTCTGATGATTTTTTTTCTTTTTTTTTTTTCCTGACTCAGTAAAATTTGTTTTTTATGCTGCCAGGTTCAATGTTGTCCGCTGTTTGATAAATAGCAGTAATTGGGTGTATAGCAGAAGTCGTGTAAAAATGTATGACTTCAATTACATCTAGAACAATTTTTTCTTTATATTGATCTTTTTTTCTGTATAAGATCTGCTCTTCATAGCCTCTAGTGCTGAGGTTTTAAAGAATTACTCTTATGTCCATATGTTGGCATGCACTTTTGAACCCATGCATCTTTTTAAAAAAAATGGAATGCTGTCTCGAATCAGTTCTGCCTGAGCAGTAAGTGAAAAATTAGTCATTCAAATAGTGAGATATTCATATTGTATTCTAGTCAGATGAGGGATTGCATTACTTTAAAATTACAATGCCTACTTACAGTCCCTGTTTCTCTTGTCTGAGATAATGAAATGAGGGTACTGGCCAATTAATGAAAACATCTTTCATTAACAATTATAATCTAGATAAAATGTTTTGAAAGTCACTTCCGTGCGGTAAAGCTCTGCTCATTTAAATCTAGAGTTGTACACCATAGTGTTTCGCCTTGTAAATATTATCAAAGGTGCTAATGTAATAGAAAGGTACTGTCTGTAATTTCAAATATTATGTCAGAATTCTCATTGTGTTCCAGCTGTGATGTTTTTAAATTTTCTTTCCTCTTTATGTCAGTCCATGAGGTGATAAATAATTTGATCCTAATGTTTTATGCTGATTTATGATAAAATGAGTTAGTGTATTTGTCTTGAAATGTCTTCATAGGTCAGAACAAAAGATGGGCTGAATTTCACATTTGAACTGGGATTATGGTTTGCCCTGGTATGGGGTGATGGACTGGTTAGAAGTTTAGGTCTGAATCCAGGCTTTAACAGAGTTTGAGGCTGTCAGCATTGGGGTTTTGCATAGGATGCTGCTGTACTGTTATGCGCATTGGTTTTCATTGTATGCATTTTTGAGGGAATGCAGTGGAATATTGCCTTGTCCTTATTAAATATATTTTTTTGTTCATTACATAAGTCTTTGCTTGCTGTGCTTCATGCTTCAAACTCTTCTAAAGTGAGATTCAAAGTAGAGGGTTATATAAACAGTCATATTTATGCCATCCAGCGGTGGATCAAAGGGAATATTCCTCACAATTGTGGTTAATTTATGTCACTTGAAAATGTAATTACCTCATGATCACTGCCTGCTTAATACAGGCCTATTTTGCGTTTTTAAAAAGCAGTCATGCTCTAGGTTGCTAGTGGACAGGAGTGCTAAACAGACTGGCTGTAACCTAAATCCTGCAGTTCTTTCTCTGGTAGTGCCCCATTGTCATTACAGGGAGGGGATAAGCGAGAGCAGGAATTGCAAATTGTGCTTCCATAGTTGTAATAATTCAGTAAATTGGTGGAGATTCTCCTGTTTCTAATGGAGCTAATTCTCAGGATATGTTTCAGGCTGTTAATATGTGTATCTTTCAGAATGTGTATATTGGCAAAGCAATACCTCCTGTCACTAAAGTGTTTTGTTTAGGAAAACCTAACTTTAAAATAATCCTTTAGAAACAGCTGTATAATGTAATTTATTTGAGGACTGTCAATAAATGCTTGAATTGTTCTGTAGATCATCAGATGAAGCAGGGGTTAAATAGATAAAAGGAAGTTGGTGGTGTTTTTACCCAAAGTCTTGTTTAAGCCTCACTAGTCTTCTGTTTTTTCCTGTAGCAGTTTGACAAAATTGCCTTTCCTACCAGCAGCCTGTTAGGTGCTGTGCACAGAAACAAAACCCTATTGTTTTAGATTTTCTTTCATATCATGTAGGTGTCTGTGCCATACCACCCACACAGTAAAGCAAGTGAGCTGTGAAATATATTCATTGTTAGAGTACAGGGGAAATGGAGGCAAGCAATCGGCAGTAATAATGTACGACAGCAAGGGGAGGCTGCCAACATTACCTGCATTATTTCGGTTGCCTTTTTCATTATAGGTTCGGGAAATAGGCAGCAATTCGATTATGGCATGATTTGGGATGGAATTGCTTGCCGTTCACTGACCCTGTCACAAGGGGATCAAATGAGAAGTCAGCTCAAATAAAGTTTACAGTGCATTAACTGGACCAAGCATTGCCTAGCCTGGGAGCATGATTTTTCATCTTCCAGGGTTTTGTAACTGCTTCTCAGATATATTTGTACCTTAAGGCGGGGGGGGGGGGGGGGGGGGGAGGAAGGGGGAGAAAAAATTTTAAAAAAGAAGGATTGGCTGAGATGTATAGGAATGAGCTAGTTGGCCAATAGTGTACATTCCCCTCCCCTCCCATGTGCAGATCTCGGCTCCTCTCTAGCTTGTGAGAAGCAGCATGATTAATAACACTGAGGGAACCTGCCTGTTGGATTATTAATTTTCCATCCTTTTTCCCTTCTCTTACGCATACACCTGACGCTTTGCCTTTTTTTAAAAAGCTTTTCTTTTTTTTTCCCCTCTCTTTTTTTAATTCTTTTTTTTTTCTTCTTTTTTCTTTTTTTCTTTCTCCCCCCCCAATGGAGCTAACCACTAGCCACTAACATTCTTGTGGCTATCCAACCCTGCAAGGGCTTACTTCACAGTGGGGTGAGTTTGTATGTTAAAATAGGGGGTTCTGCAAGGAAGCAGCAACAACAACAACAAAAGGAAAGAAAGCAAAACCATCCCTGTGATGCTTGATTACAGTACAGTTGCCTTTAGCTACAACTGCTAAAACTAGAGTTAATGCTGACCTAGAAGGCAAGAAATGTGTTGCAGTGTCTGCCTGTTAGTTCTAGAGAGTACTGCACTGCACGGACGTTGTTTCTCGTTATTATACTAATTAAAATTGGCCCTTTAGAAACCTTGATTGCGTAGAGAGGGTGCAAATTGATAGAAAGTGGGAGTTAATGGCAGGTAATTGGACAAGCTGAGGGTTTTTTTGTTGATGATGCTCGTGGATTTTTTCCTTTTTTTAACAAGGCTTTTACAAGACTCATTGTAATGAAAATAGTTTTTGTTTTGCAACCACAAATATATCATTGTTAAGTTTTGTGATTTTCGTGGAATAATCATGATAAAATATCATTTAGAGATCAGTGATATTTTTGGTGGGGGAGTCTCATGCCAGCTGAGGACAATTTAGCACAACTTTGATACAATGAGTGCTGATAATGTTTACACGTGCATGTGATACCGTGGGGTTCTCTCTTTTGATTCGCTGACCGGGTCATGTGTCCAGTCTATATAAAGGAAATATGGGATGTAGGAGGTCCATTTTGATTTCGGATGTCTAGATTTGATTAGTTTTATGAAGTTGTTATGTTAGAATACTGTGCAACGTATTTTATTATTTTAAATTAATATAGCAGGATTAAGAAATGTGCTTTTGTTAATTCACAGTATAATACAGTGAAATACCAAGAATTTCGTGTCTTGAAGCACATTACAGAATATATAAACTTCTTAATTAAAATAAAAAACCTTAAATGTTGGTAAACTAATAGCAAGTAATTTTTATAAGTATATATATCTATGTATGTGTACGTACAATTGGTAGTTTTGTTTTTGAAAGGAGCAGACGAGATAATGCATCAAGAAAGCACTGTTGATGTGTTTTTACTGAAGGTGTTGATGTGTTTTTGCTGAAGGTAGGATGGGGTGGTGTACTGTTTTTTTGTTTTTGCTTTTTTTTAACCTATACAATACTTCTCGAGTGATAAGGAAACAAGGAGTGTAATATAGCTATTTTGGATTTATATAACATACACATTGCAACTGGTTTTAATTTTAATTTTTGCCCTGAATTTGTGTGTTCATATTTTGTCTTGTGCTTTAAAAGCGTTGATACAAGAAAGACAAAAGATTTCCTACCTAATACCAAGATAGATAGTATACGTACAGGCATTCTGCACGTTATTTCATAGAATCATAGAATATCTCAAGTTGGAAGGGACTCATAAGGATTGAGTCCAAATCCCATATATATATGTATATATCTGTCTTCTATATATATATATATCTGTCTTTGAGCATTTAGCTGAAAGGAAATGTTTTATAGACTTAAGGTACTCTTTTTCTTGTCAGTCTTCAAAAATGTATGCTGTCAACAAGCTGGTATAACATAGTCTCAGTATTCAGTGTATCTTGGTATTGTTTTAATAATATTCCACATAATGAGATCTTTCTACATGGCACACACGTTGCCATTCTTAATTTTCAGTTAGTCTTTATTAGGAATTCTTACCTTACTGTGGAAGGACCTGTTTTGTTCCTGGAAGGTAGTTTATAATGTCGTTATAAAGATACTGTTTCGAGTTCAAGTTTGAGTTGCATAGAAAACCTGGAAGCAGTGCTTTTTTTGTATGGCTTATTTATTTTTATTGCCTGTGAGATTATCAGTACATTAGTGGAAGGAATTGTCATTGATTGATTACTGAGCCCTAATTGTTTTTTATTCCTTTTTCCTATATTGTTAGTGATACCAAGTTTTGATATGCATGAACACTATGACATACAGTGCAACAAAAACACTGAAACTATTGTAGCTTGTTATTCTTAGGAGAGTATTGATGATACTACATTTTATTTTTAAAGACGTGTTTTACTTTTGATTTTATAATATAACTGCTTCTCTGTAATGCTGAAACATACTTAAACATGAAAACAATAAATGTATTTGTGAGTCCAGTCTTATTCTGCACTCACATTTGCATATGCTATATGTTTTCATCTACTCTCAGTGAGCAATAGCCTGATGTGCCCTATCAAGTAACGCCTTATTTTGACAATTAGCTAGTGTAGTAGTAGCTTTGAAAGATGTCTTATGCTGAAACATAGTTGTTGTTTTTTTCCAGTATGGCTAAATATTCATTAATTTTGTTATTTCTGATACTAAGAAATTAGGTCATGTAAAACAATAGCAGGAAATGTAATTTTTGATCGAGTGGTCGAGCCAACCGTCTTGCAACCCAGACTACAAAGGCAGAATAAAACTTTGTGATCTCTAAAATGGTATCATTTATTGGGCATGTTGATTTTTAGACCCCAACAATTACAGATCTGTCAGGTGTTATGAAACTAGTGCTTGTAGTCTTTATTGAATTTTATAATCTAATGCAGGGTTATGATACATAAAAAATTAAAGTCGATATCAATAACATTGTCTCCAAATTAAATAGTGGGTGTTTGCATTTTTCATTTTGTTTGTATTTTTTACTAAAAGTAACTGGGAATAAAATAATTGACAGGGAATAATTCTGTAACAACTGCTTGAAAATATGTAATTGGTAGAATCTCTTCCACTGTTCATATGTGGAACAGTATTGCAATAGGACGGGTATTTTCTTCACATTGTAACCGACAGGTTTGTTCATAATACTGCCTCCAAACCATGCAAGGCTTAGCTTATCTCAGTTTGCATTCACAATGTTGACACACATATATCATAATCTCAGTAATCTGAAGAATGTACAGGATTGGTGAACGCAAATTATTTATTTTTTCAGCCTTCATTTGTTTTATTATCGATATACTTAACTGTTCTATCTATCTGTCTGTCATAATCATATATTTTGTGGTAAAAAGAGATTCCTTATCTCTGTAGGTCGGTACTTACGATGTGTCCACACTTCTAAAGACTACTGTTAGTAATTCCTAAAGCTCTTAGAGAAGTGATTAGGGAGTCATGATTGCTCACAAATTGAGTCTTTTTTCTGCCTGACACTGATCCTGTGATAGTCTCCCCACTTAATCCTCACTAGCAATTTGCCTATAGTTGCAGCTAACAGGAGGTGATTAGAGGGGAGTTGCCCATTGCCTTTTTACTTCCGTTGTAGTGGCGTGTTAGACAGAGGCCAGCGCATCAAAGCTGTTTTCCTATTAACTCAACACCTCCTAATGCATTAGAGCCACTTTTATCTAATAACAGTGTTTAGCTTCTAGCGCTATTTTAATGTTATTTGGTATTCCTTTTAAAACATCACAATGAGCATTTTTAGAATTAGAGAACAAAAAGCATAAAGCAGAATACTCAAAGATGAAAGCGAAATAATGAAACTAACGGGTCTCATCTTTTATCAGCACATTCATGTAACCCCGCTCAAAATTACAGAGAGTTTTCTCCCTGCATCAATAGGCAAGTAGACTCCACTTTCTGCAAACATTACTTTAATTGCAATCCTGGTGACAGGTAACTGATGTAATACTTTTGAAGTGATAATGATACATATTTAGAAGTGAGAACAGCACCAATGAAAGGGTGAAAATGAAGAGTTAACTTTTCCAAGTATTAGTTACAATGAAGAATAATATGAAGGGCCTGAGTGAAAAATTTCTAAATATTTACTACTTTTTATTTTGACCCATCTGTAAAATACATCAAGGATTAGTTGGCATTTATTATTTTATTGGTACAATACAGCATCTTCACCGTGAAGCCTACATTCTCTGGCTTTTATAAGTTTTATTTTAAAACCTTAACATTGTTTTATTCTTCACTACTTTATTGACAGAGTTCTTAATTATTTTAATTAGTTTGTTTTAAAGAAACTACAGTAATGGATTTAAGACCTCTGTGGTGACATACAATCTGAGAAGTGTCCAACAGCAAGCTGACTTGGGTTTGTTTTTTGAGGTCAGTGAACAAATGTCCTTTTTTAAGATTCACATCATGCATCAAATACAGTGCATATATGTAATGTTTTAAACACAATTTCTTGGCTTTACAGAGCCTACCACTGGGCTCCAGGTTAAGCGTAGGTTTATATTACAGGGACTGTCACTAAGGTTACCATCCAAGTTCAAATAGCTAGTTCAAGTGCAAAAATACAAAGGTGGCAGTTAACAAGGAGATCTCTCTAACTGGTAGATTGGTTGAGATGCAAGGAACAAAAGAGGTGGCATCTCTAGCTATTTCACGGTTTACCTAACAATCTCTGTTTATCATTTAAACTTCTTTATCTCCTTTCTGTTCTTGAGGTTCATTTTGCTGATGATAAAGGTATATTTCAGGAACACATTAGTGAATATATCTTAATTTACATGCTTTAGAGTATGTAACGTGAGCAAGTTATATTTTAACATGCGTTAACAATTTGAAGTAGACTGCTAAAATATAGGAAAACATGTATTAGATGTTTGCTTGGACCCAGCCAGCTCATCCCACTGAGAGATGCAGAAACCTCAAAAATATCACCTGTAATCACAATTCCCTATTTAATTAGATCCTACAGGACAAGAACAAACAAAACTGGACAAAGTTTTGTGGTTTTAGATTGTTGAGAGCTTATTTATATGCAGTACACACACACACCCCCTATAGATAGCTAAATAAATGCATCTGTCTATCCTGAAATCGTAAAACGTGTCATAGTTTCTGAATTTGTCACAGGTCTATCATGTATTTTGTCGATACTTCTTCAAGCACACATCTTCTCTGAAAACAATAAACATTATTTTGCTCTGTGTCAGAATGCTATTTTTTAAGCTCAGGCATTTTTTTTAAGAGAAGTACAAAGTATGGAAAAATGCTTGTGCCAGTGTTTATGCCTCTTTTCATTTGACTGGCAAAAGCAGATAGGGCAGTAACAATAGTCTAAATCAGGTCACTCCAAAATCACTGTTCCTTATTTTTCATTTCACATACTGCTGTTGTCCTGTCTGGAGCTGTCAACTATATAGAAAAAACATCCCTGTTATAAGGTGTGCTGGTCCGAAAATTCTTATCTTGCGTTAAATCCTTGGAAGCATGCGGTTGGCTCATTAGGGAATCCAAGATGTAACTGAATTCTGTTACGGAACCCATTTTGCAGGAAACATTTTGACCAGGAACTCTGTCATGCTTTAGTCCTTACATTTTGTCTTCAATTATACATTATGTTTCTCATTTTTAATATGGCTGCAAAAATGTATCCCATAAATTTGCATAAGGAAGCCAAGTAATAACACCTATTATTTGTCGACTTTTCTTGGAAATGGAAGACAGATGAATAAACTGTATTCTGTTGTATATTCATCTGTGGTTTTTCTTTACGTGGCAAATACTAAACATTAAAAATGACATAAATTCTATTATACAGAAGCTGCTGAGCTTCTGGTATTATAAAGCCATAAGCAAAAAAGCCTTTCAGAACTATTTCTGCATTGTTTTTCATGCTTTTTGAAGGTAGATGCGGAACCATGGAAAATGTATGTAGTCTCTTCACAAGACACATTGTGTAAACTAGTGCCTGACAGGGCGTCTGTCTTCCAGAGCTGTAGGACTGCTTAATATCCAGGACTTTAAAGTCTGGTTTGTTTATTTAAGTAATAAGTGTGCCTTAGTTGTAAGGTGAAATACTGCCAATTCATTTTTTTTTAAAGGATACTGAATAACAGGTTTTGGTTCTTTCTCTTCTGTGCCATTTTCATAAAGAAAGGAGGCTCTGATTTTTCTGAATAGTGCTGCTGAAATAGCTGGAATTTTAAATTTCCACAGATATGCAGGCAAAACCTATTTTTAGTCATGTGAGCTATTAACTGTGACAGGACAAAGCATTATTTTTGTATTTTTTAAACTTAAATATAATGGATTTATCTAAAAGGTAGATTTCTATATCATATTAATAGACTTACTTTGTAATTTTGTTAGTTAAACTTCTTTTCTGTCTGTCTTTTCTTTTTTGGAGGGCTTGAGGTAATGCAGGGTTGTAGCAGAAAAGTAGAACAGTTTTTAGTTGGTGACTGCAGCCCAGAAATGTACAAAGTCCGTATAGATATACGGAAGTGTACAAAATCACTGCCCTGATGGAACAGGACTATTAGTGACATGAGTTAAGGTGAAAAAAATAGTGTGAGATGGATGAAATCTGAATGGATTCAAATTTCATATTAACAGCTTGCTGTAGTTTACCCAGGGATTAATTATAAAATTGGACATTGCAGGATTTTATTCTTTCATCCTCAAAGTCTCTCGTGCCCTGCCTAGTCTAATGTAATACAGTATTTCTCCTGGGGTGTGCTGTGGTATCCCACATTTAGGTTGTGGCTAGAAGTGACTTCCAATTCCAGGTAAACACTCAGGACGTGTTGTGAGTCTACGTCAGAATAAACACTGTGTGCACCCAGTCTCCTCTCCCACTGTCTCTGGAAGGAAAACCCAGGTGCATCAAGTAGAAAGGGACAAGGACTGCAGTGTTTTTCAGAATGAACCTACCCTACAATGTGTCCAGAACCACAGTGAATCATAAATGAAGCACAGCTCTATTTCTGGTTGCAGACACTCCAGGTTCCTGAGATGTATGGTATTGGCATGCAGTTCCTTTTATGTGTCTTTCAGTGAATCATCTGTTAGCACATTGATGTTTGGTTCTTTCAAAGTGCAGTTCCTTGCTTCACAGTGACTGTTTAAATACCATTAGGATGTCCTGTTTGCCTCGTCTGTGATTTTAGGATAAAAATGTGAAAATTGGTAAGGGGGGGGAAAAAAGCCTGCTTTGGTCATTTCCACAGGAGAAAATTCAGTTTGGTCTCTAAGAGTAAAATTGAATTGTGTTGTACTGAAGTATCATGAGTAATACGGACATGGAACATCAAACAGTGACTGTTAGTGTTACTTGTGCTTCTTTTTCCTTTAATGGTCAGGCTTTAGTGTACCGATTGGACTTGGTTGTCAGGTATTTTTAGAGTCTCATTTCTGACAAGAGACTTTTAAAAATCGCAGTGCAACGAGCAGTTCTGTTATTGAGGCCCAGACTGTACTTTAGCAAAGTCAGGTATGTAATGTTCATGTTACCACGGTTTTAGGGGTGGGGAAGGAGAGCAGGCTTCGATGACTCCATAAATGATATGACTCCGAGTAACTAAGGCTGATATTTTGACTGATACTGTGGTATTTTTATAATCAACTTCTAGAGAATTACCACTTTTTTGAGCATATATTAAAAATTATAGCAAACCAAAGCATTACTAGCACTTTTTCAGTCTGTAGTCCTACATAGGGCAGTCAGCAAAAGGCTGATTGAATCTTCTTTTGTACCTCCCGTTACCCTCTTTGGTAGCAGGTTCCTTCTGTTGGAGAGTGGAAAAATATGGCTTCATACCTCACCCACCTCCCGGGGAAATAAGATAGCACTGTAAATGAATAAGGAAGTCCTGCCCTTCCTTGTACCTCTGTAAGTGTTTGTGCAGCTGTTCATTGAACCAAATCATGAAACTCATCTGGGTGAAGCTAACCAATTTGCTCTGGGTTAATTTAACCTAAGTCAAATTCCCAGTCTTGTTCACCCATATTCATACACAGATTTGGGTCAGTATATGTGAGAGGGCACTGCAGAGGTCAGTGTGGGCCATTAGAAGCCGCAAGACTGGCACCACCTTTTGGAAACAGTCCCTTCTTTTGCAAGCTTATCACTGAACTGTGGCATTATTAGAGAAAGGAAAGAAGACAAAGAAGTATAAGTAATTGGGTAATTTCAGGAATATTTTTATGTTCCCTGTGACCATACAAAATATTTAAAAATGCATCCTGTGCTAGTATGTATCCAAATCGGGACAGCTCAGAACTGCGTTTGGAACCTGAAATGTTCTGTATGGGACATTCTAAGTCCTTTCTTACTTAAATGGCAAAGATGACCTGTTTGGACAATGGCCAATGCTATGGAAATGGAGCCTCAACCCTGAAGCTTTCTAATCCGGCTGTTAGCATATGAGTTACTTATAGGAGAATTGATTCTGGCTTTGTTAAAATGTCTGAGGTTTTGGTTGTTTGTTTTTTTTTTTCCAATAGCACTAAACATTTACCTTTTTTCATTTAAATAAGTTGGGATGCAGAATTGAGTACATTATTCAGTTCGTTCTTTCTTGTTCCTGAAATTATCTATGGTTTGCTTACGGAAGTGGGTATATGTAAAAATAAAAACAAAATCCTATATAGGCAAGCAACACTGACAGTCTAAGGCAGAAGTTATTTTGGTGACTGATTTACTCTAAAACATTTTTCAGTTTTATGAGAAGCTTCTAGAATGCGTCAATGCTATTTTTCTTATTTGAATTTTATGGTATAGTTTAAAAACTCTAGAAAATTTATGACTTTTTTTGTTGGGAATTAGTTCTTTAATGTAAAATTGTAGCAACCCCATTGCTAGTATTTTAGAGCATATCTTTTGTTCTTTGGTCAAGCATTCTTCCTCAAAACTGACTAGTGTGAAATGTTTCAGGGGCAAAGACCAAGCAGATGAGAGGTAATGTGCCTTTTGCAAAGATTTTATCTTAATCCTCTGCATACAGATGTTGAAGTAAACTATAAAATGTAATATCTGTATGATATCTGGAAGTTTTTTCTTTTAAAAAGTGTAACTGTTTATCAACTTCAGCCCCTCTGCTCCTTGTGAAGTTCTTTCTGTAAAACCATCTAAATGCTTTTATGACTTCTGAATTTTCATATGTGTAAGGCCCGCAGTTGACTAACACGAAACGTTTCCTGTCTGACAATCCGTTTTTACCTCTTCCCTGACAGGTGGACACGTAACATGTTTGCTCTTCAGTGTCGAAGAGAGAGGGGGAAAACACATACTTACTGCTTAGAATTTTACTTCATTAAGAAGTCCCAAACACAGTGTATTGTTAAGGAGGGGTTATCTTATGAAAAACCAGCCTTAAGAAAACAGAAAAGTTTGTACAGTCAGCATGGCTATGCTAATAATTTTGTTCACAGAGGCATCAAGATCTCAATTTCCTGACAGCAATGGGGCTATTTCTTTACAACAATAGAAAACACCAGATTGCACTGGGATATCAAAGTGGGAGATAATCACATGTGAAAATGCTTGCTGTCTTTTCTTTCATACCTTGAAAAAGTTACTTGGTTTCAGTGATTCTAATATTATATATGTTTCTTTATATAGAATAGTAAAAGGGTAAGCATTTTTTGTTTGCCCCCTCTTACATCAGCTTTGTTGCTTTCCTGAGGAACTTCTATGGTTAACATTTAGGTTGTGGGAAATTTTAGCGATTTGGCAGTGTGAAAGTTACAGGCAAAGATTATTCTTCAGCCTCATCCTTTGAAGGCTACCTAAAGATAGCGGGACTTTGGGGGTATAATTTGGACATTCAACTGCAAGACTGATAGAAAGAGCTTTTGCTTCTGTGATGGGCTGAATGGAAGTCTCTTGAATAGCCAGGATAACAGCCACATGAAAAATGTGTTGATCTAAACCAAAATAAATTTTGTTTGCAAACAGAACCAACACAGTCTTTGGAGAACTGGTGTAACATGTGCCCGGTGAACTGTATTTCAAGTAAATGAGTAGTTGTGTTTTTAATGTTCTGTTCCTGAATGTTTTTACAGTAGACCTACATGGCAAACAATGTAATATGTTATAGGTGCTACAAATGGACAATGCAGTGAGGATGTGCAGTTCAGAAAAAAAATACTTGGATCTATGCAGTGCATTAGGAAGAGCCTCTTGGCTTCTGAGAGCCATCATGATCTCAAAAGAAAAAAAAAAAATCCATCTAAGGTATTCCTGATACACCAGCTGGCTGACACTCAGTCTAGAAGAGAGGTAATCTCACGGGATTGTGGGAAACACCCACAGGAGGTTGTATGCCTCAGTCGTGAGTGTATCTGAAGCTCAATATAATTTACTCCATTACTGTGACAGTATATACCATTGCTTGTGTAAAAAATATTTGCACCACTAGCTTTCTTACTGTTCTAAAAAATATAAAACCAGTATCCACTTCAGAAACATAATAATGACAGCCTTCTGCTCGTGGCTACTTCGGTAAATCATTTTCATCAGGCTTATTTCTAACATTGCAAAACTCAAGATAAAATCTGCAAGGGTTACTAAACGCACAGAGCACACGTTCCTCTCAGGATGTTTGTAAGTTAAACAGTGTAGGAGGCTAGAAAGTTTTCTTGAGAAATACCATATAGTTTTGCTTTCTTTCCAGATTCTTCACCAGTTTTACACTCAAAGTCTAGTTATGGACAAAAAGGATAAGCAACTTGCACGTAAAGCCAAGAATTTATTACTAATGTAATAAATTGAAAATCTTAATTGAAATCTTAAGTCTAATCAAAGAATTATTAATAGTACAGGTTTAATTTTTACAAAAAGAGAAAGAAAATAAACTATTACAGAACAAGTCTCCATAATAATAATGCAATTAAAATTGTTGCCCAAGTAATTTATGTCCTCCATTTAGCAAATGGGGGCATATAAGCTTTTTTGGTGACATCTAACAGGATTGTGTCAATAAATCTAGCCTTTTCAGAGAAGTGAAAGGAGCTTGGAGACATTATCATCACAGAAGTATGCAAAATTGTGTGATAGTGCTACCTGTTATTTCATAGGTACATTAGAGGTCATGCTGTAAATATCTTGTGGAAGTCTATTCTGCCTAGTATCCTGTTATTTGCAAAATATGTTATATTCTATAGCAGCTTAGTTTGACCAGCCACAGTATTGAAAGTGAAATGTGCATATTTTTGAAAGCTTACATATCCAATGTAGAAACTTGAGTTGCCTTTTCCTTCTGTTTTGACTCCCAGAGCATCTTTTCTATGTAAAAAAAAAAAAAATCATCATACCAGCTTTTAGTGCTTTAATCTCCTACTTGTTTTTCTCCTCATATCAAGATATTAATGTTGACCCTTTCTGCACAGAGATAGGTACTAATGTTTAGAGTTGCCTGTTACATAAAGTCATAGCAGAAATAATATATATTATCACATGCCTTATTTATATTTCATCATAACTACTTTTTCTGGGATCAGCTTTGACAATAAATGAAAAGGTCTTTTCTGTTAAAGGGGAAGTATTATTTAGTAATGTATTGAAGTTGGAATGGACATAATGCTACATGTTCTATGACTCCTCCGCCTTGATTTCTATTGTCCACAGCATTCGGGTAGCACAGTTAGATTTCCATTAAACAGCAAGAAAAGTCTGTGAGTTGATGCAAAGCAAAACTGTATTATCTCAGCCGTCTGTTCATTATGGGAAATGATAGCATGGTAAGTAAGTACTAAAAGTAACAAATAGCCGTGCTATCTGATTTGTCAAAGGATATGTTTAATTTGCTTTGTGTATGAGTGTTTGAATTTTCCAAGTTCATGGGCTTGGAAAGCACCTCACCATAAACTATCCAGAAGTTTAATTATCTTATTCTGTTAGGTTAAATTACTAAACAGCTTCTTCAAAGCTGCTGTTCTGTGTTTGAATAAATATAATATGCAAAAATGTGAAAATTGCTCCTAGTATGATACCCAAGTGGGATACAGTGGCTTTGTGGTGTCATATTTTGAGAAATTATTTAAAGACACACAAAAGGACACTGTCACTCTGTTATTAATGTTAAAAATTGTTGATGCTCTGTGCAGTGTGTTTTTCTAATTAGAGGAAAGCTGTAGAGTACCATTTCCATAATCGACATGGGAACAGAAACTCAGCAAAATTTCGTCTATTTGCAGTGAAACTGCTCCTCAGCAACATAAAAATGGCTTTTATAACATAAAGGCTGTAATTAGAATAAGTCAAATCAGTTGGAAACGATTAAAGCCAGAACAGGCTAAGCTGCCTTCTAAATATTTGTCTGGAGATTAGCCCTACTCTTACAGCCCCTGAGAAGCATCTTTGATTTACTTATAATGCTTGACGTGGCAAAGATAATCCTGCAGAAGGCAAATGAACACAAATTTAGATGTGCTGTTAGGCTCTCTTTGTTGATTTGACAGGAGGCAGCATATTGGAAGTGATGCTGGAGAAATGAGTATAGGGTCACATTAGACAAATTGGTTAACACACCCCCACCCCCCCCGATCATCAATTTAAATTCTTTTAAAAATGTACTCATTCTTTGAAGCTTTTAGGATGCACTTTAGAAGTCCATGTGGAGTAATTTTCCGCATGTCTATGCGACAGTTGATGTGAGTCTCATTGTATTTAAAATTATAGTCCTGAGATGGAACTTTCTGCTTCTTGCTTGTCTGACATCAGCTATTAAAAGACAAGTAAAGCTTGGCAGGTATAAATTTGAAGAAGAAAAGAGATTATGTAAGAAGATCAGAATTGTTAATATTAATCAGCTACTTGTGGAAGAACGGTGATTTACTTTGTAGAAGAGTTCTGTTGGAAGAACAAGCAAACAAACCAGACATTAGGTAGCCAGTTACTTACTGATACCCCTTTACTGCACTACTGATAGCTGGAAAGGAAAAGAGAGAGAGAACTAATGCGGATGACAGATTCTAAACGTGGACTGGCCATTGCATTAGCTTGTAGATTTAATGGCATCAGCAGAAAGTAACTATTATGAAAGCCAGTCTGTATTTTAGGATGATGAACCTCTATGTTATTGTTAACGTGCACATGGTATAGTGGCACAGAATGGTGAAAAATTGTTAGGTATGTAAAGCTGGATGATTTGAAATGAGTCTGAAACATCAGTGAACTTCTTGGTGTAGATCAAATTTGTACTTCACGTAGTTTTCCTCTCATTTATAATCTCCACAGCATCCCAAACTTTTTGTTTAGCTGGTGAAAATATAATCAGGCTAATGTATTCTCTTACTGAATTTTAAACAAGACCATTAAAACTCCTTTAACGTGCTAAAGTAAGCTTCAGAGAGGGCTTCCATTTCATCTTTATTGAACTGAGGCTATAGCATTCCTTCCCTTTGCACCACAGTGAGAGGCTGTCAATAATTCAATAGCCATGGCCTTGATGGGCCAAGGCCTAACTTAGACTTTAAACAGAGCCAAGCAGCTTGTCAAAGTGTGATGTGCTGTCAATGCCTGACTGATCTATACTGCATGAATTCTCCCTCAGCTCTTGATGTATCCCTGAGAATAAAAAGAAGGCAATTTTAGAAGTAGACACAGTGTGAAGCACCTGTTTGTTTGGAATTTTTAATAAGGCAAAGTTGTGTTAGTAATGAAGCTCAATGAAGTCATTGCATTTTTGCTTAGAGGACCCACACTAAATTCCTGACTAATAGCATTGGTGCATTTCCAGTGTCTTCAGGAAAAGAAGTCATGATATTTGTAAATATGTTAGTGCCTTAGAGCAAGTACACTTGGAGCAATACTTAATAACTAATGACAAGTAACTTTGCTTAATCCAAATTACCTATTTTCATCTTTCAGTTTTATTGATATTATACTATTAACACTCAGTATTGCAGCAATGAAACTTTTTCATAGCTATTTGTTTTCAGTTTTTTCCCCACACAGTAACTGACTTACGTGATGCATTCATATCCTTTCTAAATGCTCTACGTTGAATTTGCTTATATTTTATAGTTTACTTGGAAGCTGAAAAATTACTTGCTTTTCTAAGAAAATAGTTAAAAAAAAAAATGAGCTAGTGGTAGGTAACTAGATGTATTCTAGTTCCCTTACACTTTATACGTAAATGTAAAAGCAGAATTATATCTAAGGTGCCTTTGAAAAGATATAAGAAAGCTTAAATAAGACTTTACAATATTTGTCTAAAAACCAAAAAGCTAGCATTATTAAACGTGTACTTAGTTATATTCTAAAGCATTTAAATTTCAGTCCTTGCGTTGCTAAGCTTCTCGTATGATAAGATATATTGGGATTTAAAAGAGAAAAGTAACATTGCTATTCTCACTTTAAATGCATTTGTTTTGTCATTGTTTTCTTTACAAATCCATGTTTTTTGAAGTTTCCGTATCCGCAGATAGTTTCATGAGACATGTAGGTTCTCAGCCTTCAGGTAATTTTTTAACAGAGACACAAGAGACTAATAGAAAAATAAATGAGGCCCTTTTAATGTTTTAGAAATGCTGAAACCTTGTGCTAGTGGATTTGATAACAAGCTTTACAAAAAACCTGACTTTATAAGCTTTAATTTTAAATAGCTTACTCCCTAAGTTCTCATTTTTCAGAAAACTTGAATGTCAATATTTGGTCTGTGTTGATGATATTGTAGCATTCATCCTTTGCACAGGGAAGCAGGGGAAACATAGCATGAAACATGGTTGATAATGTTTATCAACTAAGACTTTATTTTTGTGGTTTGGGTGCCTCATACTCCAGAGTGTAAACTAATTGAAGTCCTCACTGAAGACTGCTGAATGGAGAGACAGTCAGATTTTCACTAAAAACAAAACAATCGAAAAAGGTACTGTTCTTTTCCTATTTGCTAAGTGGTTCCTTAAACTACCCATTAAATGGTCCTACTCCATTTTAATGCAAAGTAAGACTGATTTGCTTAACCTACAGCTGAGAATTGTGTATAGCGCTGTTGATCTGTGCTGGAGCTCGTGTTGATGCTAGAGGAAGCGATAGTGTATACTGAGCAATTAGGCAACGATCTTTGCATAAACTTCACACCCCATCAATTTACCTATGTTGCTTGAGGTACTGTATGCTCATTGCACTTGACAATGTGATAGAGTAATTATATTGGCGCAACACTTTTTGTGGCAATAATCTTTTTGTTAGAAAAATTGTGCATGCCAGACTTCATAGTCTTTGACAGTGTCACGGATCATGACTAAAATTCACGTTTTGGCCAGTGATCTTCCAAATAATTAATTCTTCCAGATTAATTGAGTACTTTTGACTCTCTGAGTGCATATTTGTACAGAAGTAAAGAAAGCAAAATAATCAGTTTTTTAATTTTGACTTTGAAAAATGCTATAGGCCTTGGTGCTGTGTTGCCTTGAGTGATGGGCTGAAGACTGTGAATAAGATAGTTACGCACCATCATAAGATGAGCAGAGAATTAACTTGACAAGAATAAGAATGTATCCTGTATGTAGTGCTGTGTATAGAGTGCAAGCAAGGTGAAAATACATGATTGACTATTAACATGCTTGCAAAAATACAATTTTAAAGACGTTCCTCTGAGATTGGAGTGAGATGAGGGGCTTTTTCACTCTGACAGTTGTTTACCTTCTTGACTTAACTGCTTAACTGGGCAAGTAGCATTTGGTTGGTTTTCAACAGATGATCTGTAGAAGGATTAGAACACGCTTCTTGTCCAGACCGTTCTTTGCTACCCCAAATTCAGCGAGATGCTCCTCAGATGTATAATACGTTATCTGGGCATATATCAGTATCTGAATAGTTGTGCCATGCATGTGACAGTAACGTTTGTTAGAATTCTGCTCTTCTAAGACCAGTTTTAGCAATTGACTTTTGAGAATGTATCCCTGTGAGGCTTTCTTCCTCCCCTGTACACAAATTCGCAAACAGGTACTGGTGCAGCACTCAGTAGCTTTTGTCATCACAGGTCTAAGGGTGGAAATCCACTCTTTGTGGACCTTTATAGTTCTCTGTGTTGTGTGACAGAAGTAGGGAAGCTTTTGCAATCACCCCAGGATATTTTGATCACCAACCTTCAGAACCGTGGATAACCATGACTTTCAAATTCTATTGTCTGAATGTAGGCATTTGAAAGTGGGCTACTTATTAATATGCCTAACTTTAGGCATCTAATTTAGGAGGTATTAGCAAGGTTTCCCAGCTAGCACTCATAGCAAAAGTAAGGATCGTTTCACTTGGGGACTTTAGCAAATGACAGAAAAGGTAAGCAACGTACAACAAAAAACTGCTTTATTTAATCAATATTTATTGTGACACAGACTCTAAGGAGAAAGGAAATACTTGCTGTGTTTTTCTTTTTTCCCCTCCCTTTTTCCTTTTTCCTTTTTCCTTTCTCTTTTTTTGTTTTTATTCTTGGGTATTTTAGGTATCTCGGGTGCTAAATATACCAAATGAAATACCAAATGCACTCCTACATGAGTGAGTTCTCAGGCATGTGTATCTACTAGCCTTAATTCTGCGCATCTCAATTTCTCTTTGGATTTTAGCATGAGTTTGATAGTTGTTACACATAAGTACCTTATGCTAATGTAATCAGAAGAGAATCTACTAGGTTTTCTGATACTACCTTTCAGTATAGAACCATCTAAGCCTTACAAATGAACAGAACTATGTTGGCTTTGGTGTACAGAGGGAACCGTGTCTGTGGAACCCTGGGTATAGTGTAAGTTTGGAAATAGCCTTGCTTATTGTACAAAATCATTAGAAGCTCTGTATCTGGGAAACACAAGAAACTCGAATGGCTAGGTGAAAGTGAATAAAAATGAGGAGACTCGCAAACTGCTTTTGCTCCAGGGCTGGTTTTAATGAGCTTGTCCCTAATGAGTTGTCCCTGCAACTAGCTTCAGGCCTAAACAGATGAGGCAGGGTTCTGCTAAATTTTTGATGGGATTTGCACTGGTTTTATGAGAAAGCAAGCAGTAGAGAGTGCAAAGTTGTGTCATGAATCTTTTACGAGACTGGATTGTTGTCTGTGTTGTCAATAGGGATTGTAAGACCTGATTGCTAATAGAAGACATGCCACATGCTTCTTGTACTGACAAACTTGAATAAATAAGGTAGCATATATGTCCAGGGGAGATCTGGTTTGTCAGGAGCAGGGAGTCGATGACCAATATATGATGCTTTCTAAAAATTACTGTCATCATACGTTATTGAATTGATTATTGAATGGTGGTGTTTGCAACCAGGTATAGTCATTTACAGAAACAGACTGTGTTTGGATACGGGCAGTTAGGCTTACCATGGAGCATTCTGTATTTGTTCTAATGCAAAGATGGATTAAAAAATTCAGTTGTCATTTGATGCTTTTATGTTCTAAGACTTGTATTGGTAGTTAAATTTTATTTTTAATTATATGGATTTCTATTTGTGTTTTATTAGCAGTTTGTTAGTTCCAGAAGTAAAATAGAATTTTTATTGAGGTTCTCTCGGTTTGAGAGATTCTTTTTGATGCTTCCAATACATCTATTGTTAGTATGAAGAACTATCAAGAAAAGTATTTCTTAGGTTTGACTTAGCCAACAAGATTTTCCTAGTGGCTTAAGTGGTTACAAAAACGCATGTTAGCAGGCTTTATTGCATATAGAAGAGTGTTCTTTTCCTCACTGCATGGCACCCACATTGCATTGCACCCACGTTGATCATGTAACAGATGTAAATAGGCCTTGCTTTCCTGAGCTGCTTCTATAGAATTTCACATCAGCTTTTGACAGTCAGGCTACAGTGTGAAAATTTGTCTTAGATAAAAATTAGTAGTTTACAAGTTTTGTTCCCACTGTATAAGTGTTATTTGGAAAGTGTAGGAAAAACATAACTTATTTGAAAATTGGTATTTTGTAGATCAATTAACTTCTTAAGTTGTTCCTCAAGTGTAGTTTGAATCCTTGTCTTATGTATCATTTTGTTCAAAATACAAGTACAGGTCCGTGGTGGAGGGAAGATAAATACATAAGCTTGGGTTTTACAAAGCTAAATTAAAAAGTACTTGTGGGGAATAAAAATTAAAATAATTAACTAAGATATTAGTCTTTTTAAATGATGTTATTCCTTAAAGTTTAGCAACTGATTAACAGTTGCATTAGAGATGTCTAATTTTTTTAAGTGTAAATAGCAGAAACACATTCATCAATGAATTCAAAGATTATCATGTTCATGTGTATTAATCTGTCTCCGTGGTATTTAACTAATTGAAATGCAAAGTCACGATAAGTGAGACCAGGACTTAGTATGTCATATTTCTGTTCTGTCAGGTCTTTATTTCTTAAAACATAACATTTTTCCTATGCTGTGTTTTAATTTCATCCTTTCTTTTTTCCTGATGCTGCTACTTCTTTCTCCCATGCATATATTATTTTTGCTGCTTCTCTCTTCCAGTCTAACTCTCACTTATTTCTTTTTCCTAATACTTGATCTTTATAAGGTAAATAGAATGAGGAAAATGTATGTCCACATGAGCAAAAGCTGCACAGAGAATGGCTAAAATGGCTTGTCAGAAGTAGTGGGGAGGACAGCAGAACTTGACAACATAAAGCTGTGTAGTATTGCAGGAGAGAAAAAGAGTCAAACTATTTACAAAGACTATGTATAACTAAAACAAGGTTTAATAAATGAAGAGATTCGTAAAAATGAACTCCTTAAAAGACATTTGATATGGCATCAAGTAGAAATGACAGGTCCATGAATCAAATGAGGTGATAAGCATCTGAATAAAAATTTAAAATAATTTCTTTCCAGTGTTAGCAATGTATTGTGTTTTCTTTGTGGAACACCGAAGTATTCCACAAACAATTTTTCTTCTCAAAATTCTAGTGAACATCGCTTCATAAAATATGTTTGAAGAGTAGCAGTATTTCATTTTGGTCTGCTCTCTACGTTTTTAATAAATGGTGTATACCTGCTGCTATCACCATCACATTTTAGAGCCTAAGTCAAGTAGCAGACTTCCCAAAATATTATTTCCAGGTATTATAATAGGTCACATTGTTTTGCTGAACTGTTCTACCTCAGATATCCTGAATACTTTGCAAGTCTTCAACCTATTTTATCGCAGCTCTTTCCTCCTTGCCTCCTGGCTGCATCTGCATTTGTTTTTCTTACAGCTAGACATCAAATCAAACCATTTCTGCTGAATTTGCCACATACATGCGGTACTATAAACAGGAACTGAATTTAGATTTGGGGAAAACACTGTTTTATTCATTCAGATAGGTAACATAACTACTTTGACTGAAGGGAAAGTCTGTCTCATTTTAAAACTTTGAATTTTCAGCTCCGTCTCCAAATCAATGTTTGAAAAGCCTTGTGGGAATAAAGTTCTTTTAAATTTTCTCTAGTTCAAAAGCAAAATGGCGGGGAGAGGTAGGTGTCATCAGAGATGTATTTAACACTCTCTTCAGAGACAAAAGTAAATTCTTTTAGATTAAAAAAAAATTCCAAAGTTAGGTTTTCTGCTGGTAAGCTTCTATTGCTAATTTTGATTAATGTAATTTTCTCAGTGTTTTCAAGTACTGCTATTAGTCAGTCTAAACAGTGAAGATCATAAGCACAGGGAAAGTGTTCAGTACATTCTCTAGGGGAGCATAATGTCAGCTGCTCTGAAGGACATAGAATGTAACGATACTTCAAGGAAAAAAAACATTTGCATTAGACCTACTTTTGCAGGGGTTGATTAAAGAAGGGAAGCAACTTCGATTTTCATTCTAGTTGCAGTGTTGCTTAATTTCATACACGTAGACTCGTATTCAGAATGTGATAGGCTCCTATTGCTTTCAGTAGTGCATGCATTTGCATGCAACAGACAAGTTTCTATTCCTTTTGCTGGGGTAGATGGTTCCTAAGTATTTGTGGTTTTCCTCAGACATCTGTGGGGTTTACTTTTGTCAGATGTGTATCAGTTTTTCATTCCAGAATCTGCAGTTTCATCAGGAAGAATGTGTGTGAAGCTTTTGCTGAAGCTTTTGTCACTAGTGAGATGGGCTGTACCCCTATTATTTTCAGTATCAGAAAGAAATCCTCTTATCTTCCTTAACAGTTTTCATAAAGCCAAATTTAGATACCAAAATAAATAGCCAAATTTTCAGAAGCGTTGATGATTGTCAAGGCTCTTAGTCTTTTTTAAAAAAGTTTACTTTTCCAGGGCCTAAACAGAGACTAGAAACCAAGCTGTTTTTTGAAACCTGGCCTTTATATTGAGACTGAATGAATGGGGATGGGTTTGCTTATTCCCAACTAAGATGGGAACGAGGTTTACAGACTGAAGATTGTTTTCTCCAATTGCTTGAGTTTTCTACGTTTTGTTTTTCCATGTGTGCCTTGTGAGAAATGAATAGTCTTTGCCTTTTCCCGTTCTGTCCTGAGATGTGGCTGTCATCAAGACAGCAGGAGAAATTAGTGTTTTGCATGCAGTTCTAGTCATTTTAGTCCATTCTTAAATTAATTTTAACAATAAAAAATACGTGTTTCTGTAAGTTACCATATTGTATTTGATTTAGAGGTGCAATATAAGGCAATGATTTTGCATTCTAAGCACTAAGTAGATCTAGTTTTGGCTTTTTTGATGAACTTTCTTTTCAATCAGCAGGAAAGACTAACTGTTTTCACGTTAAGTTTGGGACTGGAAAAATGACAGTAAATTCCTTCCTTTTCTCCCTTACTGCAGTAAGTCTGTACCTGTTGGCCTTTCAGGTACCCAACAAGACTTCCTCTGTTCTCCTGATCAGGATAGAGTTGAGGAAAAGGTAGAGCAGGTGCTTTCTTAGAAACATGTGAAATTATTTTGCGTGACCCATAGGAATGCCAAATGCACATAGTTTTACAATATTTTTAATACATTTATTATCCTTCTTTCATATATTTTGTCTCTCAATTTTAGTATCTTTTAAATACTGAATGCCTAGAGGATTTTCTTAAAAAATAATTAAATAAATATATACATGCGTGCACAGACACGTGTGTGTGCTAGGTTGTGTTCTAGCTTGTATTAAATTTAAAGCAGTATAACTTCGGTGAAGTCATAAAAGATTTATTTCACATGTGAAGATTTTCATGCTGTAGTTTTTTTCCTTTGTACATTTAAAATGGCTCATTACAAACTCCTGGACTGACAACATAAAAACATTGTTCGTCTATCAAGTAGGTTGGCCCAGAGTGAGGTTTTCTCCTTCTCCAAACCAGCTTAGTTCAGTGTTCTCACAGGACCTCTTCAGTTAATCCCATTACACTACGCTCAGATGCTGGCATTTCTACTCAGAGAAATGCACAGAGGAATTGGAAATTTATATGTATTTTTAAATGTCTGAGGGTATGGATAGTGGTCATCAGCCTCCTTCAGAAATACCAAAGAGCTGGTTGATTCACTTGATAGTCTGAGTAAGCAAGAACATAGGTAAATTTGAGCAACGGATCTGAATTTCTCTTGGTGACTGCTGCTTCCAGAATTATTCCTTGGAAAGTGTCAGTTTTATGAGACGTCATGAAGTATTCAAATAACCCACTTATCTGAGTAATAGTAAAAATGGGTGTTGTGCTACTGATTATGAAATTAGGTTTATTAACTTTATAAGCTAATTTTGCTGTCTTCCTTAGAACAGGCTCACTGAACAGTACACTGTAAGCATGCTATATACTCCATCACAGCCATACACAGGCTGTACCAAATACTTATCTGTTTCAGCTGAGACCACTGGCCAGACCTCCTCCTCACCTCCCAATTCCCTAATCTAATCTAACTCTGTGGGGTTTATGGGGGTTCATTTAAGCAGCAGAAGCTGTGCTATAATTGTTACATGTGCCAGCAGCGATTTGTACCATCTGGGTATGAAAAAAAGAGGGTAGTACTACCATGGAGAAAAGATCTTTATTCTATTACTAAACCAATATAATTCAAGAGCGGCTGCAGAGCAATTGGAAACTGAGAAATGGGCAGCTATGTAGTTATAGTGAAATGTCAAAGTATAATGAAACAAGGGAAATGTACTGCTTCATGATATGAGCCAAGTTACAAGCAGGTGGCAGCAATAAATATGTATATAAATAACAATATGGATGAAATGTCAAGGTTTCCAGCTGGCTTTGTAAAGGCATTTCAGGAATATTATACTTAGAGTAACAATGTAGTTTGACAATTTAATACAAATATGTATCACTTCAAAATGCATATATTTACATTAAGGGCTTGGGTATCCTCAGGTTTTATCACACTTAAAATTTAGCTTCTGGCCCTACCTTTAGTTAAAACAGCCTAATAGTTTGTGAAACCTCAAACCATACTGTATGTTTTATGGGAGACTTGCTTCCATCTGATACCTTGTTATTCCACAAAATGAAACCCGCAGTGTTTCTATCTGTACATTTTTGAAAATGAATATAGACTAAGACAACTTGTGTATAATGTTACAGAACTGTATGTGGAGACCTGTTTCCATGCCAAGCCCGTAAACTTACGTGTGATGAAAAACGCAGTCAGGGTCTTTGCTGGCTCTGACAGAAGATCGTACAGACAGACCTTTCAAACTGGAGAGCAAAAAATTTTCAGTGCAGTCTTTAGGATACTTCAGTCTCAAGCCTAAAGTTCTAGCTTCCACTATCAATTCAATAATATTATTAGCTTTGAAGAAAGAAGTTCTCTATGATCAACATTATAAAAGTTTCACAATAGAGAGCATCAAAGAAAAAGAAGAAAAAGCATTTTAAAATAGATTTTTTTGCATTTAACGTGGCAGTTCATACCACCTTCTCTGAAAGAGTTCTGACTGAGTCAAATGCAGGAGGAGAAAGAACTCTGACATATGTTTCAAAAACTTTCATTCCAAGTATTCATAGTTAAGTTGCAAGTAGCCAGGAGGTCACAAATTGATTAGAAAAGTAGATAATAATGAAAATGACCTCTTAACAAAGCCTCTAAAGCCAAATACATTAACAGTTGTTAAACAAAGCTTGCATTTTATTTGCTGATTAGATCCTTTAGAGAGCAAACACTAGCATTGTCTCGGGCTCCGTCGTTTTCACCTCGATTGTGTGTCCTGAAGATAAAGAAACTTAATACATTTACATTCCAGCGTTTTGTAAGCATGAGATGAACACAAGTTAAACTGTTTTCAACATAGTGATATAATAGGGATAAATTAGTAGACTTATGCCAAGAACTAGGACATTATGCTCCAACTCTAATACTTTTATCAGTCTAGATACTTTTGAAAGTCAAATAGTGAAATTATTATGTCCTTACAACTAGAGATTACCAATCCGCTAACTGTAATTAATACAGTAGGTGCTGATGGGTTACAGACTGTCACTGTCAAAATCAACTTAAAACCGGTTACTGAGTTTTTATAACTAAGGCAAATCACCTTATAATGCATAGTCACTTAAGCACATCTGTTACGTTGATGTATCACTAGTTTTATGGACCTGGATTAATTCCAGAGTAAACAGTGAGCACTCTGCTGAAAGGCTGTAAACACAGATACAAGTCATTCGTCTAGAAATCCCCAAGCATAATTTGCCAACAGACTAAGTGCCTCAAGTATTTTATCCTTTTTGATGTAGCAAGATGCTAATATTCTCCATGCTGTAATACTGAGGATGACTGCTGGGAGAAGGAGTAAGGTTTTTTTCTTTCATTACTTATGGTTAAATTTGCTTACCTCTAATATTGAAGTACTAGCAATCCTAAAGTTGCGCTACAAATTTATGAAGTGTTACGAATCTGCTAACAGTGAAATCTACAGTTTTCCAAAATGAAAGTCATCCAATGTACAGGTACCCAACAAGGTGCATATATATCTTCTAAAATTAACTACCATACTTACAGGTCCTTTTCAAAATCAGATGTGAGTCCATAGATCAGAAGGCTCACAGGGTTTAAAGCCATTAATTACATTCGAACTGTATTTATCTGATTTTAGAGTCTTTCTAGCCATCTCAAAATCTTAGAACAATTTGTTTTTGAATTGAACCTTTCATCTTCATTCCTTTGGTTTCATCTTGTGGCCTTTGCTTTGACACAGACAAGATGATCAGAATTGTGAAGATTTTATATATTGCTTTCTGATAGCAATACTGTGCTCTTTTGGTCATGGTATTGTTAAGACAGTTGTGAAGAGATTAAATTTTTGTTCAGAAATTCACACACACTGGGAACAGATTCAAAACTGCAAAATAAAATTTTGGGGTTTTTTTGGTTATTTAATGCGTGCTAATACTGAAAGTATATCCTGAGATGTGGAAGTGGCTATCAACTCTTTACTAAATTGTGGTAGGTAAGCCCTTTTGTTTTGCTCCTTTTTCAGTGTTCAGAGAGTTCATAAAACTTTGCTGGAGTTTGAACTCTGTTAGTCCAAACAACAGCAATTTCATTTGCCACTGGTACCTATCAAACACAGGAGTGGGGAAGTTTCTGTCTTTTCTTTATTCAGGACCCAAAATGATAGCAAAGAACAGCTGTGCAATAAATGAGTTCAGCAGGTCAGTGCTACCAAATGGAGAATGTAACTGGCGTTACAGAAGAGAGTTTTAAACTGTGTGATACTAAAGATGCATAAAAATCTTGCTTGTCTAGAAATGTTAGAATATCAGATATAAGAGGTGAAACAACAGGCAATTACAACTGATAACACAAGGCAAATCCAAGTAAATTTATAAAATAACTTACTCCAGCAGTCCTGATAAAAATTTAAAAGACTAACCTTTTACATATTGAAATAAGTCAATGGATCATCATAGAAAATGTAAAGGTGGCTGAGTGGGAAAGAGAATAATTCTTACTAGGTCAGATGCTTTCTATAGAACTAGGGTGAGGAAGAGCTTGCAAATTATACAAATTAATATGCAACAATTCCAAGATTTCATTTCCAGGTGGCGACCTTAAGATGAAAAGGAGCTGGTGTAGGAGAAAGTTAGCTCCAGTTCGTTGAGTGTCATATGGGAATTCTTCTACCTTGGTTAAATGCAGACTAAAAATTGTGAGTTCAGCCTAGCAAAAATGAGGAATAAGTAGTTTAGTTTTAACTATAATGGCATTTTCATCTGTTGTTAAAATAATCGGGATAAATTTATTGTGCAGCTTCCCATCGCTTCTTAACTTGTAACAGTCCTGGATCCATGCCTAAGAAGAAGAAAAGCATAATGTCTTCTGTAGAGATCAGTTTGGGTATTTTAGGCGAGGGATGGATGCAGACTATAACCTTGCACTCAAGCAATGGAAAAATTCAGAAATCTTTTCAATTTAGAATCTGAATTTGGAGTCTGGATCTTCTCAATGTCAGGTAGAATAATCCTCAGGGATCTAAAGAAGGTGAATTTTAAGAAAATTTGAATCATTATCTAAAGTCCAGATGTCTGTTACATTATTTGTAATACCTGTAAGTCATGAACTATTAAAGGAATTTCAATTTTTAAGAATGAATTCATTTTTATGGTTATGTAACTTTGATATCAGTGATCGTTATTTTAAATTGTCCCAGATGTTCTCCAGGGGGATGTTTCTTGTCTTGAACTCTGAGGAGGAAGAGTTAATTTATCTTTTCTGGAATTTATCCCAGGTCTGCAAAACCTAAAATTGCTCTTATCAACTGGGAATTAATTGAATTGCAATAAATAGGCAGATTTTAGTCCAGTCCTTAATGGACATATGTTAATCAATTGGGAGAGTCATTATCTTCTATAACGTCTACAAAAGATGTTTTGTAGATGACCCTGATACAATCTCTGCTTTTACATACTCAAATTTAGCTTTGTAGGTTTCTGCATATTATACCTATATATCATTTACATGGATAGTAAGTATTATACTGGGACAAATGCAGAAATGACGATTGGGCACTTTTGCTTTTGCCTTCGCAGATATGGTATTTAGCGAAGGTGGGTGGTATTGTATATGGTATTGTAGCGAGGTGGGTGTTGGTCTTTTCTCCGAAGTAACAAGCGATAGGACGAGAGGAAATGGCCTCAAGTTGCGGCAGGGGAGGTTTAGATTGGATGTAAGGAAAAATTTCTTTACTGAAAGAGTGGTGAAACATTGGAACAGGCTGCCCAGGGAAGTGGTGGAGTCCCCATCCCTGGAGGTTTTTAAAAGACGTGTAGATGAGGCGCTTAGGGACATGGTTTAGTGGGCATGGTGGTGTTGGGTTGACGGTTGGACTCGATGATCTTAGAGGTCTTTTCCAACCTCAATGATTCTATGATTCTATGAAATGGAGTGGAGATTTGTGAGTGTCATGAATTTTTATCTGTTTATATGATATTTTTATAACTAAGTATTAAATAAGACACTAACACTTGGAATTCAGTTTAAATGAGTGCAACATACAGATCAAAAGAGAAAATGCTCTCCTTAAAGGACAGGTCATTGCTTTTTCCTAGGAAGTGATCAAAGCTTGCTTCATTGAAGCAGTGGTTAAACACTGCTGCAGCATGCCGATGCTTAGGTTTCGTTTCTTTTCCATGACATTTTGCTGTACCCCCTACAAGGACAGTGAAGGTAGACAGCTGAAGGACCTCCTAGAAGAAAGGACAGCATGTGTGGCAGAATTCCCCACGAGGTTCCATCGCATTTGGTTTAAACATTTCATATTCATATTGAGTCTCTTTTATGCTGGTTTTATGCTGATTATACCTAGAGGCCATTAAATGTTATCAGATACTTTATATTTGCAATTTTGAATGCAATGCATGGTATGAAATTCTTTTAAAGGGATATGTTTGACATGGAGCATGAACATATTAAAGTGAATGTACTTTCGTAAACTCATAGAGGTTGAGGGTGTCTTTTTTTTCTCTTTTAACTCTCAACTGCTGGATGTAGCTTATGGCTCTGAGGTAGGGAAGATGAGGTAGATTTTAAAATATCCATTCCTGTGACTTTTGCTTTTGCTGTTTTGAATTATAAAACCACAAAAGTTCATACAGATGATCATGTTTGTTCAGGCAGTCCAAAATACGATTTTAAGGTCTATGCTTGGAGATCTACATCTGATGTTCAGTTTTATTATATTCCCCATAACTAATTAAGTTGACATACGGGACATATAAAGTTAAAATAGAAAGGAGTACTGAACAGAGTCTGATGTGAATAAACTGGTGTGTATTGCTGAGCTTTCGCTGGAGAAAGATTTTAACCTGTTCATGTATAAGATGAAATTGCTTCTGTGGAGAGAGAGAACAGCGTGTTTGGAGTATATGTGAAAATAGAAAGAAAAATTAAATTAGCAGAATTTTAATCTTTAAAGCACTTTAGAAGCTGTAATCCTGACAACATACATGGTAGAGGTGTAGGTAACCAATATAATCTCTGTTTCTTCAAGGAGAAGAAACAGGGATGTGCTCTGGCAGTGCGGTGGATCAGTGCCAGAAACAGTCTGAAAATTCTGGAGTCCTTCACTATATGACCAGGACCAGCCCTTCTTAAAAGCAAAGGAAAGGAAAGAATATGCAGATACTCACATAATACATTATTTTCAGGTTGTTCTACAGCAGAAACAAAGTGAAAATGGTCTGAAGGTTATTTCTGTTATGTGGATAGTGTACACCATTAGACAAAGTGATCATTTGGATGAGAATTGCTAGTATACTAACAAATCCTATTTAGGATTTCAGAACTGCTAAAGCAAGTCCTAAGCAGGTAAAAACCTTGGGAAGCTGACAATAGCATTCCACAAGTTAACCTGTTTCAAAATATTTTTAATAACTTTTGAAGTCCTATTCTTTACTTTAATACTAAGAATACTTATGGGATTGAACTTTCTGGAGTGCAAATATTACTTCTATGGTATGGTGAAATGTCTATAAATGAGTATTACTGGATCCTACTTTGATGTGTGCCCCTGAAGAGCTGTGTGGCCTTGGACAAATTGTGAAACCTCTCCATGCTTCATTTCCCCATCTCTGAAATGGGTACAATATATTTTATTTTTAAAAAATTAAGGATTGTCAGCAGAATTAGCACATACTCAAGGTCTGAATGATCTGCTCTGGCAACCCAAGTAGAGATGATTTAAGGCATTTCTGCTTCTGACTTTGTGTTCCACCTCTCTGCCAAAAATTACTGTCGTGTCCCGTTCCCCCCCCCAAAGTTCATAGAATAGGCAGTATACACACTGTTTAACAGTGTGGTTTATACCCTTGGAGTATTAACTTAAGCTGCCATTGTTTTCACTTTGGTTGAGTAGTGGGCACACCACCTATTTTTCCAAATCTGTTTTGGAAGTAGTCACTCCTGAAGCAGAGGAGCGGGTCAGACTGCTGGGAGCAGCAGGCTCTTAAATCTCCCCGGCATGGAACCTGAGAAGGTAAGGGTCAGCACTGTCAGCTGCTGTGTTCTGTCTGTGTGCTGCAGGGAAGGCAAACGCACTCAAATGGCTCTGACAGAAGTTAACATCATTGTGATAGCTGACTGCTAAACAACTTGATAACTTCAGGTCTAGTGAAAGTTGAGTAAAAAGTGGGTTTTTTTGTTTTGCTGTAAAATGATGTAAATGTAGCATACTTCAATTGTCGTTGAAGAGATTTTCTCTTGCTCTTCCTATAAATGACGACATACACTTGGTGGGCATTCAGCAACCAGGAAAAAGAACCACGTAAAACAGAAATCTACAGAGTGGGAATCTAAAACAGAAATGCTGTACTTGCATTCTTCTTATAAATGAGCTCTTCTTCAAAACTTTTGCTGATATCTATAGGGATAGAAAGACATCTTTTACATTACTAAAGCCAGCAGGAACCACTTTAGTATTTTATTGAAGTAATTATGTATGATTTAAAGTAGTGACACAACAGTGTTCTTTTGTAAAATAAGTACAATATAGGGCATTAGGTGCAGGTATTTGCATTAGCGTTATATTCAGCATGTGTGTATCTGGTGGTGTATGAGGGCAGTGTGCTCTAATAGAGAAGCAGGTTTGCTTTTCATTGTTGTGTGCAGGTTTTTAAGTTGTGGGGAAGGAAAGGATTTTAAGCTTTTAAAATTGAGGGCTCAGAAATCTTAAGTTTTTCTACTTTCAAAGTTTAAAATTATAAGTGATACAATTATTTGAAAAATAAGGCAAACATCATTAAGCAAAATTTTGGAAGTAATGCTGTTTTTACTTAGTCTTGTGAATATTATTCTGCTCTATTTATGCCCTTGTATGCAAAAAAGATTTGCAGGAGTTGGACACACAAAAGAATTCTTTTCTTTTAACTTACAAACTCTGTTAACAAGCACAGAAATGCAATAGTGCTGTTACAACCTACAAATCTGAATCTTTGCATGATAAATTCTGTTGGGCTATTTCACTTTTTGAGAATCTTTTGTTTTTCCTGCTTGTTGTATGCACACCATTCCTTTACATTCAGGGATTATTAACTTTAGACATGTTCTTAACTGATGTCTTCCCTAGGTGTAAGAGTTTAGAGTTCTCACAGGTGTAGTACTTCACATTGCATGTAAAGGTAGACAGATAACATTGTGTCACACCAGTTTGTTTTTCAGAGTCTGTCTTTGGAAGTGGTTAGGGACTTAATTCTGATCGTTTAAGTAAATGCTAGGCTGTTAAGTCTGAAGTGCTTCAAACAATTGAAAGCTTCAATTCTGGGCCCTTTATTTTTACGTCCATTTCTTCACAAAGTCCCTTCCCAAAGGTATCTTGGCTCACTTTCCAATAAATCTTTGTTTCTCTGGTGGCTGGTGCATCTCCAAGTCACCACCTTTATATTCATTTGAAGTCTCTGGCTCCACCCTTAAACCTAATATGACCATTCTCATATATGCCTTCCAGGATGCAGAAATGCCAAACAAGTTGAATGGTTCATTGATGGAGACACATCCCTCCCTCTGTATGAATGGTGGGACTTCTCCATTTCAGTTAATTTCTCACCTTGATTTCTGAGACTAACAGCAGCTGCCAACATCAGTGTTGATTTTCTGGTATGAAAGATAGCCATTTCCTGAACAAAACCAGATTCAGATAATTAAGTAATTTCACCATACCATGTGTCAACAATAATCTGAGTTGCATTCAGACCAGTGGCCCTGGTATATTGCTCTTCTGTTTCATTTAACCACCATTTCTTGCAGTAAGTGTCTTAATAGTAAAACATAAATTTTATTTATGATCTAATCTATGAGAATGTTACCCTTTATAAAATTTGGCAATATTTGCAATGAAAACTTCATATGCTACTTTTTCTACCATGTTGTATATAGCTCTTCTCTTTGCAACCCCAGGTTATTACAACAGCATAAACCTTTGAACTGGTTAACAAGAATTCAGCCTAACTAGGTTAAAATATCTTTTTGTTAGGTTTTACCTTTTCCGAGCAGACCTAGTTTAGTCTCAGCCTCATAAATACACCACAAAACTGTGTTGAAGTGGAAAGAAGGTAACAAGCTGTGTCTGAAAGCTCTAGGATTAAGCACAGCCAGCAAAAATACTTGACAGATCCCGTGAACATACTGTTGGACAATAAAAAGAATGAAAATATCCCATCTTCTGTACCCTGCTTTTTAGTGTCATAGGTATGTGAAAGAATGCACATTTTGCAGATGAATTGAAATAAGATCCTATGTGACCTACCTTAATTCTAAACCAAGCTTGAGATGTATTTTGATTAAAATGGTTGACAGTATGCCAGAAGACTTGCTTGCAAGTCTTCTAAAAAGGAGACAATTATTTTTTATTTTTCCGTACCTTTATAGAAAAATGAAGTATCAGGTCGTCTCACTGTATCAATTTACAATCATTGTAGCATCTATTAGTCTCTTGTAGCCATTTACATTCTATTTTAATCCAAAAAGAGAACTAATTTTTAAATACTACGTTTTGACTTACGTTGCGCTGATATCCTGCAGGATCCTTCTGGAAAAATTGTGCTTGTAGATGGAACAGCATGAATTCTTAGTGCCAATAGCTTATTCTGGAACGGTCATTTAACCAGTCAGCAGTCTATAGGCCAATCCCTTTCCCATGCCTTCTCAGTAACACAGCTCAGTTAACTGAGAGGAAGTGTCTTTCCTTCTTTAGCTTGGAGATAGTGTTAACAGTGTGTTGTCGCTATAATATGTTTGCAGTTGTTTTACCTCTAATCTCTGTAGGATTACAGATTTCTAGTAGATCCACATGACAGCAAATCTTCCTGCAGTACTGATTCATATTGTAGGGGTAATGTGTTTTCCAGAAATTATGCATTCCCTCTTCACATTCTCGTTCCAACAGAATGCCACAATAGCTAATGGCACTTTAGAGAAAGAAGCAGTATATTAGAAAACTGCTTATTATCTGACCCAGTGACCCTTTTGCAGGATTTGTTCTTGCAAGGACCAAGATAGCCCTAGACTGACTGACTGCTTCACTGCTGTCATTGTCATGATCCAGATTTTTGCTCTAATTTTCATACTGCTTTTTGAAGTCAGTGTACTTCACAGAACAAACCCATGGATTCTCCAGACTGAGAACCACCAATAAATTATGTAGATGTCGACTTTATAGTTGCTGAAGTAAAAAATGAAAGGGAAAGGGAAATATGAAGGCTGCATAGAAGGAATGAGGGTAAAGGTTAAGATATAATGGAATCATTGAAAGTTAGGCCAGTGGCCTTACAGTCTGTGTTAAACTGGGTTTGGGGTTTTTTGTTTTGTTTTTTAATTTAATGGAAGTCATAGTTTACCTTCATCAGTGTTCAGTTGCTTAGTCCTACATACTAGTTCATCCATTTTTGCTCAATAATCAAACAACGTGTAAAAGAGAAGAGTTACTCTTTAATGTATTTGGCTTGTGAATAAAGATGTTCCTAGCACTGGCAATAAAATGTTTAATGACATAGTAAAAATATAGTTCAAGGCTGTGATCTTGTCCTATTGAAAATCAAGCACTTTATAATTTTATTTATTTAATATTGAGTTTCAGAATAATACATTACTGAATAATATCTTGAGAACCCAAAATCAGATCTATTAACATCAGATACACATGGCAAGAAGTCCAAACATACTTACTTATTTATACAGGGTACTGTGAAGCATGAAGACAGTAAGGAATTACACCACAAATGTGGCAGAATGGGAATAAGGGTGAAGGTCCTGGCTTTTTTCTATGAATAAAAGTTCTTATTTAATATTTATGAATGAAGAATGTCATTAGACTCTTGATTGTGAATGGTGATTAACTAATTCTGTGTGCCCACTGGAACTACTTCAATGTCAGATGTATTTCATAGCAGATGAACAAACAGGTCAGCAAATATATTTCACTGTAGTTGAACAAACACGTGTGAGAAGATCTCTGTTTGGTCAGCAGTAGATCATGTATGATACATCTGTAGAAAAGTTGTTCTGTTTAATGTGTATCTGTCTTAGTACTTCTTTTGCTTTTGTGCCTGGTCATGGGTTTTTGATATGTTTCATAAAACTTGTCATGACATGATCATGGGAGATGCTACAACATCTGCTTATGGTTTCTTCCCCCCCGACATGTGAAAAAAAGAACTTTTAGACAAAAGATTTTTTTATTTGGGAATTGTTACTACCTATTGAAGTTAGGATGAGATATTACTAATGCTCCTAGAAGTTTCTGTAGGATACTGTGAAGTGAGAGCTAAAAGCATAAGAATGATTTTACTTGTTTTTAAAAAGAAACTTTTTTAAAGCTGTTGCTTGTAACTAGCGAAAGGTTTACCCTTTTGTAGTGCTTTATTACCAGTGTACGTCGTCTATGAAGATTCTTTTAAAAAAAAATTGTAAAATTTGGCAAAACTGTATTTTGATTTTTAAAAAAAGTTACAATCTGAAGATGGTTTTTCACACAAATGGGTGAAAAATATTTTAGAATATATTTTTAAATGATTTAAAGGTTATTACTGGAAACAAAATAAGTGGTCTATTACAATAAATGTTATGATCTAAAGATACTTGGATGAAAGTTTTCGTAAGATAAGTCTTTTGTTCCTGATGTCTGAATTGGGCACATGTAATCTATTGTGGAAAAACTAACTTCTGGGCTGAGAGATACCATAAGTCTAAACAGGAAGCTGCTTCATTGAAAAACAGAGGGATTTTTAATCATTGTGTTTTGGGCATAGTAAATATTTAGGTCTTAGGCTTTATTTAGGCTGCTGTGGTGCCACTTTGTACTATAAAGGACAAACTAGGGGCACTTGCAGATGTTTTCTAAATCTAAGTTTAAACTAAGTTGTCCACATTATTATGATGGAGCAATGGTGGATCTCAAAACCAAAGAATGACGAATGAGTATTTCTTATCAGTAGTCTTGCCTCCCTGATGGCTTTATCAGTCAGGCTTTTCTTGACTAGAAAGGCTGACCTGTTCCTCACGGGTGGAAGATTTCAGTGGAGCACGGATTTGACCGCAACCACAGCCTTCCTTTGTGGAACTGAACCCAGTAAATTACACGTTCCAGTGCTGCTTTGAATGAACCTATCTCCTGCTGTGTGCTATTTATAATTTGTTTGGGCACGCACTCACAAATATTTTTCTGTGATCTAATAATAGCTATTACTGATAGCTTAAATGATTTCAGCTGTTGAATCTGTTTACTGTTAAGCAATAGCGTACCATTAGTGTTGACTTACTGTAGTAACTCCATAACCTCCAAAATCTGCTATGGTGGTTATATTTCTCAGTCAATATGAAGGGATTTAGCTGGGGAATATCTGCTAAAACACATAGAAAATACATATCTGAAAATAAGAAACAATTTAAATGAAAAGCTACTAGTATAGAAACAATTTTAGGTTGTTTTTTTTTAAAAATTAGTAGGTAAATATAGATATCTTGTTTATTATGATTGCTGATTAGGTTCCCAGAAACCTTTCCTACCCTGGTGACGCAGGTCAGTGTAGTTTTCTTTGCTTACTTTATAGATAGAGATAACTTGAATTTCCTGGATGAATCTGTAGGTGTCACTTAAAGTATTCAAAGAAATAGTCTTTCCAGTGCAAGATGTCATTTCTAAAGAGTATTTATCAGGACATTCTTAAAAGAAGTGGTTTAAACTAGAAATAATTCTGGAAAATAGCAATGCAGTGCAAGTTCATCTTGTTGGGGCATGAGGTAAAATTTGGCTTGTTGCCTGAAAATAGGGGAACGCTGAAAAATGAGCTATTTTACTCATTCACCTTAAAGTTTAATCAGATTAATCCTGTAGTAAAAACAGTTATTTCTCTTGTGCTCCACCTTCCCCCTCTCCTGCCTGGTATGGTCCACTGCATATGGTGCCAGCAAGCTGTGTTGCCTTTCATAACTGCATGGTCCTTTCCTCTCAGGGTGGTCATGTGGCAAGCACTGTAACTGTTTATCTAGAAAAATGGCATTAAAAATGGCATTATGTCTTTTTTTGTTTGCCCGTTTTCAGCTCTGTCTTTTATAGTGAATAAGCAGAGGGAAACAAGGAGAGGAGCCAGCTCCAGGTGACTGGCCAGCTGCCTGTGGATCAGCACCAGAAAGTGCTCCACAGATTGCAATTTGAAACCCATTAATATAATGGATAAAGTCTATGAGACATTTTAAAACCTCCCTTGCTTATAGTGCTGCATTTTATAAGCTAGGTGACATCAAAAGAATTGGTTCTGGCTCAGACCAACTAATAAAAATGGATAAGGCTTATTTTTATGCTGAATATCAGTAAAAGCATGTGCAGAAGATTACATTTAACATTCTGGCTTTTACCCAGAGCACAACAAAGTCTATCTTATCCCCATCCATCAGAACAGAATTTGATAGGTTTGGAGACCCCAGATTTTTGTCTCCTTCTATTGAAGCATGAAGAAGCAGCTTGGACTTGCGCATAGATCATAGGAACATGACATTGCTTACTCTTACTGTTATGTTTCCTGAACAGCTATGAAAAAGGTTGTATAACTATGCACATCATTTAAATAGGGTATTTTAAATTATCAATACTTAAAGCTGATATAAAGCATTAAATGTTGTTATATCTTACTATACAGGAATAATGGAAAGAAATTGAAAGTTTGGCTAATTCCTGAAGTCGGAGAGAGAACAGAGTCTTTCAGAGCCCAGTAAAAGTCACACGTAGTTGTTTTTGTGCCTATACAGCTTTAATTATTGTTAATTTTTCTAGTCAAGCACATGTTTATTTACAACTGATTTTTTTGGTTCAGTAGTCCAGCCTGTACCAGCATTTGCCTCCAGATCTCAACAGCATCCTGTTTATTCTGATCTAGCTTGCCTGACTGACTCCCCAAAGATAAAATTCACTAAGTGAACTTGACAGATTCCAGGCTGTCTCCATATGGCAGGGACTGGGCTGCAGCTTCTGAATCTGCCTGGGATTTAAAAGCTGCTCTCACCTTATTAAGATGGCAGCAGTTACATGCAAGTCAAGTTCGCAATGGCTTGTTTTAATTCTTTTGGCATCTGCTTGAGGCCAATCCATACCATTTTTTGTGTATGTGAATTAGAGCAGGACCAGAAGGATGACCTTTTTTTTCCAAACAGTACTTATACCAGCAAGAAATCAGAATTGAAAATGAACCTGTACTTCAATTGTTGACAATTTTTTTTAAGAGGCGTGTATACAGTTTAGGCTTAGCAGGTGCTAAACAGACCAGACCACAAGAGATTTCTGAAAAAAGTGATGAAACAGTGTGAATTTATTTGTTGCTCTGTCTTCCCTTTTGCCTTTGTGTACTAGTTGCTTATCTGTTGTTTGTTTTTTAACTATTAACAAATTAGTATTATTTTCCTATATTAAAAATGTCAAACCTATATTCTGGCAACATCAAAATATTGAGCTTTCCAAACTGAATTGCAGGGAGCATTTTTGAGAATTCAGACCAGTTGAGGATCTTTCCCTGCGTGTTTAAATCTGTGCTGCGTGTGGCAGATAGCCAAAATCAGTCACAGAAAAGGGGTTCTCATAAAATGATGGAATATTAGTGAAAGAAAATACTACTGGAAACACATATACACTATGCATAAAAGAAAATATTAGTATTTGTCGTCTTAATCAGCTTTAATCAAAAGTTTATAATTATAAGATTTTAAAAAGTCTTAGTGTTAGATCCATTCTCTGATTTTTTTTTTTTTTGAGTGAGTTCACAGGATTAAAGTAATTTCCTCTGGTAGGTTTAAACAGATCATCCTTAAAATTACAACATTAGCAAGAAGAATTTAGAAAAAGTACACAAAATATCTTAAGTGGTTAGTGCTTGTTCTATAAAATATACGCACTGCAAAAAATAGTTTGTTAAGAAATAAGTTTAGATTAGACTTGCTGTATTGGGATTGATGCAATTGTGGATATAGTTATATTTTTCTAAGAAAATGGAAGTAGAAGTAGAGATTTCCTTGGCTACTCCTGTTCCTGCCTGACATTGTTTATCAGTAGCACGCGTATACTTGAAAGAGAGATCAAGAATGAACAACCCTTCAAAACTTGCTCTGTCTGCTTTTCATAGTCCAAAAGTGGAAGGTGATGATCTGATGTGATACTTTCAAATTTTAAAAAAAATAAATAAAATTAAACTTTTGTGAGTTAAACTTTGTATTTAAATGAAAAGTGACCGAGTTGACTAAAACAAGCAATGACATGTCATAATCTCTCCCTATTGATTTTGTCCTTTCTTTGAGAAATAGTGATTTATTCCCCCCAGATACTGGTTTTAGATTTGGGAGTTTAGTTTTTATAGAGGCACTGAATCAAGCAACAGGGTTCTTTGGTTATCTGTGGTTATCTATGGTTCTTGTTCTTGCATCCTTTTCCTAGCAGGAGATGAGGATCTTCTGTTGGGACCATTTAATCAGTGCTAGAGTCTTACCTTTTCTGGAAAGAGAAGCTCTTGAGGAACCCCTGTTCTTGGCACTTTCTATTTTATCTGAAGCTGTGTGAATCAGTTTGTGAAAACTGATTTTTCTCTCAGATATGTTACATGTTTAGCTCTTGGGAATCATCTGTGTCTTCCTGAATGTCATTTGTAATGTTTTTTATCTTCAGTTAATTTGCATTTAGCTGCAGATTAGTTTGCGGCATTAACTAACTCCTTATTTGCTTTCTGAGGAAAGCTCACTGTTACCTTCTGCATTGTATAACGTAGACCTGTGCCAAAAATTACCAGTAGGCCCAATAGTAATTAAGCTGGGAACAACAGGACTACATCGTTACTGTGGTTCTCACAATGTATGTATGGGTCTTGTGAGCACATACGTAAGAAACGCCAACTGAGTCATTATAGTGGATGCTCTTACAGCAGATATTTTAAAGGCAAAACTTCAAGTCTTTGAATAAAAAGAGGCCAAATTCCCACTCAAGGATTTATAATAAGCAAATAGGTTAAACTTTTCTCTTAGATCTAGTACAATTACCTCTTTCATGACACCCTACTTTCCTGCTGTATGTACTACATGAAGGAAGTTTTACAGTCTAGCTGAAGCACCAGATACAGGGTATATTAGTGCGTAGGGAGTGTCTTTGAGGAAGGAGCCTTTAATGTTGCATTTGCATAAAAAGGCAGGTAGGTTTGATTTTTAACGATACACTGCAGTCATGTTGTTAAATCTGTTACAAAATTCAGACGTCTGCCTTTTAGAGCAATTGTAGCAGATAAATGCAGTGCCTCTTACGGACTCATTTTATTTTACCCAAAATAGAATTAAAAGCCATAGAGGTACCTTTTGCTTTTGTTTTTACGTGTCTTTTGTGTGTCACTGATGTTTTTTCAGATGAATCATTTGATGCTGCATTTATATATCTCTTGCATTTGTAAAGTGAGCATCCTTTTATTATTAATTTTCTGTTGTATGGACTAGGCAGCGGTATTTCTTAATGCCACTGACTTATCGGTAAATTGAAATCCACTATTTGACTGAACAATTAAATGGCTTCTCTGCTAAACCTGGATGTTAATGACCATGGAATGAAATGAAACGAAATGACCAGGACGGGAAGCTCAAGCTCACTCTGTAAACATCTAGATTGGCTGAAGTGCAGCGGTCTATATTTACAGCAGAGCTGGCAGAAAGGAAGGTGTGAGTGTTCTTCATCTGCATCGAGGCAAAGTCTTTGTTTAAGTTGCTGATAAAGAAGTTTGAAGTAATCTTGCATTTTTTTCACAGAAGCTTATGATGGAGTGTTTTGGCACTTAAAGGATCGCATGGTTATACTGGTCTTGAACTGAAGTTGGCATTGCACAGTAGCGAACAGAGAGGCCTAAAAGGTCTTTGGGACCTCCAGGTTAATCTGGAAAATGACATCTGACCACACCTTTGAGGTTTTGTGGGTTTTTTTTCTTGTAGAAAGGTGTTTTTGGTCTGTGGGGTTTTTTGTTGTTGTTGGGTGAGGGTTTTTTGTTTGTTTTATTTATTTTTACCTGGCTGGCAATTTTTTGTGAGGTAGTAATAATAAGAAATAGAATAGGTTGGTCACTTCTTCAAACACTTGGAGATTTTTTTTCTCCAGTTTCAACACTGATCTTCCCAACATTATTGCAGGATGCAGCATGACTGAACTACAACGCACACGTAATTGAGATGACCATTTGTTTATCACAGCAATTTGTAAGGTTTGGCGTATTTCATTCCCTCCATTATGTGTTATTTTTAGAACATGGTAACTTTAAATAACAATCAGTGTATGTCCATTATTTAAAATTAAATGGAAGTGGTGCATCTTTTATGTAATAACGGCATACCAAATACATATGAAATTTATCTGATTGTAAGGAACTGGTTAGTAACATGGAACGCACAGGTTTAGACTATGGTTTACTTTATTGCCATTGTTTGTGAATGCAGTTACCTATAAATGTTACTTTGGCATATAATAATTAGGAGAAGGAAACATTTTTGTATTTTAGGATGGCATAGGATTTGCACCTGTGTCTGAAGTACAAACTTTATAAAAAATTGACAATAAATATTGTATAGGTTTATTTGAAAGCTGGGGTTCATGTTCACAGGAAAGGAGCTTCACAAGTTATGTTAACATTATATTGATTTAAGTGAACTGATGTAATTTCCTCTGAGCTTATGTGGTCAGTGTTTGCTCCAAAATAAGAGCAGGCTGGGTGAGGGGGATTGCTTAGCATGTGCTCCTTCACATGGAAGGTATCCTTACTGTGAAGGATCTCTTATATACAAAGTGAAATTCTTTTTGATATACAGTGCTTCTTTTAAACAGCCATAAGCTGGGATCCTTGAAGGGTCCTTGTCTGAGTTCGAACTGTCTTCCAGGAGTGGTCAACACATTAGTTGCACAAGTAGAATTAATCCTTTTCCAGGGGAAATCCATTTATCTGTTCCATGTGTAAAAGAAGAGAGAAATAAATCCATTTATTCATACTCTCCTTTTAGAGTTGTGCAAGTCTATATTCTCCGAGTTAGGCTAACACAGAGGAAATACAAGAAATACACCAGCCCCTATTGTTAATTAAAAAAATTGATAGGGAGTAAACAGTAGTAGCTTTTTTAGATTGTGTGGTATGGTTTGCTAAATGTAGGATAGAAAGACCCAAGGATACTGATCAGGGAACCTTCAGAGTGTTTCCTTCTTAAAGAAGCCTATGCCCAAGTGCACGCTGTACTAACATCTAATAGAATATATAGAGGCTGTGGAGCAAGAGTGTCCGCGTGAGAGCTATGTCACTGCTTTGTTGGATACCATTGTACTCATAGGTGCAGCAGAAAGCGCTTAAGAAATTGCCTCTTGACATAATCTGAGAGTCCTCCACTTACGTGTTGCTATCCAGCAGAAGAAAGCAGTTCCTCATAAAATACGTGAAAGTAGATTGGACCAGATTGTGAGCTTATGAAAACTGGAAGAGTCTCCCTAGAATCAGTGTAGTTGGTGGATGATTACATCATGCAAAGATAGGCCCCTTGACCATCTTTTTCAGAAGTGGTACCAATGTCTAATTTTCTAGCCAAGTGCATGAGTCGCTTTGGTCAGCTCAGTTTTAAAGGAAGAGGGCAGTTTCATGGAGTGCTTCAAAATGTCTGTTGCTTGAAAAATCAAGCTTTCATATTGGCTTCTGCAGAGTAACTTTCTGCAGGCTAGTAATCTCAGATTGGTTTAAAACAGGAATTTACTCTCTCCCAGTCTGGTAAGGAACTGGATTTACACATTTCCAGTGAGCAGTGGATTAATGACACGGGCTGTGCACAAGAAACTGGCCCAGGCTGCCTTCTGTTTTACATTTTTACTTCAGTTTTCTCTTCTGTAGAGATATTAACAAAACAATTCACTGTATTTGGAATGCTAATGGCAGTCAAGTTACATCAAAAGAAGGATCTATTATTAAATTGACAGAATGTCAGTGGCAGAAATCAGCTATAACTTGTTCTGCATGTCAGTAGCTGGAAAAATCACATGCAAATTTTTAACATTGATCAAAATTCCAGTTCTCGCTGATTTTTGCTGTGCTAGACCTAGGACAGAATAAGAAATGATTCTTGGGCGTAGTTTGGCATGCAACGGAAATTGCAGTCCTTGAAGCCAATTTTTACCTCATAAGTAGTTTGTGCATTCATTTCTCCCTTAGAAATAATGTTTATCTAAGTTAGTGAAACCGGGGTGAGGTGTTTTTACATTTAAAAGAGATTTCCCACATATCTGTTTTTGATTGTCATATCCTTCAGTGTGCTTGTCCAAATCCTACCCACATGCCGCTATGCAAATGAGGCACTCCCACATAGTGAATGTTCTGCACAGAAATCATGAAACGCCTAAGCAGCCTTTTCTCCCTTTTAACAAATGGAGTCCTAAAAAATATTCTAAAGAAAGTACAATTCTGCCCACCAGCTGAGGATAATGCAGGGGCACCTTTAAAGTATATTGTTATATAAGCTTATAGGAAGAAATGAAGCAAAAATGGCAAACTTTTGCTGCAGCTTTAGAAAGTTGCAGGCTGCTTGAGATGGAAAATGAAGTTTTAGTTTAATTCACTTAAGCTACTGATTATATTTAAGTCAATAATAAACTGACACAGACTTAGCTAGCAAACCTCTACATCTTGACTGAAGAAAACTGCAATGATAAGACCAGGGTAAGAATCATTTGCTCTTAATACTTTTCCAAAGCATCAGCTACAGTTACATTGGTGGAGATGATGCTTTTCACAGTAGTAGTAAAACTGGTGTGTTGATTGTTCTTTAATTTGCAGTTTAATACAGTTTTAATTGGCTTTGCCAGATTAGAAAAGCGAGCTCTGCCCTGTTGGCCAATCCCAGAAATGACCAGTGTAGCTCTTTCACACCTTCGTTGCTACCTGCACGGTGTATTCTTTTGCTGTCTTTTGACAAAAAATTTTGTAAATTGATCCTATGCGTTTGTGAATGTTTTTTGTGTTCTGTTCCAAGAGGAGCTTGTTTCAGAGGAAGTTCCAGGAGCTCCTATATGCCTGTTCATGATGAGAGAACTGTTTACAGGGGAGTTTATAATTGGGGGTTTGAGATGGTAGATGAATGTAAAAATCTACATGCTTCACAAATTGTTATTTTCTATAAAATTTTACATTTAAAAACCAAAAAACCTAAATCAATGCTACGAACAAAATATAATGTTGTAGCTTAAACAAATATTTTTAAAACCTTCCTTGTTGTGTTACAATTTAAACTAAAGCAGTCATACTAGAAGCTGGATTCTTCTATTTAAGTGTTGTATTTTTCTTATATTTCGTTCTTATTTGTCAAAATGAATTAAAAATGACTGAGAGTTTGCTGTTTGATTCTTCATAGTTCAGTGATTGGTTTCCATATGTTCAAATAAGTAACTATTTAAAGCCATCTGTTTCCTTTGGAATGAAAAGTAATAGTATTTTCATTAGTGTTAAGCATTTAACTGATACTTAAAAAAGTAGATTTAGGCTAAATTTAAGTTTATCTTTTACTGGTTGATGTGCTAGCAGTAGTATTATGTTTTGGACATTATTCAAATAACAATATATGTTATATTTAAAAAAACTGTAGGTCTTTTTCACTGTTAATATTTGAGGTGGTATTTGCATTGGGAAATCACCTAACTCAGACATTAAAAATAAGCCTCACCCTAATTAGCTGAGTGGGATGGCAGCAATGTATAGGCCTTATTGAGGTCTTCTGTATAAAGGTGAATTTATCTAATCAATGTGCTGACTAGAAAACAAATTCATATCTCCATTTTAACATGGCTAAAAATTAGGAAAACAGTTACTTCATCACTTGAATCAGAAGTTCTGTCTGCTCCTCACTTTTGCTCATGACACTACAATTTCACGCTAAGTTTTGGGTGTTACTAATATCATGAGCTTGTTCCTGGGAAAGCCATAAAATCCTGAGTCAGGTCACTTGGCAGTCAAGTGGAAGAGAAAACTGCTTTTCAGCTATATTGTATTGCTTTAAATTGCAAATGTCATTGTATTTGCTTCAGTTTTTTTTTTCATTTTGTTTTGTTTTTAATCCTGCTGTTGCGCACTCTGTGTTTAGAATCTAAGATTTATATTTCTTTGACTGTTTAATGTTTTCTTTCATCGCCTTCATGAATAGTAATGACTAGCTTATGTATATCCGGGGAAGTAAGGCGAAAAGCCCTTGAGTGTGCCAGGTCTGAAAAAATTTAAATTAGTGTATCAAATGTTAGAAGAAGAGGAATTAAGGCTCTTATCAGCTAACCGTAAGCCAAGAATCTTTTAAATTCTAACAATGGTTTGGTAGATACAGCTAAATCTAGCTTTACTTATGAAAGACAATGGCAGGCCTGTGGTTCAAAGTAAAAGGTTTCAGCTTAATGAAAGCTATTTAACATGTTATTCTAAATCCACAGAAAGGCAAATCTTTATTCCAAGGTGTAGATCATTTCTGGTAGGGGAATCCCGCAATTTTTAATGAACATTTTTCTTTTCCTCATTTCTAATTAGCTTCAGCACTTAGATTCCAGAATGCTAGCCTTCAACACTGAGATTTCTAATGGTAATAAAGCACTTGAGGTGGTATTTAATTAAAGTAGAGTGGTGATAGGAAAGACCTGAGCAGGGCTGAAATGTTAATTCTTTTGCATTGCTCGGTGCCCCCTTGTGATTGTGACTGATGAGTTGATTTCTCTTTACAACTTCATTTGCATCATGTGGTAATACCCACAGGCAGAGGTGCTGTGTATTTCTGGATGAGAGCTCGCCATTAGTACAAGCTAATGTGTTAAATGGGGTAGAGGTAGGATGAAAAGCTCTCTTGGCTCTTAAGCAACCTGTTAAATAACTGGTTTATGGTGGGTGATGTGACTCCCCATGTAAATGCTAGTGCTTATAATATCGTTCTCTACTTTTACCTTGAAAATACGCATTCCCCCACCCACTTTTACCTTGAAAATACGCATTCCCCCACCCACTGTCTGTCGTACCCTTTCCCTCTTCTATTTATCTCAGTTATTGTGCTAAAATGATCATGCCATGTCGTGGCTGCTATGAGGAAAGGCTACAGAGTTTTCTTCGATTCTTGGAGGCAAAACAAATTGGTCAGGACTTTCTTAAAAAATAGATACTTTCCTTGTTACTAGAATTCCTTGTTACTGAAGTTCTGAGTCCAACTTGAAAGTTCTGTAATGACAGAGCTGTTTCTTGTTTGGAACCAAGAGGTTCGTAGTGGGACTATCCAAGCTTATGCTGTCAGTCTGCTTGCACAGAAGGATATAGAGTCATCGCCACTTTGCCCCTCAGAACTGGCTTCCCTGTAAGCAGTTCTGACCTGATCACATCTGAATAGATCTCCATGTCAGTGTGTAATATAAGCACTTCCAACAGTGAATTTCTACTGCATTAGTATAGTCATGTTAGTATAGTATATTTGCTCTGGCAACAGAGGAAGCCAACAGTATCCTGGGCTGTATAAACAGGAGCATAGCCAGTAAACTGAGGGAAGTGATTATCTCCCTTTACCTGGTGCTTGTTAAATCACATCTAAGATATTTGGCCCAGTTTGGGGCCCTCCAATACAAGAAAGATGTTGATCAACTGAAGTAGGCTCATCAGAGGGCCCCCAAGATGTTCATGCGCTGAAGCACATGCCCTGTGGTAAGAGGATGAGGGAACTTCTCTTGTTCAACCTGGAGAAGAGAAGGCTCCAGTATGATCTAATAGCAGCCTTTCACTGCCTAAAAGGAGGTTATCAAGAAGATGGAGCCTAGTCTCTTCACAGAGGTGCACGGTGGGAGGGTAAGAGGCAACACACATAAATTGGAACAAGAGAAGTTCCAACTAGATATGAGGACAGTTTAGCATTGGAGTAAGTTGCCTGGAGAGTTTTCACAGTCTCTGTCCTCCGTTTTCACTGTCCTTGGTGGTTTTCAAAAAATGTCTGGATCCAGCCCTGAGCCCCTGGGTCTGATTGCGTAACTAACCCAGCTTTAAGCAGGAGGTTGGGCTAGAGACCATAGCATGAAGAGTGTAGTTAAACACTCTTACCTTCCATAGCCAGACACGTTTTTATTTTTCACAGCTGGTACATGTTGTCTAAAACACAATCTAAAACTAATTTCTTACTGTTTAAATTGGATAATCCAATGTAGGGCAGACATGCAAATCTTTAAAATATTGTCTGTACCCTCTAGGCTGTCCTACCTATTGCCTCTCTGTCACTTCAGGGATGGAATTGGTCTAGCTGCCACTTTCTACTTACCATTTCTCTCCTGTCTCTTTAGTGAACAGAATGCTCTGACAGCCTTTTTGTTTTTTAGATCGAAATATTATTTAACCTAAACAGAAGGGAAGAAATATTTTAAATCTATGTAAAATAACAAACAATCTTATGTGTGCACTTGTATAACCTAAAGGGTTACCATCCCTTCTGTTGAGGTTTTAGGCAGATTTTCATTTTCCAATCACTGTTAATCTCTCAGGTCAAGTATTTATTCTTTTGCAGTCTTTCTCCTCATGTGAGTGAGTGTGTGTTTTTAAGCTAGCAAGGGTATTTGTTTTTCTGAGTTGACAAGTGTAGACTTTTTCCAAATCTAGTTGTGTCAGCTCACATTTGAAAATAAATCAGCAAAATGAATGGTTCTTGCAAAAAGAATAGTTATTGCTGGACATGAGCTAGCAATGTGCGCTCGCAGCCCAGAAGGCCAATCATATCCTGGGTTGCATCCAAAGCAGCGTGGCCAGCAGGTCGAGGGAGGGGATTCTGCCCCTCTACTCTGCTCTGGGGAGACCCCCCCTGGAGCACTGCGTCCAGCTCTGGAGCCCTCAGCATAAGAAAGACACGGACCTGTTGGAGCGGGTCCAAAAGAGGGCCACGAAAATGGTCAGGGGGATGGAGCACCTCTCCCTATGAAGAAAGGCTGAGAGAGTTGGGGTTGTTCAGCCTGGAGAAGAGAAGGCTTCGGGGAGACCTTATTGCAGCCTATCAGTACTTAAAGGGGGCTTATAAGAAAGATGGCGGCAAACTTTTCAGCAGGGCCTGTTGCGACAGGACAAGGGGGAATGGCTTGAAACTAAAGGCGGGTAGATTTAGACTAGATGTAAGGAAGAAATTTTTTCTGCTGAGAGTGGTGAGGCACTGGCCCAGGTTGCCCAGAGAGGTGGTGGATGCCCCATCCCTGGAAACATTCAAGGTCAGGTGGGACGGGGCTCTGAGCAACCTGATGTAGTTGAAGATGTCCCTGCCCACGGCAGGGGGGTTGGACTAGATGACCTTTAGAGGTCCCTTCCAACCCAAACTATTCTATGATTGAATATTTTCCTGATTACTGGTGAAGGGATATTCCTGAATCATTGTTCCTCACCTTGCTTGTTTTTCCAGAAGCCCACTATTAAAAGGAAGGAGTGCCCAGACAGATCATTGCAGAAGTGACTGTGGTGCTTTAAGAAGCTCTCTAGCCGGAGGCTCACAGTCATCCAGTTGAGACAGCAAAAATATATATTATGTGCCCAGACTTCATCTGATTCAGTGGATAACTGGTTTGCATATACTGATCCATTTTTGGGGTCCAAAAAGCCAAACCAGCTGATAGTGCAGATGCATGCAAGGAGCTCCCAAATTTCCTCTGAGCTTGTAGGTGGTGACATGTTGGGCATTGCCATTTCCTTGCTGATCGTCTGACTGCAAAGTGCAGCATATTCATAAAAACAGTACACATCCCAAAATTTAATCTGACATAGTATCTTAGTAACTAGGTCAGACTTACTGCACCGTAACTATGCTTCTACTTCACTGTTCTTGCTCAATTCAGTAGCTTAGAGTTAAAAAGCTGTAACAATTTTTGCAAAGCAAAAGCACTGACATGTGAAACGAAAAAATAAGCTCAGCAGAGTATCTTCATGGAACATAGTCATCTTTTAAAAATGAAATGCAGCCTTGTGCAAAGAGTCTGCGCAAATTGCCCTATTACTTCCAAATACTTTCAGTGCTTTGTCAGTTACAGCAACATGCAAAAAGTTTGGATTATATTTGAATATAAAAGGTTTGGATTCTACTGAATTTATGATCCTAGTGAACTGTTGTTCAGGGGAAAGGACTTCCCAGTTGGAGACCAAGCTCTGGGTGTCTGTATTTAGTTAATTTCTCAAAATCATCTAAAATTCCTCTTTTGCTTCCGTGATCACTGAGAAAACATTGCCATTTCTGTGGACAAGGGGCAGTTCTGTTTGTCAGAGATGATCCTATGCAATAAGGTTTCCTGGGAAGTAGAAATTTCATACATGAAAAAAGAGATTAGTTCAAGATAATTATTTCTGAATATTGGTATCTCTTCTACTACTGGTTTTCAGAAACCTATTTTGATGACAATTAACCATGTTAGCTGGATTGAGTAGACTGGAAGTACAAAATGGCAATATACATACTTATGAATAACTTCACCCACTTCTGATTATTTTTATATTTATGGCAGATTGGTTTCTGTGCTCCTGAAAGCATATGTAAAAGCTAGTTTTCATATGAATTCTGTGGGTTTTTTTCTAGATTGGAGTTAACATGCAGCTGACTAATTGTGCATATCTGGCAAATGCAGTTGTAGAGGGTTTTGTTAGGGCTGTATTAATTATTCTTTTCTAATTCTGAAGTAATTTGTATTTAAAAACTCAGTGTTATTTGTAGATGAACTACAGGTGATTTCTAAATAAGACTTGACTGAGATTATTTTCCGAATAAAGGACAGAGTTTGTTTTAAAAACTTGCAGACAGATAAGAGAATTTGAGGACCTGCAAGTTACAGTATTAATGCAGAGTTGTTTGTATCAGAAAGTTGCATTGCTTAAGGGAAAGCTTACTTTCACTGAGAGTCTGCACAGACTGTTAGATGCTCTGCTTCTGGTTTTAAGCTATTTGCCTTTTTGCTTTGTATAATTCTATTAAATAAAACTTTTCACCTAAGGCAATGGGAACCACCATTTAGCTGGGCTATGTTGGTCAGTGCAGGGTTTGTAGTAGCTTGCTAATTTATTTATTTTTAATTATTATTTTAAGTTAAATGGTGCAATGACATTGCTCTTTCAGATTCACAGAATGTAAGATGTTAGCCAACAAGATCTGGTAACAAACTACGCTTTTAAATTTCTGGTTTATGTATGTAAGAAAGGGAAGCAAAATGTATTAAATTGTTAAAGCCCATGACATACAGAAATCAGGGTTTAAGTTCAGGGTATCTTCACCCTCATTCTCACTTTTCTGCATAGAGCAATAGATACTTTTACAATGGGTACTGCTTATATTGTTTGAATTAATGTCATATTCTCTGTTTAACTGGAAATATTTTATATCATAATTTGCTTGCTTCTGGAGTGTGTGAGAGGTCTTGAGTTCAGGTTATTTAACTGGTACTCAGTCTGTGTGACTAAAATGAAGTTAAAATAATAATTTGAAAAATTTATTTTATAATCCTTATTAGCAAACAACATTTTCAGATCAGTTTACTACGCTTCATAACTCCCTATTGAATTTGGTTCTTAGTTTGATACCGTGATCATATATATATGTGTGTGTGCGTGACACTAAAATTGAATTTGGTGTGCATTGTCTTTCTGAATTGATGCTATTAGTCACTGCAGACCTCTTTATTGGAGGATTTGAATCTACTTTCTCAGCTGTTGTTAATTTACATTAGCTCACTGCTTTGTTGGTTTTTGGTTGGCGGTTTTTTTTTCTTCCACTATTCTTTAGAACTGTAGGCAGTGGAAATATTAATAGTTGTATAATTTAAGAATCCATTTTAAACCTTGAACCTTTTTGTTACTCCATGAAGTCAACTGATGAGCAGTGAACCCTTTGTGGTTATTTATACACTTACCACTTCATCAAGACAAACAAATGGGAAGTGCCGTAGTTGTGTCAAGTTCCAAAATATCTTTTCATCTTCCAAATCCTGGATCAATTGGCTACAGCGGTATCTAGAGTAAATGGGAGCAGACGAAAAAATTCTCTAAATTGTACTAGTCCCATAGCCTCAGATTGCTGCTCAGAATAGTTCACAATTAAGTAAGATATTTTGCATGAAAGTTAAGGTGTATATATGAAGGTCATCTATTGCTTTTCATGTTCATAATTACGCATAGTTACTGTGTTACCGTGTCAATCAGATAGCATTTTGCATCTACTGTACTCTCAATTGTTGCAATAAATACTAAATGGGAGAATCAGATTTTTGCAGGTAGGTGTAGAAAGAGGATGCAGAGGAAGTAATAAGGAGGATATGAAGACGACTGAGGGAGGCAGAGGGAGGTTTAAAAGATAGGGAAAATTAAATCGGGATCTGAATGAGAAGAGAGGAGAATTCACTAAAAGGCTTGGCAAAATAAACTCAGTACATTTGTAGAGGTAGACTTCTGCCTTTCAGGTCCCTATTTTGGAGCCTAAATTCTATTCATAGAGTCTTCATGTATTCTGAGGTGGGTTGAGTCTGCCAAAGTGCATGCTTGACATTATGTTCCACTTAACGGTTTCGGTTACTTTCCCAGAATAAAATTCATGTTTCTACTTTTTTGTTGTTGTATTTAGTCTCTGGCAGCTGAAAACTAGTTTATTTCTGATGGATTAAATAGTGATCATTTTTCATTGTTGTTCAGATAAGCCATTAAACATATGTAGAAAAAGCACATTTCGGTAAAAGCCTACCAAGTTTCTGTATTGCGTTGCTCAAACACCTTTTCTGAAGCTCAGTCCTTCACACACTAAGGAGGCATTAGTGGGCTAAGTCTGATTCTACTAAGTCTGACAAAAATCAGTAGGCATTAGTGGGCTCATAAATTATTGTTCCTTTTTAAATGTGCTTTTAACTAGTAGAAAGCAGCTGATGTTGCTTTATTCTCAAGAAAATTAGCAACGCTCATATACCTATTGCTGCTTCAAGGAAAATGTCTTTCCTTTTACATAGGCAGACTTCAGAAGAACATAAGTAATTGACAGTACACATTATACTGTAACTATGAGTTCAGGCATACTGGGTGTGCATTAAAAAGACAATGGAATAGATTAGTTTGAGGGTATAATACATATCAAAATTGTTCTATACAGATATCGGAATATTAAATAGAAGGAAAAGGCTTCATAAAGTCTCTCATAATCCCTCTTGGCATGGGTATATGAGTAGGTATTCAGGTTCTTTCCTTTAAGTATGCTGATATGATTAAATTTAACTTGACACAAGTGATATATTATACCATGTGATTGTAATATTTAAAAGAAAAAAAACACTTTTCTGATTGAATACCTACTAGCTATCAATTTCTGTGTAGCAATATCTAATCTGAATTTCTTTTGCAGCTAGAATGCTAATACATTTGCTGTATTCTCCATCTCGCTAGGTGCACGCTCAGCAAATACTGAACTGTTTCAATATTTTTCGATATCTTGTTTAATCCAGTGTTCTAGTATAAAAGACAGCCAGTTCACTTCATGTGGATTAAAAGCAGTTTTCAGGCTGTAACTTTTCTCTCCCCAAATAGTCTATGTAGATGCTTATTTTCACTAATTCTAGAGTTTGGATGCTGTGGCTGTTACACATGCTGCTGCACTGCATAAACACAAATGCTGTTGGATGTGGTTGCTGTAAATTAGCCATATGCTTCTGGTAAATATGCCAAAGTTTTTCTCCATGCTGTTCCAGTTTTGGAAATACCTTTCACTCCACCAGCCCTCCCCTTCCTTACACAGAGGCACAAAATAAAACTGTAAACTGAGAAAGGTAATTTGTACCCAGTCCCACAATCTATCTTGTTTTCAAACAATATGTTGTTCAAAGCGATGGTTTTTAAGCTTACCAGGATAAAGCACCTATGGCATATGGCAGAGGCCTGCTTTATGGCAAGATTTACTATCATATGTATATGTTCAGTCTTGTGAAGAAGGGCTAGTAAAAAAAAATAAATCTCTAGAGAAGATGTGCAGGGAGAAGCAATATAGTTCTGCAGATTTGAAAGCAGTTTTAGTCCCTGTCCTACAGATGGGGAAATTAAAATACAAAGACAAATTGGCCATTCCTTCCATCGTAACAGAAGCTTTTTAGAGATTTAACAAAGTAGAACTTACCAATCAGTACAGTCAGTGAAAGTCTTTCCAATGCTATAGGAACCATTAAAGGATTTTGTTCATTTTCTTCATAACTGCAGATTCATTGTAGCACTCTATTAATGGATTTTTGTTTATTTTCAGCCAGTTGTGACATTCAGCAGTGTTTAGAAATGTATTTTGCATTGCGTAGGCAAATCTTATTGCCATTTTTATCTCATCGGTGAGAAGAGCTTTACTTTTCTTCAGTATTGTGGCTTAGTTTGCTAACGACAAACTTTGGAGTAAACAGTTACTTGTTAATGCTGTAACAGCATCTTAACATAAACATTAGCTGAAGTACACAAACGATATCAGTGATGAACAAGCATAACAACGTGTAGCTGAGGCAGGAAGTCAATCTGTCTGTTCCTTGTGCCCAGTGATATTTTGATATTAATTTTAAACTTAGAAGTAAATAACATTGGAGATGATGTCCCATCATTTCATTTCAGTGCCAGAAATTGAATGCTGCTTTAATTGGTATTAAACAAGATGGCATTGCTGTGTTAGTTGGTCATTGCAGCTCAGGTCATCTATGTTCCATCATAAATAACAAAATGATGGAAATTTTAAAATTAAACAGAGATGGGAAATGGGCATTGTCTGAAAACAATGGTAAAATAGTTAATTTCTAGATTCTTTATATTTTATTTTTTCTGAAAATTTAAAGGAGAAACAGCAGACTGGTGAATTTCTTACCTATAAAACTACATTCAGCTCTGTTGAAATAAACTTTTGATTAAAATGAAGTTATGGGCATGAAGATCACAATTCTTGTCTCTTGGAACTGGTAAGTATGATTTGTGGATATATTGAATTCATAATATTCTGCTAAATTTGTTCAAAATATTGAGGTCGGACATAGAAAACCAAAAATTGTGCCTGCTGAAAAGTTACAGGTAAAATGCAGAATATATGCAATTTCCGCATTATTGCATGGGATCTCCATGAACAATACACGGATGAGTGGTGTGGTTTTTTGTTTTTGTTTTTTGGTGGTTTTTTTTTATGGGGGGAAAAGAGGAAATAATAGAATTTCATTTGCTATTTAAAAGATTCATAGTTTATGAACAATCTGCTTCTAAGGGCAAATAACAAGGCACTTACTATTTAATATAGATTACATTTCTGTGTTTTAATAGCTTTATTATATACAGACTAAAACTGAAAGGGGTTCAGTGAATGTGCAATGAACTTCATTCCCTCAAACTGTTATTCCATATGCCCATGGTGCAGAACTTTGCAGTTTGCAGTGCTGAACTACGTAAGGATTCTGATTCTCCAGTCCTCAGGTTTATCAAGGTGCCTCTGGATTGAGGTTCCGTAGTTTAGTGTTATCTGCAAATTTGCTGAGGATGTACTCTCTGTCATTCTCTAAGTTGTTGACCAATGTGAGACCCAGTATTGACCCTAAGGTATTCAACTTACTACTGGTCATGAGCCAGACATTAAGCCATTGATCTTAGAGCCTGATAGTCCAGCCAATTTTCAACCCATCTAACAGTCCAGCCCTTCCTTACTCAGCTCTCAACCGGGAATGCTATGGGAGACAGCATTAAGAGCTTTATTGAAGTCAAGGTAGATTGTAGCTGGTGCATTAACTTTGTCCATGTAGCCAGTTGTTTTTGAAGGCAACCAGGTTGATCAAGCACTATTTTCCCCTGAAAAATCCATGTTGACCATTTCAAATTACCTAAGTCTCCTTCGTGTGCTTGGAAATGGATTCCAAAAGGATGTGCTCCATGATCTTTCCAGGGCCCGAGATGAGGCTGAGTGGTCAGTAGTTCCTTGAATTATCCTCATTGCCTTTTTAAAAGACAGGAGGGATGTTAGCTTTTTGAGTCATCTGGGGCTTCCTGTATCAGTATAATTTTTCATAGTTTAATAGGCAGTGATCTACTCCTTCCGCACCTTCTGTTGAATGCCTTAAGGCTTCAAATACGTAAATACATCCAGCTTCACTAAGTAGTCCAGAACCTGTTGCATCTGTGTATTGGGTTTGCGTGGCAAGGTCTTAGTAGCAGGGGGGCTACAGGGGTGGCTTCTGTGAGAAGCTGCTAGAAGCTTCCCCTATGTCCGACAGAGCCAATGCCAGCCATTTCCAGGACAGACCCACCGCTGGCCAAAACCAAGCCCATCAGCGACAGTGGTAGCGCCTCTCTGATAACATGTTTAAGAAGGGAAAAAACAAAAACCTGTGCAACAAACTGCAGCCGAAGACAAGAGTGAGACTACGTGAGAGAAACAACCCTGCAGACACCAAGGTCAGTAAAGAAGGAGGGGGAGGAGGTGCTCCAGGCACCGGAGCAGAGATTCCCCTGCAGCCCGTGGTGAAGACCATGGTGAGGCAGGCTGTCCCCCTGCAGCCCATGGAAGTCCACAGTGGAGCAGATATCCACCTGCAGCCTGTGGAGGACCCCACGCCGGAACAGGTGGATGCACCTGAAGGAGGCTGTGACCTCATGGGAAGCCCGTGCTAGAGCAGGCTCCTGGCAGGACCTGTGGACCCGTGGAAAGAGAGAGGAGCCCACGTTGGGGCAGGTTTGCTAGCAGGACTTGTGACCCTGTGGCAGGGGGACCTACGCTGGAACAGTCTGTTCCTGAAGGACTGCACCCCGTGGAAGGGACCCGTGCTGGAGCAGTTTGTGAATAACTGCAGCCTGTGGGAAGGACTCACGTTGGAGAAGTTTGTGGAGGACTGTCTCCCATGGGAAGATCCCAATGCTGGAGCAGGGGAAGAGTGTGAGGAGTCCTCCCCCTGAGGAGGAAGGAGCAGCAGAGACAGCGTGTGATGAGCTGACCCCAACCCCCATTCCCCATCCCCCTGAGGAGGTAGAGAAAATTGGGAGTGAAGTTGAGCCCGGGAAGAAGGGAGGGGAGGGGGGAAGGTGTTTTAAGATTCAGGTTTTATTTCTCATTATCCTGCTCTGATTTGATTGGTAATAAATTAAATTCATTTTCCCCAAGTCAAATCTGTTTTGCCCGTGACAGTAATTGCTGAGTGATCTCCCCCTGTCCTTATCTCGACCCACGAGCCTTTTGTTATATTTTCTCTCCCCTGTCCCACGGAGGAAGGAAGTAATAGAGGGGCTTGGTGGGCACCTGGCATCCAGCCAGGGTCAACTCACTGCAATCTCCATTGTTCATTGTCCCTCTCCTTCGCTACCTATGCTGTCCATGATTTGCGTGCAATGATTTAGGATCAGACTTTTCCTGAAACAAAAAAGACATGAAGTACTTCACTATATTATGATGACTTTTTCATCACAAGGCTGTCTCCTCCCTGCATCAATATTTCCCGTGAACTTTCTTTTGCCATAAGCAGACCTGGTATGTAGACTCCTTTCCTGTCACCCTTAATGTCTTCACTAGTCCTAGTTCAAGCTAGGCTGGACAAAAAAAACTTCCAGATTTTGTCCTCAAGTACCTGAGCAATACTTTTATGCTCCTCTTTTATTGCCAAGCCTTGATTCCATTGCTTGTATGCTCCCTTCTTGTGTCTTTCTTCATTAAGAAACTTTCTGCTTAGCCATGTGGGCCTTCTGCTAAGTATCCTCCTTCTTAATGGACGGTTTGTTCCTACATGCTGAAGTTCTCTTTAATCAATGGCTCAATGAATCAGGCAGCTACCTCGGACAGTTTTCTCTCACAGGTGAACGTCAGGGATTCCTAACAATTCCCTGGATAAGCTGAAGTCTCTTTTCCTGAAGCCAAATTTTGTAACTCTGCTGCTTATCCTCCTGGTCTTCCTCCAAATTCCCAAACTCAATCATGTCATTGTCTTTATGGAGCTTACCACACAGATCAAACTCTTAAATTTACCTGGTTTAAACAAAGTAAACCAAAACAAAACAACTCCCACTAGTTCATTTGGGACAGTTTTACAGTAATCATCAGCCAGCTTAACCTGGATAGTTCAAGTGAACTGGCTTATAAAGCAGCCCTCTATACTTTTGATATTTGCAAACAAATAGCTAAGGAGGTATGATCTTCGGTCAGCTTTGTTGCGTAAGACAACTTATGGCATTACATTCTCATTTCATTTACTAGCTGACTTGTTTTATTTCAGTAGAGTCAAGTAATGACCCTCCCATTTGTGATACTGAAACTTGGACCTGTTTCACATATAATGGATGAACTGTGGTTATTGTGGTACTGCCTTAGAAAATGATTCAGCATGAGGGATTATGAAGAGTAATGTCTCCTTTCTTTTCTGAGGCTAAATCACAGCTCATCGGTGAAAGATGGTGTCCCTGGTTAAAAGAGGTCATTCAAAGTGTTCGGTTCAAAGAGATGGCATGCCAGTTTGCACTCAAATAACTGCTGCTGCCCTTCAGTCTTCCTGTGTAACATTGCTCTGTCCCTGTAGCCTTGTTTTACTACAAATCTGAATACCTAAGGCAAGCTGCATTTTGATGCAGTCACTTCAGTGGTACTTTCGTGAAGCAGACAAAACTCTGCTAGGCTGAACAGTGAAAACACTGTGCCTGTTTACAGTTCTGTTTTCTTGGTTCTTTGTGTGTGATACTTGGGACACACATCACTCATTCTGCCTAGTATTTTTTTTTTTAATATAAAATCATTTGTTTGTACATGAAAAATAACTAATTAGGTACACACAAAACTGTGATACCGTTTCTCCAGAATAAATGGCCTTCAAATATGTTGTCTCTGCATGTAACTGTAGGTTCACCAATTTCTATAGCTAACAATGCTGGTAAATACATTGCTGTATTTTTGTGGTATGTCCATTAGGAAACCAACTGAAAAAGCAGTTCATTTAATATATGCTGGATGAGGCAGCATCTATAAATTGGGAATAACTTTGTGTAACTATTAACCTCAGCTAGATTAAGTTGCCCGATTTAGATACTTTTAAAACCCACAACTGTATCCAATCCAAATATCCTGAAGAAATTCAGTTAGGTTTTTTGGAGTAAATTGCAACTGAGATCTTGAATTCAAATCTTACAACGAATCTTAAATGAATTATTTTAGCTATGTTACAAGAATTTCTCAGGTTTCTAGAATTTATCTAACTGTTGAAACCCATACACCTGCAACTGGATTTGATTGCTGTTCAGTTCCTCTCTGCAGACCCTAATCTTTTGCAATGTTCAATCCTTTACCAATAAGGTGGCATTTAGAGAAGTTTTTTTACTCAAATTCTGGAAATACTTATGCTGGTGTGTAAGTTACAAGGTAAAAATAGTCTCAGTGGAGTCTAGAAGAAAGGCTTACAAAGCATGATGCAGGGTTGTGTCAAGAACCAGGCATAGTCTTGCTACATAAGCATGGTTTGTCACCTGGGCTAGTATATCTGGCTTCTCAGAAGCGCTAACACATCCTGGTAAAATAGTCTTGCCAACACATCTCTGCTGCTTCCACTGCTTGAGCTATGAATAATATTTTTGTCTGTAGTTATAAAAGAAGGCCCAATGGTTCTTGCTTTGCAGACCTGCAGGCTACGTGGTTGCAGTGCATGTTTCTTTCCTCTCATGCACATCAGTTGTGGTAGCTCTGAGATCTGTGTTAGCTAGATTATAAAAACAGATTGGTGTTTTTACAGTTTCCTGTAAAGGCCTGTAATTTACCACTTGGTCTATATTGCCTTCATTCTTGCAAATTGAAGACTTAAGATTATTAAGAAATGGTTTCTCGGGACAAAATCTTTTATGTCAATATAGCATAATGTATGTCTGCTGCTTTGTCCTTTTTCTCCAGCTCCCACTGATTGTTTCTTCAGTGCATTGACCCCTCACTTCTCTTGTCACAATTGCTTGTGAACTGATTTGGGAACTGATCCAGCTTTAAAAATCCCATATCGTCAATCAGTATTGCAGTAAAAAAAAAAAAAATTGGCTTTTTCAACCACTTTCTTAGATACTGAAAAATAAGAAAATGGTTATATTAGCTTTACTACAGTTCAGCTTTCGGAGGTGGCAGTGATTTTCAATAAGTTCACATATGAAATAGAATAAAATTTCATTTCAGTAGAAAAATTGCAGATAAAATTAGAAAGCTTAAATGCCTGTAGTAGTTATTGTTTTAGAGGTGATGCAGAAGGCAGAGGAAAATACTCCTTTCTATGGATATATAGTTGTCAAGGCAGTGTTCCTCTATATATGATGAAAATGGTGACATTTGGCAGAAAATTAAGACACATCATAGTTCACAACATTAATTTGCATTGTTTGTGAAACTGTTCTTGTCTTGCATGCACTATAGTGATTGCCACTTTCATACTGCTCTGGCTGTGGATTAAACAAATGTAAATATATTTTTCTAAGAAAGCATTCCAAATCCATCTCAAAGAATTGAGATATTGTTTCTTGAGGAGAGAAAGCAGACTAGAAGTTGTAGCTAGTCTCTTCCTTGTCAGTAAATCCTTTATGATGAAAGTCATCAAATGAGATAAAAGTATAAAATCCACTTTGAAGCTATTCTGATACTGTTGAAACCATATGGAATCATAGACTAATTTAGGTTGGAAGGGAACTTCAGAGGCCATCTAATCCCAACATCCTTTTTAAATCAGGGGTAACTACACAGATCAAGTTGCTCAGGGGCTTGTCCAGTTGAGTTTTGAAAGTCTCCAAGATGCCACAGCCTCACTGAGCAGCGTGTTCCTGTGCTTAACTTCCCTCATATTCATTATTTTATTCCTTATAGCCAACCGGAATTTAGCTTTCTGCAATTTTTGATTGCTTCTTGTTCTTTCACTCTCTACCTCTGAGAAAGGTCTGGTTCTGTCTCTGTAACCATCCATTAAGTTGTAGAAGATGCAATTAAGTTGTCTGTTAGCCCTCTCTTCTTCAGGCTATGCTAAACCAGCTCCCTCAGCCTCTCCTCATGTGTCATGTGCTCTAGCCCTCCAGCTGTCTTAGCAACCCACCACTGGACTCTCCAGTTTGCAAATCTATCTCCTGTCCTGGGGATTTCCAGACTAGACATGGCGTTCCAGATGCTGGCTCACAAGTGCTGTGCAGGGAGGAATGATCTCTTTCCTCCACCCGCTGGCTGTCCTGTTGCTAATGCAGCCCACTATGCGGTTAGCCTTTATTGCCTCAAAGGCAGACTGCTGATTTGTACTTATCTTACTGTTCACCAGGACTCCCACAGATCCTTTTCTGCAGAGCTGCTCTGTCACCAGTCAGCCCACAGCCTGTACCAATGCATGGGGTTATTCTGTCCCAAGAGCAGGACTTTGATCAGGTTCTTGTCAGCCCATTACTCTAGCTTCTTGAGACCCCTGTAACTGCTCCCCCTATTTGCTGTCATGCGTGAACTTGCATTCTGATACTTCATACAAGTCTTTTATGACGGTGTTCAACAGTTTTGGACCTGGTCTTGATGTCCAAGGGATGGCACTCATAGCTGACTGACAGACTTCTAAATGTTGACTGCTACTCTTTAAAGGCCAGCACTTCAGGCAGCTTTTTATGCACGTTGTATGTTGACAATTGGATCCTTTTTTCTCTCCCCCCTCCCCCCCCTTCTATTTGGGTACAAGGATGCTGCATCATCTTCTTCAGTATGTTCCAGTAAAGGCATAAAATAAGATTAGGTGTACTTTCCTATATTGACTTGTGGGAAAGCACAAGCTTCTTTTATACCTTTCTTTTGAAATGTTTTAAGAATCAATTCTTATTGTGAAAATGAATTGTAGATACACCTGCTGAATGTTCCAGATTCTTTTGCTGTATGGGTCTGCAGGCAATTTTGGAGACTCGTGTTTTCAAAATGTGATGTAAAAATCTTTCCATGTATTTAAAAAAGGAAAATATTGGTTGATGGAATAGAAGGTTGAGCTGCAGTTGAAAAGACCTGTATAAAATACCTAAAAGTCAGAGTCTGAGAAAGTGAGGGACAGGCAGGAAGCTTAAGTTTGAAAAAAAAAAAAAAAAAAAAAAAAAAAAAGATTTAGGTGGTAATGTGGAAGCAAAACAAATCAGTGTGACAGAGTCATGTTCATTTGGGCTATTGGAAATAGCAGGAGAAAGAACTGTCATGTAGGACAAGGAAAGCTAGTGTAATAAATCACAGCGTCATAAAAGTAGTAGAAAGTTTCAGCAGTGACAACTGGAAAGAATGAAGGTGTCAGAGGGAATGCTTTCTTTGTATGTATCTATACATCCGTAATACTACGTGGTCCTGAATGCAGGCAGGAATTCAGACTAGGACTTTGTTTTTGGTAAGTTGTTTGCTGCCTTCTGTTAAATGTAAGTAAATGCATATAACCTTCTTACTTTGCAGGGTGTTGTGATGTTTCATTAATTAGTCTGTTCCATGCTTCAGGCACTGACACAAAACGAACATTTCATTTTCAAATGTATATGTAGCAGTAGCAAGAGCACAGACTTTTACTGGAATACAGTATGTTATATGTGAAGAGGACCAAAAGTAAATGTTTCTCTGTAATGGGAATAAAGAGATGGTACTTTCTTGCTAAGGTAGTAAAGAGATCCTCTTTTGTTTACTTACTATTACCTTTTTCCCCTGTGCTCTCTGAAAAAAATTTATTTTGCATTATCTTTCTTACTTTTGAGGATACCCTTCTTTTGGAATGAGATTGGTTTTTAAATGAAATCTGAATTTGGCTCTCTACTGAACCTTCCAAAAGAGAGAGGTGGCTGGAGAATTCATTTTGTATGATTGCAGAAGGAAATGATCTGAGTCAAGTGGCCTGGTCAGGTAATTAAGCTACAACAGAGAAAGCTCGCAGAGTCAGTCAGTCGGTCCGGTGTGGTTGGATGTCTGATTCCTTCTGAAAAATTTTAAGTGGCTGCTTTTATTATCATTAATTGGGGAGTGCCAGCAACAAATCTGGAAGAATTACACTGCCACTTTAAAGAAATCCAATATATTTCAGCTGGAATATAAGTTTAATGATGAATTGATGGCTGTTTATCTGCTGTTCTGCCCACCCCTTAGAATTTGAACATTTGTAAGAATAATTCCCATGCTACGTGTCTGCCGTGTTTCTGAATTCTTGTGTCTGTAGGCAGTCTGCGACAGAGTGGCAACGTGTATTCTTTGGGGCTGTCTGTTTCTTCTTAGGTTGTTTTTTTTTTTTCTTTATTATATGATTTAATTAGATGTTTAATAATTTTAAAACTATCTCCAGAGCATCTAGGAAAGTTCCTCTAATAGTGAAGCATTAAGTAGCTTTAAGTGCCTCACAGAACTAAACCTTGGAAGCATTTCTGAAATATTTCCCCTGCTAAGCAAGAGGGATGTCATGAAATGAAACAAAAAAGGAAACAATATTTCATTTGTATGGAAGGATAAAGTACATTTAATCTAAAACAGCCTACTTCAATATTGATGGTTTACTTGTGGAGTTCAGCAGTTTTAAAATAGAAATCTTATTGGTATTAACTCTACCACGTGTAGGACAAATTAATCACATAGAAATGCACACGTTACTGTACATCGTAGCTATCAAAAAGCCAAAGCACTGGAAGTTCAGGGGGTTTTGTAACTTTGAATACAGCTGTCTTAATTTTAAAACAAAAATGTTCAGCTTCTGGCAACTTACATAGTAGCATTTCTAATGTTTTTTAAACAGCTATTAATGTAGTCAAGCTGTGTTTTTTTTCTTCTTGTGTGTGTAATCATCTGCTCAGTGGTGCACTCTATAACTAGTAGCAGGAGACAGAGGAGTGGCCTGCTGTGATTGATGGGGCGAGGCCCAGCAAACTGAAAGAGTCCCATCTGGATTAGGTTTTGGGAGCAGTCAGATGTTGAGAGGGAGGTCAGTAAGCCTTGCATTAGCTCCCCCTCCTTCAACACCCCTATCATCCACACTCATGCACACATTACTTTGCTCACACGCCCTCATCCATAATTGATGCTTGCTTTGGGCAGATGCTGTATGGCCTGGGACTAGAGCAGCTGCTAAGTTTATGGAGAATAAAGGGAGCAGGATGGTACAGCAGCAGGTATTTTCACTTTTATTTTCACTTGAAACTCTTGATTTTAGCCAAGGCAGGGCATTTCTTATAACCAGCTGCACCACTGCATGCAAGACTTCTAATACGTGTTTTGTTGCTTAAGTCTGAAGGAGGGCAAATTACGGTGGTGATTATGTATCTCTGCTGTGCTTGATATATCTAACGGCGCTGTTCTTAAAACCAGCAGGTTTACAGAGTAATGTTGCATTTTCCTTCTTTGTTTCCGTGCCCTAAGGATATGATGCAGTTTGGCTCATTTAACTACAGTATGAGAGGCTTTCTCTAAATGTGAAATATCCCTTGCCAAAGAAACAAAATGCACCAAACAGAAAACAAACAATAAACTGTTAGCTAGACTTTAAAATGCAGGCAAGCAGAAAGGTTTTCATTGAATACATTTTTATGCTGCAAATGTGTTTTTATAAAGAAACACTGCATAAGTAATGTTTTCTGTGCTCTGTCTTTTGTGTACAAACATAACAAGCTTGCTTTATTATGTTTTGACACTTTTCATGCATTTCTTAATTATGAAATCCTTTCAGAGCAGAAGATGCTGAAAAGGCATGTTGAGATCTGAGATACTAGCAGCATTTTAAATTCTAAGCTTTTCTTCAAATGGAGTATTATATATATGGAATAGGAATTATTTCAGTTACCTGCATCGTTGGAATGCTTTCTTTTTTTGTTCTTTAGAGTTCAACATTTAACCAGAAAGCAATAAATTTGATTTTATACACTGCCACGTAAAGCATATTTTTCAGTTGAAATGTGGTTTTCATTAAAACTCAGGCCAAAACATTTAGCAGAGCCTGACTGTCTGCCATCCTTTGTTCTTCTTTCTGTTGCCAACAACTACTTTATTAAAAACCATGCACAAAGTGAGCATTAAGGGGTCATTTAATCTTAAAGATACTTGGAACTGAGTCTGAAGGGACAACTTCTGTTTAGCCTCTCATGCCTAGGTTGTATTAAGCGATGTCTGTGTACTGTCATCTGCAGTTTTGAGATTACTCTAATACTTGAGTTCATAGGCTAATTTAGGATCAATATTTCCTGTTGCTTTTAGGGCCATTTCATATTTTCAACTTAATGCATTAGATCTATTATTTCCTTTATTCATTTTAGTTCACTGTATTTTAAAGGGCGCAACAAAGGTACATTTTAGGTGATTATATTTGAAGAACTTCTGGTTCTTTAAAATCTATTCAAATGTATCTAACTTTTGTGTAGTCTGGGGTTTCCATCAACCACATGTATATACAAATATGTGTTAGCTGACACTGCGTTGTTCTTGATATAAATTCGTATTCTAAACAATAAGCTATTGGCTTGATACCCATATAAGTAGTAAAGAACATGTTTATACATACATGCTTTTCTACTACATTGTAATACTGTGTCTATTGAATTAATTGTGAATCATAAATTCACACTAATTTTGAAGGCTAGGAAAGGCTACACTAGGCACCGATTTTCAACAAAACAAACCCCTGACCCTTTGTTGTTTACTTACTAATGGGATCTCGGTTCTAAGTAAGTGTGATACAGACCTCAGCTTAACAAGTCTAATGAAAGAGGTAGAAGAGTCTCAGCAACGTGAAGGTGCTGGAATTGCCAGTGCAGTTTGCCATTTTATGATAAATCTAAAAAGTGAATCATTTGGAGTTGCTGGTAAAAATAATATAAAAGTTCAACCCTCTTAATTAAATATTAGCTGTAATTAGTGCTAAGTGTGAATGCTTTGAATATTAATTAGGGTCTCATGGAACTGCTGTCAATGTTAATGAGAAACAGTGGGGGTCTCAGCAACATCTGGTTTAGGACTCAAGGTAGTACTAAAACCTTTAGATCAAATGCACCTGGACATTAGCCCTTGGTCCCTTTGTTGCTGTTATTGTTCTTTTTTAACAGCTGCTGACTCTAATGTCATGTTTAGCATCTGACATGAAGGAATAGCTTAAAGACCAGCAGTAACCAGCTACCGTGTTCCAAAGCCAGCACAGTGAAAATGCTTATATAGGCAGAAGTTCAATTTGCTGTTGTTCATTCCTACTACTTGCTGAAGTCCTTCCTGAAACTGTTGATTAAAAAAATTATGGTCCCCTGCCTCCCCCACAAATTTTAAAAATACTTCTTTAACATTTAATAAATGTCTCTGATCTAATCCAGTCATTGCTGGTTTTTACTGCATCTGGATTTTTTTTTAATAGTGAAAATATTAGGTAAAAGAAATAAGAAAGGGAACTTGCCGTTTTAATATAAGAGCATATAAGTATACGTTTACAAGAGTTTTTAACCTCCACTGAAATTTAAACAGGGCAAGTTTCAGTGCAGCAATAAACTTGGAAAGATTGTAGATATATGCAAATGAAACTTACTGACTTAGCCCTGTGAAGTAGGTAAATGTCACTGTTTTCATTTTGAAGGTGGTTGAATGAAGCAATGTAAACTACTTGCTCAAGGCCATACACTAAAATAGTAGCAAAGATAGGATCAAAATTAGGGAGGGTTTGATTGCTGATACAGTGTTTTAATTTTTTAGGACACACCGAATGCCTTTTACAAAGGAAAATTTGATTTTCCCTTCTAAGCCTGGCATGTACCAAGGCTTATTCCAGTGCTGTGATGTCTTCAAGTACGAAATACAAAAGAATGTCTTTTATTCATCCAGCCTGTTTTGAAATTAGGAAATCAAGGACTGATGAGTATAAATAAGCAAAATCCCTATAGTAGTCCTGTACAGGTACTTGTACATGCTTTTGGTGGGAAAATGAGTATTTTAAAAACTAATTAACATTTTACTCAAATATTCATTTTTACATTACTTGATATTTAGAGAGATAATTTTATCTTGTAAATCAGCTCATCTGAGTTTGGGATAATCCCTGTATTAATGGCCTCTAATGCTGCGTCATCTGCAGCATCATGTTTTGGACGTCTTTTGTATAGGTTCTGAAAGATTGTTCTGTACATTTCCTCCCCTAGAATTATTAGTATTTGGTATGAGCAGAGCATTTAGTCAGAAGTTTCTAACTGATAAATTAACATGCTCGACTATCCTTTATTATATCGAACATAAAGATGGATCTATCTATAAAGAGATGAGGGCATTTGTTTTTAATTGTATAGGCTTATTGTAATATGGAAATGAAATACTATTGTCTTCAAATTTAAAGCCTTTAAAGTTCTTACATCTATTTCTTTTGACAGCCTACAACATAGAATTTTTCTTTTACGTTAACTTAAGATTTTGGACTGATGCATTTTTAGATTCAAATATTTAATATTTTGATTGGATCTCATTTTTTTGCATTTGTGCATGCAGTTGCTCAATACAGTGTACCTCAAAGTATTTCTGAATATCTTACAGAGAATTATTTCATAAAAATATTTTCAGCATATGGTTAACAGTATGCACCCAAATCCTGCTCTGTGTGTAGGTTGCATATATTGTGTTCTGCCAATGGTAAGTCAGAATGGATCACAGACCATGGGCTAACCTCATCAGAGCTCTGTATTGGCAGTTGCGCTCAGTAGCCTTTGGAATAAACTGAGCTTTGTCCCTCTTCATTGTCTGAGTTGAGGCATTAGTTCAGGTAGACTTCACTGACCTTTCCCAGTTAAAGAATAGTCTACAACTATCCAGAGAACAGCTGATTTGTTTGTCTAATTATAGTAAGATTTAATAGCGTTAGCAGAATGGATTTAATTCAGATAAGAAATTTTCTCCTCAAGAAACAAACACTGTGCCCTTTTCAGGCCAGCAATCTTAGCAGAATACTATCATCGCTTTCTGTGTTAGGTGTGCAGGTTCAAGGCTTATTTTATCTCACTCCACACTTCTTCCTTTTTTCTTCTTTGATTTTTACAGGGTAATCAGGAAGCTACAGCACCTCCTGACACAATGGCACAGCCTTATGCCTCAGCCCAGTTTGCTCCACCTCAGAATGGTATCCCTGCAGAATACACAGCCCCACATCCTCATCCAGCTCCAGACTACACAGGCCAAACCACTGTTCCAGAGCACACGTTAAACATGTACCCTCCTGCTCAGACACACTCTGAACAGAGTGCAGCTGACACAAATGCACAAACTGTCTCCGGCACAGCCACAGTAAGTCAAGGTTTCAGCTATTTCTAAAGCAGTATGTTTCAAGTTACGTGTGTATTTATTGATAACATTTATTCTTACGTTACACTTAATAGTTTTGCACTTCATTTGTGTTAGGATTACTCACCATTTCAAGGTTGAAAGTCTGTCAAAGTTTATCATTGAACTTGGAGGATATAATTTTGCTGCTTTTGGAACCTCTTAGGAAGTGTGGGAGCTTTGTAGAATCTGTAGTTTCCTTTTCTACAGTGTTAGACAGACAAAATGATTAATAGCAAGCCCTTGAATCATATAATAAAGCTTGACTAAGTCCAATATGGAAAAACATTGCAAAAGACTGTTTGTAAGCATTCATTTGGGAAAAAAAACACCCAAACAAACCAGACTCATTTTGTTATTTTTAACGACCTCTGTATTCTTGACACTTCTGAGTAGTTTTTCATAGAAGTGTCCATTGAACGATACTGTATTGAAATTAGTTGCGGAACTGTGTGAATGAGTATTATGAAGAGCATGTCTGTAATACTGTATTTTCTAGAGAGCTTGTTTGTGCAGCCATTACCAAAGTTGTGTGTGGATCTGTGCTCAACAGAGCAGAAATGATAGACTTTTTTTCCTTCTATTTGATTTATATATGAAGTTCTGAAGTGTCATGAATAATGCAAGAGACTCCTTGGATGGCCCTACCTGGTAATTTCAGTCACAAATTTCACACATTGATAGTTTAGTGCTTATGTCTTAATTCTAGATTGGGACCCAATATGTCCAGTGCCAACATCTGGCAGATTTCTGAGCCATCAGCCTGTTGTGGTTTAACCCGGCAGGCAGCTAAACACCGCACAGCCGTTCACTCACTGCCTGCCCCCAGTGGGGTGGGGCAGAGAATCGAGGGGAAAAAAAAGTAAAATTTGTGGGTTGAGATAAAGACAGTTTAATAGGACAGAAAAGGAAGGGAAAATAATAATAATAATGATAAAAGTATATAGAAAATAAGTGATGTACAATGCATTTACTCACCACTTGCTGACCGATGCCCAGCCAGTTCCCGAGCAGCGGTCACACCCAGCCGGCCAACCCCCCAGTTTATGCACTGAGCATGACGTCCCATGGTATGGAATGTCCCTTTGGCCAGTTTGGGTCAGCCGTCCTGGCTGTGCCCCCTCCCGGCTTCTCGCTGGCAGGGCATGGGAAGCTGAAAAGTCCTTGACTAGTGTAAGCATTACCTAGCAACAACTAACACATCGGTGCGTTATCAACATTATTCCCATACTAAATCCAAAACACAGCACTGTACCAGCTACTACGACGAAAATTAACTCTATCCCAGCTGAAATCAGGACACAACCACATGCGTTACATGTGTAGGATCTAGTACAGAACAGACAGCACACTGCAATTTGAGCATGCACTTGAAACATCTCTACTAGCTGTCCTCATCCTTGCCGCAACCATACTCCATACCTCATCTTACCTCCCCTTCCTCCCCTGGCATATATCCAACCTGAAAAGTTTCATGCAGCAGGGCAAGAAGAAAGGGAAAGCATGTTCCCTTAATTGAGTTGTTTGAAGATTTATGTTTATTGCCATGTCACTAATTTCGTTATATGGGTATGAACAAGAAAGAAAAGCACTAACAATAGCAAAAGCACAAAAGGATATTCCTTGCTACTATCGTGGAGATGTCCTTGTGAATTAATTACACAGTTTTGTGGTTTCTGCAGTAAAATGTTTCAGTTCTTTTATTTTTGATTTGGTAACTTTTTATTGCCCTGATTGGCCCTTTGCTCTAGTAGTGTGAGAAAGTTTAAGTTGAAGAGCATCCTGTTTACCTATATCTCATATAATTCTTTGCAGCTCTACATTGTCCCCTCTCGTTAATCTCTTTGCTAAGTTAACTTCCTGGTTCTTTCCAGCTTTTAAAATTTTCTTCCATAATCATTTGTGATTGTTGTCAAACTCTTGTCATTTACCACTGTCATTGGTTTAGAGCAGGAACCCTAAGCTGAATAGATACTCCAGAAGAGATTTGGATATTGACTAAAAATATAGTCTTTCCTACTGTCCCTGTCTCATTCTTCTTATATTCTATTCTTTTGCTTGCTCTTTTGACTGCTGCTGCACACTGAACAGTCCACTGTGATGCCCAGCTCAGCCTTTTCGTATTTTGAAACTGTTGGTCTGTTTGCCGTTCAGTTCTGAAGTAAAAGACTGTCAGTGCTAAAATCAATGGTAAAACACCTGATGATGCAAGTGGGACAGGAGCTCATCCCTCATCGTTTATTGCTTTCAATTTATTGTGTTTCCTCACCCCTTTTTGATTTTTCAGTTTGAAGAAGTGTTAGTCCCTTTATCAGAAAAGTCGGGTATGCATTTTTCCAACATCTTCCATGGCAAAGGTTGATGAAAAGAAATAATTTGGACTGTCTGCAATGCCCTTATCTTCTTCAGGTGCTCTATTCAATCCCAGCTCTAGCAAATCCAATGATTCCCTTGAAAGTTTCCTGCTTCGGATATACTAATAGGCTTTATTGTTAGTTGTTTTTGTATCCTTTGCTATCTGCTCTTCTTATTTCCTTTTTGCCTTCCTAATATCCAACTTATATTTTACTTGTCATAGACTTTCTCCCTTCTGGTTCCACTTGGAGTGAACTTCCATTCTCTGAAGAGTAACACTTCAATTTCACTAACCTTTTGTATTTGGGGAATATAGTATAGTTATTTGCTCTTTTTACTACAGATCCTTTTCTTGTCTTCCTGTTTCCTTTCTTACAGAGGAATGCGCATAACTTTTTGAAGTAGCTCCCATGCTGTTTATAAAGAATTAGATTTCCTTACTTTTGACTTTAGGGTATCTTTGAGAAAGTTTTGTTTTGTTTTTTAAAAAGATACTTTTTCTAAATTGCAATGTTATATTGAAAGTCGTGGATACTCTCCCTCCCTGGAGAACAATGCATTGAAAATAAAAGTTTACAAGAAGTGTGTATCTATGGATCTACGTTGTTCAAAGTAGCCTTGACATTTAACATATTACTCATCAGTTAGTTTTACAAATTTACAGTCAAATATTGTTTTCACAGTTTAATTATGGGTACCTAGGTCTAAAATCTGTTATACTGTGTCTAATTAGCATTCCACTTAACACACTGTAGAGACATTATAAATAGGTACATGCAGATGGATCCCCAGCAGATTTGACATGGGCTTTGTAATATTATGAGGGTCCAGCTGTGTACATCTCTCTGTAGGTTTAACAATACATGTTTTTATTACGAAATAGAGCTTCAATAGCTGTGTCAACATTGTAACTCCATGTGGTCTTTATTGTTGAAGGAAAAAAAAAATCATGTTTCTTTCCAGTTCCTGCTAGGTTTTTGAGTAGTTGGCTACCAGTCTTAAAGAATCATAGAATCAGAATGGTTTGGGTTGGAAGGGTCCTTAAAGATCATCTAGTTCCAACCCCCCTGCCATGGGCAGGGACAACTCCCACTAGACCAGGTTGCTCAGAGCCCCGTCCAACCTGACCTTGAATGTTTCCAGGGATGGGGCATCCACCACCTCTCTGGGCAACCTGTGCCAGTGCCTCACCACCCTCACAGTGCAGAATTTCTTCCTTGTATCTAACCTAAATCTAGTCTCTTTTCAGTTTAAAGCCGTTACACCTTGTCCTATCACTACACGCCCGTGTAAAAAGTCCCTCTCCAGCTTTCTTGTAGGCCCCCTTCAGGTACTAGAAGGCTGCAATAAGGTCTCCCTGGAGCCTTCTCTTCTCCAGGCTGAACAACGCCAGCTCTCTCAGCCTGCCTTCATAGGAGAGGTGCTCCAGCCCTCTGATAATCTTCGTGGCCCTCCTCTGGACTCGCTCCAACAGGTCCATGTCCTTCTTATGTTGGGGGCCCCAGAGCTGAACACAGTACTCCAGGTGGGGTCTCATGAGAGCAGAGTGGAGGGAGAGAATCATCTCCCTCGAGCTGCTGGTCACACTTCTGATGCAGCCCGGGATACAGTTGGCTTTCTGGGTTGCCAGCGCACATTGCTGGGTCATGTTGAGCTTCTCATCAATCAACACCCCCAAGTCCTTCTCCCCAGGGCTGCTCTCAATCCATTCTCTGCCCAGACTGTATTTGTGCTTGGGATTGCCCTGACCCATGTGCAGGACCTTGCACTTGGCCTTGTTGAAGTTCATGAGGTTCATACGGGCCCACCTCTCAAGCCTGTCCAGGTCCCTCTGGATGGCATCCCGTCCATCTGGCGTGTTGACCGCACCACTCAGCTTGGTGTCACTGGCAAACTTGCTGAGGGTGCACTCAATCCCACTGTCCATGTCGCTGACAAAGATGTTAAACAGCGCTGGTCCCAATACCAACCCCTGAGGAACGCTACTCATCACTGGTCTCCACTTGGACATCGAGCCATTGACTGCAACTCTTTGAGTGTGACCATCCAGCCAATTTCTTGTCCACCGAGTGTTCCATCCATCAAATCCATGTCTCTCCAATTTAGAGACAAGGATGTCATGCAGGACAGTGTCAAATGCTTTGCACAAGTCCAGGTAGATGACATCAGTTGCTCTTCGCTTACCACCAATGCTGTAACCCCGTTGTAGAAGGCCACCAAATTTGTCAGGCATGATTTGCCCTTAGTGAAGCCATGTTGGCTGTCACCCAATCATTATGTCATGATTGGGTCATGTCACCTCCTTACTTTCCATGTGCCTTAGCATAGCTTCCAGGAGGGTCTGTTCCATGATCTTCCCAGGCAGAGAGGTGAGACTGACTGGCCTGTAGTTCCCCGGGTCTTCCTTATTTCCCTTTTTAAAAATGGGGGTTATGTTTCCCCTTTTCAAGTCAGTGGGACCTTCACCGAACTGCCATGACTTCTCAAATACGATGGATAGTGGTTTAGCAACTTCCTCTGCCAGTTTCCTCAGGACCCGTGGATGCATCTCATCAGTTCTCATGGACTTGTGCACCTTCAGGTGCCTTAAATGGTCTCAAACCTGATCATCTTCTACAGTGGGCAGTTCTTCATTCTCCCAGTCCCTGCCTTTGCCTTCTGTGACTTGGGTGGTGTGGCTGGAGCACTTGCCGGTGAAGACCGAGGCAAAAAAGTCATTGAGTACCTCCGCCTTCTCCATATCCCGGGTAACCAGGTCTCCCATTTCGTTCCAGAGAGGGCCCACATTCTCCCTAGTCTTCCTTTTATCCCTGATGTACCTATAGAAGCTTTTCTTGTTGCCCTTGATGTCCCTGGCCAGATTTAGTTCTATCAGGGCTTTAGCTTTCCTAACCTGATCCCTGGCTGTTTGGACAATTTCTCTGTATTCCTCCCAGGCTACTTGTCCTTGCTTCCACCCTCTCTAGGCTTCCTTCTTGTGTTTGAGTTTGTCCAGGAGCTCCTTTGTTCAGCCATGCAGGCCTCCTGGCCTTTTTGCCTGACTTCCTCTTTGTTGGGATACATCGCTCCTGAGCTTGGAGGAGGTGATCCTTGAATATTACCCAGCTTTCTTGGGTCCCTCTTCCCTCCAGGGCTTTGTCCCATGGCACTCTGCCAAGCAGATCCCTGAAGAGGCCAAAGTCTGCTCTCCTGAAGTCCAGGGTACTGAGCTTGCTGTGCACCCTCCTCGGACCCCTAACGATCTTGAACTCCACCATTTCATGGTCACTGCAGCCCAGGCTGCCCCACCAGCCCCTCCTTGTTGGTGAGAACAAGGTCCAGCGTAGTACCTCTCCTTGTTGGCTCCTCTACCACTTGGAGAAGGAAGCTAACATCGACACATTCCAGGAACCTCCCAGATTGCTTATGCCCTGCCGTGTTGTCCCTCCAACAGATGTCAGGGTGGTTGAGGTCCCCCATGAGGACCAGGGCTTGTGAGCGTGAGGCTGCTCCTATCTGTTTATAGAGGGCCTCATCCGCTCGGTCTTCCTGGTCAGGTGGCCTGTAGCAGACCCCCACCATAATGTCACCTGTCCCTGCCTTCCCTTTAATCCTGACCCACAAGCTCTCGGTCAGCTCCTCATCCATCCCCAGGCAGAGCTCCACGCACTCCAGCTAGTAATTGACATGGAGGGCGACACCCCCTCCTCATCTCCCCTGCCTGTCCTTCCTAAAGAGCCTGTATCCCTCCATCCCAACACTCCAGTCATAGGAGCCATCCCACCATGTCTCCGTGATGCCAATAAGGTCGTAGCCCTGCAGGCGTGTGCACGTCTCTAACTCCTCTTGTTTATTCCCCATGCTACGTGCGTTTGCAGAGAGGCATTTAAGTTGGGCCCCTGATGAAGCTGACTTACTGGCTGGAGTGGCTGGAGTTCCTTTGTGCTGCTCTTCAGGCGCTCTCCTGCTGACCTGTGATCCTTCTCCAGGCTCTGGGCATCTATTGCTGGCCCTGGCATCTAAACCGGTAGGAGTGGGATGGATTGAGGTTCCCCTCCCCCGGCATCTCTAGTTTAAAGCCCTCTTCACCAGGTTGGCAAGCCTATGACCAAAGATGCTCTTCCCCTTCTCTGACAGATGGACCCCGTCAGCCCCCAGTAGACCAGGTTTCTCAAAGCGAGTCCCATGGTCTAAGTAGCCAAACCCCTGGCTGTTGCACCACTCCCGTAACCATTTGTTGACTCACCAGATTCGACTGGCCCTTTCAAACCCCTTCCCTTTGACCAGGAGGATTGATGAAAAAACTACCTGCGCTCCTGAGTCCCTTACTGCCGCTCCCAGGGCTCTGTAGTCCTTCTTGATTTTAAGTGGAATTGATGTCAGGACATAGTGGCGTTTGTTTGGTAGGTTCCAATATTTTTGCATAGTTTCCTTTCAGTAAGCTGTATTACGTGCATTTAAAAGAATAATAATCAATTGATCAGTCATTCACAAAAGAATACTGTCGTGATTAATGTAGATTAGACAAGCTATTGGAGGCAAGACCAATTTTTGAGTTTTCTTATTCACGTGCATATTTATGTACATGTGAAGCTGGATATACCACTAAAAATGGATCTTAAAATTTTGAAATATGAAGCTAATAAACTGCAGGGCAATTACCTAATTTGTAGAACTACTACCAGAAGTGACTTAACCTCATCCGTGAAGGACTTAATCCACACCAAGTCTAGACATATGCCCTGGCTTTCTCTGTGTCCCAGTTTCTTTCTTTTTGTCTGAAAGAATCATACACTGAAGCTAGAGCTTACACTGGGTCTAGTGCAACCTAAACCCCAATAAAGATACAAATAATAAAGATAAAACTAAAAAGGTTCTGTGCAACTTCTCTTGAATCCTTTACTGCAACACAGAGTGTGATCCTGGCTTAGCTGGAACCTCTGTCAGTATCCCCATTTGCTGCAAATTGAACAAGATTCCAATCATCAGTTTTATTACAGGTTTGCAGTTTTGTGCACAGTAGAGTGCTATTAATACAGAAAGTCTGTAGACTTGATTTCCTTATGAGTAGAATCTGTAGGCTCTAGTAAAAGTTTCCTGTGTTGTCTTTCGTCATTCAGAGCCTTTTAAAATGGGTTGAAAGTACTACCAAGCCAAAAAGACAGTGCTTTAAACCGACTTTGAGTTGGTGTGGGACATTGATGAATACAGCCGTACAGAATATACAGTATTTTCTATATGCTATAAAAGCAGACAGATCTGATCAGAAGAGAATGTATGCTTTTCTTTGATTGAAACTGAAATATTTTGTTGAGAACTTAATATGAAGGGGTCCTTTTTTTCCTCTTGGATTTTACTTTTTATAACAAGACATTGCACGAACCCTTTCATAGCTTGAGCTTCTCCAGGGAGCACACATAATAACTGAATATAATGCTCTGGGTATCTTTTATCATTTGTAGCACTGACTTTCTGAGGACTTCCAGGTAGCATCTACTGGCTGGGCATCTTCCCTGTCAAAAACCATGCCATTTTCCTTACACTTCTCTCTTAGTTTAATTCCAAAGTTCTTTTCAGTTAAGAAAGAACATTTTCTTGCTTGCTGTTCCTCGAATTGACTAACAAGCACTTCGAAAATTGCAATTAACAAGTATGGAATGTTCTGATATTGTTAAGATTTTACTTTTCTGCACGTTATGCTTAACTAATTCAAATATAATTTAATGGACATTTGTTTAGCAGTGAAGATGTGGGATTAGAAATGCTCTTGTACTTCCAAAAAGTGTGTTTCCTAGTGAAAATTTTCGATCTGTTGTTTTGATAAAATAGTGTAAAATAGTATTTTGTTAGGATAAGTATTGGTCATAAGAGGTGCTTAGATTGTATGCGTAGGGATTGCTAACTTTGTATTTTGATGCTATGAAACAGAAAATGTACAGGACGAAAGGGAAGTAAATGTTTAAAGACAGGATGATTTAGCTGAAATAATATAAAATCATCTGTAGGTAATAAAATACTGTCAAAAGTTACTTTGAGTCTTTTCTGAATAATACGGTTTTCATCTTTTTGGATCAATATGTTTCACTTTAATCAAGGAAGTAGTCCATCTGAGTATATGCATAATCAATACTCATCCAGTACTGGGTTACTTAAGTGCTAGTAGGCTTTTGGAGTTGCATAGCATCAAACGTGCTTTTAGTCATTAACAAAAATAGTAAATTGCTTCTTTCAGGAAGGATGGATCAATGATAAGTGTGTTACAAAGTTATGGTGGTGGGTTTGAGTGTTAAATAATGACATATTTTAAAGGATTTTTAAGTAAGACATTTGATGACTTTATGAAATATGAAATCACCTTTTACCTGTGTACATATATATACACAAACATACCGTACATATATAGTTCAGAGAGTAAGACTTGTTGAATTTTTGCTTGTGGTTTTTATACATGACTTCCGTTGATGTTAGTGGGAGATGGGTATGTAAATACAAAGGGCATTAACGGGGCATGTGTAAGAAAGCAGGTAATAGTAAAGTAAATGTGGTTTCTCTAGTGTTTCCTATTCTAAGTGTATTATACTAATAATGGAAGTAAATATCATGGTCTGGTAAAAACGTGAGTTTGTAATAATGCTCTGTGTTTTGTGTGTGTGTGTATAAAATATATTCTGCTCTAAACATACTTCTATTTTTGCATTAGAGAAAACTTGAGGTCATTGTGCGGTCTTTCTGCCTTGGAATGTGACTTCACCAGATTTCACAAGCTGAAAAGCCTTGTTGTGTGCTTGGATAGGAGTCCTCGGGGGAAAATGCAGTTTACTTGGAGGAGCGTTGGTGATTCAGTGCATAGTGCTTTTCTGTCTAAGGTGGCTCTGAATCAATACCCAGCATGGCATTAGTGGATGCAGTGCTGCTGAAGTCCTGTAGAAAACAGGTAGTGCAGAGGTGTGGGTTGTCTGTGATCATTGAAGATGATGAGGTATTTTTCGCATAACTCCTCTGTTACGACTAAATTTCAGCTTGGTTGCTACCAAAATTCTTCCTGTAGCATCCACTGAACTTGATACTCTCCTGTGTAAAAAAATTGATATATTAGATACTAGAAGTCTGTTGTTACAGTTGCCCTGCTTTACCTTGAGATTTTGTATATTCTTTGAGATGTAATGGTTTGTAAGTTTGATGGTTTCTTTTCTTGGTGTTAATTATGTCCAGGTTTGTGCATTCTTTAGTCATGTTGCAGAGGCCATCTCTTCATCTAAGGATTTGGGAAGGCTTAGTGATACTCTGGACTGAAAAATTATTTATTGTGTTGAACTTTGTTGTTTTGGGGAAGAGAAAGATAGACAACCTTTGATTTTTTTTTTTTTTTTTTTTTGGTACTGATTTCTCTGTTGTGCTTTTTAATTTGGGTAAGAAAACTGACAGTAGCAAGCATTTATAGTAAAGTGCTTTAGTGCATTGTCAAAGCCCGCAGGTGGGTAGGCTGTTACTACAGTTCTCTGCAGCATATTTCTGTTCTTTACTAGCTTTTTTTTCTGCTCTGTTCTCTATGTAAGTTATTGGCGTGATTTCCCCCCCCCCCCCCTTTCTTTCTTTTCTCCCTAACACTTCGTTCTTCTCCTTCTCTCTCCTACTGTTTTATTCTTGGTCTGTCTATCTCCTGGGGTGTGGGATACATTAGCTGTTTCAAGAAATTCTATTCCACATTAAACAGTGGGCTATATCCTACTTGGTTTAGAGGTGTCCATCAATTGTTCTTACAACAGTGTGTCATTGAAGTAGATATTTAAAACAAAGTTCTGTGTAATTTGCTGGTTCATCGTGTAACTGTGGTTGTGCTTGTTAGCCTGGAGGTAAACTTCCTCGAAGTCCAACATTATCAAGTATATGCAAAGCGAGTGGGACACTTTTCAGTGCTGCTGAGCTCAGCTGGTGTTATCCTTGTCGCTGAATATTCTGCTTTTGCCTAGTAGGTTTTCATAGTGGATGAAACGCGGATCCTGGAACTGCCTCTTGTGGCTTGGGAAGAAAAAGTTACTGGCTCGCCTCTGTGTGTAGTTCCGTCTGGAAAGCATGCAGAGCAGAATTACAGTGCAGAAAACCATGTCAATCATTTCCCTAAATAGTGGCACTCAGAGGACTGTGCTCCCCCTGCAGAGGAGCTAGGAACTTTTCTCTATGAAGCAGCTGTCTTGCAAGTCAGATTTCCCCATGGATTCTCTCCCCCCTCCCCCGCCCCGCCCCGCCCCCTGCTATCAATGACCCAGTTTTTATTCTATTTCAATTCCATATTTTTGTCTGTAGATGTTTGCCACCAGTATGCTAGGTAGTTGATAATACTTTGACAATTGTTACAGCAGTGTTTATTCATCTAAATCATACCCTGCTGGTGTAGGCTATTGTGTCAGCATGGTATGCTATTTCAGTTATACTACCTATTATATTTGGTCCCAAATGCTACTTGAAAAAGTATTTCAAGGAGCTTGTTTCAAGACCCCGAGTGCTTGAGAGCTGCGGAAGCAAGCAACCTCGTCCAGCTCCTACTCTATAGTGAAGAGATCAAAACTGACATCCCAAATAGATAACATAATGCTGTGCTAGTTTGGTGAGGCACAGTAATGACTTGTGATCATAGGCATTATTACTTCTAAGAGGCTTCCTTGCTGAGAGCCCTGCGTGTAAACTTTGTAACTATGCCCCACGTGTATTTCTTTGCTTATGGTAAGGAATAGCAGGAACATATTGCTCACTTTAGTAGCTCTATGTGTCAGTGCATGCTCTAAAATAGATTCTTCTCAAGGATACACGGAACCTTAAACCGACTGTTTTTTATGATAATGTTTATAATGCGCCTGCTTGTATACTTAGTTGTTTTGCTTGGTGAGGAGATAACCACCTTTTTTTCCTGTGTTGCTAAGTTAACTTAGGCTTTGCTCCCAGAAAATACTTGTCATTCTGTGAGTGGGTATCCAGTGTGAGGAGAGCAGCTGTCACGCTGCCGGCTAATTGTGCCACTGCATGCATATCAGCATGTCTTGGGTTCTGAAATCTCAGTAACCGATCCTTGTGATTTAGGTATCACCTCAGCTGCTTTTTCCTTTTGATTCTCATAGCAAGAAGGGATTGCAAATGTGATATTGAAACAGAAGACATAAAAATGATTATTCTGGTTTTTTTGAGATACTATGATTTTAACTTCCTCTCATGATTTTTGAGTGCTTGCAATTGGTGAAGTAGTAAAGCTGAAGCTCCTCCTCAAAACCAAAAAAACCCACCCGGGGATAAAGAGAGCAATTACGCTCTGTCATCTCTAGTCATGTTTGCTCAAATAAATTAGCTGAACACCATTGAATACCCCTCTGAATGTTCATTGTGGGGCAGACTAACAGTCCTGAGATCACTTGAGCAGGCAATTCCAGCCAACTCTAAGGCTGGAATTGACCAATTAAATAATTTAAGATTTTCTTCCTGCTTGGGCCTGAAAGAGTTTACAATACTGTTTTTTTGAGTTTCTTGTACTTTGTATCGTCTCTTGGGCTATTTACTTCTCCATACCAATTCTTTTACATTTTACATTATTGACTTTTTCTTCTCTCTATGCAGTCTACGTAGCTGTGGCATCCAAATGCTTTGGCTGTGCTTCGGGTTCTGATGTATTGAGAAAAACATTTGTTGCACATTTTGCTGAATAAACTGAGCATAAATTTCAAAGGTGATCTTGGTATGATGAAATAGCTAATTACAGCTTACTTTGTATTTGACCTTCTGCATCTTTGCTTCACATTATAACATGGTAATTAAACCCCTCCCCGTAAGGATCAATATTTTGTGAAAATTAGCTTGCATTTTCACTAAATACAGGAGTGGTTGTGCTAGGTTAGGTAAGACTAATGATGTTTTCCATTCTGTTGTAGTTGGCATGCAAATGGTAGTTAATGGTTTGCAACTTCATCAGAAGTTGTTGATTCCGCACTGCACCAACTCTTTGTAATTGCAATATAAATTTGCATATTGCCTGGAATACTTTGTGCAGTGGCATGAGGAGAATATGTTTGTAACTTCTTGATTAACCAGCAGCATCCTTAGGTCCTTGCTTGCAAGAAACTGGCTCTCCATTAGAGAGGTCAGATGGTCAGGTAGTACAGGTAGATGGAAAACTAATGAGGTTTGTAGTTAAAAGCTCTGAAGATCATTCGGATTGGCTTCCTCTCTTCTTCCTTAAATCATAAGGCTGAATTTCTATTCATGTCACAGTCTTTGCCCAGGGTTACACAAGAGCTAAACTCACTCTCCTGCATGACTACACGTGGGTCTCAGTTAAGGATAGCTTAGTGGCTTATTACCCCCCAACCCAACCCTGAAAATATTTTTTTCAAACCCTGTTTATACTCTCAAGTTTCCATTCCTCTCCCACGCACCTATCTCTTCAGCTTTCCCACACACCCAGCTACCTACCCACAGAATTACTTTAATTAAATGTTACTCATGTGTGGGCTTACTTACCACTTCTCCCTCCTTAACCTGTTCCCTTTCTAGGGTCAGTATGAAAGAGTGACTTGATTCAAACATTTAACTTTGCTATCCGTCAATATTAGAAAGATAGTAGCGAGGCACGTCGATCTGTCTTGGCTTAACCTGCAAGCACTTGAATCCATCTGTAAGTTTGAAGCTGCTTTATGGTCTACCAGTGACATGACAGGGCGAAATACACATCACAGGCAGAAGTAGACAGAGGACAATTTTCTTATTAACTAGATATGCATTCAGGAAATGGTTAGAAGTTCTTCCTTTCAGACTTTACCGGAAAAGGAATTAGACTGAGCCAATAGTCTAGCATGAACATCGTGCTGTATTTCGTCTTTCTGTGATATGCAGAAAGATTTGGGTGGTCATTTTAAATTGCACAGATCTAGACATTAAATAGCCAATAATTTATTAATTAATTGTAGAAATAGGTAGAAATTCCAGATGAAAGGGGTATGTAAGAGAGTAACCTGTTTTTGTTCTGTCTTGAATTAATCCTACATATATATGGCAATTTCTTTACAAAAGTGTGACATGGAAATAGTAATCTACATGTCAAGATACTTGCTGCAATTTGAGGAAGACCAGAACAGTGGTTGTTTTTTTCTGTCCTGGTTCTACTGGAAGATAAGAATGCAGCTAGGAGGTCCATTCAGGCCATTAGGCTATAGGAGATGGACTTTGGTTGTGAAAGCATGCATACCTTTGTACTGTAAACTGCAGGTAACTTATGTTTAAAACTATTAATAGGAACATAAGATACCTGCCTTCATGAATCTCAACTTCTTAGTATATAATTTTCTGATTTTAATATGAACATCACTGTTTAAAGAAAACTATTTCTTATTATTCTTATTACTATGCTTTTCTGATTTCTATTAAAAAAATGCTTTAAAAATGCATTTATAACATCAATAAATTATAATAATAATACATGCACAGATCAGTATCTTTATTTTAAAAATTCAGGTACTCTTAAAACTAAATTTACTCTTGCTGTCATAGGTTTTGTTCCCAGTTAAGACAGTTTATACTTTACAGTTGCATCTACAGTAGCTAGATGCTATTTAAAATAATGTACACATTTGATAATTTATTAAAATATGCATTTACAGTAGAATGCCTCCACCAAAACGTTACATGCAGTTCTCCCACAGCAAAAGCAAAACCCCTGTTCTGTTTCTCTTTGTGTGAAACCTACTTAGTTGCTCTGCATAAAATTGAGGTTCTTTCATGTTGATATGTGAGCAGTTGTTAACTTCAAAAAAGATAGTGTCAGCTGATTAAAGTATGACTTGATCTTATGGGGGGGGGTGAGATGTAAGTAGTTGCCATGTGCTTTGTGCTTTTTACTTGTGTGATTAAAGGTGAACATTTAGTTACTTTGTTGGCACTGCAGGGATAGAGGGTAAGTATTTCCTAATATATTGAGAAGGTTTTATATACATGTATAAAATAATTGCTAATTTTTAAAAAGGAATTGCATAAATGCAAAACTTGCCTCTCCTTTTGCTTGCTGCTTTAATCTTTGCATGCATTTTAGTTGTTTTGTCTTCCTTTTCATCTTTACAACACTTCATTCCCTTTTTATAATCTTCCTCTGGTTTTCCTTTTATGTTATTTTTCAATATGCCTGCTTTGTCTCTACTTCCTGTTTCTTCCCAGTTTTTGCTTGTTTCCAATATTATCTAGTTATTTACTTTCATTCCCCCCCCCCAGTAGGAGTTACAAAGCCAGCTACCATTGATTTTAATGTGGCATGGAGAGAGTATGTAATCTTCTGAAGGGAATATATAGTTGATGTGAAGAACATACATGAATTCCCTGGTATTTCTGTATCTAGATTGCTACATCTTGCTGGTTCTAGATGCTTTTTCAGATGGTATCCCACGCAGTTGCGTTGCAGTATCAGCATATCGTGCTGCCTTTTTTGATTTAGAAAAGTCTCTCAAGGGCTTTCTACGAGAGACCCCCTCAGGCCATCTACTACTTTTGCTTAAAGGGGCTTTCTGCATTTGCTTTTCCAGCAGAGACCTCTTTAAATCTCACCCATTGAAACAGCTGCCACTGCCATTGATCTTTTCTTCCCTTTCTGGGAACTGCCTGTGAACTACAGTCAGAGTCTTACCCCAGTATACAAATTCTGAGATGCCCATTTAAAATCCATCTCCAAATGGCAAGAGAATGTGTAAGTACTCTTCAGGTCCTTCGCAGCTGTAGCAATCAGTTCTGTAAATGCTTGTTGAGAAGGAGGGGATTAAAGAGCGCCGGTGTGGCAGCTTCTTATCAGCCTCTGCCACAAGGTCTAATAACACCTCCAGGTGCGGTAGACAAAACATGAAACTCTCTACTGATGGAACAGAGGACTTCAAAGATTGTTTGCCATTGAGGACGTCTCAATCTTTATGTATTGACTGATTGCAGATTCTGTAATAACACTGGCACTGCCTCCCAGCTTCCTTATACCTGGAAAAGTAAGAATGGAGGGTTTCTCTCGCTGTGCTCTTTTGCTTTGGATTGTAATTAGAATACTTTTCTTTTATTCTCTGATTTATAAAAAACAAACAACAAAAAGCAGCAGAATGCCTTCTGATTCAATCAAAAGAGAAGAGGAAAGCGTGATTGGAGTCGGCAAGTCTTTTCTATGCCTGTGGTTTTTTGTTGCTGTTATAAAAAGTGCATCAAAAGATGTCAACTATTTAATTTAATAAGGATTCACATAAGTTCCAGCTGTTCCAGAATAGTATCTAAATATTTGATTTGAAAACAATATGTGTACCAACACTGCAACATACTGCAGGCAGATCACGCAGCTATCCAGAAAGATCTAAGTCTGTCTGTGCTAATTAGTGTTTGCAGATGAAGCTTCTGTAGTGGTAGCATGTCGATTTACTTAAAATATTTGAAAGTATTAATCTTAACATGAAATGATATTCAAAAAGAAATTCTGTGTTTTTTCACTTACATTGAGGAAAAATTAATAGTTTAGGCGAGAGAAATTTGCTTTTAATGTGCATTTACTTGCAAATGTAGCAATTCTTTTGCCTATTTGCTCAGAGTTCTTATTCTTTTGGTTTTAGGGGTATGTAAATACTTGGGTTGTGCTGAGAAATATAGTTTCTCGTGGACACATTCCCTTGCCTTCATTTCCTTTCTTACATAGTTTTGAAGTACAGTGTTACCAAATTTCATGAAACAGATGCCGAGTTTTACCTCTGAATATTTGTATTTCCTTGTTCTCATACATAACCTCTTCCTTTTTTTCTTTAGAGAAAAACTGTCAGGGACAGGTGGTAAACTGTCCTAACCTGGAGCAGGAGAAATAGTGGAGCTTTGTTGTTTATATTTGAATGTCACTTTTTTGTCTTTTTAATACAGAATGTATTCTAGTTAGATGGTGTTAAAAAGGTAAAGGATATAAAAGAGAAATAAAAATCAGATAAAAAGGTAGATTTTAAGCAAATTGAAAAACTTTTATAGTAATCCTTTAAAGTGATGAGCTTAAAATACGTTACAATTTGTGGTGTTTTTTGGAGGCTTGCTTAAATTCCAGTGTTTTTTTAAATTTCTTTCTGATTTACAAAATCAAAAAGTTAAAAGTTGGAGGAGTAAACACGTTTGTAAGGTAGACATTGAATCATTTCTAATGCAGGAACACTGTTTGATACTTATGAGCGGGTGGTACTATATCCCAGTAAATCTGCACCACGGTACACAGTACTTTAGTGACAAAAGATGGTTTTGACCTCAGAGATAAGTCTTGTAAGCACTTATAACTGAAAGGGTTGTGTACCGGTGTTCATAATAATCATGCATGCAATAATTGAATAATTGAACAGAACTTCTTACAAAGTTATTAGATTCAGGAATAGATACCTGCATAGTGGGGTCCTGAGTTTATGCAGAGCTGCTGGATAGTTGTGTTTGCATACACTTGCATTGTAAGATTTTACCTTTAATACAAGCTGATGGGTGACATTTTGAGTTGTATGTTTTAATTCAGACATCAAGCTTGTGCTGAAATGTCAGTACCTGCTGGTATGCACAAAGATACCCAATACTGGCTACTATTAGGGATATTTAAAATTTTGTTTTGAAGGTAATCTTTAGCATACACTTGTAGTTATAAATCTTTGGAACACTGCAGGCTCCGCTCATTGGAAAATTGCTGAAGTTAACATACAGCCTGGCAGTACATGTTCTTGTGAAATGGCTCACGCATGCAATAAAAGCACTTCCACACCAGCATAAAATGTTGCTATTGGCTTCCTCCTGTCTCCAGCAAGCATTTCCAATTTTAGAATTTTCTTCCTCTCATTTTTGAACTAGGCTCCCTCTTTTCTTTTTTCCCCCACTGAGTTGGAAGTGTTGCAGATCCATTCCTTTTATCTCTCTGTTTTCTCTTGAAAGAAACTTGCAGCCATTTCCCATGTTACTTCTCTTTTTGCATGTACAGCAAAGTCAACTTTCCAAAGATTCTAATGTGCTTTATAGACAAAACATGTTCAATCAAAGGTACTAGGGTCTGAATCACTGATTCTGTTCTGCGCTTTCTAATGGAAAGAGCCAAGGTTCTTCTCTTTTTATTATTATTGTTACAGCAAGAGATGCTTCTGTTTTCAACACAGGTGTGGTTTTTTGGGTTGTTTTTTTTTGTTGTTGTTTTTTAAAATACATACTTTCAGGACAGCAAATTTACTATATCCCAAGTGTCCTTTTGCCTTCAGTGGGAAGGAAGGAGGGCCCATATTCCTGAATACTCAAGTTTTGTATTTTCATCTATCTGTCTATCTTGTCTGTCTGTCTATCTTCTTCCATGAAGAATCGTACTTTGTCTTTATTACAAGTAAAAGCAGTCTTTTTGGTTCAGCATAGTGACTCATTATTACTTAAGACATTCACAGGAAGTTTACTGTATGTATAGCATAGTCATTCCACAGGTGTCAGAGTAATCATTTGAGTTTAGGCTAGACAATTTACAGTTTAATGAGCATTACGAGTGTACTCCATTCTCTTCTGGAAAGCTGTGTGCTTTCAGGTGTATGTTCTTGCTGCTGAGACTGAAAAAAGGGGAACGAAGCTGTCTGGTGGTATGTTTGTCGATGTTTGTTGCCCCTGCAGCAAACCATACATTTACTACAAGAAATTTTTCTTGATCATACTTTTCAGGTGAAGAAATGGGAATTAACTAGGAAATCCCTGAGATTTAGTTGAAAGTACTAATCCGTTGGGGATGCTTTGTAACACCTTGCCCTACTGACCAAATGCAGCAATCAAATGCGGTATTTGCTCAGCAGTTTTCAGTAAGAGTGGATATTTCATGCCAAATGTTATTTACATTATTTACAGGTGGGCTCTTTGGTAAATTGAGTAGTGCCCAGGTGATAAATTTGTTGCTCTCACATTTGCGAAAATACCTTTGTACCTTGACCACCTTCTGATAAGGTTTGTGAAAATAATATCCTAGTGCATGTTTAGGCCAATTTTATCACTAAGAGGAAGAGCTTTGAGTGCTATGAGGGCTTGAAGACTTTTTTTTCTTTGTTTGCTTCAGTCTTATCTCTGTAGTTATGAATTCACTGTCCGCTCTCCTCTATAGTAAAGGCTGAGTGGGAAATACACAAAATATCTGAGGCTGATGTTAATGCCACAGGAATATAACATGGGGGTTCAGTGTTGCACTGTACAAGCTTCTTAGTGCTGATGAATTACCTTGTCACAGAGATGTAATCAATGTTATGAAATCTTACTGTGTTGTTTTTCCTCATAGAGATGTCACAGCGACTGAAGGAGGATGTATGACATGCTGTGTTACTGCCTTAGGACCAGAATGTGTTGTCTGCTTTGGTGCAGCCAAGGGACTAAGGGGTTTATATTACTAGCAGCTTGTCAGGGCACAAGGCAACCTATTGGTGCATTATAGGGCTGCTGTAGTCTGATTTTGGATGCAAGGCGGCCCTTCTTTGTTTTCTCTAAATTTCTGACATTTTACCAGGTGATGATTCCTTATATGAGGGAAGTTGAATTGCATTTCCTACCACTGTTATGGAGTAGCACAAAACAATTTGAAATAGAGAGCTTACAGGCTTGTGACCTCAAATGATAAAGTTATTTAGATTTGGGAGTGGACTGTAAGACTGAGATATTTCTGAATGTGATGCTACTGCTTTAATCTAGTGTGATTATTTCTTTCTTGTTGAGTTTAGAGGATGATCCCCTCCAAGCATCTCATGAAAAGATTGATTTCATCCTTGTGACCATTTTGTGAGATTTTGTTGAATTACAATTATTGTTTTTTCCATTTTTGCAGAGGAGGAACTAGGGTACAAGTAGTTTAAATAACCTGCCAGAGGCAAATCTGTGACAAAACAGATTGCAGCAGCTGGCTGTCCTGAGCTGAAGTGTCTAGACTGAGAGATAGTCTTTTTCCCATAACAACAGAATGCTATTGCTGAATTTCATTTTGAACTGGTGTATGCTTTTGGAGCATTGAGCGTTGAATAGACCACAGTCTGAGCTTGATTTGTGTGAATGCTATGTTTCAGGTGTATGAATAAGAAAAAAAAGTTGGTAAGATACTCTGTTACTTAGGAAATGTGTATGTTTTTTAAAAAAAGGCAAAACTCTACAGCTTGGTTTAACTTTCAGACATACCATGCAGACCATGTGAAGCTAATGTCTCTTTGTCCACCTGCACTCCCCCTTGTGATGTGTGGTGAGAGTAGGGTCATCGTGTGTGGTAGCATCTAGCAAGACGCATCTGCTCCTTTGCTTTGGCATAGTTTCCAGCTCTCTTCCACGGAGGAATGGGATTGAGAAGTCAAAGATGGGGCATGAAATGATATGAGGAACATGACTGCTGCCAGGATCATGGCAAAGGTCAGGTGACAAGGGTCTAAAACTCCCTGTAGCATGCTAAATATGAAGGCATTCTGCTGTGTTATTTAGCTTTACAAATACAGGGACCTGTGGCTGTCAAGAGAGAGGGAGACTGAAAACTGACCTTTGACTTACTGGGTTGTTGAGTTTGTTTTAAACACTGCAAAGTCTTGAGAAAGCTGCAAGAAGGGTGGCAGGAGATCACGATATGGACAAGGAGCATGGGTGGGAGGGGGGTTGGCTGGCAGCATCTTGTTGGAGGAGGGCACTAGAAAGAGCAAAGCACCTCAGCAACTCCTTAGTCTATTCCATCTGTAACAAAGTTATTTATGTTTGGGGTTTTTTTTCTGCAATAAATGCAGCAGGCAAGGCCAATAGTAATCTATATCTCAGTATGATTACCAGCAAGCAGAAATCCCTCAGAGGCTGAGACTGAATGCTTGTTCTTTCAACCACTGTCCGTGCGTAAGTGTGCAGAAGATGGTAACAGAGCCGCAGATACCCTTTTTCCCCTTCCTGTGGCATTTTTCCCTATGGTCTTCCTTTCCTTTCCTTTTTTTGTTTTTTTCCTTTTTGCCATCACTCAGGCGCCTGTGGATAAGAGGGTAATGCCTTACCCTGCCACACACCCCCAGTAGAGAGCAAAGAAATGACAGGTTTAGACAGGCATTGTTTCTCTTGGAGATATGCTCAGCTTATGCAGTGGTGTTTGTTAGCCATAAATTTTATGAGAATGTTTGTAAGCTTACAATTTTGCCTTCCTCATGGTAGGCTTCAATACCTCACATTTCATACTGATTTGCCAGGAAAAATATTTGCTAGCAACACTGTATTTGTGCAATATTTGTTCAATACAGTAATCAACTGCAGGTGTTTTCTCAAATGTGGCTATGCATATGGCATGGAGATATTTAACACAGTGTACATACTGCCTGAATTGCTGTATTTTGTGGAGGTTTTTTTGTTAAATACAGAGCATGATATGTAGTTGGAGAATCTATGACTTCAGAATTGCAGTGATTCTTGTACCAGGAGTACTTCCGTGTATTGTTTTGCTGTGATACGCTGTTGAATATTGCAGAAAGCATAACAAATATATTTGCTGTTTCTAAAAAAATTCTTATTTTATTTTAGAATAAAATTTGCATGAGAAGGTTTTCTCCACATTGGCATGAGACCATATTTGAGGCATTTGGCAATTTTGTGTCTAGTCATTTTCATGGACAGTGGAAAAATAGTCTTACTTTGCATTAATGTTGTTGTTAAAAACATGGACTGTGTACCAAAGTGATTTTAAATTCAGGCAAAAAGAAATTATAAATGTTCCTAAACAATGATAGCTAAAATACAGTGCTGTATATGAGCTTTCAGTTTGATAAATACTTACTTATGAGGTCATAAATACTTGAGGTACAAAAGGTTAATGTAGTGTGAAAGGCTGTAAAACACAGTGAGCAACCTGCTAGATCATAATGATGCATTAGTACCTTTCTGTATGAATGCTAGTGGTTATAAAATCTTTGGGTTGAATTTATTCTGCAATACAAGAATGTAAAGCCAAAGTATCTTTACTGGGTAGTTGTACTTATCTTTTTATATTTATTTCTCTTTGTAAAAAAAAAATAAAATAAAATAAATGCTCTCATCTGCTCATAAGTGCCCACTGACTGAAAATGATAAAGAATTCTTTTTGACTAATATAATTTCTGAAGAGCATATGTCATAAGTGTTGTCTGTGTACTCCAAAGTAAGTAATAAAGTAATACTCAGTGATTTTTTGCCTTCTGTGTATTAATAAGTTTCCATGAGATAAAGTAAGCAATAATGCATAAAGGAAACAAAAGTGGTATAAATTCTGTAAAGCAGTAATGCAATTTACCTTTGAGGGGAAAGAAATACAGTGCTAAATTCACAAAGTGAGCATTTACTGAATGATAAAATTGACTTTATCATAATAAACTATAGTATTTCTCAGTCTTAGAAGTCTCCTGCAGTTTATAGTTGTCTCCAATATGCTGATGCAGCTAATATTTCTCATTTAATACCTACCTCTGTGAAGTGTTAATTTTCATGCTTTGGTGATCATTGCTTTTTACTGAAGCAAATTACTTCCTCTTACTCCTATATCAGAGCTTATGACAGATTAGGATAATTTTACTGTAATTAATCTTTTGAGTCAGTTCCACTCTTTTCAATGAAGTGCCATGTCTTGGCCAGGCTAAATTAAAGCAGTTAATAAAATCTGGAATCAAATATGAGAAACTTTTATTTGCAGGCTGTTGATACTTGCTTTCAGCCTTCTCTGCTCTCTGGTTACAAAAGAAGTATTTTACTTTCAATTTATTCTCTCAATGAAGTACACCTGTATCTGGAGGATATTAAATAGTTTTGAGGAATTAAACAAGAAAAATGTCTATGGGAAAATATTTTATATAGATACATCCAAATCCTAATGCAGAAGCCTGGTCATGTTTTTATTATTATTTTTAGACGTTGAAAATCAACACATTCTGTTCTTATTAAGATACAATTTAAAAGTTGATAGTTTGGATTGTGCAAATATATCTTTAGTACATCTCTGTAGATTATTATTTTTAGTTTAAAACCATATTTAAATTTGCAAAGAACACCGCGAGCAGTTTCTGCTCTGGCAGAATTAGCACAGAATACCTGTGAGAGAACAGAAAGTGAACTACGCATCTTGTAAAAGCCTCCATAACGTCTCTGAAAATAAAGTATTTCTTAACAATTTTTGAGATGGTTTATTTTATTTTGGGACAATTGGTCAAGCTAGAAATCCAAATAACAAAACCCTGGTAGGCCAGTACATTGAGTTATGGATATACGACTCATATTGTCAAATGCCGCTTCGTATTACAAAATACAGGATTTTGATGATAACACAAAAGAGGATTATATATTACCAACTCATACTTGTATATTATGTTACAAGGCTTTCTGTGTCATACTTCTGGGCAGAAAGTTTGTTTATTTTGTTTGTTAGGGTGTTTTTTTTTTTTGTTATAATATTCTCAGAGTCTGCATTTCATTAAAGCAGCCACAGCTGTTCAGTCATTCTGATTGACTAGCTGTATATTTCAAGAGTGCCTCTTCCTCTTTTTTTTGAATTAAATATCTTCCTCATGCTACAGCAATCGTGGATATTCTTAACAGAATTGCATGGGGGAACTTAATTAACCTTTTCTTCTTCCTTTTTATTTAAAGGAAATTTGAAAAAAATCAGTGGCGTAGCTTCTAATATAATGCGTGCACCCCACAATGTCTATTAGAGGCTCTTCACATGAGTAAGTGAGGTGAGACGGAACTGCTCATCTTTAGCTCACAATTCATTTTCTTTCAGCTGAAATGTTCACCTGACATTCTAACTGGGGAAGAGTAAGAGTCCTGAGTATATGCATTAATAAATATATGTTCTTCATGAATTTATCTAATCTCATAACTGCAGTCATTAAAACATATTGGATGGTTATGCAAATAACTGAAGGAATTTCAAATCATACCTACCACTTGAGTCTCATTTTTTGACCTGCTTTTCTTTCTTTCGTTTTGTAAATAATAATTAGGAATGCTTGTGATACTTTTTCTCTAGCTATTGAGTGGTCAAGAGATGCACAGTGTTCTGGAGCAGATGAATTCTTTACTGAGATGGAAATGAGCAAGACAGTAAAGGTTATAATTTACAATTTTAGTTGTAAATCCATTTCTAGAAGTCCGACAAAGAGCAAATTTGACAGTATTTCCTTTAGAAGTAGAGGAAGGGAGAGGTGTTACAAAAGTAGATGATACTAAATGTAAATGCAGTTCATGCCATATTTCTGTAAGCTATTCTTTTATCTTTCTCTGGATGAAGTCAGTTTAAGTATTCTCAGTTTATTATCTTTCTAAATGAGTTTTACTCCCAATAGCTGTAATTATTGCCATAACTTCCTCTCATATTAGTGTCTAAGTTCTACTCACAAAAAGAAGATTCTTAGCTCATCCTGAATAAAGTCTGTCTTTATACATTAAAACCCCCCTGTGATTTCCTCATATTCCTGAAATACGGTATATACAGTGTAGGCTTGATTGTCAAACTGAATGACCAAACCTTTTTTTTCCTTAAAAAGCGGTAAATGCAGTAAGAGTAGAAAGTAGAATGAAAATTCCATACCTAGAAAACAACAAAAAAGAACCATGAAATGGTTTCTTTTGAGTATATTTTGGATTACCAAATGTTTTCTATAACAGCATTGAAACTAAATGTACTTGGATGTCCCTAAATCACTGAAGAACCTAAAAATCTGTTTGGCTGAGATTTTATACAAATTAGGGAGACAAGCTTAGGTTTAGAAGCAGGTTTCAAAAAAGTAACTGAAAAATATTCCCCCCCCCCCCCCCCCCGCCTTTTCCACTTTCAGTCCACTAACCTAAATAGATGGTTGACTTGTAAGGATTGGTAGGGCTTTCTTTTGCAGTAGAGGTTTGAAATACAATTTAAAAAAATGGAAAAATAATTCCTGAAGTTTCATGAAAGACTGGCTTTGGGATAGCAGAAGCTGGCATTATTCCCACAGAGGGTGGTGGCTGATAAGCTGACCGTGTGATGGACATCTGGCAATAGTGTTCTTTTGTTAGTTTTTCTTAAGTTATGTTCCCTTTTCCTTTCAATTGGCGGGAAATAATAAAGCAGCCTTTAGTTGTAGTTCAAGGAATCTAGTGAGCATTACAGCATATAGTTACTAATATGTGAAACAAAGTGCGTACAGAGAGACTTCAGTTATGTTATGCAGGTTCAGCATAAATGGTGGAAAGGACACCGTAATGCAGAAAGGAATAAAAATCCTAAGAACTAACAGACGATGCAGTAATCATGATTGCACAAAAAAGAAATATATAAATTATTTATTTATTTATTTATTTGCATAGTTATACTATTATACGGTATACTATAGAGACGTAAAGAGAATGTGCAAGAGAGGAACACGGGAATCTTAGATATACAAGTGAGATTTAAAGGGAAAATAGTGTAATTATGTAAATCAATGCACAATGAGGGAAGTGATTATGCTGGAGTGCCTTCCTGTAGCATATTAATCCTTCCTCTCTGAAGAGTGTCTTGTTTATTTGGGTTATGGCCATCAGATGCTAGATGTTGTAGAACAGTGATGGGAAAAGATGATGTACAGTTGTCATTTGCTGGCAGTGTGTTTACATAATGTTTATTCTACTGCAATTTCAAGCAAAGGTGTGAAGGCTTGCATTTTTCTGTGTCTAAGAGTTTGTTTCTCTTTTGCATAAAATCATTGAAAACGTGGTTCTCAGTGTGTATGGGATGTTTTGTATACCTCAGAAAGTATCTCGGCACACTTAGTACCTCTGTAATATTCCTGCAAGATCATTGTGAAGATTAACAAGACCACTTTTTAGTATTGTGAGGATTTTCATACAGCGCTGAGCATGACAGCAGAAGAGGAAAAGGGATGTCCTGATTTTTTTTTTTTTTGAGATAAATTTTTAAAATGCAATGCATGCAGGACCCCCTAACAGATGTAGGTGAAGTGTGTTGTGGAAGCTATGTGTTCCAAGACAGTTAAGTACTTTTATGAAATAACGTAAGTTTGGTGTATATAACGGAGGAAGGAATGAAAAGCCATGTCTTTACAAATGCATAAATATATGTAGCGTAAAAACAAATAGGAATTCACTGAATCATAGCCCCACCTGTCCTTAGAAAAGGATATACAGAATATTTTAAGAGGTAATCCTGGCATATATCACATTCCCACTTGGGGTAATGGAGAGAACTTTTTTTGAGGGGGGAGCTTTGCTGAATAGTTGCCTTTCTAGAGAGTTTCTTGCATCTTTTGAAGTAATTGATGTCAGATACTGGATCAGGATAACCATTTGCATGATTACATTTGTGAAACCTGGCATTTGAAACAATACTTTTTCAGAAGAAATAGTGTGTGCAGAGAATGCAAGATTGGCCCAGATAATTGCAATGAGCAACTCAGAGCTGTTGCTGGTATTTTTAGAATTTTTTGTTGTGTGGGTTGTTCTATATAAGTAACAACTAAACTGATTTTTTATCTCACTTGTTTAGACTAAAGTTCTGTTTGAAAATTAACTCCAAATCTTATCATTATTGTATTACATTATTAACGCATCAATGATATCTATAGCAAGTATTTTGTTCAGTTAATAAATTCGTTTTTTCGGTGGTGATGTGGCTTAGAGACTACATGTTGTATTCTTTTTCTTCATATGCACCCGCAACAGATTTGTGAACCAAGTCAGGTAAATTTGAGCAGCATTCTCAATACCGCGAGGCTGGACAGGTGCAACTGAAGAATAATCCAAAGCAAGTGGATTTACATCATTGAATTGGAGGGCATAAATTTAGTCTGCAGAAACTTTATGGTTGATGACAGTATTCAAAATAAAAGGATCCACTGAATGCAGTACTGTTAATTTAAAAACAAAAGCATATTAATTAAAGTGAGCAACTATGAGTCAGAAAAGGAGAACCAGTCTGTTATGTAAGAATAAAATACATTTATGTACATAATTTGCAGAGCACAAGAGCACTAATTTCTGTCAAGCAGGAAATTTTCGCCCATCCGTATGAAGATTTTTCCCACTCCCTTTTTACATCTTCTTTCTTTGCATGTTGTTTTCTTACGACATTCTGGCGTCAGCCTTTATGAATTGATCCTTGTCAGGTCCCTGAGGGCACCGCTAGGCCTTGCTGGCCCTGCTCAGCCTCCTCTGGGCTTCCCAGCACACTCCCACCCATGGCCCAGGAGCTCCATGTCAGTCCAGCCCAGAGCCCCCAGCTCCTGCCCCAGCAACAGCATAGGAGCACTGGTCTGCAGCTCAGCCCCAGCCCTGCCCTGCCCGGCCATGGGACCTGCTGAACAAGACCCTGACCTGCTGATTGATCTGCTCTGTCCTCTTCTGACTTCAGACCTGCCCCATCACTGTGTACCTGCCTGCTGATCACTGGACCTGATCTTGGTTTGCCGACAAATCAAGCAGGATCAACTAGAGTAGGTTGCTCAAGACTGTGTCCAGTCGGATGTTGAATACCTCTAAGGATGGAGCTCCACAAGGTCTCTGGGAAATTTGTTCTAGGGTTAGATCACTCTCACAGGAAATTTTTTATCAGCACCTAAACAGAATGTCCTGTACTTCAGCTTTTGCTCATTGCCTCGTCTTGTGACTGGGCACCATTGACAAGAGTCTAGCTCCTTCATCTTTACTCCCTCCCATCAGACCCCTCCAAGTCTTCTCTTTTCTAGGCTGAACAGTCCCAGTTCTCTTATTCTCTCCTTGTTTGTCAGACACTCCAGTCCCTCACACATTGCTGGCTCATATTCTGTTTGTCTTCCAGGACTCCCATGTCTTTTTCTGCAGAGCTGCTTTTCAGCCAGTCACTCCCCTGTGCATGGGGTTGTTCTTCCCCAAGTGCAGGACTTTGCACTTCCCTTTGTTGAACTTCATGAGATTCCTGTTGGCTTATTTCTATAGCCTGTCGAGGTCCCTCTGCATGGCAGCATAACCCTCTGGTGTATCACTCTACCCAGTTTTGTTTCATCTACAACATTACTAGACTGAGTCCCATTTCTGAGAATCCAAGAGAAGATGAAACTCTAATAACGGCTAAGGGAGCATGGCTGTAACATCCTGTACTGATTCCTGAAGTGAACTACAGATAACAAAACTGTTGAGGCTATTATGGCTAATGGCTTCTCTGTACAGATGTTAGATGAAAATAGGTCTATCTTGACTGAGGAATTTCTGGTTGCTGTGCCTGAGGATGAACAAGGGAAGAGGTCTGTTGGCAAGCTCATTGTGAGAAATAGGGAAAGATAGGAAATAGCTTTAAACTCTCAGTGCCAACTCTCCTGATTCAAGGGTTGCTATTAGAGAATGTTTTCTTTACCCTCTTTCCTGCTAACTTCTCTCTTCCAGGAAAGGAAAACCTGACTTCAAGGGGATCTGAGTTCTGTTTCCACCACTTCTTCATCTTAAGGATGTTTCCTTAAACTTTGAGTCATCAAAGTTGTTGCCCAGTTTTACTGTGAAAGCTGCATTGGTGAAGCTCTGTAGCAAGCAGCATTCACATGGTCAAGCAGAATTCACCATAAGATTAGCATTCACAGCTAGATTTGAATTGGTGATTTAAACCCTTTACAAGTTCATTGAACCACCCAGTACTCTCTAGATTTTTCTTTTTTTTTTTTAAGTGGGAGAAGGGAAGGAAGAAGGGATATTTTCTAAAACGTTAAATCGTCTTCCACGTTTAATGAAGGAAAGATGTTGGATGAGCTTGAAGAGAAGGATGAAAAAGTTTGCTTCTGGTTTACGTAAAGCATAACGTTCCATGACATGGACATTTCTGACTTTGGTTGGGCTAGCGGAAAACTTTGGGCACGTTCCACTGACCGGGATAGCGCATCTGGTGTTCTATAGAAAGGATAGCATCAGAACACAGCAGGCACAGACATGCTTTTCCATTCAAAACTTTGTATTTCTTTTGAAATGCTGCTTGCATTTGGTTGCAACATGCTAAGATATGAGACTACCGAACATAACCAATAAGAAAAATAAATCCAGCTATTTTTTCATGGAATGGCAGTAAACTAAGTTTGAAAAAATTACTATCCTGTGTAGGAGCTGAACTGCTGTTTGTTAAGTTGGTGTATGCCTCAGTATAAAAAGAGCAATGTGATTTAAAAAGTGTCTTTTTGTGACATGGAGAACCCTCAAATTCTTCATGTTTCAGAGGGTTCCAGAATTGACTCCTTGGGCTAAGACATGCAAGTGAGCAAATGGAAAGTCACAGCAGGAATTCAGGAATAGGTGAGGGGTCAAACAATGAAAAACCATTTATCATGCTGTCACGTTTTCTTTCTTTTCATGAGCTTGCACTGTAGCGATCAACCATTCTCTCTCAGCATGAAACTCTGCTCTCACAAGTTCACTCAGCAGTTGGTTGTGTCAACACAACTTTTACAAAAAGGGACTTTACATGCATGACATGAGTCTAGTTCAGGGGGGAATTCCAGAAACTAGAGTACATTGATTCCAGCTGAGGGTAAACATTGCTTTCTAAACAACTCTTCATAGCCAAACCTGCAAGTGTTCCATCTAAAGACACTTCTTCCCTTTCTTTTAAAGAAAGTAATGTCCTTTGAAGCTGTGTAGCATAGTATTTCATTAATGATTTTTCATTTGGACAAATATCGTTAAATGTCACAGCATTGTACAAGGTAGTCACAGACTTTAAAAGATATTTTTGTCTAGATAGAGCCTGTTGCCAGAACAAAAATTTAATAAGCTTTATTGCACCTTTACAACCTTTTATAATGTTGACTTATGAGGGATAATACTTGCAAGAATTTTTAAGCTAATTTAAGAAAATTTAAGGAAAGAATCTCATTCTATTTTATAACAGTGATGCTTGTGCATGAATGAATGACCACAGGTAAAATACAGTCGCCTTCCTGTGTATTGAGTTATGTTGTTTTGTGAATAATTTCTTCATGTATTAAGGTAATAACTGAGGTGGATAGGAGAACTTATTTAGGGAGAATGAGCGGATTTCCAGTAACCAAGTTACTGCCACAAGCTTTGCATCAGTCAGAAAGTCTTGGTCTCAAGAGTGTGGTGTCCTGATTTATTGCCAGTATGTGATGGCCTTACAAAGTGTGACTTAGAAGGTGTTTTAGAACTTTCATAACTATTAGGCATATTTACCTGTAAGCTTTACAAAACACTTCTATATTTCTTCATCTATTTTACCCCTCTTCACTTAAACTTTGTTACTTACTGGTACATATTTTTAGGTGGCAGATCTGTATTTTCGGATCTTTAGAACATACCATATCCATTCCCCATTAATACTTCCAGAGGAAGCATTTCAACTCCTGTTTCATATAATTTATCTGAATAACTCCGTAATCCCTGAAGTCCTTCTCTGTGGTCAGGGTAAGTGGCAGCTTCCAAACAGGCTTAAGGTGACCTAAGGCTGTGCTGCCATAGAAAGGAATAGGCCTGTCCTCCAGCTTTCTGTTACCCAACATCATCTACATATTTATGTCCCTTTCTTCACTTGTGAATTGGATCAACTCACAAACTCATTTTATGAAGTGCAAGTTTCCAGTTGGATCAATGGGTCTGAACCAACACTCATCTATAAAAGTGCTGGAGTAAACACAAGGTGGGGTGGAAGGAACTTGAGTCTCAAGGTGGCACGACAGGCAGGACTTTGTGTCAGGTGTGTCGTTGAGGCTTTAGTTGATCACACACTTAGCATTATGTTTCTTTTTAGGCACATAAGAGGAAACAAGCTCCATCATGAGAGAAATAAGAGATTAATTCAGGGTGTAAATGTGTTGAGTAATTTGTGGGCAAAAATGACATGAGCAAGTAATTTTTTAGTGCTGAGGATACTGGTAGCTTTTTGTTCTTGTTATACTTTGATGGATTTATCAAACAAGCTTGTGCAGTGTGAAGCTAGAGCTCCCATTCAAATGATAAAAAAACTTTAATCAACTCTAATCAAGATTTCTATTTTTATTTTCATGGTATTTTTTTATATGTTTTCATTTGTTGCCTGTCTTGATTTTACGTGTCTTTCAAGTATTGAAACAAAGTTATTTTTAAACACTTCATTCCTGCTATTGAAGTCCTTTGAAAGAACAACAAGAATTACATCAAAAATAACAGTCTTCTGACTAACAGATGAAAGAGGAATAACAAATTTAATTGAATATTTCTTTGTGTCTATGTATCATTGCTTAAGATACTTCGTTTGGATTAAATTAATGCTTTTGTCCTTTGACCAGTAAAATGTTTCCTAGTGTGTCTGCTTAATTTTTTTTTAAGGGTAAACCAAAGGAATTTATTTTTAAATTATCCTGGGAAAATAGCACAATAATTTATTTTTTGTACATGTAGAATGAACTTCTGAAAACGTGCATAGAGTGTATGCATTTCCTTCTTGGCTAATGGAGCCAGGATGCAGCTGATAAGAGAACGTTTTTGTTAATTGTTGTTGTTGTGATATTCATGGATGGGATCAGTAGGTGGTCAGAAATAGTTATTGAATCGATGCAAACAATAAATAATTCATTAAGGCAACCTACTATAATTCCTTCTCCCATTTCAAGTTATTGATATGCTGATGTCAATTGGATGTCCTTAGCTGAACTTGGCAACTGCTTAGTTACTCAAAACTCTATTAAAACCTATCATGAATATTCTTTTAAAAAATCATATCTGCTCTTTATACCAGCAAATTTTGCCTAAGTTTTGAGATGACAAATTCAGAATCCAAAACATTTATGGTTTCTGGTGATTCCACTCCAAACATGATTGATATGCTATTGCCTGATATCCTGCTGACTATTTTAGAAGAAAAATGATGAGCCAGCAATGGTGACGTAAAGCACTATGTAAGGGCTATATTCCATATTGTTAAGGAAGATAGATTGGGGAAATAATTAATGTAGCCAAGTAATTAATAACTCTTTGGTTGCCCTGCAGTACCAGAAGCTTAAGAAACCTATTTTATTGCTCCTATCTGTCCTCAAAATTAATGATCTCTTATTTAGGCTGCTAGCTCTCTATGCATAAGCTATCACAATAATAGCAGTACTTTCTTGTAGCCTGTGGTATCAGCATCCAGGATGCATCCATCTAGAAATGAAAGAAATAATCAGTACCGCTTTAAAGTCCTCAACCTGGAACAATACCCAGTACGCTGAAGCCCTATAGCACATTCAATAGCAGGAACCGTAGAAACTGCTGAAGCAAAGCACAAAATTATTCAGGTTCTTTTTCATTTGCCTGTAAATTGGATTAAGGGATTCTACCGGGTTATGCTCGTGTGTTGCAGTATATCTAAAACAAATGTCCCAGTCAGAGTCAACCACCTTACATTGTCTTCCTGGTAGTAAATTGAATTCATCCGACTGATCAAGGACATCTAACATAAAATATTCCAGAGGGGGGGTGGTTGTCTCTTCTCGCTTAAAAAAGGTATGCTGACACCCTGCCTCCTGCCAACCTGCCCCTTGACCAATATCGGCAGTGCAGACAGACTGCCGACACTCTGCCTCTGACCGACAGCAGCAGCATAGGCAGGGTGCCACCCACGTTATTCATGCGAGGTACGATTCTCTCAAATCACACTGCTGCTGGTGGAGTCGAGGGGTGATGCGACTCTTGCCCACATTCAAAAGGCATTTGCACAATTGGTTGTTGCTGCCAGATGACCTGGACACCAACTGTCCCTGGCAGCCCACCGGAGCCATGGCATCGCTTATGATCCAATCGCTTATGATTTAGGTGGGTTGCCATATGGGCGCATTGTTGATCACCTTTCTTACTGCCTCAATAAAGCTTTGTTGTCAGACTCCGTTACTGCTCAGACCACATGCACCTATATTGAATGTGGTATGAGACATGCGGAACTGGAATTGCGTAGGAGCTATTCTGGTCCCCTATGTCTGGAAGAAAAGAAAGGTGAACTTCCTTGTCTGACACAAAAATTATTTAAGGCAAATACTTTCATTAGGTTGTTAGAATTTTGGACTAGCTCATGCAGAAGAGCAGCCACTTTATCTTGCCTTTTTTTCTAAATGCTGTTCTACATGAAGCAGTTGCTTTCTTGTGAAGCACAATGTTATGAATAAATCTCTTCTGCCCATACAAAACAATCAGGCTTGCTAGTCTGTCCAGCTTCATCACTTGGGTCACCAAAATGCCATGCAGCTTGCAAGCTAAGTGTGTGTCTCACATTTCGTCTCAACTTTGAAAGATGTATATAATTAATAAGAATAGGCACAAGTGAACATCTAACATCCTTTTGCTAGTACTGAAATGGAAGGGAGGACTGCTCTTAGGCACTAATAGACTGGACAGTAGCCAGTGTGATAGCTCAGTGCTTTAGAGACGGGACAAGATGGCCTCACAAGACAGGGACTTGGCTGCTCTGTATGTTTCTTTTCAGAACTGTCATAGGGTATGGTGACAAAGTAATTGCTTTGGTTGGTTTTCATTTGGTGCTTTCGATAGTAAAATATTTTTGTAAAGGATATGAAAACAGGAACATTATACCTTTTGTAATCTTGGAAATTGAGTGAAATTAATGGGTATGGTGAAATTATTTTGTCAAGTGGGTATAATATTGGGGTGAAGTTCTGACCCAGTGGAAATAAAAGGGAATTTTACTGCTGAAAACAAGAGGTCAAGGTTTCCCCTGCAGGGTTTAAGTCTCAGTATCTCTGAAACCAAGCATTCCTAGAGTACGAAATATTCACAGTTACACTGGAAATTTAACAACATTATCAAATTTCTTTCCTGAAAGAGTGGTTAAAATTGGACCAGGCTGCCCAGGGAAGTGGTTGAGTCCCCATCCCTGGAAATATTTAAAAGACGTGTAGATGAGGCGCTTAGGGATATGGTTTAGTGGGTGGTGGTGTTGGGTCGACGGTTGGACTCGATGATCTTAGATGTCTTTTCCAACCTTAATGATTCTATGATTCTATGAAATGCAGTCATGATTATACTATTACATTTCTTTGTGCATAATGGGAAGTCCCACATCTATGTGCATTTTGCACTAGATCAGCATGAAGAACAGCGCACATTGTCTTCAGAAATGGATTCTTAAGGGGATAAATTGATGTGGCATGAGCTGCATGCCTTGCAGTATGAGATACTTAAAACATTTTTATCTTTAGAACTAATTTGAAAAAATAATCTCACCTATGTAATATCCTATAGCAATGAGACTTTACTATCTTTACTCATGAGAAAAGGATAACAGACATGCAGTCGACAAGAAAAGTCACTGATACTTCTGGTAATGTTTATCACAGTTGTAAAAAAGCACAGTGCTAGAATTTTTTTCACATGTACACCTTTGTGTAAACATTTAAGTACAAACAGATGTATCTGTGTAGATAACACCTTTTCCTCTATGTTGTTATGCTTCTGGGAAGCACATTGCAGGGCCGGGACTTATCAGAATATAAATTTATCAAAACCAGTATGATTAATCAGTCAATCTACTTAAGAAAACAGGAAAGATACAAGCCCATTGCCTTTGTCAGTACGCTGTTTGTAGTATATTTGGGAAACAGTATTTTCAGAAAGTCCCAAGCTCGGTTTTAAATTATTCTCTTTGCTCACTTTTTAATGGAAAGGTAACTTTTCAGAATCTAGACCCTTTTTAAATGGAAAATGTGCAATATTATCTAAGGAAACTCTGAAGTTGATTTACTATGCATGATTTTTTCAGTTCTTTGTACACATTCAGTATGGTTACATTTTTGCTCAGGACGCATATATTTTTTTTCTGCTGAACTTTTCTTGATTGCTTTTTTATCAGGTTTACAAATCAAATCAAACAGGTATATTGCAGAGCTCTCTGATATTATTTTCTGCGCTTATAGCACAATGTATTGAATTATGCTTGCTCATGTACTGCTGTTGCTATTCTCTCCAGATTGAGAGAGAATGACTGTGGGGGCTGTAAATTCACTTGGCTTCCAGCATCACTGGTTAAATCAAGAGCCCTGTTCAGGCTAGAGAAGAGACATTGCAAGTGTTCATTACACAAATCAATTTGGTCAAAAGTACAGCACAGTGGGTACTCAACCATTGCTCACATAATATCGTCAACTTAATCAAATAATGCCTAGAAGACATTCACAAGCTCTTTCTCACTGAGAAATAACTTGATTGGTGCAGCAGGAAAAAACAGTGCTGTTTTGGGCATTTTTTTTTTAATTTAATGAGCTTTTTTTTTAATTTAAAATTTTAAAGAGCTTTACCTTTATGCGGGTATGTATACATGAGAAACTCAGTGTAGCACTAAGTTTGCCATTGAGTATATTTTAAAAAAGAATCTATTGCTTTTCTTCTCTTTCTTTTTTTCCTGTAAATATTTTACAGGTTATTCCTACTAGAATTAGGCTGTTCTTCCTCCAGACTTGGTGTGGGTTTAAAAAATATGCAGCCAATTTGTATTTGTTTACAGATTATACAAGAATGATCACCACCATTGTTTTGTAGAAAATGAGCGAGATTAGTCAATGAAAAAGAATGGAGGGAAAGTGCAACACTCACAATTCCGGTGTAAGAAACATTACAGGACTGACTGTCTTCAGTAATAGACGGAAAGGGATAAAGAAAATTTCTATTTGCTGGGAAGGAGAATGGAATTGTGTTTTCTGCCCAAACGGTGTACACAAGGCCCTCTCTGATTTCAGGTTCACTGAACATTCTGTTTTATTGCACGCAGTGCCTTTGCCACAAGTGCTAAGGGTGGGAGATGACACTCTTGTGTCCAGTCAGGAGGAACCTGGGAAATGGGTTTGTATTAGAGCTGGAGGAAGGTTTTAAAGCATACATTTCCCCCCCCCCCCCCCTAAAGAATGTATTTCTGGGTGAAATATATTGCAAATTTGGATTAGTGAGGTCTTAAAAAAAAGGCAGGGGGAGATAACATTTTCTCCAAATAGGAAATTTTAAAATCTATTTTATCCAGAAGAACATTTTGTTTAGCAGTTTTCTTCACTTTTATAAATCTTTAAAATTCTTGGGAAAAAGCCAGAAAGTGAAACAAAAAAAATCTATTTGCTGAAATGTTTTAGAAAATGGTCCTTTTCAGTTAAGTTACTACTTTTTTGTTAAATTATAGTAGTTTCTTCTGATACCAGAAATTTGTAGTGTAGGTCGATCCTGAGGCAGCACACTGGATCTTTGTGTTGTGAAACACGTGTTCTTTGGTTGTGAGATGGAACGATCTAAGACACTTCGTGGTTCACTTGCCCCAAAAGCAGCAGCAGCTCTTGAAGGACTAGATACGCTCGACAGGTGCGTCAGGAGTACTCGACAGGAGTACAGCGCAGGCCACTACTTGCATTTGCATAATCACTACGAAACAAATTTTATTAAGAATCGTGCATGCCTGTTGCCAGTTGTTAGAAGGAACTTTTTCAACCACTAAACTTCTGAAAACTTGCAGCATAACTGGCACTCCTCATTTTTCATTGCATTTAACCTCCTCTCAGTGAAAGTGGAAGAATTGGTAATAGTGACAGTTACGGAAAAACTAGGCGTGCCCAAATAAACAGTGTTTTAAATTGATTTTAAGAACTTGACTTCAGTATGAAGTCTTATAAGAATAGAAGATTTCTGTTTCTAGAACTGAGTTAAGGAGATGAAAAATTAGTATTTTGGTAAAGATAAAGAATTTCTTTACAAAACATTAGATTTTATTTCAATTGTCCTGATGATGGATTTGGTTAAAAAGTATACCATATATTTATACTGAAAGTGTCTTATATGAAATATCATTTTCTGAAACACCCTCTTTGATTTGGGTTTGCTTACCTTACATATAAGAATGGTTTCAATTTTAATTTATTCTAACATCTAAGCCTTTAGTAGCTCAATGAAGTAAAGGGAGTTCATCTCGATTTATGTCTGTGTATGTGAGAATTTGGTCTTCTATTTCTGTATTCTGTATTTATGACTTTCATTATAAGTTCTAAGACTATCATATATTAAGATTCTTTAATATTTTATAATTGCGAATATGTGGTGGAATGGGAACCAAAAGCGGTATGTGTGATTTGGTCAGAAAAGGCAAGGAGTATGACAGCCCTAGGCGGTGACGTACTGAGAGAGAGAGAGAGAAGAGCAAATCAGTAAAAACAAATTCCTGTAAAATATGTATAAATATCGAAGACAACTGAGACTCAGAGAATAAGTTTTATATCAGATGTAACTTGCATTAGCTTCAGTAACAATGTTTTCTGAATGCAGACTAGTGAAGGATTTTCTTTTCTGTGTCACTTTTTCCTGAGTATACCTCGAACTGGCAGAGAATTACTTCAGATATTGTAATGAAAGATCATATACAAGGGCATCTGATTTTAGTACTAGTTTTCTTAAAATCTTTGTTATTATCATTTATACCTCCACGCACTTCTGGTAGCTGATTCAATAATTTCAGTGATAAATATTAATATGATTCTATACTTAGGCAATATTATGAACATATCTATTTCATTTAAATTGGCTAGCTCAAGAAGTCGGTTTCATGATGTTTGTTTCTCTGAGGGGTTAGATATATTTCCTCACCTTTTGTGTTAAATAGTTTCTCTTCAATGTTTGAGATGATAACAATGCAAAATATTTTTATTAAAATGGAGATATGTGTGTATTGAATAAGACTGGACAAAGGTCAAGAGAAAAGTGAACTGTAAAGAGAACTATCAATGAATAATAATAGCATGACACAGGGTCTTAAGATACAGAGGAATATTTATTCTCTGAAATGATAAATTAAAATTGACATATGAAGACATATTTCTATGTAGAGATGTAGGCATGCCTCACATGGTTTTCTCTGAATGTTGTCCATACCGAAATTAAATTTCACCAAGATTAAACTTGTTTAGCTCATATATATCGATTGAGTTAGAAATTATTATGGAAAATTGAGCATCTCAATTCTGTATGAAGTGCCTGCAAATGCAATCAACAGTCGTTAGAGGATTCAAGTTTCAGCACCTTATTTTAACATTTATAACATAAAATGGTGCTGGAAACTTGCAGTTGTGTATTAATAAATATCCATAGCAAATGTTTTTTACATAAATAAAATTTTGTAGCAGTGTCTGTCATTGTATAGTCAATAGGATGCCAAAGTTTTCATCCTGTGGTTCCCTCCAGGCAATACTCATCAATAATCTGCTAAAATATGTAACTGTTTATTAGGTTTTTTAAATTAGAAATACGTTCTCAGTGGAACCAGAAAAAAAGTCATGCAGCAAATCGGTGGAGATGACCTTTCGGTGAAGATGACAAATGACATCTTAAACCTCAGAGCTACAAACTAACCTGATACAGTGCTGACTGACGTGCATAGGAAAAAAGCCAATCTGTAGTAATTTTCAAGGGTGCTGAGAACCTGCAGTTACCACTGATTTCTTAAAGCACTAAGGGTCTGTATTCCCAGTGCTTTCAGCTCCCAGTGCATTCGTAGCTTTAGTTCTTGGTCTACCTGTTTAGAAAAACAGCTTCTTTTAAAATTATTTGAACTGTCACATGCTGGATTTTTTTTTTTTTTAATAGCTTTAACAGTTATGAAGCATGATGTAGGGTTCTAGAAATGTTTAGGAACTGAACAGTCTCATAGAAATTCCATACCTCAGGCTTTTCAAATGGAAGCAGTCTGTTTTGGGGTATTTACTGATGCCCTGTAATAAACATTGTACCGACTGTGTCCACACCTGCTGTGTACATTGTGGCCACACTGTACTTACATGATGCTGTTGTGACCAATTACGTCACAATAGAAGGGCATAAAGTGCCATAAAAAAAATCAAAATTGTGTTGAAAATTCATACCTGCAAAAACTATATGCTGTTGAAAATAAAGTTGTAAATCTTGATTAGGAAGAGCAAACAAGAAAGGAATTGTTCCCCTGTAATTTAAGGGGGTGCCTTATCCAAGGTCACCATTGTAGAAGGAGAGAGACCCTTAAAGGCCTCTGGATAACTATTAGAGGAAAAAAGGACCTCTTTGTTCTGAAAATTATCATAGACATCCAGCTAGTAAGATTCAGTGGATGAGATCTTTAGTAGACAACCAGAGGTACAGTACTAAAGTCATGAATAATAGGGATTTCAGGTGATTTGATGCTTACTGCAGCCAGACTGGCAATTGAGATTGCTATTGGAATGTGCTGGTGACAAGTTCTGCAACTGAATGTACAAAAGGCAACCAGGAGAGAGGTGGGTCTAGAGGGGGTTCGAGTCAGGGTGGAGAAACCGGTAGTTAATGCCAGGCTAGAGGGAATCTTTGAGAGTGAATGTGAAATGCAATCTTGGGAAGAAGGGTAAGAGAACCTTTCTTCTTTGCATGATTCCTCACTGTAGAAGTCAGCCTCAGCCAGGTGATTATTACAATAATTTCCCGACTGTCAGAAAAAGTTATCAGTCTCAAAGAGGGAAGAAACCAATTAAAGAATATTCAGGTAGGTTAGGTGTGGTGGTTTTTTTTCAGTTAACTGTTTCTAATTAGCTCTGTTCCAAGGTATTTAAAGATTAAACTGATAATATTTTGGAGCGATTAGTGTCTGTGTCTGTTATCTCGTGGAGAATGAGTAGAGGTACTGGAAGACGGGAGGAGAGTAGGTATAATGCCAGTTTTTAAAGAGGAGGGAGAGAGAAGTGTTGGTTTTATAGGTTAAAGGCATGTGCTGTCATCAGAGTTTCAGTCCTGGGAAAATACTGGAACAAGTAAATGCACACTGCATTTTTAACACCTGAAAGTACAAGAAGAATAGCCATCAGCACAGATTTGTCAAAAAGATAGTCTTTTACTTCTACCGTGGCCTTGTGGACAAAGAAAAAGCCTTGAATGTTATATTTCGCTTTTCATAAGGCTTGGACACTTTCACACAAGACATGCTTTTAAGCAAGCTGGGAAATATGGTAAACATGCAACTACCATAGGCTGGGTGGAAAACTAGAAACTGTGTTTAAGAAGCAGCTCATTATAAAAATGAGAAGATTTCTTAAAAGGAGTTCTGCAGGGCTTTGTGGTGACTCAGTGTTTTTCAGTATTTCCATTAACGATCTGAATGATGGAATAGAGTGTATACTTATTAAATTTGCAACAATACCAAGCTGGGAAGGACTGCAAGTACATTGCAGGACAGGATTAGAATTCAAAATAATCTTGATAAATTGTAGGTATCATCTGGAAAAATAAGATGCTATTCAAAAACATCAAATGCAAGGTGTTTACACAGCAATAACAAACTGCACAAATACAGCATGGAAAATCGCTGGTTAGAGAGCAGTTCCATAAACAAGATTATAATGGATTAGATGTTGTGTATGAATTTACATTGCCATCTTCTCTGGGAAAAAAAAATCCATTACACACAAGGAAAAGCAAGGACCACTAGATAGCAGATAGTTCCGATGGTAAAATGTGTTGAATAGTTGGCTTATGAATTGTGATCTCTTCACAAAATTAAATTAATGACTTTTTGATACATGAAGGTAACTGATACAGCTTTGTACTCAAAAAATTAGGTCGTATGTGAAAAAACACACAGACTATACTCCCTTTTATGTAATTTCTATTTAATGGTAAGGCTTAGGGGGGTTATTTATTTCGTTGTTTTGCATAAAGCATACTAATTTGCTTGATTGAGTCAGGAGAGGGTATTGAAAGAGACCAGACCCATAATAGATCAGGACTTGTACTGTTTGCATACTAGACTGCAGGGTTGTAGCGAGGCTAATGTCATATACCAACTTCAATTAATTTTTAAAGAAATATCAAACACCGGTCTTTAGATCCTCTAGCAATGAAAATATTCTCTTGAAACATATTATTTATGTGTAAGGTAAATTGTATTCTAGCTCTTTGAGTCCACAGGGCTTTGAAACTTTCTTTTCTGGGACTTTGCAAAATCCAGCCTGTCCTCTGTCTTATGTGTATTTTACCTCCTTGGTGTTACTTGGAAATTTTTGGATAAGCTTCATATTCCAATTTCAATTTGCAGTTATCCTTCTCCAGATCTCCTAGGCTCATCTGCAGATTTTTGGATGGTAATACGCTTTGTAATGACGCTGTTATATTGTCAAGCCTTTCAATACATTTTAAATGGTTTAGCTCTGTTAATTCTGCCCACAGACTTCTTTAAGGGCATTTGCAGGTATGAATCTTGGATGATAGTGACTTTCTGAAGTTTCTGGTTTTCAGTCCTCACTGCCCAAACTCTGAGACTTTCTTTGCTGAAAATGTAAATTTCAGGCTTCTGTGAACAAAAGTGGTAAAATCAAAAAGAAATACCCAGAAAATAACAGTACCTGGGTTTACCCACTTCAACCATAATTTGTAGCTTCTTCATTTTAGCATCATCTTCAGAAACCTCACTGGCTTTTTGTTGGCAATATATCTGTTTAGCTTTTTGGTACTGAAGTTGCTTCTAATGTTTTGGTATGCTAATAGTACACGGTTCAACCCTTCTACTCCTTGTTTCTCATCATTTATATTAATACAGTGAACAGAAATTTCTTTTTCCAATTTGCATTGATACAGTACGCTGATTATGTAATTTCTTCCTGGGGCACCCTTTGTTCCTGAAGCTGAGCAGCACCTTCAGAATTCTTTAATTCTCTTCAGATTAATCCAATTGACCTTAAATTCTTCTGGAGTGTCGTATTTCAAGAGTTTTCAGTCCCTCGTCCCCCACCTGCTCTTATACACCAAATTTCCTTCATATTTCTCTCCTTTTAAGGCCTGAAGGTAGAAGGTAATCTCTGTGGTGTTTAGGGATGGAACAGTTGTCTAAAATCTGAATTTTGAATTTTTGAGTTGGTTTTAGATAGCAAGAGATTAGCATGAAACATGTTTTTGTCTCTTAACAGCTGTATACCATGCTTAGTATTTAAATCACTAGAAATTTGTAAAGATTAACTGTTTAGCTTGTGGGACCCTGTCTGTGAGTTCAGGGGGTAGCAGATGAAGCGATGTGGTGGCGCTGACTCAGTTTTAGGTTTACACTTGAGCTGTTCCCAGTTCCTTGTTTGGACCACTTCAAAATCCTTCTTTAGTGCACACACAAGTTTGTGTTTGTGTACGAGTCTTGCTGTATCCCATGAGAGGTAGACACCGCTGATGAACTGATGCTTCTGCAGAAATGATAAGGACCTTTATTTGTGAAGTGTTTTTAGCACAGAAGTATAGGCAATACAGGAAATTGTAGATGTTTGTACTTTAAATTTGAGAACATCTGCATTTACTGGGGAAAATGATGTTGCATTTAACTTGCTAGAATTACATTTATATGTAGTTATTGCTGATGTAAACTATGTATTCTGTCTGAGTTCTTTTGCTTCCTCCTTAACAGGCTTATTGGTACTAAAAGTCTGTGGTAAGGTTTATTTTATTTAACCATTTTTATTTTGCTTAAAACTACTGTCTCTTAAAAGAAATTTGATACTAGCAGGAAATGGGAGATTTTCTTTTTTAAATGAAAAAAAGACAAGCTGAACTGTAACATTAGAACACAAGAGAAAAATGAATATTTGGAAGATGAATATGGTCTGAAGGAAGAGGAAGGACAGAGAAAATAGAGTAGCAGTTGTAAGATGATCCTTGTAGTTTCATTCAACTATTTTCTTTCCTCTTCTTTTTTTCCAAATCCCCTCTACCAGTGCAAAAGAAAATAACTATGCTGTTTTTACATACCTATGCAAAATCTTTTTCTGGTGAATGTGTGCTGTACACGCAGTGATTAAATAGGCACTGTGTGACATCATTAAAGAACACATCCCAGAAATTTCTAGAATACACTGATAGACCACCATTATTTAGTTTTACTTTTTGGATGAAGGACATAATGTTTTTTCCTAACCTCTATAGGCGTTTATAATTCTGTTTGTTTGTTAAATTGTAATACACAGCAATGTCCTTGAATTATAAAATAGCATTTTAAAACTAGGGAACAGTATCCCCGTAAGAAGCACCATGATATGATCTTTTTTTGGTGAGAAAGAAAAATCTGTAGAACTTTGTTTCTGGGTCTCACTTTTATGTCAGGCAACCTTCACCACTGATTATGCTTCTGTTCCCTTTCACAACTCAAGGCCTTTTCCATAATGTTGACCATTTATCTAGACAAAATGACCCTCTAGTGCCCATTAGCACTTCTTATGAAATGGCAGCTCGGATGTGATGTGTTACCTACCTCCTGTGTAGAAGTCCCAGCGGCCTCTGAATGAAAGTACTAATCTTATTTGAAAGTGTATAGCTTGCTTCTGCAAGTAGGCTGTTATTTGGACACGGAGATTCAGTTTCTTCCATTGGCAAACACTGATGAGGTTAAAGGGGTTTCAACAGTCTTATAATATAGGGAGACGTATTTATTCATTATTTTAAAATAGCTAAGAAAATCAACAAATAATAATCTCCTTCCTATTCTCCAGTTTATTCCAAATACCTATTAAAATATCACTGAAAACGTATACTGTTGAGACAGATATAGAAACGGATTTGATTTTCATGTATTTAAACTTCAGATATTCTTCAGTACCTTTGTCTGAGCAGATTAGCTCCTTTTTAGTCATCTTTTCTGCGAATTTAAGGCCACCACTTTATATTAAAAATGGCAGACATACTTAGTGTGCTTTACTTTGTTTTGCTTTACCCTTTTAGCAGACAGATGATGCAGCACAGACCGATGGCCAGCAACAGACACAATCTTCTGAAAACACAGAAAACAAATCACAGCCAAAACGGCTTCACGTCTCAAATATACCATTCAGATTCCGGGATCCAGATCTTAGACAAATGTTTGGTGTAAGTACTCATACTTTATTTATGCTTTTTTATATTTGCATTGCAATAGGTATTTTATATTATAGGCAACCATGAGAGCAGTATCTCTGATTTAGGCTGTTTAACCCTTTTCAGTAAAGATTCTCTTTTCATTTATTTATAACCAAACATCTGATTTGCCAGTCACAGTTGGGAAAAGAAATTCTACTGATTCTACTATATGTGATACAAATGAGTGTATTCTATGTATTGTGCTGTTTTGTATTACATTCAAAAAAAGCTACCTACATTGGCTTAAAATATTGAATGCATATGTATTACTGCTGTACACATCTGGATTTATATGCCTGTATTTATTGATTTTTGGAAAGCATGATGTAAAATAGTCAATGCTTGACCTCATGAGCAAGGGACCCAAATCTACAGAAGTCAGACATGGGCTGAATTTAAGCAGGAAGTCCAGGAGTAGGAATCCTCACCCGTCCCCACAGGTATTGTAGGTCTATAAGCTTCTAAAGACTTTGCCAGTAGTTTTCTATAAATCTCTCAATTTTTGCTTTTGCCCAGGCCATTAGCTACCTTCATGTGCATTGGCTGAGTTTCACACATCTCATACGTGCCATCAATTCTAGGCTCATAACCATGAGAGGATAGACCTGGTTTCTTCTCCCTGCTCCAACAACTTTTAGGTTTATTTTGAAATGTCACTAAATAAAATCAAGAAATAGTACTTGATCAGCTATTAGAACCCAGCTTTTCCTTTTCCAAGTTAGTACTCTTAAGTATTTCTGTTCCTCTTGCTTTCTTATTTCTGACCCACTAAAACTTAATTCTCTTCTGCGTTAGTTTGTTATACAGTGCAGCATCTAGCACTTCATGGCGCTACTCTTCTCTTCATCTTTCATGTTCAGTTCAGATTTTTAAGTTCTTCTAATGTCTTAGTGAGTGAATGACATTGTGAGTGAAGACGTGTTTTTCAGTATTTATTTGTATGAAGTGAAGGAAACGGTGCCGGAGAAAGAATCCTGGTATAGTATTGGGAAATGAGAGTGACTGTTTTGCCGTGTCTGACTTGCTACAAGTAACCTCCCATAAATGCAGCTTACAGCACATCAGCAAAATAGCAGAAGGCATAATAATTAACCCTCCAGGGAAAAAGATGCAAATTTATTTAAATTAAGCAAACCACTTAAAATAATGGATTTTATTTGAAAGTACACTAAATGAAAGGATTTTTTTTTTTTTGAGGGATTGTAGTAATTTATAAGTTAATAAAAACTACACTTCTTTTCAATATTTCTAAGTCTTAGGTCTCAAAAGACTAACACTGGAGAATGGCTAGAGTTTTCCAGCTTTAGAATGACTTGGTAACAGTAAACTTTTAGCTTCTGAATTGATATAAAAAAGAAATTTATGCAAGTGTGAGTTGACATATCTGATACGAAATATGGTAACGCTGCGTCATGACCGCGTTATACGCACAGCAGATGATCTTTTTGCATGGACATAAATACAGCAGAGGAGGGTTGTTTAAACTTTAAGTCAGTGTCTGCTTATAGGCTAAAGTTGCAGTTAAAACATTAATTAGATGGTGAATGCAAGAACATAAAATAAGCCAAGGGATAACAAATGATGGTTGATTTTCAGAACCAAGTTGAAACACTTTAATAAGCTAGAGAAGGAATACTATCTTTCTGGCCTGTAATTGTTTATTATATATTAAAATACTAAAGTATAGGCTCATTTCTGCAGTTCCTTGGACTATTGTTAGATTAGTCTTCATTTGCCTGCCTCTAATTTCTGCCTTTTTGTTTAATATATTGTGTCACTTATCAGTGTTAACACTGATCCATGCTTCATGTTAATGACATACGAAATAACAGAAATGACCCACTGATACTTTACAGTGTCCCATCACAAAATGTGTCGTATCAGAAAGTGTTCTAACTAAACACTGCCCGAGTCAAACATTTATTCTCTTACTAAGGCAAGTCCAGTGGAGCCTTTTTCTTTGGGATAGCAGCTGTGGTCAAGTTTTGTGTGTGTGGACAATGCCTAGATGATTGTGAGTGCTATTGTAAGGTCAATAGTAATAACAGTTACTACCAATATTATAATAAAAGTGCAATTCTGAGCAGGGAAAAATCCCTAACAAGTAAGTATCCATTCTAGTTTTCCAAATTATACTCTAGTAAGACAAGAATTGCTTAGGGAGTAATGGTTATCCCTTTTCAGCAAGGGTGGAGAGAAATCTTCGCTCCTTGAGGCCAGTGACAAATCTCCCAGTTGGTTTAGTCTTACTCCTGTAAAGCAGAAGTAACCAAACTTGTTTACCTGTCCTGGAAAGCAGCCGCAAAAAGTCTGGTGAAACAAAGGTTCTTCAGAGGGAAGGATGACCAGAGGGTGACAGTGTTCACACAGCTGTTAGTCCTCTCCGTAGTGATGTTTATTGCACTCCAAGCAAATTAACCAGTAGCATATTACATATGAAAAAAACGGTGATGGCAGCTGGACTGGATGGATCACAAGGAAGTGTGATACTAGGTGCAAAGGCAAAATAAAAACAAGAAATTGGGGACTTTCACTTCACTGTCATCACAGCTTAATGATGATTTCCTCTTTGTCAGGTGGTTTCACTGAACTTAAAGTTCATAAATGCATATGTGGAAGGATAGTGACAAGTGTAATGATACGTACGATTTAGTTGTAATATTGATCTGGCTCTTCTTCAGTGTGTCTTTTTTGGTGCTTGACTATCTTTGATTTTATATTCTTTAACTTTTTTATGTGGTGTACCGTTTTCTGAAACAAATATTTGTACTGTATATGATAGAAATGTTGAACTTATCTTATTTTCATGTAACTTTTCTATTTCTTTGCAGCAATTTGGTAAAATCTTAGATGTTGAAATTATTTTTAATGAGCGAGGCTCAAAGGTAAGCAGTTGAATTCAACCATGGAATTTTTTAATTTGTTTAAAATATTTATATGAGTAAAAGGAAACAACTGCACTGCTGTGAAAAATAATGTCTGAAATTCCATGTTAGTGAAAAAAAAATCTTCTGAGCTGTCATTCAGTTTCCTAAGCAGTATGAAAATCATTGGACTCATGTTATATCTTTTAAAGGGGGTAATTTTAGCTACTCCAAACTGTCATCTGTTTTACGGGAACGTTGATTTCTGCTGTCTTTATTCTTCAATGGTAATTATCTTGTTTATTTTACAAGATGAGTCCATACTTACAGATATTTGTAGGCAGGTTTGTATTAGTACAGGTATTTTTTCCCCTATTGAAATGAAAGATGATAATGATACCTAATAACTATCCTCTTTAGTAATTAGCTGAGAAAATATGTGGTTGTTCTAGATTATCTAAGTGCAGATGTTTTCCTCTTTAGTTAAAGCTTCAGTACACCAACCCTTTGAAAACAATCTATTGTTGAACTAAGAGTTCTTATTGTATTGCAAACATTTATTTTTCTGAAAATTACTTTGCCTTAAATGCATACTTCAATTTATTCAGTATTTAAGAAATAAAGCAAGATAGAATGGCTGTGACTGCATTAGCATCGTTAGCTGCTGCAAAACTATAGCCCAGTATGCTTCACCTATGGTATCAGCTGCATTATAAGGGTTTATGTGTATGTCATATGCATGATATTTTTTTCCTTTTCCTCCCGTGTCAGACATACTAGAATGTTTATCCACCAGTGCTTCAGTCTTCCTGTAACTCTTATATATGATTTATAATTAGCAATGGAATTATTTTCCTGTTACAGACATACTGTAATCTGACATTTTTTTTAAGAATCAGATATATCATAAATCTCTTTTAAATCAGATATATTTTAATTCTGTTAATTTTTACATTATGTGTTTGTATTTATATTCTAAATTTAAAACTATCACTTTTTTTTTTCCTTAAATAGAATAGGTGAAATTTCCTGGTTTATATTCCAAAATTATTCTGACATTCATTAATTAGTCCCCTCGCTCGCTAGCCTAAACCCAGTTGGAATGTTTACTGGTTTTTCAGTAAACTACTGAAATGTATGGAATTTGGTGGCTTAGAATCTCCTACTCTGGCTGAAATTTATTATCTTTAAATTATGACTGTTCAATAGTGTTTGCAAAAGATGTTGATTGTCCAGAACCTGCTTCTGCTGGATAGTATTACAAATTTCAAAAGACATCTCACACTTGCCACCTTTGATTGGTTCTGTTGAAGATGGAGTGGAACTGAGTACGTGTCATGGTGGTGGTGGTTTACACATTCGTTTAGCCATTAAATCTTACATATGTAGGACTTTTAACAACCACGTCTGCATCAGACTGCATAAGTATAAGGCTTTTTTAAAATATTTGGGGGGTGGGGTGAGGAGGTATTTCTGAATTGAGGGTTTTTTAATAGTGATCTTGCAGTAGTGAAAACATCCCAGTGCCTTGCGCTAAAAACGAGCTCCTGGAAAGGATTTCACAAGGAAGAGGTTTTTCTAGGTAGGCTTGTAATGTCACTACCTCAGTTACACCTTTGTGTTAGAGACTCTAAGACCTATTCTTATTTAAAACTTCTACGCTATCCAGTGCTGTATTGGTGCATCCAGGCTGGCTCTGGGTAAGCTGCTGAAGATACTTAAAGCAGTTCTGTGATGGATCTCATTGCTTATGTATGCTGCTTCTCATCTTGTTTAGAGTTATTTCAGGTATAGCTACATAGTATTTTGATTTGCAGAAGTACCCTTAGATTCTCTCAATTAAATAAAAGGTTAAAAAACAGGATTAGGAATAAGAGGAACTTTTTTTTTTTTTAAAATCTGATCATTTCATGTCCATTCTGTAGGAGTTAAGATGCACCAGATTAAAGTCCCATAAGTGGCAGTGCTTATCTGTGTTTTCATAAAATCCCACTGAAACTGAAAGGCCTACTACGTGGTCTCAAACAGAGTACAGGTAAAAAAGTGTGCAGGATCAAAATTCAAATTTATTCCTAGCTGCAGTTTGGCGTAAAAGAATTGCTACAATTTTTTTTTGTTTCTATTTTTGTTTATTTCTTTTTATTCCAGTAATTAATGTTTTAAAAGATTCTTGCAAAAACAACAGAAGTAAGCTCATTTTCATACCATAATAGTTAAGAAAAATGGAATTGCAGATTCAAAAAACATAATGCTGCAGCACCACCATAAAGTATAAAGTAATTCTGCAGAAGGGAGTCTCTCCATAAAAGAAACCCTAAAATAATACAAGTTTCATACTACAAATTTCTGTTTGTTTGTGGGCATAATATTAAGTTAACTTTGCTAGAATCATATGGCAACACTGATGACATTTGAAACTTTTTTTTTATAGGAATTGCAAGAACTTCAGAATTGTTTTGCTGTAGATCTTTCTTACAACCTGTGTTAAATAAATGAGGCTTTATTTGCCAATTTTAATTTCCAATTCTTGAAGCTGTTGATTAAAGTAACATTAAAAACTGCTAGTAACTCACCTTTCTTTGCATTTACCACTCACCTTGGAAGGACAATTTGAAATATAGCTTCCATTACTGTGTGTATTTTAACACTGCTCTGCTGTTTTAACACTGAAGCTCTCCATGGAGCTGCAAATGGCTTTTGTCTCGGGCATAGTTGCAAGGCTGCAAAGATAAAGGAACATCAAGTGCTATTTTTTTACAGTTGTAAATTAATGCTCTATACAGCTACATATATACTTTGTGAGTATATGTATTAATATATATCTAGTATGTATTATGTGAACATACATTTCTTCAAAGAAGAAGAGCTCCAAAGCACCTCCCAAATTAAAACATAACCTTCTCATGTACTAACTTGGCTATTATTAAATCATTTGACAGACTTTAAAAATAACATGCAGAAATCTACATTACTAGTTAATAAAATACATAGTATGCTAAACTAAAGTAGCTGTTCAATCAGCTGCATATAAAATTAATGTTAACGTGTTTGTGTAGATATTTGAATGTGTGATGAATGAATCTATGTTCTGTGATTGAGCTTCTGTGTCAGCTAGGTAAAATTAAAGATTTGCATAAATAATAAGAGCTTAATTTAAATAGTGTTAATTATGACAATAAGTACAACGTAAGAAATTAAAAAATTACAGTGAGTATTCTTTTCAGAATCTTTGAAGTTCCTGTCTTATCTTGGCTTGTGGCTCCACTTCATATCTTTTTCTAATTTTTTAATATAATTAGGTTTTTATCTTTCCCTTCAATTGTTTGAAAAAAATTAACTGGTAGTGCTGTGAGCTAGGAAGACTGATTCAAAATTTTGACCAAACAACTCCCACCACGTTTGCAATTCTGAGAAGGGGCAGTTGTTCAGCAAGGAGGAGAAGGGAGAACAAATAGAATTGGGCTCATTTTTGCTATTGCGTGGAGCTAGGCTCCTTGGATCGATGGTTTCAGTGGTGTTTTCTGCTGTGAAATTTTCTTAATGGCATCTTAAATTATGAGCTTTTTTTTACAGAACTTTTACAAGATGGGAGGGAGCAGCTGAAGAAGAAATAAAAGTTGAAAGTTGAGGATGGGTTTAGGTATAAGAAAAGCCTATGCAGGCATCTAAAACATGGGGATTAGTACTGAGGAGGGGGATTTACTTTCTCTCACACGCTCCTGGTGCTTTGGGGAAAAGAGTTACATCCTCAGTGTCTTGTGACAAGCGAGGTCGTGGCTTTGTGCTAAAATTGTGGAGGGTAGAGTGGAGAAAATGTGTGGAATCAGGTGTTCTGAGAATGGCTTCAGCTAGAAGTGGAACTGCTGATAGAGCACTTCCAAGCTCAGGCTTCGGTGTGCCTTTAAAAGAGACACAAAAAAAAGAGCAACAGACAATGTGTTTAAGCTACTTTGAAAAGAATGGAACATAAACTGCTACTGTATATAAATGTCACTTTCTATGTTACAAACTGGTGTAAATAAATGTGTTCTTTGAGTAGGTAAAATAACCCAAATAACCCCCATAATGATCCTGATAGTTTCTTAACTCTTTTTGTCGATTAATTAATTTTGTGGTCCATATCCATTGTTTTTCTCAATGCTTGCTGTCAGTTTTGCCTTAGTTTCATATTTGGTCTCTTTTTGTATAAAATATATAATCAATTGTATAAATATCTTCACTTCCTTTTTTTTTTCTTTTTTTTCCTTTTTTTTCTTTTTTTTTCTTCTTTTTTTTTTCTTTTAGTTTTTTTAATCAGTCACTATGTGCATAATAGGTAGAACTTGGAGAGAGTAAGTGGGTGAATACTGACCACAAAACTTAGTGAATAGACTGGAGAATGAGGAGACATGATGCATGGCTTACTGCTGAGGAACAGAACAGAGGAAAGCTTTAACTCCATAGTTCAAGCTAAAGTAACAGTAAAGAAACAGGTTGTAGTAGGACTTCAGATATGTGCAGCAATGCCTATTCTTTGTAAAGCGGCCATGTGTAACTTGCAAATGTTCTTGTTATGAAACACCAAGGATATAGAAGCTTATTTGTTCGGATAACTTTGGGAAAGCATGCAAAGGCATTGTAGTGCTAACGTAAGAATTACTTCAAAGGGTTGGTGTATGTTTCTAAAATGTTTTCCGATGTCTGATTTTTTCAAAAATATTTGCTATTGTAAACAGTGTTTAATTTAACTTAGCACATTATAAAATTATAAAAATAATTTTAGTAGGACTGGAAATGTTTGTTTAGCCTAATATTATAAAGCAAAGCACTTGTCATAGGCAGAATTTCATATTTGTCAAGTATTCTCCCATCCCACTAACACGGGATTCTGGAGTTTTACCAGTTGCATGTTCTGTATGTGGAAAATGATATACGTAAATAGTAAATGAACCAGTTAAACTTATTCAAAACGTTTGCATTTTTATTCCTTTTTCAGAGTTTCTTTTTCTATTCACATCATGTGATTTTATTTGATCTGTTAATACAAGAAAGTTTATACTTTGTTCTAAAAGTACTTTTGTTTTGTTGATGGTTTTCTTTTCTTTTTTTCTTTTATAAAAAAATAAGTAAAGGCTGTATAGTTTGACAAAAGTTTAAGTTACCCTAGTGTTGCATGGGAATAATGTTTCTTATGATCACAACAGCATGATTAAGTAGGCAATGTTTTAGAGTATATTGACATTCACTGTTGAATTTTGTGCACATGTTTTTTATTTCGTTGAGAGATCTGCATGTCATTAAAATGTGGTTCATTTTCTTTTCTCATTAGTTCATTTTTTTCTATGTGAAGACACTGTAATTTATTTTAATTTCATTTTCTTATTGTTAGATTTATTTTCCTGTGTAGTGACATGTAGAAAGGTATTTTTGGTATCATTCTTTGAATTTCTCAGAGGGTATTATCTAACTGATGACAGAAAAAATTTGTTCACATTTGTCGCTTATTTATTGCACATCTCAATACAATTATAATTTTTCTAATTTGCATGTTACAGAAATGAAGCAAGGACAAGAAAATATTAAATTAAAGAGAGAGAACATAAGCAAACAAGTGGTCATTGACTGAAATAATAATGTGCATGTTGTTTTCCCCCCTTCTCCCTCCTGCATGCAGGGATTTGGTTTCGTAACTTTCGAAAATAGTGCTGATGCGGACAGGGCGAGGGAGAAATTACACGGCACCGTGGTAGAGGGCCGTAAAATCGAGGTGCATGTTCAAAATATTTTCCTTTTCATCTTTTTTATAAATGTCTGCTTCACTCTCATTTGTTGTTTCAGATGCATCATTGGTGTCTTCTGTGTGCTCCCCTTTCCCCTTCCCATTGTTTATATATATATATTTATATATAAAGAGAGAGAATCTGGCCTTACTTGGGTTTTTTATTATTATTTCTTTTGTAATTATTATTATTATTATCATTATTGCTGAAAGGTGGATGACAGAACTGAAAAAAAATGAAAGCTTTAATATTTTGAAGTTATTTTGGATGTTTTGTAAATCAATGGGTGCAGTAGATTCCAAAAACCAGCCAACAAAAAAAAAAGAAAAAAAAAATTGAGAAAAAAAAAAAAGTGTGACAGACAAAACAAAAACAAACAAAAGGTTGGGTTTTTTTTGGTTTGTTTGGTTTGGTTTTTTTTTTTTTTTTTTTTTTTTTCTGCAGGGTTGATGCGGGATCCACAGTGGCTTTCAAAAAATTCAGATTGGGAAAGAAGCATCCAAAAGATGTACAAGAAAAACTAAAAAAGCCAGACTAGAGGCTGACCAATTTTAACATTTAATTTTTTAATGAAACCATCAGGCTACTTTGGCTGGATGGCCTGTGCCATTCATATCTATTAAAAAGACAACGCAAATGCATTTTAGTACCACTGGATCCCCTTCAATACTGCCTCAGTCGTATTTGTTAGAATAAAAAAAATACCAATTGAAAATGCTGTCGTCTTTTGAGTAAGATGTTGCATATTTTGCCTTTTCATTTTCCCCCTTCGACGGTAGCGCTTAGGGCCCTCACCAAACTCTCAGTAACCATGGTAACTGTATACATACCCATGCTGGCGATGGTGCTGAATGGTAAGTGGAGAAGTCCATCTGCCGTTTCACGTATTTAGCGCTGATATACCACGTGAATTTTTTTGACTTGTTGTATTAAGTTTTCTTGATGCTACATTTTTTTCTATATTGGTACGCCTGTAATTGAGTGTACGTTTTAAGCAAGCCTGGGAGGCACTGATTGGATTGAGGATATGACTTCGTGCACATCTTACTCAGATTGTTAACTCCATATTGTGTTAAATAATGCACCCTCTTTTTATCCTTTTGTTAGCTGTGATTTTAAAGCTTGAATGATTTTGTTAATTCTTGCAATGAAAAAGGCTCTTGTTCCAAGTGTTGAATGCTAGATGTTGCTTTTCCAATGGTACTTCTCTTCTAAAGGGTTATGTTGCACACTGCTAAAATCGTTTGTCCCTTTTTTTGACATTTTCTTTGTTTCCTTGTACCTTGTCTCTTTCCCTTCTACTCCACTGCATGTTCCTTCATATAATCTTTTTTTCTGTTTTGAGTATTTATTGTATCAGTGTTACCATGGAATACAAGCATGCTCTTAAGTCTTAAATTATGCAGTACCTTTTAATTTGCTTTTAATGTCTTTTTATTAAAGTTTAAATGATATGATGTTGCTTTATTGAAATGATTTGTAAGTTAAAATGGTTATGAAAGTAAATGTAATTATAAATAGTATGATTTTGTTATGCACCTGTTGCCTTCTATAAATTAAATTGCATTTTATTTTTACACGACTAATAGCAGTAATAATGCATGCATCTAATAGTAACATGGACCCTCCCTGTAACCCTTTCTAATCCAGTGTTCTATGTGCTTAGGTAAATAATGCAACAGCACGTGTAATGACAAATAAAAAGACCGTCAACCCTTACACGAATGGTAAGTGCATGAGATCTCAGTGCTTTGTTTTCATGTCCATGCATGTGAAACCTCACTCTTTCTGCTGAATGGGTGGACTCATCTACTCATGAAGTGTCATAGTCTGCATCTCCATGGGCTCAGGCTTTGTCTAGGGACCTAAAACATGATATGGCTGGGCATAAATTCCATCTGTTCAGCTAATTCACAGCCACGTGGGCATAGCATGCATCATTTTGGCTGATTGGAATCTGAGTGTTTAACTACAGTGGCTTTTGTATAGGAAAATATAGCTGATAGGAAAGCGTTGCTCTCTTCTAGTTTTGTGCAGTGTTAATGTTGCGAAGAATGAACTAATCGGAGGATTCAATTTTGCTTGGATGATGGAGGTAGGGACATCAGTAAGAAGAATGTCTCTGTCAGGCATGACATACTTTTTAGTACCAAGACACGCATCTAGTTAAAGATAATTTTCTGTGTCTTCTTTCCACGATTTGTTAGAAGTAAAGGGCAAACTGTAATTGGGTGCTGCTTCCAGCTTTTTTCCCCTGGAAAAATGTAAATTCCAAGCTATCTAAAAAAATTCATTCTAATACTGACCTAAGTTGGTATAATGCTGTACATTAATGATAGAAAAATAATCCATAGATATTTGAGGGGTTTGGAAGCGATACATTTTAAAAATGTTTCCTTTAGCAGTGTTTGATCATGTGCTTGAGTTGTTTGCATTTGCTAGTTCAGAAAATTCTAAGCAAGTTCCTAACTCAACAACATCAAACGATAATACATCAATTGAAGTTAATTGCAGTTACATTTTCCAGTTTTACTAGACTGCGTAGTTATAATTATTTGCTTTTCAATTTAATTTAGTTTTTCCCATCCAGTAGAAAGCAGATGAAATCTGCACATACATCAGTAAAGGTTTCCACAGGTAGATTAGACTCTTTTCCATTTCAAAATATAATGCATCTTATTTTCCATATCCGAGGTCTCATTAGTGAGGTTTTGCTAAAACCCAGAGCAAACAGTGGCTTTATTTTTTAATGAAAGAGTCATAATTTTTTCCTACCACAGTAAAACTAAAATATAGTGATGGTTTTCATTTGACGTGATAATTCAGCTAGTTGAAATGATCTGGAGAAGAAGAGTCTGAAATTCCCCGTGCTTTCTCAGAAACTGTTTTCTTCCTCGTTTTGTATGTAAATGTGGAACTTGGCAAATGATGCAGATGGGAAAATCTCCTTCATTTTTACTGGCTTTAAAATATCTCAGTGAATCTAGCAAAAGAGACACGAAGCTTGAATGGATCACATAACAAGAGTTTGTTGCAATAAGGAGCTAAATTAACTATATGCATATGATACTATGACCTTTGTCTGCTATATTGTAATGATAAAAGGATAAAAGTAGTTTTGTTATAAATGATGATGTATATTTTGTATTCATATTATCCTAAGGCTCCAAAACTGTTAATTAGCAAATAACACATTACATATCAGCACAACCAGTGCTGAAGAAAGGGAATGCTGGAAATAAAGATGTGAGATTTTTACAAATCTGGTTTTAGAGGAGGTTCACCTCTGCGTCCTACACTGCAGGACTACTTAGGTCATGCATTAGCATTTATTAATATCCAAAACCAGAATGATGAAAATCTGCTGTTAAGTGTTTCCCACTTGAAGTGTTTTGTGTCTGTCATTTTCTACCCTCTTCCATCTGGACTAGATCCCACCAAAAGTATGAAGCATCCTGTTTAGTGCATAACAATTAGCATTTATGTTTGTGAATCCATACATCCAAGGTGTGCATGGATGTACATCCAGTACATGCAGGATGTTCTTTTGCGCACCAAGGCAAACTCTAGCTGTAGTTCATACATTTTGATTTCTTTTTTTTTTTTACTTTTTTTTAAACTGTCTGAGATCCCCTAAAGTAAACACAAGGAGAATCATGTTCTTGCGTAATCATTACAAGCGTCAAGGAATGAAGTGTAGACGTGCAAGGTCCTTCGTTTAGTCTAATCAGTGCTTCTGTTACCAGTCATCCTGACGTTGTATGATTCTAGTTCTTTATCATTTTGTCAGGAATTAACCAGTGCTATAGCTGATTATTAAAGATTATTGTTGTCTAAAGTAAAGGTCTCATCTTCTAAATAAAATATAAGGCTAGTTTCTTCTACAAGCGTATTAACATTTGCAAGATGCTTCTGATGCAGATAGCCAGAAACTTTTTGTTTGCATGTGCCTATCTCTTCAGACCAACTTCTTTTTTAACGTGTGGCTTTATTTTTCAAAGAGTATGTGGTGACTGACATGTTACTGGCAGGTATTCAAAACGTAATTGGGGCACATGTTGTATTATATGGAAACATCAGACACTAATATTTATTGTAATTTAAAAATAAGATACACTCTGTTTTGTCTTTCATTCCTGAATACTGCCGGTTGTCTGATAACAGGGCTCATGTTGTAAATATGATTGCAAAAGTCAGTAGATCTTAAAGCACAAAAACCTAGACTTTTTTTAATATATGCAGCTTAATTGAAATAAGTTTTTTGCTTTTGTGTCCTAGATGGTTTTTGGAATGAGTATGCTTTCCAGTGACTTTTGACGATTCCTGAAATGAGCAGTTAATAAATGCTCAGTTGCTAGGAGAGCTTTTTTTTGTGCAGGTTTGTTATCAGACAGGATGATTTTGATGGCTGACCTCATGTGCTTTGGAGATAGAACTGCCTTTTCTTTGCAAATAAATTCAGTGTCAGGAGTTCTACTTGTTGGCAAAATATTTCGGAGACATTTTTAGAGTTCCAACCTACCCTGTTCACAGTTATTCTTTCTTCTGATGCCCATATTGCAATTCAGGATGCTCATCCAAATGTTGTAGGAAATAGAGACTTACGTGCAACAAGTAGATTCAGAGAACCACAGCAATGAATGAGGAACATGAAACAGAGATCAGTAGAGGGATACATATGTTTTAAAGTTTATACTTGCGGTGCCTTGAATTTGAGCCTTCAGCTGATCTAAACTTAGATTCAAATGCACAGCTGGTGACTGTTACCACAGTTAAATTCCCTCCCACTCCCCTTTCCTGCCCTCTGTTTGCAAACAGGAGGAAAGCAAACGCTGTGACAGGGCTTCTTTCCCGCCAAAGCATTCCTCCGGCCACGGGTGCCTGAAGTCTGGCCTATGAAGTGAAAATAATCCTCTCTGCATTGCTGTGCCCCACTTTCTGCCAAAGCTTGTTACACTGGGCAGCCTGACTATTTCCTTCCCTTTAGCACACTTCGCCTGTATTTCTTTCGATGACTATGGGGTGGGGTTTTGGGGCAGGCAGAGGGGTTGTTTGTTTCCTTGTTCGGTTTTTAAGTTTTGAGCTTTTACAGTTTCAACTTGAGGAGGAGATTAATATTGTGACAGTAAGAAAAATGCACAAAATTACACCCACTGCAGAGAATGTGCCTCCTCCAGCTGCTGAAGTAGGGTTACTTGGCAGTTGCTCGCTCAGATACATCAACTCCTATCACACTTGATTACCCACACAGCTATGGGCCAGCACATTGCTAGCTGACAAGATAAAGTTAAGTTTAATTACTGTTACTTTCATGATGAATGAAGTATTTCCCTGTATAAGCTTCAAAAAGTTAGATGAGACAGCCATCACTGTGAAAGGGGTAAGGAACTGAAAGATGAGAGTGGCTTTCAGCTGTGAAGAGCAATGTGCATCTTCCGAGAGTTCTTCTTTCTCAAATTGTGGCGCTCTTAGTGTAACTTAGAAGCTGAGAGGTGTCTGTCAGCTTCTTTGACAGCAAAAGCTGACAGATCTGAAATTCAGTCCAGTCTTTCATTTTGGATGGCATTGATCAGTGGTCTTTTGAGGAAGTAATGAATTTGAAATAGTAAATATTCCCTAAGCTATAAAAAGTTATATTTTTACTGAAAGCCTCAAAATTTGGATGATTTTCTATCACACAAAATTTGCCCAAGAGTATTTGTTATACCATGACATTCCTGGATACAGTCCTGTAGTATGTAAAACTGAAGGGTCAGGTAAAAATCCTGTGATCTTTTCAGGACGAAAGTCATTTTAACCCTTCTTGGTTGGCCATTTTTCAGCTTCCATAATTGTCTTTTAGGTGCGTATAGCAACTGCAGTTACTTCTGCAGAGCGATTGCATGCAGCGCCGCTCTTTACTCTGTTTGAACTTATTAATGAGTTGCATTTTCAAAAACACCCCTCACCTCTGTTACTGAACAGTTTATTACTGGTAAATAGTTACTGTGCATCAGATAGAGATAGCAGTATTTTTAAAGGGTAGGAATAGTTTTCTTTTGTGTTGTTATTGAGATTTTGTATTACACTTTTTCAGTCTCGTAATGCATTATGGTTTTATGACCTTCTACTGTGCTTTTGCATTACATGATATGGCCAAGGCAGAAACAAGCCTCAATACAGTTTGCATTTAAATTCTTCTAATCTTGGCTCTTCTGATTTTGAAAAGCCTTGTTGTCCCTGTCTTGATTGTATTCTGTTTCCAGCAGCATAGTTATAGGATCTATTTAAAGTACCATAGTTCTGGAGTTCACAAGATGCTTTTGCTCAGGTTTTTTCATTATTCCCATTTTACAAATGGTGCTTCCCACTCCTCTGATTCAAGCGTGCTTTTGGAAAACCTCTAATTTTTTCAGTCCCAGTAGTTCAAATAATTGTTCAAACACTTAAAAAAAAACCAAACCAAAACAAAAAAACCCCATGAGTGTGGGTGGGGGGATGTTGTGTGGAGTTTGGAGTTAACTGGGAGTGGATCTACCTGTGGCTGAGCAAAACACAATAATTGGCACTTTACCACAGCTGAGGACACTCATGAGTTTGCCAGTGTTTTCTCCTGCTGTTCTCTTACCCCTTCCCCTTCAGTTCCTTCAGCATGGCTGTCTTTAGCATCACATATGCTTTGAACACAGGCCCTGCTTCTGCAGCGAGCCTGTGCACTCCGGGCTTACCTGGAACTGCCGCATCGGGTGTAAGGACACAACAGCAATTATTTGGAGTTTGGCCAGAACACACACTGCAGAATATCTGTTGGTACTGTGCTTTGGTTTTATGCCAGCTGTGGGAGGACGGTGATTATTTAAGACAAAGGCAGTGGCTGCATTTGTACCGCTTAAGAGCTTTGCAGAATGTGACTGCAGCGTTTCCTTACCTGCCAGCTCCTTTACAGCAGTATGCTAACAGCATTTATCAGCTGTAAACGCAGGCGGTACAGTCACTTTCGGTACATGCCTGTCGTTGTCCTGTTTCAGTGCAGACAGTCTGATGTACAAATGCAAATGGAAAAAAAGGCTCTGGCATTTGACTGGGATCCCACAGTGCACAAATCTCTCTCATGTCACAATAGACATTTCGATACAGTGTCTACGCTTTCATTTTTCCCAGGGTAGAATCAAAATGCTCAGATTATTTGATTGCCTTGTAAGCTACACTAACACATGCTTATCCGAAACATTTATGTCCAGCAAATGAACTGTTTTGGCCTCTCTGGCTTGTAACCAGAGAGTTAAAGCAATGACAAAGAACTGATCTACTCTGGTACTACACGATACAGGGATACCTGAACTAGTTCTGACTTAATTCCATAATTTAAGGGAATAAGTCCATGGCAACTGTGCATTGCAGCCAAGGTAATTCACCTGATAATTTACTCCAGTACCACATGTCCGGAGAATGCCTTGTTTCATTACTTATTTCCATACTTCAGAGTCTGATATTAAAGATCAGTAATCTAAGATGCCTATAAAACTTTCATTAAAATGACCTTTTTTGAAGCCATTTTATCTGTATACCTCTATACAAAAATAAAATTAAAAAATAATTATTATCATTACTGATTGCAATATTAACTCCGTTATGTTTTTATGTTTGCTGCAGGCTGGAAATTAAATCCAGTTGTTGGTGCAGTTTATAGTCCAGAATTCTATGCAGGTAAGGATTACGCTATAGTTGTCCATGCCATATTTTATTTTAGCATTCTTTAAAACATGCAAAAGTACAGAATATGCGTTTGGTGTGAAGTTTGGTTTCTTTGTTTGATTCACGTCATCTGCAAGTCATTTACAGATTTGTGATGCAGGATTTTAAGTTACCTGGGCATACTAAAGTTTATATAGAAGATATATGAATACCTTTTTATTGGAAAGTAGATAGTATCACATGAAATGTACTGCAATATCCAAGTCTTACATGAGATTTTATTTTATTTATATTTTATTTATGTTTTATTTTATTTTATATTTCAGTACAGTCACTTTCCTCCAGGAATTATTTAAGCCTGGTGAGCAACAACAATAAAAAAAAATCTATCTATAAATATATATTTTGTGTATATACATGTACATAGACACATATAGGTATAAAGTACCTGTGTTCATAATTTTTTCTTGAACATTTTTCTTTAAATTTTATATTTAGTTATTCAGTTTCTTAAATTTTTTGTATTTTAAATCTATATTATGACTTGAGCCTTCACTGAGACCGAATTCTGATCCTGGTTACAATTTGGAGTTAATGAGATACAGTCTTTTTCTGCTGGAAGTCAGTCACGGCTAACAATAGTTTCTAAATGTGCTTTAGCAACAGTACTGAAAACAAGCATGGTTGTACTCCAAAACGCAGTTGGTTTCAGAGGAATTTGAATCCTGCCCATAAACATAATCACTAGCAAGTCCAAAAAAGCCATTTTTTGAAAGCTAATAATTTACATCTAAGACAGAAATAACCACTGTAAATCCAAATGTTTCTAATAGGTAATAAAGTTGCCGTCCTTTCTTAGGTTCCAAAATCATATATGTCTTCCATGACTTTCACGGGAAACAGAATTTTTCAGTTTTCCATTTGGATCTGTTTTTCAGTTGCCTGGGTGTGTGTGTACTGGATACAGATACCTAATCATGTTTTAAGAAACGAAAATATTTGTCCATTGTCACACACTTAGGTAATTGAGAATAAAGAGGTATTGTAGAATACATTCTTTAGAGCAAGTAAAGAACAGATATTAGGAAAGCATTTTTCACAGATGGTGGTTAAGCATGGGAGGTTGCCCTCAGAAGCTGGGGAATCTCCATTCATGGAGATATTCAAGCCTCCACTAGACAAAGCTGAAAAACTTTCGTTAGTTCAAGGGACTTGAAGAGATAAAAATTATTAAATAGGACTACCGTTACAAACAGAGATTTATTTTTAAAAAGCTGCCTCTAATACACCCAGTTCCATCTACTAAGATAGATAAAAATGTTCCAATTAGGGTAAAAGTGGCACAGTATAATAAAAATACTAACTTGGCATTCATGGAATTGCAATATTTAGTGTAGGCAGAATTTATTTCCTTCCTTGATGTATGCCTACATTGAAAACAGGAATTTAACATTGATCTCATTTGAGTAGTTAGTGAACCAACCCTGAACCTGCATAAATTAGAAAGTCAGAGTTATTAGTCATTTTATATAAATGACTTTGTGTTAATGACAAATATAATAATATTCCCATAGTACAGTAATCAATTTTCTAATACGTATGCAGAATTAACAATCTGACTTATAATTGTCTCATGAAGTAGGGCATGAAGAGTTCACATAGTTTGTAAATTAAAATCAATATTTTCAATCTCTCCTGAAGGTAATTTTCCTAATTTACTGGACTTTTCCCTAACATTTATTTTGTCTTTTAATTATAAAATGGCAGGTTATTGATTTTTTTTTTTTATAACCTCCTAAAGTCCCAAGTGCATTTTTATTGCCAACACAAGGGAGGTGTTTGCCCTTCTTAATGAGAATCTTTAATTACCATTAGAAGAGTATTAATTTAATTTCATGAATTATGACATGCACTCCACCACACCTATGCAGAAAGTTCTACCAAGATACTTCATGAATTTCAGATTTTTTCTCTGTTTAAACATGCAGGCACTTTTGGGTGTTTTTTAAAATGCATATCAAAAGCATATTTTCTGTATTGACTAAAAGATGATTTTTTTTCTCAGACATTTAAACTTTCTTTTAAGCAATTTAGTTAAAAAAGAGAGCTCTGTGCAGATCTCTTAAACTCGTTAGAAAATGAAACAGTGAAAGAG